>NC_134950.1:6478100-7728100 GCF_965638725.1 Aptenodytes patagonicus | reverse complement strand
ACCCAACACATTATGAAAAATGAGGGGGAAAGAGTTTTGATGTTTGGAATGGAAAAGGAAATGTAATAGTCAGTGTGCATTTGAAATATGTAAACTGTTTTATAGCTTGAACTGCTATACAGTGCCCAGAGATTTAGATTTCTGGAGGCAGTTATGGGGGAAAAACCCTGCACATTTTACGGATGGATTTTTTCCAGGCTGTTAAAATTTGGCACGTGTATCTTTTCAGGCCCTTAACCTAATGAGTTAAAAACCAACAAAATGACCTTATCCTCAAACTAAAAGTACTGTTCTTACAGAATATTAGGAACAAGTACTACAGCAAATCTCATGTGAAATGTTCTTATTCATTAATTAATTATTAGGGTGATTCCTAGGAGCTCCCATTGTGCAAGATGCCATTATCCTAATTCCCAGCTACACCCTCTGCCACCTATCATTTTAACGTGCCTTGTATTCCCCACACTGCTAGTGTGTCTAAGCAGTATTTTGCAAGAACAGATATGATGCTGTTTTCCATGCTTTGAGCTAGACTGAAGCTGTGTGAATATGATTGCTTAATCCCTGTGCCAGACTTACACATCTCATCCTTCCCCCAAAAAAGCAAGCAGTGGTACTGGCCACCAGTGCAGCTGCTGATAATAAAATGCAGAAAAAACCCCACCTTGTTGACTTCTGATTTAGTGAGTTTGGACATATTCCTGCGCTGGGAGGTGTTGCATTAAAAGCTTTGCAGATTTAAAGGGAAAGAATTATTGAATTTCTTTACACATATTTGAGGGATGCTGGTCTCACTCCAACAGGTATTGGGTTTACCCACATATAAAATCAGGGCAAACAAGGAGAACATCCAATTTTTATGTTTTATCTCCAGAAGTGCAATGTTACATACTTGTTATTCAGCTTCAAGCAGAAAATTTGTCCTCATAATTGTGGGGTGAAACTGTTGCATATTTTCACCAAAAAGAATAAATCCTATTCTCAGTGGTAATGATGTAAAACTTCTGGGAAATTTCACAGACTTGTCAGGTTTTATGGATAGATAATAGATAGAATCTTGTACTTTTCTCTAGAGGAAGAAATGTCTAAAAAAATTCTTTAAAGAAAAATGTTCTTTCTTAGATAACTAAAAGCAGATGAAAAATTAAAACCTTGATGTGATCTTCTCCTCAGGAAAAAAAATATATTTGAGGGTGTCTACATTTTATTGCCATAGATGTCTGATTTACTATACAACAAGCCCTGTGTGCCATCTTTGCATTCAGCTCCACTGATCAAGAAAATAAATTAGATTCCAGAATCTTTGTGCCCATGATAATGGCTTAGTGTAAGGAGCCATTAATGCTGTAAATTATACTCACAGCTGTTAGCAACATGTAAGTATCTTGTTTTCCCTCTTTTAGTTCAGATGAACGTTAATTAGCTCAGTGATATTTACACTAATATTGTATTTATTGGGTGCAATTGTCCGTCTGTTTCAGTAATGATGGAAGTTACAATGATTCTGCTGGAAGTAAAGGAATTAGATTTACTTACTGTTAACCTTTCCAAGGAGGTAAGAGAAGCCATGTTTATAATTTTCCTACACACAGGAAATAATAGAAAGGGAATGTGGCATCTCTAAGAGGTATGAGAAATAATTCCAAGCAAGGGAAAAAAAAAATTGTGTTTGACATGTGAATGTGCCAGCTGAAAATAGCAGTAAAAATAACAACAACAAATTCATGATAAAATGACCAACATTACAACTGAGTTAAGTGCACTGAGTAGTGCTGAGCTGAACTCAGTTTTGTGGCATCTACTTTTATCTTGGACAAAAAAAAAAAAGAAAGAGAGAAAAACACCTTAATTTTTGATCACCGAGACAGGATACTTGCCATCTTACTGGACTTAAAGGTAACCTGGGCAAATCAGAACCTTTAGGTTTCCTGCCCTGCTCTTTCACTTGTTGATAATCCATGAACCTTCCATGACCTCAGGCGTCAATTTGACACTTCCCATTTTGTCTCATACTTGTCTGCGTATGTATGACCATGTTTTTTCATCTCCTTTTCAGGTACATTCTTTGTCCTGCATCTTCAACACTAACGTAGCCCTGCAAAAGCACCAGTCTCTTCTGAAGACTCTCTTCCATTCTGATGCATACAGTATTTATTCAAGTCAATGATACCTGATATTTATGTTCTGCTCAGATTAATCGATTGCATATAAGCTACTCTTCAGACACAGATGGTGTCTTCCCTCTCTACTTTACAAACTCTTGGTGAAATCATCAGACATATCTCCAAGCCATGAACTTCTCAACTCCAGGTGAACAGTTAAAGTAACAGAGTTCATTTGAAATTATAAACTTATGGCTTAGCCCCATTTTGCTTTATATTTTGAAGCTTTTATATATAGGATTTCTATACCTACAGGGGAATTACATATTAAAGGAAGACTGATATGGGTCCCATCAGCATTTTGCAAAATATGAATTTTCCCTTTTACAGTTGCTTTTAAGGGTTCTAGCCTTAGGGGTTGTGGAAAATGTGAACTGTCCTAGAGTTTGAGCTGGTTTTGTACACAGTAGTCTGGTAAAGGTCTCTCTAATAAAGAAGGGCTTAAAGCATGTGATCCTTCTGAATATTTTACTGTTGATTAACTGAAATTAATGAGTTTTTCATGTTTGGCTCTTTTTTCAGGAGCTACACATTAACTGAATGGTAATTAATTATGAGTAAATAATTTTTAAATGCATATTATTTCTAAAATGATACAATACAGAGGATCCTGAGAAACTGGAAACTTTTTGATGTCACTTCTTTATGGAACAAAGTCTAAGCAAACTTGATCTACACTTTCTTATGGATGTGTCATTTACTGTTAGGCTAACGTAATGTATTTTCTTTTCATGCAACTACATTGATCAGGAAAATAAATTGGGTCCAAGAGCTACAGGTTTTGTTCTCCCTTAGGATAATGGCTCACTATGAGAAATCATCAACATAGTAAATCATAGTCAGAAATGTTGACACCATGAAAGCATCTTATGTGCTTCTTTTTGATGCAACTAAGCATCAATTAGTTCAGTGATATTTGCATAAATACCTCTATTTTGTGGGTGGAACTGTCCATCTGTTTCACTAAGAACTTAATTACGATGTTTTTTCTGGGAAAGAAGAAATTAATTTTTCTGAATGTTAAGTTTTTCTACAAGGCAAAACAGTCATGTTCACTAGATAACAGCAACTAAATAGGATCTGATGAAATATTTTGTCCTGGAAAATAAGATGGTCATTAATGAAAACAAAAGCTATTTCCAAAATATAACAAAGGATCAGCATTAGAATTTTAGATCATAATTCTCATTATGTTGACTATCACAGGTTGGTATTGATGCCTTCTTTCTTAAGAATAATGCCAAGAGCTGTGGTTTTGTTTTGTTATTTAAAGCACATTTGGTGCTAACAGGTATCTTACCGAGAGTCTCAGTGTCCTGGTTTCAGCAGGGATAGAGTTAATTTCCTTCCTAGTAGCTGGTACAGTGCTGTGTTTTGGATTTAGGATGAGAACAAAGTTGATAACACACTGATGTTTTAGTTGTTGCTAAGTAGTGCTTATATTAGCCAAGGACTTCTTAGTTTCCCATGCTCTACCAACTGAGAAGGCTGGAGGTGCACAAGAAGCTGGGAGGGGGCACAGCCAAACTGGCCAAAGGGACATTCCATACCATGTGACGTCATGCTCAGTACATAAACTGGGGAAAGCTGGCCAGGGGGGGGCCGCTGCTCGGGGCCTGGCTGGGCATTGGTTGGCGGGTGGTGAGCAATTGTACTGTGCATCACTTGCTTTGTGTATTATTATTATTATCATATTATTATTATCATTTTATTTCAATTATTGAACTGTTTTTATCTCAACCCATGAGTTTTTCTCACTTGTGCTCTTCCAATTCTCTCCCCCATCACACCAGGGCGGGGGGGGGAGAGTGAGCGAGCGGCTGTGTGGTGCTCAGTTGCCGACTGAGGTTAAACCACGACACTCAGGAAAGACCAAGGGCAACAGCTGGTCAGTCATAGAATCAAGTTGTCATTAAAATAAAGGTGGTGAGATAACAAGTTTATCTGCGTGATTTTAAAAAAAAACAAATTAATCATAGAATCACCTGCAAGAGCAGCTCCACCACCTCATCAGAGTTGAGGCATGTTGATATGGTGACATATATTGCCTGTTCCACCCTTGTCTGATCTGGATTCTACTGAAAACTCACAGAAATAGCTGTTTGCACAAGTTTTCTTGTGGTATTCCAAGGTCATTTTTTCTCTTGAGCTTTCTGTCCTCCCTCTGACTTTCAGCATCACTCATGATTCCTCTTATTCATATGAAAGTTACTCATGAACAGCTGAGGAAACTTTGCTATTTTTCGAACTGATCCCTAGCTGAATCGGTTGCTGTAAAATACTAGCTCTGGAGGTATGAGCGTCCACCTTCCAGTAACTGACCTGTAATGATGAGAAGGGACCCATTGCCAAGAATACTTGTAAGATATCTCCTTTTATCCAGGAAGTAAAGGCTTTTGTTCTTGGAACTGACAAGTCAGAGTTATAGTTTCATTTCCTTGTGTGTCATCCATTCTGTAACTGTGAAGCATTTGGCTTTAACGCGTGGATTTATTCCATCTCCAACCAAGCTTTGATCCATAATTTACCCCGAGAGCTTGAGTTGCCTCTTGCATCCAGAACTATTAAATCAAGAGTAACTTTGTTAAAGTTGATGGACAGTCAGTGCGGTTGTTCCGGTGCAAAATAAGTGTACATGAAGAAGTAAGCAAGACACTTAATCCAGACCCAGTTCTGAAAACCTCTTCCTTGAGTTTATTAGCTAATTTTTTGCATAACTGACATTATGTAGATTGCTTGAAAGTTCAATGCTTTCACAGCTGCCCTTTTCCATGTCTTCCACACATCAAAATGTTACCATAGATAAAATAAGTAAATAAATAAATGCGTCTAAATTGAGCAGTCTTTCCCCTTTTCCTCTGCCTCAATACGATGAGGTATTTTACACCATGATTTTGCTGATGGTCCTGTCTCTGGTCCAAATCCTCAACGGCAAAGTCTGTTCAGCCTGGAGAACTGATTTAACTACATTGCACATACCAGAATAGAGGAAATTTCCCAGTAACATTCTTTTGGGAAAGGGAACATCAACTCAAAAGACCACAGATGCAGAATACTTGTGGACTATGTAACAAAAAGTTTTTAAGTTCCTCTCAGGTTAATTGATACCAATAACAAATGTATTCAAGAAAAATAAAACAATAAAACCTCACCATATTTTCTTCTTGCACATTCCCATTCCTACATGCAAGTACAGACATGGAATATTAATGGGGCAGGAGATTACTACACTAATGAAAGTATAGGGTGAAATACTAGAGAATAACAAAAGCTCATACATGACATACATAATTTATTTTTCAGTGTAACATATTGACACTGCTGCAGATAAAGAGTTTGTTCTGATTTCCATTATAATCTGTTTGCTAATACAATTCAGCTGTAAAAAGAGGAAAAAACATTTTTCAAATATTGCCAGAAGACCCAATTCAGGACACCACCTAAGAAAATCCAAGTTTGACCATTTTAAACCTGGCCCTATGGGCTTACTGGGTTCTTCTTGCTCCACACCAGAGTAACTCAAAGCAGAATTCCTTCCTCTGATGTGAAATTGAATTAATTCCTTAGTATGATAGCATAGATCCCTATCCCAGGTTTGTCTGCAACATATATATACCCAATTCTAAATTAGCCTCTAAAGATGAAATCAAGGAAGGACTGGACCATTTCCAGTTACCTCTGGACTTCTTGACTCCAAGCAAGCACTCTGTGTGACTTCTGTAACACCTTCTCTTCTTGCTTAGAGAAATGTTGCTGTTCCCAGAAGACACAGTTCTTCAAAATTATTCTGCTCTGAAGATTTCATATTTACAAAATTAGGCTTTGTTCTTTCTTCCTGGTGTTTCAGTGCTTGTATCCTGTCCTAATGCATCTATTTCTGCATGTGCTAGCCCCACATACATTTAACAATCAACAAAAGTGCTCCAGAAACAAACTGAAATGGGTTTCATATGTCTTTGTTTCATAGCCCTTAGTTTCCTGGAAATGTTAGTACTCAACATACCTCTCCATATTATTGCAATACCTTTATTTCTGCAGTCATTGGCCTTTAAAGTACCTTGTCATCTTCCCCTGGGAAGAGCACAGACTGCCTTGCCCAGCAAGCAGCACACCTTAGTGTTAGGCAGTTAGCATTCAGATAGGCCAGGCACTTTTATACTTCTGGTTACAGAAAGGTTTCTCTGAGTTGAGTGAAGATTTAATAGCATTTTTTTTCCCAGCCTTAAGCAAAAGACATTGAAATTACTCATAATATCAGTATGCCATTAGGAACTGAATTGATTAATTGGCTAGTGATGGTAAAGCACTATGAAAATGTGAAGTGCTATACACTTGGTGCTATTGTTATAATTAAGACTAATTCTTTTCACATTCTTTTCTCAAGGCTTAGACCCACTGTTAAATTAGCTCAATTTAAGGAGTTACCAAGCATTAGTGAAGCCGCAGTAGTGTACCCTTATCCCATAGCAACAGTCTGATAATTACATTTCATGTAGCCTATAGTAAAATTAGGTTTGCTACATTGGTATTTGGGTTGTTACTGCAAGATAACATCAAGTGACACTGAAAGAAACTGTCCTTCACTCTCCCCATTGCTATTCAGTCTCCACACCCTCTTTTCTTTACTGGTTGAAACATCTATACAACTGTGTGGTAAACAAAATTAGGGAATTGATCCAGTTGGAAAACAAATTATTACTATTGTTGTTGTTGCTGTTGCTGTTGTTGTTGTTGTTGTTATCCTGAAGACTGATTAGTTTTCAGCTCTATCTTTTCCTTAAGCTCATGTAAGGTTTGGCTATGATCAGCCCAGAAAAGAGGAAAGGTAGCATTTCTTTTAGTACTGGTGGCAGCTTAAAACATATGTTGAACTGCACTGTGGCTCCCCTTAACCTGAATTTGTTGTAGGAGAGGAGAACACAAAGCACAGGATAGACACTTTCTTGAAGCTTGCTAGCCTTAGTAACTTCACAGTAATGTTGAGGCCTCACCATTCATGATGTATGTTAGGGAGTGTTTCGATTGTATAGAGCTCAACGATTGTGATGATGGTACGGTTGAGTGTCTATGGGTAAGGATGAGGGGGAAGGCCAACAAGGCAGATACCCTGCTGGGAGTCTGTTATAGACCACCCAACCAGGATGAAGGGGCGGATGAAGCGTTCTATAAGCGGCTGGCAGAAGTCTCTCAATCGCTAGCCCTTGTCCTCATGGGGGGACTTCAAATTCCCAGACATCTGCTGGAAATACAACACGGCAGAGAGGAAGCAGTCTAGGAGGTTCCTGGAGTGTGTGGAAGACAACTTCCTGACACAGCTGGTAAGTGAGCCTACCAGGGGAGGTGCCTCGCTCGACCTGCTGTTTACAAACAGAGAAGGACTGGTGGGAGATGTGGTGGTCGGAGGCCGTCTTGGGCTTAGCGACCATGAAATGACAGAATTCTCGCTTCTTGGTGAAGTAAGGAGGGGGGGCAGCAAAACCGCAACCATGGACTTCCGGAGGGTGGACTTTGGCCTGTCCAGGATGCTGGTTGAGAGAGTCCCGTGGGAGACGGTCCTGAAGGGCAAAGGGGTCCAGGAAGGCTGGACAATCTTCAAGAAGGAAGTCTTAAAGGCGCAGGAGCAGGCTGTCCCTGTACGCCGTAAGAAGAACGGGCGGGGAAGACGACCGGCCTGGCTGAATGGGGAGCTCTTGCTGGGATACAGGAAAAAGAGGAGAGTTTACGGCTTGTGGAAGAAGGGGCAGGCGACTCAAGAAGAGTACAGGGATCTCGTTAGGTCGTGCAGAGAAGAAATGAGAAAGGCAAAAGCCCAGCTAGAACGCAATCTGTCGTTAAAGACAACAAAAAAAGCTTTTACAAATATATTAATGACAAGAAGAGAGCCAAGGAGAATCTCCATCCTTTATTGGATGTGGGGGGGAACATTGCCACTGAGGATGAGGAAAAGGCTGAGGTACTCAATGCCTTCTTTGCCTCAGTCTTTAACAGTCAGACCAGTTCTCCTCAGGGTACTCGGCCCCCCGAGCTGGAAGACGGGGACAGTGAGCAGGATGAACCCCCCGTAATCCAAGAGGAAGCAGACAATGACCTGCTACGCCACCTGGACACTCACAAGTCTATGGGGCCGGATGGGATCCACCCGAGAGTGCTGAGGGAGCTGGCGGAGGTGCTCACCAAGTCGCTCTCCATCATTTATCAGCAGTCCTGGTTGACGGGGGAGGTCCTGGATGACTGGAGGCTTGCCAATGTGACGCCCATCTACAAGAAGGGCCAGAAGGAGCATCTGGGGAACTACAGGCCTGTCAGCCTGACCTCGGTGCCGGGGAAGATTATGGAGCGGTTCGTCTTGAGGGTGCTCACAAGGCATGAGCGGGACAACCAGGGGATCAGGCCTAGCCAGCACGGATTCATGAAAGGCAGGTCCTGCTTAACCAACCTGATCTCCTTCTATGACCAGGTGACCCGCCTAGTGGATGAGGGAAAGGCTGTGGATGTGGTCTACTTGGACTTCAGTAAGGCCTTTGACACTGTCTCCCACAGCATTCTCCTCGAGAAGCTGGCGGCTCACGGCTTAGACAGGTGTACTCTGCGCTGGGTCAAAAACTGGCTGGACGGCCAGGCCCAGAGAGTTGTGGTGAATGGAGTTCAATCCAGTTGGCGGCCGGTCACGAGCGGTGTTCCCCAGGGCTCAGTACTGGGGCTGGTCTTGTTCAATATCTTTATGGATGATCTGGATGAGGGGATTGAGTGCACCCTCAGTAAGTTTGCAGACGACACCAAATTGGGCAGGAGCGTTGATCTGCTCGAGGGTCGGAAGGCTCTGCAGAGGGACCTGGACAGGCTGGATCGATGGGCCGAGGCCAACTGTATGAGGTTCAACAAGGACAAGTGCCGGGTCCTGCACTTTGGCCACAACAACCCCATGCAGCGCTACAGGCTTGGGGAAGAGTGGCTGGAAAGCTGCCTGTCAGAAAAGGACCTGGGGGTGTTGGTCGACAGCCGGCTGAACATGAGCCGGCAGTGTGCCCAGGCGGCCAAGAAGGCCAATGGCATCCTGGCCTGTATCAGAAATAGTGTGGCCAGCAGGAGCAGGGAAGTGATCGTGCCCCTGTACTCAGCCCTGGTGAGGCCGCACCTCGAATACTGTGTTCAGTTTTGGGCCCCTCACTACCAGAAGGACGTTGAGGTGCTGGAGCGTGTCCAGAGAAGGGCAACGAGGCTTGTGAGGGGTCTGGAGAACAAGTCTTATGAGGAGTGGCTGAGGGAACTGGGACTGTTTAGCCTGCAGAAAAGGAGGCTGAGGGGAGACCTCATCGCTCTCTACAACTACCTGAAAGGAGGTTGTAGCGAGGTGGGTGTTGGTCTCTTCTCCCAAGTAACAAGTGACAGGACGAGAGGAAATGGCCTCAAGTTGCACCAGGGGAGGTTTAGATTGGACGTGAGGAAAAATTTCTTTACTGAAAGAGTGGTGAAACATTGGCACAGGCTGCCCAGGGAAGTGGTGGAGTCCCCATCCCTGGAGGTATTTAAAAGACGAGTAGATGCGGCGCTTAGGGACATGGTTTAGTGGGCATGGTGGTGTTGGGTTGACGGTTGGACTCGACGATCTTAGAGGTCTTTTCCAACCTCAATGATTCTATGATTCTATGATTCTATGATGTTTGGGAGGGAGCTGAACGTAAGGTCTCTTATTTTATGCCATCAATTTCTTTAATTATCAACTGAGAGCTTATGAACTTAAAATTTTACAGATTTTTATTTGAAAATTCCAACATGCATGCATGTTCTATTTGTCTTATGGCATTTGGGAAGTGAAGGCAAAAAAGGGTTTACGTGAAACCAGTGCAACTTTTCACTGGAGATAAAGCTGTTTATTTTGGCTTACCTTTTATCTTTTAAAAATCAATTTTAACTAACAAAAAATAACCCTGTTTATTTTATATATTTAAAAATAAAAGTTCTCTTGGTGAACTTTTTGCATCTTCCATCTGAATTGTTTTAAAATCAAGATGCAGCTTCTCATACCGCAAAGCCTGTAGTCATAGGCTTTGTGGCTTAAATGATTTAAACCACAAAAAGTCGAATTGTATTTGTGGTTTGCCTGAGAAAATGTCGATGACTTTTTAAAAGTTAAAACTCACTTTGGGGCTCTCTTCATTGATTTTAGAGAGATATGGCCTGAAAACTTTGAGCACTCATAAGCGTCAGACTTACAACCAAACTAACTGGCAGAGACCAAGGTACCAGTAGATTTTATATACTTAAAAATACTTACCTACAGAATGCTTGTATGTTTCTCCCAGTCTCCAGATTGCTAATTATGCTAATACAAAAGTCCAAGTCTCACCATCATCCTAGTGAACTGAATTTCGTGTATCCAGTTAAGCCACAAAGCAACCAGAATCCATATAGTTTTGCTGTAACTGCCATGGTTGTTTCCTGTGAATGCAGAAAAGGAGTAACTGCAAAAAAGTTTAGAAAAAGGTTTTAAAACCAAAGAGCAATGGCATACAAGAAAACGTAGGTGGAGGCTATAGACTGGTTTACAGTGGGCTTTGCATGAAGAAGGAAGATCAGATACAGCCTTCCTGTAGGAACAGTAGTGACAGCAATCTGAAGTATCAGGAGATCCTTCCTATCACGAGGTTTTGAAAAGCTTCTGGGTAGATTATCGAACATATTGGTGTCACTAGTACCTGACCAGCTGTATGCATGCCACTGGCAGAAAATTATATGATTAGATAATTTTCACTGGTGGACACTTAAGTTGCATGAAGAATTTAGGTTCCTCAGCAACTGGCAACTGTTTTTGAGTATTTAAATTTTGGACATATGCCCCAAAGCAGTAGGAATAAATCCCTTTGTTAATACACCCTCTCTGTGCTTTCATTCTCTGCTCTATGAGGGTCATTTTGAAACAAATCTCTGGTCACAGCTCAGTTGTTCTTGATTGTGTCTGCAAGACTGCTAAATATTTTAAAGATTTCTTATCAATTTGCTCCATACACTGTTTCTTTTATCATGAGTTCACTACTTTCTCTTTTTTCCTGTGATCTATTGACAACTGAAATGTCTTTACACTTCGTAAAGTGCTGTGAATTAATATGTGTGAAAAGCATGTTATAATTCTGCAGTGCTGAAATGTGTAATATCTTCACTGTCTGGGTCTTGTGGGGAAAAAAAACCCCACACTTTCTCATTCAAGGCTAAATATACTGAACTTTTAAATGCCATGTCTTCCCATAAAGTGGCAGTATTCTCCTGAAGTTAATAGATCTGTGCCAACTTGTAATAGCCAAGGATCTGGTTCTTGGTATGGAGAGTTCATTAACATATACAGTTTTAGGCTCTTTATGTGTCACAACCTTGATTCTGTTATTTCTCTTTTGACTATCAGTGTTCATGATTTAAACTTTCTTGAGTGAGAAGGATCTAGGTCCTTCCTGTGATTTTTTCTAAGTGTAACCCCAAAGACCTGAGAACAAGAAGCCTTTGGAGCAACTTCATAGTTCATGATTCACATCAGTTCCTTTAGCCGTGGGCATTTCTTCTTTCTTCTGTCGTGAAAGTCATTCCAACAAGGATCCAGAGGCAACTGCTGCATGTGTCTGAGCAGCACATGCATTAAGACCCAAACTTTCCATAAGGGATGGATTTCTTTTTCAGGGGTGTGAACTCCCAAAGCACTTACAGAAAAGGCTGAGGCACTCCTAAGCAGTATATGCACTACAGTGCTAATGCAAGTGCATACTGGACATTCAGTAAAATCCAACCAGCAATATGGTGACCCCAAGGACCTGGTATCCAAACCATCCACTCAGGGCTAATATGATACAGAACGTATGGTGGACTCCCGCCTTTCCAAAACTGCAGCTGGAGGCCAGGTGGGATACCTGAAGGTATCTCAAATGGCATTGGATGCCTGTGTACAGAAAACAGAAACAAGACTTAGGTGTTGTCCTGGTTTTGGCAGGGATAGAGTTAATTTCCTTCCTAGTAGCTGGTACAGTGCTGTGTTTTGGATTTAGGGTGAGAACAAAGTTGGTAACACACCGATGTTTTAGTTGTTGCTAGGTAATGCTTACACTAGCCAAGGACTTCTTAGTTTCCCATGCTCTACCGACTGAGAAGGCTGGAGGTGCACAAGAAGCTGGGAGGGGGCACAGCCAAACTGGCCAAAGGGACATTCCATACCATGTGACGTCATGCTCAGTACATCAACTGGGGAAAGCTGGCCGGGGGGGCTGCTGCTCGGGGCCTGGCTGGGCATCGGTTGGCGGGTGGTGAGCAATTGCACTGTGCATCACTTGCTTTGTGTATTGTTATTATTATTATTATTATTATTACATTATTATAATTTTATTTCAATTATTAAACTGTTTTTATCTCAACCCACGACTTTTTCTCACTTGTGCTCTTCCAATTCTCTCCCCCATCCCATTGGGGGGAGGGGAGTGAGCAAGCAGCTGCGTGGTGCTCAGTTGCCGACTGAGGTTAAACCAGGACAGGTGTGTAAGTCAGTGGATGCAGAACAGTTCAGCTCCCCCTGCAGTAGATACCCGCTGATTGGCCAGCTGAGTACCTTGCTAGGCACCACTGCTTGTGTGGACCAAGGACTCTATTCATTTGCCCACATACAGACATCTGAGGTGCCTTACCCACTTGGCCTCCAGACACCCCTGAGAGGCATGCAGGTCTCCCATTGCTCCTGTGTCATGTCTTCCAGCCCTTAGTGATGTCTTGGACATACTAAGGCACCTCAGATAACAGCAAACATCTATGTTTAGTGATTATGTGACAATAGTGTGAACTTAAATAAAATCATCCTTTTTATAACTGTTGCCAAGTGAACCCAAGTCAGTTTTATCAGGTGTTTAAAGCCATTGTTTTATTTGCAGGATTCACAGCTTAATTACTAAGTTCTCCAAGGAAGAACCCTGTAGGTATGGGGTATCCATTGAATTAGCCAGGTAGATTATGTCAATGAACATTAATAGCCCCTATCTGAACTGGATACAAGACATTGTTCCCCTCATTGCTTACCATTGGAACTGTATAAACAGACTGCACTCACACCTTTGCCACAGATGCAGAAAACTTCAATGTTCCTAGGAGAGAGATACAGTCCTGCCAGATCCCAGTGCTGTACATACACCCACTAGCTACAGCTTTCCAAAGACAAATGTGTTTCCATAGCTGTCATCCTTTGTCTGCTTACCAGGGCCAGATTTGGTGACAAGGAGGTTCTGCATCTTCCTCTTGCTTTTAGCTATAATCCAGTGGGGAAAAAAACAAAGCTGTCTCCTTGGGTTAGATTTGCATCTTTTTTGTCAGGAAGAATACTCAATTACTTTCCTGTGCTATGTTTGGTACACAGGTGGTATAAAGAAGTTACATAGATGAAAATTAATTTAAAACCTGAGATGGATAAAATGCTTTTTATTCCCTATAATTTATTGTAAAATATCACATTTCCCTTTAATTATTGCCCAGGCAAGGTAAGATATTTGCCCATCTTTAGTTCCTTTGATACAGTTTCTAAATGACTCTTTATAACCTCTAAATGACTGTGGCTCTTGACTGAATTCCCAGACTTGTAGTTGCCTATTTCTAACATCACAGCACTCAGGAATGGGATGGTGTGACCTGGGCAGCATGGCCTATGCCGAATAGCTCTGAGGATATATCTATACTACAGGATAAAGACAAGCCTTAAGAATCAGCTCAAACACATAAAGTCCCATGTACTGTGCAATTCCAATCTGCCTTGCTGGATATTTGCCTCACTGCTTAGTGTGAAACATCCAGGGCCTGCTTAGGAAATGCTGAGTTCAAAGATGAAGTGCTGGACCCAAGTTTTCCTGCCCCAAGGCATTCAGGAGCTCAGCCTAAGTTTGCATTGGAGCGTGGGATTGTGATGGTGTGATAGATGAGTCTGGACTTGAGCACTGTCTTAAAGCTTGGATCTCTATTGGCATAATCTGAGCATCTTGTACAGAGCAGTTTGGCATCTCTGTGTCTGAGATGATGCTCACGAGGGCCCCTAAAAGACAGCATCAGCAGACAGACCTGGTCCAATGCAGCTGTGTGCACATATATATGTCATATAGATGTATGTCCTATATAGAACAACATTTTGCTTAAAGGAAATTTTATAGTCCTAACCCTGCAGGCCTGATTCACCTGTCATTTATGCCAGAGTGTGTTGACTGATTTCAGCGACCTTTACTCGAAAATGAGGCATGAATCAGACCCTCATTTTCTCACTGTAACTGGTAAACCTGTTAGTTGGGCAGTTAGTGAATGGTTCAAAGCAAGAACAGGAACACATGAGAGTGTTAATATAAATTTATAATCTATTTTATGGTGCTGGTAGATTTTCATGGGGTTTTTTTAATGCAATGTTATTACCTTTACACATTCTGACACCTAAGTCAGGGAAGGTACATAATTATGAGGCTTTTATATGCATTACTTCTATCTAAAGATAGCCAGTTGTGCATTATCAAAATTACCATTCTAAGACCTTCTTTGGAAGACTGAATATCTTAGGCCAACAGATACAGTGAAGGGGGAAAAGCAGCTATTTTGCTGTATTTTCTTATTATACCCAGGTTTGGTGCCATTTGAAAGAGCTCATTCAGCTAAGAAAATGACACAAAATTGATATGATAAAGCAAAGTCTGGCATAATCAGAAATATTTGCACTTCCAGCATTTTCTTTCATCTTGATTTATTTCTAAAAAAGAATTCCAATCACATGGAGGAACCTCAATCATCAAGCAGTGACAAGCCAGTCAGATGCTCTCTTCAGAAAAACCCAGGACAGTGTGGTAGCTCCCATTACCCCCAAAACTTCTCCAGTTATCGTCATTTCCCCACTCCATACCCACTTGACTGAAGAAGAGTCTTCATGATGCAGCCCAGTGTATATACCACTGCAGAGAGACATCTGCTTTTATATATTTATATAATATATATTTAATGTATTTATATTATCTGCTTTTATATATTTATATCATTTTTATATAGCTTGTTTTCCAAAATCCCTCACTCTGACAGCACTGCTCATGAATGACAGAGGTGAAGCAAAGCCATGTCAACCAGCCAGGGTAAATGTGCCACCTATGCCTCAGCTCCAAAAGTGATGACTTCAACTTGCTGTGTGACAGTTCATAGGGACACAACTCCTATTTGCTGAATTATGCCTGAGTCTTCCCCGTATCAGCATTGTGTGGCCATGAAACAAGGTGGCTGGAGGGGACTGGAAAAACACAGGTTTGGCTGACTGCTCTGACGCATGAACCCGAAGAGGGGAGGTGGTGAGAATGGGACCCTCCTTCAACAGTGGTGAAACCTTGGATTAGCTGAAGGTAACCATGGACCACTGCTAGAAACCAGTTTCAAGTGCTTTCGCCTCTAAGAAATGGCAGTCTGGGGAGAGGGGAATTGGGGATGGCAGATGAAGGTTAGTGAATCTTTCTCAAAAAGGTTTGTCATCAATTCACAGCTATGTTTTGCCCTGACAGTAAGTACGCAGTGCACAGCCTTGCTTGCGCTTCTGCTGCGCTTTTAAGATCAGGCGTTTGATTAAAGTCATTACGGGGTACTACACTCTTTGTGTGGAAAAGCCTGAAGACCTCCCGTAGGAACAAGCCTGTGCTCAGCTCCTCCCGGTGTCCCAGTGTGACAATTATTCCAGTGTTGTGCTCTCTATAGAAGACAAATATTTAATGACTTTTGATAGACACTTCAGACTGTATCTCTTTGATGTGTGTTTGTGATTCAGACTCACTTTCTTCCTTTCGTACTTTATTACCAAAGCAGAAAAACTGCTTCCTGGCAGGTTTGCAGGTTCTAATAAGCCCGTCAATTCCCTTGCACCAGAACTCGTGGCAGTAGCAACAAGAGTGATTATTCTTTCTGATTTTTTTTTCTTTTTCAGTACTTCTGGCCCATCTGAGGCAGGGCTTCACGGGCAATTCAGGACAGCTGGAAGTCTTAATAAGCAAGAGTATGAAAAAGAAATCAAATGGAAAAAGCATTTTTTAATTGCATGCTTAGTTTTGACATTCCTACTTCTCCCACCAGTCTCTCCATATACAAAACTTTCTTATGATCCCCCAGGTTCCTCAGAGGAAAATAAATGTCCTGCAGCTAAGAATCTTTACCCATGGCTCTGCTGCAACCAGATATTGTCTCATACCATCTTGTAAATTGGAAAAGAGTTAAATCCAGCTTCTTTTTGTGCAGCTGCCTGGCAGGAGCCAGTGGGCAGCAGAGATGCCATGCAGGGGGTGGGAGAGAGTATTGGTCTCAGTGGAGGGGTTCGCTGGTCTTCTGGGGACAAAGCTGTGAAGTATCTTCTGGTGGATGGAATGCAGTCAGGCAGCAATTCCTTTTCTCTGCTCTGTGAGTGGCCAGGGATTAGAGCTGACGTGTGCTGGTTCAGTGGGTTTCAGCTGTGCAGCATGTTCGGTACAATTTGCCATGATAAATCTGTAGCTTCCTTTGGCAATGAGACGCGGTGACTGGGTTTTGTCAGGGTGAAAGCATTTGAAATATATACAGCCACCTCTCTGCATTATATATTCTGTTAAGCAAGTATGAAATGTATGTGCTTGCTGGCATAGCCAGATGTGGAAATATGATTGATATTACTTATCTGAGGAAATGCGTTGGAACTGCAGGTGCAGCTGTGTTAGTAATTGCTCTAACAGCTCTAAACTCCAAATCATTTTTCAGATAAGACTGGAGACTTTTATTACTATTTTCCCTTGAGGAATCTGTTTCAATTTAATTATTCAGTCCATTCTTTTCAATTTGCCATCTTCTTTCTGGCAGTTTCAAGAACCTGAAAGAACATTGCCGCGTGTACCATGGTGGGTTGGCATCTGAGAGCCTTGACTCTACTCTTGACCCTTTTCCTGTCTCAGGCAAACAGCTTAGGCTTTGCTCCTGCAGGTTACATGGACGACATGACCTACACAATTTCATATGGCATTACCGTATGTGTAAAATCCCTCCATGACTGAGAAGTGTTTGTACCCTTTGTTGATGATGATGGTATTTTGATCCATTCAGGTCGCTTCCTTTAAGAATTAGAGCTGAGGTGCAAAATCTAGACCTGGATATACAAAATGTCTGCTCTCAGACATACCTTGATGATTGACATGTCTTCTTTGACATGAAAGGGTTTGTCTTCACAGCCTAGACCCAGTCTCACTCAGATTTTGAAGCCTTTTCACTGCCTTCTCCAGATCTTCTACCAGCAACTTACCTGAATGGGCTGGAGAGGCTGGGATTAAATGTTTATTAAAATCACTGTTCCTTGTTTCCAAACAAATGAGTAAGGACAAAGGAGTTCAGATTAAGTACCCTGGCCCTAGAGGTGCCTTCCCGGGAGGGGCAGGACATTCTGTGAGCAGTAGCTCTTTTTTTACAGTTTTTCCTACCCTGTTAGGGTTCACAGAAGATGCCAGCCCAGCAGCTCTAGTCATCTCTAAAGACCTGCAGAGCAAAGGCAGCAGTAACTTAATTGTCCACACCATGCCTGTGTGCAAGCCACAAGCATCCTCAGCACAGCAGCAAATCACACCTTCAGCACACCCCAGGGAGAGGCTGACCTCAAGCTTAGGCAAAAGGACTTTCTGTACCATATTTTAGTGCAGCAGTAGCCAGAGCAAGGGGATTTTCCACTACGGCCTGTGTCTTGCTTGATGTTCCTGGCCCTGTTCCATCCCTGCTTCAGCTTGCTGGAAGAGACCCTTTGTCCCAGTCCTCTCTGAGTTTCCCTCAGCTCCCAGTGAGCTGAGACAGTGTGCTTCAATGTCCGCCTTCCTTTTAGGCAGAAAACCTATAAAATCATTGGTTCCTATGATGGCTGTGTCTCATCTGTGCTACTGTATTCTCCTCTTTTTTGGCAGCTACAGTACAGTCTTTTCCCACTGCTCTGGCTGCACCTTTGGTACCTTGCTCGGTTCTGTCCCACTTTTACGAAGTCCCTGCTCCTCTATCTCTCCTCAACCATTCTGCTCAGCTCTTTCCTCTCCTTTGTCCTCCCTCATTTCTCTGCCTTTTTTCTCTGCCTGTCTCTTTCCTGACACTTTTCTTGCCGCTCCCTTGCACTGGAATAGCATCATCATTTCAAACATCTCTATTCTCCTTTTTCAAGCCTCCTCCCACCTCCTCACCCCTTCTTCCACCTCCTCATTTTCAGCCTTACACTAACCATTCCTCTCCTCCCTGACATTCTCTCAGCTAAAAATTGGTGTTCCTCTTTGGGAAACAGCCTCCCTCTGAAAAATATGCAGGAATAAAACATCTTTATTGCATTAAAAAAAAAAAAAATCTACAATGCTTTGGAGGATTATGTGTTACACCTCCACTGCCAGCCACCTGTTTACCCCTTCTCTTTGGTATTGAAAATTGGAAACATTTCAGTTTCTCTGGCAACTTGGATTGACATGTTTTATAAAGGGTGGAAAAATGTGATGGTAGATTTGTCATTAAAAAACCCCTACAAAAAGTTATCTGAACTATATGTTTGCCATGGCAATTTCCATTTGGATAAAATACACAAAGTTGTATAGGTATATAAATGTACAGATATAATAATAATAATAAAAAAGAAGAAACCCTCAAATACCTTCTTTTGTTTAACTTTTTACAAATATGGCTCATTCTGACAGCAGTATGGCCCAAGTTATTTTTACATGGTTTATCACCCCTTTCCTTAACTCCTCTTCGTTCATCATCTCCGATTTTATATTTATCTCATTTAGACTGTGACACTAAAGGAGCATGAACTGTCTTTCTCAGTCTCCATAAATTGAAAGATCATATCTTGCTGCTCAAGAATATATGACAATAAACTTATTTACATATATACATATATGCACAAATGACAAATAATAAAGGAGGAGTTTGTTTGTAAATGACTCAGCCTGTCCATCCAGAACACCAGCAAGAGTCCAAACATTTCACGTTACACTGGCTATGAAGTCCTCTGGTGCAACCCTGCACTTGAACATGTTCTTAATCTTACGAGTATTACAGTGGCAGTCAGGGTACGTAAAACATAGTGGAAGTTAAACACGTGCTTAATTGCTTTCTTGAAATACGACCTCCACTTTGAAAACAGCAGGCTGGAGGTGGAAAGCACAGTAACCCCTATGCATGCTCCTCAACCTTGCCAATTTAAAAAGTGTGCCTAAGGAGGAAAAAAAAAATTCATGAGAGATCTGTATTTTTTCACAGCCACTTGGTGAGCAAGGTGTAGGGAATTCCCAAACGTGTGACTGGGCTTGCAGGAAGTGATTATCCAAAGCAATAGTGAGCTACCTCAAACGGATTAGGCACAGGCAACATGTATATTCGTGTATCTGTGGTCGATATGATGGAAATAGTATATCTAAGAAGGCACATCTAATATGTTTTTGAGTTGGCAGATGAAGTTTTTCTTTAGCCTCCAGTGATTTATTCAATAACAAGCTGTTGGGCTCAGTCAAAAAAGGGATATGAAAAGAAAGGTCAGATGATCACTAAACAGCAGAGCTAATACAATGTCAAAGTTATTTGGCTAGAGGCGAATCCACTGATCTATGGTTTCATTTGCTTGATTCCCAAGAGGTGTGACCTCTCCTTCCCTCCTCATCCTAATGATGTGTAGTCGGGTTAATTTGTCAAAGTTCTGCCTCATCTGATTCTCCAGGAATAAGCTCTGCATTTAGAAAAGCAGTTTCTTTTTCCTCAAAGTCTTGAGCCCCTGGGTCAAAATAAATTTTAGCTTTCGGTGTTTTCTTAAACATTTTCTTAAGAGCAGGACCAAAAGGGACCTGATCAAAGACTTTGTGAACCACTTAGAAATGAAATCAATTGATAAAGCCCTAAAAAAGCATGTTTATTTGTGCACAATTCAATGTGCTTATGGTACAGACTGTGTAAAGTGGTAAAGTCAAGTTTTCCAAAGCACAAGGACTGTGTAGCTCCATCTGCATTGTCTTTGAGAGAGGGCACAGCCCAGCCCAGAGCCAGTAGCTGCAGTCCCAACTGGGGTCTGCAATTATTGCTAATGGTGACACCTGGAAAAAGAAGTTTGTAACTTTCTGATGTAGGAAAAGACACCACAACCTCGAGAAAAAGGGACTGAAATGTACTTCTGCTGCTATTTCTGTTGGGTGGCCTGACGGTTTGACCCATTGCTTGTACTGAGCTATTGGGCTGTCATTCACTTTAGCCCCGTCACTCAGTGCCCCTAATAGATCTAGAAGGGTCCATATTCAAGCAGTATAACCAGGTTGTCCTCCTTGGACCTTCCCTGTCTCTTACAAATTAGATTAATGGAGGCACAAAGGAGGCAGGGGAAGGGGAGAAGGACAAACACTAGAGAGAAGAAAAGCAAGAATGGGAGAAAACACAGGAATATAAAGAACAGTAGGATCTCAGCAGCTAAAAGTCTGCCTAAAAATGAGATAGGAGTGGGAGTATGTATCAGGTATTTAAGGGCTAGACATAACCATTACAAGACATTTTTCCAAACCCCTGACATACTAAACACAGGAAACAGAATTATTACACTGAAGAGAAATCCAAACATGCACAATAAAACATCTGAACAATGTTAATTACATCCTGTAGAATGATGTCTTTAGGAGTATGATTTAAGCATTCTACACTAAGTTGGTTTTTACCCTTTAAGATATTTTTTCCCTTGTGCTTCTTTCTCATTACATGCTCCTAAGAAGAAGGAGGCAAAACTTTCTCATCGTGTTATGAAAAAATAACATGATCCTTATTTTTTCATGAGGAGGCAAAGGAGAAGGCAAGAGGAAGAGACAGGTGGCTCTCATTTCATTTGAACCAAAAATAAACTTTGTTTGGGATGTGGGTTTTCTTTGCTAGTTGCTTTATGAAACTATACAAACAAAATGATGGGTCATGGGCTCCAGGCTAACGGGAATAACACTACAGCATGGTAGATCGAGATGTCCTGTTACCAACCCAGCAGCAATAATAGACCAAAGTGAAAGACCATTCACTTAAATTCGCTGATATGGGAAGGTATAAAGAGAAATTCTTTTGATCTTGAACCGGCAAACATTTGGTCTGAGTGCAAAGAGAATTTTTAACTTAAGTACATGAAATACATGCTTTGTGCCATGATAGCTGTGTATGTTTAAATAAAAGGAGAAAAAGGAATGTTTTGATTGTAAAATAATCAGCAGGAGGAATTAAGATCAAGGCACAGGTTGTGAGGGGTGTGATTGGTGTCTAAAGCCTGTTAGGATATGCCTACACTGTATGTTTTTTCACTTGCTGAATCAAACCACTGGGCTGAAACAGAAGCTGTCAAACTGCCTGCATCTCTCCAGAGGGTACCTGAGAGGCCTTATTCAGCATGAAACGCTGCGTGATGAGAACCACCTGCCTCTGCCATGCCTTGCTGTCCACAAGCTCCTGTGCTTATATGCAACCTTGGCTTCTGACAGGTACCAGTCTCCAGCTGTCTTTCTCCTGTTGATAACATCACAAGGCAGAGAGTAATCCAGGCCCTGCTGGGCTGTTGATTAGTGTGTAGACTCATATAATATAATCAAAAGTATTAATCGAAGCAGGTCTCACAGAGGCTGTGCCCAATATATGAACTCTCTACACATCGGACATGGTTACAAGGCCAAAAGAGAGGTACAAAATGGACAGCCCTGCCAAATGAAAGAGAGAGAAAAAAAAGATCAAGGGTAACATATTTAGTGAGCATGATATTAATATTTAAATAATAATGGCATAATATGTTAATGCCATATGAGAGGGCCTTGAACATCCAGCAAGATACAAGCAAAACTTAATATGTTATCATTTTGAGTGCCTTACAAAAGTAGACATAGAAATCATATAGACTTTTAATTGACTTATTGGTTATAATGTTGTAGTAGTGCCTTGTCACAGACATCCATGCACATTAACACCTTATCAAAGCTCATTTTCAGGCCATCCTTCTGAGACAATAAACCTATCTGAATAGGTTTGGTAGGTCATGACCAATGAAATAAGTCATGACCAAACAAAAGCTTTGGTCATGCTTTATGAGACAAGGCTTGGACAGCAGATGTGCTAGCACTGACATCTCCAGAATTATAAACTGACAGCACTCACGCATGAAAAGTAAACAACAGCTAACGACGACAGCATGGGTGACCCACCTGAGGGACAGGATGCCATTCAGAGGGACCTGAACAAGCTCGAGGACCTCATGAGGTTCAACAAGGCCAAGTGCAAGGTCCTGCACCTGGGTCGGGGCAACCCCCAGTATCACTACAGGCTGGGGGGTGAAGGGCTTGAGAGCAGCCCTGACGAGAAGGACTTGGGGGTACTGGTGGATGAAAAGCTGGACATGAGCCAGCAATGTGCGCTCGCAGCCCAGAAGGCCAAACGTGTCCTGGGCTGCATCAAAAGAAGCGTGGCCAGCAGGTCGAGGGAGGGGATTCTGCCCCTCTACTCTGCTCTGGTGAGACCCCACCTGGAGTACTGTGCCCAGCTCTGGAGCCCTCAGCACAGGAAAGACACGGACCTGTTGGAGTGGGTCCAGAGGAGGGCTACGAAAATGATCAGGGGGATGGAACACCTCTCCTGTGAAGAAAGGCTGAGAGAGTTGGGGTTGTTCAGCCTAGAGAAGAGAAGGCTTTGGGGAGACCTTATTGCAGCCTATCAGTACTTCAAGGGGGCTTATAAGAAAGGTGGGGACAGACTTTTTACAAGGGCCTGTAGCGTTAGGACAAGGGGTAATGGTTTTAAACTAAAGGGGGGTAGATTTGGACTAGATATAAGGAAGACATTTTTTACGCTGAGGGTGGTGAAACACTGGCAGAGGTTGCCCCGAGAGGTGGTGGATGCCCCATCCCTGGAAACATTCCAGGTCAGGTTGGACGGGGCTCTGAGCAACCTGATCTATTTGAAGATGGCCCTGCCCACGGCAGGGGAGGTTGGACTAGATGGCCTTTAGAGGTCCCTTCCAACCTGAACTATTCTATGATTCCATGATTCTATGACTCCAGGCAACAGTAAACACCTATATAGTAAGGCCGATGCCATGGAGGTACCAACCTCTTTTCCTTTGTTCTGGCATTTAGATTGGCAAAGATTCAACAGAGCTGATTTTTTTTTTTTTTTCCCCCATCCATTCTGGCAAACCAGAGGCAGACTGGACCCTCTGCTAGAATTGCTGCACTGTAGTTTTCAGTATGTGTGAACGATCTGCTTCTATGGTCAGGAGGGACTTGGCATCTCTCCTGGCATTGGTGGAGGAAGCCTGGGAGCTCTCCTTCTGACACCCATGGGGGCCTCCTGCAACACAAAGAGCTGCATTTTCAGTTTGCATTTGCAGGAGCAAATACACACAACACCCATAAAATTACCTGGGGTGTGGGTGCTTTCTGTTTTCCTACATGTTGTGGATGGAAATTACATCTTTGTGGGTGCAGTGCTCTGTCAGATATGAGAGGCTTAAATATGGTTCAAGTAGAACATGGTGTGCAAGAAATCGCAAGAACATGGTGTGTAAGAAATTGCAGTCTCCATGATGAAACTCTTCTGAAATAGCAATGAGAGACCGTCATGCAGTTCCCTTGATACCTTATAGTGAAGGAAATATGCTTCCACTGTTCCAGGCAGAGCACAACAGCCCTCCCACATGCAGTGGATCCCTTTTGCTCTCTTTGAGCATGCTCTTAATAACGTATGGCCATGACATCTGTAACTCTGCATGGATGCCCCATTAAAATACTTGTCTATAAGGTATAATACATTGAGAAAACACTGCTTTGTCCTTCTCCCTGAAAGTGTAGACAACCTGTGATTCCACTTAAGAAAACATATTTGAGCTGATTGGTACCATTCCCAGCCCCCAGACAATTTCATTCCATTTTTCTCTGATTGCTCTTGCAAGTTTTCAGGCCCTCTGTGGACACCCACAGTCTTCAAGGAGGGTGTTTTTCTTCCCAGCTGATTGATAAATATTTCTCAGGGTCTCCTGACAGCTGAATCCCCTTGTATTTGTGAAATCTGATTAACAGAGCACTAAATTTCAACTAAAATCAAATCAGCAACACCCAGTGTGAGATCTGCTTTCTCTTCACATCTGCATAAGTTAAGTTTGATCTGTTGGTCTATTTTACTCCACAATTTGTTCATTTGTTCCCTTTTTATGCATTTTTGCCTGTGCTAGTGACTTTTAAATGATAAACTGACTCCCCTCTCTCCCCATCCCCAATTTTTTCTTATCTTCTTGTCCTTTTGGAAATATAACTGCATGCACTTTCTTTATCTCTGTGTGGGGCCAAATCTCTTGTCACGTAATTTACATTCTTCAGGAGACAGCACTGGTAATACTGTAATAGTTTATCACCAGACTGATAGTTAACAGCTCTGGCTTTCTTGTCAAAATAAGCCTTTTTTGTCTCCATTGTGCCTTTTCATTGGTTTCCTCTTGTCTATTTGCTTGCCTTATTAAATGCAGAGCACTCAATTTCTGTAATGTGTTATACTTTCTTCTGAAGAAATCTTTGCCTCCTACTGCTTTTTCTTCATTATGTGCTCAATCCCCTTCAATTGTTCTCCCAATTACTATTTCAAATATAGTCTTGGGGTACTTCCAAAACAGAAAACGTTGTAGGAGAGAAAAGCAGCCAGTGCACGCACTTCATCTTTAATAAATATATACACCTCTTTTTACAAGTGTAGCAAATCCTTCCCTTTTGTTGTCATTGATGGTAGAGACAGTAGCCCAACCTTTAAATGACCTGTGAATGCTGACCCGATCCTGAAAAATTCACATTTAATAAACCAGATGGACAAAGGGAAGAAGAGGAAACAGGAAGAGAAAAAAATTCTGAAGTCCCCGGTTTAGTGGTAGAGCAGGGAATATAAGTTATCCACCAAGCCATGCAGTAGAAGTGGCCTCGAATGAGCTCAGGGTTGCCTACTTAATATTCTTAGTTTGGACTCTGCATATTCAGAGTGGAGGTCTACTTGACCAAAGCCTTTCTGGCTTTTACAAAGGCTGTCAGAATCACAGAGCAACTGGGGTTGAAAGGGACCTGAATATCATCTGGTGCAAACCCCTGCTCAGAGTAGATCCAGTTAGAGCAGGCTGCTCAGAGTCTTGTCAGTTCTTTTACATAGAATCATAGAATCATTAAGGTTGGAAAAGACCTCTAAGATCGCCGAGTCCAACCATTAACCCAACACCACCATGTCCACTAAACCATGTCCCTAAGTGCCGCATCTACACGTCTTTTAAATACTTCCAGGGATAGTGACTGCACCACTTCCCTGGGCAGCCTTTTCCAATGTTTCACCACTCTTTCAGTAAAGAATTTTTTCCTCATGTCCAATCTAAACCTCCCCTGGTGCATCTTGAGGCCTTTTCTTCTCGTCCTATCACTTGTTACTTGGGAGAAGAGACCGACACCCACCTTGCTACAACCTCCTTTCAGGGAGTTGTAGAGAGCGATGAGGTCTCCCCTCAGCCTCCTTTTCTGCAGGCTAAACAACCCCAGTTCCCTCAGCCACTCCTCATACATATCTCAATGGATGCAAACTGGGCTCCATTCCAGTGTTTGATTGAATGCTAACAATTATTTTCATTATATCTAAATGCAGTTTCCCAAGTCATAATTTGTTTCCAAATTGCAACTTGTGTGCATTCAGAAACATCTTGTCCTCTCCCTGAGCATCTCCAAGAGGAGTCTGGCTCTATCTTCTCTACTTCCTGCCACCAGGCAGCTGAAGTCAACAATAAGAATGTTGGCTTCCTCTTCTTAACTTTAAATAGGGCCAGTTCCCTCATCATCTCCTCAAATGTCGTGTTCTTCAACCATCTGATCATCTTGGTGACCATCCTTTTGATTCACCGCTGTTCCTCAATGTCTTTCTTGTACCAGGTATTCCAAAACCTGACACAGGACTCTAGATGTGGTCTCACAAGTGCCTTCTTTGGTGCAAGGCCATACTGGTGACTCTTGTTCAATTTGTCATTCACTCTGCTGCAGCTCAGCTCGGTTTCATGAGTGCAGTGAGAACATTTGAAGCATACCATGGCCTGTAAGAGTCAGAGTTTATGTCACTTGCCATTTGATAATCCCATTATAAGCTATAGCCTGCCCTCTCGGAGGCAGAATGTGTGTGATCCCACTCAAACACTGTTCCAGGGCATAGGTAAGTATTTAAGCAGTTTGATTGACTGTGACATCCAGGGACCTCCAGGATTAGGCATCAGCTAAACAGAGGATTACACTTAGACACAGGCCAGATGGTGGGAAACCTTACCTGGGACTTTGAGTTTATTCTTCTGAATGTAGTCCTTATTTTCTGTGTGTCTGAAAGTGTGGATATTGGAGGGAATAGGTAAAATGGACGGGAGAGAAGAAGGACAGTGGGAGGCAGATGAGTAGGTGGGGATGAATCTTGGGGAAAAGGTCAAATTTAGATACATCAAAAGACCAAGATCTTGCACTGATCCTCCCATCCAAGCTGAAAGTGTCCTCAGGCTGTGCCCATGCCTAAGACCTATTAATGTAATACACTTTACACTCATCATGTGTAAAATATACCACACTGGGAGTAACAGAGAAATCTATAGTCCTCAGGAGTTATTGGACTCCAGCTGAGAAACCAAATGGAGCTGGACTGAGCCTACTCAGCATGGGAAGAACCAAGATTATGATTGATGTGTTTTCCCCTTTTACTGGGGTCTATCTTCTCTCTGATTATTTACCTTGTGAGTAATCACCTTGGGCCGATTGACTGAGCACAGTTTATATTACAATGTTTCTTAAATGGAAAACCATGTCTGAATCATATGTTTAATATTCCTTTCCCAAATTGTTTTTCATTGTAATTTACTACTCAAACCACATAAATCAAGTGAACCTAACAGAAGACGTCCATAACTAGGAATTTTACTTGTCTGTGTTCTTCTCTTAATCATTTCTGTATGACTTCACTGACTACAGCCAATAACCTTCTCATTTTATGTCATGTTTCTTTACATGTCCTAAAGCAAATAATTTACAGTTTTTGCTTCATGTTGAAACAATGATGTTGCTTGGGGTGGGGTTGGGGACAACTGGGATTTTTATTTTGTTTTGTTTTCCTGGAAAAGATACCTGATTGCATGCTCTGATTGCAGATGCTGTCAAATACAACAAGCCAGTCCAGGCAAGCCACTTAGGTACAGTTTCTCAAAGTCCTCAGTGAAATTTAGCCTTCTATAAGTACAGGTCCATGGAGTACATGCATGATATCAATGTGAAATATAAGCATCACAGGAATGGAAGATATGAGTAACAATGAGAAAGCACACAATGATGAGAAGATACACTTTAAAGAAGGAGAAACACCTTTGTTAATAGAAGCTTTACAGGATCTTAACCATTCTTAAAGAAAGCACTGTTGTCTAAGCTGTGTCTTAAACACTGATGCATTTGGTAGAAATACTATATATTTCTAGTGCTCCAAATGTGAAGTTATTACGTTTCAGTGTGGTGATTTCATGGCTACGTCTGGTGTCCAAGGTTCCCTCTACACTGTCTGGGTACAGCACCACTGCTGACCAAGGGACTGGCTGGAGGGGACCTCTGTGCATGCAGAAGACATGGAGGCAGAGCTCAGGCTGACTGCTAGAAGAGTTGGATGGGGATGTCTCACAAGCTTGTAGAGAGTTCAGGAAGGCTGAGCCTGCTTGGTCTGGTGGTGCCCAAGGGGCTCGCAGTGTGATGTGAGCAGGATGCTCCTGCCCCTGGGAGTTACCTAACAGAGCAGCGCAGACATGGCCAAATAGTCTAAGTAACTCAGACTTCCTCTTCAAGGCTGTGAACAATCACACCCAGAAATGGGAAACTCAGAGTTGGAACTCAAACAATTGCTCAAGAAAAAGTCTCCTGAGGGTCATTTAAGCTCTAATATGCAAGAACATTCCAAGGGAAGGAAAAAAGAGATTAAAACACTTACATAAGGCAAGTGTAGCTTTACCAAAAGCATGCAGTAGAAGTTCCAAGTTCAAGTTCCAATATTCACTTGGGGAACCAACGTATTGTGAGTCTCCTATACAGGCAAACTGTATTTTGACTTCATAATGAAATGATGGAGTAGCAGAGTGGTTTTTCAATTGACAGGGAGCATGACAACTAATTGGTGCAGAAATATTCAGCAAAAGTAATGTCTCTGTACGATTTGGGATCACTTTGGAGCCACTAAATTAATGTGTATTGCTCTTCCTACAGTGCCTGAGCTGTATGCATCACGTACTTGGTCTTTACTATGAGAATTTTAGTGAATCTAATAACTTCAGCCTTCTAAATAAAAATAATCCAATGCCTGAAGGTTATAAATAAGATATATTGGTATATGCATAAAATTCTATATTAAAAAGGCAGATAGGAGAAAATAAGATATGCTCAGAAAAGACTGAGAGGCTGAATTTGGACCTAATATGGAAGAATACAAGAATAATTCACCCCTGCAGAAAGACATTACCTATGTAGTACTACAAAAGACAGAGAGACTGCCAGGTTCAGCTGCAAACAGTTACATGAAACTCCAACTGGGAATAGAGTTTAAATGAAATTATGAAGGCTTTCCTGTTGATTTCAGCTATGTTTGGATCAGGCATTTAGAGAAGAATGAAGGAAATTCCAGTTCCTCAGGTCAACATGTTGGGTTTGAGTGTGCAACCTGGGGTCTCACTGTGCTACAGAGGTAGTGCTCTCCACATCTATTATCCTGCTAATTGTAGAGCAGTTACACTCCTATAAAATGGAGATCTTGGTGTATTATTTGGAAAAAAAAAAAGGCATGATGTAAGACTTATCTCATTAGCAGCTGCAGTGGACTTGAACCCTTGTGACAGCATGTGGAACAAGATGCAGTATTCACAGGAAGCCTGCTGGCATTGTGCCACTGATATTCAACATAGAAAAAGTGTTTTGGGTTTACACACACACACACACACACACACTGTTATTTCCAAAGCCTTTTAGATGCAGCAGCTCACTTTTTTCCAAGCATTTCCTTAATTGGGGGTGGGATGTCACATGCACAGATTCTGTCACTGCTCCTCATCACTGGTCCCTCTGGTAAAGCAAGGTCATTGACTGGGATATCAGCTGGAAGTCCACTCACTAAGGCAACCATGGGTGGACCTCTTCCTGGAAGAATTAATCAGCCTTGGATAATGCTGTCTTTATATGAACAGATCCATTGGATACTCACTGGTATCTAATATCCTGTGTCAAATTTGTCATAACTTTAGAGCCACATCCTGCATCTTCAGAGAAGGCCCAATATATACTAAGAGGAAGCCACCATGTGAGGAGTTACTCTTCCACAAGGAAAGCAGGCACCGGTGTGCCAAAGCCCCACTCCATGTGTCAATCTGCCAGAGAGAGGCCAGGCCCCCTGTTAGGTAGGACTTGAACAGCCCTTGCTCATCTGGACCAGGAGCTCAGCAATACATGTCCCAGGGAGGCTGTCATCTGAGAGCATCCTCCATGACAGGTGTGACTTGAGCGACACCACAACCTCAGACACAGCACCGGGACTGTTCCTGGTGTCCTCTCTGCTGGTCTGTGCATCTGAGTGGGTCAAAAAGAGTATCTATAACACACGGGCACCCAGAGACCTGAGCTGTACTGACTGAGGGGATCTACCCGGCTTCTGGGTAACCACTGGCAGCTCCCTCTGCTTCCTTTTGTGCTTTCTGTTTGGTTTGTGAACTTCTCAGAGCAGTGTCCGATAGACAAGGTCTGGTTTTCAGGGGCCTCAGTAAGTCCCTGTTAGAAACCAAGAAAAGCTTTAGCATTACGCGCACAACACTTATTCAACTCCTCCTCCAAAGGCTTTAAATCATTCAGGCTAATCTAATTATTTCACCAAGTAGTGGGCTTGTCTCTCTTTATGCAAACCCCCCCAAACATTTTAAAGACTCCAAGTTATCTGGTCACCTTCCAGTTAATTAACACTGAAGGAAGTACTGAAAAACAAAATTAAAAGCCACCCAATTTCTAGCCATCCCAATTCCTCACAAAAAGTAATGACATTACATCTGTCTTCACTCAGAATATAAAAGCTACTTTCATAGAATCATAGAATCATAGAATCATTAAGGTTGGAAAAGACCTCTAAGATCATCGAGTCCAACCGTCAACCCAACACCACCACCCACTAAACCATGTCCCTAAGCACCTCATCTACACGTCTTTTAAATACCTCCAGGGATGGGGACTCAACCACTTCCCTGGGCAGCCTGTTCCAATGTTTAACCACTCTTTCATATGACCCTAACTCCCCTTTTTTATTCCATGTTCTTAATCACTCGATTAAAAAAAAAAAAAAGCACAAACCCACGCACAGCTTATTTCAGCTAGACAGAGAGATAATACAGGCATTTAATTTGTTGAAATTCAGAGAAAATCATCTGGCCCAGCAGATTCTATTGAAGCTCTCAGACAATAGAGTCCCTGAGCAGCCAAATGAAAGGTATGATCAGAAAAACAAGATGAGCATGTTCCCTGAGTGGTCACCCACATGCTTGAATCCTTGTTGGATCTAGGGTCACAGGGAATTCAGGCAGCCATGCAGGTACATGGCAGCTGCCTTCCTACATGGCTGTGAGGCAACTGGGTACAGATCAGGAGATGGGCTGGGTAGCATCTATTTCTGTTGGCACTTTTACCACGCTTCTGTTCATGTGTTGCTTGCAGTGGGTCTGGTCTTATGTGTAAAATTAAGAATGCATGAAAATCTTGGCAAGATGGCCATCTCAGTTAGCTTTGTTCCTGTACACCTGGTAAGACTGCTTAAATTAATTTCTCAAACTATCCCTCTATTTTCAATAGGATCACATCATTTTTTATAGCATTTTTTTCCAGCATCCAGTTTAATAAACATGAGCTTAGTGAAGATAACATAAGAATATAATATCTGAGCTGCCCGCATTATTTCTCCCACTATACCATGGAGGTGGGAGAAAATTGGCATGTCAAAGAGTAGAAAGAATTATACCTGCTAGAGCTGGTGTAAGTCAGACTTCCCTTCTCCTACCCTGGGATCCTCACAGCTAAACTTGATAAAAAGCCAGGGGAATGAAAACTAGACTTAGACCAAGGAGAGTCTGTAACTGGCTGCTGAATCCCTCCCCCTCCAGCCACTGGGCTCTAGGTCTTGCTCTGCTCAAGGAATGCAATTTGGCAAGCTCAGATTTTAAAGACAGTCTCTTTCTTGTTTTTTAGAAATATCTGCTCCTTCCTGTCCTAGTCCACATCCTCGGAGCAAACCAGGATCTGAGTCTCGGTCAGAAAACCCTGTGCTATGGACCCAGCTCTGCCACCAGTTTATTGCAGCTTGCTTTCTATATGTCAATCCACTCTCCTCAACCTGTGAAGTGTGCACAGACCTTCCTTCCCTCCTTGGGGCTGGGAGAGTGAAAATAGGAATATTTGTGCAGCCCCAGGGAGATGTGAAATGTTGCATGGGACACAACCGTGCTTGTGAGCAAGGCGCTGTTTTAGTGCTGGCTACATTTCAGTGCCGCTCTGCGCTACACACACAGCAGTGTGGGGGACAGTAAAGCGTTAATGCCAGTCAACAGAAAAACTCAATTTTTCTATCATGCTTGCTCATCTTAGGAGAGCTCGCAAATAATGAAACTCACATAGGAAAAATCAATATTACATTAACTGACATATGTAAAGAGCTCTCCACAGTCAACACCAAGTCAGGCTAATGAGCTACAGGACAGCCTTCCTGCACTGTTTGATGCAATCTGAAATGTTATTCTGTATGCACAGGTCTGGAATATGATGTCTTTTCAGTATTTCTTTTATGCTTTTAACTTTAATCCTCCTCATTTATTCCCTTTTGCACCTGAGACTATTCTTTTCTGCAGGAAAAATAAGAACAACTCTGGCTGTCCTTTCACATCTTCTCAAGGAGATAGGTGTAAGGATGTGATCTTGCACCACTGAAATCAGGGGAGTGCTGCTGTTGAATGAATGCATAGACACATCAAGCTTATGCTGCAGAAAGATATACGTGCATTTACCTCTCAGTGATCTTTGCATTCAGTACCCTGAGGCACTCAGCACCCTCCATTGCTCCCAAGTTCAGCTAGAGTTGAAGGAAAATGGCTTTTCAGAGGTTATTCCTCAACACGGCATGCAACTGCAGACACATGCAATGAAGGATGTGGCAACTTTCATTTTCATGCAGTGCATGACAGAAAGCAGATGGATCTGCAAAGGGGTTTGGTCCTCAGAAGTGTTTCAGCATCTGAATTCCCACCCATTTAAAAGGAGCTCTGTTTCTAAGTCCATTTTTAAGACTGGTGCCCTGGACAGGACTTAGATCACGGCCACTTTCTGCACTTCCAAATGTAGATTCACCAGCCTTCTTTGTGCCTGCTGCTGAACTTTGGGGGCACTTGAAACCCAGTAGGTGCTTATGATCATTACACTAATAGACTCTAAAGATGTTTTGAATATTTTAGGAGATGCCTGTTAAAGCACTAAACATCTACCTCACATCTAAACCCTTCAAGCTTCCCAAAATGTTCCTACACCTCTCCCATCTCTGAGGCTCAGACTGAAAAGTACTCTCACAGCGAGTTTATTACTTCAGGTCCCATGTAAAATTAGGACAGACCCACTGTCTCTTTCATCTGACCATTCATTACTTAGAGACTTAATCAAAACACGAGAGATCCACATTCAAATCCTTTTCCTTCTTAAAACCACATTCTAACCCTGGGTAACAGGAAGATGAGCATAGCTGGGAAATACATACAAGATCAGAGGACAAGGTAGGGATTTATGTGTAATCCTGGAAGGGAGATCAGCCTATGCTTTCCTGGGGGGAAACGTGGCAGTCAGATTTAGTGGGCATCTAGTAAAGAGGGTTCTGAGGTGAGGATCTGCATTTCCGGAAATAACAAGGGAAGTCCAAGGAAGTCCAATGTGTTGGTGGATCTGAGCAAGGTAGAACAGTGTTAACTCATTTGCTCTACATTGATTCCTCTACTATGACATTTACCCACTGCTGAAACAGGTCCCAGGACTCCATATATCACTTTTGCCTAAGGCAAAACCTGCCTCCACAGCAGATGAGCTATTACTGTACACAGTGGTACCAAGCCTAAAGTGATTAGGGATTGTCTGTCCCACTAAAAAAATAAAATCAATGTTTAATGACCAGCTCAGTGTTCCACCAGAGGAAGCCAGGTTCACTCTGTATACAGCAGCTCATACGATGACCCCAGGGTGAAAGCAGTATCCTGTTTAGTCTTATTATTATACCTCCCTGAGCCAAGCATCTTTCAGCTTAGCTCTTGTCTGTCTTTTCTCCCTAAATTTCTTAATGTCAGAGCATAAAGACATGATGGCCCTAGGGACCTGTGTGGGGTACACATGCTTTTCAAATGAGAGCTTTGTGGGTCCTAAAGGGAATAATTTCTATTTATTCTTTTTCTAGAGGATCTCTCTCTAGCCACTGCCCATATTACATTTCCTTTTATTCAGCATCACAGCTCAAAACCAGCTGGGGAACAACAGAGTCATTTCTTTATAAATGCTGCAGAAACGTCCTCAGAGACAGGTGGTTTTGTTATGGTATCCATTTCTGCTAAAAGGGCCCACAACCTTACCCAGGGAGGCACCTTTCTCAGTGGATAAAGTGAACATTAATACTAAATCGCAATCACACAGTGGCAGACTGCTAGGGTTACACCCTGTTCATCATGGTACGCTATAACTTCCCAGACCTTTTAAAGGATGATTTGCAGCTCTGATAATAGTGGGATGACTGGGTAGAGCACTTTTACAACACAGCTAGATGTTTTTCTGCTAGTATAATCATCTTTCAGTTGCAATTTTACCAGATCGCATCGATTCCTAGGAAACACCAATTAACACCCATTTGTACATAAAAAGCCACAAATTGAAAAGTGCACTTACAAGTGTCTGCTATAAAACATGAGCACGATTTTCATATTCATTTCCAGAATATAAGGTAAGCTGCATTGTCCTTATGGAGTGGAATGTGCTTTAGTGTTAACTCATAATCCCTGCTGCTTGAATAGAAACAATAATGGAGACCTAAATAACTTCGTTTTCTGAACCAGCTTCTTTGACTCCTTAGGGTGTCTTCTTTACCTACATGGAGACAATATAAAATGCTACAACCGGTACGAATGAACAGAGAGTTTGGATCTGATAGTCTTGAACACAGTGTGCATAGGTGTGAGGTGCTAAAAAGTCAACAGGTGCCATGTCTTTTTCCTTGTTTGTTATTGTGATTCCAATTGCTTGTCTCTAAAATATGTGATCCATTTACAGAAACAGGAAATGTTGTCTGAGAAACCCAAAAACGAATTTCCCTGTTGATGTAGAACCCAGTAAGCCATCATAATTTATATCAGCTGAGGATATAACCCAAAATCTCCCATAATTTTCTGAGATGTCAGTTTATTCCCCCAATTTTGTGACCAGAAGGAAGAAATAAAGGAGTGGAGGACGAAGGAGAAAAGCAGGAGAAAAAACAATCTGTTATTTCCAATAAATTGACAGAGGACCTACATGTTTCAGTTTCTCCACAGTTTTAGGTGTCATGTGTTGGACATAAATGCATCACAGATACAGAAATTTGAGATCAATTGATCCAGTGAAATATTACAAGCAAACACAAGGGGGAGAGCATGCATGAGATCAGAAGACATCTGATCAGAGGTCAGAAGACTCCATAGACATCCAGGGACCGCAGACAAAGTCCATATGCTGTACGTAGAGGACCTGAAGTGAAATGTAAGCCAATATAAAAAAAGTAATGCAGAATGATTTTACCACTGTGCTGTTCTTTCTGACCTAGATGGTTCTTTGTTCACAACAGCCAGTGAAAAACAAAACAAAACAAAACAAAACAAAAACCAGAAAAAACCCGACGCTTGCTTGGTGCTTCTTCCCAGCTGGGCTCATAAAATGTCTCTGACTTTCCCCAGTGTATGTAGAGTTGGTTTTCATGTCTGCAGTATGTTGCAGGAAACAAAGGGCCAAATGTGGGGAAACAATATACTTTTCAGTGGAGGAAACATCCCCTTTCAATGCAAAATCAACATTTCACACCAACTAGGATAAAAGCACCCTTCTCCCCAGCAAGATTTAAAAGGGATAATGCAGAGAGGGGTACTGAACTACCTGCTACTTTGGCACTTGGCAGCCATGAGACCTCGGTTAACCTCTCAACAGTGAGTTTGAGACTTCACAGCTGCAGTGATGATGGCACAGAGAGAAAAGAACTCACAGATAGCTGTGGAAGAAAGATCTTGAAAAGAAATTGTGGTCTGTTTATAAGTAAGTCTGTTGTTGTAGTAAGTTTTCAGTGTAAGACTTTTAAAATGTCTAATAGCCGCTGTCAGGTGCTGGATATTGCCTAGCATTTTGAGAGTTGTGGGACTTATGGCTATATTAATTACTAACCTTTAACATGTATTTATGTATTTTATTGTTATTTTCTGTGAAACTGTCATTCTACCTGGTAAAAAAAATAATTGTTAACATGTATGTTACTCCTTGAATGAAAGGATCTGTTATCTATATAGTCAATGAATTTTAATATAAAAATCAAATATGCCTCTTCTATCAAAAGCTTCCTACATCCACAGACTTAGAGATGGCAGGGAGAGCCAGCATTTTCATCACAACATTGCTTGTCCAGAGGATTTTTTTGTTGTTTAACATAGCCTCCAAATTAACATGCAACTGTATATATTTTTCCCCACTATCAGTACGAAAACACCCAATGGATATCCATTTAGTGAGTTCTCGCTTTTCTCCTGGACTAGGGAAGACCTAACTCTGCTAAAATAAGATACAAGCATGCTCATTTTCTTCATTCTTCTTCCACAGCTCAATTCACTTAAGGACTAATGGATAACAATAGCCATGAAAAAATGTGGCTGTCAAACCTACCTTCCCTGGAGATGTGGCCATTCTCACATGCTTTATTGTCACTGTATATTTCTTTGAATGTAAAAGGCTACCTGTACTAGAACCCAGCAATTCAGGTAAAGGGTTGCCTCTGTAGAAATAGTTTCAGGAGACGTTTGGGGGGGTTGTTATGCTCAAATGAATTTAAAAAGTCATAAAATTAAGCAATATATTGACATACTTAATTTAATAGTGATGCGTGGGGAAAATAAATTTGAAACTGACACTTTTCCTTGTCTTCAACTCCTCATATGTTTTGCATTTCTAAAGAAAGAGGATTTCCTAGATGAGGTCAGAGATTTTCTTTGCCGGAAGACCTATCTCCTGGCACCACTATGCTAAAAGAAAAGGATTTCTTTTAACTAGATTTTCCATGCCCCCACAAAGCAAGTGTATACATGAATGGTACTTAGAGATTCCTCTATTCATTCTTTAATTTCCTACAGTGGAGTCCTATAACACATCTCAGTCAAGTCTCCATACTGATTTCTTGGGTATATCAGGTACCAAAAAAAAGCACTATCAAAACCAAACAGTCTGTTAAACTTGTTGGTTCCCAAGCACCCTTTTAATCAGATGCATGAGATAAAGGAAAAGTAAATAAGAGCACAACAGGAGAGAAAGGAAGGTGGACTCCAAAACTGTTGTGAGTTTAAATCCAACATGGAAGTGTCCTTCAACTCTTCAAGAAAACAGTTCAGTATCTAGCAGGACATTTATCAGTGATGCACAGGAGCTTAACCACTGTTATTTGGCACAGACGCTGCCCTGTGGGAGCTCTCCATGGCGTCTCCTACCAACCAACAATACAATTCAGTCTCCAGCATAAGAGCTCACGTGGATGTTCTTTGCCCCGTGGAAGTTCAGAAACATTGGCCTGAAGTTATGCCTGTTGTGGGCATGTTCTCAGTATTTGCTAGGAGCTTCCTGTGGCAGACAGCAGAAGGTGTTTAAGCTTCTGGTTGCAATGTTCAAGGGCCTTACTGTACATAAAAAGCTACTGATCTGTTTCATACAGTAGCTGTAGTCAATGCTGAAAAGCTGTTTCTGAAGATTAACATGCCTCTGTGTAAAAACATCTGCTATTATCTTCCCCACCATTCCTCTTCTCAGCCCCCCATTTCAAACGTTAACAGGAAGAGAAAAGTAACAAATAACATGGATAAAACAAAGTTGTTGCATCTTCACCTAAGCATATGCAGAATAAGCAATAAATTGTAGAAAAAATAAACACAAGAGCCAGGGCTTTGTGGCTTTTATAGGAATCTTTATCAAGAAATAAACTTGATCTAAATATTCAAAGCTACTTTGCCAGGAGTCTTTTTGCCATTATGCTTGCCTTTAGCAAAATCAATTTGTACACTGTACACATTTTAATTTAAAATTGTTATTGTCCTCTAATTGCTTTGAGATTCATTTTGCATCTAGGCAATGAGAGTATTACCAACGTTTTTCTTATGCCTTGAAATGCAATGAATGCTTTCTGTAATATTTTCTTCCATCCTTAGGATGGTCTTAATGCAGTAAAGAAAAAGCAAACAAAGAAATGAAAAATCTCTAACTGAAGTTGCAGAATCAACATGCTGCACTCATTTCTCATTCAGATACCTCTGTATTAATTCAGCCCTGAAAAGGTTGGATTTATGGATAATATTGTAGCCTGTCACTGAGATAAAGACAGAGCAATTCCTGGCTGTGTTACAGACATCTTATGACATTTCAGGCATGTCTCTTGGTGTGACTATCTGTTCAATGACAGAAGATACCGTTTCCTTTTTACCAGTCCAATTCCTGTATATTGCAAATACCTCATAGGAAGGCATGACGCTAACTGTGCACAAAGCATGTGGATAGATGCTACGTTGCTCTCACTGTGGATTCAGTTGTTACAGAAAATAGGAAGAATAAAAAGTTTGGGTTTTTTTTCTGGAACCACAGATGGCCAGTTGCTGTGCCCAAGGGGATAGTTGATCTATGCAAGCTATTTGTGCCATTTCATGGGATTTTATCTCGTTTTAGGGATAGTGTTGCTGTAACTGTTATAGTTCAAGTCGACAAATGAAGAAAGACTTGCAGGGAGATTATATTAGGCAGCATGATACAGTTGGAAAAAAATCTGTGTTTCTGAGCATTTTAGGCTTATCAGATGTGTAAAAGAAGCAGTGATCTCTAAAACCAGTTACAGGCTATGAACTTTGTAATTTTTTTTGTTGTTCAAATAGTCATTGAAAAAGAAAGTGTTTTAACAGAGCAGCTGATCTTAGGTATATGTGTTGCTTTTCCCAGCCTTTTGGAAACGCAGTCTCCAGATGAAGCTCTCCCTTTTTGAGCTACAAATATTGTTTTACTAATAAAGATAGATTTCTGGCCTGGCCTTTTGGCTCACAGATTTGTTTCATCCTGCTCTGTGTAGTTTACTAAGCAATTTACCCTGCTTTAGTAGTTCACTTAGAATCATAGAATCATTAAGGTTGGAAAAGACCTCTAAGATCATCAAGTCCAACCATCAACCCAACACCACCAGGCCCACTAAACCATGTCCCTAAGCACCTCATCTACTCGTCTTTCAAATACTTCCAGGGATGGGGACTCAACCACTTCCCTGGGCAGCCTATGCCAATGTTTAACCACTCTGTCAGTAAAGACGTTTTTCCTCACGTCCAATCTAAACCTCCCCTGGCGCAACTTGAGGCCATTTCCTCTCGTCCTATCACTAGTTACTTGGGAGAAGAGACCAACACCCACCTTGCTACAACCTCCTTTCAGGTAGTTGTAGAGAGCGATGAGGTCTCCCCTCAGCCTCCTTTTCTCCAGGCTAAACAGTCCCAGTTCCCTCAGCCACTCCTCATAAGACTTGTTCTCCAGACTCTTCACCAGCCTCGTTGCCCTTCTCTGGACACGCTCCAGCACCTCAACGTCCTTCTTGTAGTGAGGGGCCCAAAACTGAACACAGTATTCGAGGTGCGGCCTCACCAGTGCCGAGTACAGGGGCACAATCACTTCCCTACTCCTGCTGGCCACACTATTTCTGATACAGGCCAGGATGCCATTGGCCTTCTTGGCCGCCTGGGCACACTGCTGGCTCATGTTCAGCCGGCTGTCGACCAACACCCCCAGGTCCTTTTCCCACAGGCAGCTTTCCAGCCACTCTTCCCCAAGCCTGTAGCGCTGCATGGGGTTGTTGTGGCCCAAGTGCAGGACCCGGCACTTGGCCTTGTTGAACCTCATACAGTTGGCCTCGGCCCATCGATCCAGCCTGTCCAGGTCCCTCTGCAGAGCCTTCCTACCCTTGAGCAGATCAACACTCCCGCCCAACTTGGTGTCGTCTGCAAACTTCCTGAGGGTGCACTCGATCCCCTCATCCAGATCATCAATAAAGATATTGAACAAGACCGGCCCCAGTACTGAGCCCTGGGGAACACCACTCGTGACCGGCTGCCAACTGGATTGAACTCCATTCACCACAACTCTCTGGGCCCGGCCGTCCAGCCAGTTTTTGACCCAGCGCAGAGTACACCTGTCTAAGCCGTGAGCCGCCAGCTTCTCGAGGAGAATGCTGTGGGAGACAGTGTCAAAGGCCTTACTGAAGTCCAGGTAGACCACATCCACAGCCTTTCCCTCATCCACTAGGCAGAGCACCTGGTCATAGAAGGAGATCAGGTTGGTCAAGCAGGACCTGTCTTTCATGAACCCGTGCTGGCTGGGCCTGATCCCCTGGTTGTCCCGCTCATGCCTTGTGAGCGCTCTCAAGATGAACCGCTCCACTTGTCCGCTTGTCACTGACATGTCAAAATATCAACAATTGCCTAAAAACGCATGTTAAAAACCTAGGCATCATCAGATTTTGGACTGAACCCTGATGTCCCCTGTAGCAACAACATTTTAGGACCCATGGTCCCCTCACTCGAGAAAGGCAACACTTGCATTATACAGTGGAGCACTACAGAGACACCTAAGCCAAGCAAACTTTGAAAGCAGAAAACACAGATCCATGTCAGGGCAACTGTGCATCAGTAGGAAACTAGCTCAGGAAAGGACCTCATAATCTGCTAATTATGAATTTAGATAAAATTCATATTACACATTTTACTTAGCTTTGATGAATTATTGACTAAAGATGAAAACCTTTACCAATTAGGCTAAGAAGAAGTGCTGTTTATAATGACATTTCTGATCTCAGGAAGAACAGATCTTAGAGAAACTTAAGTGGGGACTGCTTTCTCTTGCAAAGCTTACTCATAAGGAAACACCTCCTTAGAATGCTAAACAGCCATTTTCAGTCATCACCTGGTATTTAAGTGGTTCAAGGCAACTTTCTTAGCAAAAATTACGATTGCAGAAAAGTGGTGGTAATTTCAAGGTAATGCTAAAGTTCACTAGATGATTGACAACTAGATTAAATTTGCAAACATCTGCTAAAATAAGTTATTTCTGTTGTTTGTTTCTAACTTGATACTTAGTGTTATAGAATATTGCTACCTGTTGTGGCCTGGAGTTCTGTCTTCTTTTGGCAAGCTGATTAGAGCTGAATAACAAGTGGTCCTTAGGAGTCTAACAAGAGACTTATGTGATGTTTAAATGCCAAACTCCAAAACTATGGCCAAGATACATGCTCAAACTCACGTAAATTTGTAGACACCTAAACATCTGCTAATTGGGTTCTATATAGTCTATATAGTCAAAATCCTTTCCCTGCATCCTTTGAGTAGACAATTCAGTGATGTGCTTGGAGAATTCTTAATGTACATCAATAAGACAAAGGTCTTCACAAAATACTTCAGTACATTTCCACCAACAAACTGCAGAAAGAGGTTACTTAATGTCAAAACCCACGAGGAACAGATAGAACCTGAGTACCCATGAGGCCAAGTATTTGGAAACGTCTGTCTTTTTTTTTAATGAAACTAAAATTCATCAGAAGGCTTTGGCCATCAAAGAAGTTTAGCATTGAGCTAAACCCAATGATTTTATCAGCTCTGAAGGAATCTTATCCAGACAAAGCCCCTGTGTTAAGAATTGTTGTAAATATCTCCAATTTTATTATTATTATTATTATTATTATTATTATTATTATTATTATTATTATTATTTTCTGTGCAGAAAATGAGTCCTATTTGAGTGTTCTTTGAGAAGTAGAGTCAAATTATCATCATGAGTTATTCTGGGTTCATGAGGCAAAAAAGAAAACTCCCACAGGGTGGAGGACATTTTTTCCCAGCATTGTATTTAGAGGAATAGTAATAGGAGTCATTACTGTAGAAGAGGTGGTATTTGATGACACTATCGGCCAAAAGAAAATCTCAAGGAAAACAGCTGTTTCCGTTATGGCATGTCTGGGGACATTTGACTAGCAGAAAATTGCTCAGTAAAGTAATTCATGCTGAACTTGGTTATTGATGGGTTCTGAACATTTATTTCTTAGGTATATGTAGGTTGTACATCACTGTCCAGTATTCCAGGCAAAGGACTATATACTAACTGGTTTATAATTGGATTGAAGTGGATATTGCTTTGGTGTATCTGAACTCAGCCATTAAACTCTGGGGTTTTTTACTTTGCTTTCATTTTTCTATTTATCTACAATTTGTTTCTACAGAAAGATTTCCCTAAACAGGTCATTCTGCAAAAGGGTCTGAACTGACTAGTTTATTTCATGATTGTTAGAGAGGGTCATAGATTAGGACTCCTCACTCGGGGTCCTTCCTCTGGGTCCCACAAACATCTCTCTAGACAGTGGCAGGTCCACCTCCAACAAGAACCCTTGTCTCTCAGCGTCACAGCAATGAGCAGCATCTCCAAGAGACAAGTCTACTCTTATCCAATGAACACCTCAAAAATGATTCACTTATTGCATCCAGACTAGATTCAAGTCAATACTTCCAGGTATGTGTGGATTCTGGTAGTGAGATTGTAGGTCTGTTGGGTACTCCACATGCTCTGAGTACAAGCATCCATTGCTAGCATCGCTCTTCCCACAAGCAGTTGTGCATGTAATAGTACTCTCTTGCATGACATAAGCTTAGGGTATGACAATTCCTGTGGGCATCATTACTATCTATCATGAACCAAATATTGAGTCCATCTAAAGAGGAATCACTTGTGTGCTGTGATTTCTCTATAGTAGTTCTTCCGGGAAACCAGATCGGAGAACAGCTTGCAGGCTTGGTTTTGCTATTTTATACACTTTTTTTCCTGGCAGATTTTCATCATGGAATCCTGAACCTTATGGGGTTTTTTCAAGTTCTCAGAGGTTAGGGTGTATAAAACACCAGGGCTTGAGTTTGTTAAGTAACAGAAAAAATAAATAGAATGTGTTTCCATGGAAAGAAGACGCTAAGGAAGAGAGAGAAAACTCCATAAAAAGCAGTATGATTTACTTTGAGCCTTTTCCATCTCACAAGGTCATCAGATACACCTTGGACTCAAAGGGAAAATGATATCTTTTCAAAGGATCAAGAAAAGATTCCAAAATTCCAAAATATGAGTTGGCTTCTTACAGCCTGATTAACCCACAAGAAAGCTGTAGATGCATGAGTTGGTTCAAGCTTAGCTCAGCTAAGATGGAGAAGAGAGTGACAGCAAAAGACAAAAATTTCAACAAGGGAGAATTTGGCCATTGTTTTGATATGGTCCTTTCTCATAAATACAGGAATCCCACTTTTGCCTAAATTAGATTCTCATCCCTTTGTTAGAAGGTGCATCAATGTCAGTAGGACCCTGTCAGTAAATAAGGCCACAAGGATAAAGACCTGACTTTTAACACTCTGTTTCTTTTGAAATCAGCATTCAAGGATGGTTTAGATTCCCCTCCATTTTCCTTTTTTTTCTTGCTCCATTGCCAAGTATCACATGATCCACACCTAATACATGATCCAGTTTGAGGAGCGAGCATCTCTGACAAAATACAGTGTGGTCTGATGATCGAAACCTGTTTTTGACTTTTTACAGACATGAAAATCTGATGTTAATAGTCATATCAGCTTGGTTGCTACCCTAATTTAGGAAAGTGAGTGTGTTTGAGTTAATACCCAAATTTCATAGAGAAGAAGAAACTAGGTAAAGCACTGAAGAATTGTGATCCTGCCCCTCTCCGGCCTCTGCATTTTAATATCCAAACAGAAAGTTCTGGGGCACTGGAAAATATGGAAAAAGGGGATGATGCCATTGAAACATGGAAAATGTTCCTCACGTATACCATCCAGATGTGCCAGAGCTCTATGGAACCAGATGGTCTTTTATTTTTAAACATAAATAGTTGAACAGCTGCTTTCAAAGCCAAATGTGGACATTGCAAAGACGAACAATCAATGATTACTTGTCTCTCGTACTCTCCATACCTTCGCACTGTACTCAGAATATGCAATATTCTGTAGTCCTGTTGGCGATTAAAAAAACCCAAGCTGTTATTTCTATGTACCTTCTATAAAGTTTGGAGCTTATGCAGTGATCAATAGGTGTCTCTGGACCTTCTTTGCACAGAACATCAGACCAGATCAGTGCTCACCTTTAAAATCTGTGAAGTAAACCAGGTGCCGGCAGAAAGGTCAGCAGCTGGGTGGCTTACAACACACTGTTACACATCTGGTTGTGAGTAAGGGAAATTCTGGCCTAAGACCATGTAGGCTTAAGTCCTACACTTAAAAACATGTTCAATCACAACTTTAATGTTTTTTCTCCCCACTACAAGAAGATAGACAAACTGGAACAAGTTCAGTGGAGGGCCACTGGGATGGAGTACTGGCCCACTGAGCAGAAACTGAGGAACCAGGGCTTGTTCAGTCTGGAGAAGGGATGGCTTCAGGGTGATCTAACAGCAGCCCCCAGTATCTATGGGGAGGTCATCAAGAAGATAGAGCCAGACTCTGCAGTGGCGCATGGTGTGAGGATGAGAGACAATGGGCCTAAGTTGAAAGGAGATGGCTGGATATAAGGAATACCTTTTTACTGTGAGGACAGCTGAACAGCACAGCAGGTTGCTGAGAGAATTTTTGTTATCTCCATCCTAAAAGGTATTCAAGACTAGGCCAGAAAAAGCTGCCAGTAACCTAGTCTGAGCCGTAACTGACCCCACTTTGAGCAGGAGGTTAGACGAGAGCTTCTGAGGGCCCTTCCAACTTGGGTTATCTACAGCCCTATGATCCCTTATGCATTGCTACATAGAGGTACCCAGTCCCCATGCTGTAATTGTCATCAAAAACAGCAGAGGGTTTTTTTTTCTCATTGTGACATGGTCTTGCAGTGTTTCCACTGCAAAAGGTAACTGCTCCTACATCCCCTGGTGGGATGGCATCACACCTGTGTGTCATGGTTTAACCCCAGTCGGCAACTAAGTACTACACAGCCGTTCACTCACCCCTCCCCCCCACCCCTGGTGGGATGGGGGAGACAATTGGAAAAAAAAAGTAAAACCCATGGCATGAAATAAAGACAGTTTAATAGGACAGAAAAGGAAGGGAAAAGAATAATAATAATTAATAATAATAATAATAATAAATAAAAGAATATACAAAATGTGATGCACAATGCAATTGCTCACCACCTGCCAACCGATGCCCAGCCAGTTCCCGAGCAGCGGTCACCCCTTCCCCGGCCAACTGCCCCCAGTTTATATACTGAGCATGACGTCACATGGTATGGAATGTCCCTTTGGCCAGTTTGGGTCAGCTGTCCTGGCTGTGCCCCCTCCCAGCTTCTCGCTGGCAGGGCATGAGAAGCTGAAAAGTCCTTGACTTAGTATAAACACTGCTTAGCAGCAACTAAATGTCAGTGTGTTATCAACATTATTCTCATCCTAAATCCAACACACAGCACTGTACCAGCTACTAGGAAGAAAGTTAACTCTACCCCAGCTGAAACCAGGACACTGTGTCCTATCACTGCCTTTCTCTAAGCCTCTCTCCTGGCTTAGAGAGGCTCCTAAACTTGTCAGCAGCACAAGAGAGCTTTCCATCTCCCCTCGCTGATGGAAAGTTGAAGAGAAACTCTACTTTTTACTGTTTCAAATCACAAAATAGTAGTTTACTATTGTTTTCCCACTTGGTTTTTTAGGTTTTTTTAAGGGATTCATTCATTATACACAGAATGGGCAATAATTAATATTTGTGTGTCTGATAGAAGCAATTGAGATGAAAAGCAAAAAAATAATTGGCTTCCATACAAGGTTTAATTCTCTTGATATGCTCATTATAGGTGTGCGGTCACTGTTCTGAAGTGTTGTGATGCAGTTTAACGTTGTCAGGAGGTCAGCAAATGAAAATAGCATTAATTTTGCACAATAAAGCAAAAATGGGTTGCCATCCATTCTGAGCCTGAGTGTGGCTAGTGGTTACTGGCCTGAGATAAGGTTTCCCAAACTCTTACCTCCCTGATCATTGCGGGTTAATTAGAACCTGGAGACTGGTGCTTCATCACACCCAAAGAGATTGCAAAAGCCAGAGGAGTAAGTTTAATAAACTGCACTGGAAGTTTATGCATGTTTATTTCTATCAGCTTCTACTTTTATTAAAGAATAACACAATTTAGCTCTATCTAACCTAGTTGAAGTATGGATTTATCTGATGCTGGCACTATACACAATTAGCAAGGATGAAAATTACTATTTCAATGGTTACAGTATTTTTTTTTTTCTTTTACTTAGTGGAAGCTGCAACCAGGTTTTATGTTGCCCCTGACTGGGCTCAACGTAAGTCACGCTGTGCATGTAGCATCACATTTCTCTACTAGTATTTCTGGTTCATTGGGGAAGATTTGAGTGTGGAGACAAGGGAACTCAGCTCAGGTGCTGTCTCCTACTGCAAATCTTTTGAATGCAGAAAACCATGTTTGCATAAGCGAGCAGTTAATAAATCCCAGCCCTTGACACTTATTGACTAAAGCTGCAGAATAGGTAGATCCATTGCTGGTGGCTTATTAAAATAATTAGCTGAAAGGAAATCCCTGTCTCAGTGCTGAAGATTTGCGATCGATCAGCTTCGAGATTTGGCAAGAAACTATAAACAGGTTAGGTTAACATTTCCCATCGGAATATTTCTTTTTTTTAATAGGAAAATGTGTTTTCAGTGAAGAAAACCAAATAAATTTATAAAAACTTCCTGTGTTCTAGGGGAATACCTCAGCTCTTCAAAAAAATTCTATTGAAACTTTTTTTTTTTTAATTGCTGGTTTTATTGGTGGGAATAAAACCATATTCCAGCTGCTGTTCAGGACTCAGGAAAACAGCTCACAGTTCTGAACTGTGCCAACTATTCATAGGATGATGTTGGAAAATTATTTTTCCTTTCAAATTCCCTATCCAAAAAACCAGGAATGTTGATCTTCATTGCTTATGGGCTGTTGAGTGATAGAAAACACTTGCACGTCTATGAACAGTGGTTGCTGTAAAACTGGGAAACATGAAACCTGGACAGTTAAGACTCTTACCAGGCTTGTGTGGTTGTGAAGGATGTTATTGGTTGTTGTTTGTAGATCAGCTATAAGAGGAAAAAAAAACAAAAAAAGGATTCCAGGTGAACCAGGATGTCTAGACTTGCAGCCTGAAAACTTCTGAGTACTAGGGCCTCCTGGCATCTCAGTTTTCAGGTTTACAGCCCTATAAGAGCAGCTAAGGAAAGCTTAGACTTCATATTCCTGACATTTTATTGGTACTTTTTCCAAAATGAAAGATAAAAATCCCATCTGCCCTTTGGAAAGCCCTCCCAAAGAAAAGGACAACGATTTGCTTTATGGGTAGAGGAGGAGACAATCATGTCCATGCTGGGCAGTGGCTCATTGACTTATTCTTGAGGAATAGAAACCTTTCTTTGCATTAAAGAACATAAGACTTTTTAATCTTGAAATTCAAGAAGAAATTAAACTTGAGTGACTACAGCAAGGGCCTCTCCAACTCCAGCAACAACAGAAAAGACCATTTGCCTCTGATTTCAGCATTTCCCCAGGGCTGGTTAATGCAGCTCACTTGCAGACAGGAATACAGAAAGGAGGGACAGCAGTTCTTTTTCATTTCCTATATTTCTAAAGACACCATTCAGTTGCCACCTCCCTTTCTAAGATCTCTTTTTTTAGCACCTTATCTCCCTGCCTCCTACCTTGACCTACATTCCCTCCTCATTTTTGTGCATACCATGAGAGAGTTGCTGAAGGCTGCTGTCCATAGGGCATTTCTTATGCTGCTGTGGATTGAAAATAGTTAAAAATAATTTTCATTCCTAAGTATCAAAATGAAACAAATAAGTTGTGCTTATGTCATGCTGATACATTTTATTTTTCCTCTATCCTTGAAAAAAATATAAATAGTCAATTAACTATAAACATAGGAACATCTGGGAATGTATCTGATTCATTTTGGGATAGCAAGCCTAAGGCACAAATGTTACATAAAAAGATCTTGCAGGCAAAATAAACTGTTTGGTTATCTTGACTCCCCAAAGGGCTCCTGAATTATGATGCTGAACTGCTCATTTTGAAAAGGCCGTTTCTATCACTGTTTGGGTATGTGCCTCATGTATTGCCCAATTTCAGTATTCCGTGAACAAGAAGCTCTCTCAAGAGTGATGGTGGGAAGTCTTGGAGCTCAGTCTCTCATTTCATTGTGAAGGCAATTTATTAAAAGTTTCTTTTTCTTCATTACATTCCTTCTTTGAAATAGTGCTGTATCTTATTATTCACACCTGCATCACACTCTCCTCCTCTCTGCAGGTACATTGCTTCATTTATAAAATGTCAGTATGGGTTTTTCTGACCTTTTTTTAAAAAAAAAACAAGATTTTTCTTTGTATTTTGTTCAAAGCAGCATCTTTGTTTAAAAATAGCTTTCACTAAAAAAGAGAGAGGAAGAGAGATAAATAAGTTCTTAAGATGTTTCTACAAACTCAAATTAAAATGAAAGATTTTATTTAGAGTCAAATAAAATTTCATCAGCTTTGAAATTAATAAAATCTTAAAAAGAATATATAATCTAGCTTTAATTTGACCAGAAACATTTTTTCTATAGGATTTTTCAATGTCCCCAATTGACTGAAGGGAATAATACTCTTCCTTTGAAGAATACAGAGCTTGAAAGAGGGGAATCACCTGGCATATCTCTCCTTTCCACTCACACAGATGGGACCTGCTGCTCACAAGTCCTTTTCGTCTTTCAGTCACATGCCACTATGAAAATATGGACTATGTTTAAAACATTAGTGCGCTGATGGACACTTTAATGTATGCTTTTTTAAAGCTTTGCCAAACTGCTTTTGAAGAAGTTGACTGAAATGTCAGGACTTCTCTCATTAAAACTCCCACTTCAGCTACAACCCTTGTGTTTCAGAAAATCTTTTTTCACCACTTCCACTCAGATACCAAGAATAACTTACTGAAAAGGGTAATTTTCCCTCATGAAGACCTGACCTGTGATATATTCCACTGCATCAAATAGTATTTCAGATTTATGTATATTTTTTGCTTCTGGGCAGTAATATTAAGTTACAAGCTATGAGTCACTGTGTGTTTTTCTTTTTTCATCTTCACAGATGAAAATTAATTAACTTAGTGAAATATTTATTTATTTTTAAGATCTTAAACTGCCTTGGTTTCTACTCATGGGTTTGAAGACAGGGGATCCTTGAATGTTTTCTCAGCTGTATTACTCCAGATTTTTTCTGCTACAGCTGTCTGCTGGGTGTTGAAGCCCATTGTACCTATGCTAGATCTAATTCTGCTCTACTAGGAGTTGCAGAATGCTGCCAGCAACCTCTGGGAACAGTCTCTGTGTACTTAAAGCTAGGCTGGTTATCATCAAAAAGCTCCATCAAAAAGCTCCATTGCCACCCGGATTTAGGTATGATGCTTCGTAAATTTATGCTTCTCTCTTACTCAGAAATCATCCATTCCAGCAAAGCTTTGCTGATACGGACTTGACACAGAAGGAAAGTTTATAATCTGGGTGTGTATGGACTACCTCTGAGACAGCTGTTGTGCTATGGCTTTGGAGTTGCTGTTTCCTCTGATTCTCCATCAAATTTGGGATAAAAATGTTCCATCACTGCTTTTTCCCTTCTCTTTCAACAGTTGACTTGTAATTTCATTTTCAAACATAAACTCATCACTCTCTCCATCCTGATGGCTCATATCCCAAAGTTATCAGATCTTATATTTTAATTAAGACTCCAATCAATGACACATAAGCCAAAATGAAACCCATTTCCAGCTCCCATGAAAGCTAGCACTACAGATCAGTTTTCTGGCATTAGGCAAATGGGACTCTGCATACACATAGGGAGAAAACATGCTGAGTAAGAAAGCCTCATTGCTACCTTCTCACTCTCTCAAGCAGAATTGCACTCTAAAGTCAAAGCCCAAAATTATTGAAAAGACTTCAGAAATCCAGTGTATTTCTTCCATTGAGTGTTTTGATAGAAAACTATTCTTCCTGTCTTTGAAGACACTGTTTGTTAAACTTTTCTCAATATAAAGTTTCTTTTTTTAATGCTGTAGAGAAAAAAAATATTTATGTGGAGGGAAAGCTGTCCTGGTTTCGGCAGGGATAGAGTTAATTTTCTTCCTAGTAGCTGGTACAGTGCTGTGTGTTGGATTTAAGATGAGAATAATGTTGATAACACACTGACATTTAGTTGTTGCTGAGCAGTGCTTATACTAAGTCAAGAACTTTTCAGCTTCTCATGCCCTGCCAGCGAGAAGCTGGGAGGGGGCACAGCCAGGACAGCTGACCCAAACTGGCCAAAGGGATATTCCATACCATGTGACGTCATGCTCAGTACATAAACTGGGGGGAGTTGGCCGGGGCGGCCACTGCTTGGGGACTGGGCATCGGTCGACAGGTGGTGAGCAATTGCATCGTGCATCACTTGCTTTGTATATTCTATTATTATTATTATTACTATTTAACTTTATTTTATTTCGGTTATTAAACTGTTCTTATCTCAACCCACGAGTTTTCTCACTTTTACTCTTCTGATTCCCTCCCCCATCCCACCGGGCGGGGGAGGAGTGAGCGAGCGGCTGCGTGGTGCTCAGTTGCCGACTGAGGTTAAACCACAACAAAAATCTTTGTTTCTTTAAAAGATGCTTTCCCAAACCTTTCTAGGGCAAATTTGCTTAGTTTGTCCATTTTTCAGCCTGTCAACACATCCTTTGTGTTCTAATTGTGCCATCTGAACTTTTAGGTTTTAATAGTTGTCAGCATTCCAATGACTGAGTTTTGCAATTAATTTGGAGAAGGCGAGTACTCTGTAGTATGTAAACTTAGGAATAGCACAGCTGAAGGGGAGAGAATATTTGGAATAAATTATATTCAGGAATTTATTCTAATAGAAAAACATCTTACAGGTTCTCTTGTTTTTCTAAAAAACATGTTAATGGGCAGCATATGGCTTTAATAATGTCAAGATAAAGTCAGCATAGTGAAGCACTTGAAGCTGTGAGCCATGTCTGTAAATGATTCTTTCTATTGTAGATTCAAATGTGAGTGCTGCTATAGATTTTGTAGTATGTGCAAATAGTGAATCTAGTACTGCATATGAATGCACCCCAGTGCCCTTCTCACATAGGCTGTGGTGTGACCGTTTTACTCCTTTCTGGTTTAGTCCAACTTTGGAAAATACTAGTGGATCCCCTTGGAAAGTATGAAGACACTGCTTGGGTTTTGAAAGCTTAAAATACCTATATGAGCTGCCAACAAGACAAGATGCAGCTTATGATGCTGAGGACCACCATACCACCATTTCAAAGCTCAATGCACCCTGCTTATTTCCTTTTGCTTCTGGTTCCCAGGATTAGCTATGCAAGGTAGATGGTTTCTCAAAATTGGGGTCCCTTCCTACCACCAAACCCAGTAACACAATTCGGGGGGTTTTGGGAACCTGCTCTGAGGTCAGAGGAGGGACTCCTTTGGTGGAAGAGCCAATTTAGGCATATCCCAGATTTCTAGCTGTGATGGCAGCTGGTCATTTGTTCTCACTTTCTGAATCTCGTATTTTGCAAATACTACACCTATTTTTGCACAAGGGACACTGTTCAATGTATGTTTGCCACTTGCTCCTCTGCATATGGACAGTTGGGTAGTTATACTTTTTTAACATGTTTTCTAGTACTCAGGTTTTTTTACTCCAACTTCTGGTGACAAATATAAGATTGTTTGTTTGTGGAATATTTCATTCCCCTTTTTCAGTCCCAAATTGAGACACTGGTAAACATCCAGGAAGGAGACATAAGTTACATCCATTACCCAGCCACTTTACCTCACACCCACTTTATCTGCTTCAAGGAAGAAATTAGAAGAAACCTCACTCCTCTTGTTTGCGTGTACACAAATGCAACATGCTACTAATGATTGTCCCACCTAGAAGACAGGGGCCTCCTCTTGCATCAGGAATTCCATTCACTCAAGTTGTAGTATCTAGAGCTGTGGATTTAAATGATTAAACTCTCCTGATGATCTAGCTAGGGCACACTGATATTTCATTATACATTTTCTGTTTTTTCCATATATGAAATTATATTTGTAAGCTGCCCTGGGGCTGAGAAGTGAAGATGTCAAAATTTAAGACATGTTGGAATTAACTCTTCATCTTTAATGCGAAGATTGGGTAATCCAGCATTTTGCCTGTGATTCAGTTCTTTCATTGTGTTTTGATGTGCTTAGAAATTTGGGATTCTTTTTTTGGATTAAGCCAACTATTGGCAGAGTGCTGTTATTGAACCGCCATGGCCTGAGATGGAAAAGACTTCTTTGGTCATCTGTTCCTTCTCATTGCCAAGACAGGATTAGTCTTCGTTATTGCTCATTTGGCTAATGTTTTGTTGGGTTTGGTTTTCTTCCTGCCAGGAGATGAGTTTTGAGAATTTTTCCTGGGAAATGATTATTCAGGCTAATAAAGCTGTAAAATTAAATTAAAACTGAAACTGTTCAATTGTAAAACATTATGTTTCTCATGGATGTTCATGTGCCTACTGGTTTAAGCTGTGGGTGCTTAGGTTTTCTTTCTTTCTTTTTTGAAGTGCACTTACACTTAAAAGATAGCAAGTAACCAGATGTCCCTCAGTGTGGGTGCTGCAGATCCTGCCTCATCAATCTGGACATCACTTTGTGAGGTGAAATGAGAGCAGCACCAGGACCCCACAGGCTTCTGATGATCTCACAGAATTATCACTGCCTGAAGAACAAACCAACAGTTCAGACCCAACTCACCAGGTCACCAATTCAAGCTCAGCCAGGAAGGCTGTAAGTACTATCACCTGACAGCTTTTTGGCAAGCAGATCCTCTACAAAATGAGCTGATGGACTTGGGCCACTCCAAAAAGGTGCTCACACTTCAGAAAAATGTCCTCAGATAGCCCTAACCAGCAGAAAAGCACACACAAACGTATGTCACTGCAGAATCATAGAATCATAGAATCATTAAGGTTGGAAAAGACCTCTAAGATCATCAAGTCCAACCATCAACCCAACACCACCAGGCCCACTAAACCATGTCCCTAAGCGCCTCATCTACACGTCTTTCAAATACTTCCAGGGATGGGGACTCCACCACTTCCCTGGGCAGCCTGGTCCAATGTTTCACCACTCCTTCAGTAAAGAAATTTTCCTCACATACAATCTAAACCTCCCCTGGTGCAACTTGAGGCCATTTCCTCTCGTCCTATCACTAGTTACTTGGGAGAAGAGACCGACACCCACCTTGCTACAACCTCCTTTCAGGGAGTTGTAGAGCGCAATAAGGTCTCCCCTCAGCCTCCTTTTCTGCAGGCTAAACAACCCCAGTTCCCTCAGCCGCTCCTCATAAGACTTGTTCTCCAGACCCCTCACCAGCCTCATTGCCCTTCTCTGGACACCCTCCAGCACCTCAATGTCCTTCTGGTAGTGAGGGGCCCAAAACTGAACACAGTGTTCGAGGTGCGGCCTCTCCAGTGCCGAGTACAGGGGCACGATCACTTCCCTACTCCTGCTGGCCACACTAGTTCTGATACAGGCCAGGATGCCATTGGCCTTCTTGGCCGCCTGGGCACACTGCCGGCTCATGTTCAGCCGGCTGTCAACCCCCAGGTGCTGCCGACAGGCAGCTTTCCAGCCACTCTTCCGCAAGCCTGTAGCGCTGCATGGGGTTGTTGTGGCCCAAGTGCAGGACCCGGCACTTGTCCTTGTTGAACCTCATACAGTTGGCCTTGGCCCATCGATCCAGCCTGTCCAGGTGCCTCTGCAGAGCCTTCCTACCCTTGAGCAGATCAACACTCCCGCCCAACTTGGTGTCATCTGCAAACTTACTGAGGGTGCACTCGATCCCCTCATCCAGATCATTGATAAAGATATTAAAGACGACTGGCCCCAGTACTGAGCCCTGGGGAACACCGCTTGTGAGCGGACGCCAGCTGGATTGAACTCCATTCACCACAACTCTCTGGGCCCGGCCGTCCAGCCAGTTTTTGACCCAGCGCAGAGTACACCTGTCTAAGCCGTGAGCCGCCAGCTTCTCTAGGAGAATGCTGTGGGAGACAGTGTCAAAGGCCTTACTGAAGTCCAGGTAGACCACATCCACAGCCTTTCCCTCATCCACTAGGCGGGTCACCTGGTCATAGAAGGAGATCAGGTTGGTCAAGCAGGACCTGCCTTTCATGAACCCGTGCTGGCTGGGCCTGATCCCCTGGTTGTCCCGCTCATGCCTTGTGAGTGCCCTCAAGATGAACCGCTCCATAATCTTCCCTGGCACCGAGGTCAGGCTGACAGGCCTGTAGGTCCCTGGATTCTCCTTCCGGCCCTTCTTGTAGATGGGCGTCACGATACATCTGGCCATCTATGCATGTCCAAAAAATGCTGTTTCCTTGCTCAACAACTAAAGCCTAAAACATGTTGATAACCCCTTTCTTACTATAGACAAGCAAGCTCAGGGCAAGATGATAAAAAATGTGAAGACAGGACAGCATCCAAGGAAGAGGATGAGCTTGGGAGATCAGACAAACTTGGGAGCTTGGACTCATTGCTGGAGAAGCCAGAAAGGACTGCTGCCACTGTTCAGCCCAGTTGCTTCAGAATCCCAGTTTCTCCCAGAAACCGGAATAGAGCAGCCAAGGATAAATCCCGCAGATGGATACAAACCAAGCAAAAATGATTTTCATGGAATTTTTCTACAGTCTGTATTCATCCTGTCAGGGACTCAGGGACAAGTTATGCAGAGGTAAGGACCTTCAGTTCTCCTGTTCCATTTATTTCCCTGTTACAGCCTTGGGAAGAGCATTGCAGCTTCTCTCCAATCCCCCAGCAGATGCAGACAGCTGAGAAAATCTGTGGTATGGCATGGTAGGAAGGGACAGCTCGTTCCACCAGCCAAAGTCCTTTGCCACTGACCCATGGGATTCCAAGGGACCTTTGCGTGCACATACCAGCACTGCTTTGGCTCCATGGCTGTATTATCCTAATGTTGGCATTAGATACGTAAATCCATAACAAGAACCTTGTAACACCACCCACTGCATCCTCTCAGGACAGAAGTTAATCCGTGAGCATGTTTTGTGTTTCCACTTTTAAAGACGAGACTCTCATTCAGTTTCTTTAGCTTTGGGTATCGCTCATGTAACTTTGAGGCAAGATCCCAAGAGAAAGTAGTAGCTGTCTCCTGCCGAGTCTGCAGTCTCTTTGGGAAATTAAGCAGGAGATATATTTCAGTCACAGTTCCTAATAATGCAGCTTCTTAACTTTGTCCTTTGATTAAACTGTAAAAATGTCTTCCAGGAAGGGTCTGCCATGCTCTAGTCTTAACAGACCCTGTGGCAGATGGGAGGTTGGGCCATTCCTGCTAAGCTGAGGATGAACTTTCTAACACCTACCGCTACAACAAATAACATCAGATGCCATTTCTCTATAGCCTTGACAGGGAATATAAAATTCATAAAAGGTGAGCTATTTGAAGCAGTGTTGTCTAAGCTAAAATAAACCAACTATTTAAGTAACAGAAGGACCAAAGGATTAGAGCAAAGAAACTGGATGTTCTGTTACTGTGCTGAGCACGAACAGTGTTCCACAAAATGTCCCTGAGCTTACCAAGCCAAGGGCACTCAAGACTTAAGTAGACCACTCAACACATTGAAGGAGCAGGCTCTAAATGTGTTCTTTATTAAGACGATAGACTCCAAAGAAGGTACAGAAGGGAGTATATTTTTTAAAATGCAGAATTCTGAAAAGGTGTGAATAGCTTCATCAACAAATCACATGAGTATTAATATTCATATACTCATTTATAAAGCAATTGCTGGTGAATCAAGTTGGTTATCTTCAGAGCAGGATGCAAGGATGTTTTTTTTAATCAAGTTTTTTTAACTGGTTTATTAATTTATTAATTCCACCAAAGCAAAGAAGCTCAAATAGTGGCATTGAGATCTGAATGAGTCAGTTCTGAAAAGATCAAGTAAGTACTGCAATTTTTTTTTTTTTTTTACCTGATGATGGTGTTTTATGTGGTTGGCTAAGTTACCTCCCTAACTTAGTAAGAAGTAACTAGTGAAAAGAGGGGAATACCTGCAGGGTATAAGGAATAGACTGCAGATCCTTATATGAAACTTTTGAGGTTTGCTCATTGCTACCTGATATGCCAAATTATGCCAAAATTAATATTAGTGCACTAGCTGCATATTCAGTGCAAAAAGATCAAGTGAATATTGAATCAAATAGGTCAAGTGCAAAGGAGAATAGTACATGAAAACCAAGAGGCACTGCATTTGGTACAAGTATCGCAGGCTTCCACAGGAACGTATCTCCATATCTGTTTCAAATATGTATATAAATAAAGCAAATCTTTGTGCTGATATTTATACTTCACGGTATCTTGACACCAAGAACAATTCTACTGCAAGCAATTTTCCGGGCCTTTTTCTTTCTTTTCTAATTCACTGAAACAGGAGCTTTTGAGCCATGTAAGCTTTACAACAAGGTTTTCAAAACTGGAGAATTAAAGAAAGATTCATGAAATTTTGCACAGGTATATAAATAAAGTGTCATCTGTGAAAGTACATGCTGAGTACATTTGAAAGCAATTTGCCCAAAATAAAGCTTTTGTGACCTCATTTTTGGCTATGTACAAGAGGGAATTAAATGCCCAGAGACAGATTCTGAACATGTAAACATCACGTATTACTCAAACCAAGTGGAATTCCGGTGTCTGAACTAGGAAAGGCTGCTTAGAATTGCTGCTCTCAACCATCCTAGAGATCCCCAAGATAAAATCCCAGCTCTCTCTCAGTTTGAACGGCTGCCTAAAATGGTGTCAGGCTGACAGATGGCCTAGGGGCATGGTTCTGCCCTCCACTGTGGTTCTGGCATGTACAGAGGGGTGCCTCCCTACCCAGAGGCTTACACAGTCCCGTAAGTATGCTTGGATTGTGCCTACCAAACACTGGACGAAGGTCCTCACAGAAGATGACTAGAAGGGACAGTGTTATGCCTCCCATCTAAGTGTTGTATAGTAGCTCACCAAGGATCAAGAAGATCATGGTCTGGGGGAATTTGCATTCTTAACTTTACCTTCTGAGAAAGATGCTTTCACCCGATGGTCCTGGCCCCTGCTGCAAGGACTGCTTGCCTTTGGGTATGGTACTAGGAGCTGAAACTGGAACTGAAAGCTCCCTACTCCCACCAGAGTAGAAGAGCAGTTTAATCATCAGGACACATAAAATGTGCAAAAGGCATGATCACACTTGTAATCTGCCTGATCTGAACCCTTATGTCATGTAAATGCTTAACCCATGTAGTCCTTAGGGGTCTTGATGTTACCCCAGACAAAATGGTAGAAGTTTATCACCAAAGTACAACATGAGATGCAGATTTTTTTTTCTTTTCCATGTGTTTAGGTTTTTTGCTTTGCTTCTTCCCTAATAATATGTTTGTCCCTGAACCCTGATAGAGGGAATAGGGAGCATTGCAAGGCGTGAATTCATAGAAGAAACTCCACTGAGGATTTCTAAGAGAGCAAAGAGTTTAAGCCTTCCCTTAAAGCATCCTATTGGCTAAGTTTAAGAGCTCTGCACAGCACGTGGGCCTCTGTGACTCCTGTTCCTGGATGTCTAACAATACCCATGCCTTGTATGAAGCCTGAACACCAAGAAATGCACTAAGGAGGAAGGTGCCTTATAGATAGGTACCCAAAAATTCAGCACTGTGATAACCAAGTTCCCCTTTCTGAACCCAGCCACCTTTTCCATAATCTTAGCCAGAGCCAAGAACTAGCACTGCTTCCTTCAGTAAGACAAAATAACAGTTGTGACGGGAATAGGTCCCTAAGAAATGATGCTGTTCTCTTTCCAGACAGCCACAAAATCTGTATTTAAATTCAGGCTGTGATGATGGGTAGAAAGCCATATGCATTTAATCACTTTCATTTATAAAAGTGAGAAAGAGGTAGAATAATCGCTCTTGTTCACAGACTGTGTCTCAAAGGTCTTGAGAGGTGGGATGTGTGTGCATTCACTTCTCAAGAGGGTGGGAAGGTCTTTGTTTGACCCGAGTGATTTAGTGATATCCAGGAAGAAGATATGAGCAAAGCCAACTCTTGATTCTCAAATCAAGAGCGATTTGAGAGCATGGGCTCTATGGCAAGGGGCAGGTTGCAGTCAGAGGGGGAGAGAAGCACAGTCTCCAGGTCTTTACCTCTGATCTATACATTTGAGTTTCTCTTCCTCTCTTCTGTCTCACAGAAAGATCTCTATTCTGTAGCAGTCATGCAAAGAGCCTTTCTTTTGGCCCTTGCCCATGCTTAAGCTATTAAAGAGGAGAAGAAAGAGGAGGTCTTGATCTAAGAGGTTTGAGAACAACCGAGTTGGATGCATCAGGTTTAATCAAAAGATTTAATCAAAAATCACAAGGCATCATTCTGTTGACTTCACTGGGCATGGGATCAGACACAATCTGAAATAATGAACTAGGACTCCCAGGATAAATTGTCCTACTATTTTTTCCAGAAGTTTTGCAGGATTTTAAGAGCATTAAGAGAAGGTGACCCAGAAAGCCTAGTAAAGAAAAGAGTATCATTGTGCAAGGAAAGATAAAACAGAAGCACATCCATCAGTTGAGTATGGTTTAATTAGATGAAACCCAAGATGTATTGGCAATCATTTAAAAAATACTCTGTGCACTGGGGGATGAGGAGGTGATTTACAAACCCATTGTTTGCAAATGCAAATGAAAGACAAAAAAAGGCATGTAAGCAAAGCTTTGTGCTGCATTCAGAAACTTACAAGTAACACAAATTTGGGTTAAAAATAATGATACTGAGATAATCCTTATATTTGAGAAATGCAATACTTTTAGAAAAGGCTGAAATTTAAAGATCTATTATTTACTAATGAGAAGGTAAGAGCCTTTGAATATTAAAGAGCTGAGAGAAGTTTGGGATCAAAACAGATCTTAGTTGTATGAGAGGGGAAATATCTGTAAAAATAAATCAGTATTATTATACCTTACATTTCTTGTGATATGATACAGGAACTGGGAAATAATTTCCCTAAAGGAAGTGGCATATAATTAGTAGGATATGGTAGGAAGTTTAATTACATAGGGCTACAGTAACTTTCTTCCATGGAAGGTGAAAATAATGGTGTGTTTTGTGAAAGGAATATAGGAACATTTCTTAATTTCCTGAGGTTATTAAAAAAAAAGGTTGGGGAATGATTAAAAAAAAGACTCTTCTCAGGAATTTACATTCAAGTTTTAGGATCTGTCTGTTCCTGAGTTAAAAGACAAAGATGTTCAGAAAAAGGAAAGGAGACTTATTAAAAAGGATTAAAGTTTATTTTTGAAACTGAGTATATAAATGAAAGGTCACGACATCAGTATGAATAATTCGCTCCTAAGAGATCTGCCATTTCATCTGGCATGTAAAGCCCCACTGCACAGCCAAACCTCTCCCAAGTGTGCTCAACATATGGAACAACAGTTGAAAGTGTTCATAAAAATAATTCTACTGAAGAGATGCCCTTTTGGTAGAGCAATCTACCATCACCGCTGTGATAGTGGGGTTTCATCACTTGTCTTGCAGAGATCAAATAGCTAGAACTTATTAAGAAAAAGAATATTCTTCTAGACTCAGATATCTCAGTGCAATTAACATCTGAGTTTCTATTTCAATAGCACACTTCAATTACAGAGAAATTGTATATAGTGTGATATGAAGAGTTTCTACTCACATTCTGGAGGGCTAGAAGGTCAGGGCTGTATGATTAAAAAAAAAAATACGGCAAAAACTGATGTGAAGGTTGCAGCCAAATGCAGCTAAAATGGAGGTGTGAAGCCACCCTTGGGCCGTCTCCCTTAACTTTCCGGTTACAGTGGAGATCGATTTTTCATCCCTGGGTTTTCAAAGAAGAAAGGTCTCTGGCAGAGGCAGAAAAAGACTGAATGAAAGTAGCTGAGAATGAGAGTGAACTGGAGCTTTGCAGGAAGACAGTTCAGCTCAAGGAAATTTCTCCAGACGGAGATCTTTGTGCTCCCTGCCTCCATCGCAATGCAAGGGTACAGTACAGTGCCTCCTTTCTTCCCATTGCGATACAACGGTAGACTGTCAGCAGACAACTTTCCTTTTTGGCAGCATATGTTTTGCTTCAGTTGATTTTTCTGACTAGTAGCCTGCAAACACAGCGGATGCTTATGTTCACAGTGGGATTATAAGCTTCCTATTTCCAATCCATTAAGCATGGTCTGTGACAATGTGCGCACCACATCTTATTATACAAATATGTGTAATCCATCAAACAATTCAAAAAAGTAGAACTCTTCAAAGTTTGTGTAACTGACTTATAAACTCTGTTCGCTTTGTGGAATATACGCAGAAGGCAAGTTAACTGAACAGTTGAAAGCACACCATAAATTACGTATGAATCAAAGCAGACGTGCATGTACAAAACCAAACAAACCTCCCCTTCCCCCAAAACAGAGATGGGGATTATACTTGAAAGCAGTAGAGCATCCAAGAGTATGTTATGGGTTATGGCGTTAGATCTAAAGTATTGGAATGAATGTTCTTTGGGATAAAGGGGATTCAGCAATTTTTCATTATCATTAATCTCCCAAAAACATGTCTAAGAGAAAAATAGCAGCCAGTAGCTAATTAGACATCTGCTTTAAAAAAACAAAATTCATGTTGTGGGTTTTTTCTGTAAAATTAATACATGCAAAATGTGCCAGACAGCAGGGACTGGAGGTGGACGCTCTCTATTTGCAGAGCAAATGCAGCCCCATGTGTGTCTGTGGTTTAGCCTTACCCCAGTATGGCCCTTGCCAAAAAAAAAAAGATTCATTTTAGGATTTTCTCCTAAAAATAAAGTGTGGTCTTAAAACCCTTTTCAGAAGAGCAGCCACAGCTTGAGGTAGCACGTATGTGTACTACTGCCTTTATCTGCAAATGTAGAAGTAAACTGGCAGTGACATACTCTAGAGTCTGCTATTTCCCAAGCTGGCTAATTCCCATCCACGTTATTTTCTAAAAGGCTGTTCCTTTTAAAGAAACTAGCTCTTCTCCCTCGCAGATGAATGATCTAGTTCATAGGTTTGTGGTCCCAAAGGTTTCAGACCAAAACATCTGAAATCTTGAAATGTCTGGCAGATCAACGTGCACATCAGCAAGTTTTTAACTGCAGATGCTGTGAAGTCAATATTGTTTCATGGAGCAGGTTGTGGAGGTCTCACTTATCACAGCCACCACTGCTGGGAACCTCTGTAGCACCAAAAGCCCTGATCCTAGATGGACACTTTCCAGGCCTCTGCATTCACAGGCAACCACTATATACCCACCACATTTCTTGGGAATGGGACACCCCACCCTATCTCTGCCTATCCTACACATCAAAAGCCTTAATCTCTCCATCCAACCAATCACACGTGTAAGTGTTACTATAAAAGACAAAAAGCCCTACTTCTATTCTTCTTTCATACAAACATAAGGACAAAACAGAACACCTCTGTAAACTCAACTTTTTCTACTACATAGCAAGAGCATGACTGTTGCCTGCCCCAAGGAGTTTACTGTCTAAGGGTCATACCTGAGATCTAAGGGTGACACCTCTGATGTAACAGTGAGAGATACACATCTAAGTAATGTGTTTTGTTTAGGCTGTACTACACCAACATAAGAATTATCATCTCACTATATAAAAATGTCTGTATTTGTGTATATAATTTATTTATATATATAGTTAAACAGATTAGGAAACGTATCTGAAAATCAGGGTTTTTTATTTGCCCAAGTCTGGACAATGTAAAAGAATCATTGAGTTAATCAGTATGCCCCAAAAGTCATTAGTATCACCTCCAATAAACTGAGGCATTCATATATCTGTATGCCAAAGTTATTTGATGACTTTATTTCAAGAAGCTGCAATGAGAAAAAGTTAGAGAAATTACTTACGAGATCAAAACTTGAAATAGAAGCTTCATACCGAGGAGGTAACACTAATCAAAGCCTTATAATTACCAGTTTGATTCTGTAAAGTCTAAATTGTCCCCAAGTCCATGTCAGCTCTGCAGGATCTGCTGAGCATCTTGCAGAACTGAAATCCTCTTGAAAAGCATGACTACCCAGGGACGGATTTTGCCATCCTTGTTGCTGGTTTCAGTGGCGCTGTTTGTGAAGCAAGCTGGTGGTGTGAATGAGCTACTTATGCTGCTTGTTTTAGATAAAGGAACATCGGAAAGAGACTCAGGCATAGTTTTGCATTAAGGTCATTTGCACGTACCATGGCAACTGCTCTAAAGATCATCTCTAGTAGGCAATCTCACCTTTATAGAAACTGCTCAAAGGTATCTTTCTGCAATTCACATTGTAATTTTCTTTGATCTTTATTTTCTTTTTCCCTAGAGTGGATTGCCAAAGACAGATATACCTGTTAAAATATGCTAAGAAAAATGCAACTTGAATGAGGACACTTTTCTCTCTGAATGCAACGCTGGTAGGACAACACACTGAAAACCACTGATTGTCCTATTTTCCCAATTCTTCAAAATGACTAAAAGTCCTGTCAATGACAAACTACTGAGCTTGACCTTAAAAATTTGTTAGATGAAAATAAGAAACACCCTTACAAACCTTGCTCCATGATATTATATTTTAAGCAATGGGAGGCACAGTTTTGCCACAAGTAGCATAAATATGATTGGATAATTTGCTGTCCTGGGGTTATACATAAGATGAAGTTTGCTTTTAAAACCTTGGCATCAATTATCTTTAGCTATTAATCTTGAAATTAAAAAAAGGAAATCCAGCATTGCATCACAAATTTAGTGTGCAAAAAAATTTTTGAACTAATGATTCATAAATTCTCACAGATGAGGACTGGACAGGACTGTTTGATCAGTTTGACCTTATCCTACTATCAGGCGCCTTTCACTCCTTTACTTCTATGCTGAGCTCAGTAAGTTGCCTAACCAGTAACTTTCAGGAAATTTCCCATTCTTGATTTGAAGACATTGCAGCTGGAAAATCTTTGCAATCTGTTCCAGTGGCCAACTGGCCTTGCCGATCAAAGTTTATTTTCACTATGGATTTCCTTGATATCAGTTCCCAGCTATTAGGCTACCTGAGGGGAACCAAAATTAAATTATCCTCTGTAGATGATGGAGGCAGAAATATTACCATCGTGCCCCCACTCTGTCACATTAAAAATGGGGACATGAACCCAATATTCCTATAGTGTAGGAAAATGCCTTACCCAGAAGGCAGTATCCAGAGAAGGTGACGTAATGCTCCTTATTCAGCCTGTTGGGGAAGAGTGGCTGGAAAGCTGCCCAGCAGAAAAGGACCTGGGGGTGCTGGTTGACAGCCGGCTGAACATGAGCTGGCAGTGTGCCCAGGTGGCCAAGAAGGCCAATGGCATCCTGGCCTGTATCAGAAATAGTGTGGCCAGCAGGAGGAGGGAAGTGATCGTCCCCCTGTACTCGGCACTGGTGAGGCCGCACCTTGAATACTGTGTTCAGTTTTGGGCCCCTCACTACAAGAAGGACATCGAGGTGCTGGAGCATGTCCAGAGAAGGGCAATGAGGCTGGTGAGGGGTCTGGAGAACAAGTCTTCTGAGGTGCAGCTGAGGGAACTGGGGTTGTTTAGCCTGGAGAAAAGGAGGCTGAGGGGAGACCTCATCGCTCTCTACAACTACCTGAAAGGAGGTTGTAGCGAGGTGGGTGTCAGTCTCTTCTCCCAAGTAACAAGTGATAGGACGAGAGGAAATGGCCTCAAGTTGCGCCAGGGGAGGTTTAGATTGGACGTGAGGAAAAATTTCTTTACTGAAAGAGTGTTTAAACATTGGCACAGGCTGCCCAGGGAAGTGGTGGAGTCCCCATCCCTGGAAGTATTTAAAAGACGAGTAGATGAGGCGCTTAGGGACATGGTTTAGTGGGCATGGTGGTGTTGGGTTGACAGTTGGACTCAATGATCTTAGAGGTCTTTTCCAACCTTAATGATTCTATGATTCTATGTTGTTACAGGTACATCCACCTAAAGAAGGCACGAAAATTGCTTCAATTAGTATAGCATAATTTAGACCAAGTCTGCTAGTTTCTAAGCCATAAGTCCTGGGCTGAGACCATATCAGGCATTCTCTGTGGCCCTTATCTAAATAATCAGCTCAGAGCCACATAAGGACCGAAGTGCAGAGGTGCCAAAGAGAGCATCATTGCTGTCCCTTGATGGGAGGCGGGCAGAAAAGTGCTCAAGGGCCACTTAAGAGCAGTGACAATCTGTTCAGGGACAGGAATAGGTCCTTCTTCTGACAGCGGGGCTCCATCGTTAGAAACAGTGGTCCCTGTCTCTTCTGCTTGTGAAAGTTTAAAGATGTGTTTAGAGTAGCTGTGCTTTGGCTGATACTATGGAGAACAGCAGCCTTTCAAGGGAAATATCACTGCAAAATCCTCCCCAAGGTAGCACCATGGTCACTTCAACAGAGATGATGGAGAAGCAACCCAAGGTGGAGGCATGGGGTGCCAGAAAACATCTCTCAGAACCAACACAAAATGAGAGCAAACCTCACTCAGCTCCCTGAGATCGATTGGGCCTCACTTTAAGTGCACTGATTTCAATTAGTACCCTGGAACTAATTTCTCCTCTGATATCCAGCGCACCTGAGCTGCCTTGCTGGTTTATTGGCCCCCTCTCCTTTGACCATAATTTTTTCTGGCTGCAGGCCAGAGGGAACATTAAGCACCTGAATTTCCAAATTTAATTATAGTGTTTAAATAATGATACAGAGCATTGATTCCATTTACTCAAAATGGCACAAACCAGCATTAAGTATTTAACACCTAGGGCACTTCCTGTCTCACCGCTCGGCGTTTAATCACCTTCTGTCAATTAGAAAAATCCCTAAGAGGCTGGTCTGCTTTATACCATTAGAGAAACTGAATACCCCAAGCATTACAGCAGCTTTTATTTAGTGTTTTATGTCCTGGGGAGAAAGATTTGCTTGAAATGAAGTAGATGGCATATTTGAATCTTTATATTGCACACCTACAACTCACTCTGAAACTGCTTGGGTACTGGCACAGTCTAACGTGAGTTTATAACTGGTGCATTTATAAACTCTTTTTGCTGGTCTGGGTGCACAAATGGACTCTGAGGTGGGGATACGTGGGTCTTCGCAGAGAAATTAATGTCTAGAGGGCTCAGAGCCTGTCTGATGCAGGGCAGTCATGTGTTTCACCATACCAGGAAAGAGCCCCATTTGGAGTGCCAGCACCCTCGCAGCCCCAGGATACTGCCTGCAAATGTCTGCTGCAGGCAGCTGGTGAGGTGCTCTTGGTCCCCAGGTCCTGTGAGGCCACAGGAGCGCTGTGTCCTGGGCAGCTGCTCTGGGAGCTGAGCTAGCCTGGGGCAAGCTGAGAACTGCCCACTCTCCGCTTTCCGAGCATTTTCATCTAACTCCAGCAAAAAGCCATCCCAGAGCTATAGACAACAGCAATACTACAACACACCTATGCCACAGAGCTTGGAGCTTTCTGGTTTAATGAGGCTAAGCGGGATGTTTGCTGCTGCGCTCATGCTTTCCCCTAAGGCTCCAGCCAGCTGAAAATCACTTGTCCTTGTTATATTTCTTTACAACACCAACAAATCTATCCCTCACTCTCTACTCTGGGACCAAATCACACTGCATGCAGCAGCAGGTCCTCTACTCATTCTTCCTTCTCATCTCTGCCTGATGCTTGTAAATAGTCACTCCTAAAGGTCATCCACATGGAGGGTCTTTCTCTGCCGTACCTTTCCCCTCACTGCTGTTGGCATCTTGCTTTCTGTGCCTTGCCAGTGCTCATGTACCTGGTGAAGCAGAAGGACCCTGCCTCGGGTCTGGCCATGTGGATAGCACACGGGAAAGTTTGGTTTCACCCTTCTGCCCCTGAAGTCCATGGAAAAGGTCTCTTTGATATGGACACAGCAAGGTTGTACATGTATTTTCTCCATGTGCCAAGTGCTGCCAATGAGAGGTTGGGAGGAAAGGGAAGCGTGGGGACCAGAAGGGGAAAGCAGATACAAATGCATTTAAATGTATGGCTTTCCCTTCTTGGGACTGAAATCACAGGGTTTCTAGCCCAACTTTCCCATACTGACTTTACCAAACAATCCTCTTCTTGTTCTCTGTGCCACGTTTGTTCAGCTGCTCTTCTAGGGGAGGCTAATTTTGCAGCTTCCTTGAACTGATTAAGAGCAGCTTTACATTAATAATAGTGTCCTCTCGACAGCTCTTAATGCTGATTTGCTATGTTGCTGCTGCAGCAGTCCCAACACCTTATCCAGCAGTCGTAAGCAACGTAAGCAACAGATCTACAAATCCCCACTGCTGACTGCAGACGAGAAACATCTCATCCCCGGTGCCCTGGCTGGTCCCACCAGTCCAGCAGAAGACACGTCTCTTCCCTCATCCTTTGTGGTTGCTAATAATGTGACAGCCAGGCTGATGCTGCCCTGACAGCCCAGCGCAGGGCTTGTTGCACCCACCTGGGAGACGGTTTTCCTCCCTACTTACTCTCCATCCTGTGGAGAGTTTGCTGCCACAGAGCTTCACAATCGATCTGATTTGCTCATCTGCCCCCTAGGGAGAGATTTACTCACTGCAAGCATCTCTTCTTTCTGTTCTTACCTCCTCCAACATCCATTAGTGTCTCCCATCACTCAGGGAACGTGCCATCAGGCTGCAGTCTGCTTAAGATCTCGTTTGGCTTTCCTTGCAACCACTCTCATGCTTTTATTTAATCCTTTAGAACATCTGCAAGTTTGCTCTTAGCCTTAATGGTTCCTAATGGTTTCTTCTACCTAGCGAGTGCCCTGTCTCCCTTTGACTCGGTGGTAGGAGCAGAGGGGGCTGCGGAGCTGCTTGGATGTGGTCATGTCCCCTTTTCCGGAAGTTTTGCTCCCCGCATGAGGGCAAGGAAATTCCTATCAGATCCAACTGCCTATTTTTCTGCTGAAAATACCTTAGCAGACCCTCTGAAATATGTTCAGTTATATCAGTCTGGTGTAGGTCCTATCCTTTTTCCTATCCTGCTCCTATCCTTTTTCCTGAGTTTCTCTGTTATCTAAGACACCATTTTCTAGAATTAGAGTTTTATCTCTAAGATGAGACAGGTCTTCCTAGATCTGCCTTTTTTGGGCCATCACATCTTCATCACAGCTCTGGAATAAGCCATGGAGTCTAAGTGCTGAAATCGTGTCTAAATTCCATATACCACATTATATCTTACGTGCCAAAAATACCTTCTTGTTGATGTGGTATTTTCCTCCTCTGAACCTGAACTCCCATCTTCCTTTTTACTAGTTGGTCGCTGGTTTTCACACCAGAAAAATTTGGAGGCAGTAAAGTGGTTTATGAGGTGATTTTTTCTATGTAACTACTTGCATTTGCAAAGAGATTTTTAATTCTCAAAAATAAATATTAGTAGAAAGGTGGGGGGGAAAGCCATAATCTCGGTTTGCTTCATAGCCTTATTCACCTCCTTATGCACCTCCTTCCTAAGAATAACAACTCTTTTTTTTTACTTTTTTTTTTTAAACTATAGTTTCATATTGATGCTGTCATTCTTTCTATGCAATTACTTTCAGAACAAAGGAGGTGTAAAATGTTCCCATTTCACTTGAGGGCATTTTATATTCACTTACCACTCAGATGTGAATGGCCACACTAAGAGCACCGGCTGGAGAATCACGGCCAAATGCCACTCCTCCTCCTGCTTCCCAGGGCAGCTCTCCAACCTGAATTGATGGAGGGCTGTCACAGGGAGCCTGAGGTGTGAACAAGCCCTTCGTCTCAATGGAGCCTTGAAATTTAAGATTAATGTAGGTGGAAGAAAAAAAATTTTCCCAAAAGACTTAGGCATGCTCACATCATTTGTAAATGCAATTACTGTAATGGTATGCTCCACTCGGGATAATGTAATTTGCATGAGCAAGTGATCTATATTTAGTTTAAAGAGCGGCTGTTTATTGAGTGTAATATGAGGCTCAAACTTTACAGACAAAAACTACAGACCATGGCTAAAAGTTGTAATTGTCCTTTTTCTCTGAGTGCTTTTGACATCTCTGCCTTACATGGAGCATATTCTGTTTGGTCAAATGAAGAAAATCACAGGGCTCCAATTCCGTGGTGCAACCTGCAGCGTGCGAGTAAAAGCTGCATACTGCAATTTTTCACAAGGTTTTGCTGGAAAACTCCTCCAGAATATAAAAAAGTAGAAAACATCAGACTCTTCTATTAGCTTTGAAAAATAGAAGGCACAGACACAGCAAATGAGAACGGGAATATGTGCACATGTGCAAGGCCTCCAGAGGAAAAGGCATGGAGGACTGCTGGGAATCAAATGAGGTTCAGGAAAGATCTGATAGAAATCTGTGCTCTTGGGAGAAGGGGAGGGAGACATATATTAAAGAAACTTGCATTTTATTCAGGGAAATTTATATTTTTCTCCTTCATCCCTCTTCTTTCCTCCCAACCCCACGTGCATTCATACCCCCTGGCCTGTGAGATTGTATGTTGAATAGGAATTGGCATAAGAGGTCAGTTCCCCAGCTCTTTTCTCCTGCAATGTCCTCCTTACATTGAAGGGGTGGGTTTGGTTGGAGCAGAAGCTTGCACACGTGGTCTCTGTATGGGCTTTCTCTGCTGGAGAAATTTGCTCCTTTGGCTAGTTACAGAGAGGGCTTGTAACTGAGACAAAGGTGGGATTTTATCCTCTTTCATTTTTAAGATTTCTTTTTTTTACATTACAAAAAGGACAAACTGACTTGTTTCTAAATGCATGAAGCTTTTTATTATTGTTGTTATTTCAAATTCATTTTGTGGAGGTTCACAAATTTCATATAAGGTTATCTTTATGTCCAGACAGAGCCCCTGGGTTTTACAGTGTAAGTGATGACACAACTAGCTAGAGTAGCAGGCACAGCAACATGGAATGCCAGAATGAAAACAAAAAACTATGGAGGCTGCATTCATAAAACAAAATGAGGCAATAAACCAAAAGGAAGCATTTTCAGAAGTTGGTTATTTCATTTCTGATGGCATCAGCTCCCACAAAACAGCCAAAAAATATAGACAGATGTAATCTTTTGCTACATGAGGTTTGTCAGATAATAAATATAAGTACTGCTACCCTCTCTGGAATTGTTGGCTTTATTTGAGGGACCTGGAAAAAAAAATGTCCTTCCTGGGAAATATTTAAAACAGAAGCAATTTGCTATTGTAGAGAAACTAGTAATAATCACTTTGTTTCTCAGTTTTTCAGAGCACTCTAGTGAATTCACTGACTAGTGAATTTTGCTTTAATTCAGTAACAAAGAAATCCCTCATCTGGGAAGAGAAGAGACCTGAAACCAGAGATGAAAGGCGTTCTACTGCATGGTTTTGATGTGGACCATTGCCGTTTGTCCAAACACAAAGTTCAAAACTAGATGTCTGGTTTTAACTGATCATTTGTTAGTGACATAGATCACAATCTCTGGATCTAGATCTAATGCTCCTCAAATTCTGAATTGTTCAGAACAGTGGTTAAACAATATCCCATTTTTGTTGCTTTACCACACACAAAAAAACCCAACCAAAACCCCCTTTTTTGAACTGTTTACTTCAATGTCTGTCAGACCAACAAGATTGGAGGCAGACACTTCCAATGATCCCACAGTATTCTGTTATGTTCTGGTTTTTTCATTTATAATGTTTAGGTCACAGAAAAAGAAACTTGCTAGAGATATTATTGCACATATAATCAAAAAAAAGTATCCTTTATGTGAATTTATGTTCTATATTAACCCAGATTGTTTAGAATAGTGAATAGGCTTCACAGAGCAGCTTGAAGATAAATGGACAGTGAGGCACTTAGATAAAAAGATGTAGCGGGTGGCAGCGTTAGAAGCCACTAACTGGGACTGTGCAGTCACCAGCCTTTGCCTGCTTAATCAGGAGAATTGTAAAGCTCATGAAGAAACGAGAGGACCTCACAAGCTGCTAGGGCTGAAAACTTTTCTGGTTTAATTACTTAAAACCATAACAGTGAATTGTTAATGGAATTTCAGTTTTGTTCTCTTCTGCAGAGGTGTCTTATTCTGCCCATACCACCATATCACTGAGCACCTCCGCACCTCTTGGCACTGCACTGACGTGCCTAGTCTTTCACGCTTGGCTCATTTTCCTCTTGGTTTCCAGAGAAGGTCGGTGTGAGAGTCTCAGTGCTATGTTTGCATCTTTTTAATGTCTGTTGTTCTTATAAAGAGTTATGAAAATGGAAGAAGTTAGAAAAATGGAAGAAATAGGTGTTGGAAATGTCCCCTTGAGTTTTGGGGGAATTAGCTACTTTTTTGGCTAACTCTGTTATGCCTGAGACGCAGAACTGTTGATCACATTTCTAGCATGGGAATGATTTAAAACTGTAAGGGCACCACTCAGAAACGCTTATGCCAGGCTGCTGTGTGCCTTGAGGATGAGGACCAAGACTTAGGAGTCAGAGGGGCTAGAACAGGTCTGAGGATGCCAAGGTACTCACCTCACCGCAGGGGCCACTGTGATGTCCTGTGCTAACGGGATTTCCACAGTTTGGCAAGCAGTGATCATCTAAGTGGAAAGTAATGTAAGTGTGGTTAACCGGATTCAGATCATTGTAGGTTAAGAAGGCATCGGGACTTCTAGCTAGCCAAGATACTATGGAAACTAAGATCAGTGATAGTCCTGAGTGTAACACACTCTGCAAGGTGTAATATGCTCCTCCAGACACAGGTAGCTGCCTTCTGCTGTTGTTTTCTAGTTGTCATATAGGGATCCCACACACAAAGCACAGATTGTCGCACTCTGGAAGGTTGAATGTTTTGATATATGTCTGAAAAGAGCATCCAAGGCATGGATGCATCTGAATTCTCTGACTACACAGAGAGAGAGGATTTGACTGTAAAGTGTTTGGAAAGTACAACCTGTCAAATGTTAGCTTAATCTGTATAAATCCCTAGTTTAGACTGGCAAAACCATCATTTGCTCCAGGGCAAAACTTGCTTTGTTTGTCATTAAAAGGAAAAAAAAAAAAATGCTTTGTAGGTCACTGAAGTTCATAATTGCAGAACTGAGAGTTCAGATGTCATCTATGATTGAAACACCTTCTCCGTTCATTCTGATTATGAGAAATACCTTCTTCTGATTAAAGTTACTATCACCTGGTGCCAGGAAAAGTTATTATGTTTACAAGTGCACTACCATCTAGGATGTCTTCATGCACCTATTCTACAACCACAAGCCATCCAGACCTTAATTTCAGCTATCAAACCTGAGAAGACAGTAGGGCTATCTTTCTCCACGGATAACACTGAAGGGCTAATTAGTAGGGTAAAATTTAGGTATTTCATATTTAATCCAATAAACAAATATGATATAGAGGCAAGTTAGCAAGCACATACAGCATTGTAATAGGAGAAGGAGTGCAATGGAAGGTGTCTACACTATTCCAATCATGTCTTTATCTTGCAGCCTCTCTGACATAATTAAAATTTGTTGGACAATTTACGGGTAATATTAGGTCTGGATGAACACAAGTCTATTAATTAGGTTTTCCCGTCAGATAAGCTGTCCTCTGTGGTTTGTATTACATTAACATCACAGCATTGTTCCCCAGCATAGGCTGCAGGATGTAGACATTCAACCACTACCCTTATCCGAAACAATTACTTCACATGCCAGAGAGTAATGAAGGAATTGTGAAGTGTTTTCCCCTTTAGCTGTAACCAACAATATCAAGAAAGATCAAAGGAAGGCTTTTCCCCAGATGTCACACTCCATTTCCACTTCATTTCCCCTTGCTTGGTTTGATTGATGCTCCAAGCTAAGGAAAAGAACCTTGTTTTTTCTAAGCTGATTTTCTTTCTCAAGTGTAAACAAGCAGAGATGTGTACACTGGGTAGCACAGGAAGCCAACAAGCTAAAATCAAATGAAGGATATCAGAACTGAGTACACCCCAGAGTCCTGTGGCAATTAAAAAAGCATCAGTGTCTCCAAGGTTGGCCACCCACACTGGTGGCCTGATAAATACCCAAAGAGATGGGCTATGTGTGACAACCCTATAGCATGTTGCAAGTATAAACACCATATTGTGTGCTCCCTCCTGGTCAGGATTTGGAGTGCAGCAGTGCTCAAGTCCAGTCCTAACCCTGAGGCACCTGCCCTGCAAGCAGGGTGAGAGGAGGGTGCCTTGGAACAGAGCCCAAAAGAGGAGGGTACTAAGGAATCACCAAGGACTGACATTTCTTTTTGGCCTGAGGATTTGAGGTATCCAAGTCCATGTATCCGAAGGTGCCATTAACCCCATTTGCACAGAACATCATGTGAAACTATAATGACATTTGAGTTTTCGAGGTGACACATCCCTTCCTCCTTGATGCTCAGCTCCAACTACACATCTGATGGCAAACACCGGTAGCTGTTTTTGTCAAATATCCTATTGCACGCTCTTAAATTATGGCTGGAGGAGGCAGTGGGCCTGCTGCTAACTGAGTGATTAGTGCACACCTCCAGGGACTACAAATTCGGGTTCACACCTCCCCCCAGCTGAGAAGATTCCGTCCTATGCTCCTCGCGGTCCTGTTGTTACTCCACCACAGCCCACTTGCAGCTCCTGCTTAGGTCCAGCTCAGGACACTGAGGCTTGTGGCTGCTCAGAGGAAGAAGAGGCAGAGCTGAGTCTGTGTCTCTTGTGGAGCCCATTACATGAGGCTCTTGTTGAAATAACAGTGCAGGACTAATACCTCTTGAAAAAAGTGATACTCCCTTATTGACAGCATCTAGTGTAGGTGAAAGAGCAACCACTAAGTAACATAGAATATAATATTAATATCAGTTAACTAGGAAAAAAAACATTAACATACAGGAATCCAATTTACCTTATGTCCTACCTGGTGACTGAAGGGCAAGAAAAGGGTAAATGTGCATTAGATCATAAAAATGATGATAGTTTTCCCTAATAAAATGCATTACTGTCATCAGAACCACTTGATATATTTACAACCAAGTCTCCATCGTCCCTTTGCATCTGCTGTGATTTAATTATGATGGTAGCACCAGTCTGTTAATATTGTTTTGAGCTGGCTTAATTTACTTTCCGTAATTTAGGCAAATTACAGGAGGTGAGAAGGGCTGAACGAATAACCTTATTAGCAGAGAGACCTTCTTCAGGATGCAGACTGAATGAAGGTTAAAGAAAAAAAATTATAACAACAAAAAAAGAAAGCTAAATAGTTCAGGATGAAACTCCCCCTTTTAGATGGTTGCTCTTATAACAAAAAGTTAATTTACTTGACCCCATGTTAGAATCAATATTTTTATTAGGGATTTTTTTTTCTTTTTCTGTTTTTGGTCTTCAGGTCAGTATTTTGTTGACAGTATAATATATGAACGTTGCTCAATGGCCATTATTTGTATTTATGCTATTGTAGATCATCCTTCCACAAAGGAAAATAATCGTGTTTCTGAAAATTACTATGTCCAAATTATAGCTTTTCCCCCTATTTAAAAAAAAAAAAGAGACAGTATTTGTAGAAGCTTTTTCTTCTGTCTCTCTCACTGGTGTAAGTGCAAAGTGATCTCATTAAAATGTATGAAATTACCCTGGCATAAAATTAATATGGAAGGAGATTTGGGTCCATGCTTTTTGTATAGATCCTGAAGTATCAAAACTGCCTCTGCTACATCAAGAGCTGCATTCATGTAATTCAGGAGAGGATGGGGTCTAATGCACTCTGATTATTCCTTTATCAATTTTCACTGGCAGCACTAGTCTATACTATTGAATAAGTTATTATGCTTTGATTGATTTTTCTTTCTTCAGGCAAGAATTTTATATTTGAGGCAATTCCTGTAAAAGAAAGAAAAGAGATGCCACAAAACATGAACCCCAATGTTCCAAAGCAAAAAGTTATTTGGGTAATTCCCATCAAAGAAAAATTTGCAGTAATTTGTTCTTCTACATTTGACACTTAAATAAAGACCGGGGGGGGGGGTTCAATAGAGGGTTGGATTTTTATTCCGATTGTCTTTGGTTTTTTCTCTGTCCTCCTCACAGCAGGGATTGATCATGGCTGCTCTCAAGGAGAACTGATTCAAAACACACTGAAGACTGTGACAATCTCTCCATTGACCTCCATGACTTTTGGATCAGGGCAAGCTGAAGTTTGCTTGGCTTCTAAGACTGCTGGTTTCTATTTTCCTAGATTTCAGCATGAGGTAGCCAACTGTGCTTAAAAATGAACAGACCGTCCTCTCTCAATGGTTGTATGTTTAATTTGAGGCAAACAATTGAATATGAGCATTTTAACTGAAAACCAAGACCAAAAATTTTTAAAACTGCATTTTCAGCTTGTGTTTGACAGTCCTCCAATGCTATCCCAGAACTCCTCACTCTGTTCTGAGTTTTCTCTCTACCTCTCTCTTATCTCTGCTTTTAGTAGATGTGGGCAATATTTAACTCTGCTACCTCTATAGAAAATTGACTTGTTGGACTAGCAAAATGAAAGCTCAGAAGAGACAAGGCAGCTCACCCACAAGGAGGCAATTACTAGGGAGGGAAAGAAGATGGAGAGCAATATTGTCATGAGAATAAATGAATCAAAGGGAAAAAAAAAAATGGTCAAGACTGCCCTGAACTTAGCAATGATGGCAGCTGCTATTTTTGTTACTATCACTATGGAGGAATTCGAAGTACAGAGGCTGTTATACTGTGGGGGACCCTTGGTGCAAGCACATGGTAGTAGGAAGAAAAACAGCATAAAATTAATCAAACTATCTGAACATCTAGAAGAGAATGAAGTGGCAGGTAACTACAGACTTGGATTTGTCATGTCATTTCAGAGCAATCTGATACTGTTTGTGAATGACCAAGAGGTCTGGGTTGGGGAAGAAGCAGCAGGCACCATATATCCAGCCTTTACAAGGCTTTTTTTTCTTTGGGTGCTGCCTTGCACAACATCCTCAGAAGTTAGTTAGGGAAGTGTGGTCCTGAATGAGCCCTTCTAGGGTGGGCCTCAGAAGAGCTACCCAACCGGCATTAAACAGTAGCTCAATGTTTAACTGGGAGAAAGTATCTTGTTCCCACCATGCCATGCCTTTCACTGGGATCCCCTCATTTTCCTCTCATGTCCCTGTGTTACAGGGTGTTTCTGGTTAGTAAAAGAGAGCATTTGTCAATTAAAGACAAGAAATAGTAGACTTCCATCATCCTTCCCCTCTCCACACATAACATGCAGCCCTAGGAGATTAGATTTGCTACATGCTTTCTCAATGGAAAGCAGTCAACCCAAACAGGTTCTACAAAATTTCTGGTCACCAGACTGTAGTCAAAGAGCCCAACCTCATTCATTCCCAGACGTAAGCAAGCAGAAATTTAAGGCAATTACAGTTGACAGCCTTTATCAATTTGGGAAGAAATAACAAAGAAAGTGTCAAGTCTATCAAAAACACAGTGTTATTGAGGAAGTTAATTATTACACATAAAGTTGTTAATACATAGATAAGGATAAACCATAATGCTGCCCTTCATACAGTCCACATAAAAATCCTTGACACTGTCAGACTAGAATAGACTACATACAATTATTTTGTTGGTTCTGCTTTTCTGACATCATTTCATGGTACTTATATCAATTTTTATCTTGTGGAAATAAGAGGATAAGTTCCCTTTAGTTTTATTTTTCAAGTCCTTATTCTGTTTCAGAGAGTTATTTCACCATAAGATTTTAGAGTCTGTTTATCTGGGGCAAGTTGCATATACTTGTAATGGACACATGTAATTTACTTGATACCAGAGAGACAAACACATATATGGTGTATTTATCCAGGAATAAGACTTTTTTTTAAATGATTCAATGCCTGTCCTGACTAAATAATCTTGCATATATCATTTGCTTTAAGATGGATGAGCTATTGCACCAATATTAAAGATAGTTAAGAATAATTACCCTCCACAATATAAATCACCCAGTTGCTGTGAGGGATGTCACCTTGTATGACAAAAATGGGAGCGTAGGAAATTAGAAAGGAGATTAATGTCATGTTCTGATGCTCTTGCATAGAAGTTATATATAGTTTGCATCTCTACTGCTTGATCTTTCCATACATAAGGTAAATTGGTTTATGAAACATCCAGATGCACATAATGAAAGATTAGATACAGCAAACATTTGAATTAATCTGTCTACTAAGTGTGTCCAGAATCAATACCAGGATGTAGATTTTTAGCATCTTGAGCTAAATTTCTCGCTGATGAGAGGTTTATTTTTTCATTTAATGGAGCTCTTCTGAAAGTCAAGTGTCTGTCATCTCATCTTATCACAGCAAATGACCTTCCTCTTTGAAGATAACTTGATCTTATTGGATTTAAACTCAAAATCCTCTCCTAACAAGGATCACTGATAAGCACTGAAGTTGTCTGGAAGGGGAGACCCCAGTGTGGCAGCCAGTGACTCCACTCAATGTATGGCTACACTATATGCTGTGTGAAGACGTGAACACATTATGCCTGTGCTTTGAGCTGGCCAAAACCCCTTGACCGTGTTAGGGTGGCACCAAGCAGAAGGAGGTCAGGCTCAGCATTGTGTTGATAGAGTCACACAGCTTTTGCATGGCACCTGGGCTGGATTCTGGGGGCTCAGAGCACAGGCAGTTCATTGCTCTGAGGTAGTCACCATCATGTAAGCATGGTCACTTTCTGGGTGCATCATAAAACTACTGGAAATGCATCTATGGTTCCTCATCTGAAGTGCTAAAGTCAAGGAGGGCCAAGAAGTCTGGCTGGTGTTTAGGACTAAAGTGCTATGTCAGAAGAAATCGTCCTCTAAGCTTTGCCTTTGTAATTACAGCTTGCTTCTTAAATACGTATGAGCTGCATTCCAGCACGATGTATCGTACCATCTGCCAGATGCTGCCCTTGGGAGAGAGAAGAATCTGTAACATAAAGGAAAGGGTTCATTTTCCATAATAGTTTTGCTTTTTAGTCCTTAGATACATTTAAATTTAAATTCAGCAAATTCCCATAAAGAACATATTGAGACAAAAGCTTGCAAGTTCTCTCTCTCAATTCCTTCATGTTGAACTGGACTGGTCTGCTGAGTAAGTCCAATTGTAATGGGACGTGGTATGTTGTGGCAGCCAATGCCTAGAAGGCTGCTTTAAATTGGGAATTATTTTAGAATTAGGATACTGTGGCCTTATCAGATCTGCTTGGATCTGTAGTTTAAAATAAATTGGGTCATTAGAATGTGTAGTATGGTTAATGCTAATGAGCTGGTTGGTTTAATTACATAAGAAAACAGCTCTAATCATTGGAGGGTGGGGTTTTTGTTGGGGTTTTTTGTTTGTTTTTTTTTAACTAGTAGCAGCGATGACACTAATGTTCTCTGTGCTAAATGTCTTCTGATAGCACATTTACTATTTGTCATGTCTGGTGATACAACTTTAAAAGTGTTAAAGAGCAAAAAAATAAACCACACTGAAAAGCTGTGCCTGATGCTGATTTTCTGAATAGAGACACATTTTCTTATCTTTCTTCCTTGTCAGATGGAAAGTAATACCCAAAGACTTCCCAAGCTCAGAAAAGCCATAGAGATATGAACTAACACCCCTGCTCTATTTTTAAATGGAGAAAGGGTTAAATGGGAGGGTGAAGTTTACTTACAGCAGCAAGCCTAAGCTGTTCACTGGTTTTCACTCCATACCGTGTGTAGTGAAGGTCCTTTGAGTTATAACTTACTGTCATATGATTATTAGAAAAGTAAATAAGTAGAAATGATGAACATATTTAAAACTTTAATAATGGGCTACCTGATCCCCAGAATACACCTTTGTCAGCCACCTGGTATCTTTCTGATGAGGTTCATCAATAAGTGCATCTGTACGGACCCTGATAAAGTTTGCAAACCACACCTAGGCCAATGAAATACCAGATATTGATGAGCCAGATCTGTCACACAGAGTCACCTGCTCCACTTCAGGCCCGTGTGAGAAAACACATGGAAGTACCTAAGACAAGCCATACCTTGGGAATGGATCAGGGAAGAGCAACTCACCATGAGCCCTGCTGAGTCAAAATCAACCTGTGGGCAGATGGGAGATGACTAGTGAATATGAGCAGAGAGGTGATCTCACCTGGAAACAGGAAAACAGCACTAGGGATTTTCATCTAACACTGGTGTTCACTGCAGAAGTCAAACTACTTAACCTGATTGATAATCTAATTTTCCTTTACAAAGTGTATGACTCTATTAAAATATCTTAGCAAATGTAATCTACTAAAATACCTTAGCAAAACCAGCTGTAGTTTGTAGGGTCAGTCCACCTGGTTCTCCTCCCGTGAGGGCAAGCTCTGGCTTGCAGTGCCTGCCCCAAGAGATGCGGACCAGTGCATGGCGCTGAACACACGGAGCCCAGATTATGGTCACAGTCAGTCTGTATCACTGAGATTCTCTGAAGACAATAAAATTTGCAAAATTTGTGACAAGCTTGGCCTCAGCCACCTCTCTATATTACTGGTCTCATCTCTAAATGCAGCATCATAAAAGTTGTTAAATGTTGTAGACTTCACAAACTAAAAATATGAAGTTTAAATACTATGTGCCAAGCAGGATATAAATGGTTATACTTATGCTGTATGGAAAGCATTGGCCACATATGTCCCATTAGGCTTTCTGTCAGTAGGGCATTACGTGAATACTAAATACCTCAAGAGCAGATAGTTAAATGTTGACCCTCATTTATGTTTATTAGACCATATGCTTTACTGTCAGGAGGCATGAATGTTGCCTGCTCCAGAGCTGAGAGCAACAGTCCCATCTGTTAACGCAGCTCCACAACTACTGACTTGTATTTTTCATGTGGACCCAGTACTGAAGATCAACAAGATCTCCAGGACCTTATCAATTTAACAACTGAACCATCAGTGAGAGTCTCATTGTCTTCCGGGACGTAGGCTTTGATCCAGAGTGTTTTTTATATCTATATAAAATATATTTAAAGTATTCCAACTTTTTAGTAGATCAAGATGCATAACAGAATAGATGAAATATTCTATAAAGTGTTTTGGTTTTAATACTTTGGAGGCAAGAGTGACGGTTAGGAGCTGATCACTGAAGGAATTACGTTTTGGAAAATATTTTCTACACATCACATTTGCTGCATGCAGGATAGATGTATGTATATTTTCACTGAAATAGAATGTGCAGTGATATATTTCTTCATTTCAGTCAAATGTAGATGTTTAGTCTGCCATTATAGATGATTAGATAGCTATATTTACTGCTCTGAAATTATTTTTAATAACACCATTGCTCTCAACCTACTTCTTAAGCTCCAGAATGGAAATTGGTAATGCTAATTATTTTCAGCAATTCTGAATACAATAAAACTGCACACACTGGAATTACACGTATGTCTGTTCATAAAAACACACACCCCACTGCTACAGAACAATAGGCATTTTTTAAAAAAATGAATATCCCTCCTGTTTTATCCATATATCATAAATAATAGGTATATCTGTGATGGATGGTGTACAGAATAATGTCTGTCTTTCCTCAGCAATTGCTTCACTCACTTATCTTTAGAATACAGCTCTTGCTAACAGCAAAGAAAGGGACACCTACTTTCCCCCCCATGGCCATTTAAAAGTAATAGCCTCACACTATTTGTCTTTTTCATTGCAGTGTGGTTAGTAAATGAACAGATACACTGAAGGCTTATTTCTGACTTGGCATTTGACCATGAAATTCCAAAATTGCAGGTGTACTGTTTGAAGTATCCAGCAGAATATGCCTCATATGCTCCCTCTGCAAAAGGACCTGGTCTGCAATATCCAGTGGGCTACACTTGACGGTGAATGAGTCACCTGAAGTCAGACTTAATAGTCTTGTTCATTGTTTGGGTCTTGGAAGTCTCCAATTTAGATTCTACTCAGCTTGTTGCAGATGTCCCAGAGATGAGGACCAAAACCAGCTTCTGGAACAGGACATAGCACTTTTCTTTCCCTTACCTCATACATGGGAGCCACACACACTTGGCCCCTCATTATCCGCTCAGAGAAATGGCTAAAGGGGCTTGGTAAAGCATAACCTGCACTCCGATATTTGTTTTGCTCTGTGCTAAGCCAAGAGGAGGATGCTAGGGAGTGCCAAAGTCCCTCATTTGTTATCATGAAAAGGAAAAACAGAAACTAAGAGGTACAGCCTGAAAAACAAAACAAAACAAAACACAACATAAAAAAAACAACAACAGCCCCCCAAAAAAAACAACAAACAACAATAAATAACTTTATTTTATCTGACTCTGACATCTTTCTGTTAATCAAATGAAGCTTCCTAATGGATGGGTTCAAAAAATGGGCCTCTCTGGCCTGAATTCACCCTTTCTGACATTAGATGCCTCACATTTAGCTGATTTGTCTCAAGCTGGTTTTGGAGCTCTTTGGGTAAGCAAAGGTGTTTCCTCTCCTAAGACAGATTTCCCTGAAGGGCAGTTTGTTCCCCTAATTATTTTACACTGAATGTAGCTAAGTAGATGACAGTTTTTCAGAGAGAAAGACAGGTCAGATTAATCCCACCTTTGGGGCCCTGACCCACTGCAAATGCATCAGAAATGGACAAATCAACGCTATTAAAATGATTTGAATTTCCAGTCTTAATAACTCTTGAAGGTGAGAGAGAAGAGCTGCATAAACTTAGAAAGAACATTTCTACTTGAAATGATGAAGATGCAAAACCGACGTATTTCATGTAAGGCACCTGTTCTCGTGGAGTGGCTCGTTTCCTGTACTTTCCTAACAAAAATATTTCAAGCTCCTATCTCTCCTCAGCACTAAATGATAAGCTTGATAGTAGATATACTGTTATTTTGCATGAGTAGATGCTGCATTCATTTATAAGGCTTTAAAGTAGTTCTGTTTAGCAGCTTGATGTAAGATGAAAGCATGTGCCCATTACTTATTCCTAATCAACAAATACAAGGTATATAATTTACAGAAAGAGAGAAACATCTGGCACGATCCTTGCTGCTGGGAATAGTGGAAACTGCACAAGGTATCCCCATTATCCTATCAGCCTAATTTTGCTAAGCTCATTTTAATGAAGCACAGAAATGTGACTGCCTATTCAGCCTCTCATCCTGGGAACATATTGTAATTAACTGCCTGAGCAGCTGTACAGTGGTAGGAGAAGGCTTTAAATGATGTGACTCTGTTGATATTACTTGTGTTAAAATGATTTTGGAGATTGGAAAGGAAGATCTGATTGCCTTTTATGCAGTGTCTAAAGCCTAAATGAGTTCTGACACCTGAAGGAAGAAGAAATAACCTGCAGACTTCACATCAGCAGTCTGTAAAATGCATTTGGAAGCTTGATCACTGTGACCTACCTTTGCAATTATTTCAGCCCCTCCAGTTATTGTCACATATTTGATCCTCAAATGTTGTTTAATTGATATTGTGAATGTTAACATAAACTCGATGGCAAAGGAACAGCTATTCACCGTGTAAGCCAATATCTTCATTATCACAAGGAACCAAGATACCACCAATGACTTTTTTCATGAGTAAATAGCAATAGTTCATTGAAAACCTGCAAAAAAAAGAACTTGGAGAAACTATGACAACACTTTATTAAATGGGAGCAAATGGAGTTAGTCCGGCAGACAGCTACAGTCTGCAAGGCAAGGATGGGGCAAGCGTTGAATAATACATTTAAGGTATTAATAGCAATGGTTAAAATACTATCATCTTCTGTAGGATGACATAATAGTTCTGCAAAGCCGATTGCTATCTTTGTTTCTAAAAAGTAGACTGAGAGATTAAGACAAATTATGGTATAGAGTTCATCATGGTGAATTATCATTAAATGCAGCTGTGAGCCAAAAGGCTACTTAAAGACTTCTGCACCCCCGAGTCCTATTCAAGTCACTTATGTCAACAAAATGAGATTTGAACAGAGGAAGCCTTCCAGGTTACTCTCCAACCAACTGACAATCCACCACTACTGAAATTTCACTGAAAAACAGTGACAGCAAATCACCATGCAAAAGCAAGACCTAGGAAGAAAATATATCCTAGATTTTACAATATGTTTCTGATCTCAGAGTCCTAATCCTCCACCAGTTGCCACCTTCAACAATCTGCACCACTCTTCTAACAAAGCCCTCAGGAACGTATGTTAAGTTTTGAAATTGGGCTTCAATTTAGTTTTGTGGGAAAGCTTTATGTGGCCAGGCTCAGGCTTCCCCTAGGAGGGGATGAGACATGCTCCTTCATGTTACTGGAGATATGTGCTTTGCTCTCCTGTTTGGCCTGCTAGAGACAGGGAGGGTGAGTTGAGGGTGTCAAGAATGTGCTTTCAAGTGCATGATCAAGGGGAAGCTGTGGGAGCTCCAAGAAAGAGTATGGGAGAGAGCAATCTGGTTAAACATCTCATCCGTCTTTAAGAACCTCTGCAGATGTAAGCCTGCATCTGTTTGGGGGCTAATCCAGTGCAAAGGCTGTCAAGAGGACACGTGTCTCTGAGTGATCCTGGGGCAGGAGCAAGCAAGGCTGTTGCTTAGTAAGGCCTGTGATCTCATGAACACTTTTTTGTTTGCTTCTGTCTGTAAAAACAAGACATTCTTGCAACTCACATTTATAGATAGCCTTCATAACCACATATCTTGGCTAGTTATGGTTTTCCTCCATAACTGCTTTTTGCAAAAATCACTTGATGCATCTTGTTTAAGAACATAAGGTCATCTGTGAAGAAAACATTTCTCACAAGCTAGTTGTGTATTGTTCAGTGCAGAAGCTTCTGGGTCTTATTAGTGTTATTATTTGTATTTCAGAGAGCACCACAGAGGTTTGAGAACAGTTGTTCTTTGGCTGGAAGAATGGGTTTCCCCACGAAGAGTTGCTTCAGGGACATTAAAATTGGAAGTGGAAATGCCACAGCACAAGCACACAAAGTGGCATTCTGACATGATTATGGGGAAATATAAATTACAGCCACATTAGTACTAAGTAGTAAATATCAGCATAAATATTTATTTATTTATGTATTCCAGCTGTAGATTCTAACAGAGATTTAGACACATAAGTGCCTAATAGTAGCAAAGCATTTGTTCTAAGAATATGGATTTTCATATTTGTGCTGTTATGAGCAGTATTAATTCTTCATTTGAAGTACATTTGTCTTCATTATTCAGAGTATCCCTTTTCATTAGCACTGGAAATTCAGTCAGAAACATGCTGTATTCATTCCGCTGATTATGAGCTAAACTACCCTCTTGGGTGAGAAACACAAAATACATTTATTCTGCTTTAATTAGACCTCTAGCAAATCCTTGGCAAATGGCAATTTTGAGCAGAAGATGAGAGAGCTATTTCCTTTAGTCTCTCGTTACCACGATAGCAGGATGACAGAAGGAGCTGGGAGTTAATAGGAAACATTAACCAAAATTTGCCCTTGTAGCAGCTAGCAGTTCAGCTGCTGTTTCATATTTCTTCCATGACATCACACGCACTTCCAGACTTTAACATTTGTCTCTGGCCTTCAGGGAGTGCACACCATGGTGATAAGATGAACTGCTTTTAAAAGATTGTGCTAATACCATCAGGGCTGACACAGCACTGATGTCAGTGGAGGTGAGGGAGAGTGCTGAACTCCTCACCTCCGTTCCTATCACAGGGAGGATGAAAAATGTATAAACTGATGCTGCCAGCATTGCAAGCTGTCTCCAGCTGCCCACAACCAGCGATCAGGATCAAAGGGTGGGCAGTGCCAGGGCCCCAACATTCACAGTGCTCAAGGTTTGAGTGCCGTGATGGAGGAACAGAAATGGGATCAATTGGGGCGAGGGGAAGAAGGCGTGCTGAAATCTCTCCCTTGTTTTTTCCCAGGAAACCTAGAACTGACTATCAGTTTAAAAATGCAGTTGTGCTCTCCAGGGATATAGGTACATTGAAAGATTATTAAGCTGCATTGGACCACCCTAGCGGTCCTTTATGGACTGGCTGGCCATTGATGGGTTAGAGAAACATGCAATTTCTCAGCCACAATATTCTTTGTCCTAAAAAAAGGACACTAGCTCATGGGAAAAGCAGTGACTAAGGCACCACTGAGATATAAATTCCTTCCCAGGCCTGCCCTTTGCCTGCCCGCTGACTCAGGATGAGTCATTCTCATTTATTCTCTTTCTCTTAAATCCTTCATCTATTCAGTGCAAATCTTTTAGGGCAGGAGCACCTTCTTAAATGGGTTTGTCTAACACCAAAGATGACTGAGTTCCCCGAGTGCAACTGCAGTGTGTAAATGGTAAGAAGGAGGCCCGCTGGCTGCAGAGTTTAAAAGGCGTGTGCTCTGCATTTTTTGTCCTTTCCAAATTGTGTAAGCTTACAAATATCAAAAGGAAAGAAACCAAAGGCAAAGGAGGAGGGTATGAGGAGGAGGAGGAAGAGAGGGAAACCATGTACTAACGACTTATGATAAATCACTTGGCAATTCATCATCTGGCTTCTTTGAGATAAAAAGCCAATATAAAGAAATCAAGAGCGATTTTGTTCCAGCCTATGAAATGTCTTGGGCTATGCTCAAGCCTTCACTTTTGATTCCATATGTTTTGCACTTTGTGTGTTTTGTCTCTTCTGCGAATAATGGATTCTGTCGTCATTATTAGTTATTATTTTCATTATGGTATTTATTATACTCTTGAATGTATAGGATATGGCTGAAAAGTGACCAGACTGCAGTTGTAGAACATATTGGGTTTTAAGGAGTTCTTTCATGTGCCTAATGAAGACATAATTGGGATAAGAGGGCTGAAAGTTGAAACTTAAAAATCCAGCCTGGAAATCTCTTTTTAAAGCAACAGCTGCAGAAATTTCTGCCAGAGCCAAGAGAAATAGTTGATAACTAAATAGTTGATAACTCTCTCTCTCTGGGCTTTTCGGACCAATCTGAGTGTGTTTCCCAATAGCCCAGTGGCCTTGATGACATTCAGCATAGCAGGGTGGAATATTGTTATCTTGGCATGGGTTGCAGCAAAGGTCAGCCTAACAAGGATCCTTTCTGGGCTTAAAAATAAAATCCACAGCAAAAGAAGTGCCAAGCCTGGAGAGCTGGGAGTCTAAGAGAGCTGTTGTAAAAATGTAGGCCTCTTTTAGGGGTTAGGGTGAGGAAAAAAGTACATGCCATATAGTAATAAGGAGAATATTCTGTCCATAGGGGTGAGCATGACAAATAACATGGACACACAATGGAAGAAAATGGATCCTATCTTAACAAAAAGAACAAACGGTTGCCTGTAGGGTATTAATTTAGCTGGACAGTACCTCTGTACCAGTCCTCCTCCTGGAGTTAAACACTCTGCAAACAGGGAAAAGGGGAGCGCTCTGCCTTGCAGAGCTAACGGGGTAAATGTAAGATGAGAGGCAAAAGGCAGGCAAGGAAAATACAAGGAAACCAGCACACACCGTTGGTCAAAGTGGTAAGGTCAGTGGTTCCAGGAGAGGAAGGACCTAAGCCCTGCTCACACAGGTGTTTTAGGGAAGGATTTCAGAGGAGAATCATAACAGACTAGTTTCAGAGCGATCTGTGAGGTTTTCCTGCCTAATGTGAGGGGAAACTTCAGAGAAGGCACAGAGGAGCTCGCTTGAAAGCAGAAAGCAAGCAACCGAGCTGATGCCAAGGCCCGACTGAAGACAGAAAGATGAGGAAAGTGAGGAAAAGAGGGCAAAAAATGTAGGCTGTGAAATATTTTCAACTAGTTTCTCCTGGATATACTGTAAGCCAGTGAACAGCATAAGCAGTTGGAAGACATAATGGATGTCATGAGCAGCAGTGCTTTGAATGGGCAGGAGAGGGGAAAGGGAAGATGCCCACATTATGACAAAGAGGCAGGTTGATGATGTCACCACAGTGATAAAGCCAAGAGATGGGGCAGGCAAGAGGGCAGAATCAGGGCCAGATTCAGGGCTGTGGTGAGACTACACATGCACAAAAGAGTTATAAAAGACAGGCTGAGATGTTAGGTAGGAGATCGATTGTGGTGCAGTCTTCGTGTACTGCCCAGCACAGGATTTATTCTCAAAACAGCTGACAGGACAGATTTGCTCTTTGTGATGTTTTTATAATACATGCTTCAGGAGTCCTGCAGCCTGCCAGCTGATCCAGCCTCTGCCAGCCATAGCTGGGTCGTTCGCTCATCACAGCAAGCAAATGCAACTCTATTGATTTAAAGATGTATTAGTCTCCTGCTAGAAAATCATTGTATTCAATGGTTTCTTCATTGCATTTAATCATGGGAGTAGGTTTTCCATTATATTCAAATGACATTTTTTCCTTTTCTAGGAGACAGATCGAAAAGCACATAACAAATGCATGGAGAGAGGCATTTTTAAACAAGTCTGCACAATGGAAGCAAAATTTAATGACAAGAAAGGTCAGTCTGGCAGGTCTTTTTCACACACAAGTGCGTGGTGCAGAACTTTCCAACTGCTAAACTGTTACTACAATAGTGCTCAGGACCAGTCAAAACCTACCTTTGCTCTCTCCTTCAAAGAGGTTTATTACCTCAGACAGAAACCTCACCTGCTTCTTTCAGAGTAGAGTCAGGTTGTTCTTTCTCTGTTCTTCTCCTGGTCTCACAAATCTTGAACTCCTAGTTGTGTGTCCGGAGGGATGGAGTGCATGTCCTTGGAGCATGATGGGTGGGGACGTGAGAGACAGAGACTCGAAACCCCTCACATCAGACAAGGTTAAATTCCTGCTTTCCGGGTACTGACTTCTTCACTGTCATGGGTTTGAACATCTGTAGTCTGTCAGCCATACGGATGTATGCATGGCAGAGGGCTCCTGCAAGTATAGCAGCAGCTTTCCAGGGTCTTGGATGGGATTAGGCATTGGTGCCCAAATCTGAATGTCAAGGGATCTTGAAGGTGACATGGGCACCTACCTGATCTGAATGGGTGACAGCAGAGATGTGCAATGTTTGCATTTATATGGATAGGGAACTTTGGGGATGACCAAAGGGAGACACAGACAATGGACAATAAGGAGAATATCAAGAGAATTGCCGTTTTGAAGCAGTGGTCTGAGCTGGTTGGTATCCAAATTCTGCAGAACATTAGTCTAAATTCAGTCTTAATTTAGGTGACTTTAATCTTGCCTTCACTGCAATTACATGGAATTGAATTGTGTCCTGCACCTACTTCTGCAGTAAGCTCTTCAGGGACACCTAGGTATTAGGATGGTATCAAAACACATTTATCATCCCCCTATATTTTCATTAGTTTTGTGACTGTGCCTTCCTAACCTGATACACTGCTTCCATTAGTCCTGGCACAGAAACAGTTGATCTGACAGAAGGGTCTTTGCCTATCTTCTTCCATATTTTTACATTTCTCGATCTTGTACTTATTCTCAGTTTGGAAGATAATTATTTGAATCAGTTCTTTCCTAGCCTATTGTTATTATTTTTTATATTTAGGTCTCAGTGCAATCGTGGCGAAGAACCTCGGTCTTGATCAAATCTGTTTGTTTTTCTCCCTCTGGTCCTCCAAAACAGTAATTGGATTGTTGTATTAGTCTAGCGAAAATAGCATTTGCCATTTTCAAGCATCAAAGGTCTTCACAAGTATTTATTGATTGCCGTCTCTTATGAATCCTCTTTGAAGCAGGCAAGGTCTGTTACGTCTATTTAAGCAATGGATAAACAAGCCTTGAGGTTCTTCATAGAGCTTGAATGACATACTAGCATTGATATTTTTATTAAATTCCTTCTTTCACGTCAAATTCTGATAGGAAACTTCATCTTTCCCTCACAAGCCTGGGTCTGGACTCCACAGCCCATGAGTTTTACTACCACTCACTGTTAGTTCAGTGCATTGCAGCGAAGTGCAGACACTGCACAAGCTGGGGCAGAGTACCATGGTCTTCCTCGGATCTGCCCACGCTGTCACTGAGGTGTCAGCGAACTGCTACTGGAAAGGTTTCCTGGACCCTGCTGGCACTCAAGCTGTGCCTGGGATAATCTGCAGCAGGTGGCACAGACCAGAAAATGTACAAGAAAGCCTTCAACCAAAGTAAGTCAAGGCAGTCACGTCCCTCTGCACTCCCACGCAGTGAGAGACCGAGGAGCTGAGATCCCATCTCTCCATTTGATCTCCCTCACCTCGTCCAATTTAATAATTTTCGTATGTCACATGCTTGCTTCGGAACTTTCAAAGGACAGTGAAACATTTTGGCCTTTACACAACTGAAATACTTTTTCAGAATGGCTTGCAATGCTTTCTTTTGAACCATTTTGGCACCAAACTGTTTCCCTACCAGGCATGCAGCACTGAAGGGGACCCGCCAGTCTTCTCCACCAGGAACTGTGTTCCCTGGATGGAGGCACACACCTATCATGGATGTATTCTGGTATCATTTTTCCATGTGAAATAAATTAAGCTCTTTTGGTTTCCTCCAATAAAATAAACTGCTGGGTTATCCTTTTCTCTACCTACTTCAGTTCCTATTTCTTTTTCTCAGGCATGGGAAACCAGAATTCCCATGTTATTCCAGATAAAGTCTCATGAGTCATATATTTCCTTATCTCCATTAAAAGCATCTTGCCAGGTAATCCTAATCTTGGAAGTACATTTGACTGGATAGTCAGGTATGTCTCCTCTATTTTATAGCATGATCTCCCATGCTGCAGCCAAAATTCCTGTTCTCAAGCCCTGTGTGACTTGTATTTCGTTCTGATACGTGTTAGACCACCGCCACCCTATGGTCATCTAACTCTTCCTAAATTATATCCCTAGCCTGCTCTGAGATGAAAGTGCTGCTTCATTTTTCACATAAGCAATTTTCATACATTTACCCCTACTTTTTCTGTAAATGTTGTTAATGCATGCTTTTAAATATTCGTTTCCAAAGCCAGAGACCTTTTTCCCCTGTGATAATTTAACCCTCATCACAACCTATTGTAAATTTCCTTTTAATGTAACCCCTACTCAGTTCACAGTTCTTTACTGATACCCAGTTTATTCATCTTAAGTAATAATTTCTTACATGTCAAAAGAAAAAAGTTTTGTCAGCTAATTTATAGAATCTCATATCTTATCAAAGAAGACTTCAAATTATTCTGGATAACGTGTTTTTGACAAAGTCTTGTAGCATATTAATTCATTTCTCTGTACATCTATATTTTCCTTAAAAATTTCTTCTAAAGTCTTAGATATAACTGGCATCATACTAATTGGGTTTTAATTAGCAAGTTCTTTTTTTTTTTTACCCACTTTGATAAAGCTACTCCAGTCATCTGATTTGACAAGATCTCTGATGAGATCAAGAGATATGCAGAGAAACTTTGTGGAGGAAAAATATTTATCACAATACCACAGGTCAGCTATTTTTCATTAGTCCACTGAAATTCACAGGGCTGATGAACATGGGGTTGTGAATTCAGAGTCAGATATTACAGTCCTGTCCTTAAAGCCACCTTTTTCACAAGATTTGGCACTTCAGGCCAGGGTGATTTAAAAGCCTGCCATCCCCAAATGTCCCTCAGATTACTGATTAGGTGTGGTGCTGATTTCACTATTGCCAGTAAATGTAAACCACTATCAATCTCAGTTGACTTTAAAACTTCAAGCTGTAAACCGTGCATGCTGACAATTCAGATTCACAATCATCTCCGATTTAGCTGCAACAGTTGAAGAGTTTATCTTCCAGGCTGGTAACTGCTTCAGCCACTGCAGGTAAATCCAATGTGAACCAGAGTCTGAATTGCCCTTGTTTTCCCAATTATCCGACCATCAATGCACAAAGTCATGAGAGTCATGTTGCAAATCTCTGCCCTCTGCTCCAGAGGTCTAAGTCTTATCAGAAAAGACATGATTCAAAATACTGTGGGTAGACTTAAGCTATTCCAATTGTCTCATCAAGCTGTGACAATATATTATTATTAACATTAATAAGAATTTTATCAGATTATTGTATTCCAAGGCCTAGGAAAGAAATACGCCAGGAAATAGATCCCGACTGTTCATATTCTAGGGAAAATTCTGACTATTTATTGTTGCAGTTAATGTTTCACTTGGCAGCTACATCAATGACAGGCTGAGAGATGCGAGAGCTGCTGCTCTACAATTAGACTGTGCCTTTTGGAATAAGCCTCAGTAGGAGCAGAGAGCTTTGTGCCTGCTGCTGAGTGATGGGATTAGCTCACATCTGAGCACAGACATGATCTTGACATGCAGGAGGCTTTTGAAAATGGTTTGGACTGAGAGCAAATAAGGGTCTATTGCTGAGATTTGAAATGGCAGGTGCTGCAGGGTAGCTGACAGGCACAGAGAAAAGGATGTGGTGGGACATGCTGGCTGCCTATGATGACAAATAAATGTTCCTGGACCCTGAAGTCAAGTGGTACACATTAGCCCACACCCATGCTAGTAAACCATGGTAGTCCCCAAAACAAGGTGGCTGCACACAAACCACTTTGGGGAATGATCCCTGGACCATGCCAGCTGTTGAATTGTATCCAGGGACTGCTGGGGACTGCACAGGTTGGAACAGGACAAATTCTTGACAGGGAACAGTCAAGGGATTTACTAGCACATCAAGCCTTATTCCTGTGCCCAGGAGTATGCTGGAAATTACAGAGGCAGCCTTGGTGTGTAAATGGATGGAGAACTGGTACTTCACTGGTAGGGCAGGAATGGTGATGGAAAGGTCTGTGGTAGGGCTCATTAGCAACCAACCCTCATGATATGGTTAAGAAAGTCACCAGTACGGCTGGCTACTCTACACACATGAATTAGAGCACCTGGTCCATCATGTAACAGAGAAGTCACGGCACAGAGAAGACTAGAAAGCATGGACTGGTGACATGTTTTGCTCCCTCCTCAGTGCCGGCACATCCAGGCTGGATGGGGCAGACCCACAGCTCCCGGTGCTGGTTGTAGGGCACTGGCTCATGCTTGCTGATGGCAGAGGACCAGGCAAATCCATTGCCTTTGGAACCTGAGGTTTGCAAAATGCATCCTGTAGGGGTCTATACATCCACATCCACCCACTCTGTTGGGATGGAGCAAAGTCTTTGGCGTGCACCTCCCATATTCATGTATATGGGGAAATATTTACCATATTTTGATTGAATTTCACTCAAAATGTGCTGTTTATCCACTGAGCTTTCTCACCTTTGTATTAGTTTGGTCCGTTTAATAAATTCCTTCTGAGAAAAACAGAAGCAATGTTTCATCATTCATGTGTCATATGTGACTCTCAAAAATGACCTTGCAGGCAGAGATTTTTAATTTCACCTGGTTAAAGAAGCCTTTAAATAGGAGTCAAGAGGACCTCTGCCATGCACAGTCCTTGTACACCCAAGAACAGCTTCTATGAAAGGTAATGGAAGAAAAGGAGAATCACCTATATGATTCTCCAGTGCAAGTGGATTTTTACAAAAGGCCAAAATAGGTGCATTTATAGATGCAAAAAACATATGCATGCAGATATATGGCAAATATTTTTTTGGCTGACAGTAAAAATAAACAATTTCATCTTTCAAGTGACAAATTACTTCTTATTTGGCAGAGTTGATTAAATTTGTTTTGTGGCTAGAAAAAATGTGCTGCAGTTCACTGATACAGAAACAATTAAAATAGATTGGTTTTGCTGATGCAGTTCCAGACATGAACTAATTATCCCTTTATGAAATCACATCTGTAAAAGGATAATTGATTTGAAAGAGTACAATATTTCACAGAGACGTGAGTACAACACCTATTTTACCTTCACAGTATTTTCCTATAGTCTTTAAAAACTTAATTCTTAATAGTGGCTGGTTTACTATTTGCTTGTTTTTATTTTATACATATGTATGCATTAATGGATAAATTTCCCTCATGGATATATATTTAGACATAAAAATGTTGGGCTTCAGAAAAACAACTTAGCTTGGAGCATTGCGGAGCAATGTGTCATTTACTTAAATGACACAATGGTTTCTAACCTTCTGTTAAATTTTGTTGCTTCCACAGGCTGTCCCAAAGAGTTCATACAACATGAAGCGAGTCATTTTTTTGGATATTAAGTGAAGTAGTAGAAATGTCTCCTGTTTCTTTTGCCTAATGGACGCTCTGCCTAGAGAGTAGGATTCTGTACAATGGCACATTTCCTGCTGACCCTTGCAAATGCTTTGACATGCAGAAACAGGATATATATTGGCATCCAAAAGTCTGAAATAAAGTGGAATAATGCCAGATGAGGGCCACAAGTCCAACAGAAGAATTTAAAGGTGTGACATGACAAAAACTGCTAAAGGAAGTTAGAGCATACGGTATAGAGAACAAACACCTGACAGATACGGCGATAAACAATATTTAGAGAATGTTAAAATAATGTCAGTAAGAGTGGAAATTTAAGCATGCTATTTGGAAGTGATCACTGACATTTAGTTGTCAGGTCAATTAGCTAGCGGAATAATTTATATGGGGCTGTAATAACTTGGAACAACTGAGGACAAAGGCTGGTTGGTACTTGCCCATCATGAGAGACTGAGAGTCACCACTGCTGCATCTGTGAGAAAGGCAAAGGTGTTCCTAGGACATATGAGATGAGGTTTTTCCAGTATATACAGTGAAATGCAAATGTCACTGTATCTCACAGCACCTTGGTGTCCTTATTCCTGGAGAAACCTAACCTGCTGTGCTCTGAGCCAGAGAGGTCCCACACTCGAGAACCCAAACTGGGCACGGTGAAGAAAAGGCCTGTAATGCAGCTGGGCTGCTGTGCAAAAGGAAACTGGGAACACAGGGCTTGCTCAAGCTGTCATGACAAAAGGAGGAAAGATTTTTTTAAAAATTACTTCCTTCCCTCCATTTTTTCAATTCCAGAGGGGCAGAACTAGAGTAATGCAGGACATATAAACTGGGCATGAATACATTTAGATAGAAACCAGGAGAAAGTTTCCAAATCTCTGAGCGCTGAAAGCCTGGATCACAGCCAGTAAACTTCAATAACAAGAACAAAGCAGTTTTGAGACAGATCGTCAGCAGCTGATCGCAGGGATAAGAAACTGTGTGTACCTGTAATAGCAGGAGGCAGAGTCTGATGATCCTTCTAGTCTAATATTCTAGGTAAAGTAAAATAGCACAGCCTGATCTTGCAAGGTACCAAAGAACAGCGTGACCCATGACTCAGGAAATTGTCCTTATTTGTGACTGATCTGAAAAATACACAGGAATTAAGCATCTATTTAACTATTGGACCAAATTTGAGTTTTAACAAGCACTGCAGGCTAACATATTTAATTAACAAGAACTAGTTTTCATGATGCAACGTTGCATTGTTAATAGAAAAAAATCATCATAAAGCAAACTGAAAAAACATCATAAAATAAACTGAATTTAAGATTAAAATAATAGCATAAATGCTGCTGTACTGATTTTATTGTTCATAGCAGAAAGTTGGTGGTGGTTTCTCTTAACTAACAGAAAAAGGTTTTATATCATCCAAATGTGAAACTTAAAAATGGGCAGAGTATATCATGTTCTGTGTGTTTATTTTGGTTGAAAGTTGCATTGATTTTGTGTTATCCCCTACTTTTAAGTGTATACTATTAAAGATGTATGCCATTTCCATGCTGTCAAAATGCTGTGTTATTAACATAGAGGAAGGAGGCTTTGACCAGTACCTTAGTACCAGCCTTTTAAAGGTCCATCAATATTTACTTGCCAAGGATTTTGGTGCAACTAGAATCATCAGTGCCTTCTATCAGAAACAGTTTACCAAAACAGCAACAAAAAGAAAGAAGAAAAGGGAAAAATTTGGATGTAATTAAATAAGAAGGTCATTCTTTCCATTCTCAAAGCACAGATTCCAGTAACCTAAAGAGTTATTAACGGAGCCAGCATGCTGATGATCAAAAGAGAAGCTTGAAAGAAGTAAAGATTTTCAATACCATGCTGTTTTCATGGACACAGGCCTACAGCCAACATAGTTATTTCTTAGGAGTAAGTGCAAAGCCAGGTTAAAACAATTAACTTTTTATGGAGAACGTGCTTTCAATTTTGGAGATACAACAAAAACCAGTTTGCATTTGGCAGTATTTAATAGGTCGGAGCAGAGAACTTGGTTCGGTTTAATTATTGGAACTACTTAGATATTCTTTTATGATGAAGCCATTTAAGTCAATTCTAAACAGCTACATGCCGATAATCTTCAACACTTCATTTCCATGATTTACTTGAAAAATTTGATTTATAACTGCCCCACAGCACTGTGTTTTCTACTGAGTGTACTGGATTGAAAATGCAAATTCTCTTAATGCTGCCTTTTTTCAGCAGAGAAACCCTAGAAGACATTAGGTAGAGATGGAAAGAATTGCTAGAAACTTTGTATTTTGACAGTAAATGAAGCAAATAAAAGGAGCAAAATGAAAGAAGCAAAAGAAAACTTACCACGATCGGCAGCAGAGCGCTCTAGCCTGGTGCACGGGGGGTTTCCTGAACTGGGGAAATCTCAGGGGGGTGGAGATACCCACCAGGAGCCTGCAGGTCACATGACAGTGGCTGACAAGACCTGGGTGGTGCTAGGAGCAATGGCAGCCAAGCCCCAACATGTATAAAAGAAACCCCTGGGGACCACCGTGAACAGTGCAAGCAAACTGGGCATGGTGTGGCAGTTTGTGTGGGAGTTGGCATGGAAGGGTGCACAGGAAGGGTGTTGTAAGTCTGCCAGCTTGACCAGGGACCAATGGTATCTACCGTTGAGTTAGCAGGGCTCATTGAAGGAGCTTTAAACTAGATTTGAAGGGGGAAAGGGATAAAACCAGGCTCACTAGAGATAATCCTCGGGGCAGCACGCCAATGTTTGAGGGACGGTGTGCTAGCGAGGTCCTTCAATCTGCTCCACACTGTGCTGAGTACACTGGAGCACATTTGAAATGTCCTTGTACTAATGCTCACAGCACCTTAGCCATCTCAGTGGGGGTAGGGGATGGAGATCCATGCAGCAGCAAAGATGTAAAGGTTGTCGATGTGTTAGAACCATGGAAGCACCTGAGAACAGTCCCACAGAAATTAGGGCTTCTCCCCAATAAAGGTGGCAGGATCAATAGCCCAACTGAAGTGCATCTGCACCAATGCATGCAGGATGGGCAACAAACAGGAGGAGCTGGAAGCCATTGTGCAGCTGGAAAACTATGATATAGCTGCCATCATGGAAACATGGTGGGATGACTCGCACAACTGGAGTGCTGAAATGGATGGCTGTAAGCTCTTCAGAAGGGATAGGCAAGGAAGGAGACACAGTGGGGTAGCCCTGTATGTTAGGAAGTGTTTTGACTGTCTAGAGCTTGACAATGGTGATAAAAAGGTTGAGTGTTTATGGGTAAGAATCAGGGGAAAGGCCAACAAGGCAGATATCATGGTGGGAGTCTGTTATACACTACCCAAACAGGACAAAGAGGCACACAAAATATTCTATAAGCAGCTGGGAGAAGTCTCTCAATCGCTAGCCCTTGTTCTCATGGGGGACTTCAACTTCCCGGACATCTGCTGGAAATACAATACAGCGGAGAGGAAACAGTCTAGGAGGTTCCTGGAGTGTGTGGAAGACAACTTCCTGACACAGCTGGTGAGTGAGCCAACTAGGGAAGGCACCCCGCTGGACCTGTTGTTTGTGAACAGAGAAGGACTTGCGGGTGATGTGATGGTTGGAGGCCATCTTGGGCACAACGATCACGAAATGATAAGAGTTTTTGATTCTTGGAGAAGTAAGGAGGGGGGTCAGCAGAACTGATACCTTGGACTTCCAGAGGGCAGACCTTGGCCTCTTTAGGAGACTGGTTGAGAGAGTCCCTTAGGAGGCAGTTCTGAAGGACAAAGGAGTCCCGGAAGGCTGGACATTCTTCAGGAAGGAAATCTTAAAGGTGCAGGAGCAGGATGTCCCTACATGCCAAAAGACAAGTCAGAGGGGAAGACTGGCCTGGCTGAACAGAGCTTTGGCTGGAACTCAGGAAAAGAAAGGGAGTTTATGACCTTTGGAAGAAGGGGCAGGCAACTCAGGAGGACTACAAAGATGCCATGAGGTTATGCAGGGAGAAAATGAGAAGGGCCAAAGCCCAACTAGAACCTAATTTGGCTACTGTCATAAAAGACAACACTTTCAATCATTTATCAGCTGTCCTGGCTAACCAGGGAGGTCCCAGTTGACTGGAGGTTAGAAAATGTGACACCCATCTACAAGAACAGCCAGAAGGAGGATCCAGGGAACTACAGGCCTGTCAGCCTGACCTCGGTGCTGGGGAAGGTTATGGAGCAGATCATCTTGAGTGCCTTCATGAGGCACGTACAGGACAAACAAGTGATCAGGCCCAGCCAGCATGGGTTTATGAAAGGCAGGCCCTGCTTGACTAACCTGATCTCCTTCCATGACCAGGTGACCCACCTAGTGGATGAGGGAAAGACTGTGGATGTGGTCTACCTGGACTTCAGTAAGGCCTTTGACACCATTTCCCACAGCATTCTCCCGGAGAAACTGGCTGTGCATGGCTTGGACGGGCATACTCTTTGCTGGGTAAAAAAACTGGCTGGACGGCCGGGCCCAGAGAGTTGTGGTGAATGGAGTTCAATCCAGTTGGCGGCCGGTCACGAGTGGTGTTCCCCAGGGCTCAGTTTTGGGGCCAGTTCTGTTTAATGTCTTTATCGGTGATCTGGATGAGGGGATCGAGTGCACCCTCAGGAAGTTTGCAGACGACACCAAGTTGGGCGGGAGTGTTGATCTGCTCGAGGGTAGGAAGGCTCTGCAGAGGGACCGGGACAGGATGGATCGATGGGCCGAGGCCAACTGTATGAGATTCAACAAGGCCAAGTGCCGGGTCCTGCACTTTGGCCACAACAACCCCATGCAGTGCTACAGGCTTGGGGAAGAGTGGCTGGAAAGCTGCCTGTCGGAAAAGGACCTGGGGGTGTTGGTTGACAGCCGGCTGAACATGAGCCAGCAGTGTGCCCAGGCGGCCAAGAAGGCCAATGGCATCCTGGCCTGTATCAGAAATAGGGTGGCCAGCAGGAGCAGGGAAGTGATCGTGCCCCTGTCCTCGGCCCTGGTGAGGCTGCACCTCGAATACTGTGTTCAGTTTTGGGCCCCTCACTACAAGAAGGACGTTGTGGTGCTGGAGCATGTCCAGAGAAGGGCAACGAGGCTGGTGAGGGGTCTGGAGAACAAGTCTTATGAGGAGCAGCTGAGGGAACTGGGACTGTTTAGCCTGCAGAAAAGGAGGCTGAGGGGAGACCTCATCGCTCTCTACAACTACCTGAGAGGAGGTTGTAGCGAGGTGGGTGTTGGTCTCTTCTCCCAAGTAACAAGCGATAGGACAAGAGGAAATGGCCTCAAGTTGCGCCAGGGGAGGTTTAGATTGGACGTGAGGAAAAATTTCTTTACTGACAGAGTGGTGAAACATTGGCACAGGCTGCCCAGGGAAGTGGTTGAGTCACCATCCCTGGAAGTATTTATGACGTGTAGACGTGGCGCTTAGGGACATGGTTTAGTGGTGAACTTGGTTAACGGTTGGACATGATGATCTTAAAGGTCTTTCCCAACCTAAATGATTCTATGAGTGGTGGGAGTCCTCTAACTTCCAATATCTGTTCTCAAAAGAGCAGGTCCCAATGATATTCACTGTAATCTCAGGTCCAGAAGTTTCACTCACTCCATAAACACCTTTAGCATTTGGCGTTGAATAAATCTCAGTGACACAGCCCGTAGTATCTCACAGGAGGTAAGTCTGAAGGAAAGACAAGCAAAGGATGATTGGCAGTTCCTCAGGGAAAATATACTCACAGCAAAAGTGTTAACTATGCCTATAGAAAAGGAAGGTAGAAAGAGGTCTCTACACAGAAGAACAGGAAGAGGAAACCAGGTCTACATTAGCAGTAAAAGGAAGACAACAGAAATTGTCAATCAGCTTCTCAGTGGATAGGGGAAACTGCTGACAAATGATGGTGAGAAACTCAAAAGGGGACTTTCCTTTTTTGCTGAACAGAGGGAGCATTTAATGCCAATGAGAAAGAGGAGAAGGCAGATACACACAGCTGGCCTTTTACTGCACTGCTTAACCATAGGTAGCTAGTGTTATTTGAGATGTTTACCCCACCTCCAGCTGCTGGTACAGAAACGTGCGGTACACCCTACACACCATGCAGATGCTCAGACACGCTCAGGCATCCCAAATGCCACTCTATGTTTAAAAAATTCATTTGAGCCTTTGATATTCTCAATACAGTTTGGCCTTATGAGGTTAACCTTGGGGTCTGTTTGTAGTCAGCTGAGAGAATTTGTAAAGGGTGGTTAAACTACCAATAGACTGTGAAGGTCAAAACCATTCCCAGTTCTGAAAATAGGGAATAGAGAGGACCTGGGGCAAATACAGACCCTTCAGCTTGGCTTAAATCCACAATGAAGTTCTGGATCAAATCATTAGACCAGCCATGCGTAAGAATCCAGAAGATGAGAAGGAGTTAGATAAGAAAAATACCAATGTGCCAAGAATTAAATAATGACTGAACCTATCTAATTTCCTTCCAAAACTAGATACAAGTTCACATGGCAGCAAAGAAGTTTTTTGGACACTATTTGCCAAGATATCATATTATAAATTAGAAAAAGCACAGTCTAAACAGAATCATATATAGTAGGTGCAGAAATAGTTTCTGCACTAGTTTTCACATTTCACGCTAGTATTGTTCATAGTGTTGCTCAGGACTTTTATCAGTAGTTCTTTGCCAGTTTGAGAAAAATGCATCTGGTGGGGTGCCATCCTTCTGCTCATTGTTTAACAGCGAGTCTTTAATGAATTTTCAAATAGCATGAAGGTACTGCTGAGCTTCTCTGAGAACAAGGTCAAATTCCCAGATGATCTTGACGTCTGAAACATGCAGGGTGAAATTCAATACGAAAGCATGCAAGGCAGGAAGAATCCACTGTACAAACACACAATATGGACTAACTCCTCAAGCAGTAGCTATTCAGAAAAGGAGATGGGGGATATAGTGAGTCACAAGTTGGAGCTGAGTCAACAATGTCCTGGTGTGTGAAAAAGCAAAAACGATCCCGGGATGCGTGAAAAGCAGCATGCAGCCTACAGAAGCTGTGAAGCTGCAGACCTTGCTGTAGACATTGATTAGTATTTGTAGTCATATAAAGGTTTTGCTGACACAGTAGTGAGAGCAGGTCTCACAGAAGATGTGATCATAGATGAACTGTTTGCCTAAGATAATGCTAAGGAGGTCAGGAGGATGTCACAAGGTGAACAGTTCTGCAAAAATGGGGTACGGGAGACAAATTTATTAAACACAGGATGCGTGGCATCCTTCGCCAGAAATGGAATGTGCACTTTTCTAGATTAAACAAAATAATACAGGATTGTTTTGACCAGTGTATAATATTAGGTTATATGATAAAAGGCTCATTTGCACACGCACAGAGCCCAGGGGCACAAGGGCACTGGGAAAGCCCTGATACCCCAGTCAGAGACATGAGCTGCTGCCCCGGCCCCTGCCCTGGGAGTGAGTGACTGGCTGAGTGGGAGTTTGGTGGCTGTCCAAGGTTAACCAACCTGTATTGGGTTTGCATGGCAAGGTTTTAGTAGCTGGGGGGCTACAGGCGTGACTTTTGTGGGGAGATGACAGAAGCTTCCCCCATGTCCGATAGAGCCAATGCCAGCCGGCTCCAAGACGGACCTGCCGCTGGCCAAGGCTGAGCCCATCAGCGATGGTGGTAGCACCTCTGTGATAATGTATTCAAGAAGGGGGAAAAAGACCTGTGCAACTGCAGATGGAGAGAGGAGTGAGAATATGTGAAAGAAACAACTCTGCAGACACCAAGGTCAGTGAAGAAGGAGGGGGAGGAGGTGCTCCAGGCACCAGAGCAGACATTCCCCTGCAGCCCGTGGTGAAGACCATGGTGAGGCAGGCTGTTCTCCTGCAGCCCATGGAGGTCCATGGTGGAGCAGATATCCACTTGCAGCCTGTGGAGGACCCCACACTAGAGCAGGTTGATGTGCCTGAAGGAGGCTGTGACCCCGTGGGAAGCCCACGCTGGAGCAGGCTCCTGGCAGGACCTGTGGACCCGTGGAGACAGAGGAGCCCACGCTGGAGCAGGTTTGTTGGCAGGACTTGTGACCCCGTGGGGGACCCACGCTGGAGCAGTCAGTTCCTGAAGGACTGCACCCTGTGGAAGGGACCCACACTGGAGCAGTTCGTGAAGACCTGCAGCCCATGGGAAGGACTCACATTGGAGAAGTTCATGGAGGACTGTCTCCCATGGGAGGGACTCCATGCTGGAGCAGGGGAAGAGAGTGAGGAGTCCTCCCCTGAGGAGGAAGGAGCGGCAGAGACAATGTGTGATGAACTGACTGCAACCCCCATTCCACATCCCCCTGCACCGCTCGTGGGGAGGAAGTAGAGAAAATTGGGAGTGAAGTTGAGCCCGGGAAGAAGGGAGGGGTGGGGGGAAGATGTTTTTAAGATTTGGTTTTATTTCTCATTATCCTACTCTGATTTGATTGATAATAAATTAATTTCCCCAAGTCAAGTCTGTTTTGTCCGTGACGGTAATTGCTGAGTGTTCTCTTCCTGTCCTTATCTCAACCCATGAGTTTTTCATCATATTTTTTCTCCCCCTGTCCAGTTCAGGAGGGGGAGTGATAGAGCAGCTTGGTGGGCACCTGATGTGCAGCCAAGGTTAACCCACCACACCCACCACACCCATAAACCTGGATGATTTTTTTGCCACCAAACCAAGCCTGTGGTCATACTGTGAAAAGCAAGACCATGGATCAATGGACGCAGTCCACCGACAGCAGAAGATGACAACAGCCACAAAAGTACATCTTTCCTCCTCATGCAGCCCTCATAAGACCTCAGCTGGAGACTAGTTTGGGTAATTTAGGAAAGAAATTGTTCAAATGAGGGATGTACAAAGAATGCTGGACTTTTAATTTCCAGCATTCTTTTGAATGGTCATTTCTTTTAATGACCAGTTCAGGCGAGAACACTGCCTGCGAGAATTGTGGAGCCCATGTTGCTCAGAGATGTTTACAAGCAGGTTAGATCATCATCTACCAGGATGGCTTGGCTAAAGCTGATTTTGTCTTTGGTGAGTCAAAATTCACTAAAAAGCTTATAAGATTCACAGTCACTGACAGATTGCAGTGAAGACAGACACCAATTCCCTGCAACAGCTTTCACAGAAAATGATGATACAAAAACAATCATGTAAAGAGCCAGGACAGACTCCTCCTGATGGGAAATATTCCTAATTACATCTGGTTTCAGACCTACATGAGGCAGGCTGCTTCCTTTGCCAAAAACATTTGAGAGCTGTAGTAAATTAAAGCAGAAGTCTCCAAAGTTTAAACCATGCAATCTACAAAACCGTATTTCATGTACATCAAGCACTTTTCAAAATCAATGACAACCATCTAAAGCAGACAAGAGATCATTCTAACTAACAACTGCAATGGATTTATTAGCTCAAAAGCACACTGCTATGGAAATAACGTTTGATGTGGCATAATCTATCAATTTCATTTCTGAATGTCTTGGTTTCAGCTGGGATAGAGTTAATTTCCTTCCTAGTAGCTGGTACAGTGCTGTGTTTTGGATTTAGTATGAGAATAATGTTGATAACACACCGATGTTTTAGTTGTTGCTAAATAGTGCTTATACTAAGTCAAGGACGTTTCAGCTTCCCATACTCTGCCAGCGAGGAGGTGCACAAGAAGCTGGGAGGGGGCACAGCCAGGACAGCTGACCCAAACTGGCCAAAGGGACATTCCATACCATGTGACGTCATGCTCAGTACATAAACTGGAGGAAAACTGGCCGGGGGGGCCGCTGCTCGGGGACTGGCTGGGCATCGGTCAGTGGGTAGTGAGCAATTGCATTGTGCATCGCTTGTTTTGTATATTCTTTTATCATTATTATTATTATTATTATTATCCTTTCCTTTTCTGTCCTATTAAACTGTCTTTATCTCAACCCACAGGTTTTAGGTTTTTTTCCGAGTCTCTCCCCATCCCACCAGAAGGGGCGGGGGGGAAGGGTGAGCAAGCAGCTATGTGGTACTTAGTTGAAGACAGGTTAAACCACGACACTGAAGAAATATATTATTTAAGCTCCAATTTCTAAATACAAAAGAACAAAATACATGATAATAGATGTGGGCCAGCAAAAATATATGTATAAGTAAACCTGGCTTTTTGTCTAGGGCTGGAAAGGCCTGTCAGAAGATGTAGTAAATGCTAGGGCAGCAGATCTTAATCCCAACAAAGAATGGTCTCTTCTTTAAAGAGTATTTTATGCATTTAAAAAGTAGAGACCTACTTCTGTCTCTTTTTTAAGCTTGTATATCAGAAGGTGAAAATGTTCAGTACCAGCCTCAAGTGAAGTTATAGATGCAGCTCTAGAGACAGAAGTATTAGTAAAATAGCATTACTGGGGTAGGCAACACATAGACTGATTTTTACATACTGAGTTTGTGATTTCCCTACAAACTGATCAGGCTCCGAGTTGTGAAGTGGACTCTCTAGCTCTGTATAAAAAACAAAAGGTTGTAAGAGGTCAGACAGACCATTAAGTGTTGTCAAGGGGTGCCTGTGAAATGGGCCGAAGTATCCTGTCTGATATCAGACACTGAAAAGGTCTCTGTAGCAGGGACCAGGACCCAGCAATCTGCCTACTCCACAAAGCAAGGCCTCCTGCTGTTTGCTCTCCCGTGTAGCTCAGTGGCTTTAGCTGTGAACCAAGTGACTTTTATAGAAAATGCCACATCCAGGCGATGGATGCAAGTTTGAGTCCTCTCATCCTGGGGAAGGAATTGAATGGAGGTGTCCCAGACTCTGGACATGCTATGGAAAAAGTAGTCAATGTACAACGTTGACTCGTCTCGACAGAGATGATACAGCATAGGTATCATCTCTGCAAGAAGACCAAAAAGCTCTGACCACACAGCAGACCAACAAGCATAACATGCAACACTGCATCAGGAACTTGTATTTCCTTTGTTTGCCTCCAGGCTGCTCCCAGACAGTGTGAAAAACACCCCTCATTTTCTACCAGAACATTGTTTCATCCCCCGGAGAGGAACCCTGCTCCCAGGGACGGTATTTTGGGGTGGCACCAGAGCGATCCCTTCCCCCCCAGCCATACAGATCTTAACGGATCTGAAAAAAACTATTCTAAAAGAGGTCAATCACTGCAGATGGGGAAAAAACTAGTAGGCAGTTAGTGAGGCTGGGGATGGACCAGAAACCTGGAGTCAAAGGAGAGGTATGCCGATGCAGCAGTACAGACACATCCTGAATTGCTCTACAGAAATACCTGCTTGTGAATTAGGGATCCTACAGCCATGCGACCATGGGCAGTTTTTACCTAAGTGATTTGCTCAAGGCAACGTAGGAAGAGTGTGGCAGAGCAAGGACCAGCATGGCAGAGCAGAGACCCTCTAAAAAATGTGTTAACCTAGGTCCTTCTTAATTTTGTTCATGAGTTACTTTCACGCTAATATTCTGCTGCAGCCAGGCCAAGCCAGACACAACACACAGGGTACCAAACTGAGGGAAATAAACCTTTTTAGCAATGCCTGGCAGCAAGTTAGGATAAGTCAAAGTTCCTCCTCTGTTCTCACCCTTCCAGCAGAAAGAAACAGTGGAAATACCAAACAAGACACATAAGTGCTAAAAGGTGAGATTTTTAAAGCATCAGTACACTTTTAGTAATCCCAGGTGTTATTAATAACATCAGTATGGGCATTTATTTTCCCCACACTGAAACTAGAGTTTTAATCCCCTATTGATTGAAGTGCAGGACACACTGCAATTTACGTGATTGATTCGCGTACCTTGAGGCAATCAAGTCATCTGTAAACCAAATTTTTTCTTCCCTTACAGGTCGCTGTTAGATAAATGTCTCTGTAAGCAAAATATCTTCTTTAAGTTAAGGGCAAGAGGTCAAATACACTGCTAGCAAAAGCAGGCAGAACTTCAGTGAAGTCCAAGTGGAAAATTTGACCTGATAAACACATTTCCTTAAGTTATGAGAAGGTAACTTGGATTCAAGAAAAATAACTTTAAGACTGAGAAGTTAGATGATTCCATACGGAAGATACACTAGGCAGCACCCAGAAAGTGATATTCGCCTATTTATATAATTAAGAATGCACTTTTTTCCCAAAATAGCAAGTTATTGCAAGAGCCCAATCTAGTGTCCAATTCAAACAGTTGAGATGTGCTCTGTTTTTCAGAAGGTGCCAAGCATTCCCCCTACTAAAACTACTAGACTTCACTCAGGCGTAAAATGAGAAGCTTGAACATCCCAGTCACTTCATGAAAGGAAGACTGGAAACCTGTTCAGAAACCGCAGATAAGTCACCTTAGGAATAAAGCCAGAAGGAGGAGACCGCCCCCGGTGCCTCTGGTGCATGTGCTCGTGATTGACGTCTCCTTAAGCATTCTCTTTAAAAGCTTCATGTGAAAGTTTCTCCAGTCTCTTGACAAACTTTTTTTTTGCTACATTCAGCCCAGCAGGGGAAAGTGTGATAACTTAGAAGGATGAAACTCAAAAGTATTTCTGGTTCATTTGAAATAGCAGTAGCCATGACTAGGTAATAGAAAACAGAGTTCTTTTCATTGCTGTGAATCTCAATGATGCCATCTCAGGCAGGAACGATAACATTTGATTTTTCTTCTACATTTGTCATGCACAGACTAAGTGCCTTGGAGGAGGGAAAGAAACAACTCACAGCATTCATATATTTATTTATATGCTGAATGACAAGGCTAAGGAGTTGGGGTTATAATACAGGTGAGCTTCCTGATTTACAGCACTCAAAGCCAAGAGCTAAGTAATTCAGTAATGTAAAGTTTTGATCTGGTTTGTGTAAAAATCTAATTTATATTTTCTGATTTGAGTGCAAGTGGTAGACCATTGCCCGCTGCAAGAGCAGACGGCAGCCTGTCCAGTCCCAAGGCTGGCCTGTTTCTGTCCTGCTACCAATATACCACCTCAAACTGATGAAGCATACTGTCATATTATAGAGACACCTCTTTGCAAGCTGCACATGAAAGTTGTTGTGAGTAAAAGATTTGTTTTTATAGGCTTTTCCCCCCCTTTCCTTTTTTATGTATTATTGATGGCAGAGGTAAAGAGATTCAAGCCTCCCCTGTGTACAGTATCTTCCCAACAGGGAAGTTGTAAGGAAATTATTATTGGAAGACACCTCTATAAAACAAGGTAAATGAATCACTTCATCTTCCCCACAGAGAATTACTTTTACTTATTACACCGTTACAAAGCCCTCTTGTTAAATTTAGCAATGGAGATGATGATCTCTCTTTCTAGTTACACCGATGTCCCGGCCACTGGGCCAGTGGGTGGAGGTGGGTGAAGCAGCATTTGGAAAAATACCTGTGTTTCCAAAGCCGTGCTGTGTCGTTGAAATGAGTCTGGATATTTAGTTCAATTCCCTTCTTCCTAAGTAAGCTTTCATTTTCATGCGTTCCTGTGCAGCCGCATCTCAGCTGGATGTAATAGTGCCAACATTTTGAAAGGAAAATTGCTTTCCGTTTTTCACAGTATTTCATGCATAAAGCACCCCTTACGATCAGAAAATGCAACTGCTCAGTCTGTGCAGAGCAGGGCAGTTACCGAGGCCTCAGGAAACGGGTGGGCTGTGGTCTTTTCTGCTTTTCCAGTCTTAAACAGGCCAGATCCACGATCCTTGCTGTCATGACCCAGGGACCCAGGACTACGCTGGTACGGGGCAGGACTAAGAAAAGGAGGACAATATTTCTGGCTGCCTTCTCCAGACTGAGGAGGACTCATTTAATTTTAAAATTATTTGGAAAAAAAAAAATGGTATCTGAAAATCTAGTGCAATGAAACTAAACTGAAAAAATGAAAAAGTGTCAGGTTTTTTCCATAGTTGGCCACAGTGTATGTTCATTTCTGCTCGTTTGTCAGTCAGAATCATGCAAAGAAAGGTTTGTTGTCTACTACCAAGAACAGTTTATCATGTCTGTTTAAAAGGCTATGAAAGAGCTTTTGGAGGACCGTGAAGCTCTATTTATGTTATAGGCAGCATCACAGTAGCAGGAGACATATTTCTATTCACTTCTTGTGGGAGGTGAGGATTTTATTCTTCCTTTTAAAAAGTGTTTGTACCTAACGCTGTTGGAAGGTGCCAGACAACGCCATAAACACAGATCCTCTGTTCATCTGTCCATAAAACAGCCAGGGCAGTGCCCCATGCCCAAGGGACCGTTCCTCCTTGACTTCTAGTCCTGGGGACCAGTGGTGAGAGGGCTGCAGGGCAGCATCTCCTCCCGCACAGAGAGCCCATGCTGCCACTAGACCACGTGTATCTCACTCCCTTCATCTCACCCTGTGAGATATAGCCGCTGCCAGCTGTCTTTTTGTTAATGCAGATATTTATATCACATTTAACCTCACTCAGATTTATCACAGCCTTTGCTTAAATCGGTGTGAAGTTTATCCTTGCTGCTCCTAAGGGAAAGTATTCAGAGCCCAGTAAAACAACTCCTCAGAATGACTATCGAGTATGAACTTAATAACAAAACATTGCATCCAGGGATTCACTGCAATATCTGATAGTGCTGCCGATGCCCTTTTCTGTTTTCTCACATTTTGTTATACTGCAGATGGGCTCAGCTGCCTTTCTGCAGCTGTACAGCGCAGTAGTTAGGAGGAGATGGAATATGCGAGTTATTTTGTAAGCTGAGGATTAGAGAGGGCCAGGAACAAACAAATGTTTGACAGAAAACCAGCATGAACTGGAATACAGACACACAGAGCATTTCCCTCGACCCAGCAGAGCACAAAACCATTCACACCCCAGAAGGGTCCCCACGGTGTCCTACAAACCGCATTTATGGAAATGATGACTCAGAACTTCCATTTCCCTGTGCTTTGCTGGCAGCGCGGTTACAAATCATCTCCAGTATTACAAGTGCACCTTAGACACAAAGGAGGTGAAAAAAGGAGCTAATTTTAACCCATCAAGAATGTTTTCAGGCTGTCAGACCCAAGTTGTGTGTCTTTGTGAGGGCAAAATAGAAGGAAGGGACCTAAGAGCACTTGAGAAAAAATTAAAGGCTAGCACAAGTACATCACTAATTCAAAGAAATCCTGCAGCCGGGATTTAGAAGAGCACCGGTACAAAGTAATAGGTTATAAATCCTTGATTTCTTTAAAAACACTAATGCAAATCATCTCAAGTTTGTTATTTACTGCCTGCCTACACAGCTGCCTTTCAGTTTGAGCACTCAAGGAGAAATTTCTCTGGACAACAGACCAGCAGCGATTAAACTTTAAAATCCAATTCATTACTTTAACCCCACAATCCCCTATACTTTGTGAAAAGAAAAATTGGTATTCCACTTAAAAGTCAACAACAGAGCAGACCCGATCTTGCCAGTTTGCACAAGTTGACAAACTTTTCAGAAAAAAAAAGAGAGAACTTACATTATTGGAAGGGACTGGGGGGGGGAGAGAAACTTTACCGTTTGCATTCAGGGTTTTATATAGAGGGTTTTGTAAAGGGAGAAAGAGATCCAAAACATTTACTAGGGAAAAAACATGCAGAATCTGTTCAGAACCCAGGCTGTGTCACTCCTACCCCGCTCGCTTATTAAGTGGGAATAGAAGCAACCAACCCAGAATGCTCCATCGTCTGATAAAAAGAGAAAAGAAGAGGGGAGGGAATTGTTATCACTGTATTTGCAGCATAGCATGCTGACTTTTTTCTTTTTTTTTTTTTTTTTTTTGGTAACTCACTTTTACAAGTGCGCCATTAATAATTCATGCTGCTTCTAAATGGCAGGGCAGCTGCTGTTTCTTTGTAGCATTTCACAATGGCTGAGTGACAAGGGTGGCTCTGACTCCAGGCTACTATCTTTGACTATCTGCCGGGAGAGACACATTGCTGTCCGTCCTGTGTCATTCAATCCCTGACGCAGTTGTGACAAATGCTGGCGTGACCTGTCATTCTCTTCACCCTCCGATAACAGAAAGCTGCCACTTTTCAATGTGCGGTCTGCACTCTTGTCCCCCAGAGAAGAAGCTGTATGCTAATGATGCCTGGTGATGTGCAGGTCTGCTTCTGCTGGTTGCTTTTCCTCCGGTTACATATTTGGATTGACCGCACTTCAAAAAGCACCAACTTTAAATGCTGCTTTGGGATCAGCACCCAGCTAAAGCTTGTATGATAATGGTGTCTCCGGGGAGTTGAGGGGAAAAAAAAAAGGCTCTCTTTTTTTAGCAAAAGTGATAGGAGACACTTTTAGGACAGATAATAAAAGACCACAAATGGAAAGAACTGTTTCCCATCGGTGCTAAGGAGCTTTTGGGCCTGAGCTGGCAGGGCGCGGTTAACCCCCAGCACTGCTGGAGGCTTCCCAAAACCTGTGCAGGATCGTGCATGCAGGACATGCCGCGTACCTTCCTTATGTGCTGAAGCATCACAAACTGCTTTGCAAAGGTTCGTAAAGAAAACAATCCTGCTTCCTTTCTCAGACGCTTGGAAGCGGTGGGTTTGTTTTCAACAGGCAGCACAAAGCGTTCTGGGGCTCCCTCTGAGTCTGACAGCAACTTGCAGCCCCCCTCTCTCCCTCCCTCCCTGCCTGCAACAGAGGGGCACATGCTTGATGCATTTAGACAAAATTGCTCTATTCACTTAATATGCAATGTCCATTACAGAGTATCTAAGCACCTGTTCAGGATGCTGATTCCAAGAAGGGGCTGGGAGCCTTAATGAGTTTCCTAATTTCCAGCACTTTGATCTTCCCAGGTAAATGGATGCAGGCAAGTGCGAATCGAGGATTAAGTCATCATAGGTAGAGATGCCGATACCAGTCTATTGAATCCACCGTGCCCTCAGAGCAGGCTGCAGTGCTTTAACGGGGCATATCCAGCATTCAACCGTCATACCCTTGGCAAACGTTCGCTACGTGTTGCTATTGTAAACCCAGGGGACAAGATGTTACAAGGGCATTCTTTTTCCCATGGAGACATTGAATGCTGCTTCCTTTATCCTTAGCTACAGCAGCGCTGTTACCAATTACAATCACTAAAGGAGAACAGCTGGCACTTGCTCGAACAGAGCACTCTCCCCAAAGCCCACTGAAGCCGATGGAAAAAGGATCTCCTTTCTTTCATTGGATTTTGGATCAGACTCAGAGAGACCTGGTGGTTTAGAAAGCAGTTTTTTTTTTCCCATTCTTTTGTTACTTCTCCATCTCATGTTTGTGACTAGAAATGATTGTTTTCCAGTCTATACACTCAGTGACTGGAGGTTGGGGCAGCATTACCCCCACCACTTTTATAAAATAAAAGATGTTAATTAAAAAGCTGCATAGCGGGGCTGGAACTATTAGCAACTAGAAAGGGAGAAAGAATGAGGCAGAACAGCAAACAGGGGCAGACTTTTGATGTCCTTTGCACATGATGTTTTTTCCCATTAGAGTACTTTCATGGCTGTTCCACGCGTTTCTCAAAGCTCAATTTGTCTTGTGCACAGACTTTACTGAAAGGTAATAAGAAACTCCTAGCTAGAGAGTCAATTAACATGTAATCTTTGACATTTTGAATCATCAGCAGCCACCAGATGGGTTTCTCCTTTATACAGAATGAAACCTATTTCTTGAGCGTTTGAGAATTTGATTTTATGTTACATTTTTCCATATTCATCTAGACTGCTATGTTTTCCAGTCCCATGGTGGGAAAGTGCACTGAGTTTTGCCTCTGAAATTATCAACAAAACTCTTCTTGATCTCAGGGAGTGACAAACTGATCCAACAGTGACTGTGTTGGGAGATCAAAATTCCCTTTCCTCCTGCAATTTCCTTGACCATTTGGGGCCAAATTTTCATTTTCACACCTGTAGGGCTCTGACCAGTGAGCAGAGGCGGCGTGCCCAGATGGCCACAGCACCTGCTGACACTACCCGCCATTAAGGGTTCCCTCTCTTGCTGTATGAACAGCTCAGCTGCTCCCGAAGCAAGTACTGAACCCGATGCACAATGGTAATATGATCTGAGATTACCTTGTATTATCAGAATGCAAATCAGAAGTTTAGCAGCTGCTTCACATGGCAAAAACCATGGGGAGAGTGTGAAAGGGTGGGCAGCTGAGGATCATCATCTCTCCATCATTCCCAAGTTGTCAAGACACTAGGTCCTTTATTAGCAGTGCAGTAACAGTTTGATCAGTTTTTGGCAGAATACTTTACAGGTAAGACAGTTCACTGGACAATGCAAGTACCTCAGAATTCAACTTGCAGACTGGTTGGACTGTAATTTCTCAGGTGCATAGGAAGCACCTACTGTGAAGGACCCCAACTGAGGTTTCAGTTGCTACAGCTACAGAAATATTTAACAATGGTAAGTAAATGATTATCATTGCTCTATAATTTCATCATGTATAATAAAATGGTATCTGTTAGTTAATAATATGCACATATCTAAACATAGCAGTTGCAATAAGCTCCATCTTGCTCACCTTTCTGCATTACTGTTGGATCCCCACCGGTCTCAACATGGCTGAGATTCCAGTTCAAACAGTTGTAATTATCTGTCCTTGAAAGATTAACAAGGAAGCAGGATTATATAAAAGGATTAAACATACACATAAAAATAACATACTAAGTAACGTAGGAAAAATTGTAGGTGGACTAATCTCTGAGTGACCTGTGAAGGCTGAAAAGTTGTGAAATTGCCCTGTATTATAGAGCTGCGCATTTTCTACATCTTGTTTAGCTATGTAGAATGATTGCAATAAACTGTCACCTGTACCCAGAAGAAAGGCTACAAGATGCTTGTAATGATAACTTCAATTATTCTGGGCCACTTGATAGAAATAGTCACAGCTCTGCAAGTTGTTCAGTTCATCTGAATGCCATGCAAATATCTATCTATCTATCTATCTATCTATATATGTTTGACAACAAGTGAGGTCTTCACTGTTTTCTCTTAACACTTCTGAAAACCAGGCAAGATAATAGCAACACTCATGAAAGAGTGATTACCATCATTGTGTTAACGATGGCCATAGAAGAAAGGCTCAGGCTCAATGAGCTCTGAATTGGAAATGAATTTTGCAAAAGAGGTAAGGAATAAATGGGAGAATCTGAAACCCAAATCTGTGAGGATTTTCTGTGGACTCTATAGTCCTAAAGTAGAATGAAATTCAAGCCTTTTAAGGGAGATCTCTGCCACATTAATGTTCGCTGCATCACCACCACAAAGTGGCTCTACCCACTGTAATACGCCGCCCCCCAGTCAGATGAAATGGCTCGCACCTCAGGTTCACTAGATGGTCAGTTAAATCAAGCTGATAAAGCAGACGAATTCAGCCAAAGGACAAATTAAGCGGCACAGAACGTTTTGTTGCCAAGGCAGAAACGTAACACACGGAGCAGATGCAGAGAAGCTGCTGTACTCCCAGAGAGTGCTGAGCTGGCCAAAGCAAGGAAACGCTACCAGAAATTAACGGCAATATGGTCTACACGCTGAACAAGAAAGCCATGCCATGAAATGCATGACCCAAACCTTGCAGTTGATAAAAATAAAAATGAGAGAGAGATTATTCAAAGGGTAATCCAGCAAGTAGGAGTTTACCATCTTTTATGAAGAGTAGATCAATGTAAGAAGGCTCCCAGTGAGAGAAGAAATTAATTGCAGTCAGTGTTGCTGGCGTATGAGCAGAAAGGTCACCAAGGGTCTGGAGCAGGAGCTGAATGGATTGAAGCTTCTATTACACAGTGTTAGATGGAAATGCAGAATAATTACTTTCACAAGCTTGCAAAGGATTAAACTGATTTAAATGGGATGAATCTAGCTGCAGCCCACTGCATCAGCTGTGTGACAGTAATTAATATGCAGATTAGAAAAAAAATTAAATAGAGTAGTTTACTTTGCATTAAGGCAACATTTTCCTTTCAAAATTTCAGCGACATCTCAGACCTTAGCATAGATAGATAGTGTGGAAGAAGTCTTTCAATGCTTAACATTCTTAATGTACAGATGAATTAATTTTCCACGTTTCTTTTTAGTGCCGAACAACTTAATTTGGGATTTAGAATTGAAATTCTAGTTTTACACTATAAATTTAAAAAGTGTTTAGGAAACGAATGTTCAAATTACTTACAAATACACATAATGAAGTTGGGATAGATGTACTTGCTTTGGCTCGTATTTGTGCTTTGCAGCTACGTAAAGGCCACAGAGAGCATTAGACATGTTTAAATGGTCAAGCTAATTATTCCCAAATATTCATATTGCAGTAGCACTCACAAGGCCGTCACACACTAGGGTCCAACTGCTTTGTTCAGTCTTTCAATCAGACCTAAAACTGCATGGGCAGAGCCCGGTGGTTGTAACAGGGTCCATCAGCAGTCCCAGACAAGGCAAGGTGATGAATCAGGTCCAGGGTTCACCTGGGGAACACAGTGAGGAACAGCAGGAGACTGGGCAGGAGGCATGGCTGCAGACAAAGCTACAGTGTAGGTCTGAGGTCCAGCCAGGAGACAGGGGCAGAAGCAGGACTGGAGACAAGCTACCTACAACCAAGGTCCAAGGTCCTTTCAGGAAACAAGGCCAGACACGTCTCCAAGATATCCACGACATCTTCAATGTTGATCCCAGCTTCCAAAATCCTTCTGTTCTCTGTTGGTTTTCTGTTATGCAGACTTAATAAGCATATTGTTATGCCAGTCATGATGTAGGCAAGTACTCTTGATACCCATGTTAAGAAAGGAGAAACTAAGACTGGAAGTCTAGGTTGTGTTACATACTGCTTGATTTTCAAAAACTTCATGATATTCAAACACTTCAGAGGGCATGCAAAGTACTCCTCACCTCTGATGACCAGACCTGGACATCTAGATCTGTGAAATCTTCAAGATCATCATCCTATGAATTTCCTTTTTAAGATTACTAAAATTCATTTTCAATCAAAAAAGGAATTGCATCCTTATTTAAGTTGTAGCTACCTGTCACTAACTAAAGAATGATACTGCTTTAACCTCTACTATTTTTATCTTACAAATGACAAAAAAGAAGGGCAAGAATAACTCAGAAGGACTGTGACACTATTTGCAGCCAGCAGACAACCTTATTATAGACAGCTTCACAAGTTTTGTATAACTGAATGTAAGAGAGAGTTACATCTAGGGAGAAATGCTTTATTATTAGTTGTGTATTTCTGCTAGGGTAACGTACATGTTACTGGTGAAAGTTTTAAACTACCTCTTTCACTGGACTGAGTTCTTAGAAGCTCACCCCCTGCCTACAACACTATGAAAACAAAAATCATCGCAAGGGCACTTGGCTCAAAACACACCGCAGCATACTGGGATCTTTGCAGGCTGTGACCTGCGTGGAGAGCTGTTGCAATGCTCTGTTTTGTGCAAATAAGACTTGACCTTTGGATGCTGAGAAACCGGTGGTGCAGCTCTTCAGCAAGTCCTGAGCATCTATTTTTACAGCAGCTTCATCTCGTATTCCAGATATTGCAAGAGTCCCCCAGCCACCTGTGTGGCAGGAGCGCAGCAATTACTACCCAGCTCCCACCTCAACCCACTGTGCAGCTGGATGCTCGCTCAGTGGCGGTGAGCTCCCAAGCTCATTGGCATTGGAGAATTAGTTCTGCTGTTTGTGTGCTGATGCTTTATAATCTCTACATATGCATAGCTAATTTTGTTTTTAACCACACTAGCTGTTCCTCTCAATCTCTAAAACCTCCTGAGAAGTGGTATAATCCCATTGGTTCCCATTTTCATGATACATGCTCCTAACATGCAATTACTGCATGCATAATTGCCAGCTCACATAGGCTCAATTATTAGTTTCTAAATCAGGTATTTAACTAGTCCTTCTAAATCACTGGGAGGGTGATTTAAACACAATTTTGTATACCCTTGTGGTGTCAGCCTCAGTGAAATGGTTTGGGTTCGCAGTAAATCACACAGCATCCAAGTCTTAGTGCCTTCTGGTTTATAAGCAGGATCTATCGTCTCAGAACAAGTAAAATCCGTTAATACACAGAATCCCTTTAAATTTCAGAGTATGTGGATAAAGCAAACTGCCTTGAACAAAGGTTGAAAAATGGACCAAGCTAAGCATTCAGCATAACAAAAGAGCATCAAGAGATCTGAACGCAGAGCAAAAGTGGCAAGGCATATTCTTCTGAATATATAGCGCAAGGGAATAAGCATGAATGTCCAATTCAGATGGATCTTGGCTCAACTGGGAAATATGCAATTAAATGGCAATCTGGCTTTACAGTGAACTGTGATGTAGGACACCTAGCGTAGAAACCTTACTGATGCCTCACAGCACTCAGTGCCCTGAAGTCTTTGTGAAACAACTTAAGCATAAAGTACAGACACTAACAGCTAGTGAACTAGGCAGTGAAAAGAGAGAAGAAAGTAAAAAACAAAGTTTGTAGCTTAAGACAACACACTTTCATTGCTTTGAGGGGTGAGCAGAGGGAAAGAAGTCCTGGTGGCTTACCTATAGAAGAGTATAAATACAGAATTTTGCTGCTAAATACATTAATATCGTTAAATCAACACAGACATACTTCTCTCTTGCAACATGACAAATTTGGGCTTTTCAAGAATATCCCTTACCTGTGGTTTTGCAAGCTGTGTTTACACCTGCTTTGGTGTTACACTTCTACCTTGGTATCTACTAATGTCTACCACTAGAGGCTAGAGAGTAGCTATATGACAAAATACACCCATTTTATGCATCTACAGATCTTGAAAGCCAGTCCCACCTAGATTCCCATGCTGAGAATACTACCCAAAAATGTAACCGTTTGAAAACCAGCGTTAACAACTGAGAGCATGCTGCCATCCTTCAGCCGGTATCTCTCCTTTCATGCTTCCACTCCCCCTGCCACAGAAATACCAGTTCCCAGGATTCAAGAAGCTCCAGGCACTCACTTGTTCACAGAGCTACAGACCCACGCAGACCCAGCTATGTATGGCACTGTCTCCACGCTGCATTGCATAAAGGCACTGCACTGTACAAAGACAGTAGAGAGGAATGTCAGTCAAGACCCCTTTCAGCTGTGAGAACAGCTTTTTTCCAGGAGAGGTGCCACATACGCTTCCCTCCACCTGCCTGTAGTCTTTTCTGCAACATGTTCCTTATGTTTTGTATCTCAAGAGGAAAGACAACACAAGGATACCTGGCTTCTCTTGGCTCTGCCACAGATTTACAGCTACCCCCTACTCTAGTTCTCCATTTACAGATACGGGAAAACTGTATTTTAAGAACTCATATCAATCTTGCCTCCTTAAAGAGTAAGATGATTTGGGCAAGGATTTTTGGTGTGATTTTACAGCACCTACCACAAGATCGACCAGTGACTAAATTCTGCTCTAGTACAAACTAATAGCAAAATAAATAGGCCTATATTAACTCCAGAATATAAGACATAGTAATATATTTCCATTTTATCAGTTCTTGCCAGATCTTGTGTTAACACTTTGCTTCCTGCTGTAACAGTTTTTAAGGTGATGGTTAAAAAAAAAAACAACCCAAACCAAACCCAAACCCAAACCAAAAAACTAGTAAACTTTGCACATAGTACATCTTGCTTAGTATAGAATATCAGGAATAGATTTCACCCTGACTCCCTGTTTTGACTAAATAAATGTTAGGTTTAGTCAAAAGTAACATGTTGCATCTTTACACAAAAGTCTCATAGTATTGCGGGCTTCCCTTCTTTTCCTCACTCAGACAAGGCTCTGGAGAGGCTCTGTAGTTAAATGCATCGCATGGAAAGCTGGAAGTTCTGCTGTAGCTTCAGGAAAAGTAAAATAAAAATAGTATTAGACTAATCACTAAAAAGTATAACACAACCACTGTGGCAGGCCCTCTGTTATTTATTTTCTGCTAAAGTACATACAAATTTAAATTCTCTGTCAGCTAGTTGGTTTTGATTTTGTTGGGGTTTTTTTTTCTATTCTCACCCAGGAAAATTAAAGCACTGAGACTGGCTGAAGTACACCATCTACAGCTTTGTTCATATTTTGGGTTTGTTTTTTTTTTTTTTAAATCACACCTTAAGAGAGAGAGAGAGAGCTATAGTGGGATACATTTCTAATGCAGATGCTATTGTGTTAGCAATGACCTTTTGCCAGGAAAAAAATATTCTGTTCAGGCAAATGGGAAAATAATTTATTCTACATAAGAAACATATTCAAGTAATACAAAACTAAAACGTCTTTGATATTCCCAGCCTTAGCTATACCCGTGTACGGAGTTTTATCCGGTCACCATTGCACCCGTTTCCACAGCTGACCACATTGGTTGATAACAGCGAAGTCCCCAAACGCTCATGATCAGCCACCTCCTTGAGGTTGCCCAGCAGCTCCGTGAGCAGAGGGCTCAGGTGAAACTCTCTAATATGCTTCAAGGGAAGTGTATGGGATTAAGTTAATGTTCCAGTTTCCTTGGAGAAGATTAGAGAGCTCCTGCATGACCTTTTCTGCTGTCAAAGCTACCGAGTAACCTCTAGCAAATGGAAGAGAACAGCACCTGAGGACCACACTGTCTTTAGTGAACACCTCTAGGTTTAAAAGTGGACATCTGTCTAGCACTTCAGTAAATAATTTTGGTAGTTTCAAGTGTTTTCTGACCTCACAAAAGAGCACAGTTATGCCAGAAGAACTTGCAAGTACTACAGTTTGTAGTAAAAAGTTCTTGCGCCGTGGCAGTGCCCAGGAGTTCAAGTCAACACCCAAGGTACTGGAATCACCCAAACAGAAATGGAAAGCAGCTCCACACCAGTGGGACCACCTGCTAAAGAGACAAGGCTTCACATGCAATTCATTATTTAAAGATTTAAAATGCAACCAGAAAAACTAAAAACAAACTTTAAATAGAACGTCGCTGCCTAGGCTAACTTTGTGGCAAGTGAAGGATGGCTGTTTCTGCTGGATAAACTGATTGACTGTTGATCAAGGGGTAAAAGGTATGCACAAAACAACTCCAGAGTTAAAGATAGGGGATAAATCATCCAGGCTTTTTTACATCAGTTAGAAAATTATAATATACTGGTATTCCTGAGCATCACTCATGTACCCTATTTCTGTTGAGCCATGAACAGGCACTTGCTGTAATGAGACAACACAAGCCACAAGGTGAAATCAGCAAGGATTTTTTTTTTTATGAAATTTGGGTGTGTATTACAAGTCCTGAGCTTGTTACATGATGAAAACTGGTAACATGACCACAAAAAAAAAGTTTCTTCATTTGTCTTCCATTCTTTTTCCAGTCCGAAGTTCTTACAGTTGCCCTAGGATTATTTACTTCCCACTCTGACTCCAGTCCCACTCGTGAAGAGTGCTCTCATCAAAAACATGTTCTCTTTAAATCTTTTTTTTTTTTTTCTTTTTAAATTCCAATTCTGGCAGCTTGGACCGGATGGTTCTAATACAAAATATCTCTGTACTGGATGTTAGCTTTCAGACAGAATAAGCTAAAAAGCCAACTACCCGACACTTGTCATCACCAAAATTGTAAATCATATTTTCAGAGAAGAAAAGGCATGGCATAGAACTTGTATCACAACAGCCACAGAAACTTTTCCAATGATCTACTAATGTGTTTTTCAACTACTCTGAGGATGACCTAAATTCAGGCTCCACGTGGCTGCTTGGAGTTTTGTTGTTTCAGTAAAAACTGACGTGCTACTTCATTCCCAATTACATGGAGATTTTTTGACTTGGACCTTTCCTATCATATCTTGGATTTGAACTCTTTAACTCATTCAGGTACCATTAGATGAAGGAAATACTTGATTACTACCATTTGAATACGGATTTGAACAAAGCACCTAGCACCTAGCACCAAAAAAGTCTGTACTCTATTTTTAATACTCCAAGCCCATTCAGCTTTCAGCTCCCAGAAAGTATTTTCACTCCTAATGGTAGTAGAAAAATAAATGCTATCAAGGCTATTCAAAAAGGGGAACCATTTTCAAAACAAATTGTAAAAACATTGACTAGCACTGTAATCCACTGTGATATTTTGTCCTTTATTTCATTGCTAGCCCGTAAAGAATACTACAAATGAGGTAGCTCCTATGGTAGCTCATTTTCATATAACTTATGTGTTCCTGTAAAATAAACTTACAGTGTATTTCATTTGGGTGCACGACACAAAATGATCTCTTATTTTCCAGAAGATAACTTTCCTTGAACTGAAGAAAAAAACATAACAAAGCTTGTTCTATAAATTTCTACTAATTGTTTTATTTCATTCCAAAACACTGAAGACCTTTTGATCCCTTTTAATTTACCGAGGCTGATACTTATTTCCAGCTTTCTACAAAAAATTATAGCTTTTAAAAAATCAGGCAGAGCTCTGCACAATGTATTGACTGTAATTTCCCTCTTCATCCACTTCTAGCAAATAAGACTAAAAAATATTTTTATAGAGAATAAAAAGGTCATTTATAGCACTGTCAGAGATGTTTATTTTCTGGTTTTGTGTTTTACTGGCAACCACTACTCACTTCAAGTCTTGCACTGGACTTTTCATGAAGAATAAGTGACATAAGAATGAGAAAATGTAAGTGACAATTTTGCTCTTATTTAACATCCCATCAATGCCCATCCCATCAATTCCTTCAGAGTAAGCTCTGACAAGCACCCTTGTTAGGTGTGGCTCTGAATATAAAACAGGTCTTATGTCATTTTTTTCTCCTTTGTTGTTATTAAATGCCCAGAAATCTGAGGTGTAAGACAATCCGTTGAGGTCAGCTGCCCTGTTCTCCCCACCAGGCTCAGTCCTAATGTCTGGCTGTATTTTACTCAGCGCAATAACAGAGCAACTCAAGAAGAGGAGCTTCTACTATTTCAGATACTATCTTTCAAGCTAATAGTTCTCCCCAACAGTACGTTAATACTGTTATTTGGCCTAATATTTCTTTTACTCAATGACATCCCATCATTTCATGTTTTTCTGTCACACTAAGCCCTGCCTATTCTCCTCTGGTTAAATCCTTATTGTTGATCACTGAACACATGGGCCCTTGGCATCAATCACCTGGTCAACTTATGCAAACCTAATTCAAGAGAGAGAGGGGAAAGGACAAAGAACATTTTCTGTAATCCTTAGCTCCAATTTCTTCCTGTCTTGGTTTCTGAGGAGTTGTAGGCTGATAAGGAACCAGCTGAACTCAGCAGAAAAAAACCCACTGAGTTAAAAAAAAAGGCCAATCCAGTTACACCAAGCTCTACCAAGTGTAGCCCTCCCCTGAAGAAACTATGGCCTGTGGAGAGCCCAGGCGGGAGCAGGTTGTCCCTGAAGGGCTGCAGCCCGGGGAAGGGCCCGCGCTGGAGCAGGGAGAGGTGTGAGGAGGGAGGAGCGGCCGCGAGGGGCTGTGATGGACTGACCGCAACCCCCATCCCCACCCCCTGCGCCCCTTGGGGGGAGAAGAGTCAAGAGTGTGGGAGCAACGTGTGCATGTAAGATTTTTTTTTTTTTTTAAACTAGGATAACTATTGCCATCCCTTTCCTTCATCCAAAGGGCTTACAAATTAATTTATTAGGCACCTTAAACTTCATTTAGAGGGCAGAGAGAGGAAAATAGGTAGCTGCACTAAAACAAGCAAGCAATTCTTGAACTCTTCAGTTGAAGTCCCCTCCTGCACACAGTGCTATCAGATCAGGAATATACTGCCTAGCTGGAGTCACCTGCCAACCAGATGCTGCTGCAGCTGCAGTAGTCTCTTTCTAGCATTCTTACGTTGAACTTCAGCTCGACCACAACTGAGGGCTGAGTCTGTACCCCTTGACAAATATCTGTCATAGTTGATGGCTTTTTATCAATGATGTGGCAAGTCATTCCCATAAGCATCAACATGTTCTGTACTCAAACATTTTGCTGGTTAGTCTGAGAAAAGACGATCAGGTTGGTCATTGCAAACACGTTCTGAGAAAGAAAAAGTCATTCTGGGATGGTGATTTTGCACTGTGATCTGCTGTGTACCGGACTGAAAGGAATTATGTTTACATATAAGCAGAGCATTTTTATCCATTAGTATTTACCAAGAAACACGTGACGGCTTCCTTTCTCTGCCTCAACCATCTTGACGACTGACAGAGGGGAACTCAACAGACTTGAACAGAATTTTTTGTTAGGAACATACAACAAGGGCTCTGTAATTTGCAGTCCTTTGAAATGTGTGGCACTGCTTTTAATCACCTAAAGCCCAATACAGGCGAGTTGAGAACAGGAACACATGAAAGATCACCTAACCAATTACCTGTACCTTGTGGAATTACAGCAGAGATGATACTGCATATTTATGTCATAATATCAAGTTTGATACGTGCCAAAATACATCTCTGTGACTGAGTGAACGTGAAAGTCTTCCAAGATGAAAAGTTGTCCTCATTTCAAGGAAGAAAAAAAGACAAATGGGGTAGTGCTGCTATTGATGGAAGTTATGTCCGCTAATGATGGGCAAGCTGGAAATGCAAATTGAGAAGCTGTCAAACCATGTGCAGTACAACTCAGTAACCTCACTGTCATCATACTACAAAAGGGAAAAGAACATCTGCAGTTTATCACTTTATGAGCAAAGATGGTATTATTAGCACTACCTAAAGAAACCACATTTTTGCTAATGATGCAGTCTGCAAATGAGCTCATGTCTTTCCCTGTTTAAACTTTCAGATAGCGCTCAAACATACCTACAAATAGCAGAAATTGTAATCTGGTGTAAAAAAAAACCCAACACAAACCACAAAACGAACTGTAACAATCGATACGCTACGATTTTGTGTACACCATCTGTTTCACACAGCTCTGCTATGTGCACTCTGATAACAGTTATCATTATTTTCAGATCAAAAGAATTAAAAAATAAAAATCGATTTTCAATTCAATACTAGTTGCACAATCCTCAGTTGAATGTCACTGTTCTTACAGAAATACAACTCCACATTTAAGCAAGACAAGAAAAGACAGGCTTGCAGTCTTTTAAGGCAGAAGACTGGTAGATAATTCTCCTACCTCCATAAAAGATTAGGTGCGACTTTGGAAAAAAGTTGTCCCAAAGTGGTCGGTCTCAAGAATTCAATATGCTTTTAGCCAAGAGTTTGATTTTCAGAAGGGCCAGGTACTTAAAACTTCCTCACTGGGTGAATTTTCATATCTCCATTGACTTTACTGAAGCTTCAACAATCTGGAGCAGCTAATGATAAGTCTCCTCCATAGGCAGGCACGAAGAGTTCAAGCCAAAAATCAAGTCCTGACCCTGCAGCTGAACACAGCTCCAACAAGTTCCCTCATATGCCAAACTCTCTTCCCACTTGGGTCTTAAAACATTTGTTTGAACATCTGAATATCTTGCAATATTATTTCTGCTACTTTCTTCCTTTCTCTACTGTGCTAACAGTACTTGCTCATTCCTGAGATGCAGGGGGGTTTTATGTGTTTTGGTTTGTTTTTTTTTTAAGTTTGTAAAGCACATGTCCATGTTGTGAGCAAATTTATTGGAATGTGAAAGCATTTTTCTTTTCCTTTATTAAGACCGAATGGATTAAGTGCCATATTTTATATGGCAGCGCTAGGATGCTGTGTGGACTCAGAACTTTGTAACTTTAGACAAAAATTATTAGAACATTTTGAAAATCTCAGACTTGCAGCAATGTCACTTCTGTAATCTTGTTTGAAAACATGCCATTAAAAGCATTCATTTCAAGTATATATACTCAAAGAGTATAATTCCTTATTATAGTAGGAACAATTGGTCTAACATTATCATCTCTGTAGTACTCTCGTCTCTAGCTGTAATTTCATACAACCCAAAATTTGAGGTGAAAGAGCAAAGTAGAAGCATGCAGTTCCTTTCTCTTTTCATCCCATGGATTTTGCAGGTAAGTGACACAGATCCAGCACAAAACCTCTATTAGTGCAGCTTCATGTAAGTTAGGATGCTACGACAGCTGGTTAAAATCACTAGTATCAAGAAACGGTGCTGGCATCAAGAGGAACGACAACCAGCCAGAGAAACCAAACCACATCAGAAAGAAAGGTAGATCCCATCTTCTTCTCTACTCAGGAAAGAGAAATTACCCTCTGTGGATATAATAAATAAGGGATGTAAAAAATTTTGGAACATCCATTTCCCATACCCTCTCCTGTGGCTTTTGCCCCGCGAGGCCCAAATTTTCCCCTTTGTGTACAGATGCTTATACCATTCTGTAACATGAGGTCCTTCCAGAACTCATGTTCCTAGTTAATTTCTGTAAGACCTTTCGAAGAAGTCAGCTTCAAGCATCATAATCTTAGCCTCCATTAAATAAGACCCTGCTGCCACTAAAATTATTTGCAGCTTCCTTTTTCCATTTTTTAAAATCTTCGCACGATTCCAAGACCTACGTCTCCTCTGTGCTCAACGCATTCCCAGAAACATTTGATGTGTTCTTAGCTGTGCAGATCAGTTAGCCCATCAGTTACTCGATCTATGCATGCATAAGCTTTTAAGGAGGAATATTTGCCAAGTGTTAGCCTAAAGCCAGGATACTCCTCAGGTGTCAAAGAAAGAGGAAAAAACAGAAGATCATACAGTGTAGTAAATGCTAATGAAAATTACTAGTGTGTGGGAAGAGTGTATAATCTTCAGAAACAGGAGCTACCTGACTAACTTAAAACTATAGCTGCTTGTCTCCCCTGAACTGAAAAGGTCACTTAACCCTCAGAAAAGATTAATTGGATAAAGGAGTTGAATCTACCCTAAAAACAACCTGTGCTGTTTAGGTGATAACAGAAGCAGAGCTTGCCAAACAGGAAGATTTAAGTCTTACCTTTTTGTTCCTTCCAAATCCAGACAAAAGACAACTGGAGCACAGCTACCACCAAAGTCGAACAATTTTCAGTTCTTTTCCATTAATAAATTTAAATTCCCTATCACCACAGTTAATGTTTGCACTCTGATTTTGTATAGCATTAATAGAACCCAGCAGACTTAGAATTCTGAGGCAGACAACCAACTCACTATATTACGTCAACTTAGTCAAAAGCTTTTTTCCATTTTTCTACCCAGAACGCCCATAAATAAGTTCAATCACATAGAAAGGTCCGCCTAGACTTCATTACGCTACTTTCTTCATTAGAGACTACTAACGGGAGGAATAATTTACAGAGTCAATGCCAAACAGCATTTTTTACTTAGCTGTGAAAGGGAAGCCAACACTTAAGAAATTAGAGCATTAGAAGAAAACATGACAATTTTGTTATTAATTAATAACTTTTATAGCTCAAATTTAAAAATATTAAATCAGAAACAATTCAAGAATCATGAAGAAAAATCTGGTACTATATACATGCATAATTAAGAATATCTAGATTCTTGTCAATATTTACTTAAGTTTTTTGTACAAGTTCTTTCACACAATCATATTTACAAGCACGTCTGTTTAAAACATATGAACATACATCTTTTATAGAATTTACAAACCATTTGAATATAATTTTTTTCTTAAAAACAAAAGAATATTTAACTGATTTGACAGATTTGGTTTCATCATATGATACTGGACAGGTATTTATCCAGTGGGATGGAAAGAGTTATCGTTATTCAATTATCTAAATAACAGTCCCCCTACTGGTACCCAGAATTATCATATATGGCTTTAAATACCTCCCAAACTCAAAGGATCATCTCACAAGTACAAACTACAGTCCATCTGTGGTATGTTTCTAATTAAAGTCTTGAGCCTTTGTTTGGGTTAGATCCACAACTCAGCAAACACATTCTAAGCATGTACTCAGAAATAAGAAGACCTTCTAATTTAAAGAAAAAACAACTCTGCTTCCAGTCAAGTCAAGCACATATTAAGTACGTATAAAATGGGTTGTATGGACTTTTCTAGACATTCTAGCTACCTTTATAGATGTTTTATGATTGTGGCATAACATGGTTTTGAACAGACAGTATTTGTGGGGATTTACAGGAATCAAGTGAGAGATCTTCTAAGAAGGGGAAGAATACTTGTTCCTCAAAATACGAACATTTTTTAGAAAAAGAAAATCTGAGGAGGTTTTGTACATAATATGTCTAAGTTACTGATACAATCCAACCAGTCAGATCGCTATCTAGTAACAAGCTCTCGCTTCACAAGTGAACTGAAAATTTGTCAGCTTGCTTGCTTTTGGCTAGGAAGAAAACCCCAAACTTTTGGCTTTGGCAAATCAAGTAGCCATCTCCTTTGAACACTGTTCTCTAGAGCTCCTGCACCGATTGTTCCACAGTTTGTTCTTCTACAGGCTGCATAGCTTCCTGAACATAAACTATGAATTCTGAAGCCTCTCCACCCTGCGTATAGACAGTCACTGTCTCAATTCCCTCCACTTCATCTGATGAGACCACCAGGTGATGCTGCTCAGACAGCTCCACTGAAGCCTGCTGCAGTGTCTCTTGAATCATCAAGGTGTGATTGGCCGATTGCTCCTCTTCTTTTACCTAAGGAGAAATTGAAGAGGTTACAGAAATTTCACCTTTCCAATAAGTACTTGGTATTGTGATGATTAATGGAAAGACAGCACAGAAATTAGAAATCAGATAGTTTTGAAAGAAAATGTCAGTTTTACACAAAATTTGTAGTGAGCACTTCCAATTAGTAAGTGTATAGCTAGACAGAATACTGAAAGCAGTAACACAGCATCTCAGTTACACGCACAGAGAGCTGCAAAGTTCCAGGAACATAAGTCTTTGGAGACAGCTTTAATCTCTCAGCTGTCATTCATTCAAAACAGCTCTTATTTGAATAAATCTGAAGGCAAACAATTCTTCTAGTGGCACTAAGATGAGAATCCATCAAAATCCACATGAAAAAGCATCTACTGTACCCATTTCTTTCTTTTTCTCCCTCCCCCCCCAGCCAACTGATTGCTCATAGAAGTAAAAACGTCATTGTAAACCTTAATGGACTTTTATTAGAAAATTGAAATGTAATTATTACTGAAATAGAACCCTCAGACCTACTGTTTTTGAGGCAGCAATTTTTACATTATTGAAAGGATAGTGACAATTGAAAATAACAGAATTTTTACTGAACATTTTGCTTCTTGTCAAAAAGAAAAAAACCCCACAATTTGGTATCAAATTTCAAAGAGTTCAAACAGCTCCCTGCCAATTATTAAAACACAGTACTTACGAGAATTCAAGAACAAATCTTAATTCTTTACCAGATCCATACAAAATTCCTACGCACAGTACTCGAGGCCAGTAACAACACATCAGAAAACTGTAAGTCATGTGGAGGAAATGCATTCTCTCAAGTGTTAGTGATAAAATAATGTACTTTTGAGGGGAGAATGGAATAGCAGATTTTTTGATATGCAAAGGCATTTGTTAGATGTTTTCAGTACAATACCGCTCCCTGTGTTCATTGAAGAGAGCTGTTTTATTTGCTGGATCATAAATGCCAACCCACCAGCAACTGCAACATGCAGTTAATCAAATCCTGTCTTCCTTCTCTTCTCAGAAAATGGGTTGTTTTTGTTAAGGCCTATTTCTCTTTCATTTAGGCTTAGCAAGTGTTTTATGAAGTAAGCTTCCAGAGATAAATCATGTTTATTTCTGACTGTAAGAAAGTAGCTGATTGAATTTGTAAGTCACATTCTCTACAACAAATACTTTTTTCATATCATCAAGTGCATCTATAAATTGTCCACTTACACAAACCACAGGGAATGAAGACAGAATTGCTGGCTCACCTACATCTCATGATGGAAAGCAAAACTCCATGGTATTTCCAATAACCGTACGAAGTGTAATAAGAAGAGAACAAAGGATTGACAGATATCAATTTACTGGATCTCAGTGTACCCTTGTATCTCAGAGCAGTATATGGTGTGCTCTTGGCAGCACTGAACTCGTAAGCGATTTTGAAAAGAATAGGTCAAACATGGTAGATTCCACAAAGCGTGGAATCTAAATTATGTAAATTAGAAAGGTTTTTTTTTTTAATTAGAAGCCGATTCAAAATTTCTTCTCCAATTCTCATTTATATGACATTGTTTTGTAAACAGTAGTATTAGAACAATCAAGTTCAAGAAAATATAATTAAGATCAGTATTGCTGCTTAAGAGGGAAGTGGGAACAGAAGGGAAGAACTACAGCGAAGCTTCCAAGCGTATGTTTGACTCCTTAGAGACCAGCAAGGAGAAAAAGCAGTTCTATATGCTTGTTTTCCTGATGCTCTTTTCTAATTTCATTTTTTTTCCCTAAGCAACCATTCCCATTGTTGTACACTGACTTTTAACTTTTTTATTCCGTGTTTAAAATATCTGTCAGATGAAGAAGATTTCAGAGACGCACAAACCCCTTAGGACTTCATATCACTTTGAACTTTCACTCAATTCATCAGGCTATACAAAGCTTTTTCTTAAAAAGTATGTTCAGGTGTTAAATTATTCAGAGGTCCCAGAGTACAGAGGCCTGTAATATATTAGTGAAATATATGTGGATTTTATCTGGTGAAAGGTTTAACATCTAAAGAGAATCTTGCCATTGTCATTGATCTTAATGCAACAGCACAATCGTACCTACTGATGCTGACTCTGGCTTTGTTGCGCAGGATTCACATTATAGGGATAAAGCTACAGGAATGGGCTGAACTCCTTTCCACGTTCTGTTTCTTTTACCAAGCATACCTGAATGTTTTAATTGAAAGTTACTTTAAACAGCTTCTACTGAAGTTCAAGCTCAACTTCCTACAAAAGTGGGTGATGTTGGATGCTTGTCTTGACACAGTAAAATCTGCAACCACCCTCAGAAAAACTAATTTATGTTGTCATAAAATATGGGTGTCACCAAGGTACCCTTTACTAATGGAAGCTTGAGCCTCTCTTCAAAAAACAAGGAGCTAAATCATGAAAAGAAACACAGCACTGTGAACTTCCTTCTCTTGTTCCTCCCCACACACCCCGGGTTGTTTTTTTATTGTTTTTTTTTTAATTATTAAAGAAACCCTAAGTCCTACTGAAAGCAATAGGAATTTTGTGAATTCATACACAGGACTCCCTTTTCATAACTGTCCTCTCCTCTTTCCTGAGGCTACCTGCTCCAGTGTCAGCTCCTGTGTGAAAGGAAAGGACATACACAACGTCTACTAATGAAGATCATAACAGGCAGACAAAAGTCTAATCACTAGCAAATTCAGATAGGAAGCTGCAGTTACAAATGTTAGATAATTAAAATCTCACAGCTTGTTATGAATCAGGTCACAATTACAGCCCTTGATGTTAGAGGTCCTCAAACAAATACGCAAATAGGGGTGTCTGAAATTTGGCCCTTTATTTATGTAATATACACTAACTACTCCTGTGTTAGTGCACTATACATAATCCTCAGACAACATGTCTCAGGCCAGAAAAATTACACTACATTTGTTAAGAGCTGCAAGAATGCACAACACAGTCTGAGAAGGATCTCATACAGTCTCACTTTAGTCACTCTAAATCAAAACCCATAAATAATTTTAAATACAGTTTTGTGAGTGTACAAAAATAACAAAGAAAGGAAAATAAATAAACCACAGTTGACACAAAAATGAAATGAAACCAGAATCTCATTCAATTCAATAGCAGCCATCTAATACTTACTCAGTTTTATATGCTTTTGAAATGAAAATGGCCAATAAAGAAAGTTAATTTAACCTCCCTACCTGACTTTATCGATGTGGTTTTATTACCCTTGTCATGCAGGGTAAAGAAGACTAATGCCCTTATTTCTGGTGTTTCTAGCTTTCAGTATCTATTTTGGACAGCTATCTGTAATCCTTTTAGTTTGACAAATCACCACATTATTTTGGATATTTACATTTCAAATCAGTTCAATGTTGACATGCTTCTGGTTGGTTCCTATTAGACTGTTCCACAGGGAATAATCTCAAAATGTTAATTTACATCCCTCAAATTGATGAAACAGTGGGACAGCTGCCATCAGAATGAATGAAGTCACTACACTCAATTCTTTTTATTGGCATCTGAAATCTTTTGAAGAGTAGCATCCAAGACCTCTTTTCTGTTTGAGAGCCAGCTGAAAAGCATCTGTCTGCTTATCCTTCGCTAAAGAATGACAGCAAGAAGCTGAAGCCACACACAGCTGGCGTATTAAATCAATTCAGTACCTGCATAAATATTCTTTAGTAGCTAAATGTGTGTCTCACAAAAGCCAATGGGACTTTCACCCCCATGTCTTCATAAGAAGCTCAACATTTCTAAATTATAAATGTTCTTAATTTAAATATCCGAGGACCATCCAAATACATGTAAGTGACATTAAAAATGGGTATCTCTTACAGGAATTTCTTCCTCTCAAAACAAGCAAGTCTTTTTTAATTTGAGAGAAATTAATTCAAGCCATTAAGGAAAATATACTTCTTCCCTTCCCTGAAAAAAATATTTGCAGTAAGATGCTACAGCCTCTTTCTTATTCTAGAGCTCATCCTGAGCAATAATGAATATCTTCAATTTTCTTTGAAGTCAGCAGGAGTTGCAGGTCCATACTGTTTAAAAGAGTCTTGCTGGGCTTGACCGAAAATCCTCTGCAGAATCTCTCCCTTGATTTCAGATCGAATGCTGCCTTTCAGTTTACCATGAAGAAGAAAAGTTAATCACAGAGATCTTGCAGGATTTCAAAACCTTACCCAAGGTTACAGATGCTCCTATTTATATCATAAGGCACCACAGTAAGAAAATATACAAAATATCTACAGAAGGATTAAAAGGAAAAGTGAATATAAGCATTCTAGATCACAGAGAGCACCTGGATATGTGATGTGCCAGCTTATGTTGGTGCCTACAGGACTGTCTCTACCATTTTGTTCAGTGCTATTTGAATAATTTGAACTCTTTCTCTCTTTCGGTTCTAGTTTACATATAGATATATTGTGTGAAAAAGACACACAGACACACGGAGAAAACACTGTAATTTCATCATATGAACCTCTATAATGAGGTACAAAACAAAGACAATCTGGCACACAATAGTTTCAGAATAATAAGAGGCTTGAATATGAAAGACTTGCTTTGCATAAAATAAAAAAATGCAAGGTGGCAAACAAATCTTCATACCGGTGATGCAGATATTTAAAAAGTTTTAGCAATTGGCTGGTTGAATAAATGATGACAGAGAGACCGTGACTGGCAACTTCACTCATCTGGCAAAACGCCGTATCACCAGATTTCCTTCTCAGAAGTATGGCAACATTGCCATCATTTCAAGAGCTCTAACAGGACAGTAATCTTGATATGAGACTTTATCTGTATGTTACACAGATGACAAGAACTCCACAAAGGCTGAGAAAACAGGGCCATCTGCCCCCAGTTAAAACTTTCCTTTGCTGGTACTGTCACGTTAAGCATCAAGTTGCTCCATGTCCTAAAGCAACCGCAAACTTGACAATCAACCTATATAGAACTCTATGTATTGGCAAATTTTCTAGACGAACAACAGCACCCAGCATCATGTAGGTACAAATCAGAGCCAGATTGAAATATAAGGTGTGTTGCTGAAGTACAACGTGCAGTAGCCTTTGACATGACAGCCATGCTAATATTATTACATATTTATTTTCGAAGATATCTTACACTATAAAATTCTGTTCTGTGATCAGCTTCAAGCTGATGTGTAATCTTTGCTGTGCATTGCTACCGCTGTCACTTTGAAGAAAGTGACTGTTACCATGGTAGGATTTTACTGGAGCCTGAAGAGATCACAGAATAAAAGGATGAAAGGAACTAAAATAAAGTGTGAAATGCATGGAAATCCAGTGTTTTCTTAAGCTTGATAAAGATCTGCTTAGTTAGTGAAACAGTTGATATACTTAATCTTCAGAGCAAATTATGTAGAAGTCTAGGTTGAAAATAGGTTATTATGCTTTTCAGGAATAGAGTTAACCCTACTCTCCAAGCTACAGAGGTAGTAAGAACATCAGTCCTGTCTCTTATTTCTGAATGGGAGAAAAAGAGAAAGAATTTAGCAGCCAATTACTGCTCTTCAATGTTAATATGAGAGTAGTGCTTTGGACCAGGACCTGGACTGTATCAGGTATGCTACATGCAAAAAGTATTTAATGCCCCAAAGGCCTTATAATTTCAATATAAACAAGACACAGTAAGCGGACACAGAAAAAGGGAGGTGGGGGAGTACAACATAAATGAGACAGTGGCAGTTTTGTGTGACAGGCATTAGTGTCAATATACCAATAGCCTAACTACAGATAATTACTGTCATTATATTTTTGAAGAGTAATTGAGAGAAGACAATGAGGTACAAATTACTCTTCATTAAAAATCCACATAACTAAGCACAATATGGAAGAAGGCATTAAGAAACTTGTTTGAAAAAAAGTAATGAGCAATTAAATCTTCATGGACTAAGCAAAGGTAGGAGTCAAAATCTTTACAGCTAATGAAAAATGGGACACTAAGTCAGAAAGGAGTAAAAAGCCTTGGAAATGAAAACAAGGTTTTATTTGATGTGGCAAAAAAGGAACATCAAGTGAACAGAATAAGAGAGGGTGATGCCAAGAGAGGCAGAGAAATGCAATCTGCATTTTTCTGAAAGAATACAAAAGGGTGTCCTGGTTTCGGCAGGGATAGAGTTAATTTCCTTCCTAGTAGCTGGTACAGTGCTGTGTTTTGGATTTAGGGTGAGAACAATGTTGATAACACACCGATGTTTTAGTTGTTGCTGAGCAGTGCTTACACTAGTCAAGGACTTTTCAGCTTCCCATGCTCTACCGACTGAGAAGGCTGGAGGTGCACAAGAAGCTGGGAGGGGGCACAGCCAAACTGGCCAAAGGGATATTCCATACCATGTGACGTCATGCTCAGTACATAAACTGGGGAAAGCTGGCCGGGGGGGGGCCGCTGCTCGGGGACTGGCTGGGCATCGGTTGGCGGGCGGTGAGCAATTGCACTGTGCATCACTTGCTTTGTGTATTATTATTATTATTATTATTACTACTACTACTACATTATTATTGTTATTATTATTTTATTTCAATTATTAAACTGTTTTTATCTCAACCCACGAGTTTTTTCTCACTTCTACTCTTCCAGTTCTCTCCCCCACCCCACCGGGGGGGAGTAGTGAGTGAGCGGCTGTGTGGTGCTCAGTTGCCGACTGAGGTTAAACCACGACAAAGGGGAAAAACATCATCTGCGAATGTCAGAAAAAAGACTTATCAGAGTTAACTGTTACATAAAATAATGATGGCTTGGACAACCATTTTAGCTAAGTGGTTGAAATAAGAGACCATATAAAAGTCGTCATGCAAAACAAGTCAGCACTGTTTAGCTAAGCACCTGCATGCAAGACCCAAGAATCCTACCTGAAGAGGACATCAGCTTTCTGGCTTGAATAACAGGACAGACTTACATCCCATAGTGTTGAAAAAGAAAGTGGACTACTGATGAACAGTTGGGCAGAAAGACTGATAGAATCATCTTAGTGATTAATAATAATGATTAGTGATGAATACAATCTTCTTAGCCATCTTCAGAGTGAGTTTGAAGTGATGGCTCTAGAGCAACAGGAAAACTTTAGAGGATAGATGCAATCATTTACTTGGGACAGGAGAAGATTGTCTAGAGTGGCAATGTAATTTTGCAAACAAAGATAATGCAAGTCAAATGCCTGTGTATTACTTAGTATGTGAAGCTCTGGATTTTTGACTAAAGCTTTTACATGCTAATGTGCTACAAGTAAGGTGGCATAAAAACGTCTGTTTGCAGTCCTCACCCAGATATATTGTTCAGAAGAATTAGAAATTAAGGAAAAGAACAGGGAGTTGACATGGTGAACAAGACCATGGGCATAGGTTAGTTGTTTTTTTGAGGTGTTGGTTTTGTTTTGTTAGAACAAAGACTACTGCTCTGCTCTCTAGCAGTTCTCTGTATACGAGGCAGTCAGGATTTGCTCTGAATGAAGAGGGATCTCAGTGGCTTGTTCAGACAGGAAAAATAATATTGAGGGAAAGATTTAAAGCTTTGCACAATCATCTGCTGATGAGTTTCTCACATCAGGACAATAATGTCTGGTCCAGTATGACACATAAAACATATTACAGGCCTAAACATGGCAAAGTAGCAGCACATTTGTCTACCTATCTAAATGAAAAAAGTCCGAAAAACAGTTAAGATGCAACCAAATTTAACTGGTTACTATAGTATACCGATTTAAAAATTTGGTTGAGACTAGGAATCCAAAAATCTACTGCTCTCGTTCAGTAATTTGAGGCAAAAAGAAAAATTCAAATTTGGACATAGTTTCTACCTTTTGTTTCAAAGAGATTTGGTACAAGTACTACACTGCATTTACAAAAAATAAATTAATTAAAACAGAAAGTATCTTGCTACCATTACACATTCCTGCTAACAAGCACTGGAAATGGAAGAGCAACAACTGTAACAAAAACTAGAGCTGATGGACACAGACAAAGAAGGGGAAACTCTTCTGATGTTGTCAGTGCAGCGAGGGACTCAGGAAATAAACTTTCAAGGATGTTCATATTGTGAAACCAAGAAAATGCACTTTGAATCTTGTCTCACTGGAGAAAAACTTACAGACACTACACACTGAAAGAGTCCCCTCTGCAAAAAAAAAGATAACAGGAGTGCTCATTTCTGAGGGAAATGTTTCTTCACAGTATTTAAATCAAACAAATGTTTAACTTGGAAGAAACAACTTCTTCAGGATCAATTAATATCCTTATTTTATGTATATGCTAACTGAAAGAAATAACTATACATCAAGGCAGTTTGTAGTTAAACACTCTCTCTCTGTTCTAATCTACATACAGATGTATTGTGTGAAAAACAAGTCTCTGAACACAGACCTGCAGACACTGTAAATCAAGGGTGGCTGTGATACTGGCATGACTGCTCATTCACCAATCCTGCCTTTATATTCAGCACGTGAGCTAGGAAAATAGTCCACCTATATAAATAATGGACTGAACAGCCTCTGCTAGCAAAATAAACAAAAACCCAAATGAATCCATCTCCACCCTAAGGCATGAGGGCAAAAGTATATCTATAATAGGACACAGGGAGTCAAATGTGCAGAAAGTAAAGTGACTTGTTTTACATTTCCAGTCCCTCCACCTTGCTATGTGCTCTGTTCCCACAAAACTGCTTTCTCCCCAATTTCTTGTCTGTGTTTATCATCCAAAATGAACAATATTTCCTGCCTTTTCTAAGCATTTATTAGCCTCTTTCCTAGTTATTCTTCAAACTTAGCACTCTCTGCTCTCACCTTTTCCCCACCTTGTTACTTTTTTTTGTCTTTAAGCAGTGCAGAACAACTCAAATATCACGCCATAAAGAAATACCTTCATTAGCTCTGTCAAAAAGAGATCCAGACCGGATCACTAGTAACTGAAAAGGACTCAAACTGACAAGGATACACTTATCCTGCCGTGCTGTGATCAAAGCTTCAGTGTGGATTTTTGCCAATCTCAGATCATACTAGTAAAACTTCACATTATTAACTTTTTCTCTTGGGCACTTGGTGTGTATTATGTTCCTTAGCAGCTGTATGTTTTCATAGCTGTCACGCAACAAGATTTTTCCCAAATTAGATAGCAGAAAAAGTTTAACTTTGATAACAGGTTAGTATACTACAAGAATGAGCTAAAGTCATTTCGGGCTCTAGATACAACCTTTGAAAGGCCTCATACACATGACACTATCAGAGCCAACAACGATTCCTATTTCCCAATCATAATCCAAGCTAAATAGGGCTAACTTTGCATTTTTTGGGTTTAAAATCGTAAGCTGAATCCCGATTCAGGCTGGGATTGGTTATTGCTATGTTGTCAAAGTGTTTTCTTTTATAAAATCATTCCTATGAACAAAAAATATAAAGTTTCTGAAGTCAGAAATGAAATTTTTTTCTTCTCAACACCCAATTCAGGAGCTGGGGGCTTTGAACAGACAATCTGGTCTTGATTTCACCTCCATTATAATGTGCACTCATGATTTAAGATACTTGCAATAAGACTACATGCAAACTAGAACAAGAATTTAATAGAAGAACACCTCAAACATGGTATCCTTTCTGTCTTGTGACTCAGTAGAAAACAACTTTAAAAATATACCAGTCAGATCTAGTTAATACACGGGACATCTTGCAATATGCTGAAAACGACTTATGGATAAAGGCAGTGTTTGTTTCTGCAGACAAAAGTCTTGCATTAACCTGAAACAGTACAAGCACTGCACACCGAAGGTATCTGAGCACACAGGTTAGGGGAAGTGCTAAAGCATGAAGATGGCAGCATTACTGATAGATACATCTGGATTCACACATAATTTTAAGGATCAAGTGTAAATGGCACTTTTATGGGCGAAAAGTAAGGAAGAGGACAGCTGTGGGAGAAAGTTCCAGGGAGGAAATGGGAGACAAAGATAGCAACAATACAGTGTAACATTTACAGCAAAAAATCCTTTTAAAACGTTCTAATAATTTAGGATTTAATAGAAATTTCTTGGTGCAAATATAGAAATATGAAGGCAACTTGCAAGGGCTAGCTAAAAATGAGATATGAAGGTAAGAACTGATGAAAAAACTAGATAATGTATGTCTTTAGAGAAAAAGAAAAAACCCAACATAACAGCATAAAAATCAGAACAACTACAATAAATGTTGTTAAGAAAAAAAATGGAACCAAGCTGCTAAGCAAGGACTCAGTGAGGCCATTAAAGAACAAGAGTGGAAATTCAGTGACAGATGATGCTGATATATTGCTGACACCCTGAATGAATTTTTTGTCTCACAATCCACAAGAGAAGCTGAAGGTCACAGAAGAAAGTGTGGAATAAATTTTCCAGTAGGAAAGTGAAATATGAACATGTCTTAAGATCACTTCAAGGTTAACAATTAGGAACTCAGCATAATTAAAACCTGACAAAGTCGTACATACAAATGAGTGATACCCCACAGAAAGCAACTCAGTAATGAAGAAAAAAAGAAAAGCTGACAATTCTGAATAGGAGAGGATTACAGTCACGTTAATAACATTTAAAGACTTCTTTCCATCAAATTAAAAATGGGTGTAGCTGTAATTCTGAAGCAATCTTCTGGTGGGAAGACAAGAACTGGAAACTAACTAAAGCTGTATAAACAGAACTTGATAAAACACTAATTTATATAGAAAATTAAAAGAGAAAAAAATTAAAAGAGAAAAATGAAGGGGAGAAATTTAAGAGAAATCATCATCATCGTCATCATCTACAGACCTCCCTTGGTCCTTCCTCTACCATAAAGCCCAACTAAAGGTAACTAAGCAGTCAGTCTGCTGTCAGCAGGCGTACTGCTACCTGATCCTCCCCTGGGAAATCACAGATCTGCACACTTCTGCACACACAACGCGAAAAGTCACTGAGGCTACCAGAGAAAGAAATGAATAGGCATTCCAGTACACGCATTTTAATAGAGGAATGGTGCTTCGAGCATCAAAGTAAGGCATTAGTAAAATCCAGCGTAAACAGGGGTAGCACAAGATCACTCAGCTTGAGATGTACTTACATTCTTCACTGATTTTGCTTCTGTGCAACTTCAAGTTAGGGGAAAAAAAGGCATTTTATATTAACAAGACTTTAAAGGGGGGGGTGGGACAAAAAAGAAAAGCAGCAAAGAGATTCTGTGCTCTGAGAATTCAATATTTGATTTGATATAGGAGTGGAGTTTCTAACAGTTTGACATCAGACCAGTGAGAGTCACTGATGTATACAAGGCAAAGGAAAAAGGAGTAATCAATGCTTAGCAGCTTGTAAACTCAAAAGGCTAGAAATACGGATTAAGACGTGAGGGAGAAAATTAATTTGGAATATAAACATTTACTTACAAAAATCTATCCACAAATTCGGACGGTCTAACAAGGAAGATGATAGATTTTAAGATGAATCAGACATTGATCAGATTTAATACTTGGAGGAGGAAGAATCACTGAATTTTTTTATTTATGTATTTTTAAAGTTTAACATTCAAATATCAAAATGTAGTTTCTCCTTGGCAGCTGCTACTTCAACAGTCACTTTCTCCTATGCTTTTAGAAGAAGGGCCTTAAAAGATGCATTTTTAAGGGAAGAACAGGGTTCAGTAATATTGACAGACAGCACAGACAAACACCAATGGCTAATACTGCATTCAACCCTTAAATAGGTCATTTGGATAGCACAGCATACATGTTGGCAGTGACTCTACTGTTAAGGTTGTTTTGAAACTTGCACATAATAGGACTAAAATGTCTCTTCTCTTAATGACTGAATTTAGTTTCCAAATTTGGATCTGTTATTCTTCAAAAAACCCCAAAACTCTTACATGGTTTCTAATCAAAATACCTGTTAAGTATTGCAAAGGAACATCTCAAAATGCTTTGTCTTGAAATTCTGCCTTGTCTCCCTGACATTTGGGCAGCAAGTTTAGGAATTATCCAAATACCGCCTTCACAGACCAAGGACTTCCCACTTCTATGGAGCTCTCATGAATTCATCGTTCACAACACTACAAAAAAATACTTAACTCAAAAGTTAGTTCTAGCACTCAGAATAATCAGAGTTTTGGTTCATTTAAATAAAAGGAGTTACTTAAACTCTTCAGGAATTTAAGACTTCTCCTGTACTGTCTTTCCCTCACCTATCAACCACATTGAGTGCAGAGACCCCAGTGAATCAATGAACAGACTGGGAAAAGGGATAAGCAGAGAGGTATGATGAAACAGGAGGAACAGCAGGAGCTTGGAGAACACTGTGAGGAGAAACGTAAAATGTCAGCAACAAAGGCAGCAGCCACTTATGAGGAAGAAATGCTGAGCAGAAGTCTTGATGTTTGCACTCAATAGCCTCCTCAAATTGAAAATTATTTCCTTTTACTTGCTGATTTTGTGTATCTTATAATTCTTAATTTCTAAAGTGCTTTAGTAATACTGTACGTTGCAAATATTTTTAGCAAAAACTGTGCAGTACCAAACTTCAAGAAAAATATACATAGATTAAAGTTACTTCTACCAATATCTTATAAGGTTTATCTCATTTTAAGAGGAACTATATTGCCTACCACAAATTATGTCACTTAATTATCAGTTGAATCCACTCGGAGCGCGGCGAACAGGGCGGGCAAACAGGACGTGGCGCGTCAGAAGGGCGTGGCGCGGCAGTTTGCGCGGCAGTTCGCGCAAGCAGGGCGTGCAGGGAAGGCGAGCGGGCAAGGCGCAGCCCCGCTCCCGGCTCTAGAGGCCAACTCAACTGGTAATCGTCGGCTTCCGAGAAGAGGACCGGCTATGGTTTCCACTCGGCCGAAAGCCGTCGCCAGAAGGAATGTGGTGACCCAGACAGAGCCCTCACGCAAGCATACAGCTGTCCAGGTCTCTGGCTGCAGGGAGTGCCTGAGCCTGTCAGCTGTACCGGAGGGCAGCAGAGACACCACCTGTGTGCGGTGTGACCAGGTGGATGATCTGCTCGGCCTGGTGGCAGAGCTGAAGGAGGAGGTGGAAAGGTTGAGGAGTATCCGGGAGTGTGAGAGGGAGATAGATTGGTGGAGCTGCACCCTACCGTCCCTGAGGCAGAGGCAGCAGATGGAGGCTCCGCGAGAAGCAGAGAATCCCCTGCCTTCTTGCCACCAGGTAGAAAGAGGGGACCTAAGCGACGGGGGGGAATGGAAACGGGTCCCTGCTTGGCGTGCCAGGCGAACCCCTGCCCGGCCTCCCTCACCTTCCCGGTTGCCTTTACACAACAGATATGGGGCCCTCGAACTTGAGGGCGAGGCAAATGAGGATGTAGACGAAGGTCCGTCCAGGGGGTCGCCTAGGGTGAGGCAGTCAGCCCCACGCAGTATGACTGCCTCTGCTAAGAAAAAAAGGAGGGTAATTGTCGTAGGCGATTCCCTTCTGAGGGGAACAGAGGGCCCGATATGCCGACCGGACCCGTCCCACAGGGAAGTCTGCTGCCTCCCTGAGGCCCGGGTCAGAGACATCACTAGGAAACTCCCTGGTTTGGTACGGCCTTCTGACTACTACCCGCTGCTGGTTATACAGGCTGGCAGTGATGAGGTTGCAGAGAGAAGTCCTGCAGTGATCAAAAGGGACTTCAGGGCACTGGGGCAACTGGTTCAAGGATCGGGAGCACAGGTAGTGTTTTCCTCAATCCCTACAGTGGCAGGGAAGGATACTGAAAGGAGCAGGAAAACACACCTGATCAACACGTGGCTCAGGGGCTGGTGCTATCGGAAGAATTTTGGTTTTTTTGATCATGGGGAGGTTTACACGGCACCGGGCCTGCTGGTGACAGACGGAGTCCAGCTGTCTCACAGGGGGAAAAGGATCATGGCTCATGAAATGGCAGGGCTCATTGAGAGGGCTTTAAACTAGGTTCGAAGGGGGAAGGGGATAAAACCAGGCTCGCTAGAGATGAGCCTAGGGGTGGCGTGCCGATGCCGGGGGCGAAATCGATAGCCCAGCTCAAGTGCATCTACACCAACGCACACAGCATGGGCGGCAAACAGGAGGAGCTGGAAGCCATTGTGCAGCAGGAGAGATATGACTTAGTCGCCATCACAGAAACATGGTGGGGTGACTCTCATGATTGGAGTGCTGCAATGGATGGCTATAGACTCTTCAGAAGGGACAGGCGAGGAAGGAGAGGCGGTGGGGTGGCCCTGTATGTTAGGGAGTGTTTTGATTGTATAGAGCTCAACGACTGTGATGATGATACGGTTGAGTGTTTATGGGTAAGGATGAGGGGGAAGGCCAACAAGGCAGATATCCTGCTGGGAGTCTGTTATAGACCACCCAACCAGGATGAAGGGGCAGATGAAGCGTTCTACAAGCGGCTGGCAGAAGTCTCTCAATCACTAGCCCTTGTTCTCGTGGGGGACTTCAACTTCCCGGATGTCTGCTGGAAATACAACACGACAGAGAGGAAGCAGCCTAGGAGGTTCCTGGAGTGTGTGGAAGACAACTTCCTGACACAGCTGGTAAGTGAGCCTACCAGGGGAGGTGCCTCGCTCGACCTGCTGTTTACTAACAGAGAAGGACTGGTGGGAGATGTGGTGGTCGGAGGCCGTCTTGGGCTTAGCGACCATGAAATGGTAGAATTCTCGCTTCTTGGTGAAGTAAGGAGAGGGGGCAGCAAAACCGCAACCATGGACTTCCGGAGGGTGGACTTTGGCCTGTTCAGGACACTGGTTGAGAGAGTCCCGTGGGAGACGGTCCTAAAGGGCAAAGGGGTCCAGGAAGGCTGGACGATCTTCAAGAAGGAAGTCTTAAAGGCACAGGAGCAGGCTGTCCCTGTACGCCGTAAGAAGAACGGGCGGGGAAGACGACTGGCCTGGCTGAATGGGGAGCTCTTGCTGGGACTCAGGAAAAAAAGGAGAGTTTACCGCTTGTGGAAGAAGGGGCAGGTGACTCAAGAAGAGTACAGGGATCTCGTTAGGTCATGCAGAGAAGAAATGAGAAAGGCAAAAGCCCAGCTAGAACGCAATCTGGCCGCTGTCGTTAAAGACAACAAAAAAAGCTTTTACAAATATATTAATGACAAGAAGAGAGCCAAGGAGAATCTCCATCCTTTATTGGATGTGGGGGGGAACATTGTCACTGAGGATGAGGAAGAGGCTGAGGTACTCAATGCTTTCTTTGCCTCAGTCTTTAACAGGCAGATCAGTTATCCTCAGGGTACTCGGCCCCCTGAGCTGGAAGACAGGGACGGCGAGCAGGATGAACCCCCCATAATCCAAGAGGAAGCAGTCAATGACCTGCTACGCCACCTGGACGCTCACAAGTCTATGGGGCCAGATGGGATCCACCCGAGAGTGCTGAGGGAGCTGGCGGAGGTGCTCGCCAAGCCACTCTCCATCATTTATCAGCAGTCCTGGTTAACGGGGGAGGTCCCGGACGACTGGAGGGTTGCCAATGTGACGCCCATCTACAAGAAGGGCCAGAAGGAGGATCCGGGGAACTACAGGCCTGTCAGCCTGACCTCGGTGCCGGGGAAGATTATGGAGCGGTTCATCTTGAGGGCGCTCACAAGGCATGAGCGGGACAACCAGGGGATCAGGCCCAGCCAGCACGGATTCATGAAAGGCAGGTCCTGCTTGACCAACCTGATCTCCTTCTATGACCAGGTGACCCGCCTAGTGGATGAGGGAAAGGCTGTGGATGTGGTCTACCTGGACTTCAGTAAGGCCTTTGACACCGTCTCCCACAGCATTCTCCTCGAGAAGCTGGCGGCTCACGGCTTAGACAGGTGTACTCTGCGCTGGGTCAAAAACTGGCTGGACGGCCGGGCCCAGAGAGTTGTGGTGAATGGAGTTACATCCAGTTGGCAGCTGGTCACGAGCGGTGTTCCCCAGGGCTCAGTACTGGGGCCAGTCTTGTTTAATATCTTTATCGATGATCTGGATGAGGGGATTGAGTGCACCCTCAGGAAGTTTGCAGACGACACCAAGCTGGGCGGGAGTGTTGATCTGCTCGAGGGTCGGAAGGCTCTGCAGAGGGACCTGGACAGGCTGGATCGATGGGCCCAGGCCAACTGTATGAGGTTCAACAAGGCCAAGTGCCGGGTCCTGCACTTTGGCCACAACAACCCCATGCAGTGCTACAGGCTTGGGGAAGAGTGGCTGGAAAGCAGCCCAGCAGAAAAGGACCTGGGGGTGCTGGTCGACAGCCGGCTGAACATGAGCCGGCAGTGTGCCCCGGTGGCCAAGAAGGCCAATGGCACCCTGGCCTGTATCAGAAACAGTGTGGCCAGCAGGAGGAGGGAAGTGATTGTGCCCCTGTACTCGGCACTGGTGAGGCCGCACCTCGAATACTGTGTTCAGTTTTGGGCCCCTCACTACAAGAAGGACGTTGTGGTGCTGGAGCGTGTCCAGAGAAGGGCAACGAGGCTGGTGAGGGGTCTGGAGAACAAGTCTTCTGAGGAGCAGCTGAGGGAACTGGGACTGTTTAGCCTGGAGAAAAGGAGGCTGAGGGGAGACCTCATCGCTCTCTACAACTCCCTGAAAGGAGGTTGTAGCGAGGTGGGTGTCGGTCTCTTCTCCCAAGTAACAAGCGATAGGACAAGAGGAAATGGCCTCAAGTTGCGGCAGGGGAGGTTTAGATTGGACGTGAGGAAAAATTTCTTTACTGAGAGAGTGGTTAAACATTGGCACAGGCTGCCCAGGGAAGTGGTGGAGTCCCCATCCCTGGAGGTATTTAAAAGACGAGTAGATGAGGCACTTAGGGACATGGTTTAGTGGGCCTGGTGGTGTTGGGTCAACGGTTGGACTCGATGATCTTAGAGGTCTTTTCCAACCTCAATGATTCTATGATTCTATGATTCTATGATTTTTCTGGAAAGAGAACTCATGCAAAAGCCTGAAATTAACAATCAATCTTACACTTTTTTTTTTTAATATTGATCTGTATCTTCTAGTCTTGCACAATTTCCCTGGTAACAACAAAATTAATTACAGATCTTTTCAACCAACTACAAGTCAATTGAATTTTTCTTTATTTATCTCAAATGTGGGTGGCCAGACTGACTTTTGTCTCACATAAGCAACTGCTGTAAGGAGCACCTGCAATATTCTTCTCGGAGCTGTTCTGCGCCTGCAGATCACTTGTGTTACAGCCCTCACTAGAAAGGCAGCGTGAACTCAGACTGAGGAGTAGTCTCACTTGTCCCAGGGTACATGACTTCAGGACGCCACAAGTCTGTCAAACTTCAGCCATGGGACAGCACTGTACAGACTAACGACAATGGCTCATCTTTGGGTACGGTCCTACAGCACTACGGTTGCAGAGCATGCACAGTTCTGCAACAGCAATGCCCTTTCATGCCCTTTCATGCTCTTCTGTATCCGGATGAATGTTGTGCCAAAGACCTCCTGATTCTTTTAGATGACAATGGAACTAAGTGCCCATGCACGATGCAGGTGTGTTATTTTAAAAAGCCTGAAAACACCTACTAGAAAAAAGCTGTATTTTCACACACACACACGTACATATATATGTGCATTTGTTCACTCATATTTTATATACATGCAAAAATGTATGCATTTTTATATGTATAAACATCTATGTGTATATATGTATAAACATGTATGTGTGTGGGCATATAAACACACATACACACAATATGTAGTAAAACATTAGGAAAAATTCTGTATGTGTCTTGCACAGTCATTCAAAATTTAGCTCTTGCAAAATAATACTAATTTCACAATAAATATATGAAAACTAAATATAGCTGTTTTAGAGAAGAAAAGAGCTCTTACCTGCTTTACCACTGTCACAGTGCCAGGTGCCATGGTAACTACAGAAGCAACTGCAGTGGCATCATGGGTTTCCGAACCCAACTCAATGATTTGCTGCAGGATGTTTACAGCTGTTGGATCAAGTCTTTCACCTTATCAGAAAGACAGTAACCATAAGATCATTACAGTAAAACAACTCTAAGGGTATGTGAATCTAAGTGCTACAGGCACTCTTTCCCCCCTGCCTTAACCCTGACTCACAGCACTGTTTATAAATTTCAAATAGCTCAATAACATGACACTTTAATAATAGATCTATGGCAGGAAAGGATTCACAAAACAAATTTGCCCAAGGAATGCATGAATCAGCAAGTGAAGCCACACTGATCATTTTTATGCCTATTTGAAAGAGATCTAAAAGAATACATTGAATAAACAAACAACAGGTACAACTCATAGCAGTAACTGTAAATTAGGAAGCTGCAGACTTTACAAATCCATATGTGTATTTGCCAGACATTCAGCTTAAACAGAACCTGAACTCTATACCTATAACCACAACAGCTATTTGGTGTATTACAAACCTGTGTTTATGATCTGTCCAGCCATCTGCAATACCCTTCAACCTAAAAGAAGTACTGTTATCACTAACGTGCTAAAGGGAAAAGTTAATTGCTTGAAAGAGCTCATGCTTATCATTTTATAAGCATGGGATCAGAACATGTTTGCCCTTTTTTTTAAAATCCTCTTGATGTGTGTAGCCCTGCCAAAGGAAAGGCAAGTTTACAAAAAAAACCCCACATAGTTGTAGTCTCACTTCTCCCAAAGTGTGAAAAAAAAAAGATTTGCATGTTGAAAAATGTTTTTTGTTATGCAGGAATATGAATTCCCCTCCTGTAGCCCACCATTCCCACATGCCCAGTGTCAGCATGAGGGATATGTCAGAAAGGGAAAGAAACTGTCAGGGTCATGTTAAAGCTGCCTTGTATTTGCTGTAATCACTGTTGGAACTAGGAAAGAGACAGTGAATAGAATAAAGCTCATCTCTTAACCCCAAACCCTTTCAAACTGAGGTCGATACTGTGATGGGGATCTAGGTCAGATAATTTCATTTCAAACAGAAAGTAGTTATATTTTGTTATCTACGTAAGAAACAAGTTTAGCTGGGTACTGAAAAATGTTTGCTTGCTTTAGGTTTTTTTCTATATAACTGCCTTTAGACAAGATGCTACTGTTTTTCATACCTAGAGGGAATATGCTAGAAGAGTATCTGAAGTTGGATGCACTACAAAGCAAATCACTCTACTGTGAAAACTACAGCCTCACACTTAAAATCAAAACTGTTATGTACAGCATATTCCATGATCATGTTTATTTTAATTTAAATGTATAAAAGCTTAAGAAAAGTTCTCAAGAGGTTATTACTCATTCAGAATTCCCAGTCATTAAAATAAAATAATATACAGAAATTGTCAGTAACATAATTTAATTGCAACAAGCTTGGAAATTCCATTAAAAATGGGAGGTTTTGAAATGTATCTGTATTATGAACTACAAAGACCACAATGGTAAACAATTGTAAAACGCTATCTTCTGATAACCAACGCATTTATTTATATATATAAAAAAACATATGAACACCTACCCTAGTCTCTGATGTTTTAACACTCTCAGAAACCTGGACATTTTTTCTTTTCTTCCAGTTTTTGTTATTTCCCACTTAGCAATCATTATCTAATCCCACTCTCGTTCTTCCTCAATCTGATACAGAATAGCTGACTTAGTTTTGTGTACCATCAGAACTAAGTTTGTTAGCACTGTCCTGGGAACACGGTAAATGAGCTATTCCACTGTGTCACTTCTGCAGTCTGGCTGACTTAAGCAGGAAGAAAAATAATAGCTAGAGAATTGCCATTAGATACACACCATCTACGCTGCCAAGATAGCTGATTTCACAATATATTTAATAACACAGGCAGGAAATTCCACACACCGAATAATAAAGTGCAAACCAGAGTGTGATAAGTATTAATGACTTAAGGATATAGAAATTCATAAAGAATGGTCATTTCTCATTTTTTTTATCCTCAAAGAAAAATATAACCCCCCAAAAGTAAGTTCTGGATGACAAATTTCGTAATTTTTAATAGTTTCACAGGAGATCATATATTGCCCAGTATACTCAAAAGAATTAGGTATTTATGAAAAAAGATATATTTTGTGTTCCAACCTAAAAAAGGTAACTTACCATTCTCAGAAGTATATCTAAGGTTCTGTAATGCAGCTACAGCAGCTTGAGTGCCTTGAACATCTTCTCCAGCCTCTGTGATCTGGAGATACTGAGTGGATGCTTCTTCAGAAACTTCAGCAGTTAACTTGAAAACAAAACCCAGACAAGGCATGAATAATCTCCCTCTCATTTTAGCAATTTAGAGAACAATGAAAATTCTGAGTTTAAAGGAATGAGTTTTGGACAACAAATATTGTAACAAGAGTTACAGAAATACTGGGTGAAACAGAATCAAGAAGAGTATTACGTGGGAGTCGGGGTATCATCCCATAGTTTTCTTCTAGATTCTACTTCAGGAGTTGTTTTAAGCATGCTAAACTATCTTGACTTCATTTTTGTTACACCTAACAACAGACTTCTATTGTATCAGGGTCTAGTAAAGACCTTTTGGGCAAAATTAGTTTACAATGCATGTCCTTGCAGATCTGGTAAAATGCCTCTGAAGTTTGAAAATGGCATTTTGTTTTAGAAAAATTATCCTTTCCATAGCGAAGTTTTTTCAAGACAAGCTGTCAATATGTATTCCTGCTCTGATGGGACTTTTTTATTTATAGCCGTTTCAGCAGCAGAGACACGCTTGCATCCTCAATGTCCTCTTATTTTTTCAGGTTTGGGCATCTACTGGGAGAGTGTACAGAGAATCATTTGTGAAATTCATGTGGATACAAGACTTTGAAGGACTACATTTTAAAATGCTTGCCCTGTCTTCTTTGAATAACTGTCCATATAGAACTTACTCTGGTATTTTTCAAGGACTTAACATTCTATCTGTGGATACTCAAAAACTGTTAAACAAGAACTGCAGGACGGCTCTTCCAAATCAGGCATTAGATTTATAACAGGGGCTAGACTGCCTGAAATTTAGCAGAACAGGTCTTAAACTGTGGAGGTCAGCCAACTGCAGTTGACTTCTGGCTTTTTCCTCTCATTGGACACCAACAATACCCTACTCAGGCAGTGGAAAAGACTCAGCTTGCCCACTGTAATTTTTAAAATAAAAGTGTCTAGATAGCTCTGTGGTTTTCCCATAGCTTCTGAATCTACAGTCAGCTCTGCTCTATAAGAGTAACAGTTTTCATTTTAAAACAAATAGCTACGCATATGACAGCAAAGGAAAGCTTGAAAGGGTAAGCCCTCTCAAGGTAGCTGCCCTACCCCACCCCAAACTGAGAAAATTCAGGTTGTTGGTTTGGTTTTTTTCTAACCCAGCTTCTTAGGTCTAACTTAAATTTTTTAAGGTGTGATCTTAGTGATACTGTGATTTCCTTATACTTTGGAATGAAGCTGGAAACACAGAAAAAATTACAGAAGACTTACTCTACAACAGTACCATTTTTTTAGCTGATCAATTCACAAATTCAGTTTTCTAGATTCTAACCTTTTCTGGACCAAGACATAAGCTTCCTTCATTAATTCAACATAAGTTTGCAGCTTTGAGGATCTTGCAGTTAACACCAGTGAACATTTATCATATAACAAAATGAAGTAAGTTTTTCAATTTCACATTTTTTTGCTAAAACGTTCACCCTTTCTGCTGCAAATAGAGGACTAGAGCCCTAAAATGCAGAAATAAGCACTTAAAATGTTGTTAATCCTACCAGATATTAAAGCAGTCAAGCTTAACAGTCATAGCAATGTATGCATTCAAAATGGAGATGAGATCACATGATCTCCTGATCTTGTATAAAGTCAAGAACACATTTTTGAATACTTCTTATTCTTATCCTTACTTTTCTCCTTAGAATTTTTTAAAATCTTAGGGCCAAAGCCATGGCAACTTTGCTTTACCTCCCACTTGGTCTCCCCATCATGTTCCACTAGCTTCATTCCATGCTTGTTTTTAAGATGTCTGTTGAACTCCCATTTTGTACCGTACACAAAGCTGCAGACAGGACACTTAATGCCACCTATAAGGAAACACAAATAAATCCTTGAGTTATTTTCATGTAAGTTCTTTTTCAAGGCAGTAAGGACCCATTTAATTTGACCCCATCTCAATCAAGCCACATAACTGTAATTTAAAAGGGTTTCCTTTAAGGAAACCTTTCCTTTAAGGGTGTCCAACATGAAAAAAGGGGCGGGGGGGGAAGTGGTTGAACTCTCACAATTCTTAAAGGGCAATTTTGGATAATGGTAATGGGAGGAGTCTAGAACAACTCATATATCTGGGAAGGTATAGCAATTCTGCTTCCCTGCCCGTATGCATCCCTTTGGTGGATGTGAAGTTGCAGGAATGCTGTTCCCATCTTTCCCTCCCTCTACACCTCTATCCCTGGGGAACCACTACCACAGACCAGTTAGAAAGAAAGAACAGGAACAGACAATTATTTGCATTAGTCTCGGATACAGCGTCATTTCCGCAATTAGGTCGACATAAGAAGTATTGGTTTCATCTCTCAGGAGCTAGATGTTAAGGAGATAGCCAAATGGTAACACAGAGAACAAAAATTGCCAAGTAAATAATAACTTATCTACCAGGTGAGAACCTGTGCTTGCTTTGCTAACAAAAGCCATTCTAGAAGTGGCATGTACATCAGAGAAGGGAAAGTTTTTTCAAGGAATAACAACATACTAAGTTTGACCAACCCCACCCCATTTTTTCCCCTGGCCACAAAAAATACAGCAAACCCAGGGGATGCTTCAGCCTGTGCAGAATCATTCCCACAGTCATGATTCTGGCTGAAATTGAAGTTCAGCAGCACCAATGAAAACTAGTCATAGTTTCCAAGTGAAATTTTTTTCCAGTCTGAGGGTGTCTATGACTTATGTTCTGCTTTAGGCCCACCAAAAACAAAGCCTAGCACATATTTTAAATAATGTGGAACTAATGCTTTTGCCCTATAAATACTCTTTTATTTCAAATCATAGAGTTCCTTAGAGACTAGTTTTAATGTCTACTCCATTACATGTCACTGCAGTTTCAAATGTAAATTGTATGTATAGTCCAAAAATCTACAAGATAGGTCTCTGACAAGCTTCAGCTTGAAACGTCAGTTCCCTGTTGTCTTACAAAGCCCTGGTGTGCTGCCCTTCAGGACACAATGCGAAACCATAGTGCACCATACTCTTGCAGTAAGTGCTGGGATTTTTTTTTACGTGCTTATAAACAACACTGAGATCTTAATATTTAACATACATAGTAGTGGCATACTTCAATAACTTTTAAAAAATGTATCTTCTCTAAGGCAGCTGTTCTAGTTTTCTCAAGTTTCAAACAAACATCATTAAGTTTTTTGGCACATTATCAAAGCAAACCAGGAAGAGTTAACAATGTAATGTCATCTTCACCCAACTATCTTTCCTTTTGAGAGTTTCTACTGTTTACATTAACATACAAAAATGTAAATCTAAGTTTTCTGACTATGTACAAAATGATGCATAGCATGAATTTAGCACAATGTTTACTGTCTGACTATGCAGCATTACAGGTAAAAAACTAAGCATGACGAAACTATAAGCATCCGATTTTCCACACTAGATTAAACAGCTTTTACTTCTTCTTCTTATGAAAGTCATTTGGTCAAATGTCAGATCTCAGTTGCTTGTAATTATGCAAATAAGTATTTCTCTCCCCCCCCCCTACTGACTAAAGCAGAACAGAAATAATCTGCATGTGATAAATTGTTGCATTAGGTGACCAGAACTCACTCTTAACAAATCTAGTATCTAGGGAAGGGCGTTATGCCACTTTAGGAACTATGCCACCAGATGGCTGTCTCCACATTATCACGGCAAATGATGAGTCTTAGCCATCATGTTCAAATGCTTCCAATATACTCTCATAAGCTGGTTATAAGCCAAATTCTCATTGCACATAGTCTTTTATGAAGAAGGTGATTAGAAAGAGCATTCAGTTTTACAGTAATGGAAACCTACCATATGCTATTCTACCACATGAATAGAAATACATTTTTTATTTTGATAAAACAAAATGTAACTACACTCAGTCACTAGGGTCTTTCACTGACACTCTTTCACTGACACATCCCTCTACAATTTCCTCTTTTTGCTCTCAATGTATTTTAAGTCTTCACCATTATAGCAGATGCTCAATACTCTGTCTCTATACAAAACTGAAATAGTTTCCCTATCAAGGGGTTAACACTTTAACAGTTCACAAAAGCAAAATACCTTCGTTCAGATTAGGACAAAGATATTATCGGTTACAGAAAATGAAATTAAATATTCATTTCACACCGATCTGTAGTATTAGGAAAAAACTGCTGTCGTGAAAGAGAGGACACTTTTCCACATTACTTTGGTAGTGACACTATTATAACAATACACCAGATGAATTAAAGCTGTAACTTTTGTCATTATGACTTTAATTAAAGAACAAAAAATGGAAGCATAGAATTAAACTGGTAATATATAACTCCACGTCAGAGACTTGATATGAAAACTCAGGAAAATTAATTTCTAGACGATTCTTTAAAGTAACGGGCAACACACAGAGAAAATCAATTAATTACATACCTTATCTACTTTCAGTACCAAAACTGATGCTTGCAACAAAATAATGCACACAAATATTATACATCTCCACAACTTTTTTCCATCTTGGCATTGACGTGCTCTCCAAACAATTTATTTATTGGCCTAAAATCTCCATAAGACAACTATGATTTTATGTTAAAAGAAAGCATGTGATGATAGCAGTATAATGGAACATAGAGGCCACAACTGGATCATCACGTATGTACTGCACAAGTTGCTGCACAAACACAAACAGAAAATCCGACTCCCAGGGAGTGCAGAAATACGTAAACAAAACAATGGATGGCAGGGAATATCAGTGAAGAGAAAAGAAACAATTTTGGGAAAAATTTTATGTGACTTGCCCAACACAAAGCAAATGAAACTAAAAAAAGGAAGCTATCAAATGAGCCAGCAGGCAAGGTCTCACAAAAAAACCTAATCAGTAATGCATATATAATACTCTTGTCCCCTATGCAGAATACATCAAATTCTTATAGTATTTATTTTCCTTTATTACTTTAAAATACTAAAATAAATGTCAGATCATAGACTTCTATTTAAACAAACAAACGAACAAAAAAACCCCCCCCAAAACCCCAAGCATTTCTTTGATCCTGGCTGATCCTAATTTCTAATATAAGCCCAGAAATTAAATATTGCTGTCCATCCCTGGCAATGCAGTTGCTTAAATGAGCATGTTCCCTCTTCTATTCTATGAATCATTCATTTATTAATAAACTCATTCTAGGAATCTTGAGTAGAGTCCAGCAGTCTGTATTCATATAAATATTCCCAATTAAGATTATTTGCAATGTCTGCAATGCAGTCAAAAAACAGTTGAGAGTAGAGAAGAAAAGATGTGCAAGTGTGAGGCAATTCACTCTGGGCTCAGTGGGTAGCTTAGAACAAGCAGAATACAATATGAATAGATATAGATAGCTTGTATTAGATGTTAATCTTTGTTAGTTTCCCTTCTCACTTTTTTTCCAAACCCTTTCACTTCCTAGTTCTCCTGCCTTTTCTTTTTTGCCTATAGTCCTTTAATTTCAAAGGATTTGTTTAATATCAGGTCTGAAGGGTCTTCTTCCCTTATATGAATACATGAATAATTTTCCAAAATTGCTTTTCAGATCTATGAATATGGTAAATTCAAACTTGATAGAAGCTAGTCAGGCAGCAAGTTGCAACTGCTAGCCCAAGCAGGTCAGAAACACATACCTTGTCATACTGCATAATATGTCCACAATGATCTGTTTGTGCTGTGTGACCCAGATACAGAAGATTTTCTGATTCCAAAATCAGGAAAATTTTTATTAACTTCAATAGGACTCATGTTTATCAACTCCAAATGCAAATCCTAATTAACTCAAGTCTCCAACAAAGAACATTTTTTTTTTTCCCAGTGAGATACCAAAACATTGAGAAAAACTGACGTTTCTACAGTATGATAAGAAATCTGCAGGTCTCCTGTTTTTATTTTGAGCCCACGTGTAAGAACCATGTGATGCATCATAGAGCAGGAAATGGAGCTGGCAAAGAAGGTTGCATGTGGGAAAAGTGCACCTAGTAACATGGCTTTCTTCATGGCACTGTCCTGGTAAGAGGCACTGACTTCATAGCTACTACACGGATTTGAAGCCCCTTTACTGCTCTAAAACTCCACACAGCAGGTGAACACGTGGAAAGCAGGCACAGCACTAGTGGTAGCACAGGAAATATAAATGCTGTGTAAGGAAGGGAAGAGAACAAAGGGTGCAAAGTCAGAGATGGAAAGAGTAGAGTAGAATATTGGAGCTGGAGGGGACCTACAACGATCATCCAGTCCAACTTCAGTTGGATCATCCAGTCCATCCAGACCACTTCAGGGCTGACCAAAAGTCAAAGCATGTTGTTAAGGGCATTGTCCAAATGCCTCTTAAACACTGACAGGCTTGGGGCATTGACCACCTCTCCAGGAAGCCTGTTCCAGGGTTTGACCACTCTCTTGGTAAAGAAATGCCTCCTAATGTCCAGTCTAAACCTCCCCTGGCGCAGCTCTGAACCATTCCCATGCATCCTGTCACTGGATCCCAGGGAGAAGAGATCAGCACCTCCCTCTTCCACTGCCCTTCCTCAGGAAGCTGTAGAGAGCAATGAGGTCGCCCCTCAGCCTCCTTTTCTCCAAACCAGACAAGCCCAAAGTCCTTAGCTGCTCCTCATAGGACATGGCTTCCAGCGCTTTCACCAGCTTTGTTGCCCTCCTCCGGACACATTCAAGGACCTTCACATCCTTCTTAAACTGTGGGGCCCAGCACTGCACACAGTACTCAAGGTGAGGCTGCACCAACACTGAATACAGCGGGATAATCACCTCTTTTGACCGGCTGGTTATGCTGTGATTGATGCACCCCAGGATGCGGTTTGCCCTCTTGGCTGCCGGGGCACACTGCTGACTCCTATTGAGCCTGCTGTCGACCAGCACCCCAGGATCCCTTTCTGCAGGGCTGCTCTCCAGCCACTCCTCTCCCAATTTATACTTGTGTCTGGCGTTACTCCGTCCCAGGTGCAGAATCCAGCACTTGGACTTGTTAAATTTCATCCCATTAATCATTGCCCAATGCACCAATGTGATGGACAAAGCATGTCCACCGAAGAAAAAATTAAAGGCTGTTCTCTCTCATCTCACTCTAAGGTCTTCATTATAAGACTACTCCGGCATTCTCAACAACTTTACTGGTTTTTTGTTTAATTGAAAAAGAATTATTTTCAGAAGTGCATTTATCTGGCTCCCAAAGGGGAAGGAAAACCTAACTAGCATATGATTAATTTTATTTGTTCAAAACATTATAAATATGATCCTTAATTTCATATTAACAGAATTCAATCTCAGGTACCTATTCTTAAGAGTGGCTATGGACAAATAATTCCTTGCAGTGCTCAGACATTTGGAAAGTTAAACAAAGCTCCCCATAGTGCACAGTTCTTCCTTCACCAGCACGACTACAGAAGAGAGGCTTTGAGTACTGAGCAAGTAAATATTACCTCTTTAAAACAACTGCAGGTTCCCTGACAACTTTCACTATCTGTGAAAATAATCATAAAATTCCACTATACATTCCTGCCCTGAAATTTATAGACAAAGATCTACTTTTTAAATTATTTCTGTTTTTTTGACAAAAAGAAAACAAAGAAATGTCATATAAAAATAACACAGGCTCAAACTCCTTCATGTAGTTATACATTTCTCCAGTATAGTGCAAGTTTAAAGGGAGAGGCTCAGACTTTAATTTGAGTGCCTTTCTGTGCGTCATGATTTCAGTATTAACATGGATTAGTGTCTTCAATAGGTAAGTGTTCTGCATTAGACGAATAATTTGGAAATACTATTTAGAAATCATGTCATCTTAGAAGAATTATATTTAAGTCATTATCTAATACAACAGCATTATTTTGGTCTCTATTCTTCAACAAAACCAGAAATTTTGAAGATCCCAAAAGATATTATAAAAAGGCTGGTAGTTTCTATTAAAAAAATAGGGAAAACACTTTCTAAAATTATCAGAAACAAAGTAAGAAACTCAACTCTACCAAGCATTAAAATATTTTCAACACAATTTAATATTTAGTTTGGCTTTCTCCTCTTCTTCCCCACTTCCCTCGACACCAGGCACTAGGAACTGAAGGAGCTTTACACCCAAAAAGGTATCTGACTGCATAGTCAATTCTTTGCTTTGGTTCACCTGCCCAGTATGCAATAGCAAAACTACTTATGGGAAGTCAGACAACCTGTACACGTCTCCTCTGCTAGCATCCAGACACTGCAAGGAATGAGTTACAATCTGTGACACCTGTATCAAGCAGAAATAAAGCAACTAGTGGCATTGACCATCTTTTCAGAAGGATATAGGACTTCAGCTGGTTCAAAATTTATAAACAAAGACAACAACAGCCAGGAATATAACTTTTTATGCTATATATAAATGTGGTAAAAACTACAACAATCTGATTTTCTCTTTCCCCTGGCATTCCATTAGCTCTTATACTTAATCTTGAATTTTTGATCCTCCCCAAAATCCTTGTTGCCTTTACTTAGTTTATCTGTGACAGCAATTTCTCTAATTGACCAAATGTCTATATCTAATTAGTTTTATTTGTCTTTATCTTTGCGTGGTACGACTAGAAGTTTTACACAGACAGCAGTAACAAGCAGTTGTTCTAGGCAGAATGAGATATTTAGGACTTCAACACAGAAATGTGATGTAGAGAAATGCAGGCCTGGTATGACAGCCTTGAGAAGTAGAGACCCAGGATGCAGCACAGAGGAGGGCAGGCATGGAGTGATAAGAAGCGGGGCACAAGCTTGGCACTGAAGAACCCACAGCTATAAATAACTCAGAAATAATCAGTTAAAAATACGCAAATCCGGAGCTGGATAAAACTCAGTTTAGGGACAACAAAAATAGTATTTAACATACATGAAGAGCACCATAAACAGTAAGTTTGGATTTAATCTGCAGCTACACACCAATGAAAAAGAAAAGCATAAATGTGTGTAGGCAAACATGTAACAATGGCCCCAACTGGAAGGGCAGAGGAAGATCATAGAAACACAGAATTGTTTAGGTTGGAAAAGACCTTTAAGATCATCAAGTCCAACCTTTAACCTAGCACTGCCAAGTCCACCACTAAACCATGTCCCCAAGCTCCACATCTACACGTCTTTTAAATACCTCCAGGGATGGTGACTCAACCACTTCCCTGGGCAGCCTGTTCCAGTGCTTGACAACCCTTTTGGTGAAAAAATCTTTCCTAATATCCAGCCTAAACCTCCCCTGGTGCAACTTGAGGCCATTTCTTCTTGTCCTATTGCTTGTTACTTGGGAGAAGAGACCGACACCCACCTCGCTACAACCTCCTTTCACGTAGTTGTAGAGAGTGATAAGGTCTCCCCTGAGCCTCCTTTTGTCCAGGCTAAACAACCCCCGTTCCCTCAGCCGCTCCTCATAAGACTTGTGCTCTAGACCCTTCACCAGCTTCGTTGCTCTTCTTTGGCCATCAAGATGAGCATCATACTCCTCCCAGCGAAGAACTCCAGATGCTGACAACTTACTGAAACCCCCATCACAAAGCCAACACCAGAGGGAAACCACCCATCTCAGGACTTAGAGAAACAGTGGAAGGGTGACCATAACACCAGAAAAAGGAATAGAAACTAAGAAGTGTGTGTTACCATTTTAATTTTAATAATAATACTATTGAGACTTCTTCTGTATATAAGTACTCTAACTACATTTTACTATTTTTTAAAATAGTAATTAGATCTAGACTAATGGTGATTCTTGAACCAGACCGTTAAGATTTCCATTATACTAACAATAAATTCTTGGCTTTACTTACACAGGTAAGGTGTGCTTCCTTTGCCCATAAACAAGATTCTGAGCATAACAATTTATAACCTGTTTTACCTGTACTCTCTTTTTTCCCCCATTTTTCTAGTGGGGGAATAACTTGCTGCCATTTACTCTTCAGTCTCTTTCCTTACATTTGCTCAACCTTACCTTTAGTTCAACCTTGCAAAATTGTCATAGAAATTTATCAGTAGAACGATAGATACTTATCATTCATTTCAACACAGTGACACTTTACTTACAAAAGGAGACAAACAAGTGAAAAAGATAAATGTATGCAACAATGAATAGCATAGGCAAGGTAAATCAAAACTTTCGTTCATCCACCCTTAGAAACCAAGAACAAAGGACACTGAATGAAGTATAAATGGTGGCCATTTCAGAACTACTAAAAAGTAGTAGTGATTTATCACATAACACCCCATAAACTGAGGAACACATATCGCACAAAAGTTTACCTTTACACCAAGTTTGCTTCAGCAAAAAAAATAACAAGTCTTATATGGTGGAGATGTACCTTGTTGGATAAGGGCTTCTGCTGCAGGCTCCCCAGAACCTACATTTACATAGTCTTCATTAGGATGCTTTCTGTTGTAATGCCTCTTCAGGGAACCAGATATGTTGCAGGAATAGTGGCAATGTGCACAACGGAAAGGCTAGAAGCAAAAAGGAAAATGTTAGAACACAGGTCTAAGCTGCAATGTTTGATCCCGAGAAACCATGTTCATTTCTGGTTTAGGCACCTTCCAAGGAGACCTTCCAAAATTCAATATAAATGGAAGTTGTAACTAAACGTTACCTAAGATTTGGTACTTTTTATTATGTGCAAGACACCAAGTATTCTCAACATTATAAGATTATTACCTACTTTTCGTAATTCAGTAAACTGTGTGTTTTCATAATTGATGATCACAGGTCTGACCACGTGGAGACTTTCTACTACAAGGAAATGACTCAGCTGCCGTGAGCTTTGGTCTGAAAAGGGGGAGTAAGAGAGCTAAAGTAACTGAAGGTACAATATGATTGTACAGCCAACCTAATTTAACAGATAACCGTACCTGACAGGGTTGATCTCTTCCCTTTCCTTTCCTTCTCTCTCCAACATGCTTGCAACTGCTTCCCTTTCACTGGCACTTGCATTCATCTGACCGTTTGGTGAGCTAAGTTTTGGGAACTAAATTAATTAATTTTTAAGAACATAGGTCTCCCTTCAACTGACAGGGAAAGACATTTCTAAAGAAAAAAGTTTAGGAAAACAAGCATTTGTGCCTAAAGCTAGCCTTTGAGAATAACCTTCTGACTGAGATATGTCACAGTTACAGGAAGCTTGACACAACCATTAGGGTCCTGGAAAAGAATGCACACATTGACCAAAGTCCTCGGGGAAAAGTCAAGTACCTCAGAATGGGATGCAAAATGTTTCATGCACAGCAACCAGGCCCACCTAAAGCTAGTCAGCAGAAAATGGTTGGTACAGAAATGTTTATTAAGAAGCTGAATCTAAAGCAGGGAAATGTCTGCAGTCAGGGTCCATTGACCAGAACATTTCCCTAAGCTTGCTGCTCATGACCTTCCTTCAGGCTCCAAACAGCAAAAATAAGGAAGAAAAGTGGTGTTTAGATTCCCTTAACCTTAAAATTCAGAAGGTACTGTAACATTCAGCCATTCAATTTTTCAGAGAGGGGTACTCTCCTTTTCTATTGCTGAAACTGTCTTTTTTTCAAGAAAATAATCCAGACAGACTGCTGTGTTCTTGTACCACTCTCTACATACTTCCATGTCCTGTATGTTACCTGCTATCGAATAGCAGGATTGCAAATTCATGGAGCTTGGAAATACGATGGATTAAATTATCATTGGGTCACATAACTACTGACATTCCTCCAAGTTTGGTATGCATGCAAACAACTGTCCCAGAAGGAGGTAACACGTTACTAACAGACAGTTTTCAAACTCCTTTTGACAAATACTCCTGATTGACCTATTTCAGTGTTGTGCAGTTCTCTTGATAATGCATTGAATAGCCACACTTACATGCAGGCTGACAGAGGACTGAAAAGAGGTGCTGAGTCAACAGTTCTAAAGCTGATCCCAAGGTCAGAACCAGCTATATTTCAAGAACTGCATTATGAGTACATGCATCCCGTTAGACATTAGAAAAGGAAAATGATGTATTTTCATTTACAAAAAATCCTTTTAAAAAGATAAGTCCACAGCAAAACTACATACTTAAGAAATAAAAATTATTTGTTCAAAATGTATCATCTCTTTAGATGACTTGCTTCATTTTCTTGTATGTCTTCTCTTCCAAAATTTAAACCATGAATCAAAAGACTGTCTTCCTTTCTGCTTTATGGAGGTACGTAGCATTGGTACTTATTAAGAATGGCTGAAGCATACTCTTTAGCGAAGCAAAATGATTTGTTAGATAATGAAAGATGTTGCACATGAAAATAGTATGATGTTTTCAGTAAGAAATATGCTCATTGCCAAGATAAAGTGTTACATTAAAATGAACGTTTTCATACATACAAAATACTGGATTTTTCTGGAAAAGAAACTAGTATCATTTCTACTTCCTCAATATAACATTTAACAATCATTACATCAAGACCTATCATGCTGAGAACCAATGTGAAATTTAGAAATAAAATCATACTACAGTTTATTAAAATAAACCATATCACTAAACTAAACACTTCATAGAAACATTAACAATCTTCAAAACTCTTTCCAAGACACGTTTCAGCTAAACGGGGTGTTTTAAAATTAATTCTCTTCAATTTTCTTCAAGTATATGAACTCATCTATAGTACATTAGACTGGCAAACCTTCAGAGAAAATTAAGGTGGGCAATGAACAGTGATGTATGGGATTTACTCTCTTACTTCCCTAGCACATTTTAAGGTACATATTAGATTAGGACTCTCAAGGACGGACAGTCAAAAAAACCAATAGTTTGTTTCATATTGCAACATACACATATTTTTGTCAAGTAAAGATACTAATTACAAACTGTCCATCAACAAAATAACCCCATCTCAAAAGTCTGAATATAAAGTCAAAGTTCCCAAAATATTAAAATGTTAAGATGCTGTAATTGTCACCAAACAGGAAAATGTGCCAGTTTTAAAACTGTTGTCTGAAGTTCCATGTATTTCTAAATGACTTATCAATAAGCATGATTTATATATTTTCTTACCTTGAAAGAGACATGTTGTTCCATATGACGTAGGAGCTGTGGTTTTTGGGCAGCTGTATAGTCACACACTGTACATTTAAACTGCTTTCCTGAAATGAGAATAGGAAATGGAATAACATTTTTCTATTTAAGTTCAGAAAACTACTGATTATATTTCCTCATAAAGATGATTTCCAAAATGCTAAGAATGAACAATGAACAATACTAGAAGTACAGCACTTGCTCTGCAAAATTTTGGTTAAATAGAGTTAAGAGCAGAGTAAGGAAGAAAAAAGGCTCAAGTGCCATCTTTAAATTATAAGCATTAAATAGTCTAGTTGCTCCTGGGATAGTCACTTGGGAAAGAAGAAAAAGAATCATTATAGTGCAGCCAAAGTGGAAGACGAAAATAAATTATTTACAACTGCAGGCACAGTTATTTTGCTATTTGTAAAGCAAATTTGGAAATCCTTTAAACACAGATGTTTAGTCATGTTCACGTGTTTTTCCCGACTTCTGTCCCAAGCACTGAATAGTTATGATTCAAATACGTTTAAAACTTCTTGGTTTTTCCACTATAAGTTTTCTTGATGTCTTTTTAGTAGGGTATGACATGACCTATTATTTTTACCACAAGATTTGGTTATGTGTTTAGCACTACTCTTCCAACAATGACTCAAACTATCATAAAAGGGTTTTCTACACTGGCTTAACCCTGGATACAGGGAGAAATAAAATGTGCTATGGACAAAAATAAGATCGGAATGGCAAATAATATAGAGGTTTTGTGTTTTGACCTTTCACTTTTGCTTACACAATTTTAAATCAACGGGCGCAAGTTGCTCCATCAACATCGGATTGAATGATGCCTGCTTGCCTTGTTCATCATGACATTTTGTCCTTTCTCATCTAAATCTCTGCAGTAACCCTAAGTCTCACATACAGTCACACAAGGCAAGAGAAAACACATACTGGGACTAGTTCATGCTTTATATGCGGTGACTTACACACTGGTGGCTACCAAACACTAGGGATAATGGGTAGGTTCCTTGGAGAGTGCTGATTTATATTTCTTCATTTTATTTGGGCACAAATTTTCTCAAAATGTATGGAGTTAAAGTAACTGTTGGACTTCTTCTCTTCTGCACCAATTGTTTCAAAAATCATAGAGTGGACCAGAGGAGGGGTAAAGACAATGGGTGCATACTTGCATAAACATTGCTACTTCAGATACCGACCTAAAAAGTCATTGAAAGATTTGAGACAGTCTCTGTCTCCCAGGTACTTGGCAGACTGAAAGTCTGCATTGTAAGCAGGTCTTCTACACAACATAATGCAATTAAGTAGAGTCAATGCAATTTATATATACTGCTTTGTGGGAAAAAAAAGTTACTTCAGTTCAGAAGTATCATCCAAAGAAAGGTATTACTTTAAATTCCACAGACAAGACATTATACTTGGAATTTCTTTACATGCCTATGAGCTTTCTAGTCAGACATCCATACTGAAGGTACTAACCCTCCAACCTGAAATAGCAACAATAAAATTGAAGAACAAGAACTGGCATTTCAATTAATGAAAGCTGATGCTCAGAACATTCAGTCTAAAATAAAGTCAGTATTTTTAACAGAGGGCATGATTAATGACTATGACAATTTACTTAGAAATCAGTTGGATGTCCTGTCATATTAAGTCTTTAAATCAAGTCTGCTTAGCCCTTACTAAAAAGATATACTACAATCCAGCAGAAATGTGATGCAAAATTATTAGATTGGTTATGGCCTGTACTCTGCAAGAGATCAGATTTTTGATCGTAAGAGTCTGCTTTTGGCCCTGAAATCATTAGTCCTTCTTAAGGCAAGATGGTCAGATTTTCTCATGTTATATTGTTAGGATTCTCTAACAGGAATGAATTCTCTCTGACATGTTTGAGAAACATCTGTTGCTGTTTGAAGCTCTGCAGAGAGTGAAACTCCCAAACATATTACCATTCTGTAGGTTTCTATCAATTTCCCTTCAAAGCATTCTCTCTTCCAAATCTTTTTTTTCCTTATGATTTAAAATAACACAATTTCCTTCCTTTTATTCTCTGGGTTTCATACTCCCTTTCCCCATATTTTGTCTTTAAGATTGTATCAGTCCTGCTACCTCCAGCCAAATTACAAGGTGTATTAAATACAGAAAGACTTCATTCCTGTATTAAATGCCCAGGGCTGGCAAACTGTATTTGACTGATGTAGAATAAGTATGTGCTAAAAACTACTCCAAAAGCAAAAGAACCAAAAGGAAGGATGGAGAAGTACTATACAGAATATTCTGTATTATCCTGAAGAGATCAGGTTTCTTTAGATTCTGGATCTTGCTAAAAAAAGTTAACGAGCATTTTATACTGAGTGTGAAAGTTTCCATAAAACACAGCTAAGAAAAACCTTAAGACAACTTCTGATGTCTAATTAAAATAACAAAAACCAGGTTTTCTGCTTTATTGCTTATCACAAACAGTAATAAGCCTGGACTATGGAATTGTTTTCTATCATGCCACTGTTGAGAAGTCTGTCTCCTGGAGAGGAATAAAGCAGACAGAAAACTACTTTATATTCCACTGATTAAACTGACCTTGCAGGGCTGATATTTGAACAAAAATTGCCTGGATTCGTAAGTCAAGACTCATAAACAGCGAAACGTCTTTCAAATTAATTTATTTGTGAAATAGCTGAAGAACACTAGATGTGCACTAGTAAGAACTTTTGAAGTGCTGTCACTATAGAAAGGGACACTGGGCAAAGAGAAACTGTCAGCATTCAAGAGGCTGAAAGTCCCTTGACAAATCATACACTACATTCCTGGTGACAAATGTTATCTTATTTTTCACAAGTGTTTGAAATGCATGAAAAGTTTACTGGGGTGGACTTAGTGAGGAAAATTACTTAAGACTCCACAGACAGTGAGATTCTGTTTCCACTGGAGCCAATGGCAAAATGCATTTTCCAAAGGTACAGGGAATTTCCTGGAACACTTTTGGAAGTGTAAAAAGCAAGGCAAAAGAGCGTTAAGTCTTTGATCTATTTGTATCAGTCAAAAAGGGAGGTGCATCAAAAAGGAACATGCAGTCACCTCAGTTATTGCAGAAGATGATGACAGTCTGAAGCCAGATAAAAAAGGCTCCTGGTAATAACACTGCCTCTAGAGTCAAGGTTTCAGCCTGACCTAGCAGAAAATGACAAGAGAATACAGTTCCTTGCATGCAATTAAATGTTTAAAACTAACTTCACACCTTTAAACCAAATCCAGACAAGGCTAGCTCCTGCATGACTATAGTGCTATTCTTAACCGTGCCAAATTCCAAAGCAGCCTCAGCTGAATTGCAATGATTACTTACACACACACATATTTTGTTCAAGAAATAGAACTAACTCACAGGTAAAAACAAATTCAACTTTCATTGCTGAATTTCACTATTTGGACATGCCAGATGGTGAAAACAAAACAGAAAGGTTTTGAAATGAAACCCCATGCAGAGATTTTTTTACAGCACCATACAAAGAGACCTTCTTTTTCTTTATAGTCTGATCGTGCTCCAAATTTCCTTTTAATTCAAATACAACCTGCCTCCTTCTCCCAGCCAGGAATCAGCTGAGGATTGCATTTGGCAAGTAAAACCTTGATTCTTGTATATGAAGTTTAGACCTATGTGCAACACCTGCTTGTTACTGACCAAGTTATTTCAAAATATTGGCAAGTACTTTTTGAGTAACGAGTGATTTACTAACTCATGGTAATACTACAGCAACTTTGGCAATACTATAGTAACTATATGCTTCCTGTAATATGTATCATGCGAATGTAAAAGGGATCACCTCTTTACATAAACATAATAAATAAATAAATATCTCTGATACAAAAACTTCACATATATTCTAAAGATGTAACAGAGCATTGTGTGCTTTCTGTGAAAGGACAATGCTAATGAATATGCAAATTTTTTTTTAAAAGACTTTAAATGAAATGGTCAATACAGAGTAGAATGAGGTTTCACAAGGTTGCATGAGTAACAAAGATCACGGTACTAAGTCATAATGAAGGTCTGTACAACTTATCCTGCTAAATTATTTACTTCAATTTGATAATCACAGAGGAATAAAGTATTGTTGTGTCCCAAATTTTGATATAAAAGATGGTATTTTTCTCAATTTGTATCTCACTTTTTTCTGTTATCATCACAGAAATATTAAAATTACGGAGCAAATGCATGTGCTGCATGTGTGCCTATAGAGAATACAGGCTCAGGCTCGCCACTGGCTGACTAGACCTGGGGACACAGAGCTGCAGTAGCCTTGCCTCTATTGGGCTACGGGATTCAGCAACTCCTAACAATATTCTCACAGAAGAAAGCAGTAAGAGACTTAATCATGGAACTATTTGTATTTTCAAATTTCTATTGAGATCAACAATTCTCTGTAGGGATATAAAGCCAACACAAAATTTCAGAAAAATCAAGTATTCCAGAGACAGCTGTCTTTCACAGAAATTAATTTTGCAAAGTTTTGAATTATTTCACAAACAATGTCTCCTGGGAATAAACAAAATTTGTAAATAGCACTCAGTGTTCAACTGAAAAATGCTTGTTAATAAAGCCCTATAGTATAGAATCATAGAATAGTTTGGGTTGGAAGGGACCTCTAAAGGCCATCTAGTTCAACCCCCCTGCCGTGGCCAGCGACATCTTCAACTAGATCAGGTTGCTCAGAGCCCCGTCCAACCTGACCTGGAATGTTTCCAGGGATGGGGCTTCCACCACCTCTCGGGGCAACCTGTGCCAGTGCTTCACCACCCTCAGCGTAAAAAATTTCTTCCTTATAGCTAGTCTCAATCTACCCCCCTTTAGTTTAAAGCCATTCCCCCTTGTCCTGTCACAACAAGGCCCTGCTAAAAAGTCTGCTACCATCTTTTTTAGTAACCCCCTTGAAGTACTGATAGGCTGCAATAAGGTCTCCCCAAAGCCTTCTCTTCTCCAGGCTGAACAACCCCAGCTCTCTCAGCCTTTCTTCACAGGAGAGGTGTTCCATCCCCCTGATCATTTTTGTGGCCCTCTTCTGGACCCGCTCCAACAGGTCCGTGTCTTTCACGGACTGTACAGCCAGTATTTACTGCCCTAAAATAAACTTGGATTTAATAAACATGCACTTACCATCAGCAGTATGGAGGAGTTTATGGCTCTTCAAAGTGCCTTTTGATTTGAACTTTTTCCCACACATATCACAAAGGTGCATTTTCTCAGTGCTGTGACGATTCATATGGGCTTTCAGGTTACTCTTGCTGCGGGTGGCATACTCACAGAGAGAACATTTGAAGGGTTTGACACCTAAAAATAAAAAAATATACTCTGAAACAAACAAGCTGTACCTTTTGATGAGAGAGTGGACATTTGCTTGAAAGAAATTTAAGATCATGTGAGCAACATGGACAACAAGGTCAACATTTTAAAATTTGGAAATCTACATTTAAGAAATTTCATCTATAGCTTCTGTGTAAATGATACTGAGCTCTTGACAGCATCATTTAACTTACTAAGAGAAAGGAGGGGTTCTTTTAGAATTAAATACTTCCCTATTGAAGCCCAGTACTGAGTTTAACAAAGCAAATACTAATATTTCGGTCTTGGTGTGTCCATCCTTCATTTAAAAGTAGAATCCAGACTGCCTAAGTTGATGTCTAGCTGGTACATACCAAATCTCCCTCTAAAAGTCTTCAGATAACTATCAGTGTCTATTTACTACAATAAAGAATGAAGAAACCTGTTTTAAGGAGGACTGGTTCATTAGGTACTTAATATGTAAGCGGAAGTTAAATGTGCAAAGCTGTGTTTTATTGTTAGTATGAGATTTGCTAATGGCTCACGCAGTAGTAGCTTCCCCCCCCCCCCTCGGTAAGATGCAAGCACTTACAATTTCACCTCTCTCAAACAGTCCAAAGCATGTAATAGAGAGACGCACAGTATGTCATCTAGCAGAAGGTCTACAAGAACAAAGTAAATCCTTCAAAGAAAAGTTGAATAAATCTGAACTGGCAGAGTAGTTCAACAGTTTCATGAGGCTCTGGCAGGTTTAGATTGATATTCATGACCTTAAAACTAGATTTACAAGCATGAGGAATTATAGCCTACTTTAAGCAGACTTGATTGCACACTTTGATTTGGGAATAAATTTCTATTCACCTCTTTCTTCTGCTAGTTAGATGAGATGGGTTCCAAGCTTTCTTGGCAGAATAAACAAACTGTATCTATGGAATACACAAGTAATTGCTCTAAGCCTACAATTTTGCATTACCTAAACTCCTTAATGGAGTAAAGGCTACTGGAGAGGACCACTACTATAGTACACAGGCAGGTAAGCTCATAGTTAAAGCATTCAAATATGCAGTACTAGTATAAATGTCTGAACTATCTGCATGGGAACAAACACTTTGGAACCAAAATATCAGTTTGAGAGTACCATATCCCATTATCCCCTTTCATGCAGAGGGATGGCTAAAGAATCCAAAATAATGCTCAAATGCCATAGGCAATCTGTTCCATAGATTATTAACTGACTAAAGAGCATACGAGTGGTCTTCCACCTGTTATAAAAATAGACAGACTGGGTAGACACAAGATTTTACTGGGCATAGATTTTAAGTTCAAGGGATTTTTAACCTGTGTGTTGCCATATCACTGGTATTTCTCCCTAAGAAGTCATAGATATGATCAGCATTATCTTATGGGTTTTTCATCACTGTTTATGTCCGTGTCAGCTAGCTGCCATGCTCAGTGTGATTTAATTAAAATACACACAGAATTTATATGTATACATCAAAGCAACTGGATTTCAATTGTTTTACTAATAGGTTTCCAGACCAAGTATTTTTGGACAAATGTGAAAGGAGCAGCAGTTATTCATGAGAAGATGCAGAAAATTACTTGTTTTAAGAGACTGAGCATGTATTTAGTTCACTTCTCCTTACTCACATTTATTATAGAATATTTTATAGATGTTTATGAATGAGTTTTGGAAAAAAATGAATCAGAAACTTATTAATTTTATAAAACATTTAAGCTGTCTATTCATTTTATGAGCGTGCAGTTCCATATGTGATCCGGAATCTATTAAACTAATTATTTAACCTCTACTGTAGCTTTAAGCTTTTGATTCAGGTATAGCAATAAATTTGAATTCCTTTTTATGTCAGCAAAGCTTGTGTGGAATGAGACTGATTATATGCCCAAAAGCTTAAAACCAGAGTTTTACCTTCATGAGCCCAAATATGACGTTGAAGGTCTGATCCGTTCTTCATAAAATAAAAATCACAGTAGGGACATTTCACAGCTCGTTTTCCAATAAGTCCTTTCAGCTGAACTCTTCTGCCAAGAATCTCAGAAATAGTAGTCATTGAAACCTCTGAGAGAAATGTAAAAGGTAATAAAAACCAGAAGGACATGAGGGAATTTGTTCTATAAGTAATATTGAAGAGCTAGATCCTGATTCACTCCAACTTTTTAAAAGCTCTACTTCCCCTACTGCCACTCAGATAAGACCTGAGCAAAGAACATAAGGACCTTTCTTCCTTTAGGGCTTCTAGGATGTTCTGTCCTTTCTCTCCTGATTTGTGTACTCAGTGTCCCCACTGCCTGGTTAAAAAAAAAATATTTTAAATATAAAAAAGTCTTGGGTGTGTCACTGGCTTAGAAATCATGTTCCAACTATGAACTTTCCCAATAAGCTAATTTGGCACTTTTTTCTTCAATATTTTCAAAAGACTTTATTCACGATTTCACCCCAGATTTCCAGATGTGAAGGATCTGAAGACAATCACTTCAGCCACAGCTATAATGATCAGAATGCCTGATAACCAGAAACTTTAAAGGAAAAAACACACTCACAGAATAAATGTGATTGGAAGGGACCTCTAAGGTCACCTGCTCCAAGCAGGGCCAACTTTGGAGTTCCAACTTCGAAGTTACATCAAGTTGCTCATGGTCATATCCAGTCCTGTTCTGAATATATCCAAGGATGGAAATTCTACAGCCCCTCTTGGCCCATTCCAGTGTTTGACCATCTTTACAGTAAAAATTATTTTCCCAATTTCTAATCAGAATTTCCTTGCTTCAACTCATGTCCCTTCACTGTTCCAAGAAGATACTGGCTCTGTCTTCTTTTTAATCTCCTATTGGATAGCTGAAGACAGCAACTAAGATTCCTCTCCCAGCCTTCGCTCATTCAGGCTAAACACACTCAGCTCTCTAAGTTCTTCCTTCATACGATCTAATGTTTTGGTTGTCACAGTGAAAAAGCTCAAAATAACGAAGTTTAAATTAAAATGTCCCAAACACACAAAATGAAAACATCCAAATGCTTTTAAAAAATAAATCCAGTTACTCAATGAATTTCAGATAAATAAAATGCTAAATATCATGACTCAATAAAAGTACAGCACTCATGCAATCTAAACATTAAGACATGAAAGCTGATTACTTATTATGCCAAAAATCTTACAAAATTTGAAAGTTACAGTCTAAACTTAGATATTTACCAAATATGAACTGTCATACCTAGTCTCCTGATGATTGGTCCCAGAATGCAATCAAAAATCCTGCCTGAACTCATATGCACAAGGAAAACAACCTCAAAAGGGAGATATAGGAGCCCATGAACTGAGCAGAGATATGTTCTAAAGTACCCAAAAAAGAAAAATACAGACACAAGTCTGAACTCTCATCTGCCTTCTATGGCTTAGATCCTTCACTCATGACCGCAGGCTAGTATGTCTGCTCAGTAGGGATCTATGAAAGCTGATGCCTCTCATGTCAATATTGTTGAATATTAACAAATATCATATTAAAATCAGACAGTGGATGAAAAGGTAGATAATTCTGAGAGCTAGGACCAGTATCCAAGACTCCTCCTTCACTGCTGAGAACCCAAATCATTTGGCAATAAAGCCAAGCTCTCTTATCTCTTTGGTTTGAAATACTGCTCTACCAAAGTCTACGGAGATTTTTGTCCCACTGCCTTCACGGGACCAGAATTCAACTCCTATTCTCTGCAAACCTAAAAGAGGAAAGAGTACTGTTTTATTTCATACTTTCTACTTGATGAAATAGAAGAGACAAGAGAGGGGTCATGCTGAATGATATTAAGAAAGGAAGGAGAGGGGAGCTCCAGAAATAGCCTTTTAATGATAAATATGAAAGGGTTTCAATTTAAATTAATTTTTGATATGTCGTTTTAAAATTCAATTCCTTTTAACAGGATCCATTTTTCCTTTCATCTTTATTCTTTTCCATTTACATTTTTAAAAACAATTGCACTCATTCCACTGCAATACTTGATAGCTTATACCATCAGACCCCTCATATTTATTTGGCTTGTAATTAAGTATGTTGTACGAATAAAGGATTTCCTCCTGATTACAAGGACAGCATGCAGAGGAAAAAGATTTGTGCATTAATTCTCCCCCGTGTATTTAAACAGTGTTGTTGCATAACTACTGCATAGGCATATCTTATGTGTAGTATTTCTTTAGTACCATGGAGATATATCTAATAAATCTGGTATTTTGCTTCTAAGTTCTATTTGCCTGTGATATATGAATTAAAAATGAAGACACAAAATAATAGGCTGTGCAGATTTTCTTTTTTAACCTTACCTCTATTATAACCCAGAGTTTAAAAGAACCACTTTCCTGGATCAACAAATTTACACTATACTTTTAGAGGGATACAGATACCAAATGAATTGTTAAAAAGTATTTTAAATGCATGAGTTTAGCACGTCAGGGCTCCACAGTTAACTGGTGTTTCTGGATCCCAGACACAGCATACACTAATAATTCAGCAGTCAATGGACCAGTGCAGACCAACGGCAACCTGTAAAGGCACAGTACATCATGTACTGCTAGTTCACAGATCACATTATTTAGGGAGGCCTCCTATACTCCCTGGCTCAGACAGCACAAAGGCTTTATAGGCACAGCTCTTGAGATTCAATTTCTATGCTTACTGGGTGACATACCTCCTGACTACAGTATAGCACAGAAGCCTTTCCTCATCTCAATTTGCTGCATCAGACATGTCCCCTGATGTATGACAAGCCCTCCAACCACACTGTTGTGGAGTGGTCTGCAAATAAAGAGGTTTGGTAACTGAAGAGCTAAAGTGTGAGTTAGTCTGAAATTCAAGTGAAGGAAATTGTTTAAAACACGGGTCTAGCACTATCTAGTGGCAGTAGGAAGATAAGAAACTACTGCTTTACCTATTACGTTTTATTTCTGACAAAGACAAGAAAAGTTACATAATTTTAATTGGATTTTTTCTTCCCCAAACTCAGTTTAAGCATGGCCAGTATTTTCTTTCTTAATATCAAATTATGTCAGGTGATAAGTAACACTGTAAATGAGTTAATTAAATTATATTGGCCAATGCAGTCAATTCTCCTTCATCCATAGTAGCAGTGGGCCTTTCTATCCAACATAACACAGATACTGAGGAGGAAAGTACAGACACACCAATGCGTCTCTGCTGAGTTCACATCAATCAGATTTAAGTCAGTCCCTGCACCAGTCACTTGAGCACTTTGTCACTGAATTCCCAAGATCTGAGAAAGGATTGTTTACTCAGGCACAGCACATTGACTTACCGCATTCATTTTATGGTGTGCTTGCACTGATATATCAAGGCCCTAGAATGCATGGTATAAACAGAGTTTGAATGGACTGCAGTGGTTAGCTTGGATCCAGCCAGGCTGGTCAGCTCCAGCTTAATACTGGCCATACTACATCACAGCTGGTTCTAGTAAGAGCCCTGCTGCAGAATTCAGTTGGCCCTGGAGGTAAAGCCCAGCCACACAGTAACTGAGCACGCGTAGAGTAAGCTCACGGACCTCTGCATTCACGTCAATTACCTACAGACAAAATAATGTGCAATAAACACATTTCTGTCAGTTTATGTATGGCCAATGGGAAATTTATGTCTCATAGGTTGTTACAGGATGTCTATATGTCTATATTCCAAACTTCCCAATGCTTAATTTGAATTCACCTAGGTCCTCTTTTGGAAATGAGTTCTTTGCCAGATGAAGACAGATTTCTTAGCACAATTACCTGATAAACTCCACAACACACAAGCTGGAACAATAACTTCTTTCACTCTAAATTTTAACATCTGCAAACCCAATACAATTCTTACTCTAAACCAGTTAAATTAGTCATAGACTCTTCTCTTTCTTTGGAATGTAATCACATTACACTGCTCACTCTAAACCTTTATCCATTTATTGCAATAGACTGAGACATTTTCCTTGATTTCTTCTTACCAGGGTGATTTGTCTTGATGTGAGATTTTATAAGTCGATCTTCAGAAAATGACTTCTCACACACAGGACAGGAATAACTCTTTTTATCCTTAAGCAAGCAAGCAAGAAAGAAAGAAAGAAAGAGATTGCATTATCAGTCTACTGGTGTAATCACTATAGTCATTCAGTAATACATGGTTCTCAACAAAGTTATAATTGAAGGTTCAGTTTTTAAGGACAAAATGAAGATATTTATAGTGAAGTAAGTGAAGGAGAAATATGAAAGTATTCTAAGCACATCATTAATCCTCATAAATGAAGGGTTCCAAGTTACAGCACATGAGAATATGCACAATAAATGTAAGCATTATCTTCTGACTGACTCTTTGGAGAATCAAGAGTTGAAAGATCAAGTCACATAACAGAAGAAAACATATTTGATATAAGCAGTAATATTCAGGGTTTTTTCAGTTTCTTCACAAGTCCACTCTTCTGAAACCTAAGGATGAGATCTCATTATTCTGAAGACATCCACCAGTACGTGTATTTATACTACTACTTAATGGCCTGAAATTGAGCAGAAAACTTAACAATGACAGATGCCGTTACTTATTTCGAACTACTTCATAAATATTCAGCATTTTGTGTATTACCAATAAAGTATTATTCTACTACTTTGATTTAAAAACTTACAGACTACTCTGGCTTTTATCAGTGTCACTGATGTTATAAAAGATTTAACACCATCAAACAAGTTGAACTGGAGAGTTTTGATGCAATTTCTTCCTATATGCAATTTTAGTGTAATTGTAATTTTAATGTTTTTACAAACACATCTAACTCCGCATAAAAATGTAGGACTTTTCTCCATTAATTGGTAAATTACCCAAGTTAAAATAATCTTTGCTGCTTATTATATAAATTGAAGAGGTTGTTATTTCCAGAAGCACCTGATGACACAACAGACTGGATGCTCAATCAAATGAGTGGGTCATCTAGTCACCTCTGCACTGACCAGATTAACATATGAATGGATTATCAAACCAACAGATGGAGTGAAGTCTAGTTAGTCCTGACAACTAGGCAGATAACCAGATAATATATTACCTGGTGGGAGATATGCACCTACCAAACTACCAAGAGATAACTGTAAAAGGCGAGCTGAAGCTACAAAACAGATATTTCACTAGTTATTTCAGGGGGACAGAAAACTTCTTGAAGAGCGTGGAAGGAAGATTACTGGATCAAAAAGAGACAGACCCCTGCGCTGTGGAAGAGAAATTCGGAGGTAACAGGAGAATAAGGGTCCTGGACGCTACCAGTTTGTGACCTGAGACCAAACAGCTCACAAAATGACAAGCACCTGCATACAGTACTGCTTAAGCATTTTTTCGTGAAATAACCACTAGTAAAAATGAATGGGTAGCTGACATTCATTATGGAAGCAAGGACCAAGAGCAAAAGCCATTTTCCAATTGAGTGCCCGATCATCAGATCATAGATTTTTTGGTTAATTCCCTCCCTTTCCAGTACCTTGCATTCTTGACTACATACTGGCACTGCTCCAGAGGCAAAGGTATCACAGCCAGCCCAGTGACGGTCTGAAAATGAGCACTCCTCAGGAAGGGGAAATAAGCAATCAGAGCTCAAGTATCTCACTTCCTACAGAAAGCTCTAACTACGCTATTACACGAAAGGTCAGCAGCATAATGAAATTTCTAAGCATCCTTCCAAAGACAAGAATCATTTACATCCCAAAATGTACGTGAAAGCAGATGTAAGAGCAAGTGGTGGTTCTGGGTCTGAACTCCAGTTTTATAGAGGTGCTTACCTTGCAGTATCAATTACATATATAGATTTAAAATAATTTCAGAGACAAACCTCTCTGTGATGTTTATCTGCTCAGCATACCGAGTACTGCAAAACCCACTGGAGGTTGTAAACAAACTCTGGTACCTACATCAGCATTGTTCAGTTCCACAACCTGTCCCTACTATTACCACTAGCTCATTCATAACTGTAAATTATTCTAAAGTCATCATAAACTGCCCATCCCTTTCCTAGGTACTATGACATTGAAGGGATTCATCACACATGTCATGGTTTGAACTTCTAAAGAGTTCCATAAATGCCAAGAATTGTCAAAAACCACTACACAAGCCTTAGAGGTAACAGACAGGTACTGCAAATCAGAGAATATATGCAAAATTTTGGTTTTAAATGAAGTCGAGTCTCAATTCCCAGACTTCAAAAGTAAAAATCTTCCCCGTAACAATGAGGTGTAGCCAATACTGAGGCAACAGGCAGCACATACAAAGTCACCATCATCATCCCCCAGGGAATAAACAATCCCAAATTCAGTGCAAGACTTGGATGGTGCATAGAGAATAAAATGGGTGGCTATATACTGAGTGACAGGGATGAACAGTAAGCTGCTTTTTAATAGACATCATTTATCCTGTTCACCAAATAAGACAGGGATCCAGTTGAAAAGCAGCCAGCAACAAGGTAACAAAAGATAAGCATTCATACAAGAAACTGAACTGAGATTTTGATATCTTCTATCTCCAGGGAAGCTTTAATTTTAATATTTATTAAGAATTGATTTTGCAAACTAAAATTAACATTAAAGTAGCTTTCTACATTTAACTGTGCATAGTTTGTTAAAATACTATATTTTGGAATGAGTGGTCCTGTTCAGTGAGGTATGCATTAAGTAAATACACCAAGCAGTGGGCACAAAGGCCAATATGAGAACTGCCAAGTTTAGTTACTAAGTGAATTCTAATACATGAATTTTTCAATCCATTTATATACTCAGATATATTTGACAGTAAGCATCAGAAGCATACTTCTGAAAGATCTCACTGTCACACTGTTTTTAATTATGAAATGCATTTTCTCGGTTCTATTTAGTATCATGAAAATGATCCTCCTGGTGGGAGCTGTTGGACATTCATCATACTTGAAAAACAGGTACTTACGTAAGGATATAGGATATCTAATTTCAGGCTCTTTTTTCTTAAGTAGTTTCAGATATCATTTACACACATTTTTGCCATCAGGACATCATAAACATAATAAATTCAAAAGCAGCCTTAAAGAATATCTATTATGTGAACTTTCTGCACATTTCATAACAAATTCAGATTCTGTTTAAAATACTACAGAATTGGGGGAAAAAATGTTCCCTTTTGTGTCACCTGTTTTGTTTTTTTAAAGCTGTCCTGCAGTTACAGAAGACTAGTACTTAACAAGAGTAGGAGGTAAAGTGTTCTGTTCAGTTACAAACACCTTTAAGGTAACTTCAGCTGTTGGAAATATCGGCCAAGAGCCCACCTGCTGACTGCAGAAGATGACCTGAAACCACTAGGCACTGTATGGTAACCGCTTGTTTAAGTACCTATGCAGAAACTGTCCACATCTGGGGAAAAATTAACATAAATCCTTAATTCAAGCATCACATTTCTCTAGTAAAAGGAAGTGTAACAACAATATTTATCACAGGACTAAGTGAGTTGTGATGTTGCTTTCTCATGTGATTAGGAGGAATGTGTCATATGTGGTGCATTCTATCAAGGGTGCGTAAGATTTATTTACAAGACAATGCCAGCGAAAACCATAATGTTGTAGAAAGAAGGAAGAAAGCCCCATCTGTGTGAGTATTTCCTTGTTCTTAAAGGATAGAAGAGTGAGTGTTGCAATTGAACAACTGGTATTTTCTCCTCTGCTGGAATAAGAATAAAAATAAATTCAGGAGAAGGGTAAATCACCTTTTGGAAATATTTTACTGCATAAATTATTAAAACCCCAAATTGCAAGGCTGTAGTTCACACCAATTTTCTGGCATTATCAGTCAAGAAAGTTTAATTACAAATAGCATGCTTGTCAAACATTTTATGAAACCCTAAACTGTACTTTATTCAATACCAGTATCTTCATATAAAATTGTATGAAGTCATATGTTCCACCTAAGCACTCCGTATGGCCTTCAGGCAAGACTACAGTCAAAAGTGGACTAAATTCATTATTCCGGGAGAGCAGACACTTACCAAATATCCTTTTCTAGAGGTCAGTTTGGAACAGGAAGGAACCTACCTGTGTTCATACACTATGTGAGTGTATGCACATTATAACCTCTCTGGGTATACACAAGTCTAGAATGTCCCAGATCAACTATACCTTGCAAGCAGAAAGGATCCTGCCACGTGGTAGGAAAAGAAGGCAACACTAATGTAAACAAAATAATTGTTTTTTCTTAATCTTCCAAGAAAAGCATGTAAATAGTTTCACTTCTAAAAAAGCATCTTAATCAACAATGATTAATCTCATTCCTTAGTTTTAAAATATTTTTTATTCGAATACCGTAATATATTTTTTAAAACATACTTTTGAAACAAATGCAAGTGGGGGTTGATGTAGAAAACATTTTTCCTCCAAAGATTATTCACGTGATAATGTTGGATCAGAGCAAGATCACAGAGCAGTGTCTTGCACAAAGAGGGCTTCCAGTCTGGCATGCAGCCCCCTGCATAGTCGCAAAGAAAACATGTAACAGGGCACGTTGGAGAAGTAGACCAGACCTGTTTTTCACACAATGGAATTCAGAGCTGGAAGGCTTACTGAATAAGATAGGAGCCTTTAAAACATGATCTCTTCATCTTTGTAACCACAACAGAAAATGATAGATGTTCAAAGAGATTGGCTGCAACTAGTTGGAGCTATTTGGAAAAAAAAAAATTCTTTTCAACAACTTAAACTTCTTCTGTCTATAGTAATTAAGAGAGGAACATATTTCCATTTTTTCACAATCATCTATATATGAAGGAAGGGAATTGAATTCCAAGGAATGAAGTAAAGTAACAATAGTACCAGACCTCATTTTACTCCCTCAGGATCCAAAGAATCTGAGAATACTGGGAAAACCGAAGGGAGAAAATGGACAGAGACATACTCTACTGGAAACTACTATGAGAGGGACCAAATATCTAGTTGCTGTAATTCATGCATTCCCGGTACAGAAGTATGCAGAGAGCGCTCAGGTAAGAACTCTTACCTATGTCTTCAAATATTGCCACACAATTCCAAACATTATGATGATGACACTGAATTTAGACAAACATACTGTTTTGCTTGTTACTTACCAGCTCTGTGTGAACTTTAAGATGTGCCTGGAGCTTGTATTTATCTGGAGTAGAGTAGTCACAATGTTCTGTGGGACATTTCAGCAAAATATTACTGTGTTTCTGAATGACGTGACGCTTAAGGCAGTTTTTGGTGATGGAAGAGTAACTGCACTGGGAGCAGTAATATAAATGTTCTCGAGTGTGCGTACGAACATGCATGTCATAATGCACTTGGTACCAAAACAACTTGCCTGAAAATAAAATTAGACACGAAGAAAGTAATTTCTAAACAATTGTTAGTGAAAATTCCAACATGTACTTAGTTTTCTTTTTGGGCAAAACACAGTTTGAACCCTGTCCCTTTTGTCTTTAATGAAAACTTGTCCTAAAGACCCTTCACTACTGAAAGTATGTTTACAAAACCACTTTTGTCTAAAAAGATTATGTCATATGTCCTGAAACAGACTAACAAGAGCAACTTTAATACGTATCAATGATCTTTTTCCTAATGAAGTCCTTTAAAGCTGTTCTCCTATAGAAAGAATCTGAATGTAACTGTACACTAAAAGAGATTGTCAAAATCTTTTTTACTTCCTTTTGTGTTATTCCTTCCTAAAAGCTTTTCTGACATAATGGCACAAAAAAGAAAAGGTGCACAGCGATTCATCTAACATACAATGTTATGGTGTTTGAAAAACTTTTTTATTTTTTCAAACTTTGATTCCTTTCCCTTCTCAAGAATGAAGGCTACAAAATAAATCCCAAATTGTTTCCTTTCCAGCTATGCAAACACAAACATTTTCAGTTAGAATAAATGGGAACGGTGTATTCTTCCCACTTTCATAAACTCAGAAAACCAAATACAGTCAGAACAGTCTTGATCTTATACTATGCAATGAAAATTTTCATCTCAAAAAACTGGTTCAAAACAAGTAAAAAAAAATATGCCAGTATATGTATCTATTGTACAGAATAGGTATTATCATACATCCTTCCACACTATATGAAAAAGACTCCGAATTTTATACTAAGCTGATAATGAAGCTTAAGCATTAAAGCATGGACCGACTAATGCTGATCACATGCCTAAATCTGCTGTCTTTGGCCCTAGTGAAAGTTATGAGGTGGGGAGGGGCATATGGACAGAAATAATCTAATTCTATCAAATTTCACATCAACAGAAAATTGAGCCTAGCAAAGCACTGCTACGCTATATTCCACTAGTTTTGTTTTTTTTTAATGGAGATTTGAGTCATTTCACACTATTTATACAGCCCAAAGTAAATCTCGCTGGACCCCAGAATCCATACTGAACTACAAAATTAATACTGCTACAAAGACACACAAACATATCAAAAACTAAACCAGTGGAGCAGGAAAAAGATGGCTCACTATATAACATTAAAAAAAAACCCAACAAAAAACATCATTCTATTACTCCTTACCACAATATTCACATTCCAAGTCTCCATAAACTTTCCTTATCCTCTCACACAACTCTGTGTTCATTTGTCTCTTCTGCAAGCTGTCCAAGATCTGCATAAAGGCAACAGCTCCACTCCCACTGTCTGATGTAACTGCATTAGAGGAGGCTGCCTGTGGACTGATGGCTGCATTAGCTTCTAGTGCTGGCAAAGGGTTTGTGGTTTCTGCTGAATTTTGAATTGGCGGATTGCTTGTTTCTGATTCACTAGAAGGAAAAGATTGATTTCTCTCTTCAGAGACTGAAAGGTTCTCAGTTATTGAATTGTTCTGACTCGGATTTAAACTTTTGTCTTCAGACAGCAAAAGCTGAATTTCTTCACCCTGCTCATTTATGGAACTGCAGTGATTAACTTCCTCTTCATTTGCAGGAGAAACTTTTAACTCATCAGAACCAGAAGTACCATTTTTCAGCAGAAAGCAATCTGATGCTACACAGGACTGAATGTTTGGGACTGCTATGTCTGTTGTCTGACACAGCGTCTCTGTTACATTCTCCACTGGAGGATTTTCAAATTCTAACAAAGGGACTGTATCAATTTTTAAGTCACCATTATGTTGACCATTATGGTTTACATCTGCAGCTGTTGATTCACCTTTACAAGCAGATGGTTGTGGTGTGTTAATAGCATCAGTACTCATGATAGTCAATTCATCTGCACTTTGTGCTAGCTGTTCACCAAGGGCTTCCGGCTGGATATCACCTCCTGGCTCAAGGAGGCAGAAACTTTGATTGATAGAACTGTTAAAAACAGAAGTCTCATGCAAATCTGCGTGCACATCTCTGATGTGAGCACGGAGTCTTACAGAACTGACAAATTTCTTCAGGCACACAGAACACACGTAAACAAATGGGTGTTTTCGCACATGAAGCTCAAGGGCTTGGTATTTAGTGGCTCCATGACCACAGAGCTCACAAGCAAAAGGCCTTTCATCACCATGAACAAGCATGTGACGGTCTCGATCGAGTTCATTTTTGAATTTGCGTTCACAAATATGGCAGTCATAAAGAAGTTGTCTTTTGCCTTCTCGTGTCATCAAGCGAAGCTCATCAAAAACATCTTTCACTTTTTTATCTTGAAGGTCATGTGTTTCCTTGATGTGCTTGATCAAATTTTTAACATCCGAGTATTTCTTTTTGCAGAAGCGACAATGCTGCTTAATTTTCTTATGAACTCTTTCAATATGGACTTTGAGATGACCTTTGCTGAGACAAGTGAACGTACAATAATCGCAGCTAAACTTCTCCCCTGTATGTTTCCGCATATGAACATTAAGGTTGGCTTTGATTGCACTGGCATAACTGCAGTATGAACACTTGTAAGGTTTTTCATTTGTATGAATCCTCAAATGTGCCTGGAGGGAGTGTTTAAATTTGAACACCTTGTTACAGTATTCACATGTAAAAATCTTCAGCTGAGTTGGACCCAACCTAAAAAGAAACCAAACCAGTTATATTTACAGTATTGAAACTTAGTGACATAATGTGTCAAAATTTTCCTAGATGATCATAATAGACAGAAATGTTTACTTAATTTATTTTAAAAAGGTATTCTCCACAGGCTTTTTAAATTCTACAGCTTATGCACAGATTATTTTCAGCTGTTCCTTTATTTAAAAGGCTCAGAAAATATTTGAGGTTCATGAAAAGGGATAGGGAAGCATTTCGTCATATTTTGCATGAACATAAATATAAGTACTTCAAAATTACCTGCTAGATTTCATTGCCTGTTCATATGGGGTTTGCTGAATGGCATATTCTTGATATCCTCTTCGTTGTGATGAGTCTTGAACTGCTGCCTCTGGAGTTGTGGGTTCACTTTCTTGGGGAGCAGCCTCAACAGGAACAATTTTTGTGGCTCCTAAAAGCAAGAACAAAAAATGCTCATTAAAAATGTCATATTAAAATGTGCACTGTCTATAATATACAAGTGTAAGCAAAACATTAAACTCTGTAATCATCAGTTTAACTATTTGAGTTTCTGTTGTTAAAGTCACGTGCATAAAATGATGGATACACTTCCAGAAGACATTACTACTTACATCACAGATCTGCTGAAATAACATGCCAGGACTGCTGATTCTGAGGATTATTCATGGTGCTTGATGGCTACTATTATAAGATCCTATATCCAAATACTTCCACCTTTAAAAAAATGTAACTTTTCAAAATGCAACTTTAATTTTTCTGTTTCTGCCTCATACTACATCCTCTGAAAACTTCAGCCAAGCTGTTCAATCAGTTCCACAAATAAGGCTGGGGAAAAGACACTGTTTAGTCTGTATTTAAAAGCCTGCACATCTTTTCCTTAAACAGATCTTTTATTGCTTATATTTTGGGGCATGCTGCCATCCACTCAGAATAAAAGAATATGTTCCATGTGCACTTCTCAATCTCCATTACAAGCAGGAGTACAGGGGCTCTACTGAACGCGGTAAGATCAGGTTCTATCCCTCAGAGCTTTACAGTTAGTTGAGGCAAAAAACCTCGTATTTTGAGATGTGATTGTGTTGAGATTATTTAGCTGGGTCTTTTTCATTTTCTAAACAGTGGCAGGGAAAACTTAATGCTGGGCATCCATAGTTAGCATTTGAAGGTAACGAAAATCCATACAAATATTTATTTACACTGAACCCCCCCCCCCCCAAACCTCATGTATATCAAACCAAGCACCCATTATTGACTGATCCCCTCCTTTTTAACTTCTTTGTCTGTCTGTAACTCATCCACCCACGTGTTCAACGGGAATGCTATTATCTTCAAAAGTTGAAATTCTAGATATTTGTATATTTATGTATTTATTCACATATATATTACAATTATATAAATATTTGTGAAATCTTCATATTCTACTAACAAGAACTACAGAAAAATCTTTGAAAAGATTTGAAAAGATCGAGAGTGCTGAGGGAGCTGGCGGAGGAGCTCACCAAGCCACTCTCCATCATTTATCAGCAGTCCTGGTTAACGGGGGAGGTCCCGGACGACTGGAGGCTTGCCAATGTGACGTCCATCTACAAGAAGGGCCGGAAGGAGGATCCGGGGAACTACAGGCCTGTCAGCCTGACCTCGGTGCCGGGGAAGATTATGGAGCGGTTCATCTTGAGGGCGCTCACAAGGCATGAGCGGGACAACCAGGGGATCAGGCCCAGCCAGCACGGGTTCATGAAAGGCAGGTCCTGCTTGACTAACCTGATCTCCTTCTATGACCAGGTGACCCACCTAGTGGATGAGGGAAAGGCTGTGGATGTGGTCCACCTGGACTTCAGTAAGGCCTTTGACACTGTCTCCCACAGCATTCTCCTCGAGAAGCTGGCGGCTCATGGCTTAGACAGGTGTACTCTGCGCTGGGTCAAAAACTGGCTGGACGGCTGGGCCCAGAGAGTTGTGGTGAATGGAGTTCAATCCAGTTGGCGGCCGGTCACGAGCGGTGTTCCCCAGGGCTCAGTACTGGGGCCGGTCTTATTCAATATCTTTATCGGTGATCTGGATGAGGGGATCGAGTGCACCCTCAGGAAGTTTGCAGACGACACCAAGCTGGGCGGGAGTGTTGATCTGCTCGAGGGTCGGAAGGTTCTGCAGAGGGACCTGGACAGGCTGGATCGATGGGCCGAGGCCAACTGTATGAGGTTCAACAAGGACAAGTGCCGGGTCCTGCACTTGGGCCACAACAACCCCATGCAGCGCTACAGGCTTGGGGAAGAGTGGCTGGAAAGCTGCCTGTGGGAAAAGGACCTGGGGGTGCTGGTCAACAGCCGGCTGAACATGAGCCGGCAGTGTGCCCCGGTGGCCAAGAAGGCCAATGGCATCCTGGCCTGTATCAGAAATCGTGTGGCCAGCAGGAGGAGGGAAGTGATCATGCCCCTGTACTCGGCCCTGGTGAGGCCACACCTTGAATACTGTGTTCAGTTTTGGGCCCCTCACTACAAGAAGGACGTTGAGGTGCTGGAGCGTGTCCAGAGAAGGGCAACGAGGCTGGTGAGGGGTCTGGAGAACAAGTCTTCTGAGGAGTGGCTGAGGGAACTGGGGTTGTTCAGCCTGGAGAAAAGGAGGCTGAGGGGAGACCTCATCGCTCTCTACAGCTACCTGAAAGGAGGTTGTAGTGAGGTGGGTGTCGGTCTCTTCTCCCAAGTAACTAGCGATAGGACGAGAGGAAATGGCCTCAAGTTGCGCCAGGGGAGGTTTAGATTGGACATGAGGAAAAATTTCTTTACTGAGAGAGTGTTTAAACATTGGCACAGGCTGCCCAGGGAAGTGGTGGAGTCCCCATCCCTGGAAGTATTTAAAAGACGTGTAGATGAGGCGCTTAGGGACATGGTTTAGTGGGCATGGTGGTGTTGGGTTGACGGTTGGACTTGATGATCTTAGAGGTCTTTTCCAACCTTAATGATTTTATGTTTCTATGAAAAAATATATGCTTTCTGGTCTGATACTGAATAATGAGTAGTAAATGAGGGACCATATACTGAATAACAAAAAGAAAACAAGACATGGAATATGTAGTAATAGATGAACACCCATCCATCCTAGGAAAAAAGTATTACAGAACCTGTAATTAAGGATTGTTCTATCATATACTGGGGACAAGGAAGCAAGAGAGGTTGCACATGAAAATATCTTTGACTTAAATAACAAAGTTAAAAACTTCAGGTAAAAATGAAATTTGCTAACTTTCCATTTATTTTCTTTTTCTTGGATATTACATTAGTATCTGATCTCATTTCAATTCACCTGATTAGAAGCTGAGGGGGGAAAAAAAGTACAATACACCTTTGTGACAGAGGAAAGAATTTACAGTAAGAATCAAAGAAATCTGAGGCATGAAAGCCTAGAAAGAACCTAGAAAGCAAAAGACAGAGTCAACATGCTCAACATATTTTTAACAGATTCTCACTGTTATATAAGTATCTATAAAATGAAACACCTGAATAGAAACAAGAAAGTTCAAAGAGTGATGTATGAGCTATTCCTTTAACAAAAGGATTAAATTAATTCTTGTTCCACTCAAAGAGCATGTTCCTGAAGATATTATTTATGAAATATATGCAGTACTAACATAAAGGCTCTGAAACAACAATTATAAGAACAACAAAACTAAATCACAGAGAGTATACTATCCAAAAAAACCTAGCTGGTTAGCAAATTACTAAATCTAGTTTCCCTAAAAAAAGTTTTAGCCTGCAGACTAGCAAAAACATCAGGAAAAAGGCAAGTAGAGTATATGGGAAAAATCAGTAATAAGCAGCGGGCTACCCAATAACATGTATGAAAGACTTAAGGACATTAAGTTGAGGAAGCAGTGCTGTAGACAAGGGAGAAAGATGGAGATCCTGTGGGTCCTTCAGAGTGATTTAAAGTGGGAAATGGAGATTTTGAGAAGAGGCCATTTGGGATTATGTAAGGCTATTGAAGCTTTTTGTGTCAGATGGGACATCAGCCAACTCTGTAAATAAACAGACTGTAATAGCTCTGTTGCTCACTGAACTGGCTGGATCTAAAAATGGCTTTTTTTTTTACTACTGTTTTTTAATAGTGCTTTCAGTTCTGTACTAAAGATTCTGCCAGTTGATCAGAACTGATCATCCAAGTTTTCAACCTAAATGTTACCAGAACATTGTAACTTCTGTTATTCCTGTCACTCCCTCTCCCACAAATGCCAGGTTGTCCAGCAGGACTGCATCTCCCAAATTGCACAGTAGTAGCCTAGTGAGACGGGAGCTTGTCATTACACTACAGGAGACATGGTTCAATCAGTGGGTTCAGTATAAAGATGATAAAACAGACATTAGACACCAGACCAGTGTTCCCATACTTCAATATTTTTAAAATAGAAGCAAATTCTTCTATATTTAGAACAACTCAGTTAAAAGAAAATAGATCCTGAACTGCTCTATATGCATGGCTACCTCTTTCAGGCCTCCCATTTCCTGAATGTGAGACACAGATCCTCATTAAGTGCCCTGCACACACACCTCCTCTGTGCCCTTCTGACTTTCAGGATGTTTAAGCATTTCCTGAAAAGACTGTTGGACGTTTTAATAGACTTTTGTGTTATCAGTATAAAATTTTAATCACCTAAATTAGGTGGACTAGGTAAGTACTAACTCACCCATATTTTGTATACTTGGAGCAGACAGAATGCTCCAGGTCATCCTAACACTACCGTCTACATTCCCCATGCAGTTAATAGAGAGGCAAATACCTCTAAAAACCTAAAGGAGAACCAATTCTTCGAACATACTGATAGAGTACTTGCTCACGGTAGGCAATCACGTCCCCTCATGTTAGGTAGTTACTTCCTACCCTTAGAAGATATGGAAGCATTAAGAAACATTAGATGCCTCCATCCACTTGGGATGCTGCATAAGTGTGGGCTACTAATGGACCAGTAGCCACAGCACTCACTGCTATATCATAAACTAATGACTAACGCATATGGCCAGAAAGTGAGAAACTTAGTTTCTAGGCTCTACCCAACCTAGCGGGTAGTGAACCCACATGTCCCACATCCCAGGAGAATACCCTCAATATTCATGTCTCTAAAAGCAGCCACAGTCTAGGGAAGAGCGTAAGAACAAGGCAAACAGATACAAGGTCTGGTTTTCCATTAAAAATATCATATGCCAATAAGGAAGATAAAAGTTTTCCTAACTGTTTCCTTGGACAACCATTTCAATAAGTAAGAGTATACAAATACCAGGGGGAAAAAAGAGGTTAACTGTACTGATCATGTCTTTCAACAAAATCTTTCCTCCAGCACTATTATATCTCTTTTTTAAATGCAGAATGGACTTTAGTTTACTAGACTTTATTTATGCCTTTTGCTTTCCTCTTTTCAAGCAATATCATCTGTTCTAAGGAAACCTGCTTCAAGAGTAATAAGATTTGAGTTCCTCATGACATTCTGACAGCAACTTCTACAGATAAGCATTACCCAGCGTGCCTTATCTCTGGCTCAAACTCAGTGACGGCCTCTAATCTCTTACAGTCTGTCCCTTAGAAAAGTATCTTGCCCTTTACTGTAGAACTCTCCAATACTTATCAACAGTCTAAAAGGTAATCACAATGGAAGGAATTATTAGGAATGGATCCAAAATAAAACAGAAGACATCATCAACCAAATTCCTACTAAAATCCAACTAAATTCCATGAACCTCCTACAACTTCAAGTATGGACAACAAGAAGGATATAGAAGAACTAGAAAGCAGTAACAAAGACAAAATCAGAAGTATTTTGTTTGGAAAAGCGATACATATCTTGGAGACCTTCAGCTTGGCAGAGAGATAAATGAAAGAGAAATATCAGAAAGACCTCTAAAATTAGCAATACTGTGAAAAAAGTGTGAATAATCATTCTTTATCTCATAAACCACGAATAAAGAGCAGTTTAAAGAAATAAGCAGTCAGCAGGCTTAAAACAAAACAAAAGAATGTACACTTTCACCCTGTGTGTAATTAAATTATGGAACAATTACTGCACGATGTTACAGAGACTGAAAATATAAACGTATTCAAGAAGGGAATGAGACAAATTAATAGATATGTATTAAACACGATGATGCAGATGCAACCACCAGCTCAATGGCTGTCAAAATCTGGGAGGCTTTACATAAGAAGTTTCTTATTTCCTCCCTATAGACATGCTGCAAGCTGCCTTTAGAGACAACTGATGCAACTAGATCAATCTTTTAGCGATGGATTTTTTTTTTTAAGTTTAAAAAAACCTGCATAATGTAGGTACCTTGGTCTGTATAGATGAAATAATTTGTTAAGGGTATGAAGTGAATATTTGTTTCTTACAATCTTTTTCTGAACGAATGTATTTTCTCCATTTCTACAATATCCTATGGAATGTGCTCCAAACGCATATGACCCCTGGTAAGACAGCTCTGAAAGTGAAACCAACAGAAACTAACCCTCAATGTTCCTCATGGAAACCCATCCCTCACTCCCAAAATAAAGCTAAAAAAGGGCAGAAGAACCTTTTAATATTTTTATAGGTTAGCTCATGATGAAGTTAAACACATTTTAACTCAGACAAAGAAACAGAATCACAGACCTGTGTTTGGTGGGATGAAGATTACTACCCCTTTCAACAGAGCTGGACATTAGACTGGCTGAGCTAAATCAATCTGTAACCCCATGGTAATACAGATACCTGCTCACATTCAGAGGGGAAAGCTTTAATTTTCCTAACCTTGCTTAATTCCACAGTTGCTTTAAATCAACATAAGGCTAGCTTCTTTTCTCTAGCCCTCCACTCGACTACATGTTCGTGATGCCTTAAAAGTGCCAGCATAGGAGTTTATAAAGATGATCAGAGAATGAATCTGGCTAAAATTTACACCACGTGTCTCCTTCTGCAAATATATAATTAGTTTTCTACTGTGTTTTACCACAAAACTGCATGAACATGTACAATGCTCCAAAGGACAGGAATCTGTGGCCAGGGGGTGGGGTGGGAGGACAGCACTGCCCCTGGGACAGCAGTCTATATGTACTGGGCTTAATGACTTAAGCCACTCAACTACTTTGAAAAGGGGTAGTCTGAATCCTCCTCCTTTTCCCTGAGAGACTCATTTTGTCACCACTTTCCCACTTTCCAAAACTGTGCAGCCCCAATGTGAGACAGTTCAGTAAGCAAAACGGGTAGAAAAAAATTTCTCTGATAGAGAAAATGAGTATGTGTATGTGCATGTGCACATGTATATGTATTTATTTTGCCAGTTATTTGAATCAGTTTACCGCAGGCTGATGCAAGCACTAGTGCCGGTGCAAGAAAGGGAAAGTAAAGTGGGAAATAAAAGACAAGTAGGAAAGCTCCCTTGGCAACAGTCTGATATTAAATCCATTCAGATGTGTCATAAACCCACAACCATCGTTCCGTGAGCTACAAAAAAAAAGTCATCTTCAACAGAAAAGACTGTTATCAGTTAAACTAAGTCAGTCCCAAAACAGTAAGCAAAACAGACATTCTTCCACTTCTTCCCTACTTCCCAAAATCTCGATGGGAGAAGGAACCAAGTGTTCATAAATTACAGCACAGGGTACAGCAGCAGAACACAGCTGGCCTTTTATGGAAAGTGGTTCCTTAGTGGAAATTGGGGAGAGAAAAACCTGCACAGCGTTGTATTAAGAATTTGTAGGAGAAAAAAATCCAACTCCTTTAGGAATCACAAAATAATTAGCATCAAGAATTTAAATACTTAATGCTATTTTTGCATATCTTGAACTCTACCAAAAAACCCCAAAAATTCTACCATTGACCATCTTTACAGGAACTTAAAACAACTCTCCTAGTAACAAGCTGAGTCTTTAAAATATTACAGGACTCACATAAAACAACAATTTAAATGTTCAAAGTAGAATCTCTCCTGAATCAAACTAATTAAGCATGAATAATACATTGGTTTTAGAAGCTTTGATAATATTACAGAATTTAAACATGGGAAATAAAATACATAAAAAAACAGAAGATTGAATATTTGGCAGAGTTTACTCACTGGTTCTTAAAAATAGAGTATGAACAAAAGCATCTGCCATTCACAACAAAGTATTTTTAGATATGCATGTAATTGTAGTTATTCATTCTCATTCTTAATTGCGATACTTACAAAAAACTGTACTCTGTTTAATCTGATACAAGATGCGCGTGTTCATGAACACAGCACTCCCTCTCTTCAAGGTCTTTGGGTCCCTCCAGTTGTAAAATCACAGAATGGTTTGGGTTGGAAGGGACCTTCAGAATCATCCAACCTCCCTGCCATGGGCAGGGACACCTTCCACTAAATCAGGTGGCTAAAAGCCCCATCCGACCTGGCCTTGAACACTGCCAGGGAGGGGGCATCCACAACTTCTCTGGGCAACCTGTTCCACTGTCTCACCACCCTCATAGTAAAGAACTTCTTATTAATAGCTAATCTAAATCTACCCACTTTCAGTTTAAAACCGTTACCCCCCGTCCTATCAATATACTCCCTAATAAAAGAGTCCTTCCCCATCTTTCCTGTAGGCCCCTTTTAAGTACTGACAGGCTGCAATAAGGTCTCCCCAAAGCCTTCTCTTCTCTAGGCTGAACAACGCCAACTCTCTCAGCCTTTCTTCATAGCAGAGGTATTCCAGCCCCCTGATCATTTTCGTGGCCCTCCTCTGGACCCCCTCCAACAGGTCCATGTCTCTCCTGTGCTGAGGGCTCCAGAGCTGGACGCAGTACTCCAGGTGGGGTCTCACCAGAGCAGAGTAGAGGGGCAGAATCCCCTCCCTCGACCTGCTGGCCACGCTTCTTTTGATGCAGCCCAGGACACGATTGGCCTTCTGGGCTGTGAGCGCACATTGCTGGCTCATGTCCAGCTTTTCATCCACCAATGCCCCCAAGTCCTTCCTGGCAGGGCTGCTCTCAATCCACTCATCTCCCAGCCTGTATCCATGTTTGGGATTGCCCCAACCCAGATGCAAGACCTTGCACTTGGCCTTCTTGAACTTCACAAGGTTCGTGCAGGCCCACGTCTCTAGCCTGTCAAGGTACTTCAACACCTGCACAGAAAAAAAATCTACCACTTTTATTCAAAGTGTATTTACTCTGTGGGTTAATGCAAGCTTTCAAATTTCTAAAGCTGTAAATCTATTACCTTTCATATGCCTCCCAAGTAAACATTACAGAAAAGGAACATGGGGAAAAATCAATGTTGTCCAACTGCCCTTTCTGGGAAGTTAAAAACTAAACTGTTTGTTCAAAGGGATTTTGAAGAGATCAATTTAGTCATAATCTACTGAACGCATGATGTAAAGCAGTGTCTCAAACCTAAATAGCGTGTAGCAAAATTACAGCAAACTGTTAATATAATACTCCTAAAAGCATCTTTCATTTAAGAAGGGAGACATACACTCTGAATATTTCCTCTTTCTGACTAAGTTTTGATAGTGCTTAAGCACTTTTAAATTTTATTTTTAACTTAACTTTACAGATGATCTAGCACACAGAAAGCAGGGAAGAAGGGAGAAATGTTTTATCTATTTGTATTCTTCAACAGCAGTCTATAGCACTAACTCACTTCTTTAGCACATGATAAATCTCCAGAAAAATGGAATAAAAGACTATGAAAGATCTTTATAAAAACTCCAGACATTAAAGTATTACTGACGAAGTGGAACAGCCTAAGAATTGCTAGTGACATTAAAATATAGTTAGATCATGGAAATTAATGAAAAAAATAGAAGGAAAAGCAATGAAAAATAAATTAAAACATAATGGTATTAAATGAAATATTTTTCTTTTGAATCTTCAAAGAGTTAACCACTTACATAATATCTTCTAGAATTTCCAAATTCTGAAAAGTAGGATGATAATTCATAACTGTCTTAACAACAATGACTTTTTTATTACACATATTCTAGCTGGGAACTTCAACGTAATAAGATTACTAATTGTCAACCAAATAAATGAGAGGACCTTCAAAAATAGCTGCAGGTTCACATTTGACTGTAAATCTCTTCGGTTCATTAAAGCCTTTTGAATGTAACATGTATTATGCACAAACAGCTCCAAAGTTGAAGCTGTTTTAATATTTTGAGTCACTCAAAAAGCATATGTGTAAAGAAAACCCAAACTTTTTTGTTGTCTGAAGAAAAGTGTTACTAGGTAGTAATTAAGGCACCAGTCTCCTCTAGATTTTCATTTCCTCTCCCGCATCACATGCTTACTACATTTTCTTCATTATCTGTATTTACTATTATTTCATTCGCCTCTTCAGGCTGGTTTCTTAAGAAAATGCGTCTTTGATTGCACTGTCTAGCATGTCTTTCCTTCCCCTCTTGAAAATTCTTCTAGTGCTTGCCAGAAATGTAAAGATCTGAAAGACAAACATTCTTACAAGGTTCATAAAATTTAGCACCTGGAGAGAGAGGAGACCCCAATTACAGCTCTTCCCAAAAGCCCTGAGGAAGGGAGGGTGCATGTATAAATCCATAAACTAAGATCTATATGAACCCATTTACTAACACCTATAGGAGCCCCTTAACCAGCCATCGCATGTTCTCCTTTGCCCAGTCAAAGGAACAGAGGACATGAGGGGAGCCTCACGTGTGGCAGTGAGGGGAATGGGCACCAGGGTGGGAGAGAAGGTACATGCAGTGGGAAACAGGCAAAAGAGGTGGGAGACACAGTGGGAAAATGAGTGTTTAGTAACAGCTAGGAAAGAGCCCAGGGTTGTATCACACGAGAAAATGGCGCCTGCAGTTAGTGAAACAAAGCGGCACAGACCTCAAACCACCCTCAAGTCAGGTTTCCACACTTCCAGTGCTCACCAGTCCTCTTGAACCTTCCCCCGTATTTCCAATATTGCAAGACCAAATTTTTAACAGCTCAGTGTAAGTCCAAAACCCTGTGTGATGCTCCTCAAACAATGAATTTGAAGGTGTTTTTTACTTCCCTTCTAAGCACACAGGATATTCGTAGGCGAGCTCATCCAGCTTCCTCCACCATCACAATTAGAAATGCATTTTAGCAAACAAAGTCCAAGCATATCACAGATCTCAATATCAAAAGATATTAAAGAACAACACAGAAAATCCAGCTAGCTTCCAACCCACAACAATAAAATAAATACATTCTAGTTGTTCTGAGAACTATAAGCAAAACAAATATTCAGAAACGTTACCAATAATGAAAAGGGGAACAATAAAGCTGCAAAGCTGAAAATAATGCACAAAACTATAAAAAGGGATTCTGTCAGTCAGGTGAATGACTGGTTTATATAAACAGGCAAATGCAAGTCTAGTTTTAAAATAAATAGTTTGAAATTATTCCAAAATCCTTCGATGAAAAGGCACTATAAAAATTTATGGATGAAGAACCCTTTAATCATTATACAGAAACTTTACTTGATTTACAAATATATATATGTATTTTCTGTCAAACTACTTGTATGCATAAACATGAAGTTGTATATATACTAAGCTGTTTGTTTTTTCATAACCAAATTTACATTAATCATAAATATCCACATAAATCAAGAGCTGAAATAAAAATATTCCAGGGGAAAAACACCTTCCTGTTGTTTGATCACTGATTTTTTCAGCTTCTTCTTTAAAACTATTCACAGACTAAACATAACTGATGTTAATGCAGATAACTACACCCAGGTCCAGCTTTTGTCATACCCAGGAACAAATGTGACGGTAGTTCTAAAATGATGTAGCTGCCAGATGCAGAGATTCTGTATCAAGATAACCAAATAATACTAAATATTTTTCAGATAACAAATATCCTAAGCAGTTCAGTCTTAGACCAATGATTATTTTATACAGCATCAGCATGGACAAAACCAAATTTATTATATAATCGGTGATTCTGATTACCTGGAATAGCTTCATGGGCTGTCAAAACCACACTTATAATAGGATTTTTAGCTCCTGAAACCTGTTCAGTCTCCTTAGTTGATGGAGTTTTCTCTGTTTTCTGAACTCTGGGCCTCTTTGGAGTTTTTTCTCGCTCATCTTCCTTCCTGTCAAGGTCAACGTCAGAATCATTACCTAAAGAGCAAACATCAAAAAGAATGTAACTATGTACAAAAGAAATGCAGGTAACACAGTCACTAACACTACAAGAAAGAATTAGGAGAAAATTAATGCTACTGTAGAAAGAAATACATGTTATCAAAACAAGACGTGCTGCATGAGTCCCTAAAGGGGAACTTTTTTCCATCTATTTAATAAAACTATTGCGATATTTACACAAATAGAGAAAATAGACAAAGAAAAAATCAAAATTTTAAAAATAGACTCTCAGAAACATTTGTGTTTCTAAATTAGCTTGACATTATTGTGGATTTTTGTGAAAATTCTACAAACTTTGTAGAATTTCTTATGATTTCACCATTAATGAACAAATATTTTTCTCCTTTCCATACGTAATTGTTCTGATGACTTTAGGATTATTTGTCCTAGTACTGGATTCATTATCCATCCTATTTAATGGAAAGTCTTCCAATAGCCTCTCTGGATTAGGCTTTTTTTCCCCACTGTTACTCTGAATCAATAGCCAGAAACATATTTTTCTTTTTCGGTATCGATTCAAAAAGAATTAAGGTTCAAAACAGTTCTTTGGTTCAACCTAATTCCTGACATGTAACTCTTCATTTTGAAGGCCTGCACTTCTAAATCATCCCCTCACTGTTGCTGTTCAGAACGTCTTCAGCCTCTTAAATTGGATAACTTTTGGACCTGTTAACTAGAAAGCAACGCAACAGTTGTATTCAAAACACTCATCTGAAATGAGAATGAATAACCAGTAATCAGATAAGTTGTTCCTTGAAGCTATTTCTTCCTTAAAACAAATGAGGAATTCCTTACTGAAATTCTTAAATTAAAAAAAAAAAAAAAAATTATATATAAAGAATTAGCAGCATAAAGAATAAAAACAGAGGGCTGCAAGTTTATACCAACAAAATTTCTTTATATTAGATGAAGTGATAGAAAATGCAGGCTAGAGAAAACTATCTTGGCAAATTAAGGCATTATGCAAACGTTCCAGAGGTAATGAGTAAGGAAAGCAAAACGTGATGGAAGAAAGAAAATTATAAATGAACCCAGTGAATTTCAGATTTTTTTCTTCCCTGAATATAAAGCAGCTGACACAATCTCCAGAATAAGTCATTCAATATATATTCGTAACATGCTATAGCTGCTCTACTGAGATAGGGAAACAATATATAAATAAAAAACAGTAACAGCAAAGTTGTAGTGTGTCTAGAGTTGTTTATGGCATGCAAATAGCAAAAGCAGCAAAAAAATAGCAGATATGCGTTTTAATTTCAGTAATATTTTGTTAATATTCAGCTGAGATTCAAACAAGTCTGTCTCCCATGGTCTTACCTTAATGAAACAAGGGGATTAAGAGTGCTGGCTGTTCCTTAAAAAAATGAAGGGCACAAGCACAAACTAAAGTAACATAGTTAGGACTGATCAAGTAACTAGCACCTGGATAAACTGCAAGCTCTTTACAAGACACAAAACCAGAAGGAAACAAGGTATGTAGGAATTAGTTTAGATTTCTCAGGCATACTGAGGCAGAAACGTGTATACCAACAACTTTTAATGGCTTGATGCTAATCTGTAAATCTGAAATTCATATTTACAATACCTAGAATGAGCAACAACCACATAGCAAACTGAATTCAAACATGGCTAGCAAGCCATCTTTCTATGGAGTCACGTTAGCAATGTTTTTGCCTCAGCTTCCAGTTTCTAGTTTATAGAAAATTATGCTCTGCCTTGAGAGCCTCCTGCTTTTCAGTGCCTGCTAATGATTTCTTCCATTTCATTATATAAATTTCTTGATATATGCCTCTTCTCAACTACCTTTTTCTCTGTAGATTTCTATGATTTTGGAAAATATTGCTGCTTTATAGGTATAAAGGGTCTCACTATGTCCCCATTTAACTCCTTAATATAGTTGTAAATTATTGATTGATATTGAAACCAAGTAATTCTAACACTGGCATTTCTCTGCAATACTTCAAAGGGATATTTGAATATAAAGAAATATCCCCTTCCACCAGAATCTGCTTGTGCAGTGTTTTCTTTTGGTGGGATGAAGAGGCGTGGGAGGAAATAAACACATTTTTCCACATTTTCTTCATGAAACAGCCTCTGTTAGTATATTATCAACAATAAAACAAATCGTCACAAATTTCACAGCAGGACCAGGCCACCAACAGAAGAAAAGTCTTCTCATAAAGAATCAGAATACACAAAGAACATAAGTTGCTTATTAAATTGTGTTTCCCTGAGGCTACTTCACATACTGTTAAACAACAAATACAAAAATTAATTTGGTTCATCACTGTCCTTTTATTCAGTGGACAATAAGAGTTAGTGATAGTTTTAGGAAAAAAAAAAAGATTTGATATACCTGTGGACAAAACTCTAAGTCATTTTTGGCAGGGAATCATAGAACCATAGAATCATTTAAGTTGGAAAAGACCTTTAAGATCATCAAGTCCAACCGTTAACCTAGCACTGCCAAGTCCACCACTAAACCATGTCCCTAAGCACCACATCTACACGTCTTTTAAATACCTCCAGGGACGGGGACTCAACCACTTCCCTGGGCAGCCTGTTCCAGTGCTTCACAACCTTTTCAGTGAAGAAATTTTTCCTCATGTCCAATCTAAACCTCCCCTGGTGCAACTTGAGGCCATTTCCTCTCGTCCTGTCACTTGTTACTTGGGAGAAGAGACCGACACCCACCTCGCTACAACCTCCTTTCAGGGAGTTGTAGAGAGCGATGAGGTCTCCCCTCAGCCTCCTTTTCTCCAGGCTAAACAGTCCTAGTTCTCTCAGCTGCTCCTCATAAGACTTGTTCTCCAGACCCCTCACCAGCTTCGTTGCCCTTCTCTGGACACGCTCCAGCACCTCAACGTCCTTCTTGTAGTGAGGGGCCCAAAACTGAACACAGTATTCGAGGTGCGGCCTCACCAGTGCCGAGTACAGGGGCACAATCACTTCCCTACTCCTGCTGGCCACACTAGTTCTGATACAGGCCAGGGTGCCATTGGCCTTCTTGGCCGCCTGGGCACACTGCCGGCTCATGTTCAGCCGGCTGTCGACCAGCACCCCCAGGTCCTTTTCTGACAGGCAGCTTTCCAGCCACTCTTCCCCAAGCCTGTAGCGCTGCATGGGGTTGTTGTGGCCGAAGTGCAGGACCTGGCACTGAAACTTGTTGAATATGAAGCCTCATACAATGGACCTTGGCCCATTGATCCAGCCTGTCCAGGTCCCTCTGTAGAGCCTTCCTACCCTCGAGCAGATCAACACTCCCGCCCAACTTGGTGTCGTCTGCAAACTTACTGAGGGTGCACTCAATCCCCTCATCCAGATCATCGATAAAGATATTAAAGACGACTGGCCCCAGTACTGAGCCCTGGGGAACACCAGTCGTGACCGGCCGCCAACTGGATTGAACTCCATTCACCACAACTCTCTGGGCCCGGCCGTCCAGCCAGTTTTTGACCCAGCGCAGAGTATGCCTGTCCAAGCCATGAGCAGCCAGTTTCTCTAGGAGAATGCTGTGGGAGACAGTGTCAAAGGCCTTACTAAAGTCCAGGCAGACCACATCCACAGCCTTTCCCTCATCCACTAAGTGGGTCACCTTGACATAGAAGGAGATCAGGTTAGTCAAGCAGGACCTGCCTTTCATAAACCCATGCTGGCTGGGCCTGATCCCCTGGTTGTCCTGTACGTGCCGCGTGATGGCACTCACGATGATCTGCTGCATAACCTTCACCGGCATCAAGCTCAGACTGACAGCCCTGTAGTTCCCCAGATCCTCCTTCTGGCCTTTCTTGTAGATGGGCATCACATTTGCCAACCTCCAGTCATCCGGGACCTCCCTGGTTACCCAGGATTGCTGATAAAGGATGGAAAGTGGCCTGGTGAGCACTTCCACCAGCTCCCTCTGTACCCTTGGGTGGATCCCATCCAGTCCCAGACGTGTGTGTTTCTAGTTGGTGTAGCAGGTCGCTAACCATTTCCCCTTGGGTTATGGGGCCTTCATTCTGCTCCCCGTCCCTGTCTTCCAGCTCAGGGGACTGGGTACCCCGAGAACGACTGGTCTCACTATTAAAGACTGAGGCAAAGAAGGCACTAAGTACATCAGTCTTTTCCTCATCCTTTGTCACTGTTTTTCCCCCCACATCCAATAAAGGATGGAGATTCGCCTTAGCCCTCCTGTTGTTGTGAATGTATTTGTAGAAACATTTTTTTATTGTCTTTTACAGCAGTAGCCAGATTAAGTTCTGGCTGGGCTTTGGCCCTTCTCATTTTCTCCCTGCAGAACCTCACGGCATCCTTGTAGTCCTCCTGAGTTGCCTGCCCCTTCTTCCAAAGGTCATAAACTCCCTTTCTTTTCCTGAGTTCCAGCCAAAGCTCTCTGTTCAGCCAGGCCAGTCTTCTTCCCCGCCGACTCGTCTTTCGGCATATGGAGACGGCGTGCTCCTGCACCTTTAAGATTTCCTTCCTGAAGAATGTCCAGCCTTCCGGGACTCCTTTGTCCTTCAGGACTGCCTCCCAAGGGACTCTGTCAACCAGTCTCCTAAAGAGGCCAAGGTCTGCCCTCTGGAAGTCCAAGGTAGCAGTTCTGCTAACTCCCTTCCTTAATTCTCCAAGAATCAAAAACTCTTATCATTTTGTGATCGCTGTGCCCAAGATGGCCTCCAACCATCACATCACCCACAAGTCCTTCTTTGTTTGTAAACAGCAGGTCGAGCGAGGCACCTCCCCTGGTAGGCTCACTCACCAGCTGTGTCAGGAAGTTGTCTTCCACACACTCCAGGAACCTCCTAGACTGTTTTCTCTCCACTGTATTGTATTTCCAGCAGATGTCCGGGAAGTTGAAGTCCCCCATGAGAACAAGGGCTAGCGATTGAGAGACTTCTCCCAGCTGCTTATAGAGTATTTTGTGTGCCTCTTTGTCCTGTTTGGGTGGTGTATAACAGACTCCCACCATGATATCTGCCTTGTTGGCCTTTCCCCTGATTCTTACCCATAAACACTTGACCTTTTTATCACCATTGTCAAGCTCTAGACAGTCAAAACACTTCCTAACATACAGGGCTACCCCACTGTGTCTCCTTCCTTGCCTATCCCTTCTGAAGAGCTTACAGCCATCCATTTCAGCACTCCAGTTGTGCGAGTCATCCCACCATGTTTCCATGATGGCAGCTATATCATAGTTTTCCAGCTGCACAATGGCTTCCAGCTCCTCCTGTTTGTTGCCCATCCTGCATGCATTGGTGCAGACGCACTTCAGTTGGGCTATTGATCCTGCCACCTTTTTGGGGAAGAAGCTCTAATTCCTATGTGATCTTTCTCAGGCACTTCCGTGGTTTTTAACACATCCACAACCCTTGTGTCTTTGCTGCCGCATGGATCTCCATCCCCTACCTCCACTAAGATGGCAGACCGAAGGACCTCGCTAGCACACCATCCCTCAAACATTGGCGTGCCGCCCTCAGGCTTATCTCTAGCGAGCCTGTGTTTATCCCTTTCCCCCTTCAAATCTAGTTTAAAGCTCTTTCCATGAGCCCTGCTAACTCCTGCGCAAAGATCCTTTTCCCGCTTTGAGACAGGCGTACCCCATGTGTCACCTGGTGTTGTATAGACCAACCCATGATCAAAACCCCCAAAATTCTGCCAGTGACACCAGGTTTGGAGCCAGGTATTGATCTGCTGGGTCTTCCTGTTTCTTCCCTCATCATTTCCTGCAGCTGGAAGGATAGAAGAGAACACTGCTTGTGCTCCTGATCCCTTAACCAGTCATCCCAAGGCCCTGAAGTCTCTCTTGAGCACCCTCGGACTTCTAGTTGCAACTTCATCGCTGCCCACATGAAAAAACAATAATGGATAATAATCCAAGGGCCGTACCAGGGTAGGAAGTTTTCTCATCACATCTTTAACCTGGGCCCCAGGGAGGCAGCAGACTTCCCTAAGAAGTGGGTCCGGTCGGCATATTAGGCCTTGTGTTCCCTGCAGAAGGCAGTCTCCTACAACAATGCCCCATCTTTTTTTCTTTATCGAATTGGTTTTGACGCAGGGTGTAGGCCAACTTAAATTTGGCAACACCTCCGATCTAGATGAACCATTGTCCTTGTTATTGTTCGGTTCCACTTGCAGAGCCTCGTACCTATTATGCAAGGGCACCTGGGAAGGTGAGGGAGTCAGAGAGGAGATGTGCCTGCTGCGCTGGGCAGGAACTTGTCGCCATTGACCCCATCCCTTAAGTCACCATGTTCAGCCAGGCAGAGAGAGGATAGGGAATCCTCCGTATCATGCATCCTGTCTGCCTGTTGGGCCTGTCTCAGGGAAGGTAGGGTGCGCTTCCAGTAGTCTCTCTCTCTCGCTCTTCCTGATACTCCTCAACCCACTCACCTGCTCCTGGAGCTCTGTCACTAAGCGGGGGAGTTCCTCTCCCTGGGCGCACCTCCCACAGGTGTGCTCACTGCTGCCGTCCGGTACTGGTGTAAGAGCAGGGCACAGCCTGCGGCCTGACACCTGGGTGGCAGCGTGTTCCCACTGGAGCTCTGTCTGGGAAGCTGCGTCAGTCGTGGTGGGTGCAGAGCTTACGAGAGGCCATGGCTTTCTGCCAGTGGATACCATTGCTCCCTGGTCAAGCTGGCAGAGCTTCAGCGCCCTTCCTGCATGCCCTGCTGTGCGAGCTGCTGCGCAAACTGCCATGCCACAGCTTTGCTGACGTGCCACGACCTGTTTGCCCACCCTGGTCACTAGTGCTCCCCAGGGGCTTCTTTTATATGGGGGGGGGGGGCAGCTTGGACACCATTGCTCCTGGTGCCTGCTGGCACGAGCTGCAGGCTCCTGGGGGGGTCTCTCTGCTCCCCTTGAGGTTCCCCCAGTTCAGGAAATGCCCCTGTGCACCATGCCAGAGCACTCGGCTGCCGATCGTGCCGGCACCGGAGCTGCTCGCTTCAGCAACTGAGTGCTAGTTTCTGTTACACCACGTTTAAATCTCCCTCCATTGCTCCTGGCCTTGCCTAGGTCTCGTCAGCCACTGTCGCGTGAGCCGCACAAGTTGCAGGCATGTTTTAGCTAACAGAAATCCAGAACTATAGATTGAAAGGAAAGCTGTGATTAGGACAACGTAATTTTCTCCATTTTGCTTGGGATCACATAATGAATTCCTAGTAGGCATATGAACAGAATCCAAACACCCCACTCCTTAAATCCTCCTTCCTAACCATTACAAAGTAAGAGTTAGTCAGTTTAATGAGGAAATAAAGTGGCTGAAACCAAAAGACAAAACCATTTTATTGTCTTTTCATGTTAATCTGTAACTCTATTCAAAAGTTAATATTGGAATTCTACTAAAAAAACAGAAAAGGAAGAAAAGGACAAACCACAGAGTTGAGTTTGTTAGTGATCCACACTAACGAACAAGCATGTTCATGCAGTTTCATGTTTCATGCAGTTTTTCTTTCCTAATGTGCCTCTATCAGGCAGATCAGTTTGCTAGTTCCTTCAGTTCAACCAAGGGTAAAAGCTGTGGAAAAGAACAGACCTGTTACAATAAATATAGATGACTATGACTCCCTGCTTTCAAAACAGAACTCCAAAAATGCTATTTTAAAAGAGATTTTAAGATAATATACAAAATTGCAAAATAAAAAGATTTCTTTATTAAAATGTCGCTATTTCATATGCACAGAAACCTTGTACATGGATGCTAAGCACTAAATATGAAGATTATGGCCATGTGAAAATATTTTCTTAATAAACCCAAAGCTGTTAAGTACTTCAAGCAAAGGACTGAACCTCAACTTCACCTTCTCAATATGAGCTGAGAACATCCAGCAACTAACAGGACTACATTCAGTATCTGCAAAGATGCGAGGAAGGTATTCAGTGCTATGCAAATTTTGTTAACACAAAAAAAGCCCACACATATATTGGCCAAAAACAGGCAAGAGAGAAAATTCAACTGATTTGCTGATCATACATCTTCAACTAGTGCTAAATATTTATATGAACACTCTCAACACTCACATGACACATTAATAAAAAAAATAAAATCTCTTCTCTACAGAGCGGTCAAGTCAAGTTCTGATACTTAAACATTAAAATTTATTCACTAATCTGATGCGTGTTGATGGCAGTAGCCCCATTCTTCCCCTTTCTGAGAGAAACAAGTATCTTCCAGAAGCGATTTGTTGATGAAGACCTGGAGCTGCACTCGTTGCCAACATCTTTTGCTACAAAGATAACTATTTCACAGTTTGTGTGTAACCTGATAGAGACTTAAAAAAAACCCCACCAAAACTAACACTCTCCATCAAATCACCAAACCAAAAAAAATCTTAACTCTCTGTCGTGGTTTAACCTCAGCCGGCAACTAAGCACCACGCAGCCGCTCGCTCACTCCCCCCCGGTGGGATGGGGGAGAGAATCGGAAGGGTAAAAGTGAGAAAACTCATGGGTTGAGATAAAGGCAGTTTAATAGGGAAAGCAAAAGCCACACATGCAAGCAAAGCAAAACAAGGAATTCATTCACTACTTCCCATGGGCAGGCAGGTGTTCAGCCATCTCCAGGAAAGCAGGGCTCCATCACGCCTAACGGTTACTTGGGAAGACAAACACCATCACTCCAAACGTCCCCCCCTTCCTTCTTCTTCCCCCAGCTTTATATACTGAGCATGACGTCACATGGTATGGAATATCCCTTTGGCCAGTTTCGGTCAGCTGTCCTGGCTGTGCCCCCTCCCAGCTTCTTGTGCACCTCCAGCCTTCTCAGTCAGTAGAGCATGGGAAGCTGAAAAGTCCTTGACTAGTGTAAACACTACCTAGCAACAACTAAAACATCGGTGAGTTATCAACATTGTTCTCACCCTAAATCCAAAACACAGCACTGTACCAGCTACTAGGAAGGAAATTAACTCTATCCCTGCTGAAACCAGGACACTCTCAATGACAGCTGCTTTCTTCCTGCTCTCTCTACACCAAAAAACTCTGAACTAGAAGGTGTGCTTTAGGAAAGGATAGAGGGGGGGGACAGAAGCATGTTTTAATGAAAAACAAGAGCTTCAACTTTGACCACAGGGCTCAAACTGCCTTTCCATAATACGGGACCATCTCATCAGTAATTTAGTTGTCTTCCTGGAAAAAAAATTACTGAACTGTTACTATTGTGAATTAGACAGTCAAGGTAAGTGTTTTGTCTCTCACAACTAGGACAATTCATCTGCATAATACAACAATTCTTGTTGTATTATAAAGGAACACCCCTAAGTGATTTTAAGATGATTTAGGAGAAAATGGAGTATATGCAACTTAGAACAGCGAAGCAAAGTTTCTCCAAGTGGTAAGGGTCTTTGCTTGGTCCCGAACAGATTTGTTTAGACAAACTGCCTCACTTTGCATCTCCCTTGCTAAGCAGTCAGCTTAGCGCTTTGTCAGCTGGCACTTCGATTCAACAGACGAATAAGGTGACCACCCCTATCTAGCGACAGGCATTTTAAATGCCTGCTTCTGTTTGTGCAAGAAATACAAGGCTGTGCCTGTGCCTTCTAACACATTTAAGGAATGGCCATGTCGGTGTTGTGGAGTAAAGCTACTGTCAACTCTGAATGAATCACTGCTTTCAGAGTCCCGTCGAACTAGATTGTTCATCTGTCCCATGATTCTGTTTGAGTCATTAGTTGAAGGTACTGCTCTTTGCATTCGTAATTGGATGTATGACATTTTGCAGGCACAGCTACACATCCCTAATTGGCATGTTTTTAAACTACTCTTCATTCAAATTATTTTTTTTAATCCCCTAAAAGATGCTGGTATTTCATACTAGCAAGAGAGTAGCTTGGGAAAAAAAAAAGAAACTGGCCATTCAAAATTAACACATGCAACTGCTTCTCCTGCAGAGATTGACATACTACTTGCAGAAAGAACTCATTTAAATTAGAATCCAGTTGATGGCAAAAACATTTTAAACTAAGGCCAAAAGTGCCATCTTTAAAAATTATGCAGGGTCCTAATTAACTAGGAATGAATGGTTCACTCCAGAGAAGAGAATCTGGGCTGTCCACTGCTGTAATCTGTCTTCCACCCAAATCCTATTCCTCAGCCACCAAATGTCCTCTCTTATATCTGCCAGACATTCAGGTATGCTGCAGTGTTGGAGAGGGATGGTGGTTAAAATAATTACCTGTTGTCTATCTCTCAAAACAAGCAAGTTTAGAGGCAGCTGCTGGGGAACTGATCCAATCCAGCAACAGCCAGAATCCCCAAACCCATCCCATCCCAGCACTGGGGCCTGAAGCAGCTCCGTTTTCTGGCTGGGGGCAGACACAGTGAAGACACATGGCTGTTCGGGAAGAATCTCAACTCTTCTAGTTTTGCCTTAGGACAAAAAGAATGGATGGCAGTACCTCCAGCCAGCCAGATCCAAATCGTTAGCCAAAACCGTCAATTTGGTTTAACCAAATAAAACCAGAAATAGGTGTACACACAGCTCTGCTTAAATCACAGCAACTTTCTTAGCCCTCTATTAAAAAAAATACACGTACTAAGCATGTACATGGCGGATTTGTAAGCACAGTGGACATCTTTTAATTCTGTGCAAAAAATTAACACACTTTTTTCTTGCTGTTTTAGCAAATGGGCCCACAAGATGAAGTCAATCGTTACGCATCAAAGCATTAAATTAGATGCACAGGGGATGTCAGTAACCAGTAAGGCTTGGTGACTCCTGACAGAGTGGGAGAACTATCAATGAGACACTGATCTCTGAGAGGTCAATGTGGATCACTAATCACAGAAGCAAAGAACAGCAGAGGCCTATTACATCCACCAATTATTCCTCTGACCTATACATACTGCAGTTTCAATACAGTTTTATAGTGATTTATTCATTGTCATTTTAAACGTCCAATATGATAAGGATTTCACCACTTCCCTTGTTGATCTATAAATGACAGCAAAACATTTTATTACTTAGAAAACTTTCCTAATATTTCAACTTCAGCTCAATACATACATTATGTTTCTCTCAATAAAGAATATCACACAGAATATAAATATTGAAAAGGTATATATTGATATGTTTAGCATATTTTAGCAATAGCTAAAACATTAGTGTGTTATCAGCGTTATTTTGGTTACAAATCTAAAACACCGCATTATGGGAGCTGCTAAGAAGAAAATTAACTCCATCCCAGCCAGACGCAGTTCAAAGTGAAAACATACTTGATTATTAATCAGATGTCCATACGGTGCTAAACTTTGCAAAAAAATTAAAAACATGAGACAGTAGTAAAAAAATACTACAGAAAAATCACAGAAGCATTAGAAAAACAGACAGAAGTAATTTCAAGTTGGAAAGACATGGATGAAAAGGGGGAAAAAACCACCTCATATGTACTAGGTAAGAGATCAAATACTAAGGGAGAAGAACTTGCAGTCAAAGCTCCTTATGATTTTTTAGCCATCTACTCTGAACTACTATGTCTGAAATGAGAAAAAAGATATTGTAACTCTGGAATGTTCAAAGACTCTCAGTAAAATTATCCATCTAGCTCTAAGAACTTCAGCAAAGGACAAATCTCATCAAATTAGAAGTTTCAGTACTCCTTTTCTCATATACACCAAAATAAGTGTGACTTCAAGCAGTTTTTGTCTCAGGGATAGTTTACTCTAGAAAATGTTGGTATCAACCACGTCTGCTCAAGTAACTGAAATATTTGTTGAGCATTATACACACACAAAAACACACACACAAAATAAATACCTGGTGTAATACTTGCAGTACTATGTGCTGAGACAGCTACACCACTATCTGTGTATGATACATTTAGATTCAACACCATCTGATCACAACGAAGCTACAGAAAGATCTCTCAATAATCAGTAACTGGTGACAGAATAACCTGGAATTAAACCAGATTAAGGCACCTACAAGCTACATGTTTAAATTGCCATTATAGACAGAGCTCTAGTTAATACAGTCAATGGAGCCTACGAGCAATTCACCTAACCCTGTGTCGCTCCACAGGCTCCCCTAAAGTACTGACTTGATCTTTGCCGAGCATAATTAAAGCTTAGAAAACCTTGTGTATAAACACATATATGCAGACAGGTGCTACTATGGAGTAGACTCCCACCTACAGTGACAATAAATGCAAAGCAAAGCACATAAAGAAAAAACCTTTACTGATAAAACAATGGGCTCTAAATTGACTCTTACAACACAGGAAAGATCTGGTTGTCTGTCTAAATAGTTCCCTGAAAACGTAAGTTCAATACTCAGCAGTAGTCAGAAAAGCAAACATAATCTGAGGAATCATCAAGAAAAGAGTAGAACCGAAAAGAAAAATAAAAAAATTATGCCATGGTATAAACCAGAGATGCTCTTGTGTCTTGAACACCACTTGTAGTTCTGGTCCTCCATCTTAAAACAGTTACAGCAGAGTTGCTGAGAAGAATGATAAGACTGACCAGATGCATAAGCAACTTCCATATTGTCTAGTTAGTCTGTTACTTAAGACTCATACAGGATAAGAATAATCTTAATGCAAATATGAAGATTTCTAAATTATGAACCTTGTGCAAGAGGTTAATACAGCATTATTATTCACCATTTCTCAGAGTTACAGAGCAAGATGGCACCCAATGAAATGAGCAGCATCAGGTTTAAGAAACAATCAAAAGTACCACTATTTCACAAACTAGGTAATAATGCTCTTAAACTCATTAACACAGAACATACTGAAAACTAGAAACCAGACAGCTTTGTAACCCACTTAGATAAATTAAGGGTTTAACAGCTTTCAGTTGCCAATGATACGGGTGAAACCTCTAGTTCAGGGACTGTCAACAACTTTGACAACTAAGAATCTTGGTGCATTTGTCCAAGTATTTTTATTTTTAAATTATGAGCAGGTCCTCATGAAATTACATGAGCAGATTAAAAGTACATTTACAATTTCATTATTTGCTTACCGTTTCAATTTTAGACTTTTTTGTTCACATTTAGAAGGTTCATCCATCATGCTCAAAACTTTCTTCATAATGAAATTTGAGTCTGATAACAACAGAACAGCTTAAATTTCAACAGTTCATGATTTCTGAGCTGGTAAAGCAACCCAAGTATAACAAACAAACCTAGGCATAGACCATATCGTTCTTGTCCACTCCTCAGAAAGTTTTGAGCTACTCAGTGTAATCACATTTTCTTAAAGGATAATAATAATACACATGCCACTTTTAACTACATATTCAGAAATTGAAAAGTTGTCCCAAAGCAGTTCATATGGTAAAGCCAGAAGTGAAAAGTTTTCCTGTGATGGGACAGTAATCAGTAGACAACTGAAGACTGAATTTCCCAGATGTATTCCAAGGAAGAATTATCCCTTCAGGGATAAAAACAGCCCCCAATACCTTCACAGTTTGCAGTCAAGGTAGGAAGCTTTGGGCTGGAGATGTTCTAGCTGCCCTAGTCACCCACAACTGGAAGCCCTTGTTATTTGCTGCTCAAGAATGACTTATTTCACTTGATTGCTTCGCTTTTCCCAGAGAATAAATAAAAAATGTTCCATTTGCCCAAAATTGCGGCTGTTTTCTTTTTAAAGAAGGAAAAGGCTGAGCAATTTACTTTGAAAAATCTGCCAGTGTGTTGTAGCAAAACAGCTCTAGATAAGATTTAGGAGCTCTAATGAGCTAACAGGTCAAGAACAGTTAATTTGAGTTTATACTCTGATCTGAGATTTTATTTTAAAAGGACATTAGACAAGGCAACTGCCAAAATAACGCAGATGTTAACATCATACCCAGCACATACAAACAGCAAAGGTCATGGACACTTGTGATGTCAGAGGTGAGACAGCTGGAGTGAAGGTCACTATACACAGTTGAAAAATCCTACCACTGATGATAGTAAAAAAATAACAAGGTACTTTATCAAAGCAAGAGTTTCTGTGCTGTCAACATATTCTAAGCCCATTTTAATTATTCTTTGCCACAGAAGTTAAATTCTACATCCCACTGAAAGTAAAATAGTCATACTAGTTGTGTACCATAATGACAGACTGGACACAAAAGGGTAATAGAAAACTGGAGAAAAATCAATGGCAAGTTTTGTCTACAAGTAGAATTAACAGGATATCATGCTAAGCAATTATAGCAAAAGCAAAAACAATTTTAACACAAACACAAAACTCACATAACTTGGACAAATGTATTACTTTGTATGCATGTGACATTCACCTTTGAGCAAAGTTAAATAGGCAGTTGGACTAGGTGATCGTTGTAGGTCCCTTCCAACTGTTCTGTTCTGCTCTCTTCTATTCTATTCTAAATGAATATTCACTGTTGTCTTTTTAAACAGGCTTCCCAGAGGGGTGGTCAATGCCCCAAGCCTGTCAGTGTTTAAGAGGCATTTGGACAATGCCATTAATAATATGCTTTAACGTTTGGTCAGCCCTGAAGTGCAGTTGAACTAGATGATTGTTGTAGGTCCCTTCCAATTGAAAAATCTATTCTAGTCTAAAACTTCGAGAGGCTGAATATATTCAAATCAATCTTCCAGCTAAATTTAAACAATGAACTGTCATACTCCAAAGGCAGTCATTCACATAAAGTTTTGTAAAATAGAAGAGGGGAGTTTGGCATTATTTTTTATACAGTAGAACAAGCCATCCAGAAAAGCAGTCTTTAAATCTATCAAAAGAACAGGACAGAATTCAGGTTTCCCAGGTTACCTAACAGAGACACCTCTACAGGATCATCCTTCCTCACCTACGTGTGATACTTACTTGTGTGGCCCATACCACTTCTCACTGGAAAACTGTACTCCTCTTTGTGAGAAACAGAACAGTTGCTTATGCAAAAGAAGCATTTCAGGGAGTTTAAGACAATCATTAGTGCAATAAGCATTTTGACCTTTTTAAGAAAAAATAAAAATACCTTCTCTAACTTTATTCTCAGTTTTGCTTCAACATGCTTTTTACTTTAAAAGAAACAGACAATTCAATTCTATTTAAAATTAACACTGGGGATTACGATTTGTTACCAATCAGGTTAAAGCATGGAAACACACTGTTTTGCAACATGCTTCATGCATTTTTGTTGGATATTTTCTTACCTCCATCTCCTTCTTCCTCTCCTTCATTTAAAACAATAATGCAGATATGTTTCCTCAGCTGACGTGTGTTGGAGAACTTCCGATTGCATTTCCTACATTCCAAGCTGCCTGGTGAGACTTCAGCCAGTTCCGATCCTTCCTCTGTCCCAGGCGGAGTTTCTTCGCTTGGAATAGGGTTATTTTCTGCCACATCTTCATCCACACAGAACTTCTTAGTAGACCCTTTTGGTCTGCCCCTTTTCCTCTTCACTACAAGAAGGTCTAGAAAAGAAAGTTAAAGTTAAAAAGAAGCTATAATTAAATTCCACAGCTAATTAGCTAATATCCATCCGATCTTTGAAAAATAGGAATATTAAATGAAGTTCGAGAGCCTCTATCCCTAAAGCTTAAAGAAAGGTTAGCTTCACACAAACTTATTTTTAAGAAACGGTATTTGTTGGCATTTCTGCTAGCTGCAAAGCAGTAACGTGTTACTGAGATCAGCAGATGTCAAAGTGCCACAGTTTTACAGAAATTACACTGCAAGCACTCTTTTATATCGTTGTATAACTGTATCAGGAGAATTTACAGCAGTTCTCAAACATTTAAAAAGGCTTGGTGGCAAGCGCTGTGTAGCAACATACACAGGAACAGGACTCATATGGGCAACTGATACATCACCAGAACTTCTGAGGCTTATGACAGTCATTTCATTTCCTTGCTCCTTGTTTTCCTCTTTCCAGGACAAAACATATCTCAATCTACTTTGAATTAGCAATGCCAGAATTAAGTTTTTAACAATGCACATGACCATAAATTCCAGCTGTCTCTCTCTACCCAGCTTGCCACCAGCTAGGCGTTCACGCTGCATTGTACTAATCACAGTTCAAAGCACCACCTAAGATTAAGAAAACACAGTAACTGAATAGTAGTAGTACATTGTCATTCATCTGTTAGCACATAACCAAGTCTATCAGAAACGTCATCGCTTGCCTAGAAAAAAGAATTTGCTTTACTATTAAAAATAAAGTAGTATATTAAAAAAAAAAACAAACGCTTATTTCAAAGATGATTAGTTAGAAGTAGAAGTTGTAAATTGGTCATTAAAAAGATTTTAAAAGTAAGATCCTGTTTCCCCATGAACACCTTAGTTGTTTCTGGGGATTTTACACTCATCACAGACTCACTGAAAGCCATCTTTAAATTGACTGGTACTGGATGCGCAATGGCAATATTCTGGGAAGATATTCTGTGCTATGCTATATAATTATGTATGCAAAGACATAAAAAAGGTACTTCAGAAAGAGAATAATGAAATAAACTATATAAGCCTATTTTTATACTGTTCCTTCATAGGAAGTATTCACGTAAGCTTCTCTAAATCAGTCCATTTAATAATCAATTGTCTCAAAAATGTTCAAAACATGAGTAGCACAGAACATTTCCATTTAGGAGGCCTTCATGTTATTATACAGCAGAATTCTATTTAATTAATCCCTTGAAGTGTAGCTAAGCAAAATATATATATATATATATATACACACACACACACAAACACATATATCTATCTCAGTCAAATTCTACTGAGGTCTGTGATAGTTCCCATGAATTACTTGTCTGGGATCATGCTATATAAAAATAGAGGTCCACAACCAGACCGCCAGAGCACCAGCTCCTAGACAACATTTTTTAAAGCTTATTTTTTAAATAAATAAAGTTGAATAAAAGTAAACAAAATTAAAATAACAGTAACTTCACTGTTGAGCATTTTTAACTCTTCATAGATTAGACTGTAGATGATGTAGATCATGGCACACCAGCACTATGGATTCTGCTGGGCTTAATGATCCTCAGTACAGTGTTTGCCTTAAAACCAAGCTTTACCAAAACTGATTCACTAAAGGACAACACCCTTTAAGGGTAGGATTTTCCAAAGTTACTTTATCATGTACAGGAAAATGCAATACATTGATAAGACTATACACTGTAAGTGTTTCATAGATTTTTCTCCTCTGGTTTTCTACCCCTCAGCCTTAACTCAATTACATGTGTAATTAAAGTTACACATGTACAAAAGATCTTCAATAAACCATTTTAATGTTATAATGGGGCAAATATCTCTGACTCTGGAAGAGCAGGAGATGTAAGTGATCCCTATCAAATGGCCCTTTTCCTCCAAACCTGTGTAAGTGAGTAGCTCAACCCAGTCACCACACTGTTAGCTGTAGCATGATTCAAACAAAAGGTTTGTCAGAAGTCACAAAACACTTGTGCAAGTGTTAAACATCCTGAACAAATTTTAACAGCTAGATGCATTATGCAACATGAATCCTTCCTCAAACATCAGTATAGCAATCTTTTGCACAAGGTGTCATACAAATATGTGCAAATAAATCTCATCCACAGCCTTATATTGTTATCGTTATGTGTATATATATCACAGCACCTAGGAACACCTCTTATCCCCCACACCTTAATGCATGCTCTAGTTGCATCCTGTATTCAAGTAATGATGAGGCTGATGCATATGCCACATTTTAAAGTGACCTTAATGAGTTAAACTTCTTGGAGAACATTACGATAATGGAAAATACAATCCCTTTCTTGGAGAAAATTATGATACCCAGATTCTAACTTTCTTCCAGGTTTCATAATCAATAGATCAGGCCTGGAGACTGTGCTGCAGAGAGCATGTATCCCATCATGCAGATATGGCCTAAAACAAACAATGATCCATCAGGGAATATTATTATTAACAGATGAAGCTAGGGCCATCCATGCTGTCCCTCAAACCATTACCAATCTGACTAAGTAGAAGCAAAAAAAGAAGAGAGTTTTGACAAGCACTTTGAAGGAGATGGAGTTCATTATGAAAAGTTATTAAAGGAAACCCTATGCAAAAGTGGAGTATGAGTGACTACAGTTAACCAGTAAACACCTGTCATTTCCCAAACAAAGATGCCACACTCCAGCGCTCAACAAAATGTGACCTATGCATAATTTGTGTAACAGCAACATCTCTTAGAGATCTCTTAGAAAGGTGGTAGGTGCCCCATCCCTGGAAACATCAGGTTGGACAGGGCTCTGAGCAACCTGATGTACCTGAAGATGTTCCTGCTCATTGCGGGGGGGTTGGACTAGATGACCTTTAAAGGTCCCTTCCAACCCAAACCATTCTATGATTCTATTCTGTGATTCTATGATCTGCCCAGTACCCTTGGTTCCACTTGATAAAAAAATTCTAACATCATCCTACCGAAATTGTTAGGACAAATCAACTCTAAATATATCATGACCTAACTATGGCAAAGTGCCATGACTAAATAAAATTCAGCAGAGAGCATTGCCAATAAAATAACATTAGAGTAATAAACACATATTACTTACCTAGCATTTTACTTGTTCACAGTACTTATAAAATCATTAATTTATTACTCAGGCAGAACACAGAGCTCCATTAACAACTCGGCATTCACTCATCTATACCAATTCTGGAGTAGCTACAGCGTTTACCAATACTTGGAAGAGAAACTATGCTTTCAAAGGACAAAAAGATGTTCATTTATCAGCCAACGAGTACTAAAAGGAAGTTGCAATTTCTAGACTGTCATTCATCAATCACTTCTCCTTTTAGTGACAATACTGAATTACTGCAAAGAAGGGTCCACTGAAAAAAAATTATACGTTATAAACCTTTAAAGTTTTATCTGCTGCAGATTCCATAACAGAAGGGAAAAAATTGATGCCTTTTAAGAAAAACTCTTCAAATTCCTATATTCAACTGTGAAATACCCTGTTTTTTTTAAACAGAACACAGGAAATAATTAAACAGGACTTCAGAACAGAATACCCTCTTCTCCAATCAGTCTGTGTGATGGAAAAGAAGAAATATTAGAGTATGTCTATAATACGAGTTGAAATCTATGTGAAAGTAATTTTCCTTGCCATTCATAATGACAGCAGATGGCAAAGAGTTGGGCTACACAATCTGAAAAAGGTGGCATCATATGATCATACCAGATGACGAGAAGTATTTACCAAGAATAATGAAAAAGGTAACTTACGAATACATAACTTAACATATGAATATTATATTTTATATAATTAGATTTGCAAAGTTACCTTCTTGAAAGCTGCATGTGTCATTTCTGCTGCTTCAGATCATAACAGTGATTACATACCGTTCTCATAAATGTACAATGCATGCTTAACAACATACAATACAGAAAGTGCAGACAGTCCCTGACATAAATGCAAAAAGGAGTTTACATAAAAGTCTTTTTACTAAAAGGAATACGTTACAAAGTACCAGTCTCATTGTGCTCAGAAATAGTTTAATGAAGGGCTAAAAGGAAACAAAGATTTAAAAAAGGAAGATGCATTCTGCGTGCCTGAGAAATCAACTCTGTACAATTAAAATAAAATTAGAATGGCATTTTGAAACTTGATGTAGATCTGATATTTATTCATCTTCTTCTGCACACTGTTAATTTTAGGCATTGTGTGAACTAATAATCTGGTGCAATTTTTCCTCACCAACCATCTGGTGAGATAGCAGCTATAGTTGAATACTATATGACCATTATTAGAAATATCTTCTTATGTTGATGAAGTTAATATAACTATTGAATTACTTCTGGTAAATAAATTAAGAAATATCACATGCATATGTTAATGATAAAAAAATTCTTTTAGATATGATATTAGAGTGGTTTTTATTCATAAGCACTTACTTCTTAAAATCCAGAAATCATAAAGACTGGAAAATCCTAGTAGTTGTGTTAAGTAAGAGGTTTGCCAACAATATAAATCCATTGCTCAGTAAGGGTCTAAAAGAAGATATAATTACGAAGTCTGACTTATTTTGAACCCACTGCTAACATTACGAGGGATTGCAACTATAATCAGTTAAAAATGGAATGAATGTAACTTCTTCCACTGCAGAGTAAAGTTGTTCTGTATAACTAACTCAACCTTTGACTACCAGATTGCTTTATTTACTAGTGCCAATATCAAGGCACAGTTATAAATTATGAATCATGCCATTTCCTTTTTGGAATAGAACTATTAATATTATCTGAAACACAACAAGGAACAAGTTAGACAATTCAAAGGGCACCACCATTCCTAAGCCTCAAGACCCCCACCCATGGTGTCCTGGTTCCTTTCCACGGCTATTACACAATCTTCCCACTCCTATTACACAGCTTCAAATTAAAGCTGTAGGAAGCAGACTTTGCTATACTTGACATTTAAAATTAATGTCATCATCCTCTGTCACATGCTGAGTTCATCCACATCTGTCCTCCCATATACTCTGCACTGAATGAAATTCAGGTTGGCAACATACAGTGACCATTATAGAAACAAGCTATGTAAATCCTTCTATACACAATGCAGAATCACCATACCACAGGTTTTATGAAAAAAATAAATTACTGTATGAAAATTACATTCCTCTCAATTTATGAATGTACCTTCTCCATCTTTGTTTATGTTTGTGGGTACTGTTAGAGGTTGGAGCGGAATAATGATGTCATCTGCATTGGTCCCTTCTTCTGTATGCTTCTCAGAGACATGAGACAATAGTTCTGATTGATTTGGTGAAAATAAGTTACAAAGCTTGCACATGAAGATGGAATTGATCCCTGAAAAATAAGTTTAAAAAGAGGAGTTAATATTCCCAAATTTTTATTTATATTACCACTAGTTATTGAGATTTCGGTTCAATTAACACAGTAACTATCAGTTAACTTAATACACTTAACAGACAGTAACAAGCTGAAACGAAGAATGCTACACCGTTAAATTAAGACATTCATAATAAATCCCAAAATTAATTAATTGAAGAAGTGGTTAAACTTCTACCCAGATCCTCACAGGGCAAAAAATTTCTTCTGGCTCAAATCTTAGAAGTAACCAGACCCAAAAGGAAGCAGGATAGATTAGGACCTTTTTTTCCCTTCCAGCCTCAGACAACATTACAATTTCATATTTTTCTAAACATCTGATAAAATTATGTAAGACATTAAGTCATTGTCCAGGTTGGATGTGTATCATATTGGTATAAATGCAGAACATTTTATCCTTTACAAAGCAGCTCTGAAATACAGAGAAGCTGGGCCCCAAATACTAATTTATGTTCATAGACCTCGCTGTTCTTTCCTACACGTACCTAACCTTTCTACTTAACTCACCTAAACAAGTCTAATGCTCTAATTAGCTGTGTAAGTGCTGGAAACAAAAGAAGGTTAGAAAGAATTAAATACCATAAAAGATAAAAGGAAGCTTTTCCTTCACTATAGTAACATTTGTTAGAAAATAAATATATTTCATAATAAATGTATGCTTTGATATGTCATTTTTGCCTTAGCACGTTATCATGAGCATACACCGTGAGTTAAAAGTGTTAAGTGCTTGGTTTCAGGGGTCATTATCCGTAGGTGTGGCTCTGCCACTAATGAAAAAGTGGGGAGGAAGGTCAAAACATCTACAGCGCTGTAGACCACAAAATGTTGTATCATATGACAGTCACAGCTATGCAATCACATCATCTTCCTTTCTCCTTCTAGCCATTCACTTCGGAGCTGTACAAACACAAAGTTTTTCTTCTTTTATGCCAATATTTGAAAAAAAAAAAAAATCAGACTTCATCTTGACCCATCTACATGGAGAAAAATGGACAGGAATAGAAGGAAAAATTAAGAAGGGGAAAAAAAGTTTTGCTCTCAAAACAAAACACATCATATCAGCCTCAGAGGCAATATTAACATTTGACATTAACAAAAACATCTTGTATTTCATACGCTTTGACATACAAGTTCTATGAAAAATTCCTGTTGATTCAAAAAAAACCCCCAACAAACTAAAAACTTTTGAAACAGCAGCAAATGAAGAATGTCATTAAAACTTTCCTAGGTCAATGCTTTAAACAGAAATTTTACAGAACTTTTTAGGCAAAACTTTGTGGGTTTTTTTTAATTCATAGGTACTAGAGGTGTGATGTGAAAGCAAAGCCACAAGAGAGAAAATAACAATAAAGAAGGGTTAATATAAAGTTAACAATTCAGAAAAATCCTGCTAAAAAAAAGCTCACAAACTTTTGGCAGAGAGTTAATTCAGAGGACTTTATTTGCTTTCTAAAACTGCTGTCATTTGTTGTAATGGTTTGATTTTTTCCAACAGTCCCCACTCCCTTCAGTGTCCAATGAAAGCTAACAACAACCAAGAACCATTTTAACAGCACACTTGTTCTTCAGCTACATATATAAACTCCTGGCCCAGAGATTGGTTTCAATTGCTCCTCTCCCCTCCTCCTCCCTAAGGACAATTAGGGACATGCGCTCACTGAAATCAAACTGGAACAACCAATGTTATTTGAGGTACAAACCAAACCACAGATTAGCCAGGTAAGTACAGAAATAGTGTGATATTTAGTGAACTTTGGGATGAATCTGAGGGGAAGAGAACAGGGAAACTGCATTTTGGGACCTGTTTTCAAAACAATCCCAAGCAAAGATCACCACCCCTATTCAACATTATTCCCCTCCCTTCATGACACACTAATTATATGGTTCACCCCACTCAAGAAAAATCCATCTTTAAGGTGTTCTGAATGTTAAGAACAGCAGAGCTGGCTCTCTTTTACAGTTATTTGCACCTGAAACTATAACAAAAGCATCCTCATCTTCAGAAACAATACAACTACCTCAAAACTAAAAGGCAGAGTATGCCTTCATCTCTTTTAAAACATCTCTGAAAAACAACTCAAATACTGTTCCTGTTGTTTGAAATATACTCTATATTACACACACAAGCAGCTATGTAAAATGTAAAATACACTCAACGTGTTCTTAGGAGCTCAGTAGGGTTCCTTCTCAGGCATTCTGCTGTCTTGAGCACACATGCATTTCTATTTTGATTGCAGTATGTTTATAATGGAAATGTTCCTTTGAATCAGTCCCTTTGAACTAGTTCTGCTCTAGTTAGTATTATTCTTTTATTTTTATAAAAAAGTGAATGAAGCCTGTTATTGACCCAGCAGATGACGACTGTTCTCTCTAAATGTAAATGCACATTTAAGATTCACCCTACAAAACCTATGAGCATTTACCAAGAGGTTTAACTAACATCGAGCATTGAAACTCCATGATTTAGCTGACACTTCTATTTTGGTGTTTTATTTGCCACTGTTTCTGCTTCCTGACCTGCTAGCTGTTTTCCCTAGAAGTTCAGGCTCACTGCTTTGTGTCTCCTGTCTCCTCCTTCAACAGCTGTAATGCTGCTTTATCTCTCACTCTTCCTGGTGAAGACTTGGAGAGGGGCAGAAGAGAAAGTCTGTTTGGTTGTTTAAAGTGCCTGATTACACAAACCCTAGTTTAAACTCTTTTCAAGAAGCATTCTGGATTCACACGAAGTAACAAAACCACGGGAAACCATCACACAGAAGTAAAGCTGGAACAAAACCAGAAGTGAACAGACCAGGTGGCAGAGAACAGTGTGAGTGTTAGTGAAGGTGCAGAAAGCATCAGGAGAATACGCGGAAGATGCACGTGCTTTGCTCAGAGGTGGAAACAAAACTGAGTAAATAAATTATTTTAGGAAGAATGACTGGAAAAGGAGATCATAAAGCAGAGGATAAACCGTGCTGGTCACAGGCCTAAACAACTAGATTAGGAGTAAGTAAACAATAACTGATTAACCAGTTGCCAATTAGGTGGTGTAGCAATACAGCAACGAATTATAGTCAATTAAGTGTAAAAATCAAATAAGCAATAAGTTAATTAACTATGCAGGGAATCAATGATTAATTAGTGAATAATTAATTATGTAGGAAATCAACAGAGCAATTAATTAGACAGCAATTAAATATGCAGAGAAAGAAAGGAAGAGTAATCAAGTATGCAGGTAAACAAACAACAGGAATTTCAGCCAAAACCAATTTGGAACATTCCATTCACTAAACATGCTTTGTGTTAATTCATTGTCTTCAGTTTGCCCATATAAACTGTGCTAAGTGTACACTGAAATAAATAATACCAGTTATTTTCTTCTAAAATGGAGAAGTGGCAAATTAAGCTATAATGTAAGTGAAGCTATTTCGATTTTTTTTTTTTTTTTTTTTTAATTCTTCGAAAGATCTCAGGGTATTTCTTAATTAGTCAATTTTTTTTCTTTATACCGAGCACGTATACAGCAAAGGGAGATCAACAAATGGATTACTAAAGACAAATAGAAAATTGAAGACTAGGAAGCGGGTTCCCTTATTCCCATTCCCTTTCATGAAGTATAAAACAGTACGTGTCCTGTTTCACTTTAAAGTTGGAGTGGGAGGAGAGAAAGGGGCAGAAAGAAGCACTTATATTAGAAAAATCACTGAAATTAACAGTATTTAAGGGAATCAGGTAATACATTATTGCCATATATACTTTCAATCATTGTATGACAAAACCTAGTCCAGAGTTAATTTTAACTAATCAAAAACTTTAATTTTGCATAAAAGGCAAGCTACGGGTTGGGTATTGTTTTAAGTAACTATTATCACAAGAAACACAGAGCAAGGAAACAAATCTGTATTTATATGCCATAAATCATTCTACTGTATCCAAAACTTTTCACCACCCTTTTCAGTGCAGGCAATAGTTGAAAACTTCTGTAATTGACTTTGAAGTTCTGCAGCTGTTAAAAGGAACTAGAACTCCATAGTTAAATACAAAAATAAAAATTCACCGGATATCTATCGGCCTGTGGAATAACGAAGTTGATGGTACGCATACTTATGCACCTGGTCAACCTTCCTACAATACACAGCAATCAAGTTCTGAATATGAACAACTGCTTATTTACTTCTAAACTTACAACAGAGCTGAAACAAACCTTGCTGCCTCATCACCATCAAATCCTTAACAAGAACTTTCTGCAATTAAAAATCTCGTATGTTATTCTTATATTAGGACTTTCTCTTGTTGGGTTTTTCCCTTTATTTTTTTTAATGACAATCAGGTATTTGTGATTGTATTACAGACAATTAGTAATGCTAATGGTGAAAGTGAAAAAAGAATAAAGTACATTAAATCTAAAAGATTTCCTCCCACCTTCAGCATATGTAATATAATCTTTATTCTCAGTTTAGTAACTCCTTTACCTCTTAAGTTATACTAGTGTTTGTTTCCAGTTCTTCCCTCCCCCCCCCCACTTCCTATCATGCATTTTTAACTTTTCCCTTTCTGTCTCCTGCATCTCTTATGCCATGCTTTCTACCAGACTCTCTCTTCTCTCTCCCTGTTCCTTACTACACACTTCCAAGCTTTCAACATAGCTACTCATGCTAACTTGTACTTCTGTTTCCAACCTCCCTTTTTCTTGCAGCTACAAGAACTTTGCCCCTCTCTGTTGAGGCCTGGTTGGAATCCAACAGTACTTGGTTTTAGCTTAAAATCTTAAAGGTAAACATAGCTTCCAGGTTTCACAAGATTTAGACAGGTCAGATCTAAAGCTACCACAGTCTTCGTCGGGCATATTATACCGTACGGCTACCAGACACTGCCTTACTGAATCCTGCCAGAAGATTCAGGTATTAACTCAGATTAAGTAAGAAACTCTATCTTTATTTCCAGGGTTAACACCCAGTTACACCACAGAGAAAACCACCATGTCTCTCTTCCAGCAGTACTTCTTCCTGTAAAGACACAATTTAAGCCACTGATTTGCCATTTTCTACCCCAGCAAAACAGCTAGAGGATCTCCATGTACTTAGCCACAGACATGGTTCCTCACATGCTCAAACCTAAACTCCCTTTGCTTCTATCTTCCTATCTACAAGCACATCAAGGTTTGCAAAGAAAGGCCTGGTGGTGGTGGTAGGTTCTTTATGGAACCTGCTAGAATTATTAGAAACACAAATGCATGCCTTCAGCTCAGAATCACGTCCTCGGGTCTATTCTCCTTCTCCCAGTTCCACACCACCGACTCCTTCTCCAGTGTCTGGCCCCGTTTCCAGTTTGCTGTGGGTCACTCAACTCCCTGCTCCAGTTCACTGGGCAGCTCGGCAAGAGCGCACAGGGAGCGGTGCAGCGGGGAGCACACAGCAGCCCCGACGTTCCATCGCTTCACCTGATGCGCAGGTCCGCAGGACCGCTTACTCTTCGCCACTAAGGTTTTCCGACTCGGGAGTAAGTCATGCCATAGCACGCAGCACTTGTTGCAAATTCAATTATTAGGTGAAAAGTTTGTTTTGTTTTTTTAACACTCTCTGTATGAAAGCTCTTAAAAATAATTGTATGAAAGTCTTTCTTCTGTTGTGCATCCAAGGGTACAGCCAGGAAACAGAATGTAGTGAGCCAAGAATGAGATGAGAAACATCAACTTCTTAAATAAGATTTTAGTCTTATCATTTATAAGGGAATGTGGAAGGTGAGAGTCTGCTTCATTAGGGCTATCTGATTAACAATATTTTCAATGCAAAGGAGGTCAATAAGTTAACGGGATAAATGATGAACAAGAATACACAGACACAAACCTGGCAGACAAGAGGTAACAGAGAATGCCAAGGACCAAAACTCTCCAGTTACTAATTGATGGGACACCAAGAAACTGCAGGCACAGCTTTGGAGACGGCCACCTGGACTTTGTCACTGGTAAGAAAAGGGAAACAAGAAGGTCTGGGATACTTTAGGAGCATCTGTGGGACTATGTGTATTTGGTTTACATGACAAGGTTTTGGTAGCGGAGGGGAGGCTGCAGGGGTGGCTCCTGTGAGAAGACACCAGGAGCTGCCCCCATGTCAGACAGAGCCAGTTCCAGCGGGCTCCAAGACAGCCCCACCACTGCCCAAAGCTGAGTCCATCAGTGATGTTGGTAGTGTCTCTGTGACAACATATTTAAGAAAGGGTAAAATACGTTGTGCAGCAGCTGTGAGAAAGGAGTGAGAACATGTGAAAGAAACAACTCTGCAGACACCAAGGTCAGTGAAGAAGGAGGCAGAGGAGGTGCTCCAAGCACCGGAGCAGAGATTCCCCCTGCAGCCCGTGGTGAAGACCATGGTGAGGCAGGCTGTCCCCGTGCAGCCCATGGAGGTTAACGGTGGAGCAGATATCCACCTGCAGCCCATGGAGGACCCCATGCCGGAGCAGGTGGATGTGCCCTGAAGGAAGCTGCAACACGCAGAGAGGAGCCCACGCAGGAGCAGGCTCCTGGCAGAGGCCGCGGCCCGTGGAGGGGAGCCCATGCAGAAGCAGGTTTTCTGGCAGGACCTGTGGTCCCATGGGGGACCCACGCTGGAGCAGTCCATTCCTGAAGGACCGTACCCTGTGGAAAGGACCCACACTGGAACAGCTTGTGAGAAACTGTCTCCCGTGGGAGAGACCCCATGCTGGAGCAGGGGAAGAGCGTGAGGAAGAAGGAGCGGCAGAGACAACGTGTTACGAGCTGACCACAACCCCCATTCACCATCCCCACTTCCAGCCACTGGGATGGGACCACTGCGTGTCCCAGGCACAGCTACTGGGGGGCTGGGGTGAGTGAAGTGAGTAAGGGGCTCAGCACCAGCAGCTGGAGTGGGACCACTGGTCACAGCCCGTGTGCCTGGTGCCAGCTGCTGGGTGGGGCACGGACAAGCGTCTGCATCTTCCCCAAACCTGGTGTGTGGGTGTCATATTGGATGGACAGAGGGGCCACGCCAGTACCCGGGGGATCCGTGAACATGCGTGTGCTTGTGAATCTAGAGAGTGCTCTGTGTGTGCCTTCACCAGTGAACTTCAATCTCTACCAGCCGAAGAGGAGGACTTGGCTGTCTCTACTTATATTTTACGTGAGTCCTGTACGTAGGTGCTGTTGAAGGCAGTGCCTCCCATGTTGGTGTCTCGTTTGTTTGGTGTGTGCAGAGTATGTCTCAGGAATACATACTCAGCTCTGCCGCTGGCTGAGTCTGCAAGTGGGAAAGCAGCAGCCACGTCCATCAGCCTGCGACAGGGACTCCCCCAGGATACCCCCCAGAATGTTGTTTCTGATCTTTCTCCAACAAGTTTTACTTCCTTAAGGTGTGCTACTCTCAAATCTGCAAGCCCATACCTATAAAAACAGCTATGCTTGAGGACCAAGGAAAAACAAATCCTGCGGTCCCACCTAAATATATCTCAGCACTGGACTATAGTGAGAGATAACTGCCTAAAATCCTGCACTAATTTCAAAATACTCCTAAAATAATTACTTATGCTTATAAAAACTCCCAATATCTAACACTTTAACAATGTCTACTACTAGCTAACACAAACGTTACAATACAATCAGAAACAAATTGTAGTTTCATCTACCAGCAAAGCATAGCACTGCATCACTGTCCAACAAGCTTGTAAAAAGAGATTTATGTTACTTCAGTACCTGACTTCCTCACTGTTCTGCCACTGCTCTCCCCCTGCACTATGTTATCTTGAAATCTGCAATTATTAGATCACAGCTCTATTACCTACAAGCTGTCTTTATTCAATGGAGTTAAATTTTCCATTGTAATACCAAACAATGTAATAATAGGCTAATGTGAGAATTACTGAGAAAATACAAGGATTTCTGTTAAAATCTCAAGTGCAATAAAAAGTGGGCACAATTCTTCCAATAAAACTATTGTTTTTATTAAAGAACTCTTCATACACAAGTGCTGAGCATGTAAGATATTGAAGTGTCTAAGAAGAATAAACAAGACTTTTCCTTGACAGCTTCTTTAGGTAGAAGTATTGAAACCATGAGATAACAGTTAATATGAGAGCAACAGGTAAAAAGCCAGTAATTTGTGTTTAATACAAGCAACATTATTCCTCAGCAAAAAAATTATTTGAACTGAACAGGAAAGAATTGGCACATACAGTACAATGAGTTATGATATCCTATACTAATGTCAAATACATGAAAAATATTTTTCTTAGACATCAGATCTTATTCCTCTGTATGCATTAGAGATTTTTTTCATTTTCAATGCTATTTCAAATACATGACATTTTCAAAAACAGGTTATAATGTAGCTCTGATTTTTATTACTTAACTGGAGGGACACTTTTTTGTTGTTAGGTTTTTTACTTAAAATCTACTTTATTCTGTTTAAAAAAAGAAATCAAAATATTTTTTAAAATACTGTGAAATGTATGATTATGCGTTTTTAATACCTTCAAGTAATCAGTACTATTTCATAATTTCAGTAAAATGTACATAACCGTCAGCTGCATTTTTCTATCTTACAAAAAAAGGCTCTTTAAATGAATGTAAGTTTTGATTACATACACTTCAACCTCAGAAGGCTATATTTAGGCATAGATTTATTCCCTAGACCTCTTCCTCAACCTTATAACATTTTAGTTATCATTTTAATAAAGACGCTGGTATAAACTAATTTTATTTCTCTTCATTTGATAGTGCAAAAAAGAAAAAAAAACAGTATTTGTTTCCTGCTATTTTCTCTATTTTGATTAATCAAGAAATTAATAGGCAGGATTACGGCATATCTCCAAATCAAAAGTATTATCTTCATTAAGTGTTTAAAAAAAAAAGGGTATATAAAACCTGCCACTATTTGCTACCATTAGAACAGCAGCATCGCAAGTATCCCATGTTCAAAGCTAACAAATTAACTGTACTAAAAGCAGCAGGCCAGAGAGAATAGAAAGCTATTTCAGGGCTTCCTTCATCTGAATTTGAACTATTCTGAATAGTAAGCAACTATTTTTTAATTCACCAGCACAGGTTGACTACTGAGACAAAACCTGCAACACAGAATACGTCCAGTCAAGGAAAAGGAGCACCGGACCACGTCTGTTCTCACTTTTAGCTGCCAAGGAAAATCAGGACAACTTAATTATCATTATTTAAATGCCACAAACATTTTTTATTTTAACATTAAGAAAGAAAGGTAGGGCAATGTTGATATAGGATGTATTCCTGCAAAAACTAAAAGATGATACTAAAATCAATACCACTTAATATGATGGTTTTATGGAAAACCTAATCATATACATTCAACATTTTTTCCAACAAGGCCACAAGCTTAGTTTACAAGGTAAACTACATCTATAGAGGCTCTCAGATATTACAGAAAGGTACACAGTATGTAAGATTAAATTACACTGAAGTTTATGAATGTTTCTGATTAAGAAATAAACTGCATTTAAAAATCTACACAATACAAATACACTACGACAGAGGAAATAAAAGCAGGGGGAAAAAAAGCACTAGTTAAGGTGCTTGAGACATGAATGCATGACGGTGCTGTTGCGAGCAGAACTAAGTTGATAGTTTCATATATACCTAAGGGAACGTTACAAGTTGAAAAACATAGAGGAGCAACGGGCTTCATCCAACCCAAAATTTAAGAGATTATGAAAATGTTTTTAAATTAAAGACTGAAGGGTAGGTGGCAAATGCAAAAGACCACAAAGATCAAGGTGATTCACCTTGCAGTGGTGAAGACTATTTTCAAATGAAGGATGACACAGAAGTTAGTAAAATTTTAACAGGAAACAACGAAGAACAGTTGAAACAAATTGTTGGGTTTGCTTTCCATTTCTTTGTAGTTGCTTTTATAAAGATAAATCTACATACAAGAAGCCTAATAAGGTGTCAAAACCAGAATGCCTAGCTGCGACGAGGATTATTGACAGACATGCATTCAAACAAGTTTCTGAAAAATATTGCTGTAATGCCAGTGGGACACTACCACCTCAAATTATCGTAGGATGTATTGTTTGTGAAGCAATGCCATCTGTTAGAAGCAGCTTAGGGTCAAATCTGATTAACGGGCTTTTTTAACAAGGTAACAGAATCCCTGCGGACTGAAATACTCACTTTGTACAGAAAAGCACAGCGTTAGGACTACATTAGCAACAGTCTGACCACAATGGCAGGAATGACTGTGACACACTGAAGGGGATAAAAGAGGTTACAAAGACAGAAACAACAATATATTGTAGGCTTCAATTACCCTTATGCAGATTGGTTAAATATCAGGTCAGGACAGGATGCCAAGACTAAATGTTCAGACACCATTAATGACTGCTTCACCCAGCAAGCAGTCAGGGAAACCACATGAGGAGAAACAGTTCTTGACTTTATCAGAAGTAAAACACAGGACTGAATTCAAAGCGACACACTCTGTGACCGTGATTAAAGCAGCACTCAAAAATCCTTTAAAAGGGTGATAAAGAGCCAAATGTTTGTGTTTAACATCAACAATGTGAACTATATAAAGATAATCTTTAACAAAACAAAAACAAACCACAAAAAGGACTAAAAAGGCTTCAAGAGGAGTTAAATCCTTGAAAGCAGCATGAAGACTATTTAAAAGCATCATATTTGATGCTAATCATCAAAGAAGATTTTAGAAAGGGGAGGGAAAATATCTAGCACAGCTAAATAGCAGTGAAAGGAAGCTTTAGTAGAAGAAAACATCTTTATAAAAGTTAAAGTTTTGTCCACCGAGGAAAACAAAAAAAGATTGGAAATTGTGACAAATTAAAAGTAAAAACACAGCAAGGCAGGTCAATAAGGATAATTTTATCAACTTGAAAAATAAAAAGCAGAATGCAGCATTTTTTTAAAAAACAATTCAACAGTAACAGGCCTGCCTGAAAGCCTGTGCAGTAAAAAGTAATCTGTGTATGAAAAGACCCTTCAAAGAAGGTGAGCCCGTAGCAAAACAAGGTTTTTAATTTGGTGCCGCTCTATAAGGGGTTGGAGAGGTTTTCTATGAGACCTCTCAATTCCGGCAAACACTTTAAAGACAGCCTCAAAACAAAGCTAAGAACTGCACTACTCAAAACCAAAACCTTACAGTTACAATAGACAGTTCTATAAAAAAGATGGTCCTATAACATGTAGACCTATAAAAAACAGAAAAGAAGATTACTGCTGCAGAAGTCCATACTGGGCTTACATCTTTGGATATTGTTCCTCTAACTTGAAAAACTAAAAAACTAAAAAAATAACGGTAACAATTTAAAAATAATTCTTAAAAGGTACAAAGATAAGGACAATCAACAACACAGCACAGTTCCATACGAGAAGCATTTAAATTAGAGTTTTCCAGCCTGGGAAGGATGGAGCTGAGGGGTGGAGAAAAGGCAAAGAGTAGAATGAAAAACTATGAAATCACATGTGACATGGGGGAGATGACCAGCAAATGATCCCTCTGAAGTTACTGTCTGCTCTTCCCAGTTGATCCTTCCCTGCACTAGAAGAAGCAGAGAACATGAAAGGAGGCAGTTCTTCGTATAACTGCAAGATCACATCCACTTGGAGTTAAAATTATTGGAAGGGAAGGCCATCAAGAACTAGTAAGTGGAAAGACACTGTTCAGGGCTCAGCAAGGCCATCAGAAGGCCTACGAGAGTATTCTGGACAAATATCACTGTGCACTTGCCCTGTTCTTACACTTCTCTATTTAGACATCCCTCATGAGTGACTGTTAGAGAGACGATGTGTCAGGCAGCCACAAAATTAAGATCCAGATTATTTATGCTTTCTTAGATTTCTTCTAAATCACAATAGCACTACACAATGTAGACTCTAACACAGCTCAGTTACTACAGCATTCAAATATTTCACCAATGTAACACAGCAACTCTGAAAATCTCCAAATATTTGACATAAAGACATCCTTATCTCCAATACAAAGGTAGAGAAACAGACTAGTAATGGGCTAGAGTTCTGCTTTTCGGTAGACCAATTTTAGATGGTTAACCTGGGTTATTGGAAGTCTAAGTATCCAGGTTACATTGACTTGCTTCAGAGTTAGTTGTCTAAGATACTACCAAAAACCAGAGCCTGCCTCATGCCACATGATGAAACAGCTGCCCCAACAGGAAAAGGGCACAAGGCTCTTATCTCTCTTCTTCGTCTGAGGCACGTCCTCACACTCTCACCACAACCAAGCATGCTGTATTTAACTAGTCTGTTACTAGATTTGTCAAAAGAAACTTGTGTTTAAAACTGCTGAAATTTAGCTAATAAAAGCACATAAAAACATACGTAACACACACTTATCCTGGCTAGAATATACAAAATTCAGAACTGGATGAAAAAGGATGTTCTAATAACTACGAAACTAATTTATCTGCAGCAGTTTAGAATAATCAGTTTATCAAACCTCTAAACAAAGTATCTTTCCATCATTAAAAAAAAAGCACCTTATTATATACACTTACAGTAAAACACTGGGTTTTTTAATGTTCCAAGATCGCCCTCATGTGGCTAAGTGCAACACTGTTGAAGTTACCACTAAAACACACCGTCAGACAGTATCGTAACCTAAGCCATGCTACCAGAGATACCGAAAACACTGGGCACCTCTCAAAAGAATAAGCACGAACATTGGCATCAGGATGCCCTGGTTGAAATGTTCTGAACCTGATTTTTGGAAGCACACTTGACAGAAATGCATCTGCAGTCAGATACAGTTCTGCAGTTGCAACATCGAACATACTGGACACTTGTGACAGTTCTGGCTTCAACTACCCTCAGAACACTCTTCATTAAGACAAACGTGCTTGAATAAATATGGATTTATTAGCAGCAGTAGTAGTACTAGTAGTAAGAGAATTAATTTCTCACCTAAAGTTGGATCAGAGAATATAAAGCAGTCCTGGAATGCTTTTACAACAGTACTTAAGTAACACAGCACGTTAGATATTCAGCTATTTAGACACAAGTTTTCTCCCGATAGTGATGTTCTCTTTGGCATAAAATCCTCTTTGAGTTGTAAACTAATTGTCTGCAAATACTCCACAAGACAGATAGAAATAACTTAGGATTCTAAAAATTAAAATGTCATCTCAGGGAATGACAACCGAAAGCCAAATTTGAGCATACAGGGTAATTAACTAGCACCAAATTATTGCAACATCACTTCACAAACTTGTACTGCCACGAACACACAGGGATTGTGAAACGCAGAAAGCATGTACACAGTATTACTATGGCTATCATGTCTGCGTAATTTTACCTACATGTGTCATCCCCATGGAAGTCAGGCCAATATAAGGCACATAAAGGACTGAGATGACAGTGCTGTGGAAGCGTCTAACTTTAACTTGTTACCTCCCTTCTGCAGCTGAACTCTGAGGCTCTTAAGCTAAAACTACACAAGCCATCAAAGGGAAGCGTGTTTTAAATCCAGATGTGCATGAGGCCAATACAAACAGCAGGCAGCCCGACAGCTGCTCTTTTCCAGGTGTTCCCCGACACGCTCCTGAAGAGGAGCGACGGGACAGGCAGCCGGGGCTCCCCCGCTCGGGCTGCCCCAGCCCCCCGGCGCCCTCCCAGGCACCACCCGGAGCCCCCTGACGGCGGAGGGACCCGCTCGGCCCGGCGGGCCACGGCAGCCTCCTCCGCAGGGAGACCGCGCTGGGGCAGCCCCGGCGCCTCCCCACAGGCACACGGCGGCCCGCGGCCCTCCTCAACCCCGCCGTGGGGCGCCCCCCGGCCTAGGCCCCGGCTCCCCAGGTGAGGCAGCTCCACAAACCCCCAGGGCGGCTGACAGCCGCTGCCCCTCACCACCACCCCCTTTGCCGCCAGCGAAGGCGCGACGACGGTCGGGGCGGGGGGAGCAGCAGCCGGCCCGCCTGTGAGGGAACTAGTTCTCGTGCGGACGGAGACGTGACAACAAACGCCCGCCGGAACTACTTTCTCCCCCCCCCTCCAGCCAGCGCCGGCCCCGCTCCAAGAGGATCCGTGCGCGCTCCCCCGCCCTGCCCGGCCCGCCACTTGCGGCCGGCCCCGCACCACACCGCACAGCCCCGCTCACCTGCAGCCGCAGCCTCCATAACCGCGGCGGGGAAGGGGCGGGGGGGCAGCGGGGCAGCTGACCGACAGCCAAGCGGCGCGCCCCGGTTTAAAAAGAAAAGGGGAGGGGGGGGGAAGGGAAAAACCGAAATCACTTCCGCGCCAGCGGGCCGGGCTCAGGCGGGCGGCGCCGAGGCCCCGCGGGCCCCCCAGTTCGGTAAAGAAAATATTATTTTAATCGGCGGGGGCGGGACAAGCCGGCCGGCGGGTTATGGCGAATCTGCCGCGCCCGACACGGCGGCTTCTTCCTCCGCGCCGTCGCACAGAGAGCGCGAGGGCAGGGAGGGGGAGAGGGCGGGGCGCGAGGGCAGGGAGGGGGAGAGGGCGGGGCGCGAGGGCAGGGAGGGAGCGCACGCGCCGCCGCACGGCTGAGCCGCGGACCGTCGGGCGGCGCCTGCGCGGTCGCGGCGTCGCGTCCTGCCGTCGGGCGCGCGCTCGCGCTGCCTGGTCTCCTCAGCCGTGCCCGCGGGGCAGCCTCCGCCTCCGCCCCCCGCGGGCCGTTAAGGGCTGGGATCCCGGCGGGACAGGGCTCGGGAGCAGGGAGGCAAGGGGGATGCCCCTCCGGTCACCGCCCAAGCCGCGGCTGACCCGAGGCTCCACTGAGGTGAAGTCTCCGTGCCCCTCTCCGCCGCGCGGGCCGGGAGCAGCCTCATCCCTGCCCCGGGACCCTGAGGAGGCTGGGACTCGCACGGTTCATACTGACACAGCCCTTCGATACCGAAGCCGTTTTAATTTACCACCAATGATTACAAACGGGTGTCTTAACGAACCTGGTACATCTGCATATTTACTACAAGATCATTGGACAAGCTTGGAGGAAAATACAATTTCCACCTTATTAGCAAGTCCATGAACAAACGTTAGTGATGTGTAGTCCAGATGGATATTTAGCCTCATGCCTAGGACCGTGACTGTTCTACAAGTTTGTTTTTATGCGAGTGCACTTCAGAAGTTTTACATTTGCCTCAGCAAGCCATATATCAACATGTATCAACAGCCTGGTGAATCGCCCTAATTTTTTGATGCGGCTCCTAAGTTATGAATTTGGGTATTAAATTATTTCTTTAGTTTTTTTTTTTCTCAATAGGACCTTGAAGACAGGTACTTGCATGATGCAGCACAACTAGTGCCGCTGGAATACTCACAAACACCCACTTCTGCCTCATGTTTTTCTGTTTTGTTGCTTTTCTGTTTTGTTTCTACACTAACAACCACTGAATACAAGTTTGATCACTTTCGCTCTTAAATTATCATAAATGCTGTATGTATTCAATATTAGTGAATTTAGTGTTGAATTCCATAATGTCTGTTACTGTAGTTAATTTCAGTACAAATGACTGTGTAGGAATCTCATTATACTTCCTAAACATTAACAGTATTATATTATTTTTTTTGTCATACAGCAGATGTACTCAATTAAGTGTGAAGAGTAAAAATTGTGAAAACAAGAATTCATTTCAGTGTTAATTACAGTAATAAACCTAAATAATTTCCTGTTGTAAGAGAAGTAATGCATACATATTAACTGAGAAATAGATTATAAAAGTATTTTTTAAACACCACTGCTTATATCTCATAGAATCATTAAGGTTGGAAAAGACCTCTAAGATCATCGAGTCCAACCGTCAACCCAACACCACCAGGCCCACTAAACCATGTCCTTAAGCGCCTCATCTACACGTCTTTTAAATACCTCCAGGGATGGGGACTCCACCACTTCCCTGGGCAGCCTGTTCCAGTGCTTCACAACCCTTTCAGTGAGGAAATTTTTCCTCACGTCCAATCTAAACCTCCCCTGGCGCAAGTTGAGGCCATTTCCTCTCGTCCTATCGCTTGTTACTTGGGAGAAGAGACCGACACCCACCTCACTACAACCTCCTTTCAGGGAGTTGTAGAGAGCGATGAGGTCTCCCCTCAGCCTCCTCTTCTCCAGGCTAAACAACCCCAGTTCCCTCAGCCGCTCCTCAGAAGACTTGTTCTCCAGACCCCTCACCAGCCTCGTTGCCCTTCTCTGGACACGCTCCAGCACTTCAATGTCCTTCTTGTAGTGAGGGCCCAAAACTGAACACAGTATTCGAGGTGCGGCCTCACCAGTGCCGAGTACAGGGGCACGATCACTTCCCTGCTCCTGCTGGCCACACGATTTCTGATACAGGCCAGGATGCCATTGGCCTTCTTGGCCACCTGGGCACACTGCCGGCTCATGTTCAGCCGGCTGTCGACCAGCACCCCCAGGTCCTTTTCCGACAGGCAGCTTTCCAGCCACTCTTCCCCAAGCCTGTAGCGCTGCATGGGGTTGCTGTGGCCAAAGTGCAGGACCCGGCACTTGGCCTTGTTGAACCTCATACAGTTGGCCTCGGCCCATCGATCCAGCCTGTCCAGGTCCCTCTGCAGAGCCTTCCGACCCTCGAGCAGATCAACACTCCCGCCCAACTTGGTGTCGTCTGCAAACTTCCTGAGGGTGCACTCAATCCCTTCATCCAGATCATTGATATAGATATTGAACAAGACCGGCCCCAAAACTGAGCCCTGGGGAACACCGCTCGTGACCGGCCGCCAACTGGATGGAACTCCATTCACCACAACTCTCTGGGCTCAGCTGTCCAGCCAGTCTTTTACCCAGCGCAGAGTACACCTGTCTAAGCCGTGAGCCGCCAGCTTCTCGAGGAGAATGCTGTGGGAGACAGTGTCAAAGGCCTTCCTGAAGTCCAGGTAGACCACATCCACAGCCTTTCCCTCATCCACTAGGCGGGTCACCTGGTCATAGAAGGAGATCAGGTTGGTCAAGCAGGACCTGCCTCTCATGAATCCGTGCTGGCTGGGCCTGATCCCCTGGTTGTCCCGCTCATGCCTTGTGAGCGCCCTCAAGATGAACCGCTCCATAATCTTCCCCGGCACCAAGGTCAGGCTGACAGGCCTGTAGTTCCCCGGATCCTCCTTCTGGCCCTTCTTGTAGATGGGCGTCACATTGGCAACCCTCCAGTCGTCCGGGACCTCCCCCGTTAACCAGGACTGCTGATACATGATGGAGAGCGGCTTGGCGAGCACCTCCGCCAGCTCCCTCAGCACTCTCGGGTGGATCCCATCCGGCCCCATAGACTTGTGAGCGTCCAGGTGGCGTAGCAGGTCGTTGACTGCTTCCTCCTGGATTATGGGGGGTTCATCCTGCTTGCCGTCCCTGCCTTCCAGCTCAGGGGGCCGAGTACCCTGAGGATAACTGGTCTGACTGTTAAAGACTGAGGCAAAGAAGGCATTGAGTACCTCAGCCTTTTCCTCATCCTCGGTGACAATGTTCCCCCTTGCATCCAATAAAGGATGGAGATTCTCCTTGGCTCTCTTCTTGTCATTAATATATTTGTAAAAACTTTTTTTGTTGTCTCTAACGACAGCGGCCAGATTGCGTTCTAGCTGGGCTTTTGCCTTTCTCATTTCCTCTCTGCATGACCTAACGAGATCCCTGTACTCTTCTTGAGTCTCCTGCCCCTTCTTCCACAAGCGGTAAACTCTCCTTTTTTTCCTGAGTCCCAGCAAAAGCTCCCCATTCAGCCAGGCCGGTCGTCTTCCTCACCCATGCTTCTTACGGCGTACAGGGACAGCCTGCTCCTGTGCCTTTAAGACTTCCTCCTTGAAGAACGTCCAGCCTTCCTGGACCCCTTTGCCCTTCAGGACCGTCTCCCAAGGGACTCTCTCAACCAGTGTCCTGGACAGGCCAAAGTCCGCCCTCCAGAAGACCATGGTTGCGGTTTTGCTGCCCCCCCTCCTTACTTCACCAAGAATGGAGAATTCTACCATTTCATGGTCGCTAAGCCCAAGACGGCCTCCGACCACCACATCTCCCACCAGTCCTTCTCTGTTAGTAAACAGCAGGTCGAGCGAGGCACCTCCCCTGGTAGGCTCACTTACCAGCTGTGTCAGGAAGCTGTCTTCCACACACTCCAGGAACCTCCTAGACTGTTTCCTCTCTGCCGTGTTGTATTTCCAGCAGATGTCCAGGAAGTTGAAGTCCCCCACGAGAACAAGGGCTAGTGATTGAGAGACTTCTGCCAGCTGCTTGTAGAACGCTTCATCCGCCCCTTCATCCTGGTTGGGTGGTCTATAACAGACTCCCAGCAGGGTATCTGCCTTGTTGGCCTTCCCCCTCATCCTTACCCATAAACACTCGACCGTATCATCATCACAATCGTTGAGCTCTGTACAATCGAAACACTCCCTAACATACAGGGCCACCCCACCGCCTCTCCTTCCTCGCCTGTCCCTTCTGAAGAGTCTATAGCCATCCATTGCAGCACTCCAATCATGGGAGTAACCCCACCATGTTTCTGTGATGGCGACTAATTCATATCTCTCCCGCTGCACAATGGCTTACATTGTGACAAGTAAAATTCAGCCACAGGCAGAAGACCACAAAACCTATATATTTCTTAGTCTGACAAAACAGTTTTTAACCTAGAAAATATCTATATGATGATTCACATCATAAATATCGACCCCTGAGCCTCAAACCCGATTCCCTGCAGCTCTGGGACTGAGCCATCTCTGCCATCACTCGGGCATTTCCTGACCATTTCTGCTGTAACGTTACCAGTGCGATCTTGGTCATCTTCCCGCCGTGGTGGAAGCAGCCTCTCTACCACCACCCCATCTCAAAAAACGGTGGGGGCTAATGTCTGTGATTTTCCTCTTTTATTTTTATTTTCTAGCCACCTCTGCCAGATGCTGAAGTAATTAGGATCTTTGGCCTAAAACAGCCAGCCTCAGAGTTTGACCCCATACTTTATTCTTGTAAGAGTCTTTTGGCCTGGACAGAAAATATCCATCACCTATAAGGGCTCATTGAAGCAAACGCCCTTAGGTCAGATATAAAAGAAGACAGAGAACAAACTACAGCCCTGTAGCCAGAAGGAAGGTGGGTCCCTGTTATTTAACTCACCGGGACCTATGGGACGCTGCAGTCAAGGGTCTAGCAGGGGTGGGAGCGCGGAGATTTCTAACAGAAACGTTAGGATCGTTACGAATGGAAGTGTGAGTGTTGGGAGCAGAAGGAGCTGAAGAAGGGCGTGTGCTCAGCAGGTCATTGATACCATGGCACGTCTACACGTAGCTCCTCAAGACACCCAGATCAGGAAAGCAGAGGGCAGACAGCACCCAGAGCAGACACGCAACAGTAAATCAGCGGTGTTGCCAATGACTCACGGGGTGGGGCAAAATGAACACCCAAAAGATGAAAATTACTGTCAGCTCCTAAACAGCGCAAAAGGCACATCCAAACACCAAGCTTGCCAATCGAGGAACAACCAGGAGACATGATGATGGCGACTCAGTGGCCTGTGTCCCTTGTCCTCCGTGTCACCACAAGTAATTCTAGCTGGACTACCTGAACAAATATCCTTGGTGCTTATGCATATGAAAGCGCGAGCGTGAGGAAGTGAAATCATTTGTGTGTAAACCAACATCGCCTCTCCTAGCTCGTGTCACAACCTGCTCTGTTACGCTACTTGCAGCATTAAACAGTCTTCTGTTGAGTTTTGCTACATTAATTGCTACAGATGCAGATATGAAAGGACAGAGAAAGGTTACTGCCAAGGAGGGCTTGGCCGGAGCCAGGCTGAGTCTTGGGCTGCAGCAGAAAGACTTTGGCTGAGCAGCGGTACTCTACCAGTGTTCACCCCACCAATATTCCTCTTGCTCAGCATGACTTGCATGAGACAGCTAATACAGAAACGTGTTATTTGGAATTTATGTCAGGGACCCAAATACAAGGCAGAAGGGAAGGAGGACCAGACCTTTCCAGAGGCTGTGGTCACACTCCTCTGCTAATTTACTTAGTTTGTCTCGTTTGGTCTGAATGTCATGCATGGATATTCTGACCTGATAAGAAGCAACATTTAGGAGTATGCCTTTGTCTTTAGCTTGCTGCCTTGACTCATCCTCTTCACCTTCTGGACTCCCAGTGCCCCTTTTTGCCCCTCTTCCCATCCCTGCTCGCTAGTGTATCAGCCAGCTTCTGGAGAATGTCTTCTACTAGGAGCAATAAAGATGAAAGCACATGCATGCTCAGACACACACCACCCATGAAAGGAAGGGATTGTGCTCTTTTTAGGACATGAGTAATACTCATCCTTACCTTGGCATTGAAAGAACATTCTCTGGTCCTTGAGTCACCCAGCCTCACTACAGCAAGTAGGGTGGATTCTCCTGCCAAGAAAAGTACTTGTCCCAAATCTTTCACGTAGTTAGAACCACCGGTTAAGCATCAATATGACACGTGGTTTGGTACTTTTACATAACAGTTATTTCATACAGCTCTGCTTCGCACAATCACAAGCCTGTGTAAAAGGCCACATTAATGAAGGCCTGTTCTTTAGCAAAGATGAAAAATCAGAGCTGGAATCTCTGAGCTTTGGTGTCTGGCCTAGTCAAAATGTTCTGGGAGCTCTGTCTGTTGGAGGTCAGAAGAGGAGGAGAAAAGCTATCCCTGCTGGGGTGCCTGGCCAGGTCACAGAGCCAGATTAAAGCGAAGTCATTTAGCACTGTCGATGGACCTGGCCTAGATCTGAATTAGGGCTACATAGCAAAGGGGTTTGTCTGTAAAACAAGACTCTGCCTCATTTGTTACAGAAGCTGGAAAATACTGAGAAGTAAATGTGAGGTTTTACGAAGGGAAATTAGGAATAGATTTTTCAGGAGAATAATACTTTTCTCAAAGAGTTCATTTATGATCTAGAAACAGTGTTCATTAATTGTGTCTTCCTCCTATTATGGTGGCTCACCATGGCATCTTGCAGTGTGCTTTGAAAAGTATCATATATTTCTATAGCTGATTTTTTTTGCATCTGTGCTTAAATGTGATAATTGCTTTAAAACCCCCTCATACTAGATGTCTTAAATTGAACATATAAAGTTAGGGAAACTTTTTACCCTAAACTTCAATGCATCACTTTCCCTTTTTTCCCCCCAAGCATTTTGTGAAAAGCTGTTTCTGTTGAAGAAGCAAATCAATAGAAATGCCCCATAAGCACCCACAAGAAAATTAATTAAGCCACAGGGAGGATACAAAGCTCTGTATAGGACACAAACCAAGTGCTATCTAATTGCCTAAGTGAAGCAGTAGTCCTGTGAGAGAAGACAGTAAATTATGTGATCACAGACCTAAGGATCTGTAACAGACAATAGCAGCTAGAGGATAAAACCCGAAGTATGCTGACAGTCTTGACTTTGACACTTAGTAGGCTTCCCGTGCTTGACTTTCCAACCTTACTGATTTTTATTATAATACCAGTATTTTTAAGGCAAAAATCCTTTAGCATTTTATGAAGTAGAATGCATAAAGCATTCTAACAGAAGTGCAGAACTCATAGATATGCCAAACTAAATATTGTAAGAAATATTGTAAAAAACAGTATCTTCAAAACAACTTTTTGTACGCTTGCTGTGGAATTGAAGAAACCAACCCAAAACGTCTGTTGGGGGTCTTTACTAACACAAGGGAGCCTACGGTACATACGCACTTTACTGCATGTGAGTTTACTGCACTTGCTTGCAAACAATTTTTTGGGGAAGTACAAAATTCTCACTGAACTGGTAGTGTTGTTCTCCAGTTTCCTGTTTTTTAGAAGAGCAGTTTGACCAAAAAGCAGTTTTAGACAAACATGGAAGGTATATTCTTAATACAGATAAGATCGCTTTACAAACTCACGTGAAGATTTTCCCGCGTCTTTCATGACAAAGGGCATTGCAGCATGGGACAGTTGTGATCTAAATCAGATAATTCAGAAAGTCTTATGAACAGCACTCTTACACAATTTTCTTCCCTTTTCATTAGCACGTCAGGAACTACGATTCTTTTCTCTAGGGATAAGAAGTATTTTATTGGATGTTATTTAAAGAATAAAATATTGATAAACTAAGTTGTTATCCTTTCATGTAGTTAAAATATTTTAATTTAACATAACTGATCTTTGATAGAATTATTCTTTCAAGCTGATGTGTTAATACTAATTAGAGTATTTACTACTTGAAGCCCCCTTTGCATGTTCCCACTTTGAGATGCGTCTTTATTACTGCTGAACTTTTAAAAAAACAACTTCCAGAATTTAGGGGTTTTTTTTTAATTGCTAGAACAAAAGTTTCCTACTCCCCAAAACTGAATTCTTGGAACCAAAAATACAAATATTTACAAAAATATTGCCCAGTTTGCCAGTAGTACCATACCATAAATTTTAGTATTTTGCATTCCCCACCTGTCACTGCAATTCATATTTCTAGACTTCCCTTGGGGTCATTTTGAGGCCGTAACACTCATTACAGACATTACAAAAATTTAGCCAGAGCTTGGCCCATGCAGTTACACCATGACACCTCTTTCAGTCGCTGCGCAGTGAATGTGGGCAGCGACCCTCATTAGCCTGCAAATAGCCCAACAACCAGTGGCACTGCCGCTGAAACAAGTTTTCAAACTACACTCTCAAAAGACACTCTAGATTAATGCCCGCTTTACAATCCTGAAATTGGACGTACCAGTTCCTCAGTCACGAGTCTAGCCAGGTAAGATACGGACACTTGATTCTAGGCTTAACGTCTTCAGCGCAGGGTGTTACAGCTTCCTGGGGACCAAACGGTTCCATGCTTTTTCCCCTGAGCTGTTCAGTCCTCCTTGCCAGTAAGTTTATTGCTATCTAACTATACCTGTTAAACGCTGTGCAGCCAAGTGCTCTATATTCAATTTGCAAAACAATCTACATAGAAAACTTGTTTAAAAGGAGTTATTTGTAACCTGGATTAGTTCTCTCAACCAGCCCACAGACAACTGCATTGAAACAACGGAGCAGACAGGAGAGAGTGGGAATGGGAGTTGTATCACCATTCGTTGATCCATAACATCTATTCTTTAATTTTAGTTAATTAAACAGGTTTTAAACCAATCAGTGCAACTATCAGCTTTCATTTTACGCTGTAGAGACAGTCTGAGTCCATCACCTTCGCCTCCAACTCGGAGACCTGGGCAAACATGTATTACCCCGTAAGGAACGTGTTTCATTATTTTTAAAATAAAAGCACCATTGTTTACTGAGAGCGAAGGCTAAAGTTTGTTAAGCAATTAAGTAGTTCTTCCTGGGTTTTGTAAACTGTTTTTCCACTAAGGGAAAACTCTAGCCATATTTACAGCTGTGGAGGTGTTCAACAGTGTCCATTTAAGATAGATTCTGGGAGAGGACATGAAGGAGAGCATTCTCAAAGTATTTTAAATATATAATTTACAGTATATAAGGTGTATAATTGAAGTTTTAAAAAAAAACTGAATAAAACCATGGAATCCTCCAAAGAGAAGCTCAAAGCAATATATTAAACAAAAATATTAGGTGCTTCAAGTGAATTTACCTTCATCTTCTTGGGAATAATACTGCCCCTTATCCCTATTCAATCAGTTTGATCATCTGTGTGGCAAAAGTCAGTCCACCACTACACAGGTTTAAGAGAAATTTTCAAAGCTATTCAGCACATAATTTTTACCTCACTTTTATTTTCCCATTGATTCCAAAGGGAAAACAACTCAAGCTGATGCTGTGCAACTTTGGAAGTCCTACTTGAAAATGCAAAGGAGATGAATGCTCAGAAATTATAGGAGGTTGTTTTGCAACTAGTTTTATGCTTAAGAAAGAAAAGTTGTCATTGCTTTACTGCAAATGCTTCATTTTTTTTCCACAGTATCTGTCTGGAGTAACTGTATCTGCTTGTTATTTTTATCTGCTAAGTTTAATGTGGAGTTCTGTGTTTAGGACTGCATAATTGCTGTTTCTTGTTACAGAACATTAACTTTATGCTTCCAGTAACAACTTTATAATGAAAATGCTAATAAAAATGGGGCAGTGCAAACTGCACATTTAAAAATCTCTCCAGAGCTTAGTATGAGGCTTATCATAATTCTTGCCATCTCAGGATTGTGTCGTCTACTGATACTGATTACACTGCACAGTTAGTTTAAAAATTATCTCCTGCAGGCCTGAGAGAAAGGCAACAATTATAAATAACTTCAGAAAAAAATATATACATACTGAAAATGCTTCTAATAAACAGATTCTCATTTTCTCAGTGTAGCAATATAATCACTGCAGGACTTAGAAACACCCCATATTAATCACATTTCTGCTCACAGGTTTATACTGTTTAATCCTATCACAACTGTACAGCGTGTTTTTCCTTTGCTAAGTGATGTCAGACTATCTGGAGACAGCAGCACAGCTGGAACACTGCGGATTTAAATGGTGTTTTTCCTTGTTCTTTTAAGGACTTTTTTGATTGAGGGTTGCTTTCTTACACAGGCTCCTATGAGACAAGAGATGATACCTAAAAAATGATAGTTAAGAAGAAACATTATTACGTGCTGTTTCTTCAGTCTAGTACAAAATGAACACCGTGCAGCTGGACTGAGATAGAAATGCATGTGAGAAAGCACACTTTGCCAGAAGCTTTTCAAAATGTAGCACTGTCGAAATAGAAGATTATTTATATTTGTGATGATGTGTAAAAAAATACAGTGCAACATCCAAATGGCACCCTGATTTCATTCTCTTCACCTTTGCTGTAACTCAGGGAAAGAGGAATATATATGTACCAAATAATAGAAAAAGTAAATTCATAGTACGAATAGCACACTCCCAGTGCCACTAAGAGACAGGGTATTGAAAAAGGCACAAAGACAGGTGCAGAAGACAGACATCTTTGTTATCGTATTCCTACCGGGAAAGTTGCACGGCTTTCACTGAACACCGAGCTATTTATAGGGTAGTAGAGCAGAGGAAAAACAGCACCAATCGTGCTGGGTTTGATTTATTAACTCTGCAGTAGGAATTTGACAACCATGATATACCCAAACTGCAAACTATACAAATCTGACAGTTCCTACATGATTTGTGTGATTTTGATTTGATTAGACATTGCATCATATGTTTCGCCTCAGCAGACTACTGTTCTATTCTTAATCTTCATCAATTTTCTGCAAGATTAGCATGTCATTAAATACTTCATACCTTAAGTTCCCTCCTAGGAAAGTGAGAACCACCACCACTACCTACCTAAATCATTTTAGTTCCTCCAATTAAGTAATACATACATATATATATTTTACATGCACACCCAGTTACCCCATTCTCTTCTTCCACACACACTTTATTTGTGCTACTGAAATGCATGTCTCAGACTTTATTTACCACTGGTGCTTTTTTTCCCCCCCAATAAACTTAACTTAAACTGAATATGATACGCCTTCAGCTATCCATCAAGCTCAATGGGTAAGGCAACCGTAAGTTTGTTCAGAACTCATTGCTTCATTACTAAAAATGTTTTAAAATTACAAGAAACAGTATACATACTTTACTGTATCCCTAGGACTTTCACCCAGAGAAGGAGAAAGGAAAAGTGATGGGGATTTCCTTATAAGTAAATAAAAGGTAGTTTGTTTCTTCTGTTTACTGAAAGATCTCCTTTTCTAGTAAAAAATACCACTGTTAGTTATAAACTCGGATGATTGTCTATCAAATACATGCAACTGAATGTTTTTAAAATCAAAGACCACTGCTCCTTCTCATACAAAATCACCACAGAATTCAGGCAGTCTGAAAGTATAACATTCACTATCCCTATTCTGTTAACTCCATTTTTTACGTAAGACAGTAATTAAGTAAAGAATTTCCCATTCTTGGGGATCGGAGATGGCACCTTTCAGTGCCCTCAGCTCACAGGCAACCCCAAACCCCCTTTCACTAGCATTTGAAGTGAAGATGCTGGGCTTTGAGCAGCACTGGCTGAGGCATGGGCGTACTTTCCTCTCCTGGCTCCGTATGGACAAGCAAGCTGATATATGGAAAAAAAATCTGCAGCTAAATTCTTCAGAGCCTGTCTGCCCACACCTTCTCGAGGTCCTCAGAAGCATCCAGACTTTCCCCCTGACTGCAGGAGGAGACTGATGGGACTGCTGCGACCACCTAAACAACATTTTAAAGGAAGACGTGCCTACTTATGAAACAAGGTAGAAAAAAGTTAAGGTATGTATCTAACTTGTGCAGTGTTGATATCATTGATTTGCTCATTAGTCTTTGCATATTACATTGCAGCTTCCACAATTATCACAGCCTGATAATTCACTCTTCGACGTAGTAAATATTGATGACAGAAAAACATCCTTCAAAAGGGAGAAGCTGCAAATAAGTCCTTTTTCAGAGCACTATTGCTTGACTGGCAAAGTCCTATCACCACCTATTCGTTCTTTGCTCCTTACAAGGAGGAAAACACATGCACTGCACAGTGTTTGTGGGTTCTTTAACCAAAACCCGTCCATCTCTCTTACAGATGAATTTTGAAGGTAGTATAGAAATTACACCACAAAAAGTTTTGAGGAAAATTTACAGTTTTACAATTTTCCTAAAATCACAAATATTGCTCATCTTTTGAATACTCCAGCTACTAAACTGTAATGATAACAACACAGAATTGGATTGTCTGCAGGAAGTCCGCGTAAGAGAAGATGAGTTCATTTCTCTAAACTCCATCTAGAGGCTCCAGTTAAACTCCTTAATTGGTATACGCTGTTTGAATTTCCTTTTTTATTACTCCTTCAGTTTAAGCTAGTATCTTCAGGTTTCATTCTGTAATATCTCAAAACCAAGCAACTGTATGTTCTATCTGGGATCGTTCTCTTGGCCGTGCTACCAGGGCTTTCCTGGTCCAGGAGTGATTTTTTTTTCCCTTCTCCCTGATACAAATTAAACACACTTAACAAGTTTTTAATGCCAGTGCTCTAATGAGATAATTGCTCAAATTGGAAGGTAGAAGAAAAGAAGTTTTGTAGCTTGCATACCTGAATATTTCCCCTATTTTTGGAGTGGTTTTCAGGTCATTTTCTCTTTTATTTTAACAATGAGTGAAAAATTAATCTTTAAAGGTTTAGCTATATTTCTTTCTGCCTTACTTCTCTTTCTCTGAAAGAACAGCACAGTTGCGTAATATGTGAAGTCCCTGAAAACCATCTGCTCAGTCTACTTTCATTAGTACATCACGTCAAGGGTTTTGGTTTTTGGGGTTTTATTTTTGTAACACAGACACCATTACTTAAACATCTAACAAAAATGCATGAGTTCAGTTTTCGTGTTCGTACAGGGAAGCTATGCTAATAAATTAGTCATCCCTGTCATATCTCAGCTGTCAATTTTGCAAAACTTGTTTATGATTAAACCCACTTATGTATTGTGTACACTTCACGTGCTTTACATGACTGTTCACATTTGCTCATATTTAGTATCTCCAGATACATTCTGAACCATAACTGAAGCCTGATTATAATCTCATTCATATTAATGAAAGCCAGAAGAAAATACCTTAGAAATCAGTGAAGTCACCCAGATGTAATGAAATTTAATGGAGTCAGAATCTGGCCTTCAGCCACAACAACTACAGATTGATTAAATGCTCTCAAGTCAGCACTACTATTCTGCTATAAAAACAGCCATCACATCTAATTAATAGATTTGAGCTATCACTGAGATCAAGGCATTGGAAGCCATTAGTTTAGTGTCACCTCACTTACCTGTTTTTCTAGCAGAAATCATAGAATCATAGAATCATAGAATAGTTTGGGTTGGAAGGGACCTCTAAAGGTCATCTAGTCCAACACCCCTGCCGTGGCCAGCGACTTCTTCAACTAGATCAGGTGGCTCAGAGCCCCCTCCAACCTGACCTGGAATGTTTCCAGGGATGGGGCATCCACCACCTCTCTGGGCAACCTGTGCCAGTGCTTCACCACCCTCAGCATAAAAAATTTCTTCCTTACACCTAGTCTCAATCTACCCCCCTTCAGTTTAAAGCCATTCCCCCTTGTCCTGTCGCAACAGGCCCTGCTAAAAAGTTTGACCCATCTTTTTTAGAAGTCCCCTTGAAGTACTGATAGGCTGCAATAAGGTCTCCCCAAAGCCTTCTCTTCTCCAGGCTGAACAACCCCAACTCTCTCAGCCTTTCTTCACAGGAGAGGTGTTCCATCCCCCTGATCATTTTCATGGCCCTCTTCTGGACCCGCTCCAACAGGTCCGTGTCTTTCTTATGCTGAGGGCTCCAGAGCTGGACGCAGTACTCCAGGTGGGGTCTCACCAGAGCAGAGTAGAGGGGCAGAATCCCCTCCCTCGACCTGCTGGCCACGCTTCTTTTCATGCAGCCCAGGATACAATTGGCCTCCTGGGCTGCGAGCGCACATGGCTGGCTCATGTCCAGCTTTTCATCCACCAGTACGTCATGTCCTTCTAGCAGGGCTGCTCTCAAGCCCTTCATCCCCCAGCCTGTAGTGATATTGGGGGTTGCCCCGACCCAGGTGCAGGACCTTGCACTTGGCCTTGTTCATGAGGTTCACACGGGCCCACTTCTCGAGCTTGTCCAGGTCCCTTTGGATGGCATCCCATCCCTCTGGTGTGTCGACCGCACCACTCAGCTTGGTGTCATCTGCCAACTTGCTGAGGGTGCACTCGATCCTACTGTCTATGTCATTGATGAAGATATTAAACAGTACCGGTCCCAATATGGACCCCTGTGGAACGCCACTTGTCACCAGTCTCCATCTGGACATTGAGCTGTTGACCACTACCCTCTGGATGCGACCACCTAACCAATTCCTCACCCATGCTGCACCTCAAACAAAAATTCAGGGAAGTTCAGTACTCTAGGATTTTCCAATATCCCATCTAGACACACTGGAGGAAATCTGTCCAAGGACCAGCAGAACCTTCATGTACCTTGCAGTTCTCATGCATGCAGGCCATGTCTGCAAGAGCTTCAGTACCGAAGCTGTCAGTGAAAGGTCAGAGCTTGGCATAGTGCAAACTTCCACATGCCCACTGTCACGCAGAAATACGCATTTCAGTCCTCTCCCTGACTCCTGAGAGGCAGGGAAAGCTTCTCATCCCTATTACTGGGGAAGCCCAGATAGTGATTGTTTGTCCATCAGGGCAAACTGAAGCCTGCCATCTATGGCTTTAGGGAAGGCTTGAATTATCACTGCATCTCCCTCTCCCCTTCCCCCCAAAAAGAGCTGATGCCTACCTAAAAGCTACCAGCCTGGCAATGAAGGCCTGTAGCCCTTCCTCTCCTATCTTGTCTGCCTTCTTAGCCCTTCTGACACACAGTTCCTTCCCCCCTTCCATCCTTCCTTCCGTCCCCCAACAATTGGTTTGGAACTGCGGAAACTCAACTTTTCTTTCCACCATCTACAAGCCCATACAGATCCCTGGACAACCTTTCTCAGTCACCCCTCACAAAAGACATGTAATGCACTAGAGATGTTCCTGTTCCTCTACTCCTGGAGGGAAGCAGCGCCATCAGTAGTCCAGGAGAGGGCCGTAACATGGCTGTGGAGTCTGCAGAAGGTATTGTCCTCATTCACCGAGGTGTATCAGAGAGCAACAGCAAGCAGCTGAGCGTCTTCCCCAATCCCTCCACATCAAGGTATGATGATGACTACAACCATGGACATACCTGACTAGGATATACTGGTGGCAAGATGAGGGGGCTGAATGGCACAGTTAGTGGAAGGAGGGCAAGAAACAGACTAGAGCAAAGTAGGAATTGAATGAGTATGTCTGTGCCATTAAATAACATCTTAGATTGATTATATCAATCCCCAAGCTTTCTTTCGGACTGTGCAGAATTGGTTCCCTCCAAAACAGTCACCCTGGAGTTTTAAGACCATTTTGCTTCAGGAACACCTTCTACTAGCCCACCAAGTGGGCTCCTCTTGCCCTAGAGTCCTCTAACATCACCCAAGCAATGCTACCATTGCACCTTGGGGCACCAGAATGCACCCCCACCATCACCCCCAGGCATGCAAGATGTACCTCAGTTTCCTGCCCCGAGAACACGGCTCCAATGAGGTACAGCACAGCCCCCTGGTCTCAGACACTTCTGAAAAGGAAAGGAGGGAATACACACCCATGTATTTGTCTTGTGACAGGGCACTACGCGGGTGATGGACGAGATCCAATGTCAAGCGCTACGTAAAGCGGGTGCAGCCGGTCTAGAGGGGACAGCCCTGAGCACTGTGGGTGCAGTCTTTTGGGTGGTGGTGGGAAAAGAGCCGGGGGAAAAGAATCACTCCCTGGAGCAAGTGTATTTATCAGTATTGATGTAGCCTGTACGTTGGACAGATTCAAGTCTTAGCCTACATCTTATTTACAGGAGGAAACTTTTCTATCCCTAAACCAAAGAGCATAAACTCCTCCTAACTTTATACAACAGTTCGCAGATGCACAGAATGTACTTGCCTGCTTGTAAAATCAAAAAAGGCATTTATCGAAAAAAAGAGATATGAGGTTTAACTAAAATGCTTCTACATCAAAAGGGGCTGTTTTAGTAAGGTATTGCAGACTTCGTTGTACATCCCACAATACTGACTACTGCTTCAGCAGCTGAAGTAGTAATAAGCTAACATTCTTATCAGCGTAGCCCTAGAAAAAACTTCATTAGATCTTGATTTTTCTTACCACTACCATGCATACAGCCTTTATGGGACAATACCTTAAACTTGCACTTTAAGCAGTCAAAAGAAACAGAAAAAAAGTTTTAAGATGAAGATCTGTATGGAAATTATTTCTGATTGTTCAACATGCAATAGATTTTTCTAGTCTTAAAAAAAATGAAGATGAAAAACTATATCTAAAACTTTACTCTTACCATGAAAGACCATCCAAGATTATTTAAATATTTATTGTCTGCTACTAAACATGTGAAATGGCGAAAGTTTTCATTTCCTGACGTCACTGATTAAAAATAGGGACTTTTAAGTGCAGTAGCAAAAACTCAAAAAGGTTCAGAAAGGAGCAAAATATTTAGAAATCTGGGAAATCTGTGCTTCACCGAAAGCCTACAGAGGGCCAATCAATTTAGTTGATCAAGAAGCACGTAATCATAACGTAGAGAACACACGTGAAAAAGATTCCTCACAACTTCTTAACTTAGTTTTCACCAAGTTTTCTAATGAGAGGAAGCCAGAGCTAAATGTAGATGCAAATATATTTACTAGTGGGAGATGTAACATCCCTGTTAGCATTCCTGCAGAACAGAAAGACTATAAACAAGCAAGTGAAAAGGTCCTTAGCCCACCGTGTTTACAATAGGGCATTAGAGAGACAACATCCATACAGATATGAGTCAGATGGCATACTGCTCAGTGGGGCAGGCAGCTGTCTCAGAACAGCACCTAACCCTGATGGAAAACCCAGCCTTATCAGACCTGACACACAGCGAGTTTTAATGAAGGTTTTCGAGGGTAATGAGTTCATTTTTAACAGATGTTCAGAAGGAGCAACTCCAAAGAGCAGCTGTGCTCAGGACAGTGGCAGTAAATAGATGACATTATACAGATGGGCTGCTTGTGTATGTTGTCACATCATGATTTACTAGAAAATAAATAGGGAGTTTCAGTTTGGGCATGAAGCTCTTTTTTCTTTGAGGGGGGGAGGCATTTTTGCCATTTTTTAGTATCTTAGTTTAAAAGAAATGGGCAAACAGAATCTACCACTCTGATACTTTTTTTTTTTAGTCTCCTTATATTTAACATACTTCAGTAAAATTACATCCCATTTTTGGTTCAGAAAAATCAGTTTATAGTATGGTCAAATACTGATTCTTAGATACCTTGAAGAAATGAAGGTTTTTTCCATTTCACAGTAAAGAGACATATTACTTGTTCTCTCCCCACCGACTCTGTGTTTAAGTATTGCTAGCCAACGAAAGTTTAACTAGCAAAAAAAATTCTCAGGATTAAAGTTACAAAGTGTGCCATTTAAACTATTCCTACAAAGCACTGAAAATCCTTATAAAAGTGTTCTCATAACATTGAGAATAAATTAGGAGCAAGTTTCCCCATATTCCCGTATTTACCAGTCAGTTGAGTGGGTCTGTGTCACAGTGTACGTCTAATGTACTTAAAACCAAGAGTGATCAAACAGTACGCAGAATACTTCCTTTTGCTTAATATTTTGTTGCATCTCTGTGACAGAAGTCATAAGAACACCACACATTGGCAAACCTTCAAGTAGCAGAAGATAAAATTGTCACGTAGCATGCTGACTTGGGAAATACTATTTTCAGGGCTACTTCAGCACCTAATTACCTTATAATCCTTGAGAATTAGAAAATCATTTGTAAGTGGGATATTCTCACCCGATTCACTTTCATATTTTTGATTTTTTCTGTTTTTTTACTCATAATCTCAAAAAGTTTGGATTCTTACGCTCTGTGAAGTTTTCCTATTCTACATAAAATATGAACACTGATCGCCACGTGTCCAGAAACCTCTGAGATTGGGCTCTGTCCTATGTAATGTTTGTTATGACAATTTGGTTGTCAGAGATGGACCGTTTATCTTCATAATACCAATTAAGCTTTTGGGCCTTCACAGAAGCGTTCTCCGAATTAGAGGATTTGGTGAATCCTCTTTCCCCGGACGATATCATCTGCAAGACTTGCCTGGTATCTTTCCACACCTAAGAAAATGCCGTCTTGTGAACCCCCTGGAAGATACCCTTGTGAAATATTCCTAGCTGCAACTAACCCTGATAATGCAAATTCCTTAAAACACAAACCAGCTCGATATTCCCAACTCCATGCCTTTACGTGGAGCTCGGAGTGAAGAACAGGCTGTTTAGAGCAGCGAAAAATTATGTACCTGTTCCTGATACTGGCTCTAAGCAAAGGGAGCCTGAACTTGCTCAACCCTTAGAGATCAAGGCAGTCTTACAACAACCCCTGTTAGGCCACAGCAATTCTTCAAAACTGCATTCAGATGGCTGCATCTAACAAATTTAACTACCAAGCAAAAAGCCACCTCCTATAAAACAAACAAAAAGGGAGAGAGATCCTTGTGAACATTTCTGGATCCTTGTGAACATTATCCAGTGAACCTGGTTCACTGGATAATCCTTTCTTCTCTTTACTGTCTACAAATAAGGTTTGTACTCTGGAAACTGGCAAAAAAAGGTCCTTCGTACCTCTGTCTTTGTTAAACTTGGAGGATTCGCTCCTCCCTTTCCTGTCTTCTCAGACGAAGGCCACCAGAGACACTCTGATTTTGCCTTACCAGCACTTGCTTCCCTGTTCTCTTTCCTTGAGAGGGAGAACTCTTCCTTTACTTCTGAGGAGACAAGTAGGAGTGAAAGATAAAGAATTCCTTTATTGCAAGTAACGGAATTCTCCGTCTGAAAAGAACCAACTGGAACGCTCTACAATTTCTAAGTTTGGACAAAGCTCTTAACCTTAATTATGTGAGTGGATTAAAAAAAACCAACCTTGAGGACCAATACTACACCCCACAAAATAAATATAAATTCGCCATAAACATGTTCTTCTATTTGCTTTAAAAGTGTCTTTTAAACATCGCAATCTAGGAATTCCCAAAACATTTGTTCCTAACAATGTAAGTGCCAAAGTGTTTTTATTTCTAGAAAAAAAAAATAAAGATCAACAGGGTCCAGTTAAAAAACCCTACATCACCACAACATCACCAAAAAATTCAGAAGCCTAGTAATTCTCATTTTCTGACACGCAGGTATACACAGTGGGGACCACAAGCTTCAGAAAAAGGAAGAGTGCAATGGAAGTAGTGACGTGCCGGTATTTCCTGTCCAGATAGAGGGGCAGATCTATACGTGCGTGTGTGTCTGATAACATCACTTGATACTGCGGGCTTTATTAATGGGAGTACTTACTTACTTTACTTACTTACTTAATGGGAGTACGTAAACTTTATTACAGAAATAGCAATACTAAGTTCCTGCACGAAAATTCACTGCACAGTAATGGCAAGCTGTGGGGAACGCCATTTTGTGATTAGGGCCACACTACAATGTGTTCTGCCTATTCCCTTTTTTTTTTTTTTTTTTTTTAAATCGTTCATTAGAAAATAACTAGCCCTTGTGGCCACAGGAGCAATCTTCAGGAAGGGAAATTGGTGATGGTTATGTCAAGGCGGTTCTTTGTTCCCATCATCCAGCTAGCTGGTATATTCCCAAGGACCAGCAGTGCTCTGCACAGCACGTGAGAGCCAGAATGTCTCAATACAAGTGGGTGAAGCTTCAGACTTTTTTGTCGTGTACGAACTGAGACAAACACAACACAAGCCTGGTAGGACCCTTCAACGCTGCGGGAACGTCCTGCCGCAAGAGCGGAGGAAGGAAGACACCTTTCAATAATCAGTTCCTTCATTTAAGTAACCTTGCTTTAAATAGCATTTATATTAATTGCATCAAAATAGTTTGGGGTAGTGGGACATATGCCTCATCATCAGAATTTCAGTTTTGGACCCAAAACTCTGCAGGAGCCTGGACTACTTGACAGAAAAAAGGAAGACTCCAACAAGGTAAAGCAGCACTTTGCTGACATGCAGAATTCTTCAGTAAGTGATGTTACTTTCTTAGGTAAATGTAATCAGGTCCTTGGAAGTGGAAGTTTCTCTTCAACATTGCGATTTGAATTAAAACAAGTCTTTAAAACACAACGTATTTTACAATACAGGCAAGCGTTCTGCAGTTGAACGAAATCATTTCGCCCCTGCTGAAGAGGTCACAGGTATTGACAGGCTTGGTTCTGCACAGACGCTTCCCCCCAGGTCCGACGGGAGTTGTGAAGGCAAGAGGTAACAGAACAGGTCGAGCGGATGCGATGGACTAGTGACACCACCACTCCCCTGCAAGCCAAAAACTAACCAGTCCGCGCTTCCAGAAGTTCACTACCAAGCAGCAGAATATGAAGCAGAGTTTGAAAAATTCAGCTCAAGTAAACAAATAATGCAAGAACATGAACGTCAGTAGTAGCATTTGAGAGCACATATCCTAGTAGTTAAAAACCCCTAGCTGTTCCTGATTAACTCCACGTGAGAAAACGAGTATCTTGGTTCCATTTAGCTTAAAACACTTTCACTTGTTCTGGCATAAATGCATATAAAATTAATCTGGAGCCATTTTTGGACCCAAACTTCAATACAAAGCACGATGTACAAGTGAAATAATGGAAAATGTTCTTATCATACTGCCACCCACTTACTCTCTAGCAGCACACATGGCACATACTGTGGTATTTAGGCATCAAGAAGGGAAAAGAAAGCTTATATGGCAAATTGGCAAAACTAAAGATGTCTCTGCATTTTAATGTCGTCCCAAGAAGTTAAGACAAAAACAGAAGTCCAGTCCTGCTCTCCCTGGAGCTTAAACTGGCTTCAACAGCTTTGTTTACATACATAATATACAAATAAGTGTAAATCCCACTTATGCATAACTCCCTTGTAGAAAACAAGAATTTCTCACATTATTGAATATATGGAGTGGGTATATTAACCAAAATTAAGCATCTTCTGAATGCTCCTTGACTGGAATTAGAAACAACCTATTTTATTCTTTAAAAGTTTAAGTTTATTAACATGCATCAAAATGAGCATTAAAATTTTGTCATCTCCAATTCAAATCTGGCATTTTAAGGATTTATCATTAGAACTTCTAAATGATATGGTCTAACTACAGAGGTGCAGCAGCAAACAGCCCTGTATGAAACTGTTTATGCAAAGCGGTGCTTCTGTTCTTAGCATGTAGCTGTCATTTAAAAACTACTCAAAGAGTTACACAGTTGACTGAAAAATCTCAAACTGCACAAGTGTCCTCTGAATTGAAACTGATATTGCGTATATAAGATTCTTAAAAAATTTAGTTCCGAATTTTAGCGCTCCTCCTTCCCTTCCCTGGGTTTCTAATTTGGAAGTAACTTTTCTAGAAAACAAGTCTCTACGCATCTAAAAATGACAGGGTTGGTGTTTATTTTTTTCCTTTTTTTTTTTTTTGTGGTGTTCTTTGATTTTTTAATCAGCTTTAGCAAATAAAACTGGGAAGCAGCAGTAAATTTAAGATACAAAGGAATACCTCAATTCTCTGAAAGACAACAGGTTACTTCAGTTAAGATAGCCATTTTTGGGTTTTTTTCCCCTTTTTCAGCTTTTCAAAGAAAAGTTAGGAAGCAATTTTTCAGTTTGTAGCTGCAGCTTTCACTTCACTTAACTCGGTGTCTTGAAGCAGAAGCCAACAGATCTTCTCTTGGCCTTGGCCTCTAGCACCAACACCACGCATACACTGTGCCTCTGACCTGAAAACTCTATTTTAAAGTACCTTTTTTTCCCCCTTCTCATGAAGATTCCTCAGTCTGTTAAGATCCAGTTTGCTTCTTGTTTTCCTGCCTCTGTCCCGTAACACCAGCTTTTTTAAAGACTAATTTATGCAAGAAGGGGTAGGGGGTGTTTCTTTGTTTAATAGCAGAAGAAGGATTTCATTAACGCTTCTCTGAAGGCGACTGTATGAGATTTGTGTCTCCAGCTGACAGAGCTAGACCAGTAAAACCCTCGGCACGTGAGGCAACCGAGAAGTGCCTGCGCCTGGAGAACCAGAGGAGCTGTGAAAGTGGAAATACTGGGTATATGTTATGTCTCCATTGCAGGTAGGAGGGGGGAAGCAACCTACAATAGCTCCAGCAGACAGTTTAATAGGATAGACAAGGCTTCATGTGCAGCAGGCACAAAAGAGAGCATATTTCATGAAATCGCACTCAGCTGTAACGTTTCTGTTGACTATTAATACTAAATTGGAATCCAGGTCAAGGTGAGATTTGCTAGCTTACAAATTCCTTAGACTTTAAGGGTGAAACATCTCCAAAAAAGATTATTAATATATCACATTTTCTCCTAGTTAGTAGATAGTTAATTCAACTGATTTATTACTATTTGGGGAAATGGCTTATAAAAAAATGCATTAAGCTATGCACTTAATGTATATGTTTTCAGCATGTTTTCCATAACCTTAAGTAAACAGAGTTCAGTTCACAAAGCATCTTTCATCCCTGCCACCTCCCTTTTTTCCTGTCAAAGATAAAGCTTGTGTAAAGTTTGGAAGAACAATTTTCCACTTTATTAAAATGGCAGGGTTTAAAGATAGATAAAGCCATATTGTTTACAGGAAATTATTTCTCTACTGAGAAAGCGATGTTATCAGACAACAAATGATCCAGACTGACATGAACGACATTTCCTTCATTCGGCTTACAGGCCCCAAGCATTGTTTCATGGGTGAGGCTTTCCCCTCTTTTAAAGATGGACACGTTAGGGGTCTGCTGTTCCTTAACAGAGGGGGAAAGAAAACCCCAAACAACCCAGAGCTTTCCTGAACTTCAGCATCAGAGTTAAGACTCTTACTACGCACACTCAACTACTACAGAATCGTGTGGATTCAGTAGTGATTCAAGAGTATTATGTGGAAGTTTTAAGTGGTTTTACCTATGCCCTTAATCGCCACACAGGCAGAACCCCTACAAAACGTGAACTAAGCTGGTTAGAACTGGCATAGCTGCTTAAGAGGGAGTGCACTGAATTAGGGGAAGAACAATCTCAGTGAACGCCACAACAGACAAGAAAGGTGGGTATCCAATGTACTTTCATTTAAATAAGCGTTTGGATTTTTAGCATAAGACAAAACCAGGAGGAATTAATCAGAAGAGGAAATGCGCATTTTCAAAATTGCCATGAAAAAAACCATTAACTGTGCCTATGTGTTTTTCAAGAGAAGTTTAATTTTTGGCTAACGTTAAGTGACTTACCGTTGCTGCAGTATCTATGTAAAACTTCCAGACAATCTTATAAGTCATGCACACTGTATCCTTTTCCCAGCTATTTATCCAATTTTGTTTTATGCCGTCACTGGCACCATGGGATTATGACTTATCTGTTTAAAAAGCAGCAACACAATGGAAGAAAAAAGTGAACTACGTGATTTAACGCAGAGCTTCAAATTCCGCAGTGTTATTTTATGCTTGGACTCTTTGAACACATATTCTAGGTTAGAAGTTTAACTTCTTGTTTTACTTTAGCACAAACTAGACTGACAAACATTACCCAATAAATATGGCTGAGGAGAAAGAGTACGGGAATTAATCTATTTAATTCTCAAATTAAGACTGTCACAGAAAGTAAAATAAGTTAGCAGCTTACGCTTTTACAACATCTGCATGTGCAGCCAAGCACATAGAAGGATGCACTGGCACAATGCTCATTCTATCAAAGCCTCCCTAAAAAAACCAACAAAAACACCCCAACAGCTTGGCTTACCATTAGAAAATTCATCTCATGACACTGGTCCTGACACTTTTCAGTGTGTTGTCTCCCTTAGGAGGAGCCAAACTACTTGAAATTGTTTTACGAGAGTATCATTATAACCTACTCTACTGCCCATTTATCCAAGGAGTAGCTAAACAAAATTTAACCCCCCAAGCGTGAAACCATTATAGAACTCAAACTAATGCAGACCCCAAATATTCAAAATATGGTAATTAAATTTCAAGCTTCAATAGGCTCTTTGTTTTTACCAATTTTAACATTTTACCCCTACTTGATTTTTAACTGTCCCATCAAAAGCAGTCACAACTGTTCTTTTGATAATAAAAAACCAGTAAGACTCTAGTTTTGGTCATATTTACATTTCTGCAATATGAATTCTGGATCTCAAATGCATTTAAAACAAACCTGCTGAAACACCAAATACACATCCACATCTGCTCAGATTGTTTACTCACTATCCACCCTACCAATTAGTTCCAGATAGAGGCACCTGCTGAAAAGATGAATCTTTACCCCTTTTGGTCAGCGGTAATGTTGATTTGAGGATTCTTTCTTGCCATCAGACCCTTTTTTTGGTCACTGCACTATCCCTCGGCTACAGCAGTATGTGGCGCCGCAGAATACACCGAGGAAGGGAACCGACCCAGATTGAGAAAGAACAGCAAGTGCATTTCACCGCACTCAGTGATGCAATACAGAGCTGTGCATGCACTGCGTGTTCCTTTTAATGAGCAAGGGTAGAAAATCATTAGTGAAATAGGTCAAGAGCATATGTCAACATTAATCACCACGTAACACACAAAAGCAGAGCTGCAACATGTTCCAGCTTCACAGGTACATCCTCGCCTCTCACCGCCTTCTCCGTGCTTCTGTCCTGCTGTCAAAACCCGACATTCCCAGAGCAGGGCAACTCACAGTAGGATGCTTCTTCAGAACAGAGAGAAGATATACCGCAGCAACCTCGAGCGAAGTGCTCTCAGACATAGTTAGGGATGCCACGAGGCATCTAACTCTGGGGAACAGAGAGACATGCAGATTCTTTTCTGGAGGTAAGCTTTTTTGAACTACACGGTCCCTCCTGAGGAGGACAACTCGCATCCCTCATGCTTCCTTAGTTCACCCCAGCTGGAAAAAGTCAATGCGTTAAACAGATGCACTAAATCAAACTCCACTAGAACTTTTCACATGCATAGACATGTACACACAGTAAATACATGGCTGTACTGCAGTGTTCACACACTAGAATTCTGTGTAAATAGAGAATTTGATGCATTTTCTTGCATGCAATTGTTTGCAGTGCCATGTGTTACACATAACCCACCCACAAGGACTTCTGCAAGTTAAAAAGACCTCTTTTAGTTTGGAAGCAAAAAATAAAAAGCACAGCAAAGAGCTTAACTCTTAACAAAAAGGTGCTCATGTATGTGAATTTAAATGCAGAAAAATTCTCTTGATAATTTTGATAATGTATTTGCCTTGCAAGTAAGAAATGTTACACCTCAGGGTCTGAGCCTTTCAAAAACTCATGGACATACAAAATTGTAAAAATGGTCCTCAAGAAACCAGGTTATGCTTCACAATGATGACGAATCCAATGTCCTTCATTCTTTCATTTTAATAAAAATATCTGCATTCTTTTTGAACAGTTAGATTTGGTACTTGATATTCTCCAAATGCTGGAGCCATACTTCATTTAACAACGCATCCATCGCTAGTAGGAATGGGATTCCAGGAGAGAAGACACGATGTAAGAAGAGTTACACGAAAAGCGAAAGATGCTCGTCTCCTTCCTCGCTCTCCTATCCAGATTTTCCCCGTCAAAATGAGATGTTTCTCATTTTGTTAGATATAAAGGGCAGCAGAAATGGTTAAATCTTAGTAGTTTTACTGCTTTAATGATCTGTTGGTTTGGGTTTTGTTTTTTTTAGCATTACCCAATGTATCTATTCCTCCTTTGACAGTGAGCAAGTAGGTAACAAGTAATAAATCACTGCTGCAGCTGAGAACTGAACGTTCAATATAAGATTTTAGATTACTTCTCTATCATCAGGGCATCAGAAGTTACTTTTCAAGCGAAGATGTATTATCACAGTTTATTTGCAATTAGAAAAAGATACAGATTTCATCAGTTAGACTGCTTCACGATAAACATGTATGCCTTTATACAGCCAATATAAATCACAATTTGAATATTGACATTTATAGAAATACATACTACTTCCACAGAAATTATTTACAATACAATGTTTATTTGAATACTACTGAAAAATAGTATTCCGTTCTTGCCAATATGTCACTTGATCATTGAGGAAAGCTGCCTTTCCAAGTCAGTTGAAGTAAACATCCACCCCCCAGCCCTACCACTTGTTATAGCTGAGTGTAGGATGTTTACAGGAACTAAAAATTAGCTTAACAATACAAATACAGCATTGGCTTTCAAGGTATCCAAAAATGAATCTGCACAGACATACTTCAGTATGTTGTGAGCGCTACAATTTGCGCAGCTCATAAGGCACTTGCAACACTTAAGCCTTACTAACATTATGAAGTTGGAACAGGTATTTTTAACATTTAATCTTCTAAATACCACAACACGGTAATACACATCTGCAGTCCCCGATGCTGTAGAGGTACAAGAAGGAAAATAGGAGAAAGGTTTCTCACAGCCCGTGGAGATCAGCATTCTGTTGCACTTACCTGCCAAGGCCCTTGACGCTCAGAATAGGCACCTTCTAGAAATCGCAAATTCAAGTAATTTTCAAAACTGAAACACCACCAAAATACATACGGGAGATTAACGGGGTGGCACAAACTGGGTAACAGTCCTCAAAGATGTCCATCTCAAACTGTTTATGCAAAAATAAATCTTTGTGGTGTTGGACATTTCAACAGTTTCCTTAGTGTGCTAAATTTTACAGCTTTTGTTGCTACATTTGTACGTCTTCCTATTTGTGTTGTGTTTTCTTAAACTAATTCCCATTCCTCCTCCAGAACTTTTTCAAGGTACTCCCATTATTTCAATCTTTTTCATTCTTGTTTTCCTCCACATGGATTTAGCTACTCAGAAATACAAGTAATTGTAACAGCAAGAGAGCAGAACACTGTTTAGCTTCAACACCTTATCTTAGATTTTACAGGTATGTTTAATTTAATGTCTACAGTCTCAAACAAGATCTCAGCAGTCCAGGAAAATAATACTTCAATAAACTCAATCAGCCAAGAGGCAGGCCTCAGCCTTCTCAAAGCTCTCTTCCAAACAGGTGTTTTGATTTACTGGGGGGAAGGAACCACAGATGCAGATTATTTCACACATAGAGGAGGGGGAGAAGCCCCCCAAATGTTTCACAGTTGTTCTTTGTATGAAGAAAAACCACGAGCTCAGGCATTTCTGCTGAATGCAGCTGTGAGGTCACAGCAAGGGAAGACAGTGCTTCACAGAGGCCAGTCTAAAGTCATCGAGGACTTTGAAGTATTGCTCTTAAGCGGTCATAGAAACCACTCAGAGGAAAACCACAGGCAGCTAATCCAGACCCCAAACACTAGTCTTCACAGGCACTCCACTTGCTAAGCCAGTGAGGACCTTTGTATTCCTCCCTAGCTCCATCTCCAAAGGTACATTGCACCTGCATATACAGCGTATGACAGCCACCCAAAATTACTAGCTGTGTCCCTGCAGTTTCACTGCTGGCCTCTGCACCACCAACCTGGTTTTCATTCAGGTATTTTCCTCCACTTCGAAATCAGTGCACTGCAAAACATCAGAGACTGATCCATGACCCCTTATAATGCAAGCAATAGTCACGGGCCCCACGGTAATGCGATGGGGTAACTTGCTTGTTGATCACCAGGCTGACGTGTCAAGCCTCTTCCATTCCCAAAATTCATTGGCATAGTTGTGGCCCTGTGCTGCCTAATTCTGCAACAGTTGCTTCAAGTCCTCCTCCCCACCAGCAGAACTGCACAGCTAACATGCCAAATTCCATCATCCCTTCTGGCAATCCCTGTCCTGCGAGCTCACCTGGAACCATGGCGTAAATACGCATCTGGACACCGCTCTGAGAGACCCCACCTTCTTCAGTTGCAAACAACGGCCATGTTTGAGATGTGTTAAGATGGTCAGTACTTTGGGTGTCATGTATAGAAAAAGGAGATCCTTGTATTTCAAACACTTGGCAAAAAAACCTCAAACAAAAATGCAGTGTGTTTTTTTTAGATTTATTTATTTCTTGCAGTTACAAGCCACTTCAATTTGTTTTCATGTGAAGACATATGACAGCTGTGTTTGAGTACATGTATTAGATACTAGTACAATATAAATGTACGCATAAGTAAAATTCCACAAGACTGGACTGACAAACTGCACGTGAACTAAGCTTATTAAGAAAAAAAAAAAGCACTGTTGTTACCTGGCATGTGGAAAGGCTAAGACAGCACTAACCAAAATGACTATTAGATTAATTATGAGATAACATGTTTACTTTGATCATTCAGAGAAGTTTGTTAACAGAGAACACTTCCTTTCTTCTAAGTCCAAATACTATACACAACTAGGAAATGCTAAATATTTACAGCAAAGAAAGCCTGGAAAACAACTACCAGCACCTTTTTTTTTTTTTAAGGAAATTAAGATCTGTAGATTCTGCTTCAAAGTCCTTTTCATAAATACACCTACATGAATGATCAAGCCAAAGAGATAATATTTAAAAAACCTGGTTTTAACTGAGATTGTATCAAGTGTGCAAGTTGCTAAGTTGCTTTAAAAACAAATCTTTGTAGAGGTGCTAGCAATGAATTGGATCAAGAAGTAAGTTCAGTACCTCCTATCGCCGCACGTGTTCCTATGTCACCAGACAGAACACCCAGGTAACAAACAAAACAGTTACGGTCACGGGACCGTCACAGAAGAAGAATGGATGTTCTTGGTTCACATTTGATCATTCACTGCCCGCCTCAAAATCATTACCTTTCTAATGCTTATTAGTCTAGCCTTCCCAGGACTAAGAAATCCTAAGAGTTTTAATTCTGATAAATTAAAGAGAAAATCTTTCACTTTGCTGAGTATTTGTATCTTTGGACATAATCTTCTTTTACAGAATCGCTATAGCAAAGCTATATATATATATAATACAAATAATACCTAGGTTTACTATACTATCAAATAAATTAAACAGTTTTTCTTTGAAGTGTTAGGGAATAAAAAGACAACATTTTGGGAGGGGGAAGAAAGGAGAGCTAAAACAGTGCAAGAATACTTTGTCGTAGCAGCAGCAGAAGTTACTTGCATAGGCCATTCCTTTAAAAAATAGAAGACTAGAGAGAAACAAAGGAGAAAAGAAATCCCAGACAAGATCCAGGAAACAGCACGTGCAGCTCCCACTCTGAGAAAAGTGGCAAGCACTGAAGCTTTTTTGCAGATGGCTGTTCCTGTTGACATGATTGTTTTAAGTCATTTTGGAACTGAATCAGTGAAGAGTTAATTCTGGAGAAGTACTTTCAATAGCTGTTACTTACATGAAAAATAAAACCTTTAGTGCTATGGTGGGGGGTAGCACAAACCAAGATGACCATACCACAAACAAGCATGCATGCTATGCATTGTTAGCGCAAAAATACATCCCGTGTCGTATTTTTTTTAACCTTTATTTTGGCCTTGGGTTATATCCAGCTTACAAACAATAAGAGCACCACCCACTCATAAGGAGACTCAGAACGTGGAATTTCAGAAAAAACAACAAAAAGCAAGGCACATTAGGTAAAATGCCTGCTAAATATTTGACAGCATTTATAATAATTTTTCCTAAAAGTCATGAGTAACAGAAGCTGCTAAAACAGACAATTCATAAAGCAAGTCTGGTTTATGGATGATTGTACAAGAAGTTAACCATCACTCGCCGCTGTGTTCCAGTGAAGCATAATTCCGTAGCTCATACCACAAGGCAGCGAAGGACTCGGTTTTGAGTGATACATGTGCAACAGCTTTGCATCTCCATTTCAGACTAGATTTCAAGAAATCATACCTACACTATTAATAACAATCAGGTTAATTCATTCGAAGGCAATTCAACTGTGTCTATAGAAACAGCATTACAGAGAGATATATGCGCCCATGTATTTATGACAGCTTTTCCTTCTGATGTTGCCCAAGAATAGCCAGGTGCAGCAAACATCTGACTGAAAGCTAGAACTGGTACAGCTTCCAGTCGGGGATGTTTACAGCAACAGACTACTATAGATCACTGCAACTGGCTAACAGTACAAAGCAGCCGGTCACCTTTAGAGGAGGGGAAATAAAAAGGAAAAGATTTAAGACGTGCTGCATCTATAACATTCCAACCAATTACTGTTCAGCTAATTCTGAAGAAAACCTTATTTTCACATTCAGTAACAAAAATACAGTTCTAGATTCTCAACTGACATTAAATTAACAAAGTTTCTAAATGCAACATATTAGAATACAAATTCTCAATTTTTAATATACATTTTAAGATGTCTTTAGGTTCAAATCTATTTATTATTTTACTTATATTTTTATATTTATTTATAAATAGGTATTTCATTTCTACATTTGAAATATATATAAATCAAATAGACTACAATTTTTTTAAAGATCCCTTGACTTTACTTCCCTACACCCTCATTCCTGGAGCTTTCAAAAATGAATGGACTTCCACTTTGAACATCCTATGAATTTTGCAGATCGCTATCCTTTCATAATTATTTATATTTTTAAATAAGGCCATATGCAAAATTAAAGACAGTAGCAAAACAAGCCACGTTCATAATAAAGAAAATATCAGAAACAGAAACGTGACAGAATTCTGAAAACATTTACTTTCAGTGTCAGAATCCTACCTGATCAGTTTAAAGCTCTATTACAACCAACTAATAAAAAAAAAAAACCAAAGCCAAAAACCAAACACCAAACCACTTATCTTTGGGTAGCGTTGAGGGAGAGGGACAGGGAGGGAGGGAAAACAGTAACAGCCTCAGGATGGAACCATTTTACTTCCCATCTTCAACAAGTTACTATCAAAACTCCCACAAGACTGCATTCTGTTCTGCAACAATCAATTTCCTCTAAGTTAAAAGAACCTTTATAATAGTAAAAATTAGTATTTATGATGCATAACATTTAAAGAGGAAATAATTTAATTTAAACCAAAGTAATTTATTAAGTGCATTGCACTGAGTTAGTTGTTGCATATTCTCCTAACGCTCTGATTCCCCACTGTTGTGCACAGAAGTAATCCAAAAGTCAAAATTCAAAGGGCTCCCGTGGCGCTCCTGCTGTTGCTGAAGTTTCCCCCGGCTTTGCGATGGACGTGAAGGGTCTGAAACTGCTATCAGCAGATTTTTTTTAACCATGTAATTCTGGCTTGATCATATTCACATAATACTTATATGCCTTTCATTTTGTAGTTTATAGTGGAATGTCTTCCTTTTACTAACAGAGCTGAAAGCATATTGATATACTCCCATTTAGCAGTCTTTATCCCTTCAGAAAGAAAAAATTTTGGCAGTAAAAAGTTTTCTACTGCCAGATTATATGTAGACTTCAGCAATTTAAGGTTGCTTGTTCTGGGGGATTCTGTTTAGGCCTCCACAGCAACTCATAAAAAAAGAAATTATGACAAGGAGTTTAAAAGTGAAGAAAAATTACAATATTCAAGATTTCTCAGTTACAGAAACCCAATCACATCCAGTTTTCAAATAAAGGTTTCCTCCTGAAAGATGAAAACTTGTTAGCAGTAAGTGAATTTCGTTATTGCAGCAGTATGCCAAGATTAATGAGGAAGCTGCATGCAGTCACTATGGATACCATGCTGACCTTCATTATTTTTGAGAATAAATAGTTAAAAAGCCAGTGGTCATTTGCAACAAAGGCCTCTTACAGGCTGTTCCAAAACTAAAAATTCCTATTTTACATTGGAAAGAAATAGGCTATTTCATGCAGAGGTAGGCACATGGTATTTGACTAATTAGGTTGTTGAGCATTAAGTTGCAATGAACCATTTCTTAGACTGCTTTCCTTTAACACTTACTTCTTAAGGAATAATGAAGGTTACTACAATGTCACCTGCCCAAAGAGAACAAACTCCCCACCACCCCCTTTTGTTTTAACATGTAAATCATCATAAAATAGCCAATATACATGACGATGAAGTCTCTTGCTGCTTTATCAAACTCACTGTCAACTACAAATACTTACACAGCATCTTAGAAAGTGATTATATTTGTATAAAAGGAGTTGAAATTTTCATTTCCAAATGTGGTGTTAAAGAAGGTAGAGGCATTACAGATCACTTTGTACAACTACATGCTTGAAAGATACAACTTCTATAAAAGTTCCATCAAAATTGAAGCTGTATATTTATTACAAAGCATGTTCAGCTATTCTCCCAAACTTTCTTTTTGTAAACAAATATCAGTAGACAGCTTATTCCAGCTTTTGTCAAAGGCACTGCCCTCTCATTTGCGTAAAGCTTAAAAGCACTGAAAACAAACAGGATTTATTCTAATGTCATCACAAACCAAGGAATATTGACTGCTGGCTTCTTGTTAATGCCTTTAACTGTTTTTGTTAAGAACAGCAATAAAAGTATCATTCTTTGAAGTGCGAAATCCCCTCCTAACTGCACATGTAGAGAACATGCAGACAATGCAAATCTTTAAGACTACGTGAAGTCCTTCTGACACAGGAAATTTACCTATTTCTCATTTTCCAACAGCAATGTATGATCACCTGCCTAGGAACTGTTCTTCAGCTGACAATAGCCCAGAATAACAGAAGAGGTTTAATACTAAAAAAGGGACACCATTATGATACTTAAGTTTGTGTTCATTCACGATTTCCAAATCAAAGCCATGCAGGCCACAGAGATTTACTGCAGTTTTCCCAAGCTTCAGGCATTATTTTACCAGTCACACTGAACTTTTACTGCACCTTACGTGAGCACCTTGAGCAAAGAGCTCAACAAGATAGGAGGAAGGAGGGGAGGAAGGAGAAAGGAAGGGGGGTGAGGAGGGAAGCTGCCGAAGACAGCTTCTTCCTTCTCTCCTCCCCACCCCTTAAGACGTCCTCACTCTACAACCAGCATGACCACTATAATTCATTGAATTTGAAGCCTCAGCTGTCACACAAATAGTTAAATGTAAACAGAGTCAAAGGAGCCCGTCTGCATGCACTCTTGTGTGTGTGTGTGTGTGTGTGTTTTGGAGTCAAGGTCTTGTCAATCGGTCCATCTATCAGTCAAAGCAATTTAGCCACAGATGCCTGATGCAAGCAAAAAAGTGACTAGAACTGACAGAGGGAGACAGATGCTCACTTTTCCTATGATTTTTTTTTAAAGTCGCATATTGACCAGAACAGAATTGAGGATTAAACATTAAATCCTAAATATAAAAGGGATTCTTGAACTGCACACAAATTTAAAAAATAGTAGGAAGAACTTCACAATGGAAGTCAACAGCCAGCATTCACCAGTTTTCTAGTAGTTAAATCTGGATTTTAAAATTCTACTGTATACTATAGTATAGTCTGTTTAAAGACTAACGCTACATGAATTGATATGCTCTCACTATGCTCTTTTCTCCTTCCCCCACAAACTCCTCCTAAGTATAAATCTAGGAAAAGAGATTAATATAAATCCAAACATTTATTTTGAATAGATTCTTTCCCTTTTTACCTTATAGTAGTGCAATTATACCAAACTATTTAAATACAAACCCATTCCTCTGATACTACAGTTAAGTAGCCAGAACAGATTTTATACTCAAGTCCCTATTTTTCTTTCTTTCTTTGGTGGGGGAAGGGGGATCAGGGAGGGGAGAACAACTTCTTTTCACTAGACAGCTTATTTCAAAACTAAATGCTCAAAGAAATTTATCCAACTCTGAAGTATTAAGTAATTAAATTCTCACCATTTTTATACAGTTTTAACTAGCCTTATAGTTCACAAGCATTTTTATTCCACTTTTTCAGGGATCGCAAAGAATAAATGAAGCTATTTGCCCTGGGTCAAACAGTGTGTCTGAATCAGCACTACATTTTAAGAACCGTAGCTTGCAGCTTGTATGTAATCCAAATCACATCATCTCCAATAGCACTTATGTCATGCAGTGATTCAGATGTGTGTTACTGCCTTGAATACTGATTGTATGTTGTAGTGAGCTTCTAACACCCACAGAGAGCTCACTGCAGCACCAGAAGTTGTTAATGCATGATGAATTATGATGAAGTAGGAAGCGTACATGAGTAGTTTTAACACCGCATTTCCTGTGTATTTTCAGGAAAGCACACACTGCTTCTTTTGATCACTAATACATACGTGGTACAACTAGCAATTTTGGTACAAGAGGTAGAAGGTTTTTTGTAAATTGGGCCATGAATTCTAAAACAGCGAAAGAGATTGAATCTAATATTACCAATTGTAAAGAAAGAGGGGAAAAAAGGTGTCTTGGTATTTTAAAAATATATGGGAAAGCATGAAAGTAGAACGTTACTAACACAGCCGAGACCGAATTTAAGTGAGGGCTGGACACATATGCCGTAATAATCATTTCAGAAAAACAAACACCTAGAAGTCTGTGTTGTAAAATAATATTCTTACCTGACAAAAGGAGATCTAAGGAGGACAAACTACAGGAAAAGGATGATGGTGTGAGCCAAAATAAAGTTCAGATTCAGAAGGGCCTCTGCCCAATTGCCCCACATCTGAGCCTGAACAAAGTTAGAACAAAATAATAAATTTAGTCTGCTATGGCTAAGAATGATGGCACCAATTAGACATCCCCCACCCCACCACCACAGTCTTGTATTGCTCAGGCTGAGCAACACAGTTCAGCCTGAAGAAACCATATGTTTATTTACAGAATACCATCTTGGCTCTCCATTAGGTGGAGTAACATACCCAAGAAGTTATTCAGCCAAATTAAGTCTTTATTTCAGGTAACTTAGAAAGTTCTGCAGTAATCTGTCATCTCCACACTCACCACAGGGGGCAGGAAGTGGCTAATCCAAGATCATTTTGCTTTAAAAATGAACTAAAAACCCCAAAAAATCCATCTGCCACACTAAACTTATCATAATGAATTATCCTCATAAAAATCCCAACCAATAAGTCAACCTGCAGTCAGGAACAGAAAAAGGAAGAGAGAATATTAGCACCCTTACTTGTATTTCTCTTCCTCAGAGCACAGACGTTCAGCAGTTTATATTGCTGTGTGATATATAGCAACATGCACTGCTATTTTCACTTTTTTAGATTTTAAACTTTTCTAGCAGGATAGCTACATTGCAGTGCATTGACCATAAGAGAAACCTGAACAACTAGAACTACAAACTTAGGACAAATGTGAATACTCTGAACATATTAGGCCAGATTTCACATGAAGATTCGCTCCCTTTCTTGATGATCCCATAAATATATTCCTTCTTCAGATTTATCAAGAAATTTTGATTATACAAGCTCAATGGATTTAACATATAACTCAATATTGCTGTCCACAGTACAGTTCTAATTTAATAGTTTCAGCTATTTACCTTTCTCTTTTGGTCCCCTTTACAGGAAAGGAATTTCTCATTCCTGGTAAAGAGCTACACTGAAAGTAGATTGTTTAATCTGGGGTAGATTCTTGGAGATACTTAATTAAAAACTATTAAAACAAATCACTTTAAATATTTTACTGCTACCTCTACATGACATGTCTCCATGTTATTCTGAAGAGTCTTCCAATTCCTAATTTAGGCCCATAGTCTGCCTTTTCTTCTTCCAAGGTAACCAATATCTCTGGTCCAAGATGACAAAGCTGTCTGTAGAAAATGAGCTCTTTCTTTTTAAAGACATCTTTAAGTATAGGATTCAGAAGATCCTCCAACCTGAAAAATACAAAGAAAGTTCACACTACTGATTATACAATAACTGATCTGATCACTCTCTCTTTAAGAGAGTGGAAGACAGAAGCAGGAGGGCAAAAAACCACCCTAACACTTGACTAGAAACAGAAACAAAGAATACATTTAATAAATGTTCTTTGCAGTAGTATCAGAAGAGCTCTACCCACAAAAAAATAACCTAAAACCAAATAATTCAGTCTTTACTATTTCCAGTAGCAAGTTTCCTAAAATGTTGAAGCCCTCCATGCCTGCCGACTCAAACATGGCCAAGAATGAATGGAAAAACCTCCGTGAAAAGATTTGGACCAAAAAAAGCTATATAAATATGTCATTTGTTAGGCTAGGTTGTTGGGATTTTTTTTTTTTTTTTTGAGTGGATATCAATTAAGTCTGGTGCAGCAGACTCGAATCAATGACACATTTAGCACACTCCTTCACTTAATGACTTTTCACTCACATTTGCAATTATAATTCTCTGGTGACATCAGCTGCCAACAATAGTTCTCTGTAACACTGTGATGGAAACAAGTTGAGAATTGCAAGGAGACATTCATACTGCCAAGTCCCTCTGCTTACCTTTGCTGAACAAGGACACATTTGGATAGTCTGTTAACATCAGCAGTCCAACAATTAAGGCTACGCCGTATTACTAGATTGCTGGAGAAGCTGGTAAGGGCCAGGGCACCAAGAGATCTACAGGCAATACAAGACAAGTGTTCCCATTTTAAGGGTAATCCCATGTGAACTTATTCCAATCTTTGCAAACGAGGATAGTTGCAAATATGACAAATCCTGGCATTCTCACACTTAATTTTGGTAAGCTCCAATTTTGGAGATTGTTACTGCAGCCTGTGGACTTTGGTGAAAGTACAGTGTCGCATATTTCCCCTGCTGTATAAAGTGAGCTCATCTCCTGCATTGCAATTAAATCTGAAGGATATCAGACTGCGAAATTATCTGTACACCAGTATCAATCCTAACCTTGCTCCCAGAGCATATACAATTTTTTTTAATTACTTCAAAGAAAATAAGCTCAACCCAGCAAGCATGCAAGTCACGAACATCAGGTAAGTCCATGGCACCTGGTTTTACAAAGCATCTTTCTCCTTATACACAAGTTAAAAAAAAAATTATTTGTTTTGCAATAATACCCAAGAGACCCATTCTTTTAGGTACACATATACAGCCTGCTTCCACAAAGGAAACAGTCCACACAAGAACAGCATGCAGTCATGGCATCCACTTCAGGATCAACAATCTCAAAAACAAAACAAAAAGCATACAACATAAAAAAAATACAAAACACCTTTCAACTACTCTCAGAACGATTATCTCTGTTTAAAATGTAAATCTCACCAAGTTCTTTTCAGAAAATAATTTTCAGAATTTACTGACAGTAACTGGAAACAGACATAATGCGCTGGCAAAACAGTTCATTTTTAAAACATTACTCCATATTCTCAAATCAATTTTACATAGGATCTGACAAATATACTTAGAAAATTACTACTTTCATAGCCTCTCAAACACCATTTCCTCTATAATCAAGCCACCTCCTTCAATAATTTATAACACAACAAGAATTAAAATAGACTTTCCTAGTCTGTATATTTGCCAGAAGTATATCTGACAAATTTGAGTCATGTTTCCTTAGTTGGAGCAATATAACATTTAACATTTAGTTATGGGACTACAATAAGAGGCACTCCATTTTTTTTTGAGAAGACAGAAGTGACTTTTAGCAGGAAATTTTTTTCTATATCATGAAAATAATCTTTGATTTTCATACTGACTGTTAAAAATTTTGCTTACCAACTACCAAATGCATTAGTCTTCTTTTGCTGTATTCTATACAGAATTACCAGTATCATCTAGAAGAAGGTGTCATGGCATTCACAGAAGGTTCCTGACAAGCACAAAACCCACCATACTCATGTCTGAGAAAGTCAAAAGAGGAGGTACAGAGTACCACCAACTTCTGGAAGGCACGTTCATTTGGAATTAATTTTTAAAGATGTGGACAAAAAGATAATCATGAACAGTTGAAGATTTATCAAAGGCAGAATGTACCCAACCAGCCTCCCATGAAGAGCTGGGGGGCTACTTTCAAAGTTGAACGGCACATGTAACATGCTTTGACTTTAGTATGGCTTTCAACACAGCCTCCCACCACAATCTCACCTGGGAGCTGAGGAAGCCCAAGCTCATCAGCAACCAGGAAGATGACACAGACTGCACCCTCAGCAAACTGGCAGGTGATAGTAAAGTGGAGGGGGCAGAGAAGAAGAGGAGGCTGACACAGTGAATGGCAGCACTTCTACCAACAGAGACAGGCTATGATAAACCCGAGGACGGGGCCAAAAGAAACCTCATCAGGTTCAAGAAGGAGAAGCACAAAGCTCTGCACCCAGGGCAGAGGAACCCCATGCATCAGCACAGGCTGGGGAGAGCTGGCTGAGTAACAGCCCTCCTGGAAAGGACCCAGGTGCTGGGGCAGAAGCCAGCTGAAACGGGAGCCACCGTCTCACTGCAGAGAAGGCAAACCACAGAGAGGACTGCAGGTAAGGGATGTTATGCCTTCTCTGCCTGCCACTGGCAAGGCCACTCTGCAGATACCGAGTGCTCAGGTCAGGACCCCCACTTCAACGGGATGCTGAGGAACTAAGGAGGGTCCAGCCCTGGGCTACCAAGGTGGTCAAGGGCCTCAGGGACATGGACCTGTTTTCTCTGGCAAAGAGTAGGCGAGGACCATCTAAGAGCTGTCTACAGCTACCAAGATGGGAACTATAAAGACAGTCAACCCAAACTCTCTTAGCACTAGCAGACAGGATAAGAGCGAGCAATGGCCTCAAAAGGCAGCATGGGAAATTCAGGTTGGACACCATGACAAACTGTTTCATCACTAGGAGGGTGGTGAAGCCCAGGAATAGGCTTCCCAGAGAGGCAGTGGATTCTCTGTCCTCGGGGGTTTTCATGGCTTTGCAGGACAAAGCCACGGCTGACCCCACCAAGTGCTAGTTAGAGCCCTGCTTTGAACAAGTGGTTGGACCAGAGACCTCCAGAAGTCTCTTCTGACCATTACACTTGCAACTCCATGATCTCATTAATTCCTGTAATATGCTTCCAGCAATACAGCCTTGTTTATATAATTATTCTCAGACATGATGAAGTCAGTAAGTCTTTGGAAAAAGAATTATCCATAGATGACATCAGTACAGACTTTCCTATAAATAGCCAGGTGTCATCAATAGACTACAGTGCCAGCAGCTCTGACAGTTCAAAATCACAAGTATTTAATGTTAAAACTATTTTAATCAGCTGGTGCCAAATATTTTAAAAAATAAACTACAGAGAAAATAGAAATTACATACCTAAGCCTACTGAATTTAAATATGCTGCCAAACACTATCCCATGGTCACCTTTGTAGATCACTCATAATGTCCTTCCAGAAAAAAAAACTCAAGATTATAATTTTATGCCAGTTTCTTTAAGACCAGGCAATATGAAAGATATTTTCACTTACTTTGCTTATAGAAGCTCCCTCAAATTTGAAAAAGGCAGTAGAATGTTTCCCACAAGACAATTTTGAACATGAAATTTTTAAAATTTCACTCTTAAGCAATACACAAGGATGCCTTACATTTAAGGAGAGGCTACAGATTTTAAGTCTCTATTTTTCCCTAGCAAGTCTCAATTTTGTTTCCTCCCAGTATTAAATATAGCTTTTCAAATCATAATAAGCTAAATACAGAAGATGGACAGTATGACCCATCAAACTGTTCTTTTGTCACACTATAAATGCAGAGCTTTACTGAGAATCAGAATTAAACCAATTACAGTAAACAAACAGTTTGGGAGTAACTTAAGAGTAGAAGGACTGCTTCCTACAACTCACTCCTAGGACCACACAGATTAAGCAACAATTCAATGCAATAGACAAAACAGCTTGGTGAAGGGGAAAGCTAGGTCATTCATCTGACATAATCCCGCTTTTTGGGTACTTCTGGTCTAGTGAACCTTGAATTATCTCATGCTGTCACTGAGTTTCAAAATAAGAACGAAAGGTACTCAATTTAATCAATAATACTAGTAACTAAAATGAACTCTCACTTCCTTCCATTGACTGTTTTTTTTTTTTCCCCACACCTTTTGGTGTGGAAAATAACCAATGTATTAATCTAAAGAAAAAAACCCTATGCCTACATTAGAGGGTAGTGTACTGCAAGAGGAGGAAATCTGCAAAACAAAACCATTTGTGCTGAAGACAATATTCAAACTACGTATATTCCAGGGGATCTCACTTCAGAATTAGCTCTAGTCCTACCTATGGTCTAAATAGCCTTAAAACAAATGCATTAGCCAAGTCCAGAGAAGCACACTTTTCAATTTTGTTTCATCCAAAAGAAGCCGATTTGCATGTTCCACAAGAACAGCAGAACAGAAATTGGAGACCATCAGAACAGTCATGTCAAAATTGCGTTCCTGATCCCAGTTAAAACATGAATGTAGTTCACTACATGACCTTTCAACTGCTGTGCAAGTTGAATCAGTTTAGTGAGACGTCCACTGTGTGCCAAAGTAAGTGGCAGGAGAAGCACATGCAGCAGGAAAGCCTTTCTGAAGCTTTAAGCCATTATATAATTCAGCAATACGAATTAGAATAATATCCCAATGCAGTTTCATTTGGCAGCAAATTTTCTAAAAAAGTTGGAAATTTACAGGTCCATTCTGGGGTACACATCAATGTTCACAATGTCAAGAAATATCCTAAACCTGCACTGCCAAATGCTGTCCGGTCAGAGCTACTTCTACTATTTGGGGAGCCCTGCTCTGAGCAGGATTTTAAAAAATTTTGTAGGATAGGCTACAAATTATTCCTACATTCAGTCTTGGCAAAGTACTCTCTCAAAGAAAATTATTTAGGATTCATCATCTTCCTCTCTGAAACCAACCAACCAAAAAAAAAAAATCTATGTCTTAGGGGAAAAAAACAGGATCAGTAGCAAAGAATGCCATCATCCAGCCTACAGTGATAAGCATTCTGGAGATAATAACGCACAGTTATTCCAAAGTTAATCCTGAAGCAATTTTTATTAGCTGCATTTGAAGTCACAGAACCTAAACACTTAAATTTTGTGTGTGCCTGCAAAATACAGAGTAATGCATGAATGCAACAACTACATGCAGCTGAGATCTTCGTCACACCTCAAATAGAAAACAACTGTGCAATAAGAACATCATTTAGTGCAATTTAGTATTGCTTTATAATTATCTTAATGAGGGAGGCTGTTGCACAATGGCTGTTCCAAAAACACGAAGAGAATACTCACGCCACAGAGCCTGACTACTGGTGCGCTTTCAGGATGGTTTAAATTGAACATGGTAAGAACACTGGGGCAGAAGAGTAGTCCTGCTCTCTGTCTTCCAGCTGAGGGATTCCTGCTTCCTTCACTGTTACAGGAATTTCATAATTTCATGATGCAAGTTACTCAGACAACCACTATATTAGCTGCAAACCAATCCTGGAGAGAAAAAAAAAAAGAAAAGAGATCAGTTTTCTGCTACAGCAGGTATCCAGTTACTGGATGGCAGTACAATCCTTCGCACCGACCGGAAGAAGGTACTGTATAGGGCAGGACTGCCTGTTTTGGTGGCAATACAGTGTTAAATCAATATAGGTGGATTGTTTAACCACAACAGGAACCTTCCCCCCCCCCGAAAAAGAAAAAGATAGCAATACTTAAGACCTCTGGTATCAACTTTTTGAGTGGGGAACAGTAATGTGAACGAGCTGTATATCTCATAAAGACACAGTAAACAACGATAAAAAAAAATGAATTTGGCAAAATCATGCTCCCTTAAAGGTAGTATCAACTTTATAACCATACAGATGTAGCTTCAATACTTCCATGCCTTGCAGCAGGAAACTGACATTTGAAAAAACCAGCAGAGGAACACTGAGTTGGTTGCCTTTCACTCTCTGCATCAAAGTTCACCCAACTGCAAGTCTGAAAACTGTCCTTCAGCATTTTTTGTTAACACTGCATGTTAACACGGAGCTGCTCCCACAGACGTCTCTGCCAAACACAGTCAGCAGACACTACCTCCACAGAAATCAACTGAGCAAGAGTTACACGGCAATCACTTTCCCTAAATGCTGCAGAGAGTCAGAAGTCTGTCTTACGTTACCAATGCTCCACCTGCTGGTATGCGGACAGTGCAAATTAGTCCAGAAAGCATCCTGACCTTGGAGAGGCAAAGACAAACCAAAAGAATGCAAAAATAAACAAAAATGTTTCCGAGTAGTCCAAAGCATCTAAAGCACCTAAGGCAAAACCTCCCCTGAAGAACTTGCCAGTATAATACATTGCTGAATACAAATATTCCTGAAAAATATTTGTGAAAACCTCTAACCAAGGATGTGGTTCAACCCTCCTTTGGTGGTTGGCCGGCTACTAACGTGTTAACATTAGTTACCTCTTTAGGTCAAGGGTACAGCTCTGCAGAAAAATTTGCATGAGAGATGCAAGCCAAGCCTAAAAGTGGAGCTCCCCCACAAAAACATCATTAAGTCTAGACTTTCTACATTATAAACTTGATTTTATCAGGATTTTAAAGTGAACTTTACTAGTGCCCAAAATAAAATCTCATTAAAGCCAGGCATCTCCCCAAAACAAATGCCCTCCCACACGCCCCAAAAAAATAAAGCTGCCCACCTCATTTCACCACGTTTATATATGAAAAATAATGTGTTTACAAAAATAAAAAATAAGCAAACGCGTGGCTCTTAATAGGAATCCTGCCATCCTCAGTTCATAAACCTGATGATGTTCCCTGAAAGAGGTTTGAAGAGAAAGGATACTACAGTCCTTAAGACTGTTGAAAGAGCTGAAAGATATCTTCATTCAGCTTTCCACAAGGACTATCATCTGTTTCAATTGCTTTCTTATAAGCCAAAGAAACCAGGATAGGTAATTGAAGAAAACTCTCAGGGTGTTTGGAGATTGACTCAACTGGTAAATCAGCTATTTTCCTCAACCTCTTCTATGTTGTTTACCTGCAAGTGTGGGACAAGTTACTGAAAGCACTTTTTACAGACACCCACTACTTCTATTCTTTATCTGAGTGACCAAAAGCAAATTCTCAGTCAGTTTTGCAGAACTGTTGTATCTCAAGCAGAGGTCAGTGGAGACCACGTTAGCTCAATAGAAATGTTGTAAAAACGAAGAAACTCCTCTGTGAAATAAATTCAATTGAAAAAAAAAATTCATGTGCAGTTTGTAATCTTCTTTCAATGTGAAGAATTAAAACGTAACTGGTAGTAGAGTAATAAGCATCAGCCATAGCATTTCTAGAACAAATATATTCTGTAAAATCAGTTAAATAAAAGTTCACCTGTACAATGGGACCAATGAAGTACACTTAAGGAAATGCTGCAAATACAGGCTTCCAGTCATTGTGTAAAATAAACTCAAGCACCAACAACAGACCAAAATTCACCGCCCTACCACAAAGCCACTGCTTTGGGCATAGCAATCTTGAAATGATAGAGTTTTCAATTCTTGGAGAAGTAAGGAGGGGGGTCAGCAGAACTGCTACCTTGGACTTCCAGAGGGCAGACCTTGGCCTCTTTAGGAGACTGGTTGACAGAGTCCCTTGGGAGGCAGTCCTGAAGGACAAAGGAGTCCCGGAAGGCTGGACGTTCTTCAAGAAGGAAATCTTAAAGGTGCAGGAGCAGGCTGTCCCCATGTGCCGAAAGACGAACCAGCGGAGAAGACGACTGGCCTGGCTGAACAGAGAGCTTTGGCTGGAACTCAGGAAAAAAAAGAGAGTTTATGACCTTTGGAAGAAGGAGCAGGCAACTGAGGAGGACTACAAGGATGCCGTGAGGTTCTGCAGGGAGAAAATGAGAAGGGCCAAAGCCCAGCCAGAACTTAATTTGGCTACTGCTGTAAAAGACAAAAAATGTTTCTATAAATACATTCACAACAAAAGGAGGGCTAAGGAGAATCTCCATCCTTTATTGGATGTGGGGGGAAAAACAGTGACAAAGGATGAGGAAAAGACTGATGTACTTAGTGCCTTCTTTGCCTCAGTCTGTAATAGTGAGACCAGTTGTTCTCGGGGTAAAGTCTTTGACACCGTTTCCCACAGCATTCTCCCGGAGAAATTGGCTGTGCATGGCTTGAGCGGGCATACTCTTTCCTGGGTAAAAAACTGGCTGGACGGCCGGGCCCAGAGAGTTGTGGTGAATGGAGTTACATCCAGTTGGCGGCTGGTCACGAGCGGTGTTCCCCAGGGCTCAGTTTTGGGGCCAGTTCTGTTTCATATCTTTATCAATGATCTGGACAAGGGGATCGAGTGCACCCTCAGGAAGTTTGCAGACGACACCAAGTTGGGCGGGAGTGTTGATCTGCTCGAGGGTAGGAAGGTTCTGCAGAGGGACCTGGACAGGCTGGATCGATGGGCCCAGGCCAACTGTATGAGGTTCAACAAGGACAAGTGCCGGGTCCTGCACTTCGGCCACAACAACCCCATGCAGCGCTACAGGCTTGGGGAAGAGTGGCTGGAAAGCTGCCTGTCAGAAAAGGACCTGGGGGTGTTGGTCAACAGCTGGCTGAATATGAGCCGGCAGTGTGCCCAGGCGGCCAAGAAGGCCAATGGCACCCTGGCCTGTATCAGAAACAGTGTGGCCAGCAGGAGGAGGGAAGTGATCGTCCCCCTGTACTCGGCACTGGTGAGGCCGCCCCTCGAATACTGTGTTCAGTTTTGGGCCCCTCACTACAAGAAGGACGTTGAAGTGCTGGAGCGTGTCCAGAGAAGGGCAACGAGGCTGGTGAGGGGTCTGGAGAACAAGTCTTATGAGGAGCGGCTGAGGGAACTGGGACTGTTTAGCCTGGAGAAGAGGAGGCTGAGGGGAGACCTCATCGCTCTCTACAACTCCCTGAAAGGAGGTTGTAGCGAGGTGGGTGTCGGTCTCTTCTCCCAAGTAACTAGTGATAGGACGAGAGGAAATGGCCTCAAGTTGCGCCAGGGGAGGTTTAGATTGGACATGAGGAAAAATTTCTTTACTGAAAGAGTGGTTAAACATTGGAACAGGCTGCCCAGGGAAGTGGTTGAGTCACCATCCCTGGAAGTATTTAAAAGACATGTAGATGTGGAGCTTGGGGACATGGTTTAGTGGTGGACTTGGCAGTGCTAGGTTAATGGTTGGACATGATGATCTTAAAGGTCTTTTCCAACCTAAACGATTCTATGATTCTGAAGAGTCAGCTGCCTTAGGCTCCACTTAAATTCAAGAAAGAGTATCACAGTTGGCAATATTTGTCAAGCTCCATATGCAAATGAAATCTCACTTTTAATCTTTCAAATTCCAACTTAACTACAATACTACTTAAAAGTGGAACTCCTCAAACCGATTATATTCTCCAACTTAAATCAGTAGCCTAAAAGACAGGAAACATCACAGAGTTATCAATGACCTGTACACCACAGTGCTTTAGTCTCCAATGATCTGAAAGTCCTATCTGCGCAAAGATTAACCAGACGGCTAAAATAGCTTCTTGACTCTACAGGGGGTGAAGAAATGACTGAAGCAGACAGCCACATAGTTCAAGTTAACAGCATATTATAAACTGTCTAAACTATTAAGGAAAATTCTACAATAGAAGATTTGTAGTTTATCAGTAAATTGACAGAAAACCAGTATTCACCTTTTCATTTAAAGCAGGTGACTTAGGAAAACATTCCTCTTTTCACAAAAAGAAAAATAATTAATGATTAACAGTCTTTGAGAACTGCAGCAGAGGTTTGGTTTTATTGGGATGCCTGGTATTCTTAGGAGAAATTTGAAGTAATACTATGCACAACAGCAATTCAAGCTGTTTAAATAAATGTCTTGTTTCTTAATTTACATATAAGCAGGAAATCAGGTATCATGAACTGTAACAACAAGGAACTTCACACTGAAATTTGTGTTGTATAAGAAAGAGCAACAAATAAACCAGTACTTCTCCCTGATATTGTAGTATGCAACTTCACATTAACATACAGAATCACAGCCTCAATCAGTTTGTTAGAACGAAGGAATGTTTAAGTACATAGATTCATTTTACTTTCCTGAGATTTTACTGCTTCTAGTTAATATTTGGCATAACCTGACTTTTAACTGAACAACCAGCTTAGCAGTTCCTGATCCAACTAGTGTGTTTATCAAGACAAGTCATTTAGTCACCATATTCAAAGTGAAAAAATTCATTGTAAAATTTTGATTAGGCTTTTGAACTCAAAGCAGTCATACAGGCTGAAATCAAATGAAAAATACAAGACCAGACAATCATGCCTAATCACATCATATCTGAGGATATCAACTACTGCATTATTTTGTAATTAAGAATATTAAAAGCATTGGATCAGATGCAGCAACTCATTTTTCACGTTACAGAGTAATTAAAAAAAAAATCAGAGGAGAGGGAAGCGTCAAAATAGATGTGTATTTTAAGCAAAGAAAATATCACAAGTTGCTCTGTTAAAGAATCTGGTTCTTGAACAGCTGATTCAAGTTTTGAACATGGCAAGCTCTGTTTAGTGTTATAGTTTTCTCTTCTGCTACAAAGGCTAGAGATACAGCATACCAATCTTCATAAAGCTCTATAAGTCACCTTAACTTTCCTTGATATTTCCTTAAATACTCCCTTGGTATAGTCAGAACAGATGAGGGACAGGTTGCAGAACAACTAGCTTCCCTCATCCTAGAACATTCCCAACATTCCAGTGACCTGAAAGTGCCTGATCCTGTCAGCAGACAGCTTAGTTATCCCACAGCAAAGGGCCATGTGAAAATGAAGATGTCCTTGACCTACAGGGAGATTAGAGTTAGGCTCACAGAACCACCATCAAGAAAAACATTCTTGAAACACTGCCTTTGTCTTATTGGGATAAAGTATATACCTGTCAAACTAATATTAAAGATTAGTTAGCTGCAATATTTCTTGTCTTAACCTACTTTGATGGAAAAAACGTGTTTACTTATCCTTCTAGAAGCGAGTGCAATATTGATTACTCTTAAGTTAAAGTTTTACTGGTGAAGTTTACTGAATAAAAATTTAAGCAAAACTCCAAAAGACATAGACTGAGGGGCAATGATGAGAAAGACTATTTATTTACAAGCATGGTCTGTATATAATCAGATCATTTAGTTAGAAAATTTATCAGCAGTGCTAATAATCTATCGCATGTTGTCTCTATAAAAAGCTAAAGATACTCTCAGAAAACATCAGGTTAACAATACACATTACATTAAGCCTATGAGTATGTTGTAAGGATGTATGTTAAAATAACGATGCATACCACATATGGACCAGTCAGCCAGCAGAATGAATATGGATAAAAAGAAAAAGCAACAGTCTTTAAGCACAAAGGTGCCCACCCCCAGGAAGGGAAGGGGCCACAAACAATACACAACTCTCGCACCCCCAGCCAGAGCGCTAGTAAGGATGAGGCAAAAAAAAGGAAGATGTGATGGAAAAGTCACAGCAATTTTAACTTTAAACACTTAATCAAAGCTAACACTGATGCGAGACTATTGCTTTGAGTACTGACTCTCCAGCTGAGACATGCCTTAGAAATTCTAGGTAACAGTAGCTAAACAGCTAGACAGGTCACCATTTGCTTAAACCAGAACAGAGTTTTCAGTCTGATCTACTTTAACCCTTTTGTTTCCAATTTCTGTCTTACTAAATAACTCTGCCCTCTATTTTACTATTCTGTTTGCCTGGTACTGAGGATATGGGGAAAGGAGACAGTTTGGTGAAGGTTAAAAAAAGAAAAAAAATACTCTGTGCCAGCAGCCCCGAGCAGTCTGTACCCTGGGATACAAGCTTAGGAAGCTCATGCACTAAGGAGCATTTTCTGCCAAGCTGCAGAGGGTCAGCAGGGCATCTTCTGTTGCCAGGCATCAGCTTTGGGAAATAGTACTTTCCAGAAGGTACAAATTTGAGCCTTTTCTGTAGGTTATCAACAGTACACAACATACCTCACCACTCACCCAAAACTGCGAACTCTCACTGTGATTTCTGCATGTTAAAAGTACTCAGTGCACTGAACACTCCAAATGATGAACTGAGCAGTTTAAGATAACACATTAGAAAAGAGCTCAGTCTTCAGGAACACTCAGAAACACTTTGAACACCAGAATGACGACAACCCTGCACTTGGCTGAACCATGCTGTATCTGCAGAGAAAACAATGAAGTGAATGAACAAAGTCCTCTGAGGCTCATCTAGCATTTTGATTTATTATACTCATGTTAAGCCTCCAACGTTCTTTCTCCACACAGCTCTGACACAGCAAAAGATTTGTTTTGGACTTACTTTATTTCTATATTCTTTATATAAAATTTCCATGTTCTTACAAATTTCACTAATAGCACTTTAATATCTAACATCGTGTTGATTTAGTGAGAAACGTAAGAATTAAACAGCTTTTTAGCAGTTTACCTTCCTCATTCCCACAGGATTCAACATGCCCTCAGACATGAAACAATCTTATCTAGGGCACTTCTTGTGAATATTTTAATCTTTTTTTCTTTATCTTTCTAACCTTCATTTCTGCAGAAATGCAGCACAACCTTCTTGTGCTGTTAGAACTCTTTACTGGTGTTGTTCAGACTGAGGCATCCTAAGAAGACAGCATACAAGAAGCAAACTGGTATTACTAAAGGGTAACTTCAGGCATAGAAAACTTATCTGTACTACATAAATTTTAAACTGCAAGGTGGGTTGTGCGTCTTATTAAGTGCCAGCTCAGACAAAGCAATGCCTCTTTATTGGGTAGTAGGGCATTCTCCAGTTAGACCAGTTCATTGCTGTTGTAACTTACAGAACTCCCTAAAAACCCAAAAAAGCAGGAACATTTTGAAACAAATATAAACAGGAAAGACCGACATTGCTATTGTATTGACAAAGTTAGCAATAGGCTGATCAACAGGATCTAAATATACTCTCTTCCATGTGTATGCCTTATTATTATTATAAGCTGATATAACCTTTTTGAAGCAAGAATCAGCAGGGGAGGAGTTTTTCTGTTTCTGGATTTTTTTTTTTTTTTTTTTAATAATCCTTAGCATCGTGCTAGGTGTCACGGGATCAATCATTCATCAGTACAACCATCCCTTTGTTCTTCTTTACCTTCATCACTCCAATAGTGCCTCCAAGCAACAGTCTGGAAAAGATCACCGAGCCAGGCAAAAACCCAAAAAGTTTTCAAACAAACTAGATAAAATAAATTACGTAAACAAATTATCACAAATACGTCTTGCTACCTTCTAGACCATTTCAGGGGAAAAAAAACCAACAAAACCTGTCATCACGCAGCACATCCATATTATCCAGGCACTAAGATTTTAGATCATTTTAATATTATTCCACGTTATGCATGCCAAAGATAGATCTGAATAAACTTGCAGGTGAAGTCTATAAAACCGAACAGGTTTTTTTTTTTAAGGTTCTCCAATCCAGATAGTTCTGAAAGCAATGACCGTTCTACTCATCCCAGAAGTTCCCTCTGACAATGGCAGGTATACTTTCACCATTATATATGCTTCCAGCGACAAGATTTTTACCTCTCTGTTCCATAGATCACAACAGGAAAAATCCCCATCACGTTAACTAAACCAAAAATGCAAGCAGCATGCAAACAGCATACTCGCTTGCACAGTCTATTCAGCTTGTTCTCAATCTGATTATTCACCTGTTTTGTACTGACTGCCATCTGCCCACTCCTCCTCCTGTCTGTCTCTGACACAGACTTTGTGCCATCTCATAAGCCTTTTTTTCTTTTTAGCACTTTCCTGCACACTTCTTCCAGGTCACTGATACATACAGCGAATAAACTTAATTGCAAGATTGTTTCCTAGGGCTCCCCAGCCATTACATTTCAAATCGACTCCAATGGAGAGAAGGTTTTGTCATGCAACACCTCAAAAAAACTATATACTTGTTTCCTGTCTTTAAATATATTTATATACATAAAATAAGTATGCAGATAAGTTATACATATTAAATATGTATATAAATATATAATATCTAAGACAGGATATATTTATATAAATATAAATATCTAAGACAGGAAATAGATTCAAGACCAAGTCAGCCACTACTCACGCTTATTCTCCCATTTGAACTGCAGCATGAGCACTAATCACCAGTAGATACGTACAAGAATAAGCATGCAGGTATTTTCATTTTAGGCAAACAATCCACTGCTTCATAGAACTTGACAGTTGTCTCCATTAACTCTATGGCTGTTATAGCCAAATCTTATCATGTGTTGAAAAGGACACTGGAATTAATTATGTAGTTCCAATCTGGCCCTTTTATTAGTATCAGGAATGTTCGTTTCCTAAGTTGTACATGACAGTTGCTTAAAACTCCATCTGGCTTTTTTGATTTACACCAGGAACTTCCGTGCTAAGAGTTCATGAGTATGTTAACTGCACTGATGTTTTTTTTCCTCTCCTCTCCTAAAGAAAAAAAGAAAGTTTTCAACAAAATGCTTAAGTACGAATGAACCTGTAAATGCATGTTAGCATCTGGAAATTTAGGAAGTAACAAAGAAAGGTTCCACGCTTCTTTACATAAGGAGGGTTTGTTTAAAAAAAAAAATGTAGAAAAATAAATCCAAAAGAGTCTTCACTTTACTTTGTCTGCCACTGACCTTTAGACCTGACACCCACTGCATCCTGTGGGAAACTTTTTCCAAAAGCCAACTTTCTTATAAATATTTTAGCAGATTTAAGCATCCAGACTACATTTTATTTGCCTACATCTACAAAATGAAAAGACTATTGAATAATGACAACATATATGTGGACTTTCATATTCACATAAGTATCTGTAAAGCAATAAAATATAACGTAATGGAATCTTGAACGTGCTACATGCAGGTGCTTTTGAAATATTTCTTTTTTAAATGAGGTTTACTCTTACAGCTGCTACAAGTCTCTAAAATGCATACAACTGCATTGCTGTCCATTTTCCTGCATATGGTTTTAAAACAGATTTGCATATCCTCCAAAAATAACAAGAGCGCTAAAAAGAAACCCCCCATGCATTCCTAGATTTGTGTGATGAAAGCAATACTGATAATTCAATTCCCTGCTCAAAATGAAAATTCAAGTCTCTCTTAGAAGTTTTGCCAATAAATTTCCTTAAACTCTGCAAGAACAGCTCACTTACAGGAATTTGTTTAGCTTTTAAGTGTCAAAGCACTGCACCTGTTCCTTTTCAGACAACCAGCCTCCTTGTCAAGTTTTATATTCCCCTTGTTTCTCCATTACAATAAGAGATTGTTTGTATGGAACAGATGACTTGTGGGAAGTGACAGGAAAGATTTCTTCATTACTTCCACGGGCCTTCCACATCAGTACTCCTCTTCAGGTGCGCTTCTCCTCCATGTCAACCCTTCTTCCCTTCTGTATATGGTTCCACCGCAGAGCTATGTCTTGTACAGTCACGTACATGACTGCGCTACAGCAGTGCTCATAAAGAAACTTTCCAGCTGTTCAAAACAAGCCGTGGAGCCAGACAAGGACAACCATGTTCACCAAGACAGGTAACCAGGAATTTGGCTCCCTCACACTGCTAGAGCACTGACAAGAAACTAGAGTATATTTAAGAAACTTTTTTTTTTTTTAACTGAAACATTAGATACTGTTCAAAGAAGGTGCCCGATTTACTTCAAATTAAACTATAAACATTGCGTTACTGCAGGATTTTATGCCAGCAAGCTTCAGCTAGATTTAGCAGGCAAGAAAAACAGAAGGAATGTTTGTTTTTGAGAGCTTATAATGGAGGGTTTGCTTCAATTTCACCCATCAAGTGACAGTATCTTCATTATGCATGACTAAATGCTAACTACAAGAACAAGTTTAAAGCATCAGTATCTGAAGGCACAATTCCTCTCCGAGACCTTCTAACAAGAAGTGCACAGTAATAGTATGTAAAAGCCTCTATTTTCCAGTCCTAATATTATTCAAGCTTCTCTTGAAACCTTAAGTCTTTCGGGTTTTGTGGCTGTTTTATCACCAGCCATCACAACTGCATTAGCGGTCCATCTATGGATGATACAGATTGAGACTTCTGTCCAGTAAAACCTCTCCCTCACGGTTATCTCCACAGCCACATTACTTCACAGTGGTTACAGTTCCCATTACCAAAAGAAGCAGGGGGACGAGCTGTGTTATTCCTCCGATGTCTCCTGGGAGGACACCCGGCATAGACCTCTTTGGCACGCTCGTAAGAAATTTGCATGTAGACATTTGAGACAACAAGCAGCCAGTAACTATTCCGCTCTCAAAACCTACAGTAAGATAACACCAATGAATTTTCATGCATGAGAACAGCAGGACAGGATGTACAGCGCAAGCTTACATAAGACACAAGGCACTGCTGGGAACCAACAGAAGTGAATAGCATAAATGGCTCCGAAAAATGCTGATGTCACTCGTATACGTTTGGGTTGCTCTGGCTTTCCGGATGCCAAGTTTCTCTGATCCTAAAACTGGCCTTTCTAGCTGTTTGTAAAACCTCACAGTTTGCTCTGTTTTACCGAGATCTTGAAAAAGAACTTGTTTTCAAAAACCCGTGTTTCTTCCTAATATTAAGATGAGAAAAAAATAAAATCCAAGAAGACTCTAGATCTACTGTAGCACTTATAAGCAAGAAGCTATAGAAAAAGAAAATGTAATGGAGAACTGGAAAAAGCATGTAATTATGCACACAAATACTTGCTCCTAATATTTATTGAAAAAACAGTTCAAGCACAACTTATCTGTGTTAAAATATGACCTCTGCAAACCTACTAAGGTCAATGAGACTTAGAGTAGTTACCCAGTGAGCCCTGCTTGCATAAATTAAAGATGCCTAAGGGTAGCTATGAAACCAGGTATTTGATTTTTCCAGGGCACCTACATACTATGAATTAACAGTAAATTGCCATTTCACCAGAGCGGCTTTCAGTTTTGTTAAGAAAAAAGGAAAAAAACCAACCAAACAAACAACCCCAACTGTGTTGTGCTTAACCTCCTCCTCAACACATAAAAGCTTTCCTATTTAATGTTAAAACTGATTATGGAAGTTTCGTATTAACTTCAGTAGACAAGTGAGAAACTATAGATCAAAATACTTTCAAAAAACCCCTAAGATATCAGTCAAATAGTGCTTCTTCCTTGTGTATCCTTCTACAATAGCTTTTTTTTTTTAAAAAAAAAAGAGAGACAAGTAATCTAGCTGCACAAGTTAGCATAAAGCAAAACTGTAAAGAGGGAAAACTTAGCTCACTCAGGTCAGTATTCACAGCAGCAGCTCCTAGCTCTGCGCTTGGCTGCTTTCACCTGTTATTGCAGTGGCTGCACACCACTTCAGAGCAGCAGCATGTGAACCACGACAGGTAACTCCTCCACAGTTCTAGGACCCCTGTACTGAAGTTTTTGCCTATGGCATACTTAAAGCATTTGATCTTTTACAGCGAGCATCATATAAGGTAAGAGGGAAACTACTGTTCCTAGAACTGAACTACTCATCTTATCTTTCATTATGCATGTAAGGAACTTATTGTCACTCCCTTTAGTATTTTCTTGCAAATACAGAAGCACCCTGAGATAGCATCAAGTTAATGCAACTACCCAACCCTGGCAAGTACAACTAAATAGTATCATGGTAAGTTACAAACTGATGCCAGAAGTAATTTCTTCATCGTATCAAGTATATCTCTTCCAGTTCCCTACCAAAACACCAAATCTAACACCATATAGCTCAGAGATGCCAGCTATCAGAGATGATCAGCCACGTTGGGAATTCCAAGGTTTCCTTAGCAGTGGAAGATGACACCAACTTTGTTCTAGGCAAACAGGAGAAGAAAAACCCACAAACTATTTGCACTGTGGAATGGCAGCTCCTTGAAAGCATATTAGAGCTCACTCTTCATAAAAATATGAAGTGTAAGATGACCACACAGCGCAGATCATGCAATATCACAGGTTATTAAACGTCTTGTTAAGCAAGCGCCTATCTCCATCGAAGCGTAGCTACTACAGGAAAATTCTGCAAACAAAACACTCGCATCCCAGCTACAGCCTCTGTGCTACTACCGTAGAAATAATATCGCTATCTACCTGTTATTACTGTAGCAGATAAGTGTCTCTCAGTCTTTAGTATATTTATTCACAGGACATTTTTGGAAAGCATTGCTATTCCTGATTCTTAAGCAAACAGAGGACTGATGCAGAAAGACTGATCCAAGGTCACAGAGTAAGTCTGTATTAAAGTAAGGAACTTCACCTGGTTTCTTTCTATTAGTGAGTCATTGTTGCTCCTCTAAATTATTCTTTGAACATGAAGAGACAACAGACTGCCTGTGGCATTCAAACTCTACATGCCAATAGCAGCTTCACTCCAGGGTTTTCAAAAAAAAAAAAAAAAATCACGCCCAAGGGCCTTGTTCTATACTATCACAGAATCCTACTTCAGCACCAGGCTGCTGCACGGAAAAAAAGGGATGTGTGTGTATATATATATATTATTAGGAAGTCTGCCTTGTTTGTGATGCAGCTCTCTCACTAAAGAAAAAAAACAACCCAGTCCTTGAATAGTTTTACTCCCCCATGCTACAGACCACCGGGCAAGGGCAAAGTGCAGGGAGGAAGGGACAGTCAACTCGGGAGACAAGTTATGCAAAGCTGGGGGCCGGGGCGGGGGGCAGAAGTCCCTACAGCCCACAAGAAAAGGAAAAAAAAGAAGCCCAACTTCTGTTCCCAGGTCAACGGGGTCAAATCGCGGTGAGAGGGGGGAGCACAGTCCCCAAGGGCTGTGCGGTGGGAAAGGGACCCCCCGGCCCGGGGGAGTACGGTGAAGGGTGCCGGGCACCTCTCCCTCCCCGCAAGAACCCCGTCCCACCCCGCGAAGTGCAATGGGGGGGGAGGGGGGGCCTCCACAGGCTCACCCTCATTCCCCGGTGACGGGGGGCCGCGAACTCCCCCGCCCCGCTGCCCAGGGCACCCCTCCGCCCCTCGGCGGAGTAAGGGCGCTCCCCGCCCCCGTCCCACCGCCCCAGGGCCCCCTTCCCGCGCCCCACTCGCCGCCCGAGGCCGCGGCCTGGCCCCCGCCCCAGCCCGTCTCCACAGCGGGGCGGCCCCGCCGGGGCGCCGCTCGCCCGTACCTGTGAGGAGAGGCGGCGGGGGGCGGCCGGCTCCGCCGCGGGGACCGGGGGAGCTGCCTCGGGGGAGCTGCCTCGCCGGGGCTGCTTCGCCGGGGCTGCCTCGCCCGGGCTGCCTCGCCCGCCCCGCTGGCGGCCCCTCGCCTTCGCTCGGCCGGCGGGTCCCGCGCAGCCGCCCCGCCCGGCCCGGCCCGGCCCGGCCGCGGCTGCGTCTCCTCCTCGCCTTTAGTTTGACCTTTTCCGTGTCTCCGCTCCCTGTCCCCGACACAGTTTGACGTCACCCCCATGGCAACCAATCCCCGCCCCCTTCCACCTCGCGCGCGCGCTGCCCGCCCCCAGCACCGCCCCCCCTCCCCGCCCGCTCCCCGGACGCACGCAGGCAGGCAGGCAAGCACGCGCGCACGCGCCGCAGGGAGAGGAGGGGCCGCCTCCCCGCTGGCCAATGAGCGCGCGCCGGGGCGCTCCCCCCCCCCTCCCCCGCCCCCCGCCGGCGCGCGCCCTGAGCGTGCCGGGTGGGCGGGGTGCGCGCGGTGCGCGGCGTGCGTGGCGCGCAGGGTGCGCGGGTGCGGGTGCGCGTGGCGTAGCTGGTCGTTGCGCCGAGAGCACGGTGTACGGCCTGCAGCCTGCGCATGGTGTCTGGGGTGCACAGGGTGCGTGGGGTATACGGTGCGCGGTGCACACGGTCTTTACGGAGCCCGTGGTGCGCTGTATGTGCGCGTGGTGAGCAGCGCGTGTCGTTCGCGTTGTACTGCGCACCGGGTTGCGGCCACCACCGGCGTGCGGTTCAGCGCTTTCCCCCCGCAATCCCTAGAAACACTTGTCGGCCATGCAGGAGGGAGGGTTGGTGGTGGAGCGTGCAGGAGAGCACACCAGAGGGAAAAGGAAGTTCTTTCGGGGGAGGTGTTGCGGTGGGAGGTCGGCGGGTGTGGGGCGGGAGCGGGAGGAGGCCTGCGCGGGGCTGCTGCGGAGCCGAGGGCAGAGCGGTGTGTTCAAGTAAAGGCCTCTGATCCTTCGGTGGAAAGATGGGGTGGAAGAGGGAGGAGGTGCTCTTTCACACCCCTCAGTGGAGTGAATCCTTCCCTCCTCTCCAGGGGGAGGAAGGAAATCTTAACACACGAATTTAAACGCCGCCTTTCGTCTGTGCACACATACACAAGCCAAGCTAGTGGCGGCGTAGTTTGCCGCCTCCTTTCCACCTCTAGTGTTCTTCCTTATCCCACGGTGCTTCAGTATTCCCCGAGGATCAAGCTGCTTCCCTGGTCCCGCAACCTACTGCACGTTCCCATTGTTTGGGGAGCATATGGGCAATTGCATTTACTTTCTTGGAAATACTTGGCATAGATATCATGTATGTAATATGTATAACATATGGAAGGCTGCATATCTCAAAGCCTCAGTGCACAATGCGTGCATAAATTTTTTATGTGTAAACACTTTGCTTCAGACACTGTCAGCTGTGAAAAGGTTACGCGCACACAGCATGCAACCTGTGCAAGGTCGGTGTGTTAGACTCTTTGGATTTGTACCTTGTTTCATGAAAGGTGTATGCATTAACAACACGTTACGTATTGCAGGCTCTAAGTTGAGATAAGTACACAGGCATGATATTTAAATACACTATCAATTAGCAGTTACACTGCGTCTTTCATCTGCCCTACATGCGGAGCACGCTGTGTACTTTATATGTGCCACATGTCTGTCAGAGCTCCAAAACGACAGTTCCAAGCGATTTTTAATCAGAAATATTCATTCAGAAATACAATTCAACATTCATCAGAAATACATACTGAGGTGCATTCACTAAACCCTTCCTGATGGTGGATCAAAGGGCACGGATACAGTTTCCCTGCCTTTGAAATGCACAATACCCTTCTCCCAGAGTATTAACAAACCAGTTTAAACCCTATCACGGCAAGACCAGGATCTGCAGTCTGAATTCATACATGGTCTGGGTCTTGCTCATTTGACAGCAAAGATCTAATAAGGAAATCATTTTAAAGAGAGTTTTTTAACTGTCAGTGAAGTTGTGCCATGGCTCATTTCTCATCACCCCAACTGGATTTAGCGTTGTATTTCCGACTGCCAGCAAAACACTCAAATTTGGTGACATTCAGAGCAGGAGCGTTCGAGTGGAAGGCGGCTCTTGCACAGGTGCAGCGCGGGGTGTGCAGGGTTAGGTGCTGACCTGCCCGGTGAGTGTAATGCCAGCCTGTCCCAGGGAGCCTGTGCGTGGATCAGCTGGCTTTGCGCAGCAGTTCTGGTAGGTTGCAGCTCTGCTGGAGCATGCTTTTTGATGGGGCTCTTTTTTCTTTTTTTTTTTTCAGTCTCCAAACCACGAGCCTGACTGTGGCCGGCTCGCAGGACTGCAAAGGGGATGAGTTTGGCCAGTCGGCAGCAACCAGGAGTGACCTTATTCACCAGACAACCATCTGGGGCCGATGTGACTCAACCATGATGAGCGGCATATTAAGACACTGGGACTTGGGCCTTCAGATTTGTAACGCTGGAAAACTGCAGTATCTGTGTTACTGATCCCCCCCCCAAATCCCTCTTGAGTCAGATCAGGAGGAAGGCTTTTAACAGCAAACTCTTGGGAAGGGCATAAATAAATATGCCACCAGGGATATATCAGTACGACACCAGTGTGTCCCCAGGGAAGTCGTTTCCTCCCTGCACATCTCCTGTTGCCCACTGGTTCGTCGAGCAGAGTACTTCCTTTTCTCCTGGGGGGGCCAAATGGTGTAAGCAGTGCTTGTGTGCCATATATTGGGATAGATAAATACAGTCCTCAGCATGAGTAAGTTCATGTCAAATCCACTTACTTGGCATTTTTATCCACGAAATCTTAAAAATGCCAAGATAAGCCCGTAATGACTAATTGGACGTGACGAAGAGGAGGTGGCGCAACAATGTAGGTGAGGGAGGAGATGGAGAAATCAGTCCTGAGGAAGGATCTGGCACTCGCGAGGCATGAGAGAGCCAGAGCTCATCGGTTCAAATATAATCTCCCAGAAAGGGAGAGGAAAAAACAAAAAAGCAACGTCTTTCCTTCTTGCACAGACAATGCCGAACTCCCGCGCCTGATTTCCATGAGAAAGGCCACTTCTGGCATTGACATTCTGTGGCATCGAGTCCCCGCCACAGACCTCCTCCTCAATGCGAGGCTGAAAGAGGAGGGGAGGAATAAACTCTGCTTTCCAAAAGGGCTGGAGCTGCCAAAGAGGCCCATGGAAAGCCAATTGTGCAATGAGGGAAAACAGGGAGAGAGGATCCCTGCTCATAGATGCGGTGAAACGCCTGCTGAAAGTAAGTGGGAGGAGGTCTAAGGGGCATTTTGATGCATTTACACAGACGTCGAGTGAGTGCTGGTTTAAAGCAAAATTGTTGACAAGGACACTGATGTAGGGTTGATTTTGAATACTGGAGTGTTGCACTGAAGTCTTTCCTTCATATGCATAACATCCATAAGCGCTGCTGATTTCAAATCCCGGCTCACACGGAGTTTTTATGAGTACTTTTCATTCTTAGATCTTGGAGGGCTTTACAAAGGAGAGCTATAAATAAGACAGATGGGAAAGTGAGGAATAGAGAGGGGCTTTTAAAGGGCAATACATTGTTTCTTTAAGGGTTTCTGTGTATAAGAACTAGGTAAGAGCTGTCATTTTACTGAATATAAAATATTTTGCAATGACACACTGTGCCAAATTACTTGTGCATAGATATTTATGTTATTAAGGGAAAGTTTTGTCATGCTGTGTACAAATTGTCTCTAGCTAAGCTTTTGGAAAATACAAAAAGAAAAGCATTTAATGTTAGATTTTAACATAGCGTATGCATGTTTTAGGCACTTTTAAATTGAACAGATCAAAGCCTTTTACTCCTAAATGCCAGAAATCCAGTGATATTTGTGTAACTATGTAATTTGACCTGTCTGTTTTACATGTTCCCAAGGGTTTATTATAGGCAGCTTTCAAATTAAGTGGGCTGGAACATTTGATGCTCTCTTCCCTGGTTTTCAAAGCTGGTGCAGAGCCCACACTGTGTGACTGACACTGCTGTTAAAGTGGTAGCATTTTAGTTTTATCACAAGGTACGTAGCGTGGCGAGGGAAGGGAGATTACCCTGGTCCCGATTCCGGCTCTGCCACTCCAAAGCAGCTATTTCATGTCTGCTTTCTTTATCTTTCCTGGAACTGGGTACAGTATTTTCTTATTCTCCAAGGTGTCACGAAGCTTAGTTAACCTTGAGAGAAGGAATGGGTAAATTGCAAACAACAGGGACGGAGTGGGGAAGGCCACGGCAGTTTAAGCATCTCCGTGTTCATACTCACCTGCGTGGGGCCGTTTTACCCCTGATGCTCCGCGGCGCCGCAAACTTGGTGAGCTTGGGAGAGCCTCAAATACTTTCCCTGTGTTTGAAATAACATTATTATATAACCGTGAGGCAGCCATAGGCTGATGGCTCAGTAATGTTTTATGCAGCAATCCTTTCACCCAACAGTGACCTTGTAACTGGATAATAAAAGCCATATTCCACTCGCAACTGCACCTGTGCTGCCACTATTTACATTGCAATAGCACCTAGAGGCCCCATCGTATAAGGCACAGTAAAACTGTCTCTGTCTGGAATAGACTGAAAGTGGGAGGGGAAGCAGTAACAGAAGCAAAATGTTTGTCTCAAGGTCATATATCAGAAAAGTAGCTCTGGCAGGAGAAAAACTCAGGTCTCCCAAGTCCCAGTACTATGCCCTGTGAACAATGGCTTTTAGGGAAAAAAGGACATATTTACTTCTAGAAATATAAATATAAAATGCTGGGAGATTACAATGTCTGCAGCAGGATTTGTCCTTTGTTCACTCTTCTGGCTGTAGAAGTGCTTGTCTGGTAGTTTTGGGTTTGTTTTTTTTTTTCTTTTTAGACACTTCAGGCAGATATTAAATTGCAATTAAATTGTCAATGCCTTCATGAGAGGCATGATTTTATCTGAAGTACGTTATGATTTTCCTAATAACAGACCCAAACAATCAGCATTTCTCTTTCGGATTATTCTTTGTTTGAAAAGTTATTTTTTCCTGAAGTAATGCTTGCTGGTTTTGCAGTGGTCTTTTGTAGGTCATGAAACAATGAATCTTCAAGTCACGTCATCCTACTTCCTATCCAGTGTGTTTCTGTGTCACTATCGGCTCTGCTTTGGTTTGATCTAAACAGATGGTATCTCACAAGATGCTAGACATGAATATTTCATATGGTTGAGAAGCTGTTTTGCCTCACTCTTCAGTGGTAAAATGTGTTGATTTAAGACTTTTCACAACTTGAGATACTTTCTGGCACGGTGCCATAACTCCGGCCAAAGACAGCTGAGCGTTGTTGTCATCTCACAATGTGGGAAGCAGGGGATGCTTTGGACCGCTGGAAAAACTGAGCCAAAATTTTCCATTAAGAAGAAAAAAAGCATTTGCCAGGCAGCAATCTTCCAGTCTAGCTGTACGTAGGTTACATTTTCTGAACATAACGTGGAAAGTCAGAGGCATTAGATCAATGCAATTTTTGATCCATTGAATCAGCAGCCAAGTTAATCTCACACCTCTGAGCCAGTGAACACTTTGTTTTCATTCAAAGTTGGTCTTATTTCAGTTTAGGCCATTTCTAACGCTGTTTTCTTATTTACAGTGTCAAAGTCTTCAGCCACTGTATCCTGTGATATAAATCAATTAACAGTCACCTACCTACCTTTATAATTTTTCACTCAGACTTTGCTTTTGCTCCTCTTTGGAGACATAAGTGTTTTCTTTTTTTCTAGGTCTCTGTTGTTCTTAGTGGATAATCAATATCGAGTTGCAAGTGTTGCACTGAAACTCCGGAGCTTGCAAAACCAGCTTATTTGGTTTCTTCAGCCGCACATGAAAATTTTATTTTAGCTGTAAGCCGCCTCAGGGGCGATCCAGCTCCAGATTAAGATACACAGAGCTGGATTCAATTGCCTACACATAGAACTTCAGTGCCATTTAAGATGTCCTAGAGGACTCTGCCTAACCTCCAGCTCCTGCTTCAGAAGGCCACAAGTCCACTGTAGATCGTGTGTAATTTCTGCTAGTCCCATAAATACATTTGAGATACCCTGGGGCATCTCCAACGACACTTGACACTTGCATATCAATTGGTTAAATGTGACTGTCTGTGTATGGGCATCTAGCTCTGAGCTGGGTGTCTAAATTCCCAGTAGAGTCAATGGAGATCCAGTCAGCAGAGACCAGAGAGCGTCCAGTCGACCAGACCTTAAGCGTCCACTTTAGGGTATATAATCATCATGCTTCTCTGCTTGACTTTCAGATGACACATTTTTCAAAGCAGGATGTGTTTTGCTCTTTAGTGAGCACGCTGGCAACTAATTTAAACGCTCTCTGCACACCAGACAACAGTCACACATAGAAGGAGCCATGTAGCAAGGGACTGGGGATCTGGGACTTTCTTTCCAGCTAGAAGGCCGATACCTCAAAAAGGAAGGCAAATTCCCAAGCAAAAAGTCCTCCTTAACCCAGCTGTGCTGCTTCTCTGTCCCCCAACACACGCTTTGCAATCTCCTGGAGTCTTTGATGGTCCATTCATAGAAATTTTTTTACAAATATATTAATGACAAGAAGAGAGCCAAGGAGAATCTCCATCCTTTATTGGATGCGGGGGGGAACATTGTCACCGAGGATGAGGAAAAGGCTGAGGTACTCAATGCTGCCTTTGCCTCAGTCTTTAACAGGCAAACCAGTTATCCTCAGGGTACTCGGCCCCCTGAGCTGGAAGACAGGGACGGCAAGCAGGATGAACCCCCCATAATCCAAGAGGAAGCAGTTAACGACCTGCTACACCACCTGGACGCTCACAAGTCTATGGGGCCGGATGGGATCCACCCGAGAGTGCTGAGGGAGCTGGTGGAGGAGCTCACCAAGCCACTCTCCATCATTTATCAGCAGTCCTGGTTAACGGGGGAGGTCCTGGATGACTGGAGGCTTGCCAATGTGACGCCCATCTACAAGAAGGGCCAGGAGGAGCATCTGGGGAACTACAGGCCTGTCAGCCTGACCTCGGTGCTGGGGAAGATTATGGAGCGGTTCATCTTGAGGGTGCTCACAAGGCATGTGTGGAACAACCAAGGGATCAGGCCCAGCCAGCACGGGTTCATGAAAGGCAGGTCCTGCTTGACCAACCTGATCTCCTTCTATGACCAGGTGACCCGCCTAGTGGATGAGAGAAAGGCTGTGGATGTGGTCTACCTGGACTTCAGCAAGGCCTTTGACACTGTCTCCCACAGCATTCTCCTCGAGAAGCTGGCGGCTCACGGCTTAGACAGGTGTACTCTGCGCTGGGTCAAAAACTGGCTGGACGGCCGGGCCCAGAGAGTTGTGGTGAATGGAGTTCAATCCAGTTGGCGGCCGGTCACGAGCGGTGTTCCCCAGGGCTCAGTTTTGGGGCCGGTCTTGTTCAATATCTTTATCAATGATCTGGATGAGGGGATTGAGTGCATCCTCAGGAAGTTTGCAGACGACACCAAGTTGGGCAGGAGCGTTGATCTGCTCGAGGGTAGGAAGGCTCTGCAGAGGGACCTGGACAGGCTGGATCAATGGGCCAAGGCCAACTGTATGAGGTTCAACAAGGCCGAGTGCCGGGTCCTGCACTTTGGCCACAACAACCCCATGCAGCGCTACAGGCTTGGGGAAGAGTGGCTGGAAAGCTGCCTGTAGGAAAAGGACCTGGGGGTGCTGGTTGACAGCCGGCTGAACACGAGCCAGCAGTGTGCCCAGGCGGCCAAGAAGGCCAATGGCATCCTGGCCTATACCAGAAATAGTGTGGCCAGCAGGAGTAGGGAAGTGATTGTCCCTTTGTATTAGGCACTGGAGAGGCCACACCTCGAATACTGTGTTCAGTTTTGGGCCCCTCACTACAAGAAGGACGTTGAGGTGCTGGAGTGTGTCCAGAGAAGGGCAATGAAGCTGGTGAGGGGTCTGGAGAACAAGTCTTCTGAGGAGCGGTTGAGGGAACTGGGACTGTTTAGCCTGGAGAAGAGGAGGCTGAGGGGAGACCTCATCGCTCTCTACAACTCCCTGAAAGGAGGTTGTAGTGAGGTGGGTGTCGGTCTCTTCTCCCAAGTAACAAGCGATAGGACGAGAGGAAATGGCCTCAACTTGCGCCAGGGGAGGTTTAGATTGGACGTGAGGAAAAATTTCCTCACTGAAAGGGTTGTGAAGCATTGGACCAGGCTGCCCAGGGAAGTGGTTGAGTCCCCATCCCTGGAGGTATTTAAAAGACGTGTAGATGAGGTGCTTAGGGACATGGTTTAGTGGGCATGGTGGTGTTGGGTTGACGGTTGGACTCAATGATCTTAGAGGTCTTTTCCAACCTTAATGATTCTATGATTCTATGAAATGAGCAGTTGTAGTCCCTCAAGCCACACTTTATATTAATGTATATCTGCTCTTGTTTAATTTATGTTCTCCATCATATGATACTCTTGTTAGGCACACACTCCACACAGAATCTGCTAGGCATCGATTCCCATGTAATATCAATTTGCAGGTAAGTAATATCAACCCCTCTTCAGGAAGACGTGGGAGGCAAGTGATGAATGGTGGTGGAAGAAGAGCTGGGAGTTGAAGTCAGAGATCCAGGATGATAGGGAAGATCAAGCAGGTGTAGCACAGGGCAGAAGAAAAGTGATAAGGAGGAAGAGTGAGATGGATGGGAGAACACAGAGATAAAGGAGAAGAGGGAATAACAGGTATGCTGCTTCAGAGGCAGTGTTTCCAATGCTGGAAAAAATGGAGGATAAAGCACAGAAGGCGGCACCGGTCCTTTGGCTGGACTACAGTGTCTCTCCGGGACACCAGGCAAACAAAGAAGGAAGAACAGTGTTGAGATTAACAAGAAGTTTGTGAAAGCAAAAGAAAACAGTTAGGCTGTGTTTACAAAAGCAATTTAAAGAGCAGTGTAATTTTGCACTGATGGTAGCACAGCATGAGGGGGGTGCAGTATCTCTGCCTTCCAACACACCAGCTCTGCAGGGCCAGAGGCAGAGCAGCTCCTGGGTGACTGAGTCCCATTGTCTGCTATTACAAAGACACATGATCTGGTTCAAAACCTGTCAAACTCTGTCAGAAAAATAGTTTGGATGCCCCCCCTCAACACACTGCAGCTATTAGTCAGTGTTAGGACATCCCTATTCAGCTGGTTAGAAATCTTCTGGACTAATTTTTTTCTGAGCCAATTTATACCACTTGTTTTTGCACCAGAATTGGCTTTTCACTTAAATAGTTCTCCCCAGTGTTTCCCTCCCTGCTGTATTTATAGAAAGCAGTCATGTTCCCTTGCAGCCACTCTTCTGCCAGACTAAACAAGACTCATTATGAAACAGGACATTATAAAATAGACTCTCCATTCCCATGGTCCTTCAAAAAGCCCTTCCTTTCACCTAGTCCACACTGAATTTGTCTTTTCTGAACTCAGTCAGTCAGATGTGATCACAGTTTTTCAAAGAGGCTGCATAGACGGCAGCGTTTGCTTGGGACCATAGCTGCACACCACAGGTCTCGGAGATCTGCTTTCAGCCTTGCCAGTCATTATGCACTTACAGCATCCATAACGGCTATCAGTCATGGTCCCTACATCCCATTTCTGCTCCTCCCAGTGGAGTACTTGAGGGGACGTGGGTTTTCAGACTCAGCTCTTCCCCCCCAACAGAGGCAGGACCCTGCAGATCCTCTCACCGGTGGTAACTTGCCTCCAGGGAGGCAGTGATTCCCACTCCTCCTCACTTCTAGAAGTGCGGAAACCCTTTGCACAAGATGAATTGGATTCATACCTGTATTTAAGATGGCAACTCTCGGCTCCTGCTTAGTTTTGGTTCCGCCACTTGTGTCCAAGCACCAAAAGCTTGGAGTGCACAGGGAAAAGATGCTGCCACACAGCTGAGCAGCACTGTTGGGGCTCTGTGAGGGACCCCAGGCCCACCAGCCGTCCAGCAATTGTAGGAACACAGCAGCAGTTGCTCAAGGAGCATTCCCTGCTATGCTTCCCTTGAAAAGACAGCAGCAGGGTTTTTTTCTAAAAAGCAAAACAAAACAAAATAAATGTTCAAAATAAAGAAGGTGAGATCCCCCAGGTCATCTATCTTTATGATCTCACCAACTTTCGTTATATCACCTTTACCTTTATTGCAGTTTTTCCTCAAGAGGACTTAACCTTCAAACTCCTTATTCCAAACATGGGAACTCTTTTGCAGTGACTGCAAATATTCTTCCTGACTTGTGACATTCACTGTGTCACCTCCTGACTTGTATTACTTTCCTTACTTACCAAAACTAGTCAGCCACATTTTTGTTTTACAGCTGTGTCGTGGTTTAACCTCAGTTGGCAACTGAGCACCACGCAGCCGCTCGCTCACTCCCATCAGTGCCCCGTGGTGTGTATCCTTTATATTCTCTCTCTTGAGCAAAAGAACGCTGACTCCTAATAGCCGAGATACTGATCCGTACAGGTGGGGAGTAGGACCTATCCTCTCTGAGTTGCTGGATCTCCCGGGACAGTTTTTCGGACAGTTTCTCCACAGCCGAGACGAGGGAGGAAGAGAGACTTTCCTCATATTGCCAGAGTTGACCAGCCAATTCATCCACCGTTTGTTCCTCTCCATCTTTCCAGGTCATCACTGCCAATGAATTGGCGTATGACGATGGTGAGCTCCTTATAAACTTCCGCCACATGGGTTGTGTGCACTTGAATTCATCTGGATCTTTGGATAGTTGTTCATTGTTCAGGTCATCATAAATCACCTCCAGCACAGCTAATTCTCTCAGAAACTGGATACCCTTCTCCATGGTGGCCCACTTGCTTGGGCGACATATGACATCTTCCTTAAAGGGATACCTTTTCTTCACGCTTGACAGGAGTCGCCTCCAAAGGCTGAGGACTCATGTCCCTTTTCCAATCGCTTTGTCAATGCCCCCTTCCCTAGAAAGGGATCCCAGCTGCTTGGCTTCCCTACCCTCTAATTCTAGGCTACTGGCCCCATTATCCCAGCATCGGAGCAGCCAGGTGACAATATGCTCACCTGGATGACGGCTGAAATCTTTTCGTATATCTCGCAGCTCACTCAGGGATAGAGATCGGGTGGTCACTGCCTCATTTATGAGTTCTTCCTCTTCCTCCTCCCCGATCAGCGGCCGGCTCTCCTCCTCCTGTTCTCGTGATGGCTCTTCTCCAGGGTAGTCTGTCTCGTACACTTCTTCCTCCAGCTCCCTTCTAGAAGAAGCTTCTTCCTCCCTTACTAAACGAGCCGACTTCCGCTTCCAAGATTTCTTCTTGTGTACAGGGGCGACTGATACCGGCACAGGCTGGTTCTTTGGTTCAGCCACAGGGCGTGTCACCGGGGTCTGAGTGGCCGCAGTACCTGTCACCGGGGTCTGAGTGGCCGCAGTACCTGTCGCCGGGGTCTGAGTGGCCGCAGTACCTGTCGCCGGGGTCTGAGTGGCCACGGGGCCTGTCGCCGGGGTCTGAGTGGCCACGGGGCCTGTCGCCGGGGTCTGAGTGGCCACGGGGCCTGTCGTTTTACCATCAGATCCAGAGACCTTCTCTTCCCTTTGAGGGTACTGAATGGTGTTGAACAGGGCTCGGTAGGCATGGGCCAGGCCCCAGCACGTTGCAATGAGCTGCATCTCTCTGGAGTTGCCAGGGTGACAGCATACTTTTTCCAAATATTCTACTAACTTTTCAGGATTCTGCACTTGCTCAGGGGTGAAGTTCCAAAACACTGGGGGTGCCCATTGGCCTAGGTACTTGCCCATCTTGTCCCACACACCCTGCCACTCATAACTATTCAGCCTTGGGGCAGATCTCTGGATGATATTCTTAAATTGCTTACCAACTTTAGACAAAACCGAAACAATATTCCCAAGAAGTACCAACAGAAGTATCTTAACTACCCAAGGCTGTTCAAAATACTAAAAAGTTACCGTAATGAAGGAGGAAACATCATAGAAGAAGGTAGTGACACTGCCATTCTGTATTTCCTCTGTAAAAAAACTCTCAGAAATTTTACTGTAATTGCTAGTTGTCTCCACGAAATGGTATCCGTGGTACAGTAACAGCTTCATTGCGAAACTCACATACCACACTAAGGTCAAGGTCAATGTTCTAAAAACAAACCTCACAAGCGAGACATCACTAATCACTGCAGACCACAGCAAACTGCAAAACCCAACACCAATCTTTAACATGTACAGCAAAAAAAGGAGCACGATGCAGATTACACAAATCAATATCGAGAACAGAGAAACCAACACTGTAACCCACAACTATTAACAGATATAAGTTCCTTAATACACTCCGGTTAATCTGTTATTATCTCAAACCCTTCATGCCCCACGTTGGGTGCCAAAAAGGACTGTCGTGGTTTAACCTCAGTCGGCAACTAAGCACCACGCAGCCGCTTGCTCACTCTCCCCCACCCGGTGGGATGGGGGAGAGAATTGGAAGAGCACAAGTGAGAAAAACTCGTGGGTTGAGATAAAAACAGTTTAATAATGGAAATAAAATGATAATAATAATAATACACAAAGCAAGTGATGCACAGTACAATTGCTCACCACCCGCCGACCGATGCCCAGCCAGTCCCCGAGCAGCGGCCCCCCCCCGGCCAGCTTTCCCCAGTTTATGTACTGAGCATGACATCACATGGTATGGAATGTCCCTTTGGCCAGTTTGGCTGTGCCCCCTCCCAGCTTCTTGTGCACCTCCAGCCTTCTCAGTCAGTAGAGCATGGGAAGCTGAAAAGTCCTTGGCTAGTGTAAGCATTACCTAGCAACAACTAAAACATCAGTGCGTTATCAACTTTGTTCTCATCCTAAATCCAAAACACAGCACTGTACCAGCTACTAGGAAGGAAATTAACTCTATCCCTGCCGAAACCAGGACAAGCTGTTATAGTCACAGAGTCATTGAAGTGCTGGTCAGAAGAGACTTCTGGAGGTCTCTGGTCCAACCACTTGTTCAAAGCAGGGCTCTAACTAGCACTTGGTGGGGTCAGCCGTGGCTTTGTCCTGCAAAGCCATGAAAACCCCCGAGGACAGAGAATCCACTGCCTCTCTGGGAAGCCTATTCCTGGGCTTCACCACCCTCCTAGTGATGAAACAGTTTGTCATGGTGTCCAACCTGAATTTCCCATGCTGCCTTTTGAGGCCATTGCTCGCTCTTATCCTGTCTGCTAGTGCTAAGAGAGTTTGGGTTGACTGTCTTTATAGTTCCCATCTTGGTAGCTGTAGACAGCTCTTAGATGGTCCTCACCTACTGTTTGCCAGAGAAAACAGGTCCATGTTCCTGGGGCCCTTGACCACCTTGGTAGCCCAGGGCTGGACCCTCCTTAGTTCCTCAGCATCCCGTTGAAGTGGGGGTCCTGACCTGAGCACTCGGTATCTGCAGAGTGGCCTTGCCAGTGGCAGGCAGAGAAGGGATAACATCCCTTACCTGCAGTCCTCTCTGTGGTTTGCCTTCTCTGCAGTGAGACGGTGGCTCCCGTTTCAGCTGGCTTCTGCCCCAGCACCTGGGTCCTTTCCAGGAGGGCTGTTACTCAGCCAGCTCTCCCCAGCCTGTGCTGATGCATGGGGTTCCTCTGCCCTGGGTGCAGAGCTTTGTGCTTCTCCTTCTTGAACCTGATGAGGTTTCTTTTGGCCCCGTCCTTGGGTTTATCATAGCCTGTCTCTGTTGGTAGAAGTGCTGCCATTCACTGTGTCAGCCTCCTCTTCTTCTCTGCCCCCTCCACTTTACTATCACCTGCCAGTTTGCTGAGGGTGCAGTCTGTGTCATCTTCCTGGTTGCTGATGAGTGTGTGTGGAGCCCTGTGGTGGCCCCCGGGGTTCTCCCTTGCCAGCTTGCAGCTGAACGTTCATCCGTTGGTTGCAACCACATGAGCCAGCGACCTGGCCAGTTTTCCAGCTCAGCTTCCCTTCTGTTTGTTGAGCTCAGGCTTCCTCAGCTCCCAGGTGAGACTGTGGTGAGAGATTGTCTTGAAAGCTGTCCTAAAGTCAATCTTATCTGGGTGTGGTGGGTTAACCTTGGCCAGCAGCCAACACCCCTTCAGCTGCTCTGTCACTCCCCCTCCATAACAGGACAGGGGGAGAAAAGAGGATGAAAAAGTGAGAGATAAAGAAAGGGAGATCATCTACCAAGTACCATCACAGGCAAAACAGACTCGACTTGGGGAAAATTATTCTCGTTTGATGCCAATTAAAATAGATTCAAGTGGTGAGAAACAAAGAGAAAAAAATTAAAATGACACTTTCCTACCTTCACCTTTCCCAGACCCAGCTTCACTTTTAACCCTTACTCCTCTCCCCACAAGTGGGGCAGGGGGTGGGCATGGGGGTTACGGTCATAGAATCATAGAATATCTCAAGTCAGAGGGGACCCATAAGGCTCATCGAGTCCAACTCCCTGCTCCTTGCAGGACTACCTAAAACTAAACCATATGACTAAGGGTGTCATCCAGACACTCCTTGAACTCTGACAGGCTTGGTGCCTGACAGCTTCCCTGAGGAGCCTGTTCCAGTGACCGACCACCCTCTCAGTGAAGAACCTTTTCCTAATGTCCAACATGAACTTGCTCTGACGCAGCTTCATTCCATTTCCTCGTGTCCTATTGCTGGTCACCAGAGAGAGGAGATCAGCACCTCCCCCTCCGCTGCCCCCCTTGAGGCAGCTGTAGGCTGTGATGCAGTCAGCCCATCACAGCCCCTCTCGGCCACTCCTCCTGTGGGGATTAAGCGGCACCGACTCTGGCAGGCAGTAACCAAAGACCTTTATTGCTCTTTGTTAGCATCTTTTATAGCAAGCAGAAGTATACACACGCTACCTGCAGCTTGCAGATAGGTTATAGCCTTGTGTTCACGTGCATCTATGCTCTAGCAGATTGGCCCGTTCTTCCTGATCATGCAAAATGCCCTCATGGTCTTTATCTTGTTTTTCTCCTTCCAGCTGCACATTCCTTTCTCCGTTATTTTCTGCTTATGTGCCTTGTCGTGCCAGGTGGTACAGTGTTTGCTCATTAAAATCAAACTCAGGAATGTCCATCGTTAAAATTCCCATCCCCACATCCTCCCTCCTCACACCTCTCCCTGCTCCAGCGCGGGCCCTTCCCCGGGCTGCAGCCCTTCAGGGACAACCTGCTCCCGCCTGGGCTCTCCACGGCCGCGGCTCCTGCAGGAAATATCCCCCTGCTGCGGCCTGGGGCCCTCCCCGGGCTGCAGGGTGGGTCTCTGCTCCAGCGGGGTCTCTCCAGGGCCGCAGGGGATCCCTGCTCCGGGCCTGCAGCACCTCCCGCCCTCCTCCTCCTCCTCCGGCCTCGGGGTCCCTCTGCTGCTGCTCCCTCCTTGGCTTCCTCCTCCTCTGCCTGTGCCGCCTTTTGCCCTTTCTGGCACCTCTTTTCCCCCAGGCGCCCCCAGCTTGGCCGAGGGGCTCAGCCCTGTCCTGCGGTGGGGCCCTTGGAGCCGGCTGGGACCAGCTGGAACCGGCTGTGTCCGGCACGGGGCAGCCCCGGCCTCTCCTCACAGAGGCTGCACTGCAGCCCCAGCTGCCAGCACCTGGATGTGGCCAGACCCTGCCAAAAGCAACACTCTGGGCTGTTCGACTTTCATCGAAGCTGCCCCTCAGCTCATCATGTGAGGTTGGTCAGGCAAGATCTGCCCTTGAGAAGTTTTCATTGACTGTTTCACAAGTGGAGAACATACGGAGGAAAACTGACTTAGAAAATCTTTAACACTGAAGTCTCTCACCCAGAACATCCAATTTTCTCTATTTTAAAAATTGATTGTTTGAATTTGTCTTCTAATAAAAACAAACTCTTCATAGTCAACTCTCTTTTTGTGGTTTGGTGTGCTTACTTTGAGGACAACTTGCAAGTGGATCTGCCGTCAGGCTTTGGCTCCGCTCTGGTCCCGTCACAGGGCGTCAAACCTGCCATCACATCTCGCCCTTGTCACACCTCTGCTCTCCTGCTACACGTGCCAGAAGGATTTTGCTGGAGATCATTATAGTCTCTGCTCACTTCTGAGTCTCCTCCACAATACAGTCTCATCTGTCTCACTGAAAACTAAAAAAAAAAAGTGTTCTTTCTGGTTTTAGACTGTAATTAGATTATCTTTAGTTATTACTCCACTCTCTCTGCTGAATAGATATGCTTTTACCCTCTTCTCTTTTTAATTATAAGGCTAGAAATATTTTACTGTGATACATCTTTTGTCTTGCTATGTTAACTTTTCTCTCTAATGTTTCCCTAGATCAGAACAACATCTGTGTACACCACAGAGGCCATGATTCCCATCATTTTTTGATGAATGGACCTCTACCAACCTTCAGTGTTCCTTGCAGAACAGCATGCACCACTATTACCTAAAAATTAATTGGAAACATTATTGGAAACATTGCTTAATGTAGCTCCAGAGACTGGCTGTGAATTAATTGCTATGGCTAACTGTACCCCATCCAAATTTCTTCTGAAAAACCTCAGGTGCTGAGGACAGACTGGATGGAGAGCAGAGGGAGTGATCCAGCCCCAGCAACTGAGCTGTGATCCTGAAGGGCCATGTGTGGTGCTCTGTTTTACTGTATCAGACCCCTGCTGATGGGGATATATCAAATATACAAAAATTGTTGGCGCCAGCCATTTCCCCAAAGTCTCTTTCTTTTGTAGGAAGTGGATCACATTCCTTCATTTACCTACTTGGTTAATTATTTCAGATCTCTGAAAGTAGTCTATTTTTTTTTTCTACAGTGATCAGCGAGGCAAACTCTACAAAATCAAAAACATTGGGGCCATTATCTTGCTCAAGGCTGACTGGCATGGTTGGCTACAGTTATATTTTTAAAATTCTACCATCCAAAACAGGACGACCTCATCCAGATTGCACCAGCTCTTGCATGGTGTGCAGGAATTGTTTGGGAAAATGCTAGCTGGCTGAGATAAAACCATCACTCTTCTCCCATTGTAAGATAGGGAGGATTCAGTCCCAGTGCCCAGGAACTTTCCCTGCATTGTTCCATCCATTTCTATGGGTGTAACCTGCATGGCAGCTCTGCTGATTTATGTTAAAATAAATTATGTCTTTAAAAAACAGGGGAAGGCAGGACCCACAACTATAAATCAAACATTGCAGCTCTGATACTTGGAAAGATACTGAAATGAATTATTTGCTCATCCCTAGAGGATTATAAGCCTATGAGAAGCAGCCAACATGGATTTGTTAAGAATAAAGCATATCACATTAATTCAGTTTAGTTCTTTAACCCAGTGGATAAAGGCAAAACTGTCTTTTTGTCTTGGCTGTAGTAAAACTCTTGGCATAGCCCTGTGAAATGTCCTCACTGACAGACTAAGAAAACTGGTCTAGGTGAGCACTGCTTAACCCAGATGATACCCCACATCAGCAGACAAAGTCCAGCACATCAAGTCCCTGAGGCCACTTTCTGTGATGAGGCATGAGGAAGCCTCCACCAGCTGGAGGAAGGCACAAGCTGTCTGAGAAGGAGGAACGTCCTCGTTCGGAGGAAATTGCTACGAGGCGGAGAGCACAACTGCCTGAAAAAGTCATGCTCAAAGAGGACTTATAAATTATTCACTTTCCACCACCGAGGTAATTTGGGGCTGACAGGTCTGCCCCAATTCCAGAATGGTTGGATGTTCTTGTTGCCGAGTTTCCTGGTGATATAGAGCGTACTCTTACACAGTTTGCAGAAGATAGCATTCTGGGAAGAGATGCAGGTGTTTTGGAAGACAGCATTAGAGTTCAAGTAATCATGATAACTTTGAGAAATAGCCTATAATTGACAAAGTAAAATTCAATAACAGTGAGTGCAAAGTGTTTTACCTTTGAAAGAAAAATGAAATGCAAAAAAACCCCCAAAATGGTGAATATTGGTCTGTGTCCCAGTACAGTAAAAAAAGAGTACAGGGTTGTATTAGACCAGAGGCTGAATATTAGCCAGCAGATAAGATGCTGTTGAGCCATTCTCGTGTATGTCACATGTAAGAGATGAAAGGCTATTATTCCACTCTATTTAGCAGGGGCAAGACCTTTCCTGGGGTATGTGTCCCATTTTGGGCACACATACTTTAAGGAGTGTGCGTATGTGCATGCATACATCTGTGGGTATAGGGGAGAGCTCAGCAAGAGCGACAGGAGTGCTAAGAGATTTAGACAGCATGACCTATCAAGAAAGGGTGACCAAAGGAGGGTTGTTTAGTTTAATAAAGAGAGCATCAAATGTGGATGTGGAAACAGTCTTCAAACAGAGAACAGTGCTACAAAGGGGATACTCACCATTTGTTCCTCAGGCTGAGGACAGGACTAAAGAGGTGTTTGTTATACACTAAGAGCAACCTTGCTTAGACACTAGGAAACACTTAGCAATTAGGAGGATAATTACATACTGGGACACGTTACTGGGAAGGCTATGAAAGCCCAGGATGGAGGCGGCAGGCATCTTTGGAGGGTGTAGGTACCTTTCATCACACCTTGGAGTGAGGAGGTGGTACGGTTTGAGTTCCCCTCTGGCACTGTGGTTCCTGAGAAAGGCATCTGCCCATTTCCCTGCTTTCTGTCAGTCTCCACAGCAGGGCAGGAGACATTTCCAGTGGCTACAAACAGGAGGTGGCTTTGGTTTTTTTGATGTCTGTTCTCTGTTCTTATCCCTTAGGATATTCTTAAACTTTCCATTGAATTCACATTGATAATGTTTTTAAAGCAAGAATTGTTACTTTTTTCACTTGGTACTATTACAAATGACTTTTTTTTTTTTTTTTTTTTTTTTAACTGAATATTTAGTTCAGTCATTCCCAAGAGTTGGGATAAATTGCGACTGTATGGTTGAGTTTGCACTATGTTGCCCTTTTGTATCGCATGCCAGCATCACAGTAATAACATTACCTTCCTTGCTGGTGCCCGGTGTATCACTGTATCTATGCCTTTCAAATCCTTTCTGCCTTCCCTTATCACCACACTCACTCTCTGGAAGCTGGCCAGATCCACGGCCGCAGGCCAAAGGGATCAGACAGGGTGAGGGAACAGAAAAACAGTGTTTTCTCTGCAGTCCTACACTCTCAGGTAGGAGCTGCCAGGTCAGCAACAGTTTATCAGAGGAGGGCTCACAAACACAAAGCAGCTTGGCGAGACAGAGATGGGTGGCTGGAGAAGCAGGAGGAGGCCTGAAGGACAGATGCAGCTCACACCATTTCCTTAGCCTGAAGAAAAGGCAGTAAGAAGTGAATGCACAGCCTCTCTCTCCTTAATTTTAGACCCTCCCTGACAGATATATTATTTTTTCAGGGTTTGCCTGTTCTTAGTGTGTTACATTTTTTATTGTCTTTCATCAAATGACTGTGAAGAACATACAACAGCAACAACCAAAAAGCAATCAAAACAGTATCCAGAAGAAAGGGCAGCAATTTCTTCCTCCGGGATATTCTTCTTCAGAATCTCTCAGCTCCTCCACCCTCCTACTCTGATTAGCTGCTCTCCCCCACGTCTGAAATTGTGTTAATTTGTTGGCACAGTCATTTTGGGCATGTTGAATTTTGAAACTACAGTTTTAAAGCCAAGGAAAATCATACCAACTCATGCCCAAGAAGTCAGGAGTTGTCAAAACAAACACTGCTATTTTCTGAACTGCCTCAATCTGCACCGTCTTGTGTTTGTTTCCTCTCTGCCCTGCAGGAGGGTAGAAGTGGGGCTGTGGTCAATAGGCACACGAGCTTCCCAACCTGAGCTTTGTTTAAGCCTGAAGAGAAGGGAATGTGACCTTTGCAAGTCATTTGTGGCATCTTGCAGTTGGCTTCAAGCTTTGCATCAGTTGCCCTAATCCCAACTTGTTGTTCAGTCATAGCATGTCACACACTCTGTGTGTGCGTGTGTGTAAGTGGTGTGCATACTAGTGCTGCTGCATGAGTGCTCAAGGCAGGTACAAGCAGACACAGATGCATCACACCTGCAGATTTTACAGATACATTTTCATTATGCCATGGATTGAAAACCCAGCCGACATGGGTCAAACTACAAGACTCTTGCTCATTGCAGTGTACCTCAGATTTGTCTCATTTAAAAATCTTATGAAAGTTATTTTACTTCTGTTTTCCTTCCTACTGCATACTGGATGTGGAATAGCTGTATTGTATTGCACTGCACTTTTTTTTTTGCAGCCAAGTTGCTTTGTACACTTTAGCTTATTAATGAATGGAGCTCTTAAGGAGCAGAGGGGGAGGCATTTGCATGTCTTTGAGGCAATTATCCAAAACCTGTATGAAATGTCTTAAGCTTTGTGTAATTCAGAAACTTAAGAGGGAGCCCTTATGCATACTCCAAATTAGGAAATCTAGTGTTCTAAGGGTTTTTATTATTACTTTTAAAATTCAGCAGATCTATGTCTTAGCAAAAAGTTCATAAACTTTCTGGGAATGCCTGCAAAGGATCAGCCAGTACAGGAAGGGATACTGAAGCTTGGAGGAGCCAGGGATGCTCATACCAAGGATGCTCATAGAAGTAATGGCGTGGAGGATTCAGAAACTGATGGTCGATGAGGTTGACCACCTGGCACACGAGCTTGGATGAGGTGTCCAGCCTGGTGACAGGTGGTTTTCTTCCTGAGCATTAGCTCTGTCAGCACAAACCCATTAATCAGTTTTAAATAAATGTCACTGTAAATACGGAATCTAGCCTGAATCCGGCAAAGTACCTCCATCCCTTTTTCAATGAAGCTGGAATTACAGATGGCCTGTCCTTTCGAGAATTTGCTGCTATTCTGTGAAGAAGCAGAAAGAAACCGTAAAAGGCTGTAAAAAGCCTATGTTTTTCCTAAAGAATATCTGACCTCATGAAAGTTATAGTCTCTCTTCTCTTTGTTACCAGTATTGTAAAACTGGTATTTAAATAGTATTTTGTCGCTGACAATTCAGGGGAAATATAAACATTAAAATGGCACAGATAAAAGCACCCACATTTTCTAGTAACCTCCTCCCCATCTCAGAAAAATCCACAAACAAACCAACCAAACCAAACAAGGAAACTAAGAAAACCAGGGTTGCTGGCTCATTGATGGAACAGTAAAAAAATCAGGCCTACCAAGAAATTTCTTGTTATTTTCAGTACTGCTCGGTATGTCATTTTTGTGGAGCACTATGTTCTGGTGGTGCCCTGCTGATGTGGTAACAGGAACGATCTATCAGTATTGCCATTATAAACCTCATCTTTATAACCTGGATGTACACATTTGCTGTTACTTGGTATTTGTTATAAAAACATTCAATTTTCTTTTTAACGACTTGAATATTTTTAAAGTAGAAAAATATAAAAGGTTTCAGAAAGCAAAAAAGAAAAGCAGTTTTAAAAAAGAAGAATTTACAAATGACAACATTGTTAATTATTTTTAGTAGTAATAGCTGTAAGTTTTATTTGTATTGCAGTAGTGCCCATATACTCTGTAGAATTAGGTGCTGTACAAACACTTGAGTTTTTTTTAATGGATTTAGTGCTGGCAGACAGAAAGTGTTGGACTGAAAGCCTTAGGAATTCTTATTTATTATTTTTTTGTCTTTGATAGTGCCCTAGTATCTGTCTGAGATTTGGCTTTTATTGTGATAGATGTACATGTATTCAATTATCTCCATTGTGAAAAGCACTTTAACGCATGGTTATTTTAAAAGGGAGCTGAAAGACTCGCCATGGAAAAGAGCATTTTTGTGGAGCAGAGAACAAGCCTCATCACATAGAGCATATAAAGCGCGTATTTCTTGCAAAGACACACTGTAGAGGTGCGGCAGAGATATCTGAGCAGCCTCCAAATGTGCTGCTGTGTTTACATGGCACTGAAGACATGGGGTATTGGCCCAGATGCTGGAAGCAGTGCAGCCGTGTTAGTGCAAAACTCTTACCGCACTAATCTGCAGGTACTCTATGGAGCTATCTAGCTTGGGTGGACCTCCAGGCTGGTGAGACTGTGTAGCTGCTAGGCCCCAACACAGTGAGGGCCTGAATATGTTTTTTCCTTGGCTCTGTCTTGCACAAGGAGGAGCTACTCTTTCAGCCTAAGGCTAAATTCCTACATATTGCTGTCGGGTTGGGCTGCTACACCTGTGCAAAGCCCCCATGGAGTTTACAGCCTCTGTAGTGCCTAATGAAGAAGGAGGTGTCCTATTGGATGGATGAGGAGCTGACCGAGAGCCTAAGGGTCAGAATTAAAGGGAAGGCAGGGACAGGTGACATTACGGTGGGGGTCTGCTACAGGCCACCTGACCAGGAAGACCAAGCGGATGAGGCCCTCTATAGACAGACAGGAGCAGCCTCACGCTCACAAGCCCTGGTCCTCATGGGGGACTTCAACCACCCTGACATCTGTTGGAGGGACAACACGGCAGGGCATAAGCAATCCAGGAGGTTCCTGGAATGCATCGATGATAACTTCCTTCTCCAAGTGACAGAGGAGCTAATGAGGAGAGGTGCTATGCTGGACCTTGTTCTCACCAACAAGGAGGGGCTGGTGGGGAATGTGAAGCTCAAGGGCAGCCTGGGCTGCAGTGACCATGAAATGGTGGAGTTCAAGATCCTTAGGGCACCGAGGAGGGCGCACAGCAAGCTCACCACACTGGCCTTCAGGAGAGCAGACTTTGGCCTCTTCAGGGATCTGCTTGGTAGAGTGCCATGGGACAAAGCCCTGGAGGGAGGAGGGTCCCAAGAAAGCTGGGTAATATTCAAGGATCACCTCCTTCAAGCTCAGGAGCGATGCATCCCAACAAAGAGGATGTCAGGCAAAAACGCCAGGAGGCCTGCATGGATGAACAAGGAGCTCTTGGACAAACTCAAACACAAAAAGGAAGCCTACAGAGGGTGGAAGCAAGGACAGGTAGCCTGGGAGGAATACAGAGAAATTGTCTGAGCAGCCAGGGATCAGGTGAGGAAAGCTGAAGCCCTGACTGATAGAATTAAATCTGACCAGGGATATTAAGGGCAACAAGAAAAGACTCTATAGGTGCACTGGGGATAAAAGGAAGACGAGGGAAAATGTGGGCCCTCTCCAGAATGAAACGGGAGACCTGGTTACCCAGGACATGGAGAAGGTGGAGGTATTCAATTACTTTTTTGCCTCCGTCTTCACTGGGAAGTGCTCGAGCCTCACCTCCCAAGCCACAGAAGGCAAAGGCGGGGACTGGGAGAATGAAGAGCTGCCCACTGTGGGAGAAGATCAGGTTCAAGATCATCTAAAGCACCTGAAGGTGCACAAGTCCGTGGGACCTGATGAGATCCATCCGCGGGTCCTGAAGGAACTGGCGGATGAAGTTGCTAAGCCACTCTCCATCGTATTTGAGAAGTTGTGGCAGTCCGGAGAAGTTCCCACTGACTGGAAAAGGGGAAACATAACCCCCATTTTTAAAAAGGGAAAAAAGGAAGACCCGGGGAACTACAGGCCAGTCAGTCTCACCTCTGTGCCTGGGAAGATCATGGAACAGATCCTCTTGGAAGCTCTGCTAAGGCCCATGGAGGACAGGGAGGTGATTTGAGACAGCCAGCATGGCTTCACCAAGGGCAAGTCCTGCCTGACTAACCTAGTGGCCTTCTATGATGGAGTGACTACATCAGTGGACACGGGAAGGACTACAGATGTCGTCTATCTGGACCTCTGTAAGGCCTTTGACACAGTCCCCCACAACAGCCTTCTCTCTAAACTGGAGAGGTATAGATTTGATGGGTGGACTGTCCAGCGGGTGAGGAATTGGTTGGATGGTCGCATCCGGAGGGTAGTGGTCAACAGCTCAATGTCCAGATAGAGACTAGTGACGAGTGGCGTCCCACAGGGGTCCGTATTGGGACCGGTACTGTTTAATATCTTCATCAATGACACAGACAGTGGGATCAAGTGCACCCTCAGCAAGCTGGCAGATGACACCAAGCTGAGTGGTGTGGTCAACATGCCAGAGGGACGAGATGCCATCCAGAGGGACCTGGACAAGCTGGAGAAGTGGGCCCATGTGAACCTCACGAGGTTCAACAAGGCCAAGTGCAAGGTCCTGCACCTGGGTTGGGGCAACTCCCGGTATCACTACAGGCTGGGGGATGAAGGGCTTGAGAGCAGCCCTGCCGAGAAGGACTTGGGGGGACTGGTGGATGAAAAGCTGCACATGAGCCAGCAATGTGCACTCGCAGCCCAGAAGGCCAATTGTGTCCTGGGCTGCATCACAAGAAGCCTGGCCAGCAGGTCGAGGGAGGGGATTCTGCCCCTCGACTCTGCTCTGGTGAGACCCCACCTGGAGTACTGCGTCCAGCTCTGGAGCCCTCAGCATAAGAAAAACATGGACCTGTTGGAGCGGGTCCAGAAGAGGGCCACAAAAATGATGAGGGGGATGGAACACCTCTCCTGTGAAGAAAGGCTGAGAGAGTTGGGGTTGTTCAGCCTAGAGAAGAGAAGGCTTTGGGGAGACCTTATTGCAGCCTATCAGTACTTCAAGGGGGCTTATAAGAAAGATGGCAGCAACCTTTTTAGCAGGGCCTGTTGCGACAGGACAAGGAGGAATGGCTTTAAACTAAAGGGGGGTAGACTGAGACTAGATATAAGGAAGAAATTTTTTACGCTGAGGGTGGTGAAGCACTGGCACAGGTTGCCCAGAGAGGTGGTGGATGCCCCATCCCTGGAAACATTCCAGGTCAGGCTGGAGGGCGCTCTGAGCAACCTGATCTAGTTGAAGATGTCGCTGCCCACGGCAGGGGTGTTGGACTAGATGGCCTTTAGAGGTCCCTTCCAACCCAAACCATTCTATGATTCTATGATTCTATTGGTGGACAGGGGGAGAAAAAAAGGCTCATTTTGTTCTACATTTTATGGAGATCATCATTTGGGTATTGGTAGCCCACTAAGTGGCTTGCCCAGGGTCACAGAGGGTTACAGGGCACAGACACAGCTGGATCCCAGGATCATACACGCAACCATGTTTCCGACACAGTTAGTAGCTGATCCCAGGCTCCTTCATTTGTAGTCCAATGCCTTGCACAGGATTTGATTTGTCCAGAATCCCACTTGGACAGATGGCTTAATATAGTCTAATTGCTTTATAATCATAGAATCACAGAATCGTTTAGGTTGGAAAAGACCTTTAAGATCATCATGTCCAACCATTAACCTAGCACTGCCAAGTCCACCACTAAACAATGTCCCTAAGCACCACATCTACATGTCTTTTAAATACCTCCAGGGATGGTGACTCAACCACTTCCCTGGGCAGTCTGTTCCAATTCTTGATAACCCTTTCAGTGAAGAGATTTTTCCTTGAGGCCATTTCCTCTTGTCCTATCACTTGTTACTTGGGAGAAGAAACCAACACCCACCTCACTACAACCTCCTTTCAGGTAGTTGTAGAGCGCGATGAGGTCTCCCCTCAGCCTCCTTTTCTCCAGGCTGAACAACCCCAGTTCCCTCAGCCGCTCCTCAGAAGACTTGTTCTCCAGACCCCTCACCAGCCTCGTTACCCTTCTCTGCACACGCTCCAGCACTTCAACGTCCTTCTTGTAGTGAGGGGCCCAAAACTGAACACAGTATTTGAGGTGCGGCCTCACCAGTGTTGAATACAAAGGGACAATCACTTCCCTACTCCTGCTGGCCACACTATTTCTGATACAGGCCAGGGTGCCATTGGCCTTCTTGGCCACCGGGGCACACTGCCGGCTCATGTTCAGCCGGCTGTCGACCAACACCCCCGGGTCCTTTTCCGACAGGCAGCTTTCCAGCCACTCTTCCCCAAGCCTGTAGCGCTGCATGGGGTTGTTGTGGCCAAACTGCAGGACCCGGCACTTGGCCTTGTTGAACCTTATACAGTTGGCCTCGGCACATCGATCTGGCCTGTCCGGGTCCCTCTGCAGAGCCTTCCTACCCTCGAGCAGATCAACACTCCCGCCCAACTTGGTGTCGTCTGCAAACTTACTGAGGGTAACTTTTTTCTGCCCTCAGCTAAGCTTGTCAGCAGAGTCAGCTTATGACATAGTTGAGGATAAAAGCAAACAAAGGAATTGAGGCACTTCTAATTTTAGTAATATACTATTTTATTTAGTTTATCCCCTTTTCACTGTCTAGTCTTGAGCACCACGCTCTCAAATTTACTTTAATTTTTACTTCCATTTTCTTAGATTACACGTTACGTCTCAGACTGGATCTAATCACACACGTACTAACTCTTTGGTTGGATGCAGCATGCCCAGACAAAGCATATTGCGCCCTTTTTTCATGACGAGTCACGCACACTGCTCATGTAGATTCATGTGTAAGCCTCCCTGTCTCATGATGCATTGTGCTGCCTCTAAAGACTAAGCGAACAGTAACTTTCATTAAAAAACAAATCATAAATATATTTTACTACTCGGACTTAGTGCAAATGCACAACCGACTCGTTGGCTCGATAGATGTAATTACTCTCAAGGAGCCTTTATGGTCTATTGTTTCAATTATAAGTGAATTACATAGTCCCCAAGTACTTACTCACTCTGCTTTCAAGGAGAGTGAAAAGACCAAGTCAAAGCAGGAAATTAGACAAAAAGGATGTTATTTTATTGAAACTCTTCACATTCTGAGTGAGGAAGGGAAACACAGCAAGCACAGTCCAAGCCATTCATGAATGACATATTTTATCTGTCTGAAACCATTACAAGCCCTAAATTGTATAAATTCAGATGCTGAAAGAGGAAGGCAAAAATCAAACATAATATATGCACACGGAAAAGACAAAGTTCATGAGGGATGAGGCAAAGAATAGCATGAAATAATCTTCCTTACTGTGATAAGTGGTTGGACAAAGGGAAAAGGAACAAAAACCAAGGATCATGATTAGATATCTGAAAAGCTGAACTATATTTTGAAGGACATCCCGCTGTTTTTCCTAAGTAGAAAAGGCTTCTAGGATCTGCAACTTTCAGTACCACATGCTCACCATTGGAAATCACAACATTCTTCAAGAGACTATGGCAAATGCTAAAATGAGGCAGGAGAACCATAGATATGATATTATTTTGTACAATAGGACCTTCAGGTAACAGTCCTCCCAAGACAAAGGATGACATACGGCAATGCTTTAGTGAAAACTTTGTGAAACTTTAGTGAAACTTTGAACGAGTTTATCATAAATAAATAAAAGAATGGAAATAGACGACGGTAACAGAACAATGCATGAACAATAAGAAAAGATATTCTGCATATTTCCTCTATGAAGTATCTGAGAAGGGAAGGTATTATAATAGTTCCAAATTTACACATAAAAATATTAGTGTTTTAACCTATATTTCATCAAGGACAATTAATTTATAAGCCAGAATGTGAATGCTTAGGTGAATCCCTTGCTATTTTGGATCAAAAGATCTTCACATGTTTAATTTTCTAATTGTGGACATGGTTCTTGAGGAAGTTCCTGGTGGAGGTTTTCTTTGTCCAGAGAGGATTGAGAGAACTAATGGAAGAGATTACAGGGAAGCAAGTGAAGAAAACACGGGGTCCAGAGATGGATTCAACAATGAAGGAAGGCTGTACAGACAATTCAAGAGTTTGCAGACTCCTGCTGAACAGGAGAGCCAGGAGGGCAGAGCTGCTCTGGAGCACCAACTACACAAGCGTAAAGTTCAGTCAAAGAGACAAACCCAAGCAGGAAAATATGGATAGACAAACAGACTTGGTGCCTGAAAGGGTGAAGGAAAACTGAACAGCAAGGAAGCACACTGTGCCCTGCCAAAAAAGGAGAAGAGACAACATCAACCCTAATCAGATATCAAGACCTAGAGTAAGAATGATACACAGAAGAAAATGAGAGCTGCTGAACAGGGAGCCACATAAAATGATCCTACTCAGTATGCTTTTGCCTACGGCTGATCAACAGGAGAATACTTAGGACAGGACGTCCTCCATCACAGTACGCAGTGCCACATGAAGGCTTGCCGAGAAGCATCTCGATGGAGCTGGGCTCCACAGTTGTGGACTTTCTCCTGTTTTTGAGGTCCCTTCTCTGTCATCCAGGGAACATGCATGCAAGAGATCCTCTGGCAGCACCTACTGGATTGGGTCTGAGAGAAAATAGGTGGAAGAGATCCTGCTTTTGGAAGGATGCTCTGCTAAGCCGTGCTGGGTCTGGGGAAGTTTTCGGCGGTACAGAAGTGTCACTGCAGCCTCCTGTAGGATTGTAAACTCAAGCAGCAAGGCCCGCCAAATTTAGGCATCTTTGACATTTGGTTGTAACTGAGCAGGACTACTGGGAACCACACTTTGTATTTTGGGCAAGGCCACATTCGGGCTCTAGACGAGTGAAAGGATGTGCATGGCATGGCTGCTTCACATGGTCTGAAACTGGTGCTGCCAAAGACATGTGTGTGATAAGAGCTCCTTCCCTTTATCTTTGCCCCTTATTTTAGGTGGCTACATTGAGCTGAAGCCCCACAGTAGGCACTTTCATCTTTGATTGCCTTCCAGTCCTGAGGGATTTCTAAGCAACTCTCTGCAAGGACTCCAGTGCTGCATTGCTTCACCTCCATGCCGAGGCAGTGCACCAGGTTACTGCTTCACAGCTGTCTGCTACCTCTGTCCTAACAACTAAAACCATCCAGGGACCACACTTTGGTCCTGAAGGCAAGTGTCATGGCAACACTAATACAGATAAACATCACCACACACCTTCAAAACAAATAATTATTAATTGTTATTTTAATCCCATTCTTTGCTACCCATGGGACTAGCGATGATGGAAACTTGAATTGACGTATCTAAACCACACAATGCTAAAATTCAGATTCAGAAATTTGTGGTGTGCAGGACTGAGCTATGTCAGCTATACCCTGTCTAACGAACTGACTCAGTGTGCAAGGTCACCTCTTATCTGTAGCATCTTCTGGTAGAATTAATTTAGGGAATTATCTAGGACAGATGCATTGTTTCCTCTAGTCAATCTGTGCTTATCTGGCTTCTGGGGACCTGTGTCTGCTACGCTATCAACACAGGCTCTTTGACCTGACTTCTGGTTCAAGTGGCATACCTCATACGCTTTTTTTTAATTGCGTTTCATTTGCCACTTCTCTGGCAGGGTTTTTTATCTTGTTTGGTGACTGCATGATCTTTTTTTTTCTTTCAAAAGTTTTCACTAACAGTAGGGGTTCCCATCCCCTTCCTCCCAGCTGGCATATCCGTACTCTGGACTCTGTGCAGGTTTTGCTGCAATCTGAACACCCAAGCTGTGTCGCCTGTGAAGGGATGGGGTCGGCACTTCATCCCAGGAGAAAGGGCAGTGCTTCTTGAATTAAGATATTCTGTTTGCTTCAGGGAGCCAGACCTAAAGCACAGTACTTTTCACTGTATTTCCTGGTGACTTGGTCAGGTATTTGCCTTCTCCATGTGCTAACATGCATAGGCTCCATTTTCAGGTGTCCAGTAGCCCTGTTTGGACCCTTCTCCCATGGACTGGCCCAGCCAGGCACTGTTTGTGAGGAACTGGAGAGCTCTTCCCTGTCCTGTGTCCCAGGGCACCCCCAAATGCATCCTGTCTTCCTAATGGAATGAGACTTGGGCACGCAACATCCTCCCACCCCACCACCCCTCCTGCTCATGGGAGGAGACCTGCATGTGTGGGCCAGAAGGGTCTCAGGAAGACCCTCAGGTTGCATGGCTGAGGACCAGAGCTGCAACTGGTGCTACAAGATGCCTCCCCACCACGTACCCTGCATTGGTCTGTGGGTGTTTTTGAAACCCCCAGCATACAGACTGGTGCCCACGCAGCAACAGCAAGCCACTCCTTTCCTCTAACGTGTAGCTGTAGCACAGTATAAGACACCCAGGACTAATTGGGGGTGGGTGTGTGGTGAGGTGTATGTTTTTCATACATACATATGAAATGCAACTATTATCATAGACAGCAACTATTTCCTGGAATAAATAGGTGGATGCAAGCCAGTGCAGACAGATTTCAGATGACTGCTGGGATATATGCAAATTGTACAAGAGAATAAAAGCAGATCCAAGCAAGTATGTAAGAGAATAATGAGATACAGAATAATTCTTTATAACAATAGAATTATAATAATAACATAATTTAGAGCATAAATTATTCTAAATAAAAGTATTATTCTAAATATAGTTTTGAATAATAACCCTAAATAATTCTACATAAAATGACACGAGAGTGACAGCTGGGCTTTATAGCCAGCATAACTGGAAGCAGTTTTTCAGAGTGATTTTGGGTACAGAAAAGGGATTTGAATAAAGATCTCTTACTTCTACCTGACCCGAGAATAATTTCCCCTCCTCACATTTTCCAGACTTTTTAATAAAATACAACATGAAATTGTCCAGATCACTGGATCTCTAAATGGTGGTTTATTCTTTGGTAAGCCACTGGGCTGTGCTATTACTCTACATTTTAAGGTTTCATTTCTCATATACCAGCTTCCAACATGTTGTTCAGAAGAATGACTACTGCTAGTGGCAGATTTAAACTGCACAGTATCATAAGAATCTGGTCAATAATTAATGCCACAATAGCAAATAATGAGCTGAATTTTAGCTCAGTCATATTTTTTGTTTTCTTTGTGTACCTGTAAATGCATACAGTAAACCAATTTCTGTTGGATCAAAATAGTTTTCAGGCACATTAAGAGTATCTAGTGATGCAGATTACTTGTAATTGAATGCTGCAGTCCAGCTACCATCTTCTTTGCAACCAGATGCTCTGTTCTCCATAGGTAAATGGAAAATGTAATCCAAATTAAAAAAAAAGAAGGCATAGCTTCACTCCATATTTTTGCCCATTTTTTTACAGCATTGTCTCTTGTAATTGATCTCAACCAGTGAGCATCCAGGTTCATCTCTCTATTGCATGGGCTTGGTTTTTAAAGGTGTTGCTCCAGAAAAGTATACAGCAGTCAATATACTAAAATATTAATAATATTTTAGCCGGAGCAAAAAGATCAAGCAAGTGGAAGTAACCCACTCCTCTCTGACAGCCTGTTCAGTCCTTTTGATGTTCAAGGTTGCACTCTGTATTGTTTTTTTCTTTTTTTTTTTTTTATTTTTTATTTTCAGTGATCGAGCTGCAGTGGAAGGTGATAAAGATTCCCTGTCTGTGCTCACTGGGCTTTAACCTTTGTCAGCCACTCAGCCCCAGATTTTGCTCCAAGATAAAATTCTGGAAATCCTGTGTATGATTTACAAGAAAGTATGATTTACTTGCCAATATACTCTCTTTCTCCTTTTTCTCAAGTTATCCACAATTTTAAAATACTTACGAAGTCTTCTTATTAGGCCCATGTAATGCACCAAATCTGCTTGACTGTGGCAGCATTAAATCAGGAAATAAACTTCACATTCTTGAAATACAGCTTTGAGGAGCATAATGCCTCTGGTATTATTCTGTGTGTGTTATATTGTGGCAAGGCTACTAATCACGGACCGAGATCCCATCACACAAAGTACCGTAAAACACAAAACCAGACAGTAACAGCTAAGATCTTAAAATATCTAAGTAGTTTACTGGGGCAATTTGTGTTGTGATTAGCACATCTGCTACAGGGTCTTCAGGTCAAGAAGTTCAATGGGTTACGCATTATCTTGAGTGAGGTCCCAAATAGGGCTGGCTGAAAAAAGTGCCTAAGTGCTTTTTCAATCTGGCAGCTAGTCCAGGGCTGTTAAAATGTGAAAACGTCCTGGTGGTCTCTGCAGCGTGTGGTGTGATCTCAGACCAGACCTCGCCAGACACATGTTCACCCCAGCTGGCAGCATCTCGAGAGGTCACAGACTCCATGGCCAAGTAGTATTTCTACGTAGTCTGATTTGAGGCATGACAGGGGAATAATGTTTGAAAACTTGTTTTTGCGCTGACCAAGTGGCAGAGGTTACGCAGCCACTTGAAGTTCCAAGACTGTCAATCTATTATCTCTCAGGAACATTACATTTGCTGTAATATCTTGCAAATGGCTTCAATTTTAATGCTCAGCTCAATCTATAATTAGTTCACAAGTCTCTCTTGAGCCAGCTATGACAATGATTACTAATTTTTAGTAGCATATTTATAGAACTGGTCACTAAGATATATGTAGTTCCTCATCTTTTTACTGCTGTTCTGGAGCATGTAATTATTTTACTGGATCTAGGGAGGTAGCTGAAAATAATTCTCTAAATATATTATTAATAACACAGCAACCATTAAAATAAATTTTAAAAATAACTCACCTTTTTTCCATTAGGAACATTTATTCACTGTTTACATTATGCAGGGTTTGGACAGTGAAGTATGATATTCAGAGCTTTCTTTGTAGTTATTTTCACATTCTCGTTCTCCAGGACTATTATAATCAGGCTGCAAACATATCTTTTAGAGGCAAACAAATAACTCTTTTCATTGTGCTTTTGACTTTTCCTTGAATCACATATTTCTAGTGATTTTTACATAGGCTTGATTTTGATCTTTGGTGCCAAATGTGGCCTAATAAAATAGTGATTTAATGTCTTTTAGAGACACTTGTTTGGATATGTCTTTGGAGCCCTGGAAGAGAGGGGTTGCCTCTGGGAGCAGATGCAGGGGACGGAGGGGGGGGTGTTTTTCTCCTGGGGGTGGAAACATCCCAGTGCAGGTCAGTTTGTGAAACATCCCTCCCTGCAGGGTCAGCTCCTCACCCTCTGAAAGAGGCTTTAGCATCCTTCGCACACAGACATTCACTTTCACACTGTAACAAGATTTCTAGGGGGTCAACCGCACTGAGCAAGGGTGTTGTCCTGAGGGACGTGGCTCTTGGAAGTGCATTGCCCTGAGCTGCTGATGGGAAAGCAGCTTATTATCAAACTGCCTCTCTCTTCCAGAAAAGTAAAAAGCCTGATCTCCTGCTTTTAATCCTTTTTCACCCTTTCCTGAAAATAAATTAGATATTTCAGTGCCACAGGGTCTGCTAGCAAGGACTGATCCTACCACCTGAAAGGACACTAGCTACTTTTAGCCTTTGGCTTGCCTTTTTGCCATGGTTCCCCTTCCCCTTTGTACCAGGCCACTGTGGGCACGCCGCTGTCACACACCCAGATGTAGCCTTGCCCTGCAGAAAGCTTCTGTTCCCTCTGTGGTACCACTAGTGACATCCCAAATATCTTAGCCAATTGACAGATTCCAGATGATCTACTAATTTCCTAGGAATAAATACCGTGGTGAATGGTGTAGCAGAAGGTGATGAAATAAACTTCTCTTGGATGCTGATCTCACGGTGCCCTGAAAGATATTGCAGTGAGGGGCAAGAAAAGAGTTTCCAGGCATTTTTTTATGCAACACGGTCAGATGTGTGCTACTTAGCTTGCAACTTTTATTCCCGGTGAGTGCTTTTCAATGTCCTTGCCCAACAAGTGCAAACTTCTCCTCTCTTAACCCAGCCACCTCCTCATAAAATGATGGTTCTAACTTGGAAACAAACTTGAGTAACTCTCATAAACAGAGACTGTGTCAGTGTATTTTGTGAAGAATACACAATGTGAGTCAGACAGAACTGGAAAAGCAGGGGGTTTGCAGGAGGACCAAGTACGGGCATAGACGTTGGATGCTTAAAAGAGGACGTCACTGTCAGAGATTCTCCACTTTAAAGTGCAGTTATCATCTGGAAAGTGTAAAAGTGACATCCTGGTATGCCACATTTATTCCTCCTCCACAATTTCTATTCCAAATTCACTCAGTCTTCAAGTCAATACTATGTTTTTTTCTCTGACTGCCAGCACAGCTAGCTCAGCCTGTTACCTGAGAATCAAGCTGTGTTCTTTCTGCTTATTAAAACATTGCCAACTGCAAAGCTTCTGGAATCAGGCATTAACTGGCAGTACTGTGGGAGAGGCAGGAGAGCTGAGCGTGACATGGCTAGCACATCCCTAGCTACAGGAAAGAGAGAGAGCAAAAAAACAAATGGTCCTTAAACTCAGCACATATGCCTCAGGAGACCCACAGAGAACACATATTTACAGCACCTAGGTGCCATTTTTATGCAGTTACTTTTCTATCACTACATTTCATGATGGAGCAGCTAAATAGGGAGCCAAAGAGCCCCTTACTCAGGTCCCAGCTCTGCCAGATTTCCAAAGGATTCATTATAGAGGAAACAGGTGAAAAAAACATGCAGCCAGGATTTATTTACTATTGACTTGCTCTGTCATCTCTAAACTGCAGCACCTCCTGCAGCATTTAAACCTGGCCAAGGTGCACTTACTCCTTTTCTTATATTGTATGTCTTTCGTTGCTGAGACAGTTGAAACAGTATCTTCACAAAGGGATTAAGATTTCTGGGTAAAAGGAGGAAATGAGAAATGATGAGTGAACAAAAGCTTTAAATAGTTCAGAGCTTGTGCTGAATTCAGAAGAGCATCACAAAGTCCACATGCTTATCTGGAGCTTAGCTGAAGTGAATGAAATCCTAGTGTCTGAAAATGCAGGCAGGAGCTCTCATGAGGTCTTTCAGGCACCAGTGCTGTTCGTCCCATCTGGAAACACTGCAGGCTTGAGTCGTCACTGCTTTGCACCCCATGTAACCACTTGTCTCTGCAAAGACTGAAGGCAAAGAAGGTGCAAAATGCTAGAGGATTACAGCATTTCAGCACCTTCTTTCGCACACAGGCACAGAAAAAGATAATGAACTGTTCAGAGCTGCTCAGTCTGGTTCTCATCCCAGCAGCTTTACTGATGTCAAAACACCTGCTTTCCTCAAGGGCAATATGGCTCCTGAAGGCAGCAGATGAGCTGCCTTAGACAACTTTCTTGGTTTAAGTCCAAAATATATAGGACTAGGGAGCCTTCTGGGATTTTAATTTCTCCCAGCTGAAAACTGCACAGCTAACAAGTCCACTGCCTGGATAATTATAATCTGATAGAATAACTAGACTAGACTAGTCTATTTCAGTTGGAAGGGACCTACAACGATCATCCAGTCCAACTGCCTGACCGCTTCAGGGCTGACCAAAAGTCAAAGCATGTTGTTAAGGGCATTGTCCAAATGCCTCTTAAACACTGACAGGCTTGGGGCATTGACCACCTCTCCAGGAAGCCTGTTCCAGGGTTTGACCACTCTCTCGGTAAAGAAATGCCTCCTAATGTCCAGTCTAAACCTCCCCTGGCGCAGCTCTGAACCATTCCCACGTGTCCTGTCACTGGATCCCAGGGAGAAGAGATCAGCACCTCCCTCTTCCACTGCCCTTCCTCAGGAAGCTGTAGAGAGCAATGAGGTCGCCCCTCAGCCTCCTTTTCTCCAAACCAGACAAGCCCAAAGTCCTTAGCTGCTCCTCATAGGACATGGCTTCCAGCGCTTTCACCAGCTTTGTTGCCCTCCTCTGGACACCCTCAAGGACCTTCACATCCTTCTTAAACTGTGGGGCCCAGCACTGCACACAGTACTCAAGGTGAGGCCACACCAACACTGAATACAGCGGGATAATCACCTCTTTTGACCGGCTGGTTATGCTGTGTTTGATGCACCCCAGGATGCGGTTTGCCCTCTTGGCTGCTGGGGCACACTGCTGACTCCTATTGAGCCTGCTGTCGACCAGCACCCCCGGATCCCTTTCTGCAGGGCTGTTCTCCAGCCACTCCTCTCCCAATTTATACTTGTGTCTGGCGTTACTCCATCCCAGGTGCAGAATCCAGCACTTGGACTTGTTAAATTTCATCCCATTAATCATAGCCTAATGCTCCAATCTATCTAGATCCCTCTGCAAGGCCTCTTGTCCCTCAAGAGAGTCAACAGCACCTCCCAGTTTGGTATCATCAGCAAACTTGCTAACGGTGCATTCAACTCCTGTGTCCAGATCATTAATAAATATATTGAACAGAACTGGCCCTATAATTGAGCCCTGAGGAACACCGCTGGTGTTCCTGATAACTGTACATCTGATAACTGTAAATTATCTACCGTTTTGGTGGTCTCCAAAGGAAGGTCAGAGTTTGCACACAGAGGATGTGGTCCCTGCCTGCTTATTGTGGGATGCCACTAGCTGTGGCATCATACAAACTGACTTTACCAGTCAGTTACTGTAGTGGCTGCCTTTGGGCCAAACTTGAAAGAAGGTTAATGGAGCTTAAACAGTTACCGTGTGTCAGCTGATTTGCAATAAGCCTCCATGTGCCTGAATCACAGAACTGCAGACTGGTTGAGGTTGGGTGGGACCTGTGGAGGTCATCTGGTCCAATCCCCCTGCTCAGGCAGGGCCACCTAGAGCCAGTTGCTCAGGACCGTGTCCAGACGGCTTTTGAATATCATGAAGAAGGGAGTCTCCACAACCTCCCTGGGCAACCTGTGCCAGTGGTCGGTCACCCTCACAATAAAAAAGTGTTTTCTGATGTTCAGAGGGAACCTCCTGTGTTTCAGTTTGTGCCCATTGCCTCTGGTCCTGTCAGTTAAAGAGGTTGTATGTAATAGCCTGCAGTGAACGAAGCAGAAGGAAGCTAATTCATGTATTTCATTTTAGTGTCCAGCTGAAGCGTGTAGCACAGGACAGTCCCTGGCAAAATCTTGTTTCAGGGAAAGAAGGATGTGAATCTTGGAGTTCACCCTGAACCATGCTCAGCACTGTCAGCCACTTGCGGATGCAGGGTTTGGCACTGGACATGTCTTTAATTCCAAAGGTGTGAAACATTACCTTCAGTCAACTTGACAAGCATTTTTCTTCCAGAATTTAGTCTTCAAACCCACAAATCCCAGCAGCAAGTACCACACATCTTTAAAATTGGGCAGTGGGTAGGACTTGCTGCTTTTAATTCTTTTCTAACCTTTGCTGAGGTCCTGTTCCTTAAATAGAGCTACAACTACCTAATTTCCCACCCCCGTATTGCCAGTTGTTATTTATTTAATTTAACTAAGTAATTAATTTTTATTATACAGTTGTTTCTTCTCGCCTGAATGGTGGAAGATAATAACCGTGTCACAGTGATGCAGCACTAACTCCAGGCACCAGCGCTGGTGATGTCATGGCTATGTTACAGCAGGCAGCCACCAGCTCCTAGAACCAGCCCTATTGATGTCATGGCTGTGTCACAGCAGAAAGAATATTGGTGGTGGCTGCGTCACAGGGTGGGTTGGTAACGTGGGTGGCCCAGGACGGGTATAAAAAGGGCTGCTCCAGACCAGGCTGGCAGACAAGAAGCCAGGTGACCAAGGGTTGAGAGGGGAGGGCAGGGGAGGGCTGCCCATGGTGATGGAGGGTGGCTGCTCCTCCTCTGTTGCTTCTTGGCGAGCAGGATGAACCCCCCATAACCCAAGAGGAAGCAGACAATGACCTGCTACGCCACCTGGATGCTCAAAAGTCTATGGGGCCGGATGGGATCCACCCGAGAGTGCTGAGGGAGCTGGCGGAGGTGCTCGCCAAGCCGCTCTCCATCATGTATCAGCGGTCCTGGTTGACGGGGGAGGTCCTGGACAACTGGAGGGTTGCCAATGTGACGCCCATCTACAAGAAGGGCCGGAAGGAGGATCCGGGGAACTACAGGCCTGTCAGCCTGACCTTGGTGCCGGGGAAGATTATGGAGCGGTTCATCTTGAGGGCGCTCACAAGGCATGAGCGGGACAACCAGGGGATCAGGCCCAGCCAGCACGGGTTCATGAGAGGCAGGTCCTGCTTAACCAACCTGATCTCCTTCTATGACCAGGTGACCCGCCTAGTGGATGAGGGAAAGGCTGTGGATGTGGTCTACCTGGACTTCAGCAAGGCCTTTGACACCATCTCCCACAGCATTCTCCTAGAGAAGCTGGCGGCTCACGGCTTGGACAGGTGTACTCTGCGCTGGGTCAAAAACTGGCTGGACGGCCGGGCCCAGAGAGTTGTGGTGAATGGAGTTCAATCCAGTTGGCAGCCGGTCACGAGCGGTGTTCCCCAGGGCTCAGTTTTGGGGCCAGTCTTGTTCAATATCTTTATCAATGATCTGGATGAGGGGATCGAGTGCACCCTCAGGAAGTTGGCAGACGACACCAAGTTGGGCGGGAGCGTTGATCTGCTCGAGGGTCGGAAGGCTCTGCAGAGGGACCTGGACAGGCTGGATCGATGGGCCGAGGCCAATTGTATGAGGTTCAACAAAGCCAAGTGCCAGGTCCTGCACTTTGGCCACAACAACCCCATGCAGCGCTACAGGCTTGGGGAAGAGTGGCTGGAAAGCTGCCTGTGGGAAAAGGACCTGGGGGTGCTGGTTGACAGCCGGCTGAACATGAGCCGGCAGTGTGCCCCGGTGGCCAAGAAGGCCAATGGCATCCTGGCCTGTATCAGCAATAGTGTGGCCAGCAGGAGTAGGGAAGTGATGGTGCCCCTGTACTCGGCACTGGTGAGGCTGCACCTCGAATACTGTGTTCAGTTTTGGGCCCCTCACTACAAGAAGGACATTGAGGTGCTGGAGCGTGTCCAGAGAAGGGCAACAAGGCTGGTGAGGGGTCTGGAGAACAAGTCTGATGAGGAGCGGCTGAGGGAACTGGGACTGTTTAGCCTGGAGAAGAGGAGGCTGAGGGGAGACCTCATCGCTCTCTACAACTACCTGAAAGGAGGTTGTAGCGAGGTGGGTGTTGGTTTCTTCTCCCAAGTAACAAGCGATAGGACGAGAGGAAATGGCCTCAAGTTGCACCAGGGGAGGTTTAGATTGGACGTGAGGAAAAATGTCTTTACTGAAAGAGTGGTTAAACATTGGCACAGGCTGCCCAGGGAAGTGGTGGAGTCCCCATCCCTGGAGGTATTTAAAAGACGCGTAGATGAGGCGCTTAGGGACATGGTTTAGTGGGCATGGTGGTGTTGGTTTGACGGTTGGACTCGATGATCTTAGAGGTCTTTTCCAACCTTAATGATTCTATGATTATCCTGTCTATTTACAGCCAGATGCCTGGATAGGGACGTGACCAGACCATGGCACACTCCTGTCCTCTCCCTACTCTAACACTCAGCCAGAGAGCTGTCAGCGTGCTACAGGACAGATAAGATAGCCCCAACCTATAGCCCGTTATGGTCTTACAGGGAGCGGGGAGCTCCCCCCAGCCGTGACAAAGCCATGCATCCTTTTTTCCCAGGTAACCAATGACTGGGCCACACAGGAGCTCCTGGCACCAGCCCTAGCATCCAGGTCACAGCAGGGAAAACACTAGTGGTGGTCCACGTTGCAGTGGGGTTGGTGACATGGTTGGCCCAGGATGGGTGTCTCCTGTCTGTCAGGGAGACATGGGATGGACAGCCTTGACGTGAGGCTGGAAGAGCCCTGGGCAGGGAGGCAGGGGCTTCCCATGGCAATGGGGGGTGGCTGCTCTGTTCTTTGATGCTCCTGTCTTTGACAGCTACATCCCCAGACAGGGACATGACCAGATCATGGCACGCACCTGTCCTCTCCTTCCTCTACCACTCAGCTAGAGAGTGTTGCAACTTTCTACAAGGTCATTGACCTAAAATAAGGAAACACACATAACCCTGGTCTGTACCGTTATGGTCCTACAGGCTGCTGGAAGCTCCCTGTAGCTGTAGACAAAGGAAGCTCAGCACCACTCACCGTCTCTGTACCCTGTCATGGTCCTACAGGCAGCTGGAAGCTCTCTATAGCCATGGACAAAGGGAGCTCCACACCACCCACCATCCTTGTACCCTGTCATGGTCCTATAGGCAGCCGGAAGCTCCCTGTAGCCGTGGAGAAAGGGAGCTCTGCACTACCTACTATATCTGTGTGAAACTTACCTCAAAATAAAGTTTGCAATTAATGAACCCATTCACTGGTTCTTCTGGTTTGTGCTGTCATTTTGGGAAAACCTTCTGGGGCCTTTCCTTTTGCATAAGTGTTGCGTAAGCCTCAATATCTTAGGAAAAGAGCCCCCATTGTCAGGCTCTTCCAGACAGACCAACTCTTTGACTGCAAGGACTCACCTTTCAATAGCTCTTGGCACACGTCCTTTTTCAATTTTTGGAAACACGCTCCAATCTTTCATCCTTGTTCCAATTCTCCTTTTGGGTAGCAACTTCTGTTACCTGATAGCAAAACTGCTTTTCCTCGCATAAGGCCAGAGTCCCTGCCCTGCCTTTCTCACTAAACAAAGAGCATGAAACAAAAGGGAGTGGCAAAAGAGCATCACAGAAGCTCCATCGGCCCCAACGCATTCCCCTTCAGCTGCAGAAGGACAACAGAACAGTGTTGTTCTGCACTAGAAATGCTGGAAGAAAGGCAGGTTGACTTCTCTGTGATTAAAATAGCCACCTTGTGATCACAAATAGACAGTGGCGATGAGACACGCTTTTGAGGACACCCTGGCAGCTCAGCATGGAAGCTTTGGGTGTGCCATTTCATCCTGGACATTTGGTGCACGCAGTACACCCCTGTTTGAACAAATCTTTCATTACATTACATTAGTTTTCTCATACCTTCATAGAAAATGCAGAGAAGCAGCAACACAGCAGTGAGAGCCTTTGGGGTGGCGGCCTCTTGGGCTTGCACTGTTATGTTAGACCCAGTTATGATGCAGTTCATTGCAGGAGGGACATCAGCGAGCAGGTAGGCTGTGGCACTCAGCAGTTTTGGTCTGCTTTGGGACACAGCAGCCTCCTGACTGTACCAATGTGCTTGTTCGACCGATGCTCTGATCACCTGCTGCATTCCCGGCCAGGGAAGCCCCTAGGCTCCCCACCGATCCTATTCCTATACCTTTTGGGAAGTCTGCCTGAAGATAGGAAATGGGCAAGCTGTTTTGTTCTTCTTGCATGAATCCAGACCAAAAAATTACTTTCTTACATGAGCAATCACTGGAGTGGAACTAGAAAATGTCCAGGGCATAACTGTTCCCTGCTATTGGCTTGCAGGGTTTCCAAAGGCAGCAGATTCACACTTTCCACCACACTGAGCTGGATAGTGCTTCTCAACGCACAGGAGGTCAAGAAGTATTTGTTTGCTAAATGAGTCAGGAAAGAAGAAGATGAATGGAAAAATAATTGCAGGGCTCAATAACGCATCTGATAGGTCAAAACCAAAGAATGCAGAAGCAAATACAAGCAAACAGACGGACGAGGATCGAGACCCTGATATCCTGCTGTGGACCGCAGCAGAATTAGCCTTCTGGGGATGACTGTAAGTGGTGTGTGGAAATTTAAGTATCGCCTGTACTTAGTGAGCAATTCATGGGATGTAATACTGCACAAGGAGGACTATGAGCATCCAAGCAGCCCTTTCCAGAACCCAGCCCTGCTGCTGAAGGCTTAACAAAAAGACTCAAAACAAAAGAACAAATACAATAACACGGCAGTGACAAAATGCTGTCACCACCACTGACTGCTGTTATTCTTCCTGGCCACGTAGGTGATGGAGCATGATATTAGCACCAGACCTTCATATCAGGGTCCTCTCCCCCTAAAGCCACGTACCTGTGCATTAAGAGAGCTAATCCAAATCCAAGCTCTACTTCTCTGAAACAGAGTCACTAGAAGACAGCATGCTGGGTACCTCCTTTGCAAAACGATAAATTATGCTAGATTTGATGATGTGGTTATGCTGATGTTGAGGACCTTGAAGGATTCTTTCCTTCCCAGCCCTGACATTTGAGGAGCTTTATGAAGAGAGGGAAATTCAGTTTGAACTCTTCAGCTTCATGGGATAAAAAGTCCAACTTCCCTCCTAACCACCACTGGAGGATGATGACAGGATCCATTATGCTGAAACTGTTTGGGTCAGCGCTGATTTTAGACCCAGGTCTAGACTCTGAATGTTGTTGCCTGCAAAATTGGGCCAGTGAGGTAGAAAAAGATGGGGCCGTACAATTGCTGATTTAAATAGCATTGCACTGCTGCAGTTGAGGGTCTGGCCTAACCCCTCTGATGAACAGAGTTACTTGAAAATCAGACACTTTCCTTTATGGTCTTTTTTTTTTTATTTTCTGTCTCATGCACTCCATATATAAAGGTATCTGTCTTCCCATGAAGGGAGTGAAAAGATTAATTTGTTAAGTCAAATATTCATGACTCACAGAGAAAGGAGAGGAAGTCACCTGAAGATCATTTATTACGGGCAAGTAGCAAAGGTTCCTCTGGAAAAAGGTATAACTGCAAATCTGTGACACAGAGGATCTCTGACAAGGGATTAGTCATCTCCTGTCCTCCGTGTCACACACCTGGAATTAAGATCACTGATGGGTAACAAACCTGTCACACAACGGCTCATTTTCCATTGATTTCAGTGGCTGCTGTTACAAATCTTGGGGTCAGGTTATCCAGAGAAGATTCCAGAGCATCCCTGTAATGGCTGTGATAAGGCATTGTGATAAGGTAGAGGATTAAAGGACCTCGCCTCCTCCTGGAGAAAACCGGGCAACTTTGCAAAGTCAAAAGGACTGTGCTGATCAACACTGGCACAACCACCAGCTTAAGAGTGCTTTACAGGGGGATTTTCCATTTGGCTTAAACTAGGAAGGTAAACTAATTACATGAATGAATGTTTCCGGCTGCAGTAATATCAACCATTTGAATGCATTTAGCCAATGAACTATTAAGTACAGTATATCTTTAGCATCACAGGAGACAATAACTTACCTCGCGTGACAGCTAATCATTGCTACCTCAGCTCTGCCCGCTCAGTCCCTTTGAGTGGAGTTACACCCACTCATAATCAGGCCATTCATGCTCAGTCATGCATACAGCCATCTCCAAACAGACACAGTCCTACTAATCACCACCTCTACTCTCACTTAGGCTGCCGTTTGGAGTATGATTCAATACTAAAATGGATCTCGGCAGCGCAAGAAGCCTGTCTTGTACTCCCTCTCATTTAATGTGGCAGTTTCCTACTCTAATCATTCATCTGGTGCAGAGAGTAACCCTGTCATTGGAAACACTGCTCACCGTAACGTTAACCGTCTGCAGTGCTATTGCATAAGGCCAGTCTATGAGCTTTAAAAAGATGATGCAAAAAGGGTGTAGATTTTCGTAGGCATTGAAGTGTCTTATGAAAGCAACTGCACCTGTAGAAATAAACAGTTTTCAAAGATTCACCTTGAATTCTTCAATTCATAGGTAACATTTTGGGATGGTCTGGCAGATCAGCTCAGTGCTGGCCCTGCAGAGCTGGGGCTGATGCCATGCAAAGTCACCTGTATGCCTCCACGTTCTAAATCTCTGAGCTTCAGGCTGCTGCATGGCTATTACCTTGTACCAGTGCCTGAAACAGGTCTGCATGATACTTCCAGGTCTTCTTACCAGGTCTCCTCCAACAGCATTTTACCAATATTGTTTGTGCCTTCTGGCTCAGGAGGGAGAAAGGATGCAGAAATTGTCACCAGAGCTTTAAATAAAATTTCCTTCTTCTTTCATATTCAGGCAGCTCTCTTCTTCCCCCTCCACAGCCCATGGCCCAAGCCCTGTTGTTTTCTGAGGGCTGAGAGGCATTTTCTTAACTTGTCATCTTTTATTTTAGGCTGGAGTAAAGTTTTTGTGCAGGATTGGCCATCCTGTCTCTAATAAGTAGCTGTAGCTCAGCACTGAGGATCTGTTTCTCAGCGTGTCTCCTTGGGCCTTGACGTTGTTACCTGCAATTCCCAAAGCTTGTTGGTGATGAAGATAGTAACATCCTGGATGTGCTAGTGAAATATTTGGATTTTTTCCAAAGTTACCCTTAGGTGTTTCTATTTAAGTGGTCTTTGCTTTTCCTTGGTCATGTCTGTACAGGGACAATCAAGAAAGTTGATTTAAATTAACTAAAGGCAGGAGTTTAAAGTGAATTAGCTAAATTGCATTAAACCTCCCGTTTCACAATTAAAGTGGCCTTTATATGACTTAGCCTTGGAAGAGAAGTAAACCAAATCAAATCAAAGCCACTTTAATTCTGACAGTTCCCACAAAGGGCTTTAATTAATGCAGTTTAACTAATCCACTTAAAAATTCAGATCTACTTTTCTGAGTAGCTTCATGTAAACCAGCTCTTACAACTGCTCTGTACTGAAATGATTTAGTTTGGTTGGATAATTTTCGTTCATAAGGTAAATCTGTGCAAGACTTACTCTGGTGGAAGTCCCACTATGGAGGCTTGCACTTGCGTAACTACACCAACTGGAAAAGTTGCATGAATATAAATCCAGGCTAGCTTAGCTCTTTGTAATGCCTACCAGCTCCAAGCTATTGTGCTTTCATGCCATTACACATACACACAAAATGACCACCTCATCAATTTAGGAAGGAAAGAGAAAATGGTGGTGTGCAGTCCCATTTCTCTCCTTCGGTTAGCGCAGAGGTCAGCTATGTTGGTAAGTAGTTGGTATAATTTGCATTGTGCCCTAGTGAGTCCTTATACTGTATGCAGGCAGGCTGCAATCAGGCTGGGATTTATTTTAGGTGGGATGAGAATTACATTAGCACAAAATTAATTTGCTTCAATGGGCCTTAGAATGGTATAAATTAGGGCATGTAGTGATTTTGTCTTTTTTCTTTCTTTTCCCTTTTTTTTTTTATGCATAACTTATATTTGGCTAGTGTCAGTTCTGGCTGGGGTCAGAGCAAAGGACATGGTTTACAAACAACAAAAATCACAGACAACGTTGGCCAAGAAAAAAAAAAGACTATTTCAGCCAAAACAGACATTTAGACAATTTGAAGTATCTCATCAGTGTGCACATCAATCTGGCCCATTAAATAGTACGTCCTTTAATTCCTTCTGCCTTTATGAACAGTTTCCTTTGTAGCTAAAATGCTTGACAAAGCTAGTGCAGCCTCTTTTTTAGCAGGAATATGGATGTTTGCTTGACTTTCTCAATTAGCTGAAAGTCCTTCAGCAGGGGGTTCCCCGAGGCACATAGCATTCCTTGGCTGGTGACCCTCATTCCCTGTGCGCATTACCCTGGCAGGGATAGAAAAATGCAGACTTTCCACCAGGGTTTCTTCACTTTTCCCAAAACTTGCCAGTCTGCCAGTCTGCTTCCCCCATCCCCTTTTTTGGGGGGAATAATCTGGCTATTCCAAAGTGCCCTTCTCACTGCACAGATCCCCAGACCAGTCTGTGCTGTGCTGCCTCTTCTCCCCCGACCCTCCTGGATCACGTCTGATGGTTCCTGTGTGCTGCCAACCTGCGATGCCTTGGTCCGGACCAGGGCAGGCACCCTGACTGCAGTTAGCAGAGCTCTCACTTTTCATTACATTTATTAGGCTGTATCTTTGTGGAAGAGCTCCTCCGAAATAACTCAGGCGACTGCAATGCTCTAGCAGCGCTGTACACAAATAAAATATTCCCAGTGAAAAAGTGTCAGCATCACCTCTGCTGGATCAAAAGTCGTGTCAGAGAAGATATCAAAGCATGAAAATCTGCTTGCATAAAGAAGCCAAAAGCCTGAAGCCATCCCAACCACCTTCAAACAAACCGGGAGTCTGCACGCAGAGCTGCTACGCAGCGGTGATGGATCAAGAGGTAACGCAATTTCCAGCCAAACTCCTTCAGCTGTTGCCATCTTCTCCCAGGGTTGTTTTCAAACTGTGCAAAGCTTAACTTTTTGGGGAAAAAAACCCATTGCACAGTGTTGGAAATCCTACTTGATTCAAAGACTCAGCTCCTGTCAGGTATAGTTTCCTTTAGGGCAGCAGAAGCGGGAGTCATCCCGTCCCAGTTAGAGATGAAATCTGTAAGGGAACTGTTTTCTTCCCAGATTTTGCAGGTGTGGGGAACAGCTGGCTCCAGGGATGGGTAATGGGGTACACAGGCCTCCAGCTTAACATCATTAACTCAGGTGCCACCTGGGGAAGGAGGAACCTGCAAGTTGCTCAGTCTGATGGAGCCTGTCATTTATTCACAGGAGCACCTGTCACACACAAGATGCTTTCCAAGCCCATAAAAAGCACGATCCCCCCCGCCCCAAGAATTTGCAATCTAACAGGCAAGTTGCACTTTAGGCATCTTTGAAACAATTTTCCCGTAGAAACAACTTGATTCACTACATGTGACACAGCACCGAAGGCTGTTAAGTCCCCCGCGGGGCTGCAGATGGCCTCGGCAGAGCTGTGTTATTCGCAGGCAGCAGCTCGGCAGCAGGTGCCCGCAAGCTGCGTTTCGTGGCTGGGGGAGAGGTGATGGGTGTCTGGTTGGGTTCGCTGGGCTGCTCATCCCAGCATTGGATGTCCTTGGTGCAGAGGTGGTCACACATGAGCAGAGGTGGCCCAAGGCACTGAACATCTCCAGCGCTTCGGGGCATTGCTGCTCATCGATCAATTTGGCCTCACTGCCTCCCTGCTGTGACAGGCGCTGCATATTTCTGTTACATGCAGTTGTCTCTTCTGTCATTTCTCCAAAAGGGTGAGAGCTCATCCTCTCACTACAGCAAGACAGCCTCTCTGTGCAAGCGTGCATCAACCTTCTCCTGGAGGCTCAGCCCTCACAAAAGGAGACCCAGAGGGTCATGGATGAAGTGGGGCCCAGCTTATAACATGTTCCTGCGCTTGGTGACCAGCTTGGGAAAAAAAAGAATTCTGGTGTTTGCATTTTTGTAGTTGAATGTTTACGTTCTGTAATTTTTCCCTTGGATGTTAATGCAGGAGGATAATTTGTAGGAAAACCCAGGGCTTTCTGATCACATACTTACTCCAGATGTTTTGTGTGTAGAGCACAGTGCCTGTGTAGAAGTCCTTCAGCAGTTGTGGCAAAACGCATCTTCTGCTGCCCAAAAAGAAAACATCATGTGTCTCCTCCTTCCACTGTTTATCTCTTCCCAGTAGGACTGTGAGGTAGGATCCCTTTGGAAACACAAAGACTGAGAGAGGGGAGATAACTAACTTGTGTCACTTATAGGGGAGACAGCTTTCCCCAGTCCTGCCCATCTGGTGTCCCCGATAAATCTTGTTCTTCACCCACTAAGGCATTTAAGAGTGTTTCACTCTATGAAACCCCTGTTGTTTCCATTTCTGGAACTTATAGAATGACAGAATAGTTTGGGTTGGAAGGGACCATTAAAGGTCATCTAGTCCAACACCCCTGCCATGGCCAGCGACATCTTCAACTAGATCAGGTTGCTCAGAGCCCCGTCCAACCTGACCTGGAATGTTTCCAGGGATGGGGCATCCACCACCTCTCTGGGCAACCTGTGCCAGTGCTTCACCACCTCCAGCATAAAAAATATCTTCCTTATATCTAGTCTCAATCTACCCCCCTTTAGTTTAAAGCCATTTCCCCTTGTCCTGTTGCAACAGGTCCTGCTAAAAAGTTTGCTGCCATCTTTCTTATAAGCCCCCTTGAAGTACTGATAGGCTGCAATAAGGTCTCCCCAAAGCCTTCTCTTCTCTAGGCTGAACAACCCCAACTCTCTCAGCCTTTCTTCACAGGAGAGCTGTTCCATCCCCCTGATCATTTTTGTGGCCCTCCTCTGGACCCGCTCCAACAGGTCCGTGTCTTTCTTATGCTGAGGGCTCCAGAGCTGGACACAGTACTCCAGGTGGGGTCTCACCAGAGCAGAGTAGAGATGAAAAAAACTAAATCTAATGTTTCTACAAATTTGATTCTTTGGTGCTGTTGGAAGGGAGAAACGGTATTTGTCAGTGATGTTGCGTATGATTAGTGTTGGTACATCAATTCCTTGGGGATGTAGGTGCCTCCATTACTGTGCCATGCACTATTTCAGTCCTTTCCTATAGTCCTCTGCACCTTCACAAACCTGCCCAGCTGCTTCTCTTACTTTTGCAAAGGACACAGATAAGCAACTTATGTACTTCTGAAATGGGAACTCAGCGTGTTTTTTCACAGTTTATCTTGTAGCCTGAAGGACTCTGTTTCTTAGCACTTGCTGTTGGTTTTCCCTGCCTCACTGTGCCTGGCTAGCTTTGGTATCTCTCTGAGTTTATCTATCTGTGCTGAGAGCTGTGCTTTCTTTTGTATCAGTTTATTTCCCTCCATGTAAGCACACATTATAGTCTGATTTCCCCTTATTACTTTAAGTTGCTCATCTGATTATACCATCTTTGCAACATGCTATGTCTGCAGTATCAAGCTACTGCTATTCTTATGATACCTGAGACCCTCTGAAAATCTCTTGATCTTTGTAAACTAGAGTTTTGCTTAGATCTGCCACCATTTTGCAATAGTTTTTCTCTTTAGAAAGACAAATGAAGCTGATAGTCATAATGTTAAGTTTCACAGATCTTGTATAAAAGAACTTGGATTTTTACATATGTGAATAATGGAAACAGTATGTCTGATAATCCCACTGGTGATATCCTATCTCCTATACAGCATTACTAGTCAACAAGCAAAGCCAAACTGCTGAGGAGAGAATGACATTATTGGAAAGCCTAATTTTGAATTTCAAACTCTGAAGTCTAAATTCTGTTTAATATTATTTATGGGATCTTATTATGTGGTTTACAAATATACAGACTATTGCCAGTATTCATGAAAACCAGACTTCCACTTAATCCATATGAATAGTTGGCTGAATGGTGATACTTGGATTTTTAGGAGTTTTATATTTGTTATTTCTCCATATGAAAAAAGATATTCCAATAGTCCAATCACAGACTGAGAACAGTGTCAAATAGCTCTGTCATGAATAAAGCAAATATGAGCGGTTCCCAAACAGCCCTGAATTTGGGATTTTGTCCAGAACTATTTAGTGCATGCATGCATGTGAATGTGCAATTTCTGAACATAGTCACACCTATTAAAAATATTTTCAGTGAATAATCCTTGTGGTCTCTTTAAAAAGACTCCCTTATGGACGCTTACAAAGAGAAAACAATGATTAATTGAGAAAAAATTTGGGAAGTCGGGGGAAGTCCTGTTTGTGCAAGCAGAAATTTTACTGTCTGGTTATAGTGCTTAGGTACTGTGGTGAAAAATCTCGACAGTGTCTTGATCTGATTAGGGCAGTGTAATTTTTTGAGGGTCAACCTAAAATAATCTGTTTTCTTTTTTCTGTATGTTCGAAAACTTTCATTTAGATTTAAATAGGTGTTTTGTTCAACCTGAAACAGATCATTTTGCTTTGAGGCTTTTTTTTTTTTTAAAAAGGAAACCTAGGTCCATAAAAGCAAGGAGGTGAAAACAGACCAAGCTTGAGGTGATCTGAGACAGCTGCCTTCAGATCTCTTCTCTACTTGATCACAGAAATTTAAAACCAGCCCAAAGTGTGGGTTATGGAAGAAATTATGGAAGTCAGTTCACATTGGTAAGTGGCCTCATCACTGGGTAGAAGTTATCCTCCTGGCTTTCTTCCAGCGAATACTGCTGTCGAGAGCTGAGATGCAGAGAGCTGCACTCGAGAAGAGCCTGCAGTTGGGTGTGAGGGAGTCCTCTGGGAGCAGGAAAATGTGGACGTGGAGCCCTGTTTTGACTGGGGTAAGGAGGCCAGCCGAAGGAAGGGAGAGAGCCTAAGTGCTCCCACAACAACTTCCATTTATTTTGCATGGACCAGTGGGGGGACAGTCAAAATACTTGGAAAACCTGAAACAAAATATCACTGCTCCAGGTGAAACCAGCTCAGCTTTTGGCGTGTTCTGACTCACTGTATTCAACTCAAATTTCTAAATGCTTCTGCATCAAATTAGAACTGTCTCTGAAAACACATGTCCGGCTGCAAACTGGTCTTTTCTACTCCTGATGTCTCTTGCTCCATTATGTGGTTATGCTTGGCTGATTCCACCTTCTATTCTTGCACCGACCTATTGGTATTTTTTTCAGCAGCCTCTAAAGAAAAAGAAGATAAAGATGGAGCCCTGTTGAGACACCCACTCTAATCCATCGCCAAGGCAGGGCTCTTTGTGTGTAGTCTAGCCAAATGGCTGGGTTGCCATTTTCTTCTGAGCCTCAACCAGATCCTGTCCTTCCCTAGGGGGTGGGACGATGCAAACACAAAGGCTTGGATGCTGCTCTGGCTTGTGACTAATGCACAAGCAGGTGGGAGAGAGAGTATAATATTTCCTTCCAATTCTTCAAGCCATCAGGCAGCTGGGAGCCAGGAAGCTGAGCCTTGTGCTCCAGCGTACAAGCACCACAGGCATGCTGGAGCTCAGCAGCACAACAGCTGGGGACTGGCAGCTGCTCCGTGGGCAGCATCTGCTGTGCTTTGGAAAAGGAGGTGGGAGAATCAGCACCAACCACCTGGAAGGGCTGTGCCTATTTTTTCTTCCCCTGGTCCCATTCAAGCATTGTCCCCGTGTCCCTTGGCTCTGGCCACTCTAAAGGAAGAGCCCCTGGTCCTCCTGGTGGGTGATCGGCCGCCATCTCTTCCTGCATCTGTTTGCACGTGACAATGAATGATGGGGGGAGCCGTGCTGTGCCTCAAGTTGAGTCTCTGCAGACCAGCGGGGTGGGTGTTAATTCCTGTGAGGAGCTTTGTTTTCATTTCCCTTCAGTTCCCTCAGATCTGGAGAACTCTGAATTATGAATGCAGCGTTTACAAGCTGGCTGAATTAAGCAGCATTCAGCTTAATTAGGGGGATAGTTATTCAGGGAAGAAATCAACGTGTACATCAGGTATGTGGTCCAAAGTGTGGTGTGGGAGAAGATGGGCAAAGACCTGCCTGCAGACAGCAAGGCAAGTATCCTTGTGCCCTCTTTGGGCAACCTAAGATGACCACAGCCAGGCAGATCTTTCCCCTGTGCTTGCACAGATCTCTGAAGTGGCTTTTTACAGCACCGTTTGTCAGCATTTAATAGCTTCCTGCTTGGTCCCAAGTTAAGATTTATTATTTGTATTACAATATCACTTAAGCATCTTGCATTGGCTGAGCTGGGACTTACCTGGACCATAAAGATGATCCCAAAGTAAACTTAGAAGGTTAGGCTGAGTTTATCTCTTTCTTGTGTGCATTAAGAAAATGAGGCTGTGGTATTTACTATCTTCCAGCTGGGCAGTTGTGACCTTGGAGGCATTTCAGGTGGAGAGGAACAGGAAATTTCCATTTCCTGCATGAGCCTGAATGGCAAGCAAAACCCCAAAAGCTTATTGCCAAACATACCTAGATTTTTCCCTATTTATGGCAGTAGAATAGATGGAAACCCAGGTCTCATTTCTTAGTGTGTGATAAGGCCTTACGTAAATTATTTCTGTTTCCTGCACCTTACTTTCCCTAATAGTAGATTGCAGATAATTGTGGAATTTGTAGGGTGTTTAAGTAGCTAAAGCTAAGTGGAAATCTTAAGTGTGAAAATCTCAGGTGTACGCTTTTGGGGAGGTAGAGACTCAGCCTTTCCCTGTGCAGCATCAGTACAATGGGATTCTGAGGCAGGACTAAATACTGGAGTAATTGAAATGAAGGTGCATGTTCACAGACTTCAGCTCTCCTTTTTCCTCCCAGGATTTGACTGTTTTTCTAAACATTATAAGTTCTCTTTTTTCTCCTGAAGCTCTTGTGCCTTTTGATTTTCATTAATGGTTTTGTATTAGCTTTCAGCTTTCTGCCAATCTGTTGTTTTTAGCATTAGAGGTCAGTTTTTAGTCTCTGGCACATACTTAAATTTTTGAAGATACTGGAGAATTTAAAGCTTATGAGAGCAGCCCTGATGACACTGGTAGAAACGCTCAAGTGCCCAAGTAAGGCATAAATTTAAGAGCCTTGTTGAATAGATTTAAATCTGGAATAATGCTACAGAAGTAGGGCAAGTTGTCTAGATTTATACTGGGTGTTTGGAAGCAGAATCGGGACTTAATCTTAATTTATTTTACTGGAAACACCTCTAACAGCTTAATAGGTGCTCTGTTGTATAAATGCAGTTAATGAGGATGATTTGAGACTTCCTATATACTGTACTTTTAAAGGTTTACTGTAAGATATTGCAGTTGTAGCAGAAATTGCAGAAAGCACCATGTACCCACAGTACATTATGTGCAGCACTTCCCAGTGGCAGTAAATGTTCTGGCTTAATCAAAAAGATCACATTTCTTTCTATTACTACCTGCCTAGAGAAGCTAGAATGACTTTTGGCCAAGGAATACATTAGTTTAAATCTTAAATTTCAAAACTAAATTACACAAAGACTTGCAGATGTGATTCATATGTTCCCCTTTACTTCCAATCTCTTTCTTTTTCGCCTGCTAACTTAAATTTGTGTGAGAATTGTATTGCTGCTGGTAGCAACTGTGCTGGTCGGAGGCTCTGCATGGGCAGGCATGGTGTGCAGGCATCCCCACTGTGCTGGGACTTTGCTCCCCAGCCTTAGCACAGCCCAGCTGCTTCACTGGTCACCTCCTCCCGATGGAGGCCATTTAGCTAAACTGTTCCTAGCGAATTGTCTGCTCAGCTGGAGTCACTCTTGTACTTCTTGCAAATTATCCTCAAGCAGCCATAGATTTTGATTTAAATCACTATGTTCTGCTATTTGCAAGGTTCACGGAGAGATTTCTGTGGGCATTTGTTGGCCTTCGGGCTCTCCCTAACCCGATCGCTGCAGGTGCATCTTTCGGCAGTTTTGTCTCTACCTACTGTGATGCGTGAGCATCCCAGTGTGGTAAAGTGGGGATAACGCTGGTTACCCACCCATCGCACACACCTATATCATGAAGATTTATGAAGTGATATTTTCAAAGTGTAAAGCATTATTTATGCCAGGTGCTGTGATCTATCAATAACAAATGGGATAAACATTGGGTAGTTAAATATTTAAAGCACAGTCTTTGGAACTGGGACATCTGTGACCTTTTCCAGCTCTCCTAATGGTTTCCTGCCTGTCCCTGAACGAGACACTTCCCTGTTCCTGCCACTCCTCTCCCCCCAGCTTTTATATAATACATCTATTTAGCTGTGAATTCTTCTGGTGAGCTGTGCTCTGTTGAGGTGCTGGCTGAAAGGCAGGTTCAGCAGGTCCTGGATGCTCATGAGGCCCTCAAGGCTTTGGACGGAAGATTTCAGCCAAGTCTGAATCCAGGGGTGGAAAGGAAGAGCAGCTCTTCCACCAGCCACATTGAGTTTTATTCCAACTCTAAACTTTCCTGTTATTGTCTGTTCCCAGTATTACATCCGCTGTGTAGCTCGGTATGCCAGGGCTGGTTTTGGCTGTCATTGCATCACAGCTCTAGAAAACATCTGGCTCAAGGCAGTGATAGCTGCATGAAGTGTAATGGCCTGAGACAGGGGAGATGGCTGGGAATAGACTATTTAAGCATCCCTTCTGCTCTTAAACTCTGATTTGATGAACAGAAAACAAATACGCATTCCTATAGATTTGACAATAAGCCTTTTCACCTTTTAAGGGAAACCTGATGTTGACTAGTGGATGAGGGAAAGGCTGTGGATGTGGTCTACCTGGACTTCAGTAAGGCCTTTGACACCGTCTCCCACAGCATTCTCCTAGAGAAGCTGGCAGCTCACGGCTTAGACAGGTGGACTCTGCGCTGGGTCAAAAACTGGCTGGACGGCCGGGCCCAGAGAGTTGTAGTGAATGGAGTTCAATCCAGTTGGCGGCCGGTCATGAGCGGTGTTCCCCAGGGCTCAGTTTTGGGGCCAGTCTTGTTCAATATCTTTATCAATGATCTGGATGAGGGGATTGAGTGCACCCTCAGGAAGTTTGCAGACGACACCAAGTTGGGCGGGAGTGTTGATCTGCTCGAGGGTCGGAAGGTTCTGCAGAGGGACCTGGACAGGCTGGATCGATGGGCCCAGGCCAATTGTATGAGGTTCAACAAGGCCGAGTGCCGGGTCCTGCACTTTGGCCACAACAACCCCATGCAGCGCTACAGGCTTGGGGAAGAGTGGCTGGAAAGCTGCCTGTGGGAAAAGGACCTGGGGGTGCTGGTCAACAGCCGGCTGAACATGAGCCGGCAGTGTGCCCAGGCGGCCGAGAAGGCCAATGGCATCCTGGCCTGTATCAGAAACAGTGTGGCCAGCAGGAGTAGGGAAGTGATTGTCCCTTTGTATTTGGCACTGGTGAGGCTGCACCTCGAATACTGTGTTCAGTTTTGGGCCCCTCACTACAAGAAGGACATTGAAGTGCTGGAGCGTGTCCAGAGAAGGGCAACGAGGCTGGTGAGGGGTCTGGAGAACAAGTCTTCTGAGGAGCGGCTGAGGGAACTGGGACTGTTTAGCCTGGAGAAGAGGAGGCTGAGGGGAGACCTCATCACTCTCTACAACTCCCTGAAAGGAGGTTGTAGCGAGGTGGGTGTCAGTCTCTTCTCCCAAGTAACAAGCAATAGGACGAGAGGAAATGGCCTCAAGTTGCACCAGGGGATGTTTAGATTGGACGTGAGGAAAAATTTCTTTACTGAAAGAGTGGTGAAACATTGGAACAGGCTGCCCAGGGAAGTGGTTGAGTCACCATCCCTGGAAGTATTTAAAAGACATGTAGATGTGGAGCTTGGGGACATGTTTTAGTGGTGGACTTGGCAGTGCTAGGTTAACGGTTGGACTTGATGATCTTAGAGGTCTTTTCCAACCTTAATGATTCTATGATTCTATGACTTTTCTTCCCGCTTGGTGCATTTCCCCTAATTCCAGAGCTCAGGTATACAGATATATAGCGGGGCACCTGCCCCTTTTGTATCAGAGCAAAATATTGATAGAAAAAATTGCTGCAGACATACCTCAGAACAGTTCCTTAAATAGAGTAGTGGTCATAGATCTAGTCAAACTGAGGCAGTAATCCCAACTCCAACTATGAGAGATCCTTAGCTGGCTCTCATGGTTTATAGCATGCTCAGCTGTAGATCTTGAGAACTGACACATCGTTAGTGGAATCTCCTATTTCTCCATGGAAAATGTCCTCATTTAGTCATTTACTTATGCAAGTACTTTCCTTGCCCTGAAAGTACATCTTAGTCTGGTGTCCACTTATTTGACTTGGATCCAGTGGAATACTCAACACAGACATCTTTTATAAATCACATCCAAGGCACTTTCATGGTAATATTCCTTGAAGGGCTACAACATAGAGTACACTTTGTGCCTGGATTCTTGGTACCAGCTTCTGACTCAACTGCATTGTGCATATTTTAAAATGGAGTATTTTTTTTCTGCAGTACTTAATGTTCGGAGAGATTTTAATCAAGAAACATGAGTAATTGCCATTAACATTCACTTCTGAGCAAGAGAACAGCTTTGATAGCATCTATACTCATTAGACTTTTCACTCCAAACACCATTCATTACAGTGAGTGCTCTTTGTACTGACTTTTACTTTGTAAATACAGAACAGATTCTGCTCGGCACAGAAGTATGCCTTGAACAAACACTCTGTGGTTACAGAAAAGTAAAAAGTTCTAACTGTCTAAAAGAAACAAGTGGAGCACTGCAAGTGCTTTGAGAAAATTTCTAAGCACTCTGCAACACGACATAAAAACCTGCAATGACAGGACACAAGATTTATTTACTGGCTGCCTAATTGGAATGAGTAGGATTGATTTTGTTCACATACTGAAATGAGTCCTTGGAAAAGCTCAAGATTCAACTTGAGAGGCCTGATGAAAGTTTGTTGGGGTGCACTTATGGAGCCAGGACCACTTTAGGCAGTGCAGGAGCATGAACCATGCCAGCAGTGAGACGGGAGAGAGCTAGACAGTTCTCGGTACTTTGCACTTCTGCCTGCTTATGTAAAAGTCCTGAACAGCAAATGGGTACTGATTCCCAAAGTGACTATATCAGCATGTCTGCACTGCACTCCCTGTCCTCCTACTGCTAGAGTTAGTAAAGGTGAGAGGCATTTAAGCCCCTTACAGTCTCTGTTTACTTTTTAAAATGCATCTTAACTACAGATGTATGAATGAGCACTTCCTCAGTTCGCTGTGGAAAAGCAGCACACAGAGTAATACTGGTTTTCAGCTAGCTTATAAAATAATAAGAATATTGTGTTACTGTAATATCTAAAATGGCCCTAGGGCAGAAGATAGGAAGTGTGTTCTGTGTCAATTCACCCCTTCACTCTCTCATAAAATTTGCACCCAAATCAAGTAGTTCAAAGTCTCAATTTCTTTAATGAGTTGACTTGACAAATAGATCATTTTCTCTTTCAGCAATTACCCTGAAAATGCGAGTCGGCAGGAGCCCTGATTTTCATATCTATCAATACAAACAGAGTGGGGATCTTGTTCTACTGTGCTATGATACTTAACGTTTTCACAATTTTAAAGCATTTCTCAGGTAACGTGCCATTTATTTTTTCAAGTAATGCTAACTATGCTCATGTTGAGTGAAGTACAGAAATGTCAATTGCTTTATGCTGGTGTTTGAGGATAACGTGCTAATGCAAGAACTCTTGGATACCAGTTGCCTGCTGTGACCATCTGACCTGAGTTTTTACCATTGCTGCATCCTGCAGGGTGATCTGCAGTAGCCAAATCATTTCAAAGGCCTTCAGCCTCTTTACTTGGTCCATGGCTTCCTGGGTGTGGTATAGCCAAGAACCAGAAAATCCTGGGGACCACTGCTCATTTAGGAACATCCGTTAGAAAAATGCTGCCTTAGGAGCACCTTTCTAATGCCAGTATCATATGAGATTTGCCTGGTTAGGCTCTTCATCCTGCACATAGCAATGCAGCCCAAGGAACAGGGCTTTCCTTGGTTTTGGCCAAAGTCTGCTCTCACTGAATTAAACGTGAAATTTGCCATGATAAAGAATGTAGTAGTTGAGTGCCCTGGGCCAACAGTTTCCCAGTCACCTCTCCCCAGATACAATGTTTTTGCTCTTTCCAACCTTACATTCTTCAAGCCTGTAGCCCAGGAAAAGGCTTAAGTGAAATCAAACCATCTTTCTCCTTTGCTGGGCTCGAGGCTGATCTGGGAGGCTGGCTCAGCACAAAAGAGCCCTGCCCCCTGCTATGTACAGGTGAAAGTGCTGCCAAGTCTCACCTCTGACTCTTATTCCCTGTTTCCTGCTCTTTCCCACCATGGCAGTTGCCATGAGGCATTTGTGGGATAACACTTGCAATAAGTCCATGCCAGGGCAGACCATCTTGATGCCCTTTTCCTATTGCCCAGCAGCAACAGCATTGAAGGGGCTATAGCCCACTGGCGAGACACTTACCAGGTGTTGGTGGCCTCAGTATCCTTTCCCTCCATGCTGCAAACATACTTTTTCTTCTTAAAAAGTAGTAACACCATAGTACTGTTACTACTGTTGCTGTTGCTTCACAGTAACAGCAACAAAACATGGGTTGTTCGAGCCACCTAATTTGCATTTCTCATTGCCTCTTTCCTGCTTTTTCTTTACTATTTCTAAGCTTTGTCATCTTCTTTCTTAGATATCCAGCAGGATCTTATGCTGGAGTAATAAGTCCCTCTCAGAACCATACACCACCTCACAGCTGTTAGGAGGTGGGACCATGAACATGACCAGTTATCACAGTGTGGCTGATGTGCTGTGAAGCCCTACCCAAATATAACTCTGGGAAACTGGCCTGTGGGACTGCACTCCAAGACTGTGGTTCCTGTAGAGAGTGGAGGGAGAAGTCTGTCAAGGGGATAGAAAGTGAGGGAGTCCGAGCAAGAACAGGAAGGTGATACAGCCCTGATGGGCCAGAAGAAAGAATGAGCTCAGGAAAGAGTGTGAGGGCAGAACAAGGGGGACAGAACAAGGGCAGAACAAAGGGGGGCGTGGTCAATATGCCAGAGGGATGGGATGCCATCCAGAGGGACCTGGACAAGCTGGAGAAGTGGGCCCATGTGAACCTCATGAGGTTTAACAAGGCCAAGTGCAAGCTCCTGCACCTGGGTCAGGGCAACCCCCAATATCACTACAGGCTGGGGGATGAAGGGCTTGAGAGCAGCCCTGCCGAGAAGGACTTGGGGGTACTGGTGGATGAAAAGCTGGACATGAGCCAGCAAGGTGCGCTCACAGCCCAGAAGGCCAATCGTGTCCTGGGCTGCATCACAAGAAGCGTGGCCAGCAGGTTGAGGGAGGGGATTCTGCCCCTCTGCTCTGCTCTGGTGAGACCCCACCTGGAGTACTGTGTCCAGCTCTGGAGCCCTCAGCATAAGAAAGACACGGACCTGTTGGAGCGGGTCCAGAAGAGGGTCACAAAAATGATCAGGGGGATGGAACACGTTTCCTATGAAGAAAGGCTGAGAGAGTTGGGGCTGTTCAGCCTGGAGAAGAGAAGGCTTCGGGGAGACCTTATTGCAGCCTGTCAGTACTTAAAGGGGGCTTATGAGAAAGATGGCAGCAAACTTTTTAGCAGGGCCTGTTGCGACAGGACAAGGGGGAATGGCTTTAAACTAAAGGGGGGTTGATTGAGACTAGATATAAGGAAGAAATTTTTTACGCTGAGGGTGGTGAAGCACTGGCACAGGTTGCCCAGAGAGGTGGTGGATGCCCCATGCCTGGAAACATTCCAGGTCAGGCTGGAGGGGGCTCTGAGCAACCTGATCTAGTTGAAGATGTCGCTGCCCACGGCAGGGGGGTTGGACTAGATGACCTTTAATGGTCCCTTCCAACCCAAACTATTCTGTGATTCTATGATTCTATGAAAGGGTAAAGATAAGAGCATAAATATGGGCAGGAAGGAGCAACACAAGGCCTTAAGGACAGAGTTAGAGATATGATGAAAAGGTTTAAGGACTGTCAGTAAACAGATACACAGTCTGAATGGTAGTGGATAAGGAGCTTTAGCTGCAGTGCTGTGAATGTTAAGGAGAGGAGGAAAATAGGCAGCAGAGAGTTTGCAGTAATCTAGTTAGTCAGAAGGGACCTCGACTCAGCTCTTCAGACCTCAGAAGCTCATTGGAATAAGGTGGGACGGTTATGAGAACAAGCTTTCTTGGGGGATCCACAAGGCTTTCCAAATGGAAATAGCATAGAAAGACTTTTGCACAGCAGATTTTTGTCACTGCTGGCTTCAATCCTAGCTGGAGATGGAAGGCAGAACAAAAATAAATATTTCTTTTCCTCTGGCAATCCTCAATCATTGAAATATTGAGTGAGTCTGTGAGTTTGGTTTAATCAATGCTGGTCTGGTCAAACTTGTCACTTATAGACAAAAATGCATGTATGCTGGAAGAGAAAACAAGACCAGAAAAAAAAAAACACATTATTGACAATGACCTTTGAGCAAAAGTGGATTTTATTTCTCGTATATTTTAAACCTCCTAGATCAAAGTTCACAGTAGCAGTCAGAGCAAAGTTCAGAGACCTTAGTTCACACTAAGGAGTTTCAATAAATGACCTGATTTGTCAGAAGTTCAGAGCACTGACTTCCCATGAAAGCAGTGGAAATACCAAGTGCTGAGTGTCTTCCAAAACAAAGTTTTAATTAGTTGTGACACTTTTTCTGATCCCGGAGTCTTTGACATGTCTTCTGTGATGTCTTGGACCTTTCAGCTTGGTTTCCTAGTAGAAGAACAATAAGTGACCCCAAGTCTGGCATGTTCCAAGTATTTTGTCTCTAGATCTGGAAAAAAAGTAGTCCAAAACTATGCAGAATTTTCTTCTTTTTCTATGCTGAGGGGAATAACCTTAAGAGAAAAGAAATCCTCTGTTTATTCATGGAGCTTGTTCTAAACAGAAAAAGTGGTGAAGGATATCTGGTGTAGCTGGAACTAAGTATAATACATCTTTCCAAGACTAAACACTGGCTCATACTAAGAAAAATAGTCTTGAATATTATGTGAAACCATACTGTCTGCTGATACCTTCCCTGAGTGTGTCATGGTAGATATTTAACTCTGGGCGTCTGACTGAGAAAGTCAGCATAGTTTTTTAATGTTGATTAGCTCCATTTTGGCTAAAAGAACCAAATTCACTAAGGGAGAGATGGAGAAATATTGCATACCAGCATGATAACCTTGTGTGACAGCATAGTCATGATAAATACGCTATACATCTAGAAGCTCAGTCTGATACATAGTCTGGACCAAAGGGTTCTCTTGCAGTGTGATGATCTATTGTATTGCCCAGCCAACTGGAGTGGCATTAAAATGAATTATACCAGGTTCCTGGTTTGGAAATTGTCTAGTCCATTATTTTTTAAGTACAGATTTCTTAAAGGGCAGAAGGAACCTTGGAGAGAGAGAATGAATTGGAAACAAATTGTAACCGTGACATTCTGCCCTCTTTCCTCTCCTTGCCATTTTTGGCAATTAGGGCATTATTTCTTCTTTCCTGTCAAGGACCGTTAGGGTTTGAAAAAGGCTTTTCAGTCTTTTGCCTTTGTTCTGATTTGCAGAAAAGGAAGAAAAGAGTTGTTTATCCTTCTATGCCTGCACAGCTATCTCTGTGCTTCCTTTTTCCTGTTATACGTTCTGTTCTTGTTTTCTGATACAGTTTCATGAAGTGAACAGAAGAGATGGACCAATGGGTTGCCTGGGCTAAATCCTTAGTATTTTACAACTCTTTCATGATACCACAGACCATGATGTGCTGTACTGTTCAACCAGTCTCTACATTCACATATTTCTATGGTTTTATAATAATCACATTTCTGCATGTTCTTGTTCTTCCATCTGACTGATGTGTGAGAAGGTCTCCAAGTTGTCCGATCCATTCTTAGGTTACTATATGAGGTAATTTTATTTTCTTTTCTTTTTTTTTTTTTTTTTTAAATCTATGCTAATTTTAATTATCCTATAGATTATGTTGTACATTTCCAATTGCACAGCTGCCGTAGCTTTTGTATTTCTGCTGTAGCTAGAAAACTTTTTAGCACCACCATAAACATGCAACATGTGTTCTCTGGTAATAGCTAGTGCTTTCATGATATCAGATAGGATGATCCCCAGAAAGACATACTGATTTTGGCTTATCCAAGATGTCCAGTAAGACAATGCAATTTTGATTCATTGCAGCCTATCTAACTCTGCAAACCCCGGTCTTTCCCACACAGAGCACAGGTACAGGTGCTGAGTGATATTGTGCGAGTTCAGCGATTCACAGCATTATTTGGTTGCCATCAGTCTCCTCATCTCCCCCTCACCTCCATTTGGAAACTGAGGTATTACAGGCACTCACTTTGCATTTTGATTTCTCTGGCCTACAGTAAAGTGTGTAATTTAGTATGATACCCAGATAGACCAGGTGCTAGTCGTGGGTGAATAACCCTCAATCTTGGATGTGCAAAATTGTTTAGTAGCTTAATGAGTCTAAAGGTGGAGGAGACTCGCATATATTTCATCTGAATTCATATACAGTTGGCTTTGGATGTGCTAATCAGATATCCAGGAAAGTTGCTCAGGTCAACATGGCTTTGATTTTCCATGAAGTCCTTACAACTGAAGTCCTAATTTTGGACTGTGGTGCCTAAGTCACCTGCAAGAAAAAAGGTTTTATATGATCGTAGGTTGGTGGTTATTTTGATAGATGCTAATATTTTGACATGCTGAAAATATTGGTACAAGTACCCTTTTCTGATAGTTCATATTGCTGTCTGCACCATTGGCTCTATTTCTCGCATGGTTTTATGTAAACTTTTCAGTGTGCAACCCCTATGGAGTAATGATTAATTTGTGTAATTTAATAATTACAAATAATTACATACTTTGGATTTTTCCAGTGTCATGAGCAGCTGCTGATGGATCTACAGGCATAGAGTCTCTGTTCATGCCCTCCCAAGGCTCTCTTGGAACTGCTCAGTGATGTTAAGAACTTAAACAGCAGGGACTTTCTGGGAACAGTCCAGCTTGCTCTGGTATTAGAAGCCATTTAGCAAATGGTGATAACAAATTTAATTAAGATCACATGCTAATGCCATTTGTGAAGATGATGCCATACGAACACAGGCCTACTGTTCTTTGGCTCTGAAGCATCTTTCTCTGATTTTGGGAGTGACATGACATACATGCACTAACACACTGACAACAATGCACAATAAATGGTTGGAGTATTCAGATATTTGTCATTCAACCAAGGTATTTTATCTACTCAGCTGTCAGATGTCATCAAGACCAGCAGTTTTATCATTCTTGAAAGAATTCATTCCTCAAATGGCTGACTCAAAATGATCAATATTCTGAAATTCTTGTCACTTACTATGTAATTTACACTTTGGATCTAATTTACACACTTCGGGTATTCAAAAGATTGGTCTGCACTAGTATATGTCTACCTTTTGTTAGTTAATAGAGGGGTTCTGACTAATTGTTGGTGCTTTTCTGCTGTCATGGATTACGTCTACATGTTCTATGGAGCATGACTTCCATCTTCTGTCAGTTCGGAAGAAAAATATCCTCACTCAATAAGTTACTTTACAGGTCAAGAAAATCCTGTTTGTATTTCCTACATCCAACAATTTGGACAATTTCCAGATAAACCGTGGAGCTCATTGCCACGGGATAGTGTGGATACTAAAAGTTTCCATAGTTTTTAGAAGGCATTAGACAGATGGGACATACTGTAATACCTCTTTCTGCCTAGCAATGCTGTTGATGGCAAAGGCCTGATATAGACTATTGTACTAATTTTTGTCAGTCATGACTGAATATAATTTGGATCATGGAGTAGATTCAAAGTATGCCCATACTTCTACCATTTTTACCCATCATGACTTGTGTCAAAGCATCAGTTGAAACGATAGCAGTTAAGATTACTAGCAATAACTCATGTTTTACCACAATCAAAAGTGACCATTTTGCCTGATGATGTATAGACAGAAGTAACAGAAATGCCGCTAACACCTCTAGGTAGACTCCTGATGTTCCCTATCAGCAACAGGTGCTGCAATGACAACAGGATCAGGCTTAACAGTAACCCTACGATTTTGCTCATGTTTTCTCTCTGGTCAGGTTCATCCTTGGTGTCCTGATGGCAGCTTTTTTTTATCCCCTTATGTTTTGCTTGTAGACTTAGCACCTGGCAGTTACACTTATCACACAGCAGGATGATGATTTCTTGTTTGACAGCTGAGGGCCCTTCAACATTTGCAGATATTATTGTCAGTGCTGGTCCTGATAAGAGGCCTTTTATAAATAACTGATAGCTTGCACATCTAGGTGCGTCTTTAGTTGTGATATTAGGTATTTAGCAGGATTTGTGGATTCATAGAATCTGACAGGGATGGCAATGTTAGCATTTCTGCTGGGGTCCAGTTATATATGAATATCTATGAAAAACACTCAATTTTCATTTTCTAATCTCTGCATGACTGCTTACAGGTAACTCCAGAGTGAGAAAAGGGGCAGAGTTATAAATTTTGCCTTGTCTCTGCATCAGAAAGCTTTAAAATATTCTTGTTGATATACTGTAAATTTGAAATCCCATGAAGCTTTGTCTTCTTTGTTTGTAATAAAGGAAGAACTAACAGAATCTAGACATAATATCAAAATAGATCTGACTCCCTGCAAACAGATTTTTAACCAAAAATTCTTTCCTATTTCGTTAACTGACTGAGAGTATATCTGTTGTGTGATTGAGTCAATGCCCTGTTATTTCAAATTTGTAAATACCCCACTCTGGTCCTCCAAGAAGTTCTCCAGCATGGTTATGAGAGACAGGTTCACAAGTTCTACTTCCACAACAAGGTTTTTCCTATTTATTCCTCATTAAGAAGCAAGAGAAGGAGAACAAAAATACATTTAATCTACTGGTTTCTCAAACATTCCCCCACAGTTCTGTGAACACAGAAGGAGAGATCCTTCTAGAGGTGTAGAGGTTGAAACCATGCATAATACTTCTCTGGATAGATGCTTTCTCGATTGTTACATACACAGACAGCAGTCATAGTCTCTAACTCTTGGTCAGATACTCCTCAATATTGTGTTGCTGATATCCTTTATAGGAGGGAACAGCTTTCTGCAATGTGTTACTTGCTGCTGAAGGACTGATGAAGGTTGGTGGCATGTGGCTCTAGCTCCAGTGCTGAGGTTTTGCTAGATGGGTTTTACACTCAGAACAGGAACGCTCTTTCTCTTTCTCTTCACATTCAAATGTTTAGTTGAAAAAGGTTTGCTACTATAAAAATAAGGAATTTTTTTTTTATGATAAGGGTGGTGAAACACCTGAACAGGTTGCCCAGAGAGGTTGTAGATGCCCCATCCCTGGAAACATTCAAGGTCAGGTTGGATGGGGCTTTGAGCAACCTGATCTAGTTGAAGATGTCCCGGCTCATTGCAGGGGGGTTGGACTAGATGGCCTTTAAATGTCCCTTCAACCCAAACCATTCTATGATTCTATTCTATGATTCTATTCTAAAAATGGTACATTAGGAAGTACAATCAAGGCCCAAGAAACAGAGCAGCTTAGATAACCACCATCAATGAGCAGACATCCATCTTCATTTACAGAACACGTAAACACTGTGAGAGCATAATGTGGCTGAAAAGGATTGAGGAGAAACTGAGGCAATATAGTATCAGATAAGAGTAGGAGTCTACATAAGATATTCCTTGAAATCCCACATCCCCATTTCTAGAATCATTCTCATTTTTCCAATCAGAGTTTCCAGGCTCACCAATTTTCAGAGTATGTGATTTAACAACAGAGCACAGTGTGGGGGTTTTTATATGCAACCTTCAAGGATTTTTAAAAAATAAAAACAGTGCTTATCCCCAATCAGAGAGCAAAGCTCTCACTGTGTGGCAAGTTCAAATCTATAACAAGAAAATGAACCCCTGCCATAAGCGGCAGGGAGACAACAGGTATGTATTAAAGAAGGGAGAATGGTTAGTTGGAGGGCAGGAACAAACGATGCAAAGATGGCAATGGGATGCTTTAATTTTTAAAATAAATCTGGGATTAAGCCTTTCCAGGAGAATAGCACTACACTAGTAAAGTGAAACAGAGAACTGCAGTGCTTAACCCTGGAAGTTGAGATGTATAAACCAAATCCCTAATGTTCACAACAAGCAAGAAATGGCAGTAAATTTCTAGCTAAGAGTCTAGGATGCTACTGTCAAAAACTCTGATGACATTTGATGCATTAAATGAGTCTGGAAGGTAAATTCAGAGTCAACATTTGCCCTGGAGCTTCTGACAAGTAGATGTAAACTGATGGTCATGAGGTTCCTCTGCCAGTGGAAGAACATGTCTTAGGACATGTTGAAATTGAATTATCATTGGATAAATTAAGTTGTAAGAAATTAGCGTTCCTGTGTGCAGTCCTTTGAACTGAAAGAGCAGATGCCCTGTAAGGAGAAAGGAATGAAAATCTGTGGGTGTGTTTCTGGACAGGCAAGAGCTCAGTCTTTGGGAACTGGGACCTATGATTTTCCTTAAAAAGCCAAAGAGCTTAGTGTTAGAAAGCAAAACGTGACCTAGTGAACATGGAGAGACGTGAATATGCAAGAAGATTTCTGAGTGCTATGAACACAAACCATAGGAAGGAACTGCCTCAACTTGCCCAAATATTTGTTCCTGCTCCAAAACAATTTCTGTAAGGTCTGTATGTTAAGAATAACAGGTAGCTGTGGCACTTCTCTTACAGAACAGGTGTTCAAAGTTCTCCAGACTCCTAACTGTCACAATCTCATTTCTGGTTCATAAAAAGCATATTTAATCTTTGTTTTTACAAAGCTTTCAGATATTGTTTCAGAGTTTTGATAAACTGGGATTTATTGGTGATACAATATAAGGAAACTTGCAAAGCTCCTTTATTTTTCTGAGCAATTGTTTATGGGTAAAAGTCTGCAAAGACAAGTATCATTGTTTTTCTGTCACTCTCTGTACATGACCCAGAAATTTAAAATCAGATTTTGATCCTGTATATATATATGCATTCATATATTTGTACATTTATACATTTTAAATTTATATTTATACCATGTGAAGACCTCTTCTACCTGGTGAATGTTACATTTACAAAAATGGATTTAGAACTGAATGAAAAAAATATGACCTCTATTTTTCTCTTTGCTCTTCATTCAGAGGAACACAACTTATTTCAGTAGGAGTTGTCTCTGATTAAAACTAGTGAGTGTAACAGAACAGCCTTTACAAGTAGGGGGTATAGAATAGCAAGCTAAAATCACCCAAATGCATTTACTGTTCAAGCTAGGATTTAAAAGTCCCAAGAATCTTATTTATGTAATTTTTATTTCCCTTTAACCCCTTGGCAATAGCTGGTAGGACTCCTGCCATAAGCACTAATGAATTTTGCATTGAATTCTGACTCTTGGCATTTAGGGCTTAATAAAATCTTCTTTTCCTTTATCTGGAAGATTCCTTTTCTGCTAATTGGTGTCAACATCAATCAAGATCAGAGGTGCAACACCAGGTTAAAGGCCTTTTGCTCATCTGCTTTATACCCTAAGTAATATGGAGCTGTAGGCAGCTCACACATAAAAGTGGCAATAAATGTCCTTTCACTCTAAAATGCACAAAAATCTTGGAAACTTTGAAAAAATGTGTTGTTGCAACAAATTAAAAGCCACTTCCAGAGGTCTGTCAGTTCCACAAGTGGCATTTTGAGTGTGTGTGGCTGTGCTAAATATTTTGTGTAGCTCTCGAAGAGCTTCTTCCAGACCTTCAAAACTGTAGGTGACACTGGGGAGTTCTTCTTTAGAGGAAGGTCCCCTGGAAGATGAGGGCTGGGTGACAGCTCCATGCATTTGCATGTCTAGTACCATATGCAATAGGCATATTCAGGGCAATTTACATTGCTTGTGCAAGTTCAACAGATCATTAAAACCTGTGCCTGACTGGGGGCAAGAGTAGAAGTTGGAAGTATGGTTCTAGATGCAGCTGATGGGCAGCACCTTGTTTCCATGCGAGGTGACTGCCCCTTGCTCTGTGCAATGCTGGAGATCTTGCGTCCCACTGAATTTGGAGTTTGCCTAGGCCATAAGGAAGATCCAGGCAACCAGCAGGTCTGGGTGAGTCCCTGCAGAGGCTGTTTGATGCTGCACCAAGTATCATACCTGTTGGTGAGGTAGTGGCTCCTGAGCCAGCCAGCTCCCCCTGTCCCTGCAGGAACTTGGAGAAGGGAGCAGCAGCCCATGAAAATCATTTGTAGGGTTGCAACAACTGCTCCTGTTGTCTTGTGGGCTTTCAGAATACTGTTTTTGTCTAGACAAGCCATGAAAGGATGATGTCAAAGATAAAAACAGCACACTACAGGGCTGCCCATTACACACAGACTCTGCCCAAGCACTGATCATCTCCTTCCTGTCCTGCAACGAGCAACACAAAAGTATAATCATTATAGTGGCAAAGGACCGTAGCCCCTACCCCCTACAGTAAGGAGAGGTAGATGTGTGTGTGCACAAAGATCAGGTCAAGGACTGGAGGAGTGGACTGGAAAAGGTGGTTTGTAAGGAATGGCTTTTAGTAATGACCAAAACTTGTGTGCCTGCCCAATGGCTTATGGGAAGTGATTGATAACTTCAGACCATGTGCCTGTGCCCAGGCCACCCTCAGCCCCAGCAGACTCACTGCAGAGTCATCACAGGAAAGTAGCAAAGGGTAAAGAAATGATGCCCCTGACTTTCTGAGAGCACGTCTCTTGGTCACCAGGGCTGCACGTGTCTGCTAGCTATTCCCATGGGTAGAAAGAAGATTTAATTGCGTGAAGCTTACTGACCCTTCATTGCCTGATGTACCTTCTTGATTCAAAAGGTTTCCTCACTGCCATGAGAGCAGCCAGGACTGTTTCAAAGGATGTGGCAACCCCAGCTGGGGGATCCCCACCTCCACCACTCTCAGTGCAGGAACCTGCAGTGTAGAGTTGAGATGGTATGTGGAGATCCTAATGCCTCAGTAGGACCAGCAGAAAGCTTCACCTAAGATTGATGAGTCTTGCTCTGTCCTCCACATGGTCAATGTATTGCTTAGTAAAATGTAAGTGAAGAAAAAGACTTTTCTTCTACACACCAAATCAAAGCCAGAGGGAGAAAAAGCACACAGCAAAAAGTGGACGTATTTGGACCCACTAATATTTTTCTTCAAAATAAGGGTAAATGACATGCAGGATATTCCCTTCCTTTCCCATGGCTGAGCTGGGGAAAAATGCTCTCATTCACAGAAGCACCATGAGGCTGAAGTTAATGCTGACAGAGGACCAGGGGCAACAAACAGCAAATTTCCAGTCCTCCCATGATACCTTGTGGCTCATGCTGCTGCACAGCTCATTGAGCTGTAGCATTAGAGCAGCTTGACCTTGCTGCCCAGTGAAGCCTAAAATGAAAGAGTGGGGAGCTTCATGGTACTTGCTTTGTGTGTCCATAATGGGAGAATACACAAGGAAAGGACAAAACATGTACATAGAATCACAGAATCAGAGAACCATTTAAGTTGGAAAAGACCTTTAAGATCATCGAGTCCAACCGTTAACCTAGCACTGCCAAGTCCACCACTAAACCATGTCCCTAAGTGCCACATCTACATGTCTTTTAAATACTTCCAGGGATGGGGACTCAACCACTTCCCTGAGCAGTCTGTTCCAATTCTTGATAACCCTTTCAGTGAAGAGATTTTTCCTTGAGGCCATTTCCTCTTGTCCTATCACTTGTTACTTGGGAGAAGAAACCAACACCCACCTCGCTACAACCTCCTTTCAGGTAGTTGTAGAGCGCGATGAGGTCTCCCCTCAGCCTCCTCTTCTCCAGGCTAAACAGTCCCAGTTCCCTCAGCCGCTCCTCATAAGACTTGTTCTCCAGACCCCCCACCAGCTTCGTTGCCCTTCTTTGGACACGCTCCAGCACCTCAACGTCCTTCTTGTAGTGAGGGGCCCAAAACTGAACACAGTATTCGAGGTGCGGCCTCACCAGCCGGCTGTCGACCAGCACCCCCAGGTCCTTTTCCCACAGGCAGCTTTCCAGCCACTCTTCCTCAAGCCTGTAGTGCTGCATGGGGTTGTTGTGGCCAAAGTGCAGGACCCGGCACTTGGCCTTGTTGAACCTCATACAATTGGCCTCAGCCCATCGATCCAGACTGTCCAGGTCCCTCTGCAGAACCTTCCTACCCTCGAGCAGATCAACACTCCCGCCCAACTTGGTGTCGTCTGCAAACTTCCTGAGGGTGCACTCAATCCCCTCATCCAGATCACCCATAAAGATATTGAACAAGACCGGACCCAAAACTGAGCCCTGGGGAACACGGCTCGTGACCGGCCGCCAACTGGATGTAACTCCATTCACCACAACTCTCTGGGCCCGGCCGTCCAGCCAGTTTTTGACCCAGCAAAGAGTGCACGTGTCCAAGCCATGAGCAGCCAGTTTCTCGAGGAGAATGCTGTGGGAAACGGTGTCAAAGGCTTTACTAAAGTCTAGGTAGACAATATCCCCATCCTTTCCCTCATCCACTAGGCGGGTCACCTTGTCATAGAAAGAGATCAAGTTAGTCAAGCAGGACCTGCCTCTCATGAACCCGTGCTGACTGGGCCTGATCACCTGTTTGTCCTGTATGTGCCGCGTGAAGGCACTCAAGATGATCTGCTCCATAACCTTCACCAGCACTGAGGTCAGGCTGACAGGCCTGTAGTTCCCCGGATCCTCCTTCCGGCCCTTCTTGTAGATGGACGTCACTTTTTCTAACCTCCAGTCAACTGGGACCTCCCTGGTTACCCAGGACAGCTGATAAAGGATGGAAAGTGGCTTGGTGAGCACTTCCGTCAGCTCCTTCAGTACCCTTGGGTGGATCCCATCTGGCCCCATAGACTTGTGTGTGTCTAAGTGGTGTAGCAGGTCGCTAACCATTTTTCCTTGGGTTATGGGGCCTTCATTCTGCTCCCCGTCCCTGTCTTCCAGTTCAGGGGGCTGGGTACCCCGAGAACAACTGGTCTTACTATTAACGACTGAGGCAAAGAAGGCATTAAGTACCTCCATCTTTTCCTCATCCTTTGTCGCTATGTTTCCCCCCACATCCAATAAAGGATGGAGATTCCCCTTAGCCCTCCTTTTGTTGTGAATGTATTTGTAGAAACATTTTTTATTGTCTTTTACAGCAGTAGCCAGATTAAGTTCTGGCTGGGCTTTGGCCCTTCTCATTTTCTCCCTGCAGAACCTCACGGCATCCTTGTAGTCCTCCTGAGTTTTCTGCTCCTTCTTCCAAAGGTCATAAACTCTCTTTTTTTTCCCTGAGTTCCAGCCAAAGCTCTCTGTTCAGCCAGGCCAGTCTTCTTCCCTGCTGGCTCGTCTTTTGGCATATGGAGACGGCCTGCTCCTGCGCCTTTAAGATTTCCTTCCTGAAGAATGTCCAGCCTTCCTGGACTCCTTTGTCCTTCAGGACTGCCTCCCAAGGGACTCTGTCAACCAGTCTCCTAAAGAGGCCAAGGTCTGCCCTCTGGAAGTCCAAGGTAGCAGTTCTGCTGACACCACTCCTTATTTCTCCAAGAATCAAAAACTCCACCATTTTGTGATTGCTATGCCCAAGATGGCCTCCAACCCATGATCAAAAAAACCCAAATTATGCTGGTCACATACCGGCTTGGAGCCACGTATTGATCTGCTGGGTCTTCCTGTTTCTTCCCTCATCATTACTTGCAGCTGGAAGGACAGAGGAGAACACTGCTTGTGCTCCTGATCCCTCAACCAGTCATCCCAAGGCCCTGAAGTCTCTCTTGAGCGCCCTCGGACTTCTAGTTGCAACTTCATTGCTGCCTACATGAAAAAACAATAATGGATAATAGTCCAAGGGCCGTACCAGGGTAGGAAGTTTTCTCATCACATCTTTAACCTGGGCCCCAGGGAGGCAACAGACTTCCTTAAGAAGTGGATCCGGTCAGCATATTGGGCCTTCTGTTCCCTGCAGAAGAGTCTCCTATGACAATGACTCATCTTTTTTTCTTTACGGAAGCAGTTTTGACGCAGGGTGTAGGCTGACTTAACCTTGGCAACACCTCCAACTTAGGTGAACCATTGTCCTCATTATTGTTTGGTTCCACTTGCAGAGCCTCATACTTATTGTACCAGGGCACTTGGGAAGGTGGGGTAGTCACAGAGGAGATGCGCCTGCTGTGCTGGGCAGGAACTTGGCGTCATTCCCCCCTACCCCTTAAGTCATTGTGCTCTGCCGGGTGGGGAGAGGATAGGGAATCCTCTGTATCATGTGTCCTGTCTGCCTGACAGGTCTGTCTCAGGGGTGGTAGGGTGCGGTTCCAGTAGTCTATCATCTCCCTCTCAGACTCCCTGATTCTCTTCAACCCACTCTCCTCCTCCTGGAGCTCTGTCACTAAGCGGAGGAGTTCCTCTCCCTGGGCGCACCTCCCACAGGTGTGCTCACTGCTGCCGTCCGGTACTGGTGTAAGAGCAGGGCACAGCCTGCGGCCTGACACCTGGCTGGCAGCGTGTTCCCACTGGAGCTCTGTCTGAGAAGCTGCGTCAGTCGTGGTGGGTGCAGAGTTTAGAGAGGCCATGGCCTTCTGCCGGTGGATACCATTGCTCCCTAGTTGAGCTGGCAGAGCTACAGTGCCCTTCCTGCATGCCCTGCTGCACGAACTGCCGTGCCACACCCTGCTCGCTAGCGCTCCCCAGGGGCGTCCTTTATAGGTGTAGGGGCTTGGCCGCTGTTGCTCCTGGCCCCACCCAGGTCTCGTCAGCCGCTGTGGTGCGAGCTGCGGGCTCCTGGTGGGTCTCTCCGCTCCCCCTGAGGTTCCCTCTTCAGGAAACTCCCCTGTGCACTGTGCTAGAGCGCTCTGCTGCCAATCGTGCCAGCACCAGAGCTGCTCGCCTCAGCAACCCAAGCCTCTAAATGTCTACTAAGAAATTCATTTTGCCTTCCACATTCAGCTTAGAGTTAATAGATGGGTTAAAATCTCCTATCAGACTCATTGCAATCCACAGCCTGAGACAACTACCATGATCAGGTCACTCTGAGAGAGTATAGAGATTTCATTGAGGATCTAATTAATCACCTCAAGTGGATCACTTTTATCAAGCTGGACAGGGACTTAATCTCAGTCTTTCCTGGGCTCGGATTTTGGGAAACATTTCAGAACTACAGGATTCATACTGACACCCACCGAATCTCTAACAACTCTTTCTTTCAGCTGGCGTAGAGGTGACCAGGACGCTATTTGTCTTGTGTTTTGAAGAGATGTCTTAGCAACCTGTTACATTATTCTTAGTGATAATCGTCTAACAAAGTGGACTTATGGTGAAATAGTCCTTCTTGTCAATGATGACATGCTCCACTGAATGCTTCTGCCTCAGTGCCTTCAGCGTTGGCAACATCCCAGTTTGCTCCCTTGTTCCTGGGGTCAGTGCAGCACTGGATGATGTCAAAAGCAGCCTAACCAGTGAGTAAGCGGAGGATTTTATCTTCGTGGGCTGCCAACCTGGTAACTTTCTCTGGAAAAATGTCTTTTGATGTTACTTCATTACACGGTGCAATACAAGGCTGCCCCTGGTCAAGAGACCAATGGCAAATCTTTGGGTGTCCCGTAGGCCATTGTGCATTTTGAGTAATAGCTGCCTGGGGAGCAAGTTAATGCCAGGAGCGAGCATTGTTTGCTGTAACTCACATGAATAGCTATGAACAGAAAGGCTGAACGTTGCGATGACAACACATCAATAAGCAAAGCCACTTTCTCTACCTTTTGACATGAATTACCTGTCTTGGATATTGCACTATAATCAGCACTTGCATCACCAGGAGGAAAATAAAGGCCAGTTTGACCTTCTGGAGCAACAGGATCTGTTTTCCTGGACTGACGAGAGAGTCATTAGTGTGAAAAGTTACTTGGACTGTCAGTAACCTGCTCACTGTGATGCACTGCCTTGGCTGAGCCACACCTCGGTGTTTAATTTATACCCTTTGCATAGGGTGAGTTCTTTAGGGATTGTTAGCATAAATGCGTCTGCAAGCATGATGACTGAGCAGCCTGCAGAACGAATCTCTATGACAACACATGAACGCTGCGCAGATTCAAAAGTGAGCCCTTTGGGGTGGGTCAGTGGGTTACAGAGGGAGAGAATTGGGAGGAGTAGCTTTGCTGGGATTGCCAACATCCCTCCTGACCAACCTGGCTGTGTATGTCACTGGTACCGGGGCTGTTGGACCGCTGCAAGGAAGCAGTCACGACAGCAGTGACTGCTTCTGTGTTAGAGGGGCACTCATATCACTAGGCAAGACAAAACAGACTGTTTTGTCTCCTGTTCACCTTCTAGGCAGATCAGTGCAGCCCTTAGTGCTGGCCTTAGCTATTTCCCTCTTCATTTCACACACATTTCAAACAAACAGGGATGACAAAAGTATGCAATTTATTGCAACACACAATGCTGGTAATTTTGCAGGATCTGAGGCCAGCTGCGCAATATGCTGCTGACCTTAAATTGCTCATTCCCCTTTGCTGTTAAGTAAAAGAATAAATCAATGGGTAATTCCTTTCTCTCACCATACCTCCTCTCCCTCCTCCTTTTTTAAAGCTAGACATCAGTCCTTTTTATTTAGTCATGACAATGCAAGTAGCGCGAAGAAAATCTTAGTACCATACCAATACGTTTAGTTTCTTTTATAGTGTTAATTAGGTGTCAAAGGTATGCTTATTGCCTTTCCGAGAAAGGTGTGATGCTAACCCAGGAAGCTCAGATAATCCTATTGTCAAATTTATTTGTTTATTAAAATAGGTTTTTTTTTTGCTGTAGAGGACTTAGCCTCTCCTCTAAAAACCAAACTAACCAGGGGATTGCTGGATGCTGTGGCATGCTGTTGTCCAATAATTGCAGAGTTACCTGCTGCTGTGTCTTGTCTGAACAATGTGTGCTCAGAGGAGCTGGGAGAGATGTAAAACCATTTTAATCCTTTGTAGTTCTTGCCTGAAGTTCTTGACTAGCAGGATATTAGAACAAAATGGGGAAGGCTTTTTTTTAATACATGCAAAATATGAACAAGGTACTCCTGCTGCTGTTGAACGTATTCTTCAGTAAGTGAAGCTTTATTTACTTTTGGAGGTAGCTCAGAGGAACTAGTTCTTTCTTTCATATATACACATATATTATTTGAATAGGCCCGTCTGAATTGCAGTGCACCTTCAGTGCTTCAAAGAAGTGAAATGGCAGACAGGAAAAAGGACTGGATAATGGCAAAAAGCCACACCATATATATCTGAAGTCTCCTATGAGCTAATGAATGTAATATTCTATGTATACATGTATAGGCATGTATATGTATATATGTTATTTTACTGCATCATGACCACACTGGCTGTCAGGAGTGTGTCTGGCAGTATCTGTAAAGTGGGACCCCTGAAGTGTGTTTCCTTACCTCTCAGCATCCCGTCCAAGGTAGTGAGCCTGTGCGGTGCCAGGAGGCTGTCCTGCTTGACTTGCGGTGCACAGGACAAAAGGCATATAGGCAGGCAGGCACCTTATCTGAGCTGTCCATCTGGGAGCAGAAATAGGATTTCTTACCAGCACAGAAAACCATTCTAATACTAAGAAATAACTCACAGGGAATTAAATTATAAATGTATATGCTGCCCTGAGGGTATGTCAGTTTGTATCACAGAGTATCCATAACCATTCACTTTTGTGCTGTTGAGCAGGGGAGACCAGTTAAGCTGCTCTGTGGCAGAAGAACTGTTTATATCTGAGGCACCCTCTAATAGAAAGAGGCATGAGGGCACTATATCAGTTTATTGTAATGCAATGAAATATGAACTGCAGCAAAAATAGAAAAAAAAATCTGTTTCAGTGAACAATCACATTTTGGAATATTTTTTCCTAGTGGTGGAAATTTAATAAAACAACTGGAAGTCATCAGGAAATAATAAAGTATTTTCTGACTAAGGAAGAAGGTTTTTGGCTAGTTCAGAAAATCTGAATATCATTCTCATCTCTGTTTCAGACAAGCCATGTCACAGAGGCCAGCCACGATTCGGTTTCTCAACAGCCTGATTCTTTTTCTCAGCCTTTCTTTTGCTTACGATAGGGGCTTCAGGGCTAGTTAGGCCTTTGATTTCACTCGATATGGCAGTACCTATAGTCTTCTGAGCCTGTTACTCTGAAAGATGGACAATCAACAATAAAAATGAGACAATATGTGCCAGCAGACCAGTCTTGTGAAGCACATAGCCACATGGCCAGTTGTCCTTGATATGCAGAAGTTAGTTGGCTAGTGAATTACCACTGCTGATTAATCTAAAGCATTGCTGGTGACAATGTTTTCTGTCACATCATCGTTCTACATGGTCTTTTGCAGAAATTAATTCTCCAGAACCAACATCCAGCATTTTATTTGTTTTAAATTTATCTGCCATGAATCCCATGAAGTTCCCCCTCACTTCCCCTCTTCAGTGGTTTTCCCCCCTTGTACTATGAGACAGAGTGAGTAACAAGAAACCATTCAGTTTTTTGGTGGTTTAAGACTTGTCATCCTGTACTTTATGACTTTGAACAGGTCTTGCTAGGAAAAGAAGCCACCAGGAACAGAGGCTTATTCTCTGTTCAGACTGACAGCGGGATAGACAGGTGTCATCTCATAATGACATTTAAAGGTGGACGAGCCCCATGAGTGAGGGAGTTCAGTCTGGAGTAATCAGCGTCAACCCTGATGAAGATTATTTTTGTCAACTTTATTTATTCCTTTGAGAGATCACTTTATAAGAACAGGAAGACTGTAATTTAAATGGTTATGGGGGATGGGTGGCTGAATTATTAATTCTTTACAGAAGACAAACTCTCCATCAAAACCCAAAAGTGGCTGACATACAATATCTTCTCTCTTCCCTCCCCTTCCCACATTTGGTGCCCTGAAACACAAAAGGAGTACTATGGCTCCTTCGGTTAATCTGTAGGGATGGAAAATTAGCACCTTCCCCTTTTATTTAAGGAAGATGCTTCACCCCTGAGACTTTCCCAGAGATACTCTAATTGGTCATCTTTCAGAGCTTTGATTTTAATAAGCAACAGTGAGCAGCATTTTGCAGCTAGCCTAAGAAAAAAGATGCTGAAGTTTATTGTAGCATGGATCTCAAAAACACTGAAATAAAGACTTGTGACTTGCAATGGCTTCCACTATTTAAATGCAAATGTGTATACAGAGCTTTGTTCTAGATACCAGTCATTTGATATGCCTTGACTTTTTTCCCTGCCTTTAAATATCTGAGTTTCCTTCTAAGATGCACCTTCCTTTAAAAAAAAACCCCAAAACCAAAACAAATCAAAACCTCTAGCCTTTACATCTAAAGTCAAGATCACCTGTGCAGCTCAGCATCTGTAAAAATATGTTTCATCCAGGCTGGTCCCTCATCTTATCCATATGGCCTTGAGGCCACTGGCTGCTGCTGGGGCAGAGAGGCATGTGTAGGGGAATAAACTGGCCATGGCATACCAAATACAGTTGCCACAGCAGCAGCCCTCTTTTTTTCCCCTCTCTCTTCCTCTAGGAATCTTGAATGTGTTTAAATATTAAAGCTGGACACATCTCAATGTATCCCCTGTGGAGTCTTTCTATTGTAAACATCCAAAATCCATTAAAATTAGCTGGTCCTTCTGATGTTTGTAAAGTGGCTGCTCACTGAGGCAGCTGGTCCAATATCAGACTCCTATAAAGATATCTACAGAGCATTTCCAACAGTGCTGATATCTGTAATCTCCTTGCTAGTATTCCGTCTGCTCACTAGCATATCCTTTATTTACAAAAGGATATTTAGGAGGGTTTGTTTGCTTTATTCCTACTTCAATGTAGCATTGATTTGCCTTGTGTCCTAGAGAAATCCCTTAACCAAAAAAATACTTTGAGCTTACAGAAATCTATTCACTTCCTAGGCAAAAATGTTGATACTTTTCATGACCACAGACCCAAGCGCAGCTGGGAAGAGCAGCAAGCTCAGAGCCCTTTAGGATTAAGTTAACATGCAAAATAAGCTTATGTGCTTTGCTTTACAAAGCACACCATTTCCGTGCTCTTAAATCAGGGCTGGTAAAATACCAGGACAAACCCTCAGTTCCTGCAGAAATATTTATACCTCCATTTAATTTTCACATCAGGTACTGTCCTGGTTTCGGCAGGGATAGAGTTAATTTCCTTCCTAGTAGCTGGTACAGTGCTGTGTTTTGGATTTAGGGTGAGAACAATGTTGATAACACACATGTTTTAGTTGTTGCTAAGTAGTGCTTACACTAGTCTGTAACAGTGGCTGAACACCTGCCTGCCGATGGGAAGGAGTGAATTAATTCCTTGTTTTGATTTGCTTGCGTGCACAGCTTTTCCTTTACCTGTTAAACTGTCTTTATCTCAGCCCACGAGTTTTCTCACTTTTACCCTTCCGATTCTCTCCCCCATCCCACTGTGGGGGAGCGAGCGAGCGGCTGCGTGGTGCTTAGTTGCCAGCTGAGGTTAAACCACGACAGGTACAAATGTTATTCATGAAGATTAAAAATAGGAGTCAGAAGACAATAGAGGTTCTCAGCCAAATCAGTATTGTCTGTCAGAAAGAACAGACTCTTTCAGCAGCTGCCACGTTAACCATTGGCCTAAGTCAGTTTTCCATTGAGTAGCAGGCACTTTTCCAATTTTCTAATACGTACTATTGCCTTGGCAAAGAGTAAATGGGATCTGGTGCCAGGACACTTGTATCTAGAGCATACTTTGACTCCTTGCTGTATTTGCAGAAATTCCAGGTACACATCATTAATCACAAAGCCTGTCCTATTCTTGAATTATTTAATACAATATTGGAGCAGTTCTGAATTATTTAAAGCAATATGCGAAAGGTTCTCTGTGATATACATGCAGAGATTATTAAGAACCTTGCTAAACAGATTTAAATTGCCAGAACCTAATAACAGCTCCCCATGTTCCACAGCCCTAGCTCAAGGAGGGAAAGAAACAGCATACTCCTGTCCAATAGCCTCCTGATTTACCCTAAAATTTACTGCAGCTGTTATAAATAAGTGAAATGATTTTAATCTGTCTCATCAGAAGCTGCTCAAAACATGACAGGCAAAAAGAAAAGGCCCAATGCATTGTAATTTGGTACTAGAGGAGAATGGAAAAGCCAGAAGGTTTGTCTGATCCTCCTGAACCTGTGAACCAGGCATAGAAATAACATGGAAACTGTCTTCCAAGGTGCTCTGATCTTTCTTTGTTTTCTGGAGAGATCAGGAATGAAAGAGTAACTTTTATAATGAATCTGTGGTCGCTCTTCCAGATCCATTAATAGTGGAAAACATTCCTTGGGTCTACTTGAGAAGTTCATTCAGCTCCTTAGTCACACCCAGAATGGGTGGACCACTGCCAGGCTGCCCTTCGATGGGCACTATGCTCCCCAGCTGCAAAGTTCAGTCTCATGAGCAGCCCCTACAAAGCTACTACTTCTGCTGTGCATGCAGGTGTTCTCACATACTTTCTGAAAAGTTCCTTCTGTTCTGCTCTTGCAGTGTGCACCTCCGTTCAGACCTCCAGTTTATGGACATAAGGGGTGACAGACTCTCAGCAGCACCCTGTTTCCGTAACCAAGCTCAAGACTGGACTGCCCATGAATCCGTATAATAGATGAAGTTGGAGAGGTAGCCCAGACTACCTTGTCTGCCTCAAATCAGTCAAATGGCAAGACAAGTGAGTGATGGTGTCTAGTGTCGTGGTTTAACCATGGACCATGGAAACCAGGACATCTAGCCACGCAGCAGATTTCTCCCCTGAATATACTGTAATGCTCAGGTTACCTCTGTGATTTTCCACCCAGAAACATCAGCTGGATCACCAGGAGGTCAATGCGAAGGGTGCTCCAGGAACCAAATAACAAAGCTGGGCAGCAAAATGCTACTTGAGTGTAGCTTTGTAAGTAGTTCAGCTCACTCCTAAACAGTGGTTTAGATGCAGACTTTGCAGCCGTGACCTTATTTTTGTGTGATGGTTATGCTTTCCCACTGAAATGGTCCTGCTCTTCACAGTCACCACAAAGATGGGCTGGGAAAGACTCCTTTTACCTTAGAGAAGGGAGAAGTGGCAGCTGAGAAATTCTCAGCATCAAGAGAATCAGTTCCTGCATCCTTCCTCCTCCTCTTCTTTCTCTTCTGTTACACAGTCATTTGCTGGGAAAGACAGGGACTAGCTCTTTAAAGGCCCTTGAGCATAGCTGCATATAGAATTAGGACCCTATAGAAATGAATATGCCAGGTGACCCTAATCAGAGCTGCTGCCTCCGTTTGGCTATGCATTCAGGCACATTAGCAGATACACTCAGGTTATTTTCTTGAAACTTTTCTTCCCAGCCAAGCAGGTGGACTGAAATTTCCTACTGAATCTTTCTGTTCAACTCGACAGAGAGAAGCTGAGATTCTCCTCCAGTCACAGGATTGCAGGAGCTGCAGTTTTATGTGCAAGTGTGCCTACCCATCCTTTAACCTGGCCCAACACGGACATCTACATTAAGGGCTAATTTTCAACGCGAATATTACTTTCCCTCTGTTTCTAAGTAATTTATCTCTGAAAAAAGCCCGGTCAGTTTTCCCTGAAAACTTCATAGCATTTTCCCCATTGTTAACCTTAAAATATTGCAATTAAGTTGTAAAGAAGGGCGGAAGAGGGATTACTGGCACGTATTTTTTTTAGCTGAGTAATCACAATGGAAGCATTCACCTTTCCACTCATTTCAAGATGGCCATGAACTTATTATATAGCCAACTCTAACACACCAGGATAATATATGACGGTGAATCATCTTAGTTTATCCATTCAGCTTGCCCTATGAGTTTACAAGGGCTTAAAATCTATTTGCTTTTCACCTCGTTTAGCCTTGATTTAAAGGTATGACAGCAAATAAGTGGATGCTATACCTCAATGTCTCTCTACATGGAGTAAAGCGTGTCATACATTGTTGCTGATGTTTCTGCCCTTGTATGTATATGGAGGTATGACTCCATGCGTATAAGGGACAGTGGCACACTGCCCTCTGCCTGAGCAGAAGGCAGGCACAAAACATTTGGGATTTTGCCCGCTTTGTGTCCAGTGGTTTGGTTACTGGAGAAATGAGGGTCAGGCAGTCCCACCGCACCTCCACCCTGAGTGCTGCTGGGACCGTGCACTGCGTCAGGAGTCCCTGCCTCGGCAAGAACTTGAATTTCTACACCTAGAAAAGGTACAGAATTGTTCTGGGAGAGATGAGAGCATCTGGGGGACAGTTCTTCTGCCCAGTGCTTTGTGCTTCCACTGGTTTGGAGCATGCCCATTTTTGATCATTTCTTTTACAATGTCATATAGAAGAATGTGCTCTCCTTCCCTTTTCTTCTCCCCCAAGCTTTGCTGGCACTGAATCAAGTAGATTTTGCCTTGTACACTTTCCAGTCATTCATTCAGTGCCATGTTCTCTTTACTTCATGCACAACCAAAATTACATCATAAAAGTCAACCAACCAGTGCCTCATCTATACTGAAGACAGTGTGGTCACATCACAGGTACAGCTGGCTTGTATTTCTTTCTTTCCTTTTTCAGTTTTTCCCATAGTCTTTAATTTAAACAATTTAAATACAATTTTAAAACCAGATGACATGTTCAGTGGTCATCACTTTATGTCTTGACTGTTGAAAAATGGCTTTATGAATATGTTATTTTTGTTTCATGGATATCCATTCTCATTACTTTATTCCTTTGAAATCAGTTTTGTGTTTGTAGAACTTGAGCTGTGTCCTTAATCTTAACATCCTTACAAAGATTTTCAATCAGTCACTTATGTTAATCCAGAGCCCACAATATCCACCATAAAATTGCTTTAAGGGCAATGTAGACTTTCAAAGGCAAACATACCACAAAATATTTTTTACTCATATTTTTCTCAACTTCTGGATAATTTTAATTGTCTGCTTTTTTGAATGAAATGTCTTTGGCTTTTTTATGCAACATTATTTTTCCTGCAGAGCATTCTTTGAGGTACACAAAAACAATAATACAGAGATACCCATCTTCTTATGCCATTATCATAGTACTTCAAGACTTCTTTGAATTATTTGCGGTGCTATAAGGATTAGAAGGCTCTCAGTTTGCACAACAGGGTCTTTCATTTAATTCAGATACAGCTACTGCTGTTTATTAAATGCTTTCAATAAGATGGCACCATCACAAAGAAGCAAAAGGCTGCCCAGTTCCTATTGTCACCGCAAATTTTGCATCCCGCTGCAGCTCGGGGTCTGTTATCTTTTGCAGCATTGCTTTCTTTGCTAAGTGAAGTATTTAGGGTAAAATTCTGACATCTTATTCACATCCTGCAATAACTTCTTCTTCCACTGAAATCAGTAAGACTACTCAAAGGATGAAAAGTTACGTAATATGTTTGAGGTTGGCAGAATCCGATCTCTCAGAATTTATCTGCATTTCTTTTCCTTTTAGTCAGCTTGATAAAGCTTTATTGGAACACATATAAATGAGCATTCCCCTCCAGCCCACGTGTAAATGCTGCTGTTACCAGGAGAATGGGATTCAAAACAAAATTGTAGCCCCTCTAAAGTAAAAGATGGAGAAATAGAAAGGGAAACAAGTACAAAAGAGCCACTAATTTAGTTATCAACAATCTGCAAAATCCATATGAAGCAATTATTTTGTTGAAAAGCAAGGAAGGAAATTGCACTACAGTCATTTTCACAGTGTCATTCAAAATGGAAAAAATTGTTAGGGGTGGGAAGTCTGACAAAGTTATGGTGACCTGCAGCTTTCATTTGATTCTTTATTAATAACAAAAGCATCTTAAGATAAATATTCTACCAGGCACATTTACCTGTCTAAGCTGAGAAGCTGCTATTATGGATTTGTCCAAAGCAAATGTGCCGAGAAAAGACACTACACATTGAACCCGTATACACTGGCACTGCTGATGTCCCTCAAGGACCTTCTTTGACTTTTACATCTTCTTTCTCTCCTCTCATGCCTGAATGATTTTCTCCAACAAATCACAGTACTTCCTTTACAAGATGTTGTATCCCGAATCTAGCCAACCTTGCAGACCCCAGGTCCCGAGAGACTAGAAACCCATAGCAGAGCTGCGGACTCCCCATGTGCCACTCTCGGCGTATGTGTTCACAGGCAATTGTAGGGTTTTTTTACCCTTCTGCCCTTTTCTCAGGTGGGCTGGAAAGGTGAAGAAAGTGGTTCAGAGACCTGAGCAGAGAGGAGATAAGACAGCCCAGTCTGGGGATTCATGCGATTCTGTTTACTTGAAGATATGCTGAAGGAAATAAGCCATGGCTTTCTTCATTTTTATTAATTTATCTTTTTTTATTATTATTTTAATGGGGGCATGTCACATTATTAATGCAGTGGGAGATAGAACTTCCAAACTCCAGCAGATAATTGGGTACAGGGTTGCATGGTACTGTGTTCTGTTTTGCAATATGGATGTGACAGATGGAAGAGCTACTGCAAACCTTGTGTGTACTCCTTCAGTGGAATGAACAGGAATGTTTTAAATACTCAGAGCCATATACCATTTAGCCATCTCTCCTAACCCTAATCAGGCTAGGTTTAGTCTACAGGAGGGGACTGGAGGAGTTCTGATCCCTTCTGACCAGGCTGATTGCCCTGATAAACTCACTTCCCACTTAACTGCCTGTTCTCCTTACCGGTCTCATCTTAACACTTGGATTTAGAAGTCTGTTTTGTGCTAGTGAAGCCTCTGATACAGCTGTGGTTGATGACTGTGTCTGCTAAGCCTGGTTACAATATAAATAAATAATAATGAGCAATGAGGATGTGGCTGAATCCAAGAAAGCTGATGAAATTGGAAGGTTTTTGTGTTTAGGCATTAGCATGAGAAAGTTGGGGATGTGCATCCAGTTGCTGTCACAGGCTTCCAGAAACAGAGCTTAGGTTCCATGTGGCAGGATCCTGGGGACTGTAATTAAGATCAATGCCTAATCATTTCGTTGTGGTTTAACCCGGCAGGCAGCTAAACACCACACAGCCGCTCGCTCACTCCCCGCCCCGCTCAGTGGGATGGGGGAGAGAATAGGGAAAAAAAAAAAAGTAAAATTTGTGGGTTGAGATAAAGACAGTTTAATAGGACAGAAAAGGAAGGGAAAATAATAATAATAGTAATGATAAAAGAATATACAAAATAAGTGATGCACAATGCAATTGCTCACCACCCACCAACCGATGCCCACCGAGTTCCCGAGCAGCGACCGCCCCCCCCGGCCAACTCCCCCCAGTTTGTATACTGAGCATGACGTCACATGGAATGATATGGAATATCCCTTTGGCCAGTTTGGGTCAGCTGTCCTGGCTGTGCCTCCTCCCAGCTTCTCACTGGCAGGGCATGAAAAGCTGAAAAGTTCTTAACTTAGTATAAGCACTGCTTAGCAACAACTAAAACATTGGTGTGTTATCACATTATTCTTATGCTAAATCCAAAACACAGCACTGTACCAGCTACTAGGAAGAAAATTAACTCTATCCCAGCCGAAACCAGGACACTTTTTAATGAATATGGCCTCAAATCACACTGGGAAATTTTGCACATTGTGTCTCAGTGCTTCTGTTTCCTTTACAGAAAGCAGGGAGGGTAAAACTTCCCTTTTCCAATTCTTTCTTTCTTCTTCTCCCATAAGCATGTCGGGGCAGGACCATGTTTGTTCAGCACCTACAATACTAGTGACCTGGACTCAAATGCAGTGTTTAGATGAAGTTGTAATGAGAGTCATGACAACAGATTTGCTTTTCAGCTTCTTGATTATGTACTGCTATAAATTTAATACAAGCAAGCTATGTTATGGAAATGGGGCTTCTGGTTTCTGTTGTTGGTCAGAATCCAGAAATGCAGAGCTGTGGTAAGAAGTTAATAACAAAGAACAGGTTAATTGAACTTTGGAACTGTTTTGTCTAGCACTTATTCAAGTTCTGAGCAACGGTTTTGTCAACACTTTTTTACCTGGACTAAGTCATCCATCCCTTTCTGGAGAACTTATTGTATTGTGTCATTCAGCATCAGAACACAGCAGTGTTTTTCATGAGCTATATAATAATCAGTGTTTTTACCAGTTTGTCTTGTCTTTCACATAGCAAAGTTGTGCATTCTCAAGGTGCCAGATGTTTACACCCCCGAGTAGGTGAAATGTAGTAGAAAAGGATGTCATTTTGATGACTCTCTTTATAGCATATTCCTACCAGTGTTCATTTGAGCATCTGGAATGACAGTAGTAAATAATGCTTAGTACTCCTATAGCATAGTACATGTTCAAAATGAAATCTTAGTAGTAGTAGTTTTAGAGATCTCTGAAAAAGTAAACGTGTACCAAAGGGAGAAAGTTAACCCTTGACTGTGATAAAACAATGGCAAGCCAAGAAGTGTTCTTTGGGGAGTGACTCTTTCTCATTTAGAAAAATAATAAAAAATGCTTCCATGAGTAGGTAAAATTAGATGTATAAATGGACTCCAGGGAAATTATTGCTGGGGAAAAAGTAATTGTTTAATTTCTCACTACAGATCAAACAACATCTGATTTGGGTAAATAACTAAATTCAAGAGAGACTTCAGTAAAAATTAATAGTTATTTTACTTAACTGTGAGAATTAAGATACTTGCAATCCAACCTGGCATTACAGTGCTGTTGAGATCCTACAGAGAGGTGGAGGACTTCATAGTTTTCTCTTCCTGATATTTCAGAACAGACTGAGATTTCAGACTGGAGATGCCTTGGTCTGAAGGCCATATTCATAAGACAAGGTCTAACGTAGTTTTGAGGAAATACAGATACTATTTGAGTCAATGGTGTGTGCTACGTAAAAGGTACAAAGAAAAAAGCATACCATCACTATTTTGGTTGTTTAAATGTGTTAGTATTCTGCCACAGTAAAGACCATTCACCTGTGTTCCCTAACCCCCTCCTCCTGGCACAAGATGCTGGATGTCAGATGCTAAGCTCTTACTCCCCACACTATGCAATGCAGAACTCTGGTCTAAAACTTACCCTCATAGAGAAAAATTAGTTGTAAAGCAGTGGAATTAAACACAGCGTGTTAAATATACATTTTGGAACATAAGGGATGAAAAGATAAATATTAAAAGTCATCCCAATAATAGCAATGCATAAGATAGCTGATGGTTTCCAGAGTATTTTTAGAAAGCAATGCATTGCTGCAGTGTGCGACTGAAATATCACCCAGTGAGACTCCAGCATAATTAAGCAATGATTAATCAATACTTAACTAAAGAAATTAAGCTCAGGAGAAACAATTAATTGAAGTTAAGTGAACTTTGACAGCTCATATTAAACTAAGGCTCTAATTAACAAAAGCATTGTGCATCCTCTAAATGGAGGGACGTGCAGAATTCAGGTGCTAAGGATGGGGTGAGTCTTATGCTGCAGATTTCTTGATGATGAGGAGTCACTGACAGAAAGCTTCATTTCAAGGCTTTGAAAAGAGAAGCTGATTTTTCTTCTGGGTGTTCAAGATGCTATTTGGTGACTTGAATCTAAGATCTGGCACTAAGGGTGGCTATCTGGAGGAACAAATGCAGTGCCTCCTGGTAGGGTTCGCAGCCTGCCTCATGTACGTCACGCTCATATAATGTAGGACCAAGCTGCCAGACGAGGTTGGGGGGCGACAGCCTTAAGCCTGTGCCATTGCCAAACCCCACAGTGCTGAGATGCCTTGGCCTTTTGCATCACTGAAGGTCTTCAGCTCCGCAGCTCAATTTCCCCTCACAGCACCCTTCCCCCGGCTGCTGGAGCAGCATTTCCCAGAGCCTCTGGGATGTCTTTCCCCTTCCTTGTTGTTCTCACCCTGTTGTTTCCCTGCTGCTATTCTCATGGCCTTGCCCATGAAAGCCCGAACAGTGATTTTACAGTGGTTTCTCATGGGAAAATGATTACCACCAGTGTGAGACTCACCCCTTCATCCCCCTCTTTTCTGGTGTTGTGTTGCAGCTCTCGGTTCATGTTCAGGGACCCAGCGACATGCCTGCAACACCGAGCAGCAGGCAGTGCGTGCCCTGAGCTGAGCGTGCACCGGTCAGCACAGCTTTGTACACATGAACAGCCAAAGGGAAGTGCGTGGGGTGTCCGTGCCCGGACACTGGCTGTGGGGCTGCAGGACAGCAGCACTCTTCCTCTGCCTGTGCCGCCTTTTGCCCTTTCTGGAACCTCTTTTCCCCCAGGTGCCCCCAGCTTGGCCGAGGGGCTCAGCCCTGTCCTGTGGTGGGGCCCTTGGAGCCGGCTGGGACTGGCTGGAGCTGAGGAGGAAGCCAAGGAGGGAGCAGCAGCAGAGGGACCCCGAGGCCGGAGGAGGAGGAAGGGGGCGGCGGGAGGTGCTGCAGACCCGGAGCAGGGATCCCCTGCGGCCCTGGAGAGACCCCGCTGGAGCAGAGACCCACCCTGCAGCCCGGGGAGGGCCCCGGGCCGCAGCAGGGGGATATTTCCTGCAGGAGCCGCGGCCGTGGAGAGCCCAGGCGGGAGCAGGTTGTCCCTGAAGGGCTGCAGCCCGGGGAAGGGCCCGCGCTGGAGCAGGGAGAGGTGTGAGGAGGGAGGAGCGGCCGAGACGGGCTGTGATGGACTGACTGTAACAGAGTTTTCTCTTTCCCCTTTCTCTCTCTTCTTTACTCTTGTGTTTTTATATTCCCCCAAAACTAGCTTTCACCTTTAGGGTTGATGAACGCCACCAGCTATGAACCCAGCTAATAAAACTTTGTGCATGTCTCGATATGTCTTGTGCAAACCTTTATCATGAAACCACAGAGTTGGGATATCTGGTCTAATCTTCACGAAAAGATTGATTTATTATCTGGGAGACAAACCTGTTGGAGGGGAGGAGAAGAATGCAGGGAAGAGAAGAGCTCTAAGCTACCACTGTTGTCTCTTGGCTCTCAGGAACTGAAACAACACTGGTACTGTTTAAAGTAGCCAAGCCATGTCCATCGAGCCCAGACTGATGATGAGTTTTGGGCTCTGGACCCAACTCCATCAGTCCAAACAGTAGGTCTTTTTCTAACCCATTCCATCGCTAATGAAGCATGCCAGGGAACAATCACATAAGCAGTTTATGAGGCAGGAGAGGTGCATGGAGGCTGGTATCTCTCCACTGGGGGCTGAGTTGCAGGCAGTCATCTCTTCCACCTGCCCAGCCCCAAGAAGATGTGTGTCTACAACCTTGAAGGCCATCCTTAACACTAAAGATCGTGATGCCCAGCAAGAGGAGCAGCACAGAGCATTATATGTCAGTACTCCCCAGGGTAACACCAACACAGGGTTGCACCCTTGAGGTCTTGTAAGGGGCAGGAATGGGGGTTAGAGCCTGATCTCAGCCCCACTCACCTGAGGGGACTACCCCTCTGGAGAGCAGGACCTTTCCTTGCTGTTTTTAGAGGCACTGGATAGTGGCACAAGTCTGAGAACATGGAGAAAAAAAAGAAGAAAGAAAAAAAAAGAGAAAGAGAGAGATGATTGGCTAATGGGTTAATTGCTCTGTTAATTGCTTTGCCTCTGGTGCTCCCATCCCTGAGGAGAAAGGCCCTGAGGGTTATCCCAGCCTGTGCTAGTTCCCCTCAAAGATGAGCAATTATCTCCCAGGCAGTGGCTGCCAAGTGTGATTGTCAGAAGCTAGCTCCATTCGTAATGATTGATAGGCATGAAGTTGAACTTCATCCCTGGAATTAACACTCAAATTAGGAGCTGACATACCCTGATCTGTGTGGATTGGGCTGACTTTGCAACAGCGCGAATGTCGAGGCCTACCACACCAAAGGTTCAGATCCTGAGCCCAACTGCACTGCTGGAGCCTGTCTGAAATCCCTTGTTGGACATTTACAGGTCTGATTTTCCTCTTGTTGAGGCCTCTACAAGATTACTGTGGCCATGGAAGTATTCTGGGTGCTCTGCATGGAGGTGGCAGCATTTTTCCACTCTCATCGACCAAACCTGGGCTAATCTGATCCAGTGGTTGAAGGAAGAGGTTTGCCCTGCAGGAAATTCCAAATCCAAATGAGATGAGATGGAGGAAGAAAGAAAAGCAAAACAAAATGACCCCCCCCCCAAAAAAAAAAATGCAAGGGGTGAAGTGACTTGCCTGTGGACACACAGTAAGGCAATAGCAGGGTGAGGAAGCACACCCTGTGCTGCTCCCATTAAAGCACACTGCCTCTCCACAAAGAGTGTCTGACCAGGTGTATGATATGTAAAGTGCATGTGGGTGAGTTTTCCCAAGCAGCTATATAAATGTGCGTTATTGCTGTGCTCCTACCTGCCGTATTTCCTCTTCTTTATTCACCAAGTGGTGGAAGCTGTCTCTGGCTCATCAATTAAACCTAAGAGTGATGATTTCCAGAGGTATTGCTACTTAGTGAAAGAAATTCATCCTTAGGCTAAAGGACAAAGCGCAAGGCCTGAGTGTTATTTAAATGGCTCATAAAGCATGTGCTGGCTTTTTAGCCAGAGCGAAAATCACCCTTTGCTAACATAGGAAATATCCTGCTTAGGAAATATCCCCAGTCTTTTCATGATGATGAATCTCTTTCCTCTTGCTCCCCATTATTTCTGTAAATGAGAATATGCTGTAACATTGCTGAGGTTGGGCTAATTAAATCAGCTCTTTCTTATCTCATTGCTCTGCATTTTAAAGCTGAGCTGATTAAGGATGGGAGACTATATTTGATTAGAAATATGTTTTTGCCGGTTAGTTACATCAAAGGGTAGATTACAGGAGAGCAGAGGAGCTGAACTTACATGGCTACTGTTCCTCCTGGTTGTTAAAAGGAAAGAAAAATAACGTGAAATATAAAACAAACACCAAGATGCATTTCTTTCTTACCCATATTTTTTCACAGCACATGACAATACCTTTATTTTATCTTCTGGAAAAAATTTAATAAAAGATACATGAAACCATGATGCAGAGAAAACATTTCCATAGGCTGTGCAATGCTATGGACAGTGCCTTAACTAACATCAGGCAGGAAGCATGCTAAACCAGCAATTGCTTCCTAGTGTTATGGGTGGTATCAGCAGAGTCATTCAACACCCAGGACCAAACCCTCACCTAGGCTGGCAGCCAGAGCAAAGGCTCAGAGCAGGGCCCCAGGCTGGTCCTCTGCGCAGGCAACTCACTCAAGTGTCGTGCAGTTTTTGTGGCATTTCCAACTGGCATGTCTGTATATATTACTAAAGAAAATATTATGCCTGGTGTGACTACCTGACAAAGTCCTTTGTTAAGGTCCTTCATTAAGCAAAATTTTGTGATAGTTCCAAGGATGCCTCATCCTCAGCTCAGAGAGGGCTTTCTCGGGGAAAGGGGAGGTAGGGAAAAGGACAGAGTGTAGAAGCTCCCAACTTAATTTCTCTTCCTCTTTGAGTTTTCCAGGAAGACTCGGTGATGTATTTTGCACCACCAATTTGAAGATGGCAAGGAAACCAGGTCTCATGTGACCTCCTGTATTGCACCACCATGCGACCATCAGAATAGCTCCTATTTTCTCCTTGGGTTGGGACTGAACCAGTGACTTTATTCACTGGTTCAGTGACTTCAAGAATAAAGTCACTCTTGAACCATACTAGGAGATGGGGCAGAGCCTCTTAGACCTCCCTCCTCCAGACCACTCCAAAGTGAGGCTGTGCTACACTTCTCAGAGTGACTGTAGCGAGGTTCCTCCTTTCTGCCACCTTTGTACCCATACATCATCATACACGCTGCCTTTCACTGTTTCATCTCAGGCTTCACCCATGGTCCTGACCTGTACTAAAATGGTAACTAGTAGAGGCAGTTTGTTGCATTCATTCCCTGCAGCCAGCGTCCTGATGATGGTCTAGTCACTCATTTTGTCAGTGGCTTAAACGCTTCTTTGGAAGAGCTCCTTGTAAGTGGGTGTCAGGATACTTACATTCATCGTTTGGCTCTGAGGTCAAGCAATCAGAACAGGAGTTACAGGCAGTGGAGAGAATCCCATAGATCTGGCATGTTCATTTGGAAAGGCAGCATAGCTGTGACAAAACATGGGCTAGGAGAAGAGAGAAATGAGTTTTACTCCTGGAGTAATACTATGCAATATTATGCTTTATTAATGAAATGTAGTAAGTAAGTAGGGAGGAGCAGAAGACTAAAGAAATTTTTAATTTCAGCTTCCTGAAGAAAGAGACCATGGTTAGGAATAAGACACAGACAATAACATTAACTGTTGTCCTTAGAAGATTAGCCCAGTGCACTTTTCTGAATACCAAAAGCAACTGGAGGAATGAGTTTCTCTGGCCACGTCCTTCCTTCCTCCGTTTTACTTGAAATAGTCATGTGAGGGGATTGCAAACATGGAAGTGTGTAGGAACTCTGGCAAGTTCCATGCTTTCTACTCAAGAGCAATAATAGATGAGGATGACAGGCTAATTGCAGGAAGATATTTATTAAAAACAACACCCTAGACATCAAGACCTGTACGTCTAGAAACAGCTTTAGACCTAGTCCTTAAAATGTGATCAAAAAACATGGAAAACTAACCTATGCATAATCTCTAACCACCAAACAAAATACAAAGTAAGAATGGTCAGCTCATCTGTCCCGGGATTTCTGAAATGTCTGATCTGGAGAGAAATAAAACTGAATGTTATCAGTTCATGGCTTATCATTTTTCATTTGTGTCACAAGTGAGGTTGTGCAAGGGCTTATTTATTTACTATGAAGAAATACAGATATTTATCCTTAAATGAGAATTAAAGAAACTGCCTGCAAGAGATTAATCACAGTATGCTGTGATGAGATTTGATAAGCATGAGATGCATGTAGGAATTATTTTTCTATTTTTGCAGTGACTGTATTTGCCTGCATTACTGCTCAGAGCGATAACAGCAGCTTTAGTGGCATTACTATTGAAATCTATGAAATTTCCCTTGAACCAGAAGAATCCTTCAAGGAATGGCAGAGATGAGGAAGGTGACTCCAAAGCTAGTGAGTCTCCTTCCAGAAGATTGTGATTGCTGTCAGAGGTCGCTTAAGTTAGAAGGGACTCAATGTGCTTAGTTCTTCAAAGAGGTGGATTTCACGTAGCTTGTTTTGTTTTCATTTGTCAGGCAAAGGGAGTTGCAAAAAAAGTGGTCAGGATGCTGGTTTGAGAACTTACCCTTAGATGTGCACTTACTTTCTTCATGTAAAGTGAGCAAGACTTTGCATTTTTGGATGACTAGGTAGTCATCCACGACTGGAGATGCATCAGTTAAAATATTTATTAAAATGCCAATTCATCTCTGAAGCCAATATCTAATCACCTAGCTGAACTTTCCTTGTTAGATGTCAATTCCACATGGAATTTAATTTATAAGTAAACAATTATTCACTTTTATTAACTATATGACAGCAGAATTGATCCCGTTTCAAATCTCCTTAAGTTTCTCTTTAATAGATGAATGCAGCAGCCTACAACGACAGCCTCTATTAAACCCAAATTAAAGGCTTATTTATGATATTCAGCTCTTATATTTTTCCAAACAGGAGGTTAGCTTCTAGCTGAAAGCAGCCCAACAGTGCCCTCTGAGCTAGCTCTGAGCTAATGTTTCATTTAAAAGACTTGTTTCAAGAACATTCCTACTTTGATTCATTAGTTTCCTTTGTGAGGCAATATAGGAGATACCTGTTTAAGAGACACTGCGATGGTGAAAATAACAGTGTCTGAGTAATACTGGGGGTGGAGTTGACAGGGTATATAGAGGAGGCATTTGAGTGAAACTGTTGTTTCTGTGTTGCCAGGTTTGCATTTTTTTTTATTACAGTGATTAATGGAAATAGTTGTTCTTCTGAATTCAAGGTTGTTATTTTGCCTAGGTTTATAAAGTCTGTTCAACAGGAACTGCGTATACATGTTTGCATAAAGGTGAGGAGGCCACTAGCTGATTCCTTTCCCTTAAATGTGATTGAACGTAGTGTGGCATTTCTAAGGAACTCTTTTCCTGAAGAAGATTTTGGCCAGGAGCTGTTAGGAAGAAAGATCTTCTTAGGGTTATTATCTGTGATTTCTGAGCTTGTGGATAGTCTTTGCTGAGGGTTCAGGAGTTGAATCCAAGCCAGAGTTCATGAAGTCAAAGTTTCTTGACTAATGAGTGTTGGGTGCTCACTCAAATTTCAAGGAAAGCAAAGAACAGGAAGAAAAGGAATTTCCCCCCCCTTTATTTTTATCCCTGGGGGATAAAAAAAAGAAACCTCCAGTCTGAGAAACTGAGCTTTGAACAGGACTAAATAAAACCCAAAGGTCCCTTCCAACCTATATTTTTCTATGATCTTTAATCTATTTTGAGAAAGTATTTTTGTCATGAGAAGAAGTGTAAGTAAACCCAGAATACCCTGACATAATCTGGTGAGGGCTGTTTTGGATAGAAGAGGCCCAGGCAAAAATGAAGATCTGAATGTGAGTTTTCCATGTCACAGGTTAACAGCTGTTTCCCCCGCCCCCCGCCCCTTCCCACCTGTTTTCCCACAAAAAGATCCAGAACTGACAAATGAAGATTTCCAAATAAGAAGATACTTTGAAAAAAATAATCCTATGAAGGTCTGTTATAGTGATGCTCTATGCAACATTTTTTCTCTATATCATCTATGAGAAAGTTCAAAAGTATATTCCTTCCTTTTTTTTGTTTGTTTGTTTGTTTTAGCAAGGTATCGGTTGTTTTAAAAAGCTCCAGCAGTTGTAGCAGAGGGGCCAAGGCTATGTGTCTTTCTCTGTGTAATATGGGATTCCTGTCCCAAGTCTCCTCTCCATCTAGTTGACACCCAGACACAGTCTGGGAAACTATCAATTTATTGAGCCCTATTCAGCCCAAAACTGTGTACGGAATAGACCTCAGCAGCAGCAATTTGTGTATTTGAAGGCAGGTCACTTGCAGAAGCACAGGATTGAGCAGAGCAGAATTTTCTCTCTCAGACCCCTTCCTCAGGTCTTGGTTGCACCATGTCATGCAATGAAGAGGGATAACTGTGTTTTTGACAAGCTCCATGCATAGAGAAGTACCCCACAGAGAAGCTGAGACTTCATACCATCCATGGCTGCTGGATAGACACATGCGTGTGCCTTCCTGTGTCTTCAGGAAATATTGCCTAGATGGATGAACTCATTTTCATGAAAGAGATGTCAATCAAAAGCCTAGGGAATGGAGGCAATGCTGCACTGGTTCAAAAAGCCTCTCTGATCAATGTAAAAGGGAACTGCCTTGGAGGTACTTGTAATCAATAGGGCATTATCATACACACTAGAGCTATGTTCTTACACCTTTTGCTGGGGCACTGTACAAACAGAAGTGCCTGCTGCACTGCGGCTGGAGAGAGCCTCAGCTCTCAGCAGCTGCCTGCATGACCACCGTCACCTCCCAGACAGCCAAGAGTGAAGGGCTCACGCCTTATGGGAAAATGCAGCATTGCAATGCAGGCTGGTGCCCTTCCTACTGAAGGACCACCAGCCACTGCAGGTCAGATTCCACTTTGTCCCCATCCTTGCGCGTGTGCTGTCTTCTACCTTTGCCTTTAATAAGCCTCTTGTTAGGAGAGCTTTTGATATTTGAGTGAGCTGATTGAGCCAGTCTGAGATACAGAAAGCAAACAGTGATTGTACCTCAGGAGCCTCTTTCAAGGCTACAGGATAAACAAACTGTGGTAGCAAGCAAAGACGAAACTATTGTGCATGTTCCTCTAATCTCAAATCCCTCATGACTGCTTATCTCGGGGCCCGTATCTGTAAGGAACAGCTAGTAATGGCAAATGGTTATGAGAAACTGGAACTTGCAGTTTGGTCCTTTAACATATTTAATTCTTAAATTGATTTCAGAAGAAAATGAATATTTAAGATGTCTCATTGAAACAAGAGACCATCCTTTTCAGTTTAGCGAATATTCCTCAAAGGGTTGCATGAGGATTAAAAGTGAATAGTACTCTTTTTAAATGTATGGTCTCATTACTACCAATCCTACCTTAAGTGAAATATCACACATTTTACATTCGCTGGGATAACATACAGCACAACAATTTGTGGCTGCTTTAACAATCTAAGAAACTCAAATTGCAAAAATCAGCAGCTAACGCTGCACACCAGATAAAAAGCAATAAATCCAGAATGAAAACATTTAAATGGCAGGCAAAGCACACTGTAAAAAAACTCTGTGGGAATAAAAGAAAAGTCTTTGAACTCCTGTGAGTGGTAACGGGTTTTAAAGTCTTAATGCTGATACCCTGGCTAATAGGGCAACAGCCCTTGAAAGTATAGGTCAGCTTTCCACCTGTCTTAACATCGTGTGTCCAGCCAATTCTTGTCCTTTATTTCCCCGGTGTTGTAAAGCTGATGAGGGACAGAAGCTGACTAAAGACTGTAGCGCCCAGTTTTTCAAAGACCAAATGTTACTTAATGTTCAGCTGGAAATCTGTGTGTGGATTTAAGCCTGGGCTGGTACTTTAATAATTGCTCTGGTTGTCATGTTTGCCCAGAAAGAGGTCAATCCAAGGGTTGTGTTAGACTCCAAAGTCAATTAGAGTAGCATTAGAGCAGATTTTGTTTATCATTGTAGTTATAAAAGGTATCTTCTGTTTTTTTTCCAGCCTGTCGGCCTATCTAAAGTGTGAGAAGGGATGTCACGTAACAACAGCTGCAGGCCTTTGAGGGAACAAAGGCTGACTTATTAGGCTTAACTTGTCATTTTCTGATGAATTCTTTTGAACAAAAGGTAATTCAGGCATGTGGTTAATGATAGTTTTGAAGGACACAATGGGAAAATATGGGGAAAGTTAGAATTTTATTAGGGCTATAGATTAAAAAATCGGAGATTGGAAATCAGCTGGAAGGGTGGGTAGAAGGTGCTTTAAAAATAATACAAATACTATAAAATAAGCCAGAGTTGCTTTGCTTTTTATGAGGCATCTTTATATGTACAGTAATGAAAAATCTTGCTTCAACTTGTTTAGGAAGTAGTAAAATCAGATGTGAAATGGGTTTTGTATTCTATGAAAATCTGAGGTTCCAACAATTTACCTTCGCAAGACAAAATCAACAATGTGCAAAATTCCACACGAAAAATACAGAGGAAAACCCGGACAAAAATAGGATTTCCCTCTGAAATAGGAAGCTTAGGTTACAAACACCAGCTTTATCTTCAGGAGAAGGACTGGGACTCCCCAGATCAGAGCAATTTCTCCTACTATATTCTTTAAGGAAATGTGATAGTTGCCATCACAGGCTTTTGCTTTTGACTAATTATAATTTTCCAATGAAATACAGTTTTGCTTGTTGCCTGTGTTGAGGCTGAGCAGGGTGGCAGGGGGTGTGAGTAACGGTGACACGCCATCACCACAGTAGCCCTTATGAGGATACTGCCAGAGTGTCATGCAAGTTAACTAACATCCACTGATCACACAGAAATGGCAGCTATGATCAGTTCAAAGAAGGTTGAAATTTCATACAGGGAAACTGAAATGATCATAAGTGCTGGAGAAGCAGCAGTGGGATGAAATTCAGCAGTTCAAAATGCAAAGTCACACGCTTTGGGTCAATAAGAAGTTCTGCAATGGCTGGGGACATGACTTGGTAGGAGAAAGAGGTAGACATAGCGACTGATCACAGGAAAACTACGAATCAAAACATAAGCACGTATTGTATGAGGGAAGATATTTTCATTGGGGAAGAGTGAAGAATTTAATAGCCCTGTACTAGACTCTGTGAAAAGTCATCTGGAATACTGACTGCCATGCTAGTTATGCTTCTGCAAGAATCATCCACTCAAACTGGGTCAGATTCAGTGAAAAACTGTTAGTTATGATAAGAAAAGCCGTAAAGAATCAGACTAAAGGCATATGCAGTGCAATAGCCTGTCTCTGATGGTGACCAAAAGTAAAAGCTTAACAAAGACTGTAAGATAGTATAAGCATGCATAATAGTTCCCCAAAACACTGTCAGTCTTCAGCAAATTTCAATTCAAAGTCTTCCTGAGCAAGAGGTGTTATCTTTTCATTTAATATCTTCAAGCGGCTTTTTCCTCTGCTGGATTTCCTCCCATATCTTCTTTTGCTCACTTTGCTTGCAGTTTGCTTTCTGAACCAATGTGAATTTTCAGCATCTCTGTGGCAGCAGGGACTTCTGCAGTCACAAGATGTGGGAGAACCATCACCTTTTGCTTCTTTAGAAATTGATCCTTGTTATTTCCTCTAATGTCACTAATTCTTGTTTTTAAGACGACAATGAACAATCATTCCCTGTTCATTACTTTCTCCCAAACAGTGATCTGGGAAATGGAAGTGCCTGTCTTACACCAAGACAGCCTGGCTTGTTATTTTTAATACAATTAAGGATGAGAGAACATGACTGTGATCTATAAATGGGCACTGGGCTACACACCGGTGAAGAGCAAGAGTGGTTTCAGCTAAAGAAAAATTTTGTCCAGAGAACAAAAGAATATTGAGAATTAATAAGTTGAGAAGTAGAAGAAAGTTTTTAGCCATGAGGACAGTGAGACTCTGGGATAGTCTTCTGGTCATGGGTTGGCTTCGACTGAGCTATAAGTGTACAAACAGATCTATTACTTTTGAAGAAAACAGCCTGGCTTTTTCCTAGCAGCCTAGGAGATCAATTGCATCAGGCGTGTTAAATTTGCACAAATGGAAATGGCTTGGCTAGCATCACTTTAGGTTGCCTTTGAGTCTCTTCTCTGAATAGTTTTGACCCATTTGTAAGAGGATCAAGCATGGCCTTCTGCTCATGTCTGCAGAGGCATTTGCATGAATGACCCAGATGCTTTAATCACTTAGACACCCCCCTCCCTGGGGGGGCTGGAGAGAATCCTGAATGATTTAAAGATAGAACATGCAATTAATTAATGAAAAAAGTCATATAGCATGATAGCAGAGGAACCCACTTGGCGAGCTGGGAAGGCTTTTCCCATTCCCTGCCCTATTTTGGGAGATGAAAAAGTAGTTTTAAGTACCCACTCAATTCCTGTCACTGCAGGACTGTAATTTAACACTATATCTCCCCCCACAATGTTTTATCCCCTTTAGCTCTAAAACCTCCTCTGATGGAGTTTTGTTCCAACACTTCCCCCAGAGGACTCTGCTCTCCTGTCTAATAAATTTCACAGTTAGGAAGCTTTCTTTGATGCTTTGTCACTCACAGCCACGTAAGAATGGATAAGGAGCTGGCTTCAGATGTCAGAGATGAAGGGCATTTATGTACATGGGAACAGTCCCGAAAGGAGTGAGATGAAGGACTACTGCAAATATCAGCAGCATGGTTAACTTTTGCTCACCTTATATAGGAGTGATCTAGCAAGAAATGCAAAGGTGTGAATTTCAGCAGTTATGAAAATGCCAGATTTACAGCCTTAAATAGCAAAGTCTTCTGCCTCTCCACAAAACAAATATAGCAGCATGTCCACTGTAAGAGTTTTCTCACAAGTAGGCATCAGCCCGAGGGTGAAAAATGGTAAATAGGCACCCAAAGTGGGGAGGACATGGTCTTTCATCCTCTGACCTGGAGAAATTGAAGCAGGGTCACCAGTTTATTGCGCTGTTGACATATGACACGGATCAAATGAAAACACTTGGTTGTTATCGATATGGGTTCATTTTAACATGGCAATGGAAGATTTCCTTTCCAATTACCAGTCACCAAAATCACCCTGTCACCTGTCACTGGCTTTAAAAACAATGTCATAGAAGGTGATTTGGGCTGAGATGTGGTCTATAAAATATTTATTATAATGAGATATATGGGTTTCAGTCATTCAATGCATCTTGTAGTAGCTGCTAGATGGGTTAAAGACCATATTACTCAATCTTAATGGCATCCACAGTTCTTGCACAGTATTTTTATTGCTAATTACTTGGTGGCATTATATTTGCATAAAATAAGACCAATATGGACATTCCTTTTTGGGCAGCCAGTTTGGATCTCTCCTGTGTAGCTCTTTACCTTGTCAGCAGAGGTGAATCACCAGTTGAAGCAAGATCCAAACTGAAGCTGGTGTGTTTAATTACCCTTGAAAAAGGGAAAGGTCAAAATAGGACAGGACTGACAAAGTCAACTCAGCCTCTGGACGGAATCCAAGCTTCAGTCCTAACTGTCATCCCCTTTTTTCTTCTTTTGGAGGAGTCCACCCTTAAGTGTAGTTATAAGAAGACATTGACACTGCACGTTTCTGTAGTTCTTTCTCTCTTTTTCTCGTCACCTTCTTTCCCTCTTCCCCTGTTCCCTCTTTCTTCCTCCCTCTCCCCCTTCTCTCTCTCTCCCTCCCCCTTCCTCTCTCTTGCTCTTTTTTTTCTTCCATGTGAGAACTTAGGATTTTCTATTCTATTCTATTCTATTCTATTCTATTCTATTCTATTCTATTCTATTCTATTCTATTCTATTCTATTCTATTCCTATCCATTTTCTATTTCTACTATTTTCCTAATAGGCCCAGTGTCAGGGTCCAGAGTGGGTTGGCTGCTTTTTGGGGCTGTGGGCCATGGGGGCCCTTCTGGGGCAGCAGGGCAGGACCTCAGAGCCAGGGCCCATCCCACCACCACCCCCCAGCCAGGAGCAGGGCTGGCTTGGGGAGGAGCCGGGGGAAGCCCCAGCTCCAAGCACCAAGCACCTCCCTGGGGATGGGAATGGGCTAAGTCCAGGCTGGGACGTCAGCCTGTGGGTGGGGGGTCAGGATCAGGCATGGTGAGGGGATCCAGGGTGAGACACAGCCCGAGATGGCCAGGCAGGGCCGTGGGCTGGTGCTGAGCTGGCCCCCAGACCCAGCAGCCAGACCCCCCAGTGTGTGTGGGCTCTTGTGGTCCTGCCACATATTCATCACACAGATATTATATATGGACACACACATATGTACAATCTATGTATCATAACACTTTGCATATGCACATCCAGTGCATAAATATACAAACACACAGATGCACATTGATAGAATCAGTTAAAAGCTTTCTGTGAAACACTCAATTTTTGCGGATTGTAAATCACAGAAGTCTGATATCTTTTTATTTCAAGTCAAAGATTCTCAGTCTCCTTTATAGCGATCAATACACTGGGATCGTCTTACAAAGTCCATGGATTTTTATTCCAAAGATCTGACAGGCCAATAACTGTATGATTCTGACCCATGTAAGAGGCTTTGGGTAATGCATGTGTAAGACTGCTTGTATTATATCTATAATTCATTTGCAGCTCCATCTCTTGGGGGAACGGGGAGAATCATAGCAGCTGTTTAACAACACACAGTTACAACAGAAAGTAAAGGGAGCTACAATTCAGCCGAAACATCATGTAAAGATTGTGCTCACTGGGCCAGGGAATCTGGACTAACATTCCTATTTTTGTGAGAAGAGTTGGGGGATTTTTAATGACTATAAGATCTTTGACTTTACAGCTCAGTCAGAAATACAATAGCCATAATAACATATTGTAGTGATAGTATTCTTACAACTACAAAGTTTTAAGAATGTACAAAAGGAAAAGTTAGTGTGGAGAAGTAATAACATTTATTAGGCCAACAGAGACACCTGGAAAAAAGCAGACAAGCTTTCAGGCACAAAGGCTTTCTGCAACTCTCAGAGAAAATAGATGTGAAGCTAAGTAGGGCAAGGTGTAATTGCTCTGAGTTTAACATTATCGCGTTAATTGTTTGAGAGAAAAGGTGGCTGATGAAAGTGAGCTCCTATGGGACAGAAAGGGATGAGTTATTACTGTCCCTGTAACCGCGTGGACAGCAAGATGTGGTACATGTGGAAAACGGCCATGCTGAACCATGTCCAGCAAGTAAATACAAGGGTCTAGCTCGAGTTAAGAGATTTCTGCAACACATTGCCCCAACTGCTCTTTCCTAACTCTGTGTCCCCTCTTTCCCACAGATACAGACCTTTGGGGGGACAGGCTGTTTCTTTTTTTTTTTTTTTTTAAATACTGATCTCTTCAACCTTCCAGTGCATGAGCAGGGAGCAGAAAATACCAGCTTTAAGTTGCAAGATATTGTGAAACTTCTATGTGGAGTGAGGATTGCTGCATCTATGGATACAGTCAACAAATCATTCAATTTTTCTGTTGTCAGCAACATTGGAACCCACTCGAGGGAGCTGGGAAATCAATTGTACTGAGGCTTGACTCTCAAACAAAATGAATAAAAAAAGAAAGATTGTAAGGATAAACTTAGAAGGACCATTCCAAGATTATTTGCCCTCTCCCCTTAATCAAGACTGGCAAACATTCCTTAAAAATGACATATGTTTTTGAGTGATGAATATTTAGAATGGACAGAAAAAGCTTCAGGGAAATTTTTCTTAGCATTCTGTCATGCTAAAAAATGAAAATTCATTGGAAAGTAGTGACAAAGGCCAGAAAAGATTTAATAAAATGGAAAGGTCTGAGAAGCCAACTTCCCAGTGATTTTTTTTTTTTTAATACAACTGAGTTAGTCAATCTTAGGGTGCCTTTGTGGAGCTATAATCGGAGAAAACTGCTGTTATCCAATAGGCCCCCTTTTCCTTTTAAATTTATCACTTCTTTAAAAACAAACAAACAAACAAATGCAAAGTGTTTTGAAGATGACATGGAATCAAAACCATCAAAATTTTATGTATCAGCCTTCATTTGAAGTGTACATGGTCCTTTGAGTGGTGGATTCTTTTCTCCAGTCTTCAGCAGACACCCACCCAAGGCTGCGTGTCTTTCTGGAAGACATGCCGAGGTTCATCAATGCCCATTTCCTGCTGTGTTGGCCAGGTGTCCTCTTCTGGAAGGGAAGGGGGGCAAAATCGGTGCTTTCTCCTCTGCTTCATGGCTGGGTGGGTATATGCACACACCATAGAGTGCCTATGGCATGCAGAGAATCCAGGACATCCTCAATGTGTGAGTAGTTGGTGTGCCATTTTTTGGACACACATAGGTAGACAGCAGTTGGGCACCTCCTTGCATGCTCCCTGCCCAAGACTCAGGGAATCCTGGAACTCAGATCCTCCTGGAAGCTATGCTAGGGCACATGGAAGACAGGGAGGTGATTCAAGACAGCCAGCATGGCTTCACCAAGGGCAAGTCCTGCCTGACTAACCTAGTGGCCTTCTATGATGGAGTGACTACATCAGTGGACACGGGAAGGGCTACAGATGTCGTCTATCTGGACCTCTGTAAGGCCTTTGACACCGTCCCCCACAACAGCCTTCTCTCTCAACTGGAGAGGTATGGATTTGATGGGTGGACTGTCTAGTGGGTGAGGAATTGGTTAGGTGGTCGCATCCGGAGGGTAGTGGTCAACGGCTCAATGTCCAGATGGAGATTGGTGATGAGTGGCGTCCCGCAGGGGTCCGTATTGGGACCGGTACTGTTTAGTATCTTCATCAATGACACGGACAGTGGGATCGAGTGCACCCTCAGCAAGTTTGCAGATGACACCAAGCTGAGTGGTGTGGTTGACACGCCAGAGGGATGGGATGCCATCCAGAGGGACCTGGACAAGCTGGAGAAGTGGGCCCGTGGGAACTTCATGAGGTTTAACAAGGCCAAGTGCAAGGTCCTGCACCTGGGTCGGGGCAACCCCCAGTATCACTACAGGCTGGGGGATGAAGGGCTTGAGAGCAGCCCTGCCGAGAAGGCCTTGGGGGTACTGGTGGATGAAAAGCTGGACATGAGCCAGCAATGTGCGCTCGCAGCCCAGAAGGCCAAGCGTGTCCTGGGCTGCATCAAAAGAAGCGTGGCCAGCAGGTCGAGGGAGGTGATTCTGCCCCTCTGCTCTGCTCTGGTGAGACCCCACCTGGAGTACTGCGTCCAGCTCTGGAGCCCTCAGCATAAGAAAGACACGGACCTGTTGGAGGGGGTCCAGAGGAGGGCCACAAAAATGATCAGGGGGATGGAACAGCTCTCCTGTGAAGAAAGGCTGAGAGAGTTGGGGTTGTTCAGCCTGGAGAAGAGAAGGCTTTGGGGAGACCTTATTGCAGCCTATCAGTACTTCAAGGGGGCTTCTAAAAAAGATGGCAGCAACCTTTTTAGCAGGGCCTGTTGCGACAGGACAAGGGGGAATGGCTGTAAACTAAAGGGGGGTAGAATTGGACTAGATATAAGGAAGAAATTTTTTACGCTGAGGGTGGTGAAGCACTGGCACAGGTTGCCCGGAGAGGTGGTGGATGCCCCATCCCTGGAAACCTTCCAGGTCAGGTTGGAGGGGGCTCTGAGCAGCCTGATCTAGTTGAAGATGTCCCTGCCCATGGCAGGGGGGTTGGACTAGATGACCTTTAGAGGTCCTTTCTCACCTAAACTATTCTGTGATTCTATGATTCTATGAATTACAGGATAAGGGTGGGTGTGTGTGTCAGGAAGATGCTGCTCCTTCCAGAGCTATCCGTACAGAATAGCACATGCAGAAAACTGCAGGTGTGGTGGATGACGAGTTCAATGTTAATCTGCAATGTGCCCTTGCAGCAAAAGCCAGCTGCACAGAGAGCAAGAAAGTAGCCAGTAGGTCAAGGGAAAGGGTTATTTTCTTCTGCTTAGCACTTGCGAGACAGCACTGGGAGTCCAGTATGGGCACTGGCACAGGCACAGAAAAGGAGTTGACATACTGAGGTGAGTCTAGCAGAGGGGTGCCATGCGGGTCAGAGGCCGGGTCACAGGACATGGCAGGAGAGGCTGAGAGAAGTGGGTTTGTTCAGCCTGAGGAAGGGAAGGCTATCTAACTATGTAATGGGAGGCTGTGTAGAGAAGACACAGCCAGACTCTTCTTAAAGATGCACAGCCATAGATGAAAAAGGAAACAAATTCTACTTGCCACACAGGAAATGCTGTCTCAATGTAAGGGCAAAAAAAAATCACTATGTGAGTGGTCAAATAGGGTCCCAAAAATACCGTGGGATGTCCATCCTTTGAGATATTAAAAACTCGACTGAACAAGGCCTGGAGTAACCTGCTCTTCCTGGACTTTCTTTGAGCAGGATGTTGGACTAGAAACCTCCAGAGGTCCCTTCCAAACTGACTTTTTCTGCAATCCTGTGATACAGCCCTTTCCCAAGTACCAACTGACACTACTGAAGATCCAGCTGTGGACTGCTTCCTAACTGCAATTTTTCCTGGATGTCAGTGTTTTTGCCATATGATAGGAGAAGAAAGAATGGTGGACAAAGGGCAGGGTGCACTTCCAGAAATAAATCTCATATCTGCAGCTTGGTCCCTGTGCATGTCTAGGGAGACCTGGTGAAAGTTGGTGGCTGGGAGGGAGTCATAGCATGGAGCTGGTTGAACCATGAGTTGTTCAGTTCAGAGCTGGAATCCTGGTGGGGATTTCTGTATATCTGAAACTGAAATGAATCAAAGGCTCAGCACAGTGGGGGGTAAGTCAATCCTGCAATACTTGCCCCAGGCAAAACCAGACCTTCCATTTTTTTAAATAGATCCCCTCAGATGTGTTTGTATTGCAATGGCTCAGTGAGTTACTGCAAGTCAGCTGAAGGGACATAGATGACCCTGCTCTGACTGCAAGGTAAACTGCTTTAACACTTACGGTGGTTTAGACCTATGTGTTTCACCTTCTCGTTGGTCTGGGTCTGCACATGGTCAGTTGTGGGAGTTTAGCTGACACATGGTAACCCATTAAAGTCCTGTAAAGTAGATCATATGCTTCTACCCAAAGAGGAAGAAGATGAAATGTATAAGCTCAGTGCTCTGCAGCAGTCAAAAAGATATGGGGAAGAACAACGGGTGACACAGAGCATGTTTCTAAGCGGCTGCAAAAATACCACGAGCTCCCAGGTCTTGGATGCTGTATGTTTTTTATCCTCATAGAGGAAGCAGTACAACTAGAAAATATAACACTTATGAACTAAATCATGAAATAGCTTTCACAAGAGAAGAGATGACCTAGACTACCAATCACCAGCTTGGAAAAGAGGTGGTTGCAGGGGTGGTAAGACAGAGACGAATGGGGCTAGGTGGGCTAGATGGACCTCTGGCCTTAGGCAGTAGTAGGGATGCTTTTATGGTCCTACTGGCCACACTGAATGCTGCTCTTCTCCGGATGCCTTCTGGTTCACAGCCACGAAACTGAGAGCAGAATCAAGTGCTCTCTGCTTTGTTGTACTTGTCTGAGCTCTGCCGTGAGTCCTTTACAAGTTTTCCACCTGCCTTTGCTCGACCCCAGGGAAACTGATGGCTCTCTGCCAACCTCTGTCAACAGCATGTGCGAGGACAACATTTGCAAGACAAAATGATCAGTGTAAGATTTCTCTGTAAAGAAGAAGAGGGTGCTTTATTAAAAGGTCTGTTCTGCATCTAAGAGGTTAATAAACATTCACTGAGACTTATCAATGTCAAGACTAAAACCAAACAGGAACATGGCAATCTCTTTCTCTTTTGTAAAGGAACTTGTTGAAATAACTGCCTAAGTCTGCCCTCTGTTTATTAAAACAGCTTCGGAAATCTCTAAATCCATTTATCCTGAGGATTATCATCATCTGGTTTCCAGACAACATTCTCATTTCCTCCAGTGAGGTTTTTTGATACCTTAGGCCATTAGCTGTGGTATTGATCTTTCCTTAATACGTGAGATTTCCTACAGCAAAGGCAGCTCTGCATCTAAAAAACCCCAAGCCAAACCTGTTTTATCTGAATAACCAGAATAGCATTTTGTTAGAGACAAAATTTAACATTCTTTGGCTTTTGTTTATAATAAATGTATCAGGGCAGGCTCTGAATACATCCTCCGTGGAATACACTGAGCCTGTTATCAGCTACTTGGGGAAATCCTTTTCCAGAGACAAAAGCTTGTGACATGCCAGTCCTTCAGCTGCTAGTGCTATGGCTTGACCCTGGGGAAAGAGATAATGGGCAGCACTCCGAAATTTTACCTGGCCTTTCCTATCTGCAAATCCACCCTCCTGACAAATCCTGTGCAACTTTCCACAGGAAATTAGTACCAAATCTGTTATTATTCATCCTACATTATCTGACGGGGCTAGTCAGGGTGGTGCCTCTGTAGTACAAATTGAAGGAAGAAACCTTGAGCAAAGGTCTGATAAATTAAATCAGCACACCTTTACTCCTTGTTTCCTGCTTTACAGTCCTGTTTCCCCTTTTCTCTTTCACTTACTAGGCAACGTGGAAAGCCCACAGTTACTCCTCGATTTAAGGAAGACAATCCAGTAACTTTGGGAAGAGGGAGATGGAGGCACCTGGGGAAAGAAGGCCAGAGCATTTGGACCATTAGTAGCTTAGACAGGTGGGAATCTATTGCCTCTTCTTCTGAACTAATCAGAGCTTGTTGAAAAGCTTAAGTTTCTAAGAAAATGTTTTCCCTGTAGCTGTAATCCCGGGGCAGAGAACAAAGAGTTAAATTCATTAGTCTTAGCAGTTGGGATGAACTTGTTTTCCTTTTAGTTCAGCCAGAATCTGCATATAAGCAAGGCTTGTGTCCCCCCCACCCGCTCCATGACTTTGAGCAAGTCTCTCTCTGTGCTAAACATAAACATCACCCAGCCCCATATTGAGTTAATGGGAGGAGGGAGGCTCCTCCAAACATTGCAAAAAAAAAAAAAAAAAAAAAAAAAGATTGACTAAAATTGCCTATCATGGAATAGGAAAAAAATTTGCTAGAATTTGCTTCCTGCTACTTTAGACTTCTTTTGGTGCTTGAAGCATAATGTTCAGCAGTCACAGAGAAGTACGATTTAAAATTTCTATACAAACATCAGAAGAGCCCTTCAATCTATGAAAGTCTTCACTAACACCAAGGAGAAGTCATCATGGCCAAAAAATTCAAATTCAGGTGCCTTAAGTAAGAGTAAGTATATACTTTATCAATTTTTCAGTATGTCTGAGCACTTGCAGATAACACATAAGATGAGTTCATTACAGAAACCTAAATATGGATTAAAGGATTAGTTTTAGATATTAAATTGTGAAAAGTTTAGCTTAGGTAACTTACCAGGGCCACATGGCAAGTTGTTGGATTTCTCTTTATACGTAGAATCACAAATCTTCTTAAATAGGAGGCAGGATGCAGCAGAGGTTCCAGGTTTGTCTTCCTTGTTTGCCACGAACTGCTTCTTCCAGAAACTCAATAGGGAATGAAAAAAACATAGGACTTAGTTTCCTTTCTTAAGTTTCTTTCTCAATTGTATTAACAATGAGGAGTAATCCTGCATAAAAAACGAAACAAACCCCCAAAATATCCCCAAACAAAACAGTTATTTTAGGCCATAGATGCTCAGTCTGCAAACAACTACACCAGCTGATGATATTATCATGTTCAGCTGCTATTTTGCCCTCTGAATTTGTAACTCTCTTTTCCTTTTCCCTTTTTGCAAGCCCTTCAGCTCTGCCAGCAAAATGAGTCCTGTGAACGCTCCCTAACTCAAACAGTAAAAATAGGTGATTAGAGTTATTTTAGCTAGTTTTGGTTGAAGAGGATATACCAGTGCTGAAATGGGGGTGGAGAGGAAGTAATTTTTGGCTAGGAACAGTAACAGCTTCGACATACCGAAGGGAAAATTTGGAAGAGGACACTATTTTTATGAGACAAACGTACTGAGTTCAATCTCACAGCCCTCAAACTAATTACCCTGAGATAAAGCAAGTAGATTTTAACTTTTCTTTAAATAGTGAAGATAATGTGGTAGTGATTTAACAGTAAATGTTATAGCAAACAGATTCAGGACTAGAGCTCAGCCAAACAAGTAAAGTTCTTTCACATGCGGTTTCACGTGGCAAATCATGTATTAAACAAATACCTATGCTTTTCTTAATTAAATGTTTCTGGCCTCCCTCTCCTTCTCCCAAATCATGCCAGTAAAAACTCTGCATTTTTAGAACTATATCTAGTTATATGCAATATCAGTCAGGGTCAAAGGTCTTCCTTTGCTGTTATTTTGAGCCCGCTTGCAAAACAGGAGCTGCACAAAATGTCAGCTCGCTTGTGGCCTGTGAAGGCTGTACTCGAGCAGCACTTCAAAGAGGCAGCTTGGGGGAAATTTGTTCTCAGCTCACTGTGGGGGCCTATGTGATTCACAGAGCCCCCGTCGGCGCTGGCGACAGCTACGTGGCCGGAGCTGTGCATGTCTCTCTCTATGGGAAATAAGGCTTTAAGATTTCACACAAATTAAGAGTTCCTACTTCAGGCAAGGTTTGGATACCTGTTACAAAATCAAAGCAGCTCGTATCCCCTTTCTTATGGAAATAATATAATAAGGAGGCTGGAGTGGCAAATGTGGTCAGTAAGACCTCCCCCATCATAGTTACCTGCTTCTGTCATTAAGCGGTCTGTGAAAATGTTACAGCAAACCTCCACAAAGTTCTTCTTATAATAGCCTAGAGTAAACATCCTTATAATTAGTACAGTGAAAATCAGAAGACAAGGGGTAGAATCATGTTCCTTTGAAATATATGATTCCATTAAGATAAAATAAAATATTTATAGAAATTAGATGAGAATTTTGTTTTGGAAAAAACTCATAAAATGCCAATGATATCAGGGCATAATTTCCTCTCTTTTTTGGAATCAAAATTTCCAAAAGGAAATATTTTTGAAAGAAAAAAGTTAACTAAAATAATTTATGACACATAATAAAGATGTTGAAATAAAAACATTTTGATTTTCTGGCTAAAAAGGAGTTTTTGGATCACCCCAAAACAATCTATTTCTGGGGGAAGAGGGAAATTTGCTTGCAGTGAGAATATCTACTACTTTATTTTGCATCAATCTGAAATAAATTTTATTATCGAAATTCCTCACAGACAAGAAATGTTCCCTTAACATAGACCTGTGTTACATGGACACGGGTAGTAGTCCTGTGACGGCTGCAAAGGAAAGGTTATTTTTGGTGGATAAATTCTGCAGTTTCTTTGGTGCTCCTCTGCGATTAGGGACCCTGAGTGATGAGTGAGGACGACTTAAAGCTGACTCTTGAAAAGCTGATGAGGTTATCACTGCCAGTTCGCTGCCCCCTTCCTCCCTCCCCCCTCTGCCCTACTTTACCCTCATCCCACTCATCAATACCTGAACTACTTTTCAAACAGCTCCAGGACTACAGGGCAGAATTTTAAGGAAAGTAAAGCTGGCGATGAGTTTCCATAAAATGTAATGCTGATGGCTGCAGTGATGGGGAAGCCTAATGGATGAGCAGCTCAGATGTCTTGCTGTGAAGGGCAGAGGGGGCTGCCAGAGGCAGGACTTTGTCTCTTGGCATCTTAATTGCCGGATTTCAGAACTGCACATAAAAATGCAAACCCTAATGCTGCCCCTGGCAGCTTTTTGGAGTTGGTCTGATTCACACCAGCCTACAACACGCTGAAGAAAAGCTTTGAAGAGCTGGGAATGATGGTCTTGTAAGGAACAGGATCAAAACATGTAGGATTTAGGAACAAGATCTGTAAATTAACTGTAAATTTCAATAGCTACAGTAGAAAAGATGAGGCAATAAAAGCAAGTGGTAGCTAAGGAGCTAACTGTGGATCCCATATGGCATATGTCCGCTCCATTAGGAGCAGACTAGGACTGAAGTCTGCTTAGACAGCCAGACAGAAAATGTAGACAATGGCAGTGAGGGCAGTGAAAGGGAATTCTCATCTTTTTTAGTGCCTTTACACTGCCTACATGCAAGTCACAAACTTCTCTACACATCGGTTTTCCTGACTGTGAAATATGCAGTAAAACTGAGCCAAGTGTGGCTGCAGCATTATGGCAGAACCTCTGAGACAGGACCTTGCACACATCAGGGAGTGTGGGTTTAGCAGGGTTTGTAGTAGCACAGCTTTTGGAAAACCAACATTGGAAGACAATGCCAGTTTGTAGACTGCAAGTTGCTTAAAGTCCTCAACTAGAAAATGTTACTTGACAAATATATAGTGTCTTTGTAGCTTCTGGGGGCTGCAAAAAATTTGAATTTCTTCAGCTAGACCAGATGCAAGACTAGGTGAGTTTTTGGAACAAGAGGTTGTCCAGAGAGGTTGTGCGTTCTCCATCCTTGGGGGTTTTCAAGGCTTGACTCAATAAAGCCCCGAGCAACCTCCTCTGATCTCATAGCTGACCCTGCTTTGAGTAGGAAGTTGGGTTACAGAGCTCCTGAGTTCTTTTCTAGGCTGAATTATGATCTTATTTTTATTTTCCAGTACCAATTAAAGCAAAACAATATCAAACTATGAGCAAGAGAATTTATGCAGATTACTTACTGGTCCCTTAGTATTGCTAATGAGTGCAGAAACAAAAAAGGTCCCCCCATCCCCTAGAGGATCTAGGGGAGGCATCTAAGGAGAGCATGCCTTATATGCGGGGCATGACTCCTGAGGTGTTAGCAGGTATCAGTCCCCGCTTAGTGCACCAGTGAAAGAGACAAGGCTTTCTACTTTGCTTGTCACACCTCCCCTACACACTCCCTTCTGCCATTTGTAATTCCTGCTGTGAGATGCAGCAAAGTCTTCATTTCACTTCCCTGTCAATATTTATTGTGCATGTGTAATTTGAAGGTTTTAAGATAATGAAATAAAATTCTTGCCTGCATTCATCAAGCTGAATATGTCTGCAGCATACAAATTGAATACAGAACGACGTAAAACTACCATAGGAGACAGTGAAATAGATCAACCTTTGTGTAATTGAATGAACAAATTCTCAGTCATAGCAGTGATGCCAGTGGGCAAAAGGGATTGTGGCCTCCCAGGTCCCCCAGCAAAACCCTTTTCTGGCAATTACATGACTTCAAAGTTGGCAAATGCCAAAGATTCATCAGCAAACGATCTTTGTTTTCACACTACTACATAAAACATGTAAGACGCTTGTGGAAGATGTCATTTTAAGGAATGTGTCCGTTTAAAGGAGCAGCTCTTATAAGCGAAGATAATTTTAGGTTTTAGAATTAGAAATGGTCTGCTATGCTTTAACTGCAAGTAGTGACTTATGGTTACTGCCTGGAAAATGTAGTTCACCTGAAAATTATTATCTTAAGATTGCCTAAGTATCACTGGCTAATGTGAACAGAGTCTTGATTAAGGCAGTTTTAAGGGGGTGCATTGCAGGGTATAGAAATTTAAAGGAAAACAGTGTTTTCCCAGAGCTGTTCACATCTTTTTCATAATCAGTCAGACCCTCTTTCTCCCACCCACATTATTTTGATACTGATGAATTCATTTACATAAATTATTAGATATTGAGTGGGGAGACAGAGTGAGAGAAAGAAAGGAGGGGAAGTGTCTCGGGCAATTCCTCTGGGGTCAGTGGGGGAGGCTACCAGAAGGGAGTTGAAAATCAGGACAATTTAAATTAGTCATTGGTAGCTGAGAAAGTAGAACAATACCCTAGACACATAGTGAAATGTGGAGGAAAAGGGAAAGAAATCTCTGGATAACTGTATGGATACAAAGATGTTCCTGGGCCTGCATTAGCAGAGATTTCTCAAGTCCATAACAGCTCAAAGCACGTAGTGGATTTAAAGGGAAAGAGAAACAAAAGTGAAAGCTTTATTATTATTTTCATGTATTAGCCAAAACAGGGGAAGGTATCTTACCTACCACAGCTCAGAATAAATGAACTCCTACGGGGACGAAGGGAACCATTTTAAACAATTCAGTTTGATTGCAGATGTCTACATCCCAGGTGAATTTGTAGTCTTGGGGCTGAAGTCTTACTCATGCTCTACAAAAATGGGAGAGAAGCCAAACACATCAGTGTCACATTGAAACCAGGGCCCTGGGGAAGCAATCCCTCCTGAGAAACTCCCACTGGATGCTGGTACCGCAAATCATGTGTGATTTATACTTGTGCTCTGATTACAGCTAGTTGGGAATTATTTTTAGCTTTCAATGGAGCAGATCCTCAGCTAATGTTTCTGAGCAAAACCAGAGAAACAGAAAACCATCCAGAATAACCAAAAGAGTAATGACATCAGCTGGAAACTAAGTTTAAAGGTACCTCACAGCTCAGTGCTGTAAGCAGGCAAGTGAAAAACTGAACTGAGATCCCTTCTATGCCCAGTTTGGCCTATTGGTTATTCTGGTTAGTGCAGTATTGTGCTGTGAGTGTCACCGTGGGCAGCTGACTGCTGCTGATCAGTCAAGAAGGGCTCTGAAAGACTCGCGGTGTTGTAGCCCATCGCTTTTCTGGAGAGTCTCTCCTAGCCAGTTCCCAGCTGGAATCTCTTGAATTGCTTATATCTGTTTTTACTCAGGGTTTGACTTCAAACAACACCGCCACTGCCCCCCCCAAAAAAAACCAAGGGGGGGGACGGACTGGGGGTACTCTAGGTCATCACACAGACTCGGTAATTCACAGATTTATAGTTTCTCCCTCTGGCGATTCCTTCCCAAACACCCGAGAGGACATGAAAACTGCTGAGTGCCTATAGTCCCTTCTTTGTATTTAGGATCCCCCTAGCAAGGCTCTACATTGCAACTGGGTTATTTTGCATTTTTTATTCCCTTCTGTCTGTTGCCTGATTGTGGCTGTAAAAGAGAAGACTGAGGGCTTGTGTTTGACTTCTAACTTCACCTCTGCTGTGTGTAATCAGTGGTGTTTTTCAGGCAGAAAGAACACGGGTAAAGTCTCATGTTTGCCTTTTGTTCCACATGAAAGGATATCACACATCCTGTTGTTCAGTAGTCAAGGTTATTCATCTTGGCTGCCTGCCTGCTTCTCCCATTACTTGTGCCTTAAACTGTGCCTTATTCACTTTCCTGTAGCTTAACGTGCCACTGGTTTCCTTGCTTACCCCAGGCTTGCCAAGGCGGCAATGGGGAGAGTTAGTGGTGGGCATGGTGCTTTCTAGTTATCCATACTTCTGACACCCTCTATCTTACCTGAGTTTGGCATAACAGAAATGTCACATGTATGTGCCCTTAGTTCACACCGTGAAATACTTAGGGGTCATACAAGTATTAAAATTAACATTCTGACTCAGAAGGTAAGACCAAGACATAAATCTGGAGTCAGCAATTGCGCTCTTGGAAGTGCCATCCTCTTGAACCCACGCTGGTTTGGCACTGCAGAAGGGGACCACAAGAGCTCTGTTCCAGGAAGGAATATAATTCTGAAGTCCAGTTTTGTTCCAAGCCAGAATGAAACCCAACAAAAATATTGATAATCTCCATGAATGAAAAATTCAGGGAGAAATAAAATACTTCTTGAGAACACAACAGCTTCGTCCGGACTTTCCTTTTTTAATACACTGTAATCTTATTTTTATCTTTTTTTTAAATCTTTTTTTTTTTTTTTTCTTTTGGTCAGAACTAAGCACAGAATGAGAAATGAAAATCCTTATTTTCAAATGTCAGAAATGGGACAGACTGACACTGCTGTCACACCTCTCCCCTTCTACTCCTCCTCACCCCTTCCCAGTTCTTCCACATGAAATTTTGGCAAAAATAGATGAGAATTTCCATATGTGAAGTAAGTGATAAAAGCACCCACGCCAGGCTCTGATGAAATCTACTGTCATCCCAATCTGACATGACATTGACAAGCAAGGTGATTGATCTGTAGGGTCTACCTTACAGTGACAAGCACAAAAGTGTGAGATCTGGCTACCAACCAGAAAATGTACTGGTAGACTTAAAGCAATGTTTCAGCAAGTCCTAAAGTTCTGCTTAGACCTGGGGGCCTGTCATAAACTGCATCTTCGTATCATTGCTGCTTTGTTTCACAGGGATAGTGGTGAGACACCTCAGAGTCTAGGGGGCTGCCCCTGTCTCAGGGTGTGTTTGTGCTGAAGTTTGATGCTTGAGAAGGTGCATGGGAAGAACCACTGGCGTAGCAATCACGCTGGTGGAATGAGTTGCTGTTCCACAGCTAAGTGTCAGTTGGGAAAACTGTCATAGTTCTGCACTGCAGAGGTCCCAGTTTGAATACATGAAGACTTGAAGCCTTGATTTTCTATTCCTTCATATGTCCACAAGCACTTTTTAATGCAAAGGATTAGCAAATAGTGCAATAGCTTTTTGTGTGCTTGAAGTTAGTCTTCACATAGGGCTGCCATTTTTCCCCTCAGGGTTTCTCAGAGAGAAATGAGCGTACACAGGTTGTGCAGTGTATGTGCAGTCAGCCCATCTGTTGCATCCTGGAAGTGTCAGCCATGTAGTGTGAGTGCCCAAGCAGAGTGAAGGCTGCCATACTTATTCTTGGGTTTTCCTGGATGGAAATCTGTGCAAACACAGTGGGTGCCCTGCAAATACATATGGACTGAAAACTAGCACCTCTAGGAAGCATTAGTCATGCTGGGCACACACTGTAGGGATGTTCAGCACGTATACTGTGGTCATACCCAGGATCTGCCCTGTGTCTACACAGACAGCAGCACCCCCCTGATAGAGTGACTAGATATCCAACATCACAAATATCTTCTCAGTTAGCTCCAGGTCAGCTGGGCTGTTGAGGTAACTTCCATGAGCCCAAGTGTTGGAAAAACTCTAATAAACAGGGATGACATGTGAGAAGCTGTGCAGAGATGCAGGAGTGTTAGGAGGGTTCAAGGAGCACTCATGAGTACAACAAACCAGTGGGTTCCCTCCATGCTTATACTAAACCCCCTGTTCACTCTTGTCAGATTCTCCTCTGAGACGTCCAGTATTGCATCTTCGCCATTATCTCCTGTTCCTGTGATTGCTGCCCACTCCCTTTCCTTCTTGTCTAGCCCAACCTTTTCCCCCAGATCGCTTCTGTTTCCCACCTTATCGTCCCTTCATGTGTGCTTTTGCTTCTCCCTTACTACATCTCCTGTCCCTGCTGTCTCTTTCTCTCCTGGGCTGGAAACCAGGCAGCACATCTAATTTCCCCTGGATAACTCCATCCAGAACAGCTTTGGGCATTCTAGATCCTGGGAGGTGTTGCAAAGCCACTAGAGCTTCCCAAAGTCTGTGCTGACCCCTTAGAGCTTCCTATCTTGAGGTCAGTGTCTCACTGAGCTTTGTCTCAATAAGGAGATGTGCCTTGCTGGTTAGGAAATGCTGGCCTGTAATAATATATTTGAGTCAGATTGTCTGTGAGGGACAATCTGTGTCCCTCTGTGTTGTGGGAACCGCTTTGGGAATGGGCTTGCTTCCCTGTCTAATGCAAACTCATCTTGCCGTCCCAGAGTCCCTGGTGAGGTTAGCAGCTGTTTGGCAGTGTGAACAGTAAGAAGCAACAGTTTCTTCATGGACGTTTTGGGAGGCTGTAGTTGGAAAACCAGATCTGCTGATTTGTTCCACTAGACATTTGTGGAGGTCACATAAGATGGACTTATCTGCCAGTGGAGGAAGCCTCATCTTACATAAAGTTGTTTTCAAAGCCTTTCAGAAGCAGGTTTTCCCATTGAATTATAGCAAGAACCAGGGACAGATCTGCCACTGAGCTGTTATTGTTACTTTTGCTCACTGTACTACCAGTCCATGGAGTTTCTCCACACTTGTGCCCATGTAACAACACTTGCTTTTCTCCCTTGCTTTCATGGCTGTGATGGTTGATGTATACACACTTCTTCAAATCACCTGTTTCAAGAGGCATCACTTGACTATTACAAGGGCAGCTATTTTCCAGGGGAAATAGCAGAACTGCCCTAAGTGTTTACTGTAACCTCTTGGCTTCTGACAAATCTGTGTCGTCTGTCTAGAGGGTAAATTGGTTTAGCATCTTTTTCATCTTTTGTTAAAAAGTAACTCTTTTACTCAATTCATTACTGCATTGCCTGTTTCTGAACATTTACATCCCCAGTGCCTGATGATGGAATTTCCAGAAATTCCTCTATTACTTCCTTAATAAGAAAAGAAAATTTTCAAAATAGAATATGTGACTTTTTAAGCTTTTTGAAGGATGTTGGTTTCTCCCAGGGAATTTGGGGAGGTTTCTCTGCTGCCTGAAGGCAAAGCTCAGTTTCTATTTCTGCAATCAGACAATTGAGGATAAATCAGCTTACCAACAGGCAGTGTGAACTTGCAGAGGGAAGAAAATATACACAAAGGCCATGCAGCCAAACCACAGTAGAACCAGGACTGTGTACATGGGACGATTTCACTAGAGGTTTTTCATCTGTTGGGGCACAGGAAAAGAAAATTGGGATTCTGGAACTCTGCTACTGACTTTGCCAGAAAATCACAGTGAGATGCCAGGAGAAAAACTTCAACCCAATTGCAAAAAGCTGTGTCTCATATAGGTTTTTTGCTGTGTTTTTCTTCCGAGCGACTGTTACTGTGATGTACTAACATGATTGCTGCATTCAGTGTGATTACAGCTTCAACAGCTTCTCATGTGAGTAAGCATGAGTAGGAGCAATGTTTAATTTCTCTGTGACCGTATAACATTTAACAACCTTCTAGCGCAGTGAGCAGGAAAAGTTAGCTTTACCTGGTGGTCTGAGATATTTTGCTGCAGGCTGCTGTGCTACAGAGGGTAGGTTTATAGTGTGCACCCTTTCTAAGTAGATGCTATTATTTACCTGTTGGATTTAGAAAGACACCCATTAGAAATAGCATGCAGGCACTGTAATGTCAGACTCTCATCATTTCTAGTACCTGTCATTGTTAATCAAATGCTAAAAGGTATTTTGAGAGTCCTAACAGCCACTGGAGTCTATCCTTCCTTCCCCATCCCTACCTCTCACCCCCTGCTTCTTCATTTACAATGCAAAGAAGAAAGTGCTTGGTGACATTAGAGCAGGTATGAAGGTAGGGTGGAACTGACAGCTCTCCGCAGTGAAGTACCTCCATCAGTGGGGATTACGGGAGAGTAGGGACAGCAGGAAAGGGAAAGATGAAGTGATCCTATTTATAAATGTATTCCCCCACTCCCTGTCTGTACCATACAGATATCTCAGCAGCGCAGATGGATCTGCATACTGATGAAGACATGGGGCATCTATGAAAAATGCTGGATCTGGCTGAGCTCCCTGCAGGCACAGGGTCTGCTTTCGCTTCTATTAGAGCCCAACACGCTCGCATTTTTCAAAGCTTGGACATGCATGCCAGGTTTTGGAGTTGCTGTTGTGGCTTTGCTTCTGCCTAAGAGCAAAGACCAGTTTCCACTTCAGCAGTCAGGTAGAAGAGTGCAAAGTGACTGAACAAGAGGTGGAACCTACAAGCAAGAGGTAACTTCAAATCAGCTCATCAGTAGCAATGTGAATAGGGGAAAATTAGTATCACTACAAAAAGGCCATGTAGGATTACCAGCCAGAATGCTTGGAGAAAGCCAGCTCTGTCAAATATAAGAGATCAGGTTGCTGAAGTGCCTGGAGGATTGTAGAGAAAAATCTGGGCAGTTCCTCAAAGCCTAGACATTGTGCTACACCAGTACTGTGAGAAACATAGCAGAGTTACTGTAGTTTCTTTCACAGTGTGTACATCTGACAGGGCCATATGAATATCAGCGAAGTGGTGCAATACCCCATGGAGGCAGGTATGAGAAATCACATCTTTTCGTTACAGACATCAGAGAGTCAAGACGGTCGAGGTTCTTTGGTTCCAATGTACTGAACAGACAACGCTTCCTCTGGAGTCAGTGGGAGATGTGGGTGTCCAGCGTGCCCCAATACCAGGCCCTCAGTAACTGGCCTGAGATCACACCGCAAACCAGTGACAGAACTGTTCAGAGCTCAGGACTTGCGACTCTCAGGCCGCCTGCTCTTCCTCTAAGATAATCCTACCCTATAGTCTTATGCCAAAGTGTTCGGAGAAGGAAAATGACTGGGAAGGGTAAAGTCTGTGTTCATAGTCTATGAATTTCCTTTATTAAAGATCAAAGGATGCCACTTGAAGTTTTGGGGGACTGGGATGAAAAATATTAGTGTCTGAAAAAATGCTAACCCCACAAAGGTCCCTCTTTAATATGCTAGCACAGATGGAGTGATCTCCTGGAGGCCAGGGCAACTGTGATCCTTGATGAGCTCCTTGTATATGTAAGCTTCCCTTAATTCTCTTTCTTATCCATGATAGCCTTAGTGCCCTTTCTAAAATGGGTCTTATGCCAGTTCCTGATGAACAAATTTCTGTGCTGCAAGAAACATTGTCACAGCTGACTGCAGTGAACCAGGCAGAAGCGAAAGACCTGGAGACTCAGAAATCTCTTAGGAAATCTTTCTGGAAAGGAGAAAAATTTACACTACAGTAAGCCCAAGTAGAAATGTTGGGTCTGCCTGGCTCATCTGTTGACCCCAGCTGTCAGAGCTGCAAGCTGCTTTCAACTCCACACGTGAGGAAGGACACCTGCTAGGACAGGGGAGCACCACGCACCCAAGGTCCCTCCTTTTTATCCCTGATGCTGGCTTGCTTCGAGCCACCCTCCTAGGGCAGACACATGGCTAACACAGCAACATTCCCATGTTGAGCGGCTCCCAGGAACCACAAGAGCAAATCTACCTTTGTAAAGCGAGCCACTTGAAATACCATCCAAAGAGATCTCGAGAAAGGTTTTGATCTTTCCTTCCAAGTGTGGACCAGACATTGCTGCCAGCACAGACTGTTCAGCCTGATCAGCATGATAGATACTCCTGCAAGGAATACAATTTTAGCTGTTTTAGTACATATCTGCCATTACCATCTGCTATTTGTTGGCATGAATGTGTACTATAAGAAAACTAAGTTCAAGGGAAAAAAAAGGGCGTCATGAACCCTTTAGAGTTTCAAGTTCATTCTAGGGTTTGGATTTTGTTTTGTTTTAAACATCAGATATTCTCACACAAAGCACAGTATGTTTTCTGTGCTTATGTTCTTATGTTCTCTTCTTTCTTTTTTTTTGTGTGAGCATTTCTATTGTTAGAGATCTTCAAACAAGGGTACCGTCCTTACAATAAGCACTAGAAACTCAGTTAACTTGGTAGGATAGTCCATACAAGATGTAGAAGACCTTCTCAAGATGAGTAGGAGGGTTTTCAGATGATGTGCTTGAAAGAGTCTCACTGTATTCTTGACCAGGACTTCAGTCTTTCTCCTTCTTTCACTAGGATTTTCTGTCCCAGTTAACCTGAGACGACTAAAGAGGGGCCTGAACAGAAAACCATCCACAGGAATATGAGAGACATCAAATAGCTTCATCCCTCCCTGAAAGTAATAATGTAGAAATTTGGTGTGCGGTATTAGTGAGAAATATTTGTACAGTGCTTTGAAGTTAGGAAGCACTATATAAATGCTAAGTATTATTAACTACATGAATCAGCCATCTTCAGAGAAATCTAACACTGTTAAAGATGGGAGAGCAGTCTCTTTCTTTCTTAATGATAACCAACCCCCAACCAAGTTATTCATTAAAAAAATACTTTTAAAAATAGATCAAATGATTTCCCCATCCCGTGATAATACCTTTGATTGCCCCCATGTTTCAGTTCACTGTATCATCTGAGAGATCAAAGGATGTGTCTGAAGCTGGCAAACCAATCCCACAAAGAAGAAAACCTTCTTCTGTTGTAGATAAACAAAATACAATTTCCAGATAACATCATGGTGCTGATCAAAATAGCTGCTTTTCCAATTAGATTTCAAAGAATTCTTAATTGTTATTGATTTAATTTGGAGATGTGCAGATTTTTCCAGTCAGGAACCTGTTTCACAGGGAGCTTATTACCCTGGGGATTTCAGTTACAGACAGGTTTTAGTAAGCAGCAACAGCCTGGCTGTCAGGCAGGTGACAATAAAAAGGGAATCTGTCCAGATACAGGAGACAGTGCTATTTGTGTTTCTGTTTCCTGCAATAATTTAGAGCACGTAGCCTTATCCGTTCTGAAATGGAAGCAGACTTCACATCTACATAAAGGCACTTGCCTTTAAATTGTAATAGGCAGAGTACCTAAATAAAAATCTGTCTTATCTATCTACTTAGTTACCACCTCAGTCTTTCCCTCTGTTTTTATACTTATTAACTCAAACCATGGGGGTCCGCCCTGAAACTACTTCTCCTTGCTATTCCCAGATCAGATGCCCATGTTCAGTAGAGAGAGAGATATATATAGAGAGATATTTATTTGTAGTTTGCTGTGCAATAAATAAATAAATAAATAAATAAATAAAGAGAGGATTCTATAATGTCTGCTGAGCTGCCATTTCAAAGTCAGGTAAAACAGCACAGTGTGGGAAGAATGGAGGGAAATGGGGACAGGTGACATTTGGAGCAGAACAACATGAGATGATTTCCTGTCAAGCAGCAATAACAGGAGGAAGAACGAAAAATAGCCCCCCGAAGAAAATTGTTCTGTCCCAGGCAAATGACGGTGGAAGGATTTCTAATCCTTTGGTAAAGTGACGGGGGGATTTAATCTTGTCAGGTAGGTATGACAGTGTCAGGAAGAGTGACTCAGGAAAGGTGAGTCAGAGCCAGATGCCATCGGGAAAATAAGTGCCTGACCCATGAGCAAGATCCGTCGCTCGGTGCCTTCTTGCAAGGCAGCTGCAGTACAGCTTAACAGCAAAGCACAGCTATCTGTGCATGCCACGTCCCGCATGAACCATGATGGGATGCTCTACCAGGTGGGGAATTTGCTATCGAGAGGAACAGAGAGGGCCTGGGTAAAAGTCACTAGTAACACCAGGAAAAAAGATTAAGGCTGGTGCCATCAGGGGAAAAAATGAAGAAGGGCTTAAAGAAGCCTGGAAAGCAATGAATGATGTGGAGAGAGATGAGAAAAGCACCTTCCTGTATGTTTTAAAGCACTGCACTGGCCTCAGGACACCTGGGTTCCTCTCCGGCTGGATTTACTGCCACCAGGCACCATGGAGGCAAGGAGCTGATCATTTAATCCTAAAACAAAAGACTGAAAGGGGTATAAATCTTCTCCATCAGGGCAAAAGCCAACCTTTAACTTTATGAATTATTTCCAGTGATGCTGCATTTCTAGGACCCACGCAGGAATGCATGTGCCTGGATAGCTATACACTTTCTATAGAGTATTTCTATATAAATCACCAGGCCATACACTCTTTATATAGAAAGAGTCCCATTGCTAACAGTTTGAAAGCACTAGAAACCCATGAGACATCCTTTCCATTTTGGGTTTCTATTTCCCAGAGGCTCTGAGAAGCACCAGAACTTTTGGATCCCTGTGAGCAGAATCTATTTCTTCCAGACACTGTACATTTGGGCTGAACTTGTTCAGAAAAAAAGATGGTTATGAACCGATTCCCAGCTCTGTCTTCCAAGCAACTTCATCTAACTACAACAGGCTTTTTCTCCAAAACCAAGGTTTCTAAACAGCGTTATTAAACATCAGCTGTCTATTTGATGATACAACTGACTCTGTAGGCAACCAAGCCAAAAACACATCTGCTAAAGTCAAGCTCACATTTAGGTTAAGTTTAGCCTAATCTCAATAGCGATCATATTTTATCCATCATCCTACAGGAAAATGGTGTTTCATTAATAAAAGACATTGTAGAGGACATTTCCATTAGATGACAACATTAGGGGGCAGTACTCAGCTAGCAACCAGTCCTATCAGTTCATTGAACAGCTGTGTTTATATGGGGTTGTTTGTACAATTTATGTTTGAGTTTGTTTTAACCTTACTTTATTGCTACTGGAGAAACAATAGATCTTTTTCCATTACAAGTCATCGAGTGCCACATTAAAATCCAGCAGGAGGGGTGAAACTTCCCATGCCCCTGTTCTCCACAAATCTCTGATTATATATATGTATATTTTTGTAAACAAACAACCCCTGCGCGGTCTGAGATGCCTTCTTAGTGAGCTGCCAGAACTGTATTGCATCCATCCAGGTTCTTATTTTGCTTTTTCCCTGTGACTGCATGCCTGATCTTTTCACAGGAGAGTGGATGTCCCGTTTCTCAGTCCCCTGGCCAGATCAGGCACATGATCCACACGGTTCTGTAGGGTGGGCACCTTAGGCCTTCCCCTGTATCCCTTCAGTGGGTAGGTAGATCAAACATTATTTCAAGCATCTCCTCCCTTTTCTGGGCTTTGTCTCACCCCAATCCACCCCTCTGTTTATGACTTCTCCTTTCTTCCTTCCTACAAGGGAACATCACCTCCTCCTCTACATTTTGCTTTTCTGCCCCACTCTTGAGTCCACTGCAGAAACCAAATCTGCAGTTTAGGGGGAGAACCTTGTGTGACCCTTCCCCGGTCTGTTCTGGAAGCTTAACCCCATTCCCTTCTGAGACTGATTTGGGCTCCAGCTCTCCCAAATCCTCACAGTAATCCAAGCCTTTCCTTCCTTAGTCGTCTTATTCCTGCCAGAGACACCTTCTGTTGCAGCAACCAGGTTGCTGGGAATGGTACTGTGGGAGTGTTGCCCTGTCCTCCATGTGAAGCTCAGTGCTCTGACTGAGCTCCTCTCGACTCTAGGTCACTAACATCAGCCATCACGGCTGTATCTCAGCATCCCCAGCATTACCTTCTGTGGTATACCTAGCTTTCATGCCGTGGTTTTCCATGTGCATCCTACCCTGAGAATCGGGAGTCCCAGCACAATTCAGATGCCCTGGCCTGCTGTCAGTGGCTTTGCTGTTACTACACATCATCTCCTGGATTGATGCCCTCTTAAGAAATACAGCCATTCTTGGCATCATCTCTTACAGGCTGAATGCCAAGGTATAATGCTCTCAGTCCTGCCACTATGTCATCCTTGCTTCTCCCTGGCCCTGTCCTGCATCTCTGGAAAATGGTCATCTTCATGGATGCGCTCCATGTGCCCTTTCTTTGGATCCTGCTCGTTTCCCTCTGTTTATCACCATCCCAAATTGAGATTCCTCAGTCCTACCTGCCTCCCTGATACTCCTTGAGCAAGTTAACAAAATATTGGTGGTGAAAACGGGGAGAAAAAGCCCATGGAAACCCTTACCTCATGGTATGATGGCATGTTGTATCCATGATCCACACTCATGAGCAGGAGTTTCCATTTACAAACAGAGAAACTGAGGACCAAAAGCTGGCTTGATTTACCAAATGTCAAAAGCAGGTGTGGAAATAGGAGCAATTCTCCAAATACCCTGCCCGGTACATATACACTCCATCTTGGCGCTGGCCACTTTAATTAATAGCTGTGCAAATTTACAGCCAATGATGACAACTATTTCCTCACACAACGTGTAATCAGCCTACATCTGCCATAAGAGGTCAAAAAGTCAGACACCAGAGCTGGACTTTAAATACTGTTCTTAATAAAGCTACCAGCCCAAAACCAGCTGTGGTTTTGCTAAAGTTGCCTCAAGCCTCCAGATGTGAACGTAGCAGCAATGGGTTGAGGAAGAGCCATCCTCGCCATCCCCAGCATCGCCTTCTGCAGCATCTATTTAGTGCTGCGGGAAGGATACCAAGCGTGATGGACTGAAGCTAGAAGCCTTTACACCAAATTCTGTCTCCCAAATGCTTCCTCAGCTCATTCCATCTCTGTGACCATGGCAGGTACATTGATCTAGCTGACAGACTAGGGTCCTATAGCTCAGTTTTATATAGATGAACTATAATTTTAGTAATAGGATGTTTAAATAATATTGTGTCACTTTTACATCTCACCTCCCTTTCCTTTGAACGAAAGCGCCTGTCTCCTTTTGACGGGTGGAGATTTTTATTTTTTTTTCTTCTCCTTTTCCCCACAAAGTCTTTGCCTGAAGGACATCAGGAGTCATAATAATGGCTGATGCTTTCATGAGATCCTTACAGATTACAGCTAAATGGAACGGTGCTGTAATGTGATTACCTCCCCACTCTTACTCCTGCTGTGCCATGTAATGGCATGGTGGGGCTCTCTGCTGGGATTAAAGCCAGTCAGACTGAAAATTGACTTGCCTTGGGGGCCATCAAGCAAATTTAAATGGCTACTTCAAGATTCTGCCTGCCAGTGAGCCATTTCTTCAGCAGATTAGCAAAATGAGTGAAATATGGAGACGAGAAGGCAGTAAAAACTGTGCCATTAGGCATACACGCTCTCTCTCCCCCCTTCTTTCTGATTTTGCTCTAAACACTAATTCTAGTTCCTTGTAATTTCTCTCTGTGTTCTGCTTCATGCCAGAAATGGGAAGGGAGCTCAGCACAGAAAAAAAGCTGCGACCTAACCTTCACTGTGCTTCAGGTGGGCTGGGGGAGCAGGAAGGAGGGGAGGAGGACTTGCCCTTCTCTTTATGCATTTTCCCTGGGGATAGAGGCTCTTCTAGAGAGAATTCAGAATATATAAACTTGTTTCCTGCTTGGAGTCACCCTCGGGTGTAATTCCTCCTGCAAGGCTAAAGCTGAGCAATGGGAAGGAATGACTGTCCCCTAGTGCTCTTGTGATCAGGCTCTTCTCTGCTGTCACAGCCACAGGGAACATCTGCTCCCTCTCTCCTGTGCTTACATTGCACTGGGTTGGGGGCTTGATTCCCTTTGCACTGAAACCTCCTGGTTGTCACGAGACTATAAAAGTCTCAACTGTATGACGGCAGTCTGGGTACAAACAGGTTCTCTGGCTCTACAAGCACCCATTTGAGGTGAAGGCTCATTGTAGCAGATTCTCACCAGTCATCTTGTACTGGGAACAACGTTGGTGTCTGAGGAGGATTCATGTCTACTCCTTTGTCATCCAGTGGTCTTTGGTAGCTCCAGCTCTACTTAAATTCCTTGACTTTTCAGATTATGTGAATGTTTAGGTACTCCCATGAATAGAAATGTTTTCCCATTTTTCTCAGACCCCAAGAATGCTGAGATAGAACTAGTGTGATCTTAGCCTATTTACAGAAAGACATTAATGAGATGTGACTTTGAATACCGCAGTTATACTGCAACTTTCCTTGGCAGCTCAGCTTAGCCTTTTTTTCAGCTATTTTCTTAATATTCTGTCTAAAAATTTCCCTGATGCAGATGAAGTTTAATTACTTCTTTCTCTATCGTTGCTGACTAATGATAATAATTGCTTCCTGTCCTCTGGTGCAACATTCTTTTCTTTATCTGCAGACATTTATTGTGTTTCCCCTTGGTATTATTTCCTCTACTTTGAAATTGCCCAGAAGCATAGTCCTATTTCTTGTCTAGCTGCTAAATAAAACCCAGAAATATAGCAGTGAGAGTGAATCCTGGGTGGTGGCAGGGGACAGACAGGTGGGATGACCCAGGAAACCAGCATTGGCAGAGAGTTTTGCTCTGCAGTAGGTTGCTTTGACAGCTCTTTGACAACTTACGCAAAAGGAACTGATGGTCTCAGCTCAGATACTAATGGACTAAATTCTACATTACAAGTACTGGTAGTTACTGTCTTTATTACAGGTAGTTTCATAACAGAAATTCAGGCCTGGGTGCCTATAGAGATTGACACATCATTTTTCCTCTAGAAAGTCTCTTTCCAAAGATGGAAGGAAGGAGCCACTGGTTCCATTTTTAGAGATGCAAAGTCAAGAGATGCAGTGAGTTGCCCAAGGTCACAGAGTCAACAGGAAGAAATATGTCTAACTCCCAACTTCCAGGCAGTTTCCCTAAATCATGTTGTTTAAGTATTCACAATTTCTTTCAGCATAATAAAACTCTAATTATCTTCAGAGGTGCAGGATGAAGACTCCAAGGCTTAGACAAGACTAATCACATGATTACAGCTCCAAATGTAGTTTTAAGCATTTTTCTGGCTTGGGGTCTTCTTTTTTCAGGTAAATCTGCAGTCAAAATCAGGATCTACAGGGAAACTCAGCCAGTGTGTTACGCTTCTGTCACTGATTAGACCACACACTCGTATTTTTCCCAATTCATTTTTATTAACCAACTTTTTCTCAAATGCAAAGTTTTTTCCTGCTTCAGGGAAAAAAAAAAGAATTACAGCTCCATGGGAAGAAAGAGACAGATTTTGTTATCTGCTAATAGCGTACATGGGACTTCTTGAAAATATCTGTAAATAGGTCTTCATTTAGCTAGCAAGGCTGGCTACAGATGAAACTCCTCAAAGATTCTTTCAAACATAGTGTCTTATTTTTTACCAAGGAGATGCACCTGAAATTTAAATGCCTCTCAAGCAGAGTTCTCCATTCTGGTGATTTATATAGAAATAGCTTCCAAATCCCATCTCCAGACACCAAAGACCTTTGGGAAAGAAGTGTGAAAACTGGCATCTTTTGGGAAAGGTGGAGGTTGCCTTATTACTCAAGGTAGAGGTAGCATGGTTCACTGGATAAGGCATTGAACTGAGACTGTGGAGTTTCTGCTGTTTCACTTGCTGTGCTCACCTTTCTCCTTTTGTGTACTTAGATTAAAATTGCATTGAGGCACAGTCTTTTTCTTAGTAAGCATTTCTATACCACCTAATACAACATTGTTCCCTATCTTAAGAGACACTTCTGCATGCACTAAAAATAAAATGAAATAAAATGAATAAATAAAAGAGAGTAAGCCGTGACTCTCTTAACTATTTGCTTATCATTTTTCTGCCACTGTCAGCTCTTCATACTGTATACCTTGTCTGTAGGTAAATATCTGATAAAGACAGACTTTGTCCAAAACAGCTGAGATACTAATTTGAGAACTGGAAGAAAGTAAAAATAGAGGAAGGAAACAGATATAAACACGGTAGTTGCACTGGGTCTGGCTGGGGTGGATTTAACTTTCTTCATAGCAGCCTGTATGAGGCTACGTTTTGGATTTGTGACTGAAACAGTGTTGATAACACACTGATGTTTTACCTATTGCTGAGCAGTGCTTACACAGTGTCCAAGGCTTTTCTGCTTCTCCCACTGCCCCACCAACAAGTAGGCTGGGGGTGCACAAGAAGTTTGGAGGGGACATAGCTGGGACAGCTGACCCCAATTGACCAAAGGGATATCTCATACCATATGACACCATGCTCAGCAATAAAAGCTGAGGGAAATAAGGAGGAAGAGGGGAGCATTCGTGGTTATGGCGTTTGTCTTCCCAAGTAACCATTACATGTGATGAAGCCCTGCTTTGTAGTAAGTGGTTGGACATCTGCTAGGCAATGGGAAGTAATGAATGCATTACTTATTTTGCTTTGCTTGCACACAGCTTTGTTTCACTTACCAAACTGTCTGTATCTCGGCCCATGAGTTTTCAGCTTTTGCTCTCCAGATTCTCTCCCCTGGGTCCCGCTGGAGAGGAAGTGAGTGAGTGACTGGGTGGGTGCTTGGCTGCTGGCCAGGGTCAACTCACCACAGTAATAAACATCAGACATCCAACCAGTTAACAATTGTCAAATGTTTTAAAGACCTCATGGCAAATGATTTCCACCATCACTCAATGACCAGCCCTGTCTCTTACGTTTTGTCTCAAGATGATGCAGCTCCTGTGGACGTTTACCAGGCTAAAAGCAGAAGATAGTAAGAATAACAGGGCTAACCTTGTGATTTGGTACACCAACCATGAAGGGCAAGTGGTTGGTGAACCAGAGTGCAGTTTTGTCTGCACAAGATGAGGTAGGGAAAAGGAACAGACAAAAGAAAATCAGTTTCTGCTCAATGCACAAATCCAAGCAGTTTTCTCACCTACCAGCAGGTAAGTTGCAGCTCATTATTGCTGTGAGGATAGAGGTGGTTGCACATATGAATGGGGTGAGACAGCAGTAGCTTACTCAGGCTAAAATTATGAAGTCACTGCCTTTGGGAAGAGAAAGTCTCTCTAGCAGGTGTCCTTGCCTGCATTGTGGATAAAATAAAAACCCCCCAACCAATCCACCACCACCAAATATAAGGTTTATTTTTTATGTGAACAATGGCAGTACATTTCAGCCAAGGTTAATTGACCTCCATCTTTTGTATTATGTAAAAATGACATATATTTTGATTTTTTCAGTTTTGTCCTTTATCTCCATTTTGGAAGGTTATCTCCCCTGCTTCTCTAAAGGCAAACCAAAGGATCAACAACTTCAGGAGACTGGAGATGGTGACCTTGAAAATATTGAGATGGCTTGGCTAAGCACGTAAATGCAATGAGGCAGCACTAATTCTTGTCCAGGTGTCTGGGAGGCAAAGAACAATATAACTCAATATAACTAAGCCATGGGAGGTGGGGTTGGGGGAGGAAGGAGAGTGTTTTCTCAACGCTCTGTGTTTGGCTGAGTGATGACGTTGGACACCACCACTTCCACAGCACCGTGCTGTCCCTCTGTGTGTCTGTGCTGTCTGTCACCTGGCTCTAATCCATGAGGGGTGGCCAAGTGCAGTTTTGCTTCACCTAGCTTTTGTGTTCATAACAATTTTGAAGATAAGGGGTAATTTTAAAAAACATCATATAGATAATTTTCCTCCGAGGAAATGAGACCCACTGCTTTAAGTAGCCTCTTAGCAGGCATTATGCCTCTCCATGTTTCAGGCTGTATCTTTTTATGCTGCTGTTGTTAAATCAATCCAGCGTGGATGTTTGGACCACCTGAGACTGTACCAATGTACAGCTCTTTTTAATTATATCTGTATGAACCCCAGTATAGGTGTCTATTCTGATTTAAGGATGCCTTATTTCAATGTAGCTTGAACCTGTTCATTGCTGACTTAACCTAAACCAGAATAAACCCTTTCTTAAGCCACAAGAAGACTGCTCATTATTTTATAGTTAACTTCACTAAAGATACCTTGTCTCAAATTAAAAATGGTTAAGGTGGTTTGGAAAACAACCTTTACAAACAAACCAGTTAATGGAAAGCATATTGAACTCTAGCCAGGGCTGTACTGAAAGCAATTCAGTAAGTTTATATTTAACCCATTTCTGAAATCTAAGCCAGGTCCAAAGCTAGCTGTTAAAATTTATCTTCAACATGCTGCCTTCTGCCCTATTGCTGTCTTCATGTGCACAAACCCAGTGTTTATGCTTGACTCTGTAGGAGACTTCTTCTCCCTACACGGGGTCCAGCAAAGGAGCAGATGCAATCTCATCTGTTATTGAGATTACAGTAGAAAGGCTCGTTACTGCAACTGCTCCCTCATCCATCCTTCTTCCTTTTTCTGCTCCTGGGCTTGATTGATATTCAGAGGGTGGAATAACCCTGGAAATTTGTTTAGGAGCAAATCGCAAGTGATATTGTAGAAGATCATCTATCACTCTGTACATACTGTATTCTTATCTCTTAAAATTACTGTTTTCTGTCAGCATTGCATGAAACATGAAAGTTTTGATCACATGCATGCACAAAAGTGATGCTCAGATTTAACTTCCATTGTTTGGAGATACTGAGGTAAAACAAAATAAAAATCTGTTTTTACTTTACATACTATTTGTCTTTACACAGTAATCTTGGGCTATATCCATCAGTCCTGTGGCACTTGATGGACAGATCTGGATGCCTTTCCCAAACTAAACTCAGCAAAGGAATGCCAAAGAATAGTACTTCACAGTCTACAGCTGGCTGGGAGGAGTTTCTTCATCATCTCTGCATGTTATCTACAAGCGTGTCAGCATTGAGCCTGCATCAGCCTGTGACTACACTAGCTGAGAGCGGAGGGGAGGTGGGGTGTTCAGCCTTCCTTGAGTGAAGAAGGAGGCTGTTGTAATCCAGAGTAAGAGGCATTGGAGAGGTCAAATACTGGGCAAACTTTTTCACAGGGAATACCCCTAGGCTTCCAGTCCTGAGGTCGTTTTTTCCTTTACTGCTAAGTATAGAAGGTGGAAAGCTCTGTGAGTGTCTATGTCTTGAAAAAATACTTAAGTTGGGCATGGAGTGATGCATTCCCCCGCTTGGCCTTTAGTTTGATAAGTAGTCTGTACTAAAATGGTGGCCATGCAATGACATGCATAGAGAGTCATTGGCATATTAACCATAACACTCTAAATGTGGGAGTCCTCATTTTTTGGTGGTGGTGTGTGCAGAGATGGATTCTTCCTTGGAGGTCTTCCTGGCAAACATTTCCCTGACAAATCACGACTCGGAATAAGCTGCAAGACAAAAGGGACAAGTTGGTACTGATGCCACTGGAGCAGAATTAACAAAGTGAAACTTGATGACAGTGAGTTAAAGAGGTGGAATACCTGGGGTGTTTGCAAATGAGCTGTTTGGACAGAGCATTGCAATTAGGACCTATTAAAAGAAGATGCTTCCAATTCATTGCATACAGCTAACACAGTTGTGAGTACTGAATCCCTCCACCACCATCAGTGTGTAAAACATCCTCCCTTTAGAGGAACTTGAATTACGTTCCAAACGGTTTGTCCAATTTCATATGAAAATTGTGTTTCAGACAATAGCACAGCAGCATCTCCAAGATGAGAGTTGTTCTCTTCTATTTAGAAAATTAATGGCTTGTTTTGTTCAGACACTCTCTGTCTTCTCTCCATGCTGATAATCTGTTCTGAGTTATATTTAATGGTAAAAAAGCTGCAGCAGCTGAAGCCAGGCTCAAGGTGAACTATCTTCCCGTTTAGAAAATAGAACAGCTGTCTTTCAATTGAGATACAAAATGAGAGGCCCTGACCAGTTGTGGTTGTTGAAGGCTGGCTTGCAGAGCTACCTGAGAAAACAATGGTCCATTTGCTTGCCTTTGGCCTGAAATTCCTGTTGCAGATTCAAACTGGGAAAGTTCTTTGCTTCTTTTCCACAGCTTTTGTGTACTGTTTGTAGCCTTGTTAAAACAGCTGCTGTCTGCTGCAAAGGCAACTGCCTTTTGATGGTGGATGGAGATGAACCTAGAATGAGAAAATGTAGAAAGACAGTGCTGTCAGAAAGGGACTACAGTGTCATTGTTTCACCATATGTCAGAAATGTTAAGGTTGGTACCAAAATCTTCTGGCTGGAGAAATGAGGCAGACATGGGAGTTGTTCAAGGGAAAAGATGGATCTCCAGGAGAGGACATTTTTTCTAGTTTCAGAGGAAAAGTAGATTTGCTAGCTTTGGTGATATCATACATCCTATTACCCAGACCATTTTGAAAATTGAGGAAGGCAAGACTCATTATATGAACTTCTGAGGTATCCCATCTTCAAAACAAAGCCTATCAAAGATAGATTTTCAGAAAAGCTCCTTTTTAGCTGTTTCAATAAGCGAGTAGATTTCCAGGGGAATTGCAGCTTCCCAGGAGCTGAACACCATTGAACATGCATGCTGAGCACCTTTGAAAATTGGAAGCAAATACAAACTATGTCTTTTTAATATTAGATTGTTGGAGAGACAAGTAACTCGGTGAATAAAGAGCTCAAGGATTTTTGAGTGTCCTTGTGCACAAGGCTATCCATTCCTCCCTGAGGAAAGGGAGGGACTAGCTGTGAACTCAACTGTCTCTAAGGTATTTGAGATAATTGTGGTACAACTGGTTTGGTTTGGAAATGGAATTAGAGTGTTCTTTTTTGCTCTTCTAATTAATCAGGGTTGAATGTCTATATTTGCAGCTCTTTCAATTAGTTCTCTACAGATTGGCCCCCACCCAATCTATTAAATTCTGGGATTTGTGTTTGGAGCAAAAGTGCTCTACAGATGCAAAGCTCTCAGCTAAATTACTTATCTCAAAAGTTACATTTCGGGAGTTGAGGAAAGCAAAACACAAAACTTGCCAGAGTTTGATAATTGCAGTCCAACTGTTCCCTTCCTCCCTTCAAACCAAACCATGCAAGGAGTCAAGCAAGCCATACACTGTCTGTGGTGTTTCTGTTCGATGTTCAAGTTCTTTTTTTTTCTTCCCTTGGCAACGAGGAGACCAAAGGGAGTCTACAGCAGAATTTTAAATAGCTAAAGCCTAATGAGTGCAAAATTTAACCCCCCCCCAAAAAAAAAAACAAACCCAAACCCTTCTCCCAGCCATTCAAGTGGTAAAATATGCAATTCTGAGACAGTGTAAACTAAGTGCAAGTCAAATCCAGAAAAGTTAAAAAAAGGTTTGTGGAAAAAATCAACAGGAAAAGCAGACACTGGAGACAGAGTCCTTGGTAAGGTGATGGGGACTTAAACATGCTCAGTCCAGTCACAGCTATGGAAACACAGATGAATGCAAGGATATTAGTGTCTCTACTTGTCCCTATATAGCAGCATTTTTTACTCCATGCAGTTCAGGTCTGAATGGCCAGCCTCCCCACAGACTGCTCACAGAGTGTAGCAGGTTGACTCACTCACATGCTTTTTAGTGGCAATATTATTCTTAAAGTCTGTCCTTTCTCCCTCCTATTCTCTTAAGGTGAAATTTTTGCATCATTCAAGTGAAGAATTTGAAACTGATTATATATCTGACAAATCAATCTCCCTAGCTACGAAGCCTGGGCTGGGAAGACTGGAGCAGGTTAGTCAGTTGTTAAAGCCACTATTGCTCATTTTGACCAGCTTTTTCTGGTGCAGGACTATTGTCTAAAGTACCTAGAAGCATTTATCCTTTTATGTATATACTTAGTATCATCAGTAAGAGGAGATATTTGTAGGAGTAGATGAGTCTTTCCAGTCTCCAGGCAATATTTCACAGTGGAGACCTTGAAACAAAAGTTTATGAACTTTCTGACTCACAGCCCTCACATTCAGCTTCAGGAAGCCACTTTCCCTTGCATTTTGAAACTTGTGACTCAAGTTTTGAAGTTGTTTCATTAGGAGAGCTTCTTCTCATGCTTTCAGAAAGTCTTTGGTAAGTTAGAGGGATTTGAAGACAAAAGGGTGTATTCTCATAAAACCTCAGAGTTAAGAGAGAATGGGGTTTGACCATTGAGAGGGTGCTGGAGACTCCATTTTTTAACATGACCTGCTTGCCAAAGTCCATGTTCCCTATACATCGCAATGCTGTGTTTTCCCAAGGATGTCGTGACGTAAAGCTGTTCTAGCACTGGCGCCTCAGGCACATTGCAAGGCTTGTACAGGACTGAGGGAGGATTTCTGCTTGTCACTGCACATATGATAATGCTTCCCATTCGATGCAACTCAAAGGGAGTACACTCAGATGAGTGTATACCTCATCCTTTCCTGTTGGCTAAGCAGAAAAATTCATCAAATGCCCATATGCATGAAACTGTTTGTTGTAGGAAGTGCCACAGCTCTGAGGAACCCAACACTGGTCCTGTTTGGAGTTAGACAGTTGCGATATGGGTTGCTGAAAGGTATGAGAGGAGAAGAGAGAAAGGAAAATGGAAACACTTTTTTTTTTTTTTTTACCTCCTTAGAAACTATTCTGCAATAGGAAAATGCACAAACTGCCCAACACAAACAGTTACGTCTTAATGGAGGCACTTTGCAGTCATCATTCACTTGAAGCTTCTGGCTGCTCTGAGGTGGATTTTGTAGTTTCCTAAGTTCAGTGACCATGGAAGAGTCTAGAAACTGGGGAGCAGGGTTGACAGCTTCCTGGGATTTTTATTTTAGTGTGTTTATTTTTCAAGGAGGTGTTCTTGGTTATCAGCAGGAAATAGATTGCACAAACAGCTTTTCATTAAGGGTGCTTGACCATAACCCTGAGTCACAATGGATGTTCAAAGAATTGAATGAGTTTCCCAGCACATCTGTGAGCTGCAAGGGAGGTGTGTGTAGGCTTTCAAGCCGAAGCCTCTGATTAAAGCAAACTCTACGCAAAGGGAAAATGCAGCCTCCTTTTGTGAAGAGCAATTCCAGGCACTGTTAGGTAAATTGCTAGGTGCGCGCTTACTATGGGGACAGAGATGGCAAGGGAAGGGACGCATAAACACTGACACAGAAGTGAAGAAGCTTCTTGAAGGTTAGCGATGAATAAAAGATGTTACAAATGTCAGACATATTTGTGAAGTTCCTGTTGGTCATCAGGAGCCTTAATCAAGGTGGTGGTGTCTCACCTCTGTTCCTGCCCCTCTTTGCCATGTTTAGAGAGTAGAAGGAAAGTGAAGGGAATTGATGCACCACAACTGAGAGTAAGGGAAACTTTACTGGTAAAGACCCAGCTGGACATAATCATAAGGGTGATCCCTCCAAGGCTCTTGTTTTCATGTCCAGGTCAGGAAGATGTGCTGGGAATACAAAGGGCCTTTGCTTTCACATCTGATTTATCTGACAGGTCTTGGTGAGCCATAGATACAGCTTAAATACTCTGATGTTGCAAGAACTGCTCTGCCCCTCTTAGGGAGGTGAATGCCTGGAAGATCTTTCCAGGAGAAACCTCCACCTTTTCCAACTTCAAATCAGAGAAAGGAGATGGCAAATGTAGGCCTACTTGTGATAGAACAGGGGAGGAAAGACAGAGGAAGACAAATGGGACCTTAGATAATTTCCTTATTTCCTTATTTTAAATCAGGACAGCTACTAATTGCATGGTCCTTATCCCACCATCCTGCCTCAGAAGAGCAAGGCATTCCTGCCAGGATGGTGTTACACAGGGTGCCAGGATAAGGTGATGGCTGGGGAGGCACCAGTCTGGGGGAGGTACCAGGCTCCCAAAGGAAGGATAAAAATAAGTGGGAGAAGGACAAGAAAAGAGGCATTGGTTTGGCTTGATCCCCTAGTCTTCATCAGCTTCTGAAGAGGAATCCTTATTAGTAGGTGAAATCCCTGTGATCTACAGTAAGAGCAGAGGGCATAAGCCTCACCCAGGGTTTTGCCTCTCCATAAGTCCAGAGGGAATTGGTTGGCACTGAGGGCAGTGTCTGAGCTTTGTTTTGGTCATGTAGATTGCTACTCCATGTCCTAGAAAATTGTAATATTACTGCTACTTAACTAATTGTCGGTAGGGCAGTGAAAAAGGGTTTATGGTGAAACTAAATGGCTCACAAAGTTGGCATGAGTAAAAAGTGCTTCTATAAATGCCATTTTTACATCAATTTCACAGTCTTTGTAGCAGGGGTCTTAACAGCATTTTGTTTGCTTCATGTAGGCCTTGCACATGTCCTCCCTTCTTCCGAGATGCACCATGGCACCGAGTTGCACACTGAGAAACAATTTCTCCAACAAGATACTTAAGTACATTTTCCCCTGCAGAATCCACAGCAAGAAACAAGACTGGTATTCACTGGAAAATAAGTTTTGCTGCCCTATTTCTACATTTTCACACACCTGACAATCACCTTTGTATATAAGACCTGTGTGATTCTGTTCCTTTGGGCAGCTGTTCAGGAAGGGTTTTTCCCCTCAAAAATACCACACTGGCTTCTCTGCTATTCTGATTACTGGCTGGAATGGTTTTCCTTTGAGGCTGACACAGTGAACTTGGAAAAGGCTTATGATCACCAAACAAAGGCAGAAACTGTGACAAAGGAATAGAGGTGAGGAGAAAATAATAATTTTAATTATTGCCTTAGGAATGGCCAGAGAATGGCCTTCAAGTCTCGGTTCGGTCTCCTCTCTCTCAAAGCATTGTGGCAGCACAAGGACTTCGTGGTCCTCAGCACATGAGAAAATTCCTGCCCCACAGCACTAACTAGATGCATAAGTGTGTGAAAGATTTGATGTGCCAGATTTGGTGCATTTTCCCCGTTCTTTTCCCTGAGGAGTGCTATCTTGCTGACATTATAAACAAGCAGACACTATATGTATATGAAGCAGGGAAGAAACGAAAATATGATGTTAAAAAAAGTCATGTTGTAATAAGACTTTTCTGCTTTACAATGGTATTAACATTGTGTTCCCGGCTCTGACTTTTAAGTAGAGCTGAAGTGCTTTATCTTGGATTGGTGAATATTGTTTAGAACGGCTGTGTGATATTTTTGTTCTTTGAAATTTCTGAACTTCCCATATCTGAGAGTAGATCATGTGAATGGGACGAATAGCTCTTGCTCTTTCTGAAAATTATTTAATGGTGGTTTATGGGGTTACCTGTTCTGACCAATGATTACCTGGACAGATAAAAGACAGTTGTTTTATCTCTTCTCCCACCTTCTTCCTCCAAAAAGATAGTAAAAAAATTAAGTCACTGGGAAGAGACAAGCTAATCCCTAGTGGGATTAGGTAAAAAGTAAGCAATTGCTTTTACAGCTTTTATATAGTTCAGAAAATTCTTTTAAACAGGAAATGCTATTCTTTTATCTATGGCATCTTTCCAGGTTTCACTTTGTCATAAATGAAGCCAAATATGGGAAAGAATACTCCAAACTAAAGCCTTTGTTCCCCCAAACTTTGGGTGGACCCTGTGCGGGAAGGTTTCACTGTGCAGCGTAAACACACATAGGCAGGTGGGAGCTAGTTCTGGCAGAGTTTCAAACAGCTTGGGCTGAAGCTTACTCTGGGATGGAGGCTGTGTAGTCATGTTGGTGGCAAAACTCTTAGCAAAGCTGGTTATCTTGGGTACAACACTGAGCTAACACAGGTTATGGATCAGAGCTGGCTTGTGGATGGCTGGTTCATATCACAGATGATGTTTCTTTCTTCTCTCATACACTGTAATTGTCCCTACCTAAACAGAAAAAGAAAAGGTCCGCTGATGTGTTCCCAGCTAATATGAGTCGCAACACCTTATTGCCTTTCCAGAACAAAAATGTGTGCTTCAAGGGAGACTTGGAGGCTGCAAAGTGCCTCCTCTGTTGGTCTTTTCTAAAGCTTTCCGGGCTGTATATCCAGACAGTGGGTACACTGGAAAACACAGACCCTTTGGGTTGAGGTAAGTGGCAATGAGGCTGCCTCAAGTTCCTATCCAGCAGATAGGAAGGCTGTGGTTCTGACATGTTTAGCAGATGCCTGCTGATATACTGTGTTTATGCAGTTATTTCAGCTCATGTTGAATCGGGAAAATAAGATCCATTCAAAACAGAATTTGTCATTGTTGCTGCACCTTTCTGAAAAGACCAGATTCAGGGACTCAGAAGTTTCCACCATATCATCAGCCTATGTGCTCCAGCCAGCTTCTGAAGCTACAATATTCAGAGGGCTCAAGACTTAAGTACGTTGGTACACACAACCCCCTAGTGAATGTCACTGAAGGGCACAAGTCACACATAAATTGGTTAGACCCATCACGTCGATGGTGTTATCCAAAAGGGGGAGCTTTACAACCTGCCTCTGGAGCACAACAACTCAGGCTTGTTCTCAAGTTGCACTGGCGTTTCACAAAGGCTCCAGATTGCAACACAGTGCTTCACGTTGGTAGGAAGAAGGGGTTTGATAGATTTTTCCTCTTCCTCTTCCAAAGTCATTGGAGAAAGCAAAAATGAGACCTACTGCAACTTACACGCTAAGGCCAAAACCTGTTGTGTCAGACTCTGGAAGACTACTGCATCACGTGCCGTGAAAAAGTCATCAGGCATTGCTGTAACTGTCTCCCTGTGGCATATGCACTTGCTGGAGATTTTTTTTTCAGATATATGAATTCATCAGAGTTAATTTATAAGCTGCAAAGATGCCTTTTATCTTCCTTGGATGGTGCAGCCTTTCATTTCTGATACCATTGCTTCTTGAATCTCTGAGCTATGCTAGCATTCTCCTTCAATAGCCTTAATGAGAGAAATATTTTCAGGTTAGGTATCACTTCTCATGCTGCTATTTTATTGCCCTACGTGACTTCCTTACACTCTTTCACAGAGGCCATCAGCATTTCCAGGCTTTGGTCTGTTCCTCATCAAGATTATCCCCACTGTAACTCTTATATAAGCCTGTCACTCCAAGCCCCCATCCCACAGTAGCTGTTGCTTCCTTCTTTTCTATAGGTATTGCCATACTCAGAGGCTCATCAAACACGTTTTCAAACTTCCACCCACTTCTGAGCTCATGCCAGCGATTCTACAGATCATTTCTCTTTCCTGCTTGGCTTTGCTATTGCCTGCAATCAGGTGTGTTCTCTAGGAAAAGAGGGGAGAAGAGGAGCAGGCTGGGACTTTGTGGAAAACCTTGTTTGCTCTTGCTATCTGAGGTATTTGGCAGCATCTTTTTGCTAACCTGAGCCCTGGCAGCAACAGCAGAACACTTTTGTGCAGTCACCTGTTTTGCCTGTGCCTTGAATCAAACCTGGTTTAATACCACTCTGTGGACATCTTGGACTTTGATTTAAGAAGTAATTGGAAGTGTATGCTCACGGTGCCACACATGGGGGGATATAGCTGTCAACGTCTTTTTACTACTAGGAATTGAGGTGCAATCCAGCAACACTAAGATCGCCACTCTCTTCTCCTGGAATTGAAGTAACATCCCTCCCATGCAGAAGAAACCACTTCTCATCTTTCCTAGAGCCAGGAGCTGGAGTCATGAAATCACAGGCACTACCGTATTGAATTTACATGTTACACAGGAATCCATGTCCCCTGGGATCTGCACCACAAACATTGAAGTCTAAGATCAAGACCTGAACTTTATATTGTAACACCATGGACTGGATTTGCCTGCTCAGTCTGTACCTTGGACCCTGTTGATAAAGGCCACCTTGCCATGAATGGGGTTACAGCCAGACACGCTGGAGGGACTGGCACTGTAACAGCTAGATGCTAGATCTCATTCTTATGCAAACTATGTACAGCAGTCTCTTTCATCCTCTCCCTTAACTTCTGCTTGCTCAATGAAAGCAGCACGTAGGCAAATAACATTTTGCATTTTAAAAGAGTTTTAATTTGTAGCTGTTTTCAAAGTACACACCAAGGCTAATGAATAGTCACTCCATTCTCTAGGATACACAGGAACAACTGACTAAAATTAGCATTAATTAGCTGAATTACAGTATCACCAAGAGGCTTCAACTGAGCTCGGGGTCTTGCTGCAGTAGGTTTAGGATGAGCACGCTATGTGAAGCTGGTACAGGTTGATGTAGTTGCCATTATAACTTAAGGGAGAGGTGATCAGGCAGTGACTTCCTTCTTGAGGTGCTACAGCTAAAGTTGCAGACCCGGTGGAGTTCACTTTGCTTCCCATTTGAATGTTACTATGATCCCATGTCTCATTTATTCATTTGTTTTTACTCATTTCATTGGTCCCACCTAGAGCATGGTCCCATGAATGCTTGCACCAGCCCATCTGAAGAGCTGGAATACCACAGTGGAGAAGGGCAGGACGGGAAGCAGTTAAAAGCTGGTGGGAACCTCTTCATCAGGAGAAGTATTTAAATACTACCCCTTTCTTAACAAGAGCAACCTACTCTGTCCCCAAGGGCAGGGGTTGTTTGGTTCAGCTAGACAAGTCAAGGAATAGGAGGGAAAGAAGGGATGAAGCATCTTGTTTTAGGGCACCCTCATCTCTGAAAGTAGAAGGTAGTTCAAATCCCTTATATGCTACCCTCCAACATTATGGCAGTGACCTAATGAGCTCCCACCTGAGGGGCTTGACAATGGCAGGAAGCCCAGAAAAAGGGTCCTTGCAATGCTACCTCTGTTCCAGGTAGTCTTTAACACTCTTCTGTGAAGAGGAATTACTGTGAGGTTTTTGCAATAGGCAGCACAACAAATTTGGTAAAAGCTCCTCACTGTGCATGGGGTTCCCTTGTTGTTTCTGTTGGCATCACGTAAACGTTGATAAACATTTAATGTGACCTGAGCATGAATGAAATGTACTAGATTTGCAGTTCTGAAGTTGGGTCCTCTGTTGTCCTTGAGCTGAAGTTCACAGAGACCATCCTCCCTGCAGGCTTGTGCTTCAAACTTACTACACAAAAGAGGGAAAAAAGACCCATTTAATTTTTCACGGTTTTTCTTCTAGCCTATCAGCTATGTCTTTTACTCAGGGAAACTTTTTGCTGAATTTGATAGTTGTTTTCATGCCTCGGCACTGGTCTACTTAAAATGTGATGGAGAAAACCAATTAATTTCCCTCAGGCCCTCTCACTACTGATGGATGATTATTAAAATGGCGGCAGTGTCAGGCTGAGATTACACTGCAGAAACCACATTGTATTTTGGCTTAGTCTAATGATGCAGGAATATTGAATATCGCTTCTTTCCAACTTCTTTCTACTTACATGCTTCCCAAAATGAAGCAATGATCTCTTTGACCTGTGACAGATCCATTGGCAACCTTGCAAAATCAGATTAAAGAGTAGGAGAATCAGAGTTACAAAAGCAGGTGCAAAGCTACAGTTACAGAAGAGGCACAAAATCACAAGTGCTAAAATACACAGAAACTACTGATTTGTGAAGGTTGAAAGTCTCGACCAGTTCAAATAAATGGTTGTTTCAAGAAATCCCACTCTTCACCAGCCTCCAATGCTGTCTCCAGCAGGTTCATTGCTGTCTATATGGACATCTCTGGAGACTAATCCATTAGTCATGTGTATCTCCACACCACATTACAGACAAATGCCAGGACACTCTGCCTGTGCTGGGACATCAGCCAGCTGTGTGCTCCTGATAGCAGGGCACTGACCCTGAGCCAATGCATTCAGCCTTCACAAAGTTTCTGGCCTCTCAGCAAAGCAGAATTAACTTATTTTGCCACTACACAGCTTTTGCATGGGAACTGACTCATCTTTTCCCTGCATCTGCCCACAATATACCACATAGACAACTTCTGACATCTTAGAGGCATCAGTGTCCCACACTTTCAGAGCAACCACACTGTAAATTTAACCTCTCCTCCACTCTGTCTGGAAGAAGTAGGAGGGAGGAGGTGTATCCAACCTACTTCACACCTCCTAGGACATGAGGGGTTTCTCAAGGTTTCCTTCTGAAAGAACAGGGCTCACAGTCTCTCTTGCCCCCTTCCTTGCAACGAATGGAGGGTTTCAAGCAGTTCCATCTTTCCCCCAGGGAAAGAGGCTCATTTCTCCTTATATCCCCTATAAAAGGTAATGGCAAGGGATGACCTCTTTTCCTCCTTTGCTCTCTGTCTCTGTTCACCAATGCTTCTTGGGAAGGTCTGGCAGATGGGCTTTTGATGTGCCATATCTGACAGCTGAGTCTGCCCAAGCCCCGCTCAGAGCCTCAGCAATCCCTTCCACTCACAGTGCAGAGCTGTGCCAGCTGCTGCAGCGTGGTCTGCAAGGCACAGAAGCACATTGATTAAGTGAGATTAAATAAAATAATATATGAATAGATGGGGAAGGGCTAGATTTTAGTCCTTTAAGTGGCTTAAACTTGCAGGGCTGCTTCAGTCTCAGGTTTTATTTCTTTGGTCTCTTCCAAACTGCGGAAGGAGGATTTTGCAGGGAAAGGGCTGCTCTGGACATGTTAAAGGTATAAACATTAGAAAGGAGGGGAGGAGGGGGATACTTCTGCTTTGGAGATGTTGTTGCTGCTGACTTGCATTCCCTGTAGGGATTCAGGGAAATGTTGGTGGTCCCTTACTTGTTTTCTGGAAGCAGACAGGAATTTATATGGTGCAGTACTCGGTATTTGATTTAGCCTATGCTCCATTATACTTGAAAAGGGCTTTCTTAATGTTTCCTGCATTAGAATTATTTTTATGGCAGTCAGCAGAAGAGAGTAAAGCTCTGATTGCACTGATAGCCTCTAGCAAATAGTATTGCTTTGCTAAGTGTAGGAAGAGGTCTCCTCTTTTTTCCTTAGGTGAACATTTCTTTTTTGGAAAGATGAAACACCTGACTACTAAGCTAGCAGAAATGTCCAGCTGCAGATCAGAACGTTACGATATGTTTGTTGTCTAAAACACCTTGCAGTCTGCTAGACAGTGCTACCTTTCTCTGTGGCCTGAGGTCAGCTAATTCATAATCATCAAATAGTAATGACTTGCTCAGGGCTTGTAATTTCATATTACATAGAAATAAAGGTAAGAAAGTGGATGGTATTCAGGAAGTCGGTGAGTTACATTAATGTCATAACCACATAAAAACACACCTTTGTGGATGCATAATCTTCTGAGATTAAGATATTCAAGAAGGAAATTAAGAGAGTGGAAGAACTGTTAGCTTGCTGGTCAACCTTTTTCCAAGACAAGATAGTGTGTTCCTGTGTGGTTTGTCTGTTTTGAAATATTTCCATGTAAGGGGGAGGAAAAGGTTCATCTCTTCTCCTGGGATAGTATTCATCTTTCCAACAGATCTCAGGTGGAAGATTTATAATCTCTAAGAATGTCACCCTTAGGTTATAAAGTTAATTTATTTGTGCTCCCTAATTACATATGAGATGTGCTCAGTTTACAAGTTAAAACCTGGGGTGGTTTTTTGTTGTTGCTTTTTTTTTTTTAAGATGCTGGCTTTGCAAACTTTTCCTGGAACTGGAAAATAAACTGTATTTTCTGCTTCTAATGTTACTTCTAGCTATATCAATTTCTCAGAGTGTAAGAGGAAGGGTATTTCATTGGTAAAATGGGAAGCAGGATAAACTCCTGTTTGCCTTCTGTTTAGTGGTGGTGAGTTTGTAAAGCTAGCTAGTGAAAAAGCTACATCATAAGACAGATTCTATGAAGGTCAAAACTACTATAATTTATGCCAGCTTTCCAGAGGCACTTGCTGTTATCATGTTATACTAACAAACATTAAAGTCCTGAAATACTTTGGCCCAAAATAGCATAACTCTGCATATTTCATTAAAAGAGACCTTATTTTGCTGCAGTTGAGCATCTGGCCTTGTGAACCGATTTCATGTTTCCAGTTGGAGTCATTATTTCTTTGGCTGTGGGAAGATACATCCCATGTTTATGCTCAAATCGGACTCAAAGAATGACGGACTCAGTAGTAATATATATAAACCCTGAGCATTATTGAACAACTTTGTGCTACATAAATATTCCGATAGACCTGAGCAAAATCCTAAAGTCGTAGCCTAGTATTCAGTGTGATTTAATTTATGGTGTGTATTCCCCCCCTATTTTCAGCATCTTAGCTGAGGAATCTGAAGAAAGCACTGCCAGGATATATGAATTTTCAGAATTTCACATCTGGGGATGGACATCCCAGATTAACATTAATAAATGGCATGGAACATTGGCTGACCGGTGAGTTGTGACAAGGCCAACTATTTTCCTCATCTTTCTAAAAGCTGGCTTCAGTCAGCATCCTCAGTCTGCCAAGTGTGATGAGAAGAGAAAAAAATAAATCTAATTGCTATTGAGGCTTGATTTTGACATCAGTGGACATACAAAATACCTATTTCTCTGTCAATGCTGATTTTGTCACCAGATCTGGACCATGAATGAAAGGGTCATAAGGTCTCTTCCAGGAGCTGAAGTTGCCCCATTTTTTGCCTGGAACTAAAGGAAGTTGGTATGTCCTTTGTAAAGAAAATGTTGTGATTAACAGTGTTTTATTTGCCCCACCTGAAATTCATAGTCCAACCTGACCTGGGGAAATCCAAATGGTCCATTTGAAGTTTAGAGCTTGAGGAGGGGCAGAGGACAATGTGACATTTTGACATTTTCACAGGGCTCCTCCCTTTATATCTGAAAAAAGAAAAATACTGTTTTACTTGCATTTGTGGCTGCTTGGTAGCTGTTTTACAAACTCAATAGATACTCCTGCTGAAAGCTTGACACAGAGGGGCCAATGCATGGCTCCTGCATTGCTACTCCATCCCAGGCATGTTGCTTCTTTTTTTTTTTAAAAGACATTATCTGTTTAAACTAATGACTTGCAAACACGTATGGTCAGGTGTACTGGTTTTGGATGGGATGGAGTTAATTTTCTTCATAGCATCTTGTATGGTGCTCTGTTTTGATTTGTGCTGAAAACAGTGTTGATAATACAGGGATGTTTTCGTTATTGCTGAGCAGTGCTTACACAGAGTCAAGGCCTTTCCTGCTTCACACACCACACCACCAGCGAGTAGGCTGGGGGTGCACAAGAAGTTGAGAGGGGACACAGCTGGGACAGCTGACCCCAAATGTCCTGGTTAACGGGGAAGGTCCTGGACGACTGGAGGCTTGCCAATGTGACGCCCATCTACAAGAAGGGCCAGAAGGAGGATCCGGGGAACTACAGGCCTGTCAGCCTGACCTCGGTGCCGGGGAAGATGATGGAGCGGTTCATCTTGAGGGTGCTCACAAGGCATGTGTGGGACAACCAGGGGATCAGGCCCAGCCAGCACGGGTTCATGAAAGACAGGTCCTGCTTGACCAACCTGATCTCCTTCTATGACCAGGTGACCCGCCTAGTGGATGAGGGAAAGGATGGGGATGTGGTCTACCTGGACTTCAGCAAGGCCTTTGACACTGTCTCCCACAGCATTCTCCTCGAGAAGCTGGCGGCTCACGGCTTAGACAGGTGTACTCTGCGCTGGGTCAAAAACTGGCTGGACGGCCGGGCCCAGAGAGTTGTGGTGAATGGAGTTACATCCAGTTGGTGGCCGGTCACGAGCGGTGTTCCCCAGGGCTCAGTTTTGGGGCCGGTCTTGTTTAAAATCTTTATCGATGATCTGGATGAGGGGATCGAGTGCACCCTCAGGAAGTTTGCAGACGACACCAAGTTGGGCGGGAGTGTTGATCTGCTCGAGGGTAGGAAGGCTCTGCAGAGGGACCTGGACAGGCTGGATCGATGGGCCGAGGCCAACTGTATGAGGTTCAACAAGGCCAAGTGCCGGGTCCTGCACTTGGGCCACAACAACCCCATGCAGCGCTACAGGCTTGGGGAAGAGTGGCTGGAAAGCTGCCTGTGGGAAAAGGACCTGGGGGTGTTGGTCGACAGCCGGCTGAACATGAGCCGGCAGTGTGCCCAGGCGGCCAAGAAGGCCAATGGCATCCTGGCCTGTATCAGCAATAGTGTGGCCAGCAGGAGTAGGGAAGTGATTGTCCCCCTGTACTCGGCACTGGTGAGGCCGCACCTCGAATACTGTGTTCAGTTTTGGGCCCCTCACTACAAGAAGGACGTTGAGGTGCTGGAGGGTGTCCAGAGAAGGGCAACGAGGCTGGTGAGGGGTCTGGAGAACAAGTCTTCTGAGGAGCGGCTGAGGGAACTGGGACTGTTTAGCCTGGAGAAGAGGAGGCTGAGGGGAGACCTCATTGCTCTCTACAACTACCTGAAAGGAGGTTGTAGCGAGGTGGGTGTTGGTTTCTTCTCCCAAGTAACTAGCGATAGGACAAGAGGAAATGGCCTCAAGTTGCACCAGGGGAGGTTTAGATTGGACATGAGGAAAAATTTCTTTACTGAAAGAGTGGTGAAACATTGGAACAGGCTGCCCAGGGAAGTGGTGGAGTCCCCATCCCTGGAGGTATTTAAAAGACGTGTAGATGAGGTGCTTAAGGACATGGTTTAGTGGGCATGGTGGTGTTGGTTTGACGGTTGGACTCAATGATCTTAGAGGTCTTTTCCAACCTTAATGATTCTATGATTCTATTACCAAAGGGATATTCCACACCATATGACATCATGCTCAGTATATAAAGCTGGGGGGAGAAGAAGGAAGGAGGGATGTTTGGAGTGATGGAGTTTGTCTTCCCAAGTAACTGTTACACGTGATGGAGCCCTGCTTTCCTGGAGATGGCTGAACACCTGCCTGCCCATGGGAAGGAGCGAATGAATTCCTTGTTTTGCTTTGCTTGCCTGCGCGGCTTTTGCTTTACCTATTAAACTGTCTTTATCTCAACCCACGAGTTTTCTCACTTTTACTCTTCCGATTCTCTCCCCCATCCCACCAGCAGGGAGTGAGCGAGTGGCTGTGTGGTGCTTAGCTGCTTACTAGGGTTAAACCACAAACCCAGGTTTCTTGTATAGGCATATAGGCTGTTTACAAGCAATAGGCAAGAGCAACAGCTTCCTGTGACCACGTCCTTAATTTTGCCCATGATTCATTTGCTTTGGCAGCATCTGGACCAGTAAACTACCTCTATGGACACTTCAAGTGATTGATCTGAATTGCAGAAAAGGCATGGCAGAGGGGTAGAAAGAGTCAAGCATTGCACCTTGCCTGATTTATGGCTGTGAAGCCAGTGCCTTCTGCAGCAGAAAGTAGAAAGATGAAGATCTACAACCACCTGTGTTATCACCCAAGGAGTGGAGGGAGACTGCTCACATTTTATTCTAGCTGGCAGACACACAGAAAAGGTCTCCTCCCTCACCTCCTCCCTTGCTTTGCCTTTTAATGCTACAATGACTGCAGTGATGGACCGGATAATGCAAATGATGAAGTCTGGTGGTGACCAGAGACACCAACTCCCCCAAGGTAGTAGTTTTTCAATGATGTAGGTGCCACATTTTTAAAAAGATTGTAGTGCAGGACATCATTAAGAGAAATAATAACCTATATAAAGAGAAACCCCAGCATGTTGTGAATGTTGTCACAGCAGTCATGATCTGCCTCATACCTGGGGAATTAGTGTCTGACCTCCCTTGGCTTCTGTGACAGCAGTGGATCAATTTTACCTTAGGGTAAGATTTTGCAGCAAAGTTTGAGATTTCTGCATCTTTATTTTTGTTTCAATCTTCCAGCTGATGGCATTTAGGGGTTTTGAGAACCAAAGAAGGCTATTTCTGAGGAAAGGAATGTACCTTCTTTCACATGCAGAAAAATGATTTTATTATTGGAGGAAAAACTTCATGAACTGTGAAGTTTACAATTCAGTTTTTTTTTATTTTTACAACTATCAATATTTGCATGAAATCTGTAAAACCTCAGAAATGCTGAGACTTCAATCACAGTGAAAACGCAATGGCTAGATTGCAACTGCCCCACTCACGGCTCATCGTGGAACTGAGTGCTGCAGAAATGGCTCAGAAGTGACCAGCCAGAGCTGGAGCAGGGCACTCGTCCACTCGGATAAAATCCTAATTGCACAGTGACTATGGGGGCGGGCTGTCCAAACAGAGAAGGTTGCTAAGGAGCACCATGAAAGTGAAAAAAGCCTGTAGTCTTACTCTTTGCAAACCCATGCAGAAGACAGACAGAAGCCTGTATGCAGTGTCAGATGGTAGGAAGACCATTGTGTGCATGTGCATGGCAGGGGGTGTGTGTGCATGTGTAGGGGGTCAGATGGTGTTCAAGGGTCTTCATGCTAGCTGCCTTTAGGAAGAGACCTTCTCACAGGCCTCCTCCAAGTCTGGGGCTCTTCCAAGAAGTCTGTTTGCCATGTGCTGCAAGCACCACTGCTGCTTTCCTACCCCACAGCCGAGGTGCATGGGGCATCATGGCTCAGGCTGCTTGATTGAATGTGGGACCATGGGGTGGGAGGTCCTGTGGTGCTGCCCTCTAAATGAGTGACATACCATCCTTAGGGAGGGGACTGTGGAAAAGGAGTCATTTTGACATTAACTTCAGTAGTGGCAATGTCTGGCACAATGAGCTTTATAAAATCTACGCAGTTAATTCTCCTGTGAGACCGAAACCAGTCATGGTCTTTTTAGGGGGGGGAGAGAGTAAAGCCAGGGGGAAATGCATTTACTTGGTTTTAATGGAGTAGTTTTTCAATCACTTATATCTCAGCAGGCTGTAAAAGAGAAAAAACAATAGTATTAAGGCACTACATGGATCTGCTGTATTACATTGACCCAAATTCTATATCTTTATAAAGCTGCAACCAATGGGAGCTCCATCAAGGAATACATTCCCTCATGTCTGTAATATTTTTCTTTTCTTTTTTTTTCTTTTTTTTCATCTGTGTCTGTAAGTGTGGCTCATTCAACAGCCAGTGAGGTAGTTGTTATTAACGCAGAAAAGAGCTGAAGTAGTTTACTGGAAAGCCTGTCTTAGAGCAAATGCAAAGCAAAGGTTTAGGTGAATCAATTTGCTGTTATTATTGTGTCCTTACATGGTCTCCAGTAGAAAGCTCTGTTGAATTTACAGCCACATTTTGTATCACTTTGAAGTATTAACTACTTAATTCTACTGGTTCTGCTGCCGATGATAAACCAGATGTTTTGTCATGGGCTGCGATGTGGATTCTTACAGGTACTTATGTGCCGGCTCCTATTCATTTCCGTAGGAGCTGGGTTTATCTGCTCAGCTGTAACCAGAAAATGTATATGCAGCACTTTGAGCACAAACTGCTGCCAAGTTTTTTTCATTTTAACCTGCATCTTGCATTAGGGGATGTTTTTCCTTTAAAAGATTTACGCGTTAGACTTCTGGGATTATTTAAAAAAAAAAACAAACAACTTTCATTGCTCCCCTCACTTTTTCTGTTTTTTAATTTATTTAAATAACAAGAGGCAAAGTTAGAACTATGGAATTGTCATGCTGCTTTGTTCCACTGACTTCCATGGAATATTAAATTAGCTGAGGATCTGAAAATTTAAAAACATGACCTGAGGATACATTAACAACCAAAAATCCCAAACAAAGATTACATTCTAGACTGGCCCCACACCTCGGGTCTTGCTTTTTTAATTCATCTTGTTAATGGATATTATCAATTAGAAACTAAAGTTGTTTTTAACTTAAAACATTGATATTGAACTCTTTTTAATGTTTGGCTTTCAATGAAGAATTTTCATTTAAAAAGTCACAAAAATACTAAAAATTAAACTTTTTATATTTTCCATTTTGGAAACATTTGCTACCTAAAACATTACTGTTGTATTAAAAATAGTCCTCTACAAGCCTTTCAGCCAAATTTTAGTAGGTTTATTTTCAAATATAATAGTGGTCCCTTAACTCAAGTTATTTGCAGCGAAGAACTATGAGAAATTATTGGGACTGGCCTGGGGAGAGGGGATATTTTTTTTTTCATGTGTCTTACTGTAGATGTATATAAATGTGGGGCTGGGGTACAGAGTAGATGGCAATGCTTTTTCCTGCTTGCTTTTCCCAGAATTAATATTCCCATATGCTTTGCACAGACAGGAAGTCAAAGAGAAGTGTGTCAAAAGAAAAAAACATGGGATTTAGGAGATTTGTAAGTGGAAAATACTCATGTGAATTACAACCCTTCTGATTCAAGACAATGCTGGACTTCTGGTGCTCAAGACAGTTTTCAGGCCAGATCTTGCTTCGAAGCTGGCCATGCTTTGCACAAGAGGTTGGAGTAGATGAATTCTAGAGGTCCCTTTACACCTAAATTATTCTTCTGGTTCTACAGTTTTGCATCAAAGACAGTGAGGAAGTCCTCTTCCAAGAGGAAGGCTAAGTGAAACTCACTATGTACTTGTGAGACTTAGAAAGTTGGAGGAAAGAAAAGTGCTGTTTTAAAACCAACTTTTTCCCCATCTCTTGGGTCCAAAAGCGCTGACAGTTTTGATTTTGGGGCTTAAATTATATCGCAGCGGCTGTTCAAAACTGCAGACTGAAATGTCAGTGTTGCTGGAATACAATAGCAGTGTGCCAGTAAATCTCTCCGGATTTAGCTCTCGCGTATTCTTTTTTTATTTAGTATTCCATCAATAACTTTGTTGTACATGCTTTCACACAGATAGTTCCTTTCTTTCAAGGTGGTTTAACTGCCTAGCAACCTTATAAAAATAAACTTCAGTTTTCTGTAGTAATGGCTGAAAACAGTGTAGCTTACATTAATGTGACTGCAATGTTTTGAGAGGTAATGACTGAAATAACCTGGCCCCCTTTTTTTTTTTCTTGGTCAGAATTAATTCTAAGAGGAGGCAATGTTTTTAAGGACTTAATGAAGCTGCTTGATAAAGAATCAAGTAAAATATGGCTATTAAGTAAATCAACCTACTTAAATGGCGACTTTCAAAGACGTCAATAAGAGCTGGGCATCCGCACATTCTTTGTGCCTTTGAAAATGCTGTTTTCTTCCCAGGAGAAGTAGTAAATTGAAGCTTTCTGGAAAAAAAAAACAACAAACCAACCATAAACTGCTATGCATTTATCTCACTCAGCCCCCGGAGGTATAGATGGCTGTTTTAGTGTGAATGACATATCCAGTCTTACGAAGATTTAAGTGTGAAACCGCAAACACTTATTACCAGTTTTGGGGCTTACTACTCTGAGTAGTTCCACCCAGTAGTTGTATTTATTATTTCCAAGCTGAAAAGATGTGTCAAGTAGTTTCTAGAAGATTATGCTTGGTGAAAATTTGGTTTTGCAGAGGTACTTTAGACCGTATAGGAAGATAACTCCTGAATGAGAGAGTCACCAAAGTGTCTGGTCATTTGTAAGCATGGAATGAGGTCAAATGAACTTAAAATTAAACCCGTGTGAACCTCATGAGGTTTACCAAGGCCAAGTGCAAGGTCCTGCACCTGGGTCGGGGCAACCTCCAATATCACTACAGGCTGGGGGATGAAGGGATTGAGAGCAGCCCTGCCGAGAAGGACTTGGGGGTACTGGTGGATGAAAAGCTGGACATGAACCAGCAATGTGCACTCGCAACCCAGAAGGCCAATCGTGTCCTGGTCTGCATCACAAGAAGTGTGGCCAGCAGGTCGAGGGAGGGGATTCTGCCCCTCTCCTCTGCTCTGGTGAGACCCCACCTGGAGTACTGCATCCAGCTCTGGAGCCCTCAGCATAAGAAAGACGTGGACCTGTTGGAGTGGGTCCAGAAGAGGGCCACAAAAATGATCAGTGGGATGGAACACCTCTGCTATGAAGGAAGGCTGAGAGAGTTGGGGTTGTTCAGCCTGGAGAAGAGAAGGCTTTGGGGAGACCTTATTGCAGCCTATCAGTACTTCAAGGGGGCTTCTAAAAAAGATGGTGGCAGACTTTGTAGCAGGGCCTGTTGCGACAGGACAAGGGGGAATGGCTTTAAACTAAAGGGGTGTAGATTTGGACTAGCTATAAGGAAGACATTTTTTACGCTGAGGGTGGTGAAACACTGGCAGAGGTTGCCCAGAGAGGTGGTGGATGCCCCATGCCTGGAAACATTCCAGGTCAGGTTGGAGGGGGCTCTGAGCAACCTGATCTAGTTGAAGATGTCGCTGCCCACGGCAGGGGTGTTGGACTAGATGACCTTTAGAGGTCCCTTCCAACCCAAACTATTCTATGATTCTATGATTCACATAATAATTACGATTTTATTGTGAATCTTGTGATACTGAAGGCTACCAGAGGGAAATTATCACCTATAAGTGGCAACTGTTATTTACAATGTTTTATTCTCTCTCTTATGCTTGCAGAAGCAAACCTCACAACTGTGACCTGAAAAAGTGACCAAGGAGCCAAGAAGCAAAATAAGCCCCATAATCTGAGCTACCCTTTCAGATTATTGGATAGTCGGTTGGCAGATGGGACTTTCAACCTATGTCTCAGAGATTGAAATATGCACCCCTTTCTTGCACTGATTGCATATTTTTATAGTAATAATTTAATAGAAGTTTTCATGGTCAGGGGAAAGCATCAGCCTTTTTGGCAGCTGCTTCTTTCCACCAGGGCTGCAGCCTCTTACCTGTGGCAGGGTAAGACTGTCATGGAGCACTGTATGCCACTTACATGTGGCACTGTAAGACTGAGGCGCTGTCATGGAGCAAGCTGTACATCAAAACTGAATGCTTATTTTCGGAAAAAGAGTCAGTAAGGGGTCTGTAGGCCCCTGTTAGTGCGGCTGGTTCACTGTGCGTTTGCAATCAGAAAGTCAGAAAGCAGTTATGCACTTTTTCCTTATCAACAATGAGACATCTTCCAACCCTGACAGACCCCTCTCAGAGCATTGTTTATGGTATTTCCTTGCATTAAAAAAATAACTGACCTTGTCAATTACTTAGGGGGGCTTTTGGTTTTGTTTGTATATAGCATCAAAATAAAGAATTACTGCCCCAAGGATTGGGTGAGACCTACCGTCTCTGTCTAATTGAGAAACCTCCTGCAAGAGCTGAAAAATAATTTTCAAAAAAGCTATTTTTACATTATCAAGGGAAAGAAACAACAGCTTAGATTAATATTTAAGTATCAATAATCAAACATAGCAAACGTGAAGTCAGCAATGAAGTATTCTACAGGTATATAAATTTTGCTTTTTGTAGCGTGTATGATCAATCAGGTGTATACATGTCTTACCATTAACAATGTTTTACAAAGAAAAAAAAATACACCAAGAACCAAAGAGTTTGATCATAACTTGAAACAATAACACTTGAAATTAGGCACAAAAATTCAGGAAGTGACCACTTTTAATTGGACCTGAATGTGTATAGGTGTCCATTAGAACTTTAATCAGGATCTGAAGTGAAGTTTTGAAACAATTCTTCCAATCATCCCCATTTACTGCCTTGTGCTTTGAATCCTGGAGCAGTCCTTAAGTGTGCCAACCAGATTCATTTCAGGTGAAACCAAACCAGGAGACAGTCTCTGGAAGATGCCCTCATGCTACCATTACTGAGCTTTCAGCCTTCAGGACCAGACTACAGCTGGACCAGAGTAAGCCCTTCCCCCTGCAGAAGTGCTGTACAGGACTGGGAGCTCAGTCTTCAGCATAGACTGAGCGCTGCACTGCTTCCTAAAGTAGACATAGCATCCAGTTCCCACCAACCAAGGCACACCGTGAAACCTGACTTTCCTTAAGGTGTGACAGCCAGCTTGAAACCTCCCTGTTCAGCATCTCTTTATTATCAGGTCACTTCCCGAGACACCCAGTTCCAAAATTTGGCCTGAGGTACATACTTGTCTCACATAGGAATCCACCCTGATTTTTGGACATGGACCAAAATGCTTCACTGCAGTCCTGTAAGTGATCTCAGTTATGGAGAATGCTGTTGGTAGATAACTTAAGTAGGTATGTGTGCACAAGCCTGTATGCGTCAAGAATTGAGAACTTGGGACTAGTCTATGCTAGCAAATTAAACGGAGCCAGGAAATGTCCCTTGGCACTGAAACTTAATTGCCTACTTTGTTAAATTGTTGGAATTGTTCCTGGTATCCTTTTAGTCAACCAGCACTGTCCCAAACCGTTCCTCATCACAGCTCAGTAATTAGCACAGGCAAGCGACCATTCCCAATAAACAGTTTCCATGCAGCTACACTCCTGGAGCGTGAGAGAGTGATGTAGTTTGGAGACTTTGGAGTAGCCCTTTCAATGCCCAGTTGCCTCAGTGCCAGAGAATGGTCCTAAGCACATTTAATTTGTTAGTATAAATCTAGTTTATGTATCCCGATTCCCAGACATTTACCCTAAGCAAAATATCAGTTTGATATTTTACATTAGGTGTCTACCACTTACCAAGACTTTTATTATAGTCAATAGTCACCTGATCAATATAGTCCATGGAGATTAGTGTATGATTCATCTGGCCAAATGCAGCTCTCTCCTTTAGGGTGAGATGAATCATGCCACGAACTACTATGAATCAGGAAGATTCAGTTCCAAGCTTGGCTACTGATACCCAACAAACATCTGAGGAAAACCAGAGAGATCTAAGACTGGAAGGAGTTAAGTGATGAGATGAATCCTGATTCTGGAAACAGGAGCTTCACCTGCACAAATCAAGTGCAGACTCATGGCTGGAGAATACATACTGCTGACCTAGTGACTATTCTTTCATCTATGCAGCTTTATTTTCTCTATTTTTAAATTACTTTTTTGCATTGTTTCAAAAGGAAGGTGCTGCTTATGCCAGAGCTTTGGCCTGGTATTAACAGCTGGCCACCATCGGCTCATTTGCACCACTCCAAAATGCTAGAAAGCAGCAATGGCTTGAGCCACTGCAGCTGAGATGATGTGAGCTCTGCTACTTTCTGCAACGGGAGCAGCTGTAAACTTTGTACAAGCAGGAGTCGTGCCTGTCTGTGCTAGTGGTTTGTATTGGGGCAGCTGTGCCAGGGGTTGTAATGTGGGAAAACCATCAGTATAATGGAACCTCAAATATGTCATGCTTATTGGGTTGGACAGACTGCAGACAAATGTTATTCCTTCTGTCCTGGTGCACTGGCTCAGACCTTAATATTTGCCTCTCACTCTTAATGATGTGAGTGCACTATGCAGATATGCAGCAGGTAAGGAAGAACTAGGAAAATGAACTATTACGCTTATACTAGTCCAGGCATCAGTGGGATTCCAAAGGAATGGGAGCCTTTGGAATCCCTTACACTTCAGAGGGTGTTTTCACTAAGAGGTACTTAAAGTTATATTTCCAGTGCAAATGAATCTGATTTTTTCCTTTTCTTCAGTTATTCACAAATCCCAAAGTACTGTTTCTAAGCTGAAAAACATCCAGTTGGGCTGAAAGCCTCTCTGTTCCTTTCATCTCTTCTTCAGTATTATGTATTTCATCCTTCGCAGGGCTTATCTGTTGTCCCAGCGCTTCTATCTCCTGGTGAGGTCTTTTCTTAGATGTCTGATATCCATAGAAGTATTTGTAACCATTAATCTCAGAGACTGGCTTTCCTTTATGTGTGGAGTAATCAGAAACTGCAGATCTCCTGCTTGAATTAACTTAGCTGGTGACAGATTTCACTGTTTCCTTTCTCCACCTGCTCCCTCTAAGTGCAGTAAGTCCAGACTCACAGACTTGCTTGGAACAAGTCCTGCTTAAATGCCACAGATAATAATAAATCAAAATGAAAATGCTACATAAATAGGCCAGAACAAAGCTGGCTTTGCAAGCTGCCAGCTACCTGAGGGAGGCCTGGAAGTTGTCCTTAACAATAACATTCATTTTATCTTATAATAATTTAACAAGCTTACATATTAAGAAAAGAGATATACAATATGCAAATATGAAAGGAGATCAGAAAAAGCTTGATGAAAACTTTTTCTGTCAGACACACTGTAATTTGAAATGCTTTGCAGATCAGGTTTTTCAGATTCCTTTTCAGGAATTCTCTTTTAGAAGAAAACCCAGGAGGGAAATTCTGACCTTTTGACATTTGCAGAATCAAATATTTAATTTTTTCATTTTGCTACAAAGTTCCCTTTCAATTTTTTCATTTGGTATTCAAAGTGTTATTATGTGATGTCTGCTGTGGTAAAAAACTGCTTCTAAAAAGTTTGAAATCTAATAAAACATTTTAACAATACCTAGAACACTTTAGTTTTTAACTATCACCACGTCATTCTGATGTGTGTTCTCAGCAGAGTGGGTGCTATGATGCTAAGATTAATCATAGCATTAATCTTTTGCCATTGCACCTTCTGACCATGGAGTCTCTTTGAAGGACAGTCTGCAAAACAAACTTGGTGCTTCTTGCAGCAGGTGAAGGGTAAGTCACTCACCTCTGTGATGATTAGCTAAGTCAGCTAAGTACAGGACCTTTGCTTTCATTACTGTAGAGATCTGGCATCAGGTCGCTTAGTGTCCAGCCATAAAACCCACAGAAAGGTCAGCTAAGTGCCTCCACAATCCTCCACATTTCCTGCACCTAGTCAAAGACATAACCCCATTATCTCTTTTACCTCCCATTTCTTCATCTCTTCTGATGAACTCAGAGCCCTTGATGTTCCTAGTGGAGCGTTAGGAGAATCTCAGATAATGGCCCTGGGAAGGTTAGGCTGGAAGCCTGCTAGTTAGATGATTCATCTGACCTAACATTAGGTGTCTACCACTTACCTAGACTTTTATTATAGTCAATAGTGACCTGATCAATATAGTCCATGGAGATTAGTGTATGATTCATCTGGCCAAATGCAGCTCTCTCCTTTAGGGTGAGAAGAATCATGCCACGAACTACATTAACTCTACTGACTAGCTCTCTGCTGACTGCAAAGGCATCCCAGAGTGACTTGCTTAGAGGTAAAAGTCTAACTCTATAAATAGTCACATTTAGTTAAATACATCCCACTTCACACTTCTTAAGGGCTCTCATCACTTCTGAAATAACTTTGACACCTGCATTTGAACACCTGAATTAGGGAAGTCTGTGTTTGAGTAATCATACTTGAGAATCCTGCAAAAATTATGGTGTCCCTACTGATGCTTAATCCACTTACATTGCTAGGAGGACATAAGTCATGGCTCTTCCTGATACAGTACACTGAGGTGTGTTGCAATACTTTCCCAGGGGTGTGGGAGGAGTTTTTTGTCTTAAGGAAGCATCAAAGATATTATGGAAAGGATTCAAATGATTCAGCTTGAATACATACAGCAAAGTAAACAGATCTAGGTGACTCATCTACCTCCTCTCTGGTCTGTTCTAAGCACCTGGGAGTGAAAGCCTTGCTTGGGTGAGATGATATTGTTCATGACACTGTGTCTCTGACAAACTCAGAGGGAGTCCTGGCTTTGGCATCAGTAGAGCCCAGATTTCATCCCAGAAGGGTAAAGCTGAAAACTTACACAGCACTGAGCTGAGGGATTACAAATTCCGTAACATTAGCACTTGGAGTTTGCAGTTGGGATCTAACTTTTGGGATCAAATTAAACTACATATAATAGATGTTCTGCTAAAACCAAATGAGGAATAATCTGTCCAGCTATATAATAATAGGCAATTTTTTCCCCACATATTCCCTTTTATAACCTGTGATAAGGAAAGTCAACACAGTTGCCCACAGAATTAATCATGCCCTGGGCATCATATAATCAGAAGACTCTGGATGGAAAAAAAATTTTACTAAGGCTAAACATTTATTTAAGGTATAAAATTACCAATATGGCTTATCAGGGCATTAACAATAAAGGAATAACTAGAGTTTGAAAACAAAATAAAATAAATAAAGAGAATCCTATCTTGAATATGAAAGGGTCTGGAAAATCATTAATAATGCTTCCAAGTAAGGAAAACTATTACCCTTGGAAATGTTCTGGATGTGGCCTCCAGATGTTACTGCAAGCAGCACACTAAAAAATTTTCAGGAGGTGCCTATGTCACGGCTTGAAAGAGTACACTGGAGATATTGGTTATATTGTATGCGTCATATTTCTCCTTTCTGATTAGTTTGAAAGAAACATCTGCAAAGCCCTCCTGGCACTGCAGATTTAATGCCAACACAGCACAATTTAATCATATGCTATAGCAGGTGTTTAGCAGACTATTCAGGACATTAGCAGAGAATAAGACCTGGGCTGTCGTCTAGAGGAATGAACAATGTGATGTGAGAAATTGTTCAGTAGTTTCCAGCAATGGTATGAATACCTTGATACCCTCCACACATGCACATAATACTGCGAGAATATAATGAGGTATTCTGTGCTGGGAGGACACATCTGGGAATTCCTGAAGAAATCTGCAAATGTTTCTTTTGCCTTTGTAATGTCCTGTCCTCCCATAGTGACCTAGAAAAAGACTTCTAGGACACATGAATCTCCATTTTCATTGCTGCCTCACCTTTCTTTTTTCCTTTTTGGAAAGTAACCTATTATCTTGCACATAAAAATATTCCAGAAAGGTTGTATGAAAAATTAACCCTAATTATACATTTCATTCTCTTTCAGGGAATAAACCAGAAGCTTGAAAGGCATTTCATTATATAGCTGTAAATGAGTCACTCTAGGCTCTATAGATGTAATCAATATATTATATATATATGAACTGCTTTTGTTTATTAAATATTCCTACTGTAAAGAAAGGAAGAATATCAGCTTGGGGTTTTTTTACCCATAGGATAGATTGCCTAGGGAAAAGAGAATGCCACCAAGGTGTGGGAAAAGTATGTCCACATACCTGCCAGAGTACTTCCATCACAGAAATCAGCAAGGGCAAACAGCAATCTAAAGGGAAAGTAATTCCTTGCTTATAATTGAAAGAGGCTGAGCATTTTAATCCCTTCCTTATATTAATTATTATCTTTGGAAATAAGGCTAGAGGTTTTGTTTCCTGTATTTTAAGGTGTATATTTCACCTAGATGGAGCCTTCTGTGGAGCTATTATTTGCCCATGGAGACAGACAAAAAACTTTATTTTTGTTTAGACTTCCTCTATAGGGTGAATTTACTTCTATAGATGCCTAGAAGACTCGATTAGGTGATTACAATTAGGTGAGCTGAGCCTTATTCACAGTTCTTTGCTGGTGAATATCTATCTATAATTTCTACAGCATAGGGTGGGACACCCTCTCTGTAAAGCATGACAAATGAAGTTGCTCCAGTGAGAGGAGCAAAGAGAGATTCTTTGTCTGATTAGCCTAAAGCCATCTGGCCAGAGATGGAGAAATGGGTTCAAATCATTGGTCTGAATGTGTCAGAGAGTGGTTTTGCATTTGGGTTTAGTTTCAGCACAACTCAAAGCCTATTTTATGGGGAACAAAATATTTGCCAAAACATACATAAATTCTGGGTTCCTCAGAAATATCTCATATTAAACCATCTCTCAAGAAAATCGTGGAGGGAATGGAGATCAGCTTTAAAATGTTAGCAAAACTGCCTTCTGCAGCAACATACACCTAAAGTGGAGGAGCCTGAGATGTGTCTCCCCAGGCTGCTTGCTGTCATGGAAGATAAGGGGCTGCTGTGCAGCAGCTGGATGGTGCCCTCTAGGACAGTACACTAACTGAGATATGTTGAAGAGGGGCTTCACCTTCCCAGCTTGGTTACCTTTCTCCTCCCTCTGGAAAGTGTTCCCAAAGATGCTGATCAGCTTCATTCCAGTAAAGCATTTCCCCATTCTTTTAGACCCCATTCCTTTAAAACTAAGAATCCCTGATGATTTTGTATGATAGGCTTTTTCTCTTATCAAAAAACAAAGCAGCACTTTTTTTTGCTCATCCAGAAGTTTTGAAAAACTATCTTCTCACAATAAAAAATACGTGTTATGAATTAAAAGAATGATGGATTTCTCTCGGTTCTACCTGGGAGTTGGTTCTGAGATGCATTAGCAGAGCTGTGAAGGAAGTTTATGCAGCTCCAGTCCAGCCTTTGTGTGACAGTTGACTGCACCTACGCTGTGATTTATAGACTTAGTAAGGATGTTCTTAGCAGTCTCAGAATTAGGATGAGACAGATTGCTGCATCTGAAAATATGATGTATGATGTTGCATTAAAGCTGTTAGGCAACTGAATCTTAAACTTGGTGTGATTTCTATAGACACGTGTAGCTGGTTACTGAAGGCAAATGAGTCATTAACATGTAAAAACATTTCTTTGGAGAATGTTTGCTCCTGAACACAATATGGAGCGTGGACCCTTTGGATGAACTCCAAGTTGTCAGTAGTAGAGTTGAGTGAATGATTCAGAGCAAGTAATGTGACTGATGAATTTTTCTTTCTGCTTGTAAAGTGTCTTCAGACACATCAACATTTCCTGAGACTGATTTGTCTCCAAACAATTTGTGGAAAGGGAAAAAAAAAAACACACCACAAAACCAAACAAACCTTAACTCTATAGACTGATCTTGAGAAATTTCCTTGAGAATACACACTACTCAGCCCCCATGGTTTAGTGCAAAAGGAGATTTTTTTTTTTTTTTTTTTTTAATTGAGGGAAGCAGAGAGTAGATGTCTCCTCTTATCAGGAAGCTGCTCTGTGGGGAGAATTTATGGTGTTCAGAAGGGTGTGTGGCAGACAAAGTTCTGGTGAGGCTGTCTTTATTTGTTAAGAGATGCTGGGTTAAAATCTGGGGAGGAGGGTGATTTGAGTACCACTGCTGAAAAGTGACATTTGTAGATTTCTTTTGGAGGTGTTTTTTCTCTGTCTGCAGCGATGGGGCAGTTATCATTCTGAAGCAGTTCTCTGAGACTGGCGGAACAGCTAGGTCTTGTGGAGGTCCACACTGAAGGACCTCTAAGTATTTGGATCCATTGATCGGTATAATACCAGGTCAGGAAGACAAAACCAAGGAGTTTTGCAAAGGATGCTCTGAGATGGTTGAGTTTGGTTTCATTCTTTTGCCTACAACTCATCTGGAAAATCAGAGATATTTAGATGCGGATCTCAAGCTTCGGTTCATGTTTCTTAATGGGGAGTTTGATCTGGGAGGTTTCTCACCATTTATAACTAGCTGTGGTGAGAACAGAACTAGCCCGCCTACATAGATTGTCCCACCGCGCTCAGGACTTTCTTGTAAATGGGTTGCTGTAAAAAGGCATAATAAATCTCCTTGATAATGTGAAATACTGCAGTCAACAGGATATACTGGCAAGCTCCTTGAAGATTTGCTGTCTATCTATCTGATGCTCTCCTGATCTACTTCTTTTCTGTTCTTCCTCCTCTCACACCTTGTCGGTTCAGAGTGCAAGCTGGCCGAAGGAGGGCTTAGCTCTGTGCATGCAAGATTCCCATTGAAATGAATATTCTGGCCTCAAAGCCCTCCAAGTGTCTGTACCCCAGCAGTAATACAGCTGTAAAGTCTTCTGAGCTATCTCCACACTACTGTCCATGGATTTCTTCCAGAAGATTTGTGGCTCATTATTCAACGTTTCATGTACCAGCTCAAAAATAGAAGGAATATTTTGGGGTACACAAGTGATCTTTAGCAGTTTAGGAAATCCCTTTTCTTTAAGAGCCTAAGAAGAAAACGGCTGTGGAAACACAAAATGGATTTTTCTTTAATGGTAGAAGCACCACTGTCAGTATGGCGGAGGAAGAACTTGCCTCTTACTAAGCTGATTTTTTCCCCATCAATTACTATTTAGTTAGTAGTGTTCAAACTGCATCATCATATTTTTTTCTTCTAATAATGCTTCAGCCTTTCTACTAAAGCGAGGTGGTTTATGTGTGTGTACACTGTAAAGCCAATCTGCAGTGTCTTCTGGCAGTGTTTGCAGAGGATGTAGTAAGAGTTTAGTGCCATCTCTGGGGAATTGGACCGCTCTTGTTTACAGTCATGTGAATGTAACTCCTTGCATATCATTTCTGAAATGTCACCCTGATACAGTATATATCTAAGTGTGACATTCTGTACATGTTTGTACCATCAAATTTTGGCATGGATTTGGAATTTGAAAAGCAGAAACTGGTCCCACTAAATAAAATGAACCTCGTGGAATCATGCCATCTGCTTCCTGCTAATGTGACCTTTTCTTCCACGTTTCTCTTTCCCTGTCTTGCTGATGGATAGGATGATTTTAAGAGACTTTAGTACACGATAGGGCTGCCAGGTTTGGATCCACATCCAATTATTTCCAAAGGTCAGACGCACTTGCACTGGGCATTCTCGTTTGCGTTCCTTCTCTTAATTTCCAGGAACACTGGTGACAAAAATAAGGCAGGGGATAACTCTACTGAATGTACGGACCCCTGAGTAGATATCACTGATATCCTTCTTATTATAACATATATTAAAAAAGAAGGCAATTTATTCCATAGCTGCCTGCTGTAGGGCTTTTTGTACCTTCCTATTCTAGCATTGGGCTTCCCTGAAGACAGAACTGAATTAGAGAGATTGATGGACTGATTCAGTCTGGCAGTTCCTGTGTTAATATTGGTCTTAACTTCTGGAGTTGTCAAACAATAATTAAATGAATGCCAAAACAAAACATGCCAGGGTTTTTATTTTTTACGTGGCAGAAGAAAGAAAAATCTGCAACACATGGCCTCTGCAGTTCACTACAGTTCACGAGTCTAAATATCAAGGATATTTGCCCCTTCTTGGATAAAATGGTAGGTTTGCAATTCTTCTAAGGAAACATGAGTCACTAAACAGAGCACTGAAACTGCTTAGGTCTCCTACTCTGCTATATCTGTCCTGAGATGGAAAGATACCTGTTTAAACCTTTCCAGATGGATGTTCTTGAAAAACTTACGACTAAATGAATCAAAATGAGAAAATCACAGACTAAAGTCATATTCTGGATACCTAGAAATTAAAACTCAAGTTTACGTTCTGTCAGCCACTCTTTTTTTTTGAGTCCTATATGCTGGCTTCAAATTTAAAGATTCTGTAGCTTCTCTGAATTATTTTTACATTTTATCTTTCTGTGGATCCAGATCTTTGCTTTTGGTTAGAGGGAACAAAATTCCTGAGGACTACAATGTTTCAGATTCTGCGCAAGCTGTAAAGTTCCCCTGAAACCACTTTCATTAGTTTTGCAAAAATGCAGCCAGCCTTAAGGCTTTAAAAAGTGCTAAGCAATCAGCAGTCACTCATTTGGGAGCCTAATTATAGAGCTGGGAAACAAAGACGTCTTGGTCTATCACTTGCCTTGCATATGTATAATGGGATTTAACCCCACACCTGCTTGTGCAGATGTGACTGCTGGGTACCAACGCAGAGATATCTCTTCTGAATATGTCACTAAGTGACATGGGAAAGCATCAGGATCCTCCAACCCATAAACACAAGTCTCCCAGTGGCTGAAATAGGTATTTTATGATTTCAAATTACATCTGAAGTATTTGAAGTATCCCTGAGGAGGCAATGATGGCCTCTGGGACATGACTTGGTATACATTCCCACACACCCATTCAACATTGTGCAGGCAAAGTGCAAACATTGTCCTTTCAGATGTGAAATAAGCAAAATGAAGCAAGGGTATACTGTTCTCTGAATTGTTTCCTTTTTAGGCACTGACTTAGAGAAACAGCAAGGAAAAGATGTGAAGATTCTTCTGGCAATGAAATTGTGAAGCATAGCTCAAAGACGAAGAAGACAAAAAGATACTAAAACAGGAAACTCAAGCATTCAAGGAGAGGAATCAGAACTGCTAACGCTGTTTTTAGAAGAAAACAGTTTACAGAACAGCTTCTGCTCTGAACACAACTGAGATTTGTAATTAGAGCTGGTCAGAAGATAAGGCAGCTTAACTTTTTAAAAAATAAAAGTCTTGCAAAGAATTGATCTGAAATACTCTTCAGGGTCAGACCTATCATCGCTCTTTGCTGGTTTATATCTGGGACTGCCAGCCCTCTGGGCATCAAGGAAGAATACTTCACGTCAGCCAAAAACCAATCACATAGTCAGTTTTTCTCCTGCTATCTGATATGAACTAACATCCCCACTAGAAATTGCGAGTTTAAATCATCAATTGCTAATGATTAAATTAGCCTAGGCCTAGCTAGCTATCTAAATGTTCAGTCCCTTTTGGAATTACATTTATGATGTGTCTGATTAGGGAAGCGTAGGAAAATGCCCTGCATCATCTTGTGATGATGAGAAAAACTAAACGTTTGTGAAAAACTAACAGCTTTTCACTTTGCAGAGATTAAACAAAAACTGTGTGTTGAGGAGAGGTTGCTTTTATTTTTATTTGAGAGACCATGGTGAAATAAAGCCCAAACAAATCAAAACATCAACAGGGCTAGAATATTCTGGAAAAAAAAAACAAACTTGAAAGGCCATTTTTTTATTGACAAGCAATGTGAATGAAAAATGTCAACCAGTTCTATTTATAACTGGGGATGGGCAAAGAAGATGCATTTAAATGTGGATATGGGAAGTGTTCTCATTTCTGTAGTTTGTGAAGGCTCTGTCTGATTTCTCTGAGATGAAAAACCAAGCAGGTAGGGTCTAATTCTTTACTAGCATAGTCATTTTAGCAACTGTGAAGTCATGGGAGCTATGACTATGCTGACTGAGATTTGTTTCCTGACACTCTAAAGTTCCTACCCTTTGGCGCGTAGCAGGACATGCACGTTTTACCTAGTTTATTGCAAAGAGCCCAGCAACTGTGTTGGCTGGTGTGTGTCCTTTTGTTATACCCATTCTCCAGCACTGTTCATTGTATTTAAGTCAATTACTATTAAGTCCTTTCTCATCACTTGTAGCTCAGTTCCATTCAGGCTTTATCCAGAAATGCAGTTTCTCTTATTCTTATCTTTCTATATATGCAGTCATTTTAATGCCAAAAAGCTTATAGAAAAAAAAAAAATGTATTCAGATGTTTGGCTGAATGAAGCATTATTCTGGCACTAAATGCAAGACACTAATTTACAAGATTTGAGCCTGCTTTGGTTTATATTATTTTGTCTTGAGGGTCATTCCACTGCTACATACATGTAAGAGAAAGAAGACATAGATAAAGAGTATTTGGCTGCAGAAAAACGTGAAATTCAGCTTTCAACTGAATTATTATTTCTAATTAGATTTCAGTGACCTCTTCCTGCCCATGGAATACTCTGGATACTTTATTTTTATGGATTTCAGGCTTCAAAATGGAATCTATTCCCTAATAGATGGTACTGTATCCACACTGACAAACTGTGGATGACATCCCACAAAAGACACAGTAGTGCATGCCACTTCGTATGGCCTTATTTTGTGGTGTGACATCATGTGATAATTCTTAACCTCCCCTGTTAAGAAGACCTATGTCAGGTACTTGTGTTTCATGTATAATCAATCATTCACTACATGGCACAACTTTTACTGACAAGTAATTAATTACTTTATCAGATCAATCACTAATCTGTCTGGCAACTTTTGGGGCTGAATCATATCTTGAAGTAACTAAAAACAGCTAAAGCTTCTTCCAACTTGGTTTTGACTTTACCTTTCCCCTTACCAAGTCTGCCCTCCCCAGCTGCATGATTTTCGGAACACCCATAGCTGCAACTGAAGTGAGTAGATGAAATCTTGGCTTCCAACTGCAAAGCTCTTACTCACCTCCGTTAAAAAAAAAAAAAAAAAAAAAAAGTTTTTTACCTAGTGGCAGTCATTCAGCACCTTTGAAAATCAGGGATTTAACAACTGGCCAAAGGTCAGAGCAGAAATTGATGCCAGAAAAAGGACTAGACGTCTCTAGGGTCTAACTCCCAGGGCAGTCCTGGAAGTACAAGGTGCTTTCTTCCCAGGTACCATGTCACAGATTTTTCTGTCATTTCTAAATTTTTTTTCCTAGTACATGCTGGACTGGGGAAGAAGCATAACAATATACTGATAAAGTTGCAAACATGCATCAGCTCCTTTACCCTGCAGTGTGAGGGAATTTAAACATTCTGGGAAGAAAAATGTCTCCAGGCAGGAGGGAAAAAAAAAGTAAGTTTTCAAAAACTCAAGCTGTAAAAGAAAAGTGAAAAACACAAGCTGTTAAGAGTATGAAAGGTTCAAGAGGGTAGGAGCACTGATGCCTTGAGATTTTAAGAAGGGCTGTGTTGGCTTAATAAGAATTTACCCCAGCTTTTTTCTTATTTTGAGAACTGGGAGCATTACCTACAGAAAGAAAGAAAGGAAGAAGCCTGGCTGCTTTGAAGGCTGTTAAGTGTGCTCACCTACTGGGGAAAGAGAGAAAAGGGAGAACCAGCTCATGAGAGTTGACAGTGCAGCAGAAAGTGAGCTGCTGTTAGCTCTGTGAGCCCAGTAGGATTTTCTTGATCTAGTTTAACAAGTCATCTTGCTAATCCAAAGGTTATCCTTGTCTTTTGGGCAACTATTAGGCTGCAGAAACTGTTCCTTGGGTTTTGGGACAAGATTGTTAATACAGCAGCACACAGAACAGATCTTTGATTAGCAGGATGAAAAAGATCAAAAGCTGTAGAGAAAACACACCTAATCCCGTTCCTGTTCATATCAGCATAAACACTGGTTTATTTCAGATTAACACTGGCATGAAGGAGACCAGCTTCAGTCTCGATATTTGTCACTGCCTTCTGCCCACCAAGTGTTTGTGTTCTCTCTCTCCTCCCTGAGTACCCAAACAAAAATGCAGTTCATACTTGCATTTGTGCACTCAAGCATGCATTTCAAAGATGAGGGGCTTTGGATGCTTGCTTTTTTTGTTGCCTTAAATAAGAAAGCTTTTTTTCTCAGTACAGAATGCCCACAACGAGGTTGGAGCATTGTAGGTGCTTTACAGGACCTTTGCACACAAACTGAGGAACTGATAATATAGTGGGTAATGAATTACTATTACCTTCCAGGGAAAAAGTATACAGTAAGAGTGTAGCAGGTTGGTACCCAAGGTGCTCCAACATAAGGACTACTGGAAGGATTGCAAGAAGCTTTGGTTTACTGCATCATCTGTCCTTCATTACTTCAAACTCTACAGTAGTGATGCATGATGAAAACTGAGCTCCTATAAACTTTATGCTTCGATCACAAGTCCTCTCAGACAAACATTGTGTTCTGCATCTGTGAAGGAACTTGTGCTGTGGGGTTCCTCCTATGGTGTGCATACTCTGGGTAATGCAACATTACCATAGACATCTGGGGTACATGCAGAACCAGAAAAATGTGACTGTGGTTAGGACTTGAGCTATCAGCACTATACAGCTATGAATTGGACCATCAAAGAGACAGAAAGGTGCCTTGGCCATCTGCATGACCCTGGAGACTGGTGCTACCTCAGTACAAATAGCAAATAATGAATTCTGTAAGATCTGCTTACAAATCTGTAACTACTACAACAGAAACCAGGTTTTGTTGGCTCCTGACAAGCTGGATAGGTGCAGGTTATCTGAGCTTTGTGCCTGTAACTAATCATTTAACTGTGATTTAACTTGCACATGGTGAGAAGGAATTTTTGGCATTTGCTCTGTGGGCTGGCAGGCTGTCAAGTAACTTCAGGATTCACTGAGTCTGGAAGAGGCTCTGGCCTGACCTGACACAAGTAAATGTTGTTTTCCTTAATCAGTCCACCAGAGCTGGTATCTTGAGTGTCCTTCATCTAATTTTCTTGCATGCTGGAATCTGACAAATATAATAATGGTATTTTTTACTTATTTGCAGTAGCACTTTTCTTTCAGTGGTACTGAAATACCCCTCAAATGCCAAACTTCTTTGGGAAAATATTCACGTATCAGTTTTAGTAATATAAAACTATTATTACTGCCTATCTCCCATGGGTTTTGTGAAGCTTGTTTAATTGAGGTTTGAACTGTCATTATTTGTGAGATGAGATTATCTATCATTTATGAGCTTTCAAATGAATACCAGTTTGTCTGGAGAAAAAATGTTGGCAAATCCTAAAAGTTTCATGACTTTCAGCACAAATAATTATTCCTCCAAATATTCATTCTGTATAGTTTGTTATTTGTTACTTGCTATTCATTATCCACAGTTTGTAATTTGTTATATTCCTGTCTAGAAAATTCAGTCACCCAGTCAGGTACCAGATGTAATAGTATGTGACTTTTATGACCATTCACCCACCATAAGTAACACACAGAGGAACTTGCACAATCAAAGCAAACAGTGCATGAATAACACGTAGACAAAATTTGTTTACGTGAGCTATTCTGTGAATATTTATGAACTAGAAACACGTTTGTAGAAATTAGGATCAGAGTGCAAAGAGAAAAACAGGGCCAAATTTGCTATAATTCAAGTTCTACCCATAATTTATTACTATGTTGGAGTTACAGATGGGTGAACTCCAACTTTAAGTTCAGACGAGTTGCACAAAGTTGTATAGCAAGTTGGTGGGCCAGAAGGGAAATGGCAACGTGGCAACGCTTTGACTCTGCGTGGCAATGCCTTCACTGCTTCCCAGCCTGTGCTGCTGTGTCGTGATCCCTGCTAGACCACATTGTGAATGTACAGCCATCACCAGCATGTCATTAGATTCACCTACATGCTACACTGGCAATTTCCTCCAAGTTTCCCGTCATAGCACGGGACATGCTCCTCATGCACCAAAGGCAGGAGGAACAGTGGAAGGAAACCATGGTATGGACTACAGGCACTTTAAATCTGCCTCAAGGTCAAGAAAGCCTTGTAGCTCAAATACCATCTGTGCTTCCAGCTAGCAGTGGTCCAGTCTGTTGTAAAATAGCCACTATTTAATCCAACATGGCTACAAGAATTTCCCAGAGCATTCAAATGGATGGACATGGAAGTGGAGTTTCACTCATTGTCAACACATTTTTTTTTGCATGGAGACTTTTGGTTTTTTGAAACATATGCAAAACCACAGCTTTCGCACTTACAGATTTCCTATGCATTTTTACATAGCCAGAGGATCACAGGGAATAAAGCCGCTATGCATTATTTCCTAGTAAAAAAGGCATCTTCTTACCCGCAAAATCGAGCAGGGACTTAGATTAAAGGCAGACAAGAGCCTAAGAGGATAAACAATGAATTAAAATACCCTTTCGTCTTTCATCTGGCAATAAAATCCTGCCTCATGTTTAAAAACAGAAATGTTGCATATTTAAAAACAAAGATTGTATGTGTTACACCAACCAGCTGCATAAATCCTAGTGGCCTTGGAAAATTAATGTTTTGTTTTAAGTAAAGCTGAAGTTACTCATGTTATTTCATTCTATCAATAGCAAGTACATTAACATTATCTAGTGTCTGCAAGCACACTATTAATTTGCCTTGTACTGTCCCAATAGAGGGAAAAGAATTGTTCAAGGCAATGAGGCGTATCCACTTCCACTCCTTGGGACTCCTTACTTCCAAATAATCAATATTAATGTGGTGAGGGGAGGGCAGAGAGGAAAAGGATCCTCTGGCTGATTTATCGGCTAAAGCCATATCACAGTGCAATTAGAGTCTGGAGACTCTTTACTAGACTGAACAGAGACTACATGGTTTACCAAGGGTGGAGGCACTGTCACAGTGTCCACCTGAAGTCAGGATTAATACGATGCTTGGCAGCCAGGAAGCTGACAGATATAAGTTTCCGTTTCTAAAACAATACATTCTTGATCACAGAAAAAATCCAATGTGTTCTTGAAAATACCTGCTTACTTCAGTATTAGCTTTTTTCCCATTGGGGAAAATGTTTTTTACAGAAAAGCAGTTTTTCTCTGATGAGAACTACTTTTTGCCTACAGGTCAGACGAACAGCGCAACAGTTCTTAACGATATCTGAGGCAACTTCGGCAAAGTATGATTGGCAGGAAGTGAAAAACTGAAATATTAGGGGGGGAGAATTTTAAGTTAAATGACCTGAATGTTCCTTTTTAAACCACAGGAAAAGTAATTGCCATGGAATGGCCTTTTGTCCTTTTGACCTTCAGCAAGCAAAAAGTTACTTTTAAAATTACATTATGATAGCAAATGCTGTAATCTTTACATAGGCTGAAGTCAGAGAGGGATGGCAACCACACTGCAGCAGTACTAAAACATTTGGTTCTGGCTGTCCACAATAACACATGCTTCAACTTGAAGATACAGATAACATTCACAAAAAAAGCTCAGCTAGGGGGAAAAAAAGATGACTCAAACAGTGTCAGGAAAACCAGTTTATTTTCCCCATATGGCTAACAAGAGTAGAATACAGTTTGTGTAGTTAACTCACTACTGTAAGATACGAAACACAGGTGCTTAACTTTCCTTCTTCCTTCACTAATTATTATATCAAATTAAGCTGATTAAAGAATGCTTAAACTCACGCCTATACCCATAGATGTATTATATGTGAAAGCACTACTTAGTGCTTGTCAGAACTGCAGTTGGGGCTTTATAAAGAAGGATGTCCCAAAGGTAGACCAGGCAAATTGTTCATACTGTCCCTTTAACACTGTAAGCCCAGGGGATACTTCATTGCCCATGGGTGGACACTTTCAGGCTGGAATTAGAGCACTCAACACCTTGTAGGATCATGACACAATTATGCAATGGTGGAGGTGACGAACCAGGCTACGCAGCGGTGACAATGCGGGGGGATGAGATGCTGCTGATCTTTTCCCTCTGCTCTGCTTTTGTCAGTGCTGGAGAGGACCCAACCCCTGAGACATCTGCCATTTTGGGGGATGGTTTGTCACAGTGACCCGAAGTGGAATATATCTCACCTAGGTTCAGGTATCTGCAGTGTGGACTTTTTGACAAGCTAACCAGAGAAGACCCTCTTTATAGACTGCAGAGAGAAATGGGCACTTTTAAGATATAGCTCATCAACTTTCTTCAGATACGTATGTTGGGGTCAGAGGAACTGTGCCCTGGGCTCCGTTCATTACATCCACGTGTAGTCAAATGCAGTCTGTTAGGTTTATTCTCTACTTCCTTTCACAACCTGAAGTGAGGACACTGTCCACTGCAAAGTGTGTGCTGTGCTTTTTGTGTGTTGGATAACACAACATGAATCGGTCTGTAAATGTATGGCAGGTTTATGCATCCAAAATGTGAGGATTTAAAAAAGTGAATCATGGGGCCATAACTAAAAGCAATGGGATGATATTAAGTAAGGCAAGTGGTACAGTGAGTGTCAGGAAACGCTCCTTGGTGCTGCAGGGGCTTGGACTGTGGAAGATGCTCTCAGGGGATGACAACTACATAATGTGCACTTAACTATATCTAAAAGGCACAACACCTCACTCACTGGTGCCCAGACTAGATGATACTGCGGGTTTTTACTGCCCTTTATTCTAGGTACTAGGCTCTAAATCATTCTTTAAAACCTATATGACCTAATTCTTCTCTGGGGTAACTTATCTGAAGTTCTCAAGGGTAAAAATGAGCCCTCACAAGTAGGAGAGAGTACTGCAACACCTAGAGGCAACACTAAGAAACAACAGAGATTTTAGTAAGAGATAAATTCAGTTTAGCTTGAGGTAAGAAATAATTCCATTTCTCCCTAGTTTCATGGAAATTACACCCTAGAAAAACTTCCTTAAAGGATATCCAGTTGCAAACACTATGTTAACAGAAAAAAAATCACTCACTGAGGGCGTATATCAAAATTTTCCCACCTTTATGTCTAAACATAAAGAAAACAGGAAAGACAAAAAATCTCAAGGAATTAAATTTAAATTAATTTATTTAAAATATGTGATTTTAAAATGTTTGTTTGAAGAGAAATATCTGCTTACAGCAGCTGCTGGAAACCCATTTCTTTACATATTTCTATCTATTCTAATTCTCTCAGTCCTTAGAAAGATTGATTAGATTTTCAAATCCTGCTTTCTTGATACGCCTTGCACTTATATTGAGGAGAACTTTATGTTTTTATCATCATCCTTAGTTGTCAAAGATTGTCTTAGATTCTGGTGGGTGCATGCAGTCTAGGTTTAAGAATTCACATCTTCAGTACTAACCAGGTGAGTGGAGGAGAAGGGTCAGTGTTCCTTGGAAACAAACAGGAAAAAGCATAAGAGTTAGGTAAATAGAAGTGACTCACTGAAGAGTTAGAATGATTTCTCCCAAAATACCAATATTTTGTTTTTTAACATTGCTTTCTGGGAAGTTCTGAAGAAGACATCAGCCAATATGTAATTTTATTTTCACATTCCGTTTAGAAACACCAAAATAAGACAAGAACAGCAATCTACTCACTACCTCTTCATCCTGAGAGGAAGTTCAAAGCTTCTGAAATCCTTTGAGAGAATCCCATGAGATTTCCAGAGAAGTTTTGTATCTTTGGAACACCAGGAATTCCAAAGATGTTCCTAAAATATGTGTGATACTTGCTGAACTGCACTGAGATGAAGATGTGTGAAGGTAACTATAGGCACTGGTTCTTCAGCTCTTCAAAAGTCAGTAGCAGCAGGATCAAGCCCTAGCTGACTAGAAACAATTTCTCGTTAGTCATTGTGAGTCTTAATTGGACAGGACTAAGAATAATCATCTTCTCTTATCCTCGCATGAACAGTAATTTGAGATGTACTAGAATGTACTTAGCACAAACATGGACGAGAGGACAAGAGAGAGAGAGTTTGTGGTTGCCCTTCTTGAAGGAAACATCCAAACGCTGCCTTCTGGTTAACATGATGTGTGTATTGCAGACCTAGTCCATAGAAAGAACAGCCATACCTGTTTGTAGTCTTCTTCGCTCAAGGGCCAGCATGGGGACACCTACCAAGAACCATACTACACTCCCCGCCTGAACATGAAGCGAAGCACTTCCCTACAGAGATGGTGCTGTGACTGCATTTCCAGCTCTACACTTTGACTCTGCTCTTCCACCTTCTGTACTTGCAGATTTTATCATAGCTTTTTCTCTAAAAGAGCTAACGCTCATTGAATAACTTGGCCTCAGTGCAACACAGAGAATAGGAGAGATTTCTCCAGCAGCAGTACTAGAAAGGGAAGATCCCATAATCTTTCCACTTCCTCCCTGCATCTGCAAAGCCAAAAGAAGTCAGAGCAAGTAACCTCCTGCCCTTAGTGCAGCAGCCACTGCCTCATTAGCCAAAGCATGCTCCATCCCTCTTCTTTAAGTGCAAACCTGCACTCGCATCCCCCTCTCAGTTTCTTACCTCCTACTCACATTTATTATTGATATAATCTATCAATAATGCTTTCCACTGCTTCAAGAGTTTGGCCTGTCTGCCAGATCCTGACTTTCAAGTGCCCTTTCCTTCACCTCATTATATATTTAATGACATATACTTTGTTTCTTTCTTTTCCCTCCTCTGCCTGTCCCCTTCCTCACAAAGGGAGGGAGAGAAAGGAGTTGGCTGAGAAAGTGGCAAAGGTAACGATGTTGATGCTTTAAGTAGTTGCTCCCACACTGTCCCTCAGCCTATTATCCAGCTTACCAGCATCTAGTCTCCTGGAAGGGCAGCAAATGCACTTGTTCGATGCCCTGCTCAACCATGGACGCTTTCTCAGAGCCACCACACAAGGAGGAAAACCTACTTATTTCCTACAGTTTTGCTGCAAATAGCTGTATTTGATCTTTAAAAAGATAGTCCTCTTCATCAGTTTTCCCAGCTTTATAATTTACAATCTTCAGCCCATTTTATCTTCTGTTTGTTTTCCAAATCAGTTAATATATTTTTCTTTTATAATGGCTAAGGTTAACAACCTGTTACTCAGAAGACACAGCATCATCAGAACAGGAGAGGCCTGAGAACAGGATTACAGCATCTACCGAGACAGCCTGAGTGCCGAACAGAAGCAGGATTAGTAAATTATTCTAATATTTGATTTGACAATTTTGTATAATTGAGGAACCTGAACACAAAGGATTTGCCAATGATGTCAGATTAATTCAAGCATGCATATTCTGAGGCCATAGAGGAAGTTTCTTTCCCCTTTATCTTTTTAACAACTCTGTCCTGACTCCAGTCTAATAGAGGATTCTGTCTCTTGCTGTTATTTCCTCTGTCTGCTTGCTGTGCGAGTCTGTTTGGGTCAAAATCCACGTGTTATATTTCCAGAAACCCAGTCAACCTATTATGTAATTTCCCATTATTACAGTTATTTAATTGGATAAGAATAACAAGAGAAGAAAAGCAACAGCCAAGCAAGATCCAACTTTCACGTTGAGTGGAGTGATCCTGATATACTGCTTCTGCCCATCTCTGCCTGTTCAGGGACTTAGTGTGACTGTCAAACCTTTCAAGCTTTGCCAGCCTGGAGCCCACAGAAGGTAAAAGTACTATGGTCACATGCAGCCGCTGGTCCTCCAAGCTCTACAAACCACATTGTGACTCCATCCACAAATGTGAATTTCAGAGTCTTTATAGAAGGGCCATAATGTGATTTTATGTGGGTGCAACAATTAATTATAAGGCGCAGAAGTCAGAAGAAACAGGAGAGTATTGTGAAGACGTTGTAAATATCTGAACAGAGAAGACAGCAAGTCAAGTGTTCTTACGTTGTCTGAAAGACATGCACACATAATACAATTAAGCAGACATCCTCCAGCTTGGAGACAGTGCACTTACTCTGCTGACTGGATATCAGCAATGTGTGCATCTTTCCACCGTGCATCAAAGATCAGTTCTAGCCACAATCAGAGATGCACAGGATGCTCAGGTACAGTTGAGCTGTCTGTGAGATGCATCTTTTTGACAGTCCCTTCAGCACAGTCTGTACCTGAATCCGGAAAGGAAACTGGTAAATACTGTAGTGCACACAATTTTATGGCTGTTGCAATGCAAAAGGGTGACTTTGCATGTTTGTCTACATCCTGGCCTACCACCAGAAGAATTTCTGGGACTCAGACAGGGAAAGGTGTTTGTTTTGCTGCGGCAGAGCTGTGGCAGAGCTGCCCCTTCATTTACCTCTAAACAAAGGGGCAGGTAATTTACTGTCTGGGCTTAGGTATCACAATTCCATGGTTTCAGGACACCAAGTAATCCTGATCTCTTCCTTGCATGAGTAAGGCACGGCATGAGTGTGACACGATTTGGTGCCTCTGGGTGTATTATAGAATTTATAGATATGGGAACACAAATACAAGGATTTTTGTCTTATCAGATTGATGTCCTCTATGCTCATACCTTTGGAAGAGCTGTGATAATTGAGATAATCCCCATCCCTTAAAGCAGCTTTTTAAGCTGTGATTATTTTGGCAGCACAGCTCAAGTTTTATCATTCACAGAAATGCAGAGGAGGAAAAGGACAAAATATTTCTTCTTTTTCTTCAGCTTTAACCCAAATAAACCCAGACCACTGAAAACAAGAAACATCTACTTCTACACAGCCCTCCTCTGATTACTGTCAAGGCATTCACACTTGCTAGAAAGTACCACTAGAATTGTTTTATCACTTATATACTCTGAATATGCTCATAAACAAAAGGATTTCTAAAATGCACAGTCTTGTGCTCTGCAGAGGCAAACGTCTGTAACTGTGAAGATGTAAGTACAGAGCATCAGCAGAACATGGGAACTTCAAAAACAAATCCAGGAGTTTGGTAAGTCTTCAGGATAAGAAATTTGTCCCTAAACTTCTCTTAGATAAATCATAATAAATGACGTTCATCTTCCTGTATTGAGTCACCTTGCTAAATAAGATGTACATGACATCTAAGACTTACTACTTTCTATGAATTTCCTAATTACTATTTTAGAATCATAGAATCATAGAATGGTTTGGGTTGGAAGGGACCTCTAAAGGTCATCTAGTCCAACCCCCATGCAATGAGCAGGGACATCTTCACCTAGATCAGGTTGCTCAGAGCCCCGTCCAACCTGACCTGGAATGTTTCCAGGGATGGGGCATCCACCACCTCTCTGGGCAACCTGTGCCAGTGTTTCACCACCCTCAGCGTAAAAAATTTCTTCCTTATAGCTAGTCCAAATCTACCCCCCTTTAGTTTAAAGCCATTCCCCCTTGTCCTGTCACAACAGGCCCTGCTAAAACGTTTGTCCCCATCTATGTTATAGGCCCCCTTGAAGTACTGATAGGCTGCAATAAGGTCTCCCCAAAGCCTTCTCTTCTCTAGGCTGAACAACCCCAACTCTCTCAGCCTTTCTTCATAGGAGAGGTGTTCCATCCCCCTGATCATTTTTGTGGCCCTCCTCTGGATCCGCTCCAACAGGTCCGTGTCTTTCTTACACTGAGGGCTCCAGAGCTGGACACAGTACTCCAGGTGGGGTCTCACCAGAGCAGAGTAGAGGGGCAGAATCACCTCCCTCGACCTGCTGGCCACGCTTCTTGTGATGCAGCCCAGAAAACAATTGGCCTTCTGGGCTGCGAGGGCACATTGCTGGCTCATGTGCAGCTTTTCATCCATCAGTACCCCCAAGTCCTTCTCGGCAGGGCTCCTCTCAATCCCTTCATGGAATCATAGAATAGAATCATAGAATCATTAAGGTTGGAAAAGACCTCTAAGATCATCGAGTCCAACTGTCAACCCAACACCACCAGGCCCACTAAACCATGTCCCTAAGTGCCTCATCTACACGTCTTTTAAATACCTCCAGGGATGGGGACTCAACCACTTCCCTGGGCAGCCTGTGCCAATGTTTAACCACTCTGTCAGTAAAGAAATTTTTCCTCACGTCCAATCTAAACCTCCCCTGGCGCAACTTGAGGCCATTTCCTCTTGTCCTATCGCTTGTTACATGGGAGAAGAGACCAACACCCACCTCGCTACAACCTCCTTTCAGGGAGTTGTAGAGAGCGATGAGGTCTCCCCTCAGCCTCCTCTTCTCCAGGCTAAACAGTCCCAGTTCCCTCAGCCGCTCCTCAGAAGACTTGTTCTCCAGACCCTTCACCAGCCTTGTTGCCCTTCTCTGGACACGCTCCAGCACCTCAACGTCCTTCTTGTAGTGAGGGGCCCAAAACTGAACACAGTGTTCGAGTTGCGGCCTCACCAGTGCCGAGTACAGGGGCACGATCACTTCCCTGCTCCTGCTGGCCACACTATTTCTGATACAGGCCAGGGTGCCATTGGCCTTCTTGGCCGCCTGGGCACACTGCCGGCTCATGTTCAGCCGGCTGTTGACCAACACCCCCCGGGTCCTTTTCCCACAGGCAGCTTTCCAGCCACTCTTCCCCAAGCCTGTAGCGCTGCATGGGGTTGTTGTGGCCGAAGTGCAGGACCCGGCACTTGGCCTTGTTGAACCTCATACAGTTGGCCTCGGCCCATCGATCCAGCCTGTCCAGGTCCCTCTGCAGAGCCTTCCTACCCTCGAGCAGATCAACACTCCCGCCCAACTTGGTGTCGTCTGCAAACTTACTGAGGGCGCACTCGATCCCCTCATCCAGATCACTGATAAAGATGTTAAACAAGACCGGCCCCAAAACTGAGCCCTGGGGAACACCGCTCGTGACCGGCCGCCAACTGGATTGAACTCCATTCACCACAACTCTCTGGGCCTGGCCGTCCAGCCAGGGTCACCTGGTCACAGAAGGAGATCAGGTTGGTCAAGCAAGACCTGCCTTTCATGAACCCGTGCTGGCTGGGCCTGATCCCCTGGTTGTCCCACTCATGCCTTGTGAGCGCCCTCAAGATGAACCGCTCCATAATCTTCCCCGTCACCGAGGTCAGGCTGACAGGCCTGTAGTTCCCCGGATCCTCCTTCCAGTCCTTCTTGCAGAAGGGCATCACATTGGCAAGCCTCCAGTTGTCCAGGACCTCCCCCGTTAACCAGGACTGCTGACAAATGATGGAGAGTGGCTTGGCGAGCTCCTCTGCCAGCTCCCTCAGCACTCTCGGGTGGATCCCATCCGGCCCCATAGACTTGTGAGCATCCAGGTGGCGATGCTCTTTCCTGTATAGGATGCTATTCTTGTATAGGGTTTTCATTTGAGTTTTTTTGAACTTCATGAGGTTCCTGTGAGGCTGTTAATCCAGCCTAATGGATCCCTGTTTGGCTACATTATGTCTAAGCTTATCCCTGGCTTCATTTTGGTCTCAGAAATGGGAACTAGATCTTCCCAAGACAAATCTGATCCAGAGGGAGCTAGTCCGTTGTATCAAATCATCCCCTAATTTGGTGTCACTTTCAAACTTGGCAAGGGTGTGCTCATACTGCCTAGGTCATTTGAAGAAGACAACTTAGCAACCCCAGTATCAATCACCAAGGAGTGCCACTCATAATTGCTTCCAGGTAAACTTTGAGCTGTTGACCACTACCTTTGAGCCTGGCAATCCGGTTAATTTAATACCCACCTTGTAGTGTACCCATCCAGTGTGTATATCCTCATTATGGCTGCAAGGATACTAAAGAAACTGTGGTAAAAGCTTTCCTAAAGTCAATGTAAATTATTTAACCCCCACCCTTCACACATCCACAGAGATTGCCATTTCATCATGGAAAGCAATCAGACTGGTCAAGCACAATTTACCCTGATTTATTACCCATGATTTATCCAGACTCTGTGTTCCCAATCACCTTGTCCCTCATATGCCTGGAAATGGCTTCTCTGTGTAATACTGTTTCATCAAGAAGCCCTGGAAAGTATCTAGTGAGGCAAGATCTGGGATGCAGCTCCCAGCTATGTGCTACAAGAAGAGATTTCACACTCTCCACCATGGCAGAGATAAGGATTTTATATGAAGTGGAATACCTTCCAAGAAGGGGCAAGCTGCAGGACAGCTTGCAGTTTGACTTGCAGTTTTTCAAGGACTTCTGTACTCCACAGTTCAGCACCTACAAGAAAAAAGTATAATTTAAGACACATCCTTTCCTTGATCATTGATTTTTATGAATCCTGGGTTTAGATATTGAACTCACTGTGCACTGGCATTGACATTAGGGCTGTAATTCTTCTAACATACCTGGGTATTATAGTGCCTAAATTTCTCACTTTAATCCTTAACTTTAACCACATTTGTGTAACACATTGATACTTCAGTAATGCACAGTATGCTCCAATGGTACTCACATAGCAGGCAGAATTGAAGGCGATATAAATGTTTATTTTAATGATGACAGCAGTAGAGTTTGAGGCTGGAGTCAGGAAGAACTGACATATGTGTGCCTAAGTAAATTTGCAGCCTTGAGTTAGACCCTCAGACTTCCCATACATTGTCAGGGAAGAGAATACATTTCATACATATCCATCATATTTGAGAAGTCGTGGCAGTCCAGTGAAGTTCCCACTGACTGGAAAAAGGGAAACATAACCCCCATTTTTAAAAAGGGAAAAAAGGAAGACCCGGGGAACTACAGGCCAGTCAGTCTCACCTCTGTGCCTGGGAAGATCATGGAACAGATCCTCCTGGAAGCTCTGCTAAGGCACATGGAGGACAGGGAGGTGATTCAAGACAGCCAGCATGGCTTCACCAAGGGCAAGTCCTGCCTGACTAACCTAGTGGCCTTCTATGAGGGAGTGACTATATCAGTGAACAAGGGAAGAGCTACGGATGTCACCTATCTGGATTTCTGTAAGGCCTTTGACACGGTCCCCCACAACATCCTTCTCTCTCAACTGGAGAGTTATGGATTTGATGGGTGGACTGTCCGCTGGGTGAGGAATTGGTTAGGTGGTCACATCCAGAGGGTAGTGGTCAACGGCTCAATGTCCAGATGGAGATTGGTGACGAGTGGTGTCCCACAGGGGTTCGTATTGGGAGCGGTACTGTTTAATATCTTCATCAGTGACACAGACAGTGGGATCAAGTGCACCCTCAGCAAGTTGGGAGATGACACCAAGCTGCGTGGTGTGGTTGATTCACTAGAGGGACAGGATGCCATCCAGAGGGACCTGGACAAGCTGGAGAAGTGGGCCCATGTGAACCTCATGAGGTTCAACAAGGCCAAGTGCAAGGTCCTGCACCTGGGTCGGGGCAACCCCCAATATCACTACAGGCTGGGGGATGAAGGGCTTGAGAGGAGCCCTGCCGAGAAGGCCTTGGGGGTACTGGTGGATGAAAAGCTGCACATGAGCCAGCAAGGTGCGCTCGCAGCCCAGAAGGCCAATTGTATCCTGGGCTGCATCACAAGAAGTGTGGCCAGCAGGTCGAGGGAGGGGATTCTGCCCCTCTGCTCTGCTCTGGTGAGACCCCACCTGGAGTACTGCGTCCAGCTCTGGAGCCCTCACCATAAGAAAGACATGGACCTGTTGGAGCGGGTCCAGAGGAGGGCCACAAAAATGATCAGGGGGATGGAACACCTCTCCTGTGAAGAAAGGCTGAGGGAGTTGGGGTTGTTCAGCCTAGAGAAGAGAAGGCTTTGGGGAGACCTTATTGCAGCCTACCAGTACTTCAAGGGGGCTTCTAAAAAAGATGGCGGCAAACTTTTTAGCAGGGCCTGTTGCAATAGGAGAAGGGGTAATGGTTTTCAACTAAAAGAAGGTAGATTTGGACTAGCTATAAGGAAGACATTTTTTCCACTGAGGGTGGTGAAGCACTGGCACAGGTTGCCCAGAGAGGTGGTGGATGTCCCATCCCTGGAAACATTCCAGGTCAGTCTGGACGGGGCTCTGAGCAACCTGATCTAGGTGAAGATGTCCCTGCTCATTGCATGGGGGTTGGCCTAGATGACCTTTAGAGGTCCCTTCCAACCCAAACTATTCTATGAGAGACCTCTAATAAAATGATGGAGACTCAGCAGGTCACACAACATGGTTCCCCTGGAATGGGCACTGCAGGGACTTCTCGCTGTTCTCAGAGGAATATGAAAGAAGGCACATAAGGGCCAGGAATATTGCTTTTTTGGTGTGGATTCTCATCTCTGCTTTCCCTTTGTATCTGCCCTTAACTTAAAGCACTAATCGGTTGATTGAGGGACAGTATTGATATTTAAACCTGAGGAGCAGGAAAAGAGGTTTATTGCAAGCCTGTCATCCTCAGTGAATTTTCTCACCTTCCAACTACTGTTAGTGGCCTCCATCCCATTACTTTGCTCTTCTGATATGTGCTGTTTTAAGTCAATTACGTGTAGCTCTGCACATATATGTGCCAGAAAGTGTCAGCCAGAAGAAACCGCATTTTGTGAGGGCTCTGGTTTCAGGAATACTATGAGTATTCCTAATGCTTCTTAGGGATCATAAGCTGAGAAAAGGTGTAGTTTCTGGATCCAGACAGCCATAGCATTAGTTAGGTGCCAGCTCACTCAGTTCTTTCAAGACTTACATTGCATGGGAGACTTCAGGCTTTTGAGAAAGGTTCAGAAATAAAAACTCCTCCGGAGTTTAAGGCGAGGATAGCAAAATCCTTCTTTTTTAGACCTGGAGCACCTTGTCCATTCTCTTCCTAACACAGTACTATTGTATCATATTATATGACCTTTGTTTCTCTTTATTATGCTGCAGTGAAGATAAACAGTATGTAGTTGGCTGGTGAGATACGATGTGAGGTTCTTCACTGAGTCACTTTGTCTTGATATAACCAGCAAGCAAATTACAGGAACCAGAATATTGTCATATTGTAAGACTGAATCTGTGTGGGCATTTATAAGAACAGCCTTAATTGGTATTTTAATCTCTCTATTCTATTGGCTTTTTGTTTTATATGAGCTTTTTCTTCCATTGTCTCTGTCCAGTGGTTGGGTTTTGTTGTTGGGGTTTTTTTTCCCATCGCTATATCTTATCATTCCACCACTCAGCTTGCCACATGAATTATTAATACTGTTTTTATGCTAAATGTCCCTGCCTCACACATAATTTGACCTTACTGAACGAGTGACTGTGCTAACCCCTCAGGACATATTACCCACACTTTGTCTATGAAACATATTTCTTCCTTGTGTTTGACTTAGCCAAAATTCAAAACACTTTGAACACAGTCACATGGCTTTTTTTTTCGATTAGCTCTTTTTCATTAGGGAATAAGAAAGAAAAAATAAAACACTAACTTTTCTGGAAGCTAATTACATTTTTGGTTGCCAGTGATTGTCCCTGCATTTTCATATTGTCATCTATCCTTGAACACACCGAGAGAGTGAAGAAATTAAAACTTGCCTTCTACTACATTTAAAAAAATTACTTGACCATCAAGAAATATTCAGTGCAGCCTTCAAATGTGGTTTAGGAAGGAGCTGTAGCTTGTATTCACTGCAGGATAATTGGAAAATATCTCAGTTTATCATATTGGCTCTCTATTCAGCAAAATGTATTCTTATGCCTCTCCCAACCTAGTAAAATTTTAATCCTGCACTGTGCTCAGTAGGAACAATTTTAAACACCTGCTGTCTCAATCATAATGGCCACCATCTTTCCCATAGGGGGTTTAGTTTCATTTCCATGGAAAACTTGAAAGGTAATTCCAGGTAATTCAATAAAGGTAAAACCTTTATTGAAAAGGTGTATGTTCACTAATGATCTTGTTCACTTCCAGCAAGAATAACAGGAGATGTCAGACATTTTGAAAGGCAAATGTTTGCTAATAATAATCCATTACAGAATAAATACTTAACAAGCAACATAAAATATTCATCGAGTTAATAATTAGCAATATGGTTATTCTGATGACCATTGAAATATCCTTTTGCTTTCTGAACGCTGATACACTCTTGCTTCAATAGTATTCTATGGCAAGGAGTTTCATAGTCTAATTAGGAATGCATTTCCTTTTTTGAGTAGTAGTATTTCCTCTGATTTCAACTCTCCTGTCTGTTCCTGAACTATTTGTTGTGTCTCCCTCATCTCCTTGCCAAAATAAACAATTCCAGTATTTTACAGTTTTCATTACTGAAGATATTCCTTCCTTATTGCACTTATTTCCATCGATGCCTGGATCCCCACGGAACTGTTTTTGTGAAACAGTGAGCAGCGCTGCAGATAGGATGAGTCCATCACTCCAGGTGAGTTTACAGCCACTAGCTTGTAGTTCTTCTTCGTCTTTCAACCATTTTTGATTGAAGAGTGTGCACATAGCTCACTTTCAATAACTTCCATTCACTGTGATTTCAGAGAAGAAATAGTAGACAGACTACATCTTAATCCTTTCTTTCTGAATGTAAGTTTGGAGATCCTTCTCCTTGAAATCTGTCCTGTCATGGGGAGGGGTACTCTGTCAATCTGAGTTGTCATCAGAATTTTTTTTCTTTTTTGCTTAAGGAACCTCTGCTTAACAGCATGTGATTTCTTATTGTCTTACCTCATTCAATCCCACTGAAACAGGGCCTCTGCCATCTGCAACCCAGAGAATATACACCTGCTGCTTTTTCAGATGTTGTATCAGCACTTAAAGAAGGGAATCATTGTATCCTCTATATGGCTTACCTTTTGCCAATGGTATAATATACTTTATTTATATATAACAAAGTGGTCACATTCCCACAGTCATATCCTTTGGTGAAAAACTTAGTCTTAACTGTGAAACTGCAAACAGCAATAATATTTATACGTACTAGATTACCCAAATTATAAATATTGGGTAATTATCATTAGGACTAATTGTTAAAATTCAGTCTCATTTATAACTAGTCAGAATGTCATTTATGTGCTACTATTTTGAAGAAATTAACTTTCCCTTTCTTGTTATTATCCATTTGAAAAAACCTGCTCATTAGAATGTAATTGTACCCTTACCAATTTTTAGGTTTTCACTGGTAATCAAAGTTTGTTTAGACTCTGTTATCTGTCTCTGACTCTTGCTTTACATTGCTTTCACGAGTGCTGCAAACTGCAGTCTTATCAGAATACATTCATTGCAAGAAATATAATAGACTTTTTCTTAATAGACACCTTCAGTGTGTAAATTACTTCTGAATGCCTTAAAACTTGGCAAATTAAATCTTCCATTTCTGCCTTTGCACAAGTAAAATCAAAACAAAAAAGATAGTACAAGACAAATGATTACCATCACAAGCTTTACAGTAGATGCCTAAAATAAATAAAGTCAATTAATTTAAATATCAGTGTCAACTTACTGTCAGGTTATGTTCTTAAGAATTTTATTTTATTTTTTCCCCTTCAAATGTCAGTCTTGAAATAACATTAATGTAAAATATTAAATTATGTACCTAAATCTTCATTACAAGATAAAACTCTGGTGAGGAGTACATTGACACTACTTTACCAAATAAACACATATTTGAGAGCATTTCCTTCCTCTGATATTGGCATTTGATGCATACAGGTGGGCGCTGTAAGTCTGTCCAGGTTGAAAACCGTTTGGGCATAAGTATTTGCATAGCTGCATTGTCAACATGTGTTGGAGGTGAGCCAAACATCTTAAATTTCTTTTTCTTTCTGTCTTTATTTCTCTAAAAAGAAGGAGAAAATACCAGGATACAAAACAGTTAGCCTGAAAAAAAGCGGTGCCTTTTTAGCCCTCTTAATATCTATTAGTTTTCATAAGGAAAAATATGTCCCTTTCAACATATTGAAGTGAAATGGGCAAATCCATGCCATCCACAATTCATTGACATGGGTAGAGCTGCATCCACTGACCTGAGAGCTGGATTTTAGATGTAAGGACTAGATGTTACTATTATCCAGAGTAGTAGCAGTAGTATTATTACTGCCATTATTATATTGCATTTATATCAAATATAACTGATATGTGACTGCCAGTTCCCCATGAATGTAGACTTCCTTGATCATTTGTGATTAATGCATGAGACAGAAAAAATCTACTTTATGTTCCTCTTGGCTCTGTTTACCTTAATTACAAGACTTTTTTTGGCTTGCTTCTTTCCAAATTACTAAATTGCTGTTCCTATACATTCATGTCATAATTAATAAACTTTGGTGTTACCATTCCTACATTTAATAGAGTTTTCACAGTAAATTAATATACTTTTGTGCTGCTAAGATTATTCAATTTAGAGTCCAAATTCTGCTGTGAACTTTAATGAGCTTAGCAGGCAGGATCCTGCGGGGGAAGTTGGTAAGGCACTGCGTGGAGCCCTGTGTTTGTTTGACTCTGGCAAGTCACTTCTCCATCTCTCACTTAACATCTGCCCATCTTGTGTAGTCAGCTAGCAAATTCGTTGCCTGTCATGGCCAGTGCCAGCAGTGCAGTGTTGTAGCTGGCAATTATTGGAAGGCTGAATCGGGGCTTAGAACTGTGCTAAGACTTTGCTATAAAAACAGGCAGTTTAGCAATGATAAAGGAGTATGTGGGGGAAGGAGGCAATGCTTGATGTCCTCTTTCTTATCAGAGTGCCCTTCCCAGTCTGAATGGGTCAACGGTCAATATCACAGTGTCGTGGTTTAACCCCAGTTGACAAATAAGTACTCTCGCTCACCCTCCCCACCCCCCACCCCCCCAGTGGGACGAGGGAGAGAATAGGAAACCAAAGTTAAAACCTGTGGGTTGAGGTAAAGACAGTTTAATAGGACAGCAAAGGAAGAGAAAATAATAATAATAACGGCAAAAGAATATACAAAACAAGTGATGCACAATGCAATTACTCACCACCCACTGACCGATGCACAGCCCATCCCCTAGCAGCGATCACTGGCCCCTGGCCAACTCCCCCCAGTTTATGTACTGAGCATGACATCACATGGTATGGAATGTCCCTTTGGCCAGTTTGGGTCAGCTGTCCTGGCTGTGCCCCCTCCCAGCTTCTTGTGCACCTGGCAGAGCATGGGAAGCTGAAAAGGCCTTGACTTAATATAAGCGCTACTTAGCAACAACAAAAACCTAAGTGTGTTATCAACATTATTCTCATGCTAAATCCAAAACACAGCACTGTACCAGCTACTAGGAAGAAAAGTAACTCTATCCCAGATGAAAACAGGACAGTACCCACCCCTTATTCTGTACCAGCTATGTCATGCCCAGGTCCCCACACTTTCCAATACATTCCAATTAATCACCACCACTTTTCCTGTATTTTGATATCACAAACATACACACAGATATACACACAGCTATCATTCCCTTAGTCTATGGGACATCCCTATAAAATGCCTATTGAGTTCATTTAGTCCATGACTTTGGGCTCCATCTGTCATAACAGTCCTTCAAGGCAGGAGAGATGGTGTGTGGTGTTGGATTGTTGCACACTGAAGCCAGTTCTGGTTCCATCATCACTGCACTTTGCTCGGTTTCATCAAAATTCATTCTTCATTAATCTGGGTGATTCTTACTGTAATACCATTGATATAGCATATAGCAACCATAGAAGTGATGACATACAGTATTACATAGCAGTTAACATCATACAATTTAATTCATTGGCTATTTTCACCCAAAATCAAATCCCCCTGAGGTACACATTGGACTTCCCCATCCTCCCACATCACCCACCAAGTGCACCCAGGCCCTTGAGCAAAAGCAATCCCACAGATGGGTTTGCCTTTGCCTGAGGCAGGAATAACCCAAACTGTCTTCCCCAGCATATTTTTTATGTGCACTACAGGGACTTTATTCCCATCTACAGTACGTAAAAGTTCTGACTGGGCAGGGCCAGCTCGATTGGCAGATCCCCGAGTGTTGACTAACCAGGTGGCCTTTGCTAAATGTGTGTCCCAATGTTTGAACGTCCCGCCACCCATTGCTCTCAGCGTAGTCTTTAACAGTCCATTGTATTGTTCGATTTTCCCCGAGGCTGGTGCATGACAGGGGATGTGATACACCCACTCAGTGCCGTGCTCTTTGGCCCAGGTGTCTATGAGGTTGTTTTGGAAATGAGTCCCATTGTCTGACTCAATTCTTTCTGGGGTGCCATGTCGCCATAGGACTTGCTTTTCAAGGCCCAGGATAGTGTTCCGGGCAGTGGCATGGGGCACGGGATATGTTTCCAGCCATCCGGTGGTTGCCTCCACCATTGTAAGCACGTGGCGCTTGCCTTGGCGGGTTTGTGGGAGTGTGATATAATTGATCTGCCAGGCCTCCCCATATTTATATTTCAGCCATTGTCCTCCATACCACAGAGGCTTTAACCGCTTGGCTTGCTTGATTGCAGCATATGTTTCACCTTCATGGATAACCTGCGCAATAGTGCCCATGGTCAAGTCCACCCCTCAATCACGAGCCCATCTGTATGTTGCATCTCTTCCTTGATGGCCTGAGGTGTCATGGGCCCACTGAGCCATTAATAATTCACCCTGATGTTGCCAGTCCAGATCCACCTGAGCCACTTCAATCTCAGCAGCCTGATCCACCTGCTGGTTGTTTTGATGTTCTTCAGTGGCCTGACTCTTGTGTACGTAAGCATCTACATGACAGATTTTTACAACCAGGTTCTCTACCCCGGCAGCAATATCTTGCCACAGTGCGGCAGCCCAGATGGGTTTGCCTCTGTACTGCCAGTTGCTCCACTCCCACAGGGCATTTGCCACCATCCATGAGTCAGTATAGAGATAAAATACCATCCATTTTTCTCATTCAGCAATATTCAAAGCCAGCTGGATGCTTTCACCTCTGCAAACTGACTCAATTCACCTTCTCTTTTTAGCAGTTTCTGCGACTTGTCATATAGGACTCCACACAGCAGCCTTCCACCTCCCATGCTTTCCCACAAGACGACAGGATCCATCAGTGAACGGGGCATATTGCTTCTCATTTTCTGGTAGTATTATACATTGGGGCCTCTTCAGGATGTGTTACCTCCTTCTCTGGCGATATTCCGAAATCTTTGCCTTCTGGCCAGTCCATGACCGCTTCCAAGATTCCTGGGTGACTGGGGTTTCCTATTCGAGTCCGTTGTGTGATCAGTGTGTGATGGTGTGCTCCCCCGCCCAACCTGGTCTTTATCTCCTGTAACCCTCCTCAAGGGATAAATACCAGGGGCAGTCGTCAATGGGTGCTGATAGTGATAGCTGCGTCCATTCAAAGTGGATTCGGGAGCCAGATAACAACACAATAACCAAGGGTTATTGTGAGAAATATGCCCACCTAACCACAGTTATCAGTATGCAAATATGAGTCAATCATCTTACCCCTATAAATAGTGAGCAGCCCAAGAGCCCTTTGAGCTCTCCTGCACAGCAGTGGGCTGCATGGCGGGATCTCCCCTTGAGTAGGGACACCTCTCAAGGTTACTCCTCGAGGCTGAGAGATTCCTTGCTGCAACAGATCCTCAGTAAGTGACTAGTAGCATGCTAAACTTTTAGCTAAATCTTAGCTAAGTGATATAAAGGATTAATTGTGCATATATAGTCCTTTAGACATAAACCGTTGACCAAGTCTGGGACTAGGTTTGGATACAGCTGCACCTAGACTCCTCTCTGAGAAGGAGTCTAGAAAGCAAGGGGGTCCTTTCTGAACTTCATGGCTCAACAGGAGGGTCTTCGTGACAGTTTTGTCTGACCCTGTCCTCTATGCAGTAAATAATCAAGTGTACCTTGCCATCAAATCTTGTTAAACCACTGTTTCATTTACCATTGAACTCTAACTCACTGTTTTATATCAATAAAGTGTATTGTTGCTTCTCTCTTACAAGTGAAGTACAGTCTCAATTCCATTCCATGACACAGTGCGACCCACTTACTCCACGTAGCATCAGTTGCATGATGTGTAGAGGGGATCCTCCCTTTGAACATCCAGCCCAACACCGGCAGTCGGGGTGCCAGGAGGAGCTGTGCTTCAGTGCCGATCACTTCTGAAGCAGCTCGAACCCCTTCATATGCTGCCAATGTCTCTTTTTCATTTGGAGTATAGTGGGCCTCGGATCCTCTGTATCCCCGACTCCAAAACCCGAGGGGTCGACTTCGAGTCTCCCCTGGTGCTTTCTGCCAGAGGCTCCAGGTAGGACCATTCTCCCTGGCTGAGGTGTAGAGCACATTTTTTACATCTTGTCCTGCCTGGACTGGCCCAAGGGCTACTGCATGAACTATCTCCCGTTTAATTTGTTCAAAGGTTTGTCATTGCTCAGGGCCCCATTTGAAATCGTTCTTCTTCCGGGTCACTTGATAGAGAGGGTTTACAATCAGACTGTAATTTGGAATGTGCATTCTCCAAAAACCCACGACGCCTAAGAAAGCTTGTGTTTCCTTTTTGCTAGTTGGTGGAGACATGGCTGTTATTTTGTTGATCACATCCATTGGGATCTGACGACGTCCATCTTGCCATTTTATTCCTAAAAACTGGATCTCCTGTGCAGGTCCCTTGACCTTACTTTGTTTTATGGCAAAACCGGCCTTCAGCAGGATTTGGACTATTTCCTTCCCTTTTTCAAAAACTTCTGCTGTGTTGCCCTAAATGATGATGTCATCAATATATTGCACGTGTTCCAGAGCCTCACCCTGTTCCAGTGCAGTCTGGATCAGTCCATGGCAAATGGTGGGGCTGTGTTTCCACCCCTGGGGCAGTCAGTTCCAGGTGTACTGGATGCCCCTCCAAGTGAAAGCAAACTGTGGCCTGCACTCTGCTGCCAAAGGGATGGAGAAAAACGCATTAGCAATATCAACTGTGGCATACCACTTGGCTGCCTTTGACTCCAGTTCGTATTGAAGTTCTAGCATGTCTGGCACAGCAGCACTCAGCGGTGGTGTGACTTCATTTTGGCCACAACAGTCTACTGTTAGTCTCCACTCTCCATTAGACTTCCGCACTGGCCTTATGAGACTGTTAAAGGGTGAGCGAGTCTTGCTGATCACTCTTTGGTTCTCCAGTTGACGAATCAGCTTATGGATGGGAATCAGGGAGTCTCGGTTGGTGCGATATTGCCGCCAGTGCACCGTGGTGGTAGCAATTGGCACCCGTTGTTTTTCGACTTTCAGCAACCCCACAACAGAAGGGTCTTCTGAGAGACGAGGCAAGGTGGACAGCGGTTTAATTTCTTCCGTCTCCAAGGCAGCTACATGAAAGCCCACCGGTACCCTTTTGGATCCTTGAAATACCCTCTCCTGAGGTAGTCTATGTCAAGGATGCACGGAGCATCTGGGCCAGTCACAATGGGGTGCTTTTGCCACTTATTCCCAGTGGCTCACTTCAGGCTCCCATACAGTTAGCTGTTGGGATCCCCCTGTCACTCCAAAAATACAGATGGGTTCTGTCCCTTTATAGCTTGATGGCATTAGGGTACACTGTGCACTGGTGTCCACTAGAGCCTCATACTCCTGTGGGTCTGATGTGCCAGGCCATCGAATCTGCATAGTCCAGTAAACCCGGTTGTCCCTTTCCTCCACCTGGCTGGAGGCAAGGCCCCTCTAGTCCTGGTCATAGTATTCGTTACTCAGTTCTTGTAGATATGAGTCAGGAGTCCCTTCATTAAGATCAGAAGTAAAATCAGCCCTTCTACTTTATATGGGGAACTGCCCGCTGGAAACAGGAGAAGCAATTTTCCTGGAAGAACCCCTTTTTATGATTGTTTTTCCTTGCAACTCACGTACCCGTGCCTCCAGGGTTGAGGTAGATTTTCCATCCCACTTCCTCATGTCCTCTCTGTGGTCACGTAGGTAAAACCACAGGGTGGCCTGTGGTGTATACCCACTGTATCCTCTGTCTTGAGCAGAAGAATGTTTATTTCTAATTGCTGAGATACTGGTCCATACAGGTGGGGAGCAGGACATATTCTCTTTGAATCTCTGGAACTCCTGGGACAGTTTCTCGACTAGCATGTCCGGCAGTTTCTCCACAGCCGAGATGCAGGCCCGTAGGGAGGAAGAGAGACTTTCTTCATATTGCCGGAGTTGACCAGCCAATTCATCCACCATTTGTTCCTCTCCATCTTTACAGGTCATTACTGTCAATGAGTTGGCATATGACGATGGTGTGCTCTGTACAAACTTCCACCACATGGGTTGTGTGCACTTGACTTCATCTGGATCTTTGGATAACTGCTCATTGTTCAGGTCATCATAAATCACCTCCAGCATGGCTAATTCCCTTAGGTACTGGATACCTCTCTCCATGGTGGTCCACTTGCCTGGGTGACGTATAACATCTTCCTTGAAGGGATACCTTTCCTTCATGCCTGACAGGACTTGCCTCCAGAGGCTGAGGACTTGTGCCCCTTTTCCAATCGCTTTGTCAATGCCCCCTTCCCTGGAAAAGGATCCCAGCTGCTTGGCTTCCTTACCCTCAAATTCCAGGCTACTAGACCCGTTATCTCGGCATCGGAGCAACCAGGTGACAATGTGCTCATCTGGACGATGGCTGACATAATTTCACATATCTTGCAGCTCACTCAGGGATAGGGATCGGGTGGTTACTGTCTCGTTTATGAGTTCTTCCTCTCCCTCTGAGGAAGACGAGGAATCCTCCCACCAAGTTCATCCTCGGGGAGAAGCAGGGAATGTTTCCTCTTCCTCCTCCTGTTCTCGTGACGGCCCTGCTTTAGAGTAGTCTGCTTCCTCGCTGGTGGGACAGTATGCTGCTTCCTTCTGCTCCCTCCTAGGAGGAGCTCCTTCATCCCTTACTAAACGAGCAGACTTTCACTTCCAAGTTTTCTTCTTGTGTATGGGGGCAACTGATACCAGCACGGGTTGGTTCTCTGGTTCAGCTGCAGTGCCTGTTGCCGGGGTTTGAGTAGCTGCAGTGCCTGTCGTGCGGGTTGGTGTAACTGCAGTGCCTGTCGTGGGGGTTGGAATAGCCACAGTGCCTGTCGCCGGCGTTGGAGTAACCATAGTATTCTTAAATAGTTGTTTAACCCCTAACATATTCAGGAGATGTAGCAATAGGAATATGCTGGTTTGAACATCCCAAGGATATTAAAAATTCTCAAGAGGTATTGTAATTAGCCTGGAGGAGAAGCGGAAGATGGAGTAAGGTGTCTGCCCTATAGGTTGGCTCTCCGAGGAGAAAAATTAAAAAGTGTAATTATTAATAATTTCCGATAGATGGCTCCTGAAGTACAGAGGTGATGGCAATTCTGAGTACGAATACCAGGTTGATCTCATGACCAATAATTTTATCACACCATAAGCCAGTGTTACACAGTACAGCAAAGCAATAACCTTAATCCACCTCCCAGAGGTCATAAACAGCACATAAACACTGATAAACAGTATATATGGCAAGTAAGGTGTTACATAATACAACTCTGAGAACAAATCATAGAATCATAGAATCATAGAATCATTGAGGTTGGAAAAGACCTCTAAGATCATCGAGTCCAACCGTCAACCCAACACCACCATGCCCACTAAACCATGTCCCTAGGTGCCTCATCTACACGTCTTTTAAATACCTCCAGGGATGGGGACTCCACCACTTCCCTGGGCAGCCTGTGCCAATGTTTAACCACTCTTTCAGTAATGAAATTTTTCCTCACATCCAGTCTAAACCTCCCCTGCCGCAACTTGAGGACATAAAAAGAAGACGGGAGGGAGGAAAAGGGTCTCTCTCAAATACAACAACTTTGAGAGCAAATAAATCACCACTGTGACCAGCGACTACTAAACTAATATAATGAATGCTTATAACAAATTTGTTTTAACATGCTCTGGTCAGATCTGTCATTATCTCAACCCTTCGTGCCCCATGTTGGGTACCAAAGAGGACTGTCGTGGTTTAACCACAGTCGGCAACTAAGCACCACACAGCCCCTCCCCTCCCCCTGGTGGGATAGGGGAGAGAATGGGGAAAAAAAAGTAAAACCCATGGGTTGAGATAAAAACAGTTCAATAGGACAGCAAAGGAAGAGAAAATAATAATAATAATAATAATAATAATAATAATAATGATAAAAGAATATACAAAACAAGTGATGCACAATGCAATTGCTCACCACCTGCTGACTGATGCTAAGCACTACTTAGCAACAACTAAAACATCGGTGTGTTATCAACATTATTCTCATCCTAAATCCAAAGCACAGCACTGTACCAGCTACTAGGAAGAAAATTAACTCTATTCCACCTGAAACCAAGACACACAGGATGTTTAAAGATGAAGTTTCCCTTTCGGAGGGCTGCCCTGAAAGCAGGTATGAACCCAGCAGGTCCCTTCACCCACATGCTTTGGGTTCACATTGCTACGTTATACCTGGATGGAACATCCTTTCAAAATTAGACAGACATGCAGTATCCAGTCAGTCTCTATAAGCCACCTTTGTTTCACCATTTTTGCTCCACTGAAGTGTTCATCATTGCTGTTGCTGTTGTTTTTGTTTTTAAATGATACAATTTCAGTGTATGCATCTGTATTCCAGACAGACAGGGAGGCTGAGAAAGAGGCAGGAGATTTTACTCTGTGTACATAAATGCTCTAAACACCTCAGTACAGTGTCTACGCTGCTGAACAATGTATTATTTAAGCTGTGATTTGATAGCGATCACTGTCAGTTATCCAAATCCAATATAAACTCATTTTCTGTTCTTTTTTTCCCTTTTTTTTTTTTTTCCCTTCTCCTTTTAGCACCCCTGGCATAGAAGACATATTAGAAGTGAAATATTAACAGGAATCTTGTGCCAGAAAAGCTCAACTCAAGAGAATGTGCTGGGTAATCCAATTTTAATTTCCCCAGTTTCTAATGCGTCATATGATACTAGGTCAATCAGCAACATTCAACCCAGTAGTCTGCTTTGCATTAACAAGGAAATTTAAACTGCCCTTCAAGCTTAAAAGAAGAAATAATTTGCCTGATTTAACTGACAAGTGGCAAGTTCATCAGTGTGCAGTGGACAAAGATGACTATGATTTATAAATCCCCAGTGAAATATGTTTTTCCCACAAGCTTTAGGGAAGTTGTCGATGTGGTAAAAAGCTCCAGTTTTTGATTCCATTACAGTCTCTAGTTAAGTCTTATCTTAGGCTTGCCCAAGTTTATTGTGGTTTTATTATCCAGACAAGATGTTTGCCATGTCACAATGTGCTTAGACCATCCAATAACAAATTGGCTCCTGGCAGTACTGGTGTAGGACTGAAGCCTAAATTTTTGTGAAAAATTCTGTTATACTAAACTATGATTGGTTAAACTAAACCTGGAGACTACTTTGGATCTACAAAAATAATACTGGTGTTCTGTACCTCATAAACATTTTCCATTCAGGTTATGAAAACTGAAAAGGACATATATCAAATGTATATCATAATTAGAAATTACTGATTCCCAGTTAATACAATTTAAAGACAACACCAGCTTTGGTGATGGTGGATCAGTGAGATATTTGGCACTGGAGACTGGATAGGCAAGCTAGCGTGGAGGTCTGTCGTCTCATTCTTGAAAACCCCATTCTTTCCCATCTTCCTAACTGAAACACTTGCATCTTTTCTTCCATTTGGCTGTAGGCCAACTCTGTTCTACAAAATAGAATGGTCTATTGTAGTGTGTCCTAGAAGTGACAGGGACCTTCAGGAATAATCAGAACAATGATATAAGAGAGAATGGCAGTGAAATATTGCACTTACTGTAGTGTTGTACAGATGTCACCCAGAAGACAATCTGCATATCCTTTTACTACCTGCTTGGAAGAATGGTGTACTGGGTTTGGCTGGGATGAAGTTACAGAGTTAACTTCCTTCATAGCAGCTCTTATGGTGCCCTGCTTTGCATTTGTGGTTAAAACAGTGTGGATAACACAGCAGTGTTTCAGCTGTTGTTGAACAGTTCTTGCACAGTGTCAAGGTTTTCTCTCTCTCTTCCCCCACCCTCCCAAGCAAGTAGATTGGGGGTGAGCAAAAGGTTGGGAGGGAATGCATCCAGGAGAGCTGACCCAAACTGACCAAAGAATTATTCCATACCATATGGCATCATACTTAACAATAAAACTCAGGGAAAGGAGGAGGAAGCAGGAATTTCAGAGTTATGGCATTTGTCTTTCCAAGCAGCTGTTACGCACGTTAAGGCCCTTCTTCTCAGGAAATGGCTGGACATCTGCCTGCTGATGGGAAGTAGTGAATTAATTTATATTTTTGCTTTGCTTGCACACACAGCTTTCATTTTTCTTATTAAACTGTCATTATCTTGATCCACAAGTCCTTTTGCGTTCCTTCATTCCCCCCCCCCCCCCCCCCATCCCCTCAGAGAGGGGAGTGAGGGAAAGGCAGGGTCAGTATTTGGCTGCTGGGTGGGGTCAGCCTAGCATAAATGGTCTTATAGAATAGAAAATTATGGCTGTTATTGCTCTAAAGGGAGAATACATTGGGCAAGAGCAGAGCACCCTGCACGTTCTCTTTTACCTAACACACCTTATATCATGTTTCCAATATTAATCTTGTTTCCAAACATAGTGGGTGGGGTTGGGACCCAATTTAAGATAACTGCATTTAGAAGTTTACTTCTTAATGTCTGCTGAGTTCTTACTGCAATTGATGGTCATCTATGGGCCCTGTTCAATCACCTAAACATGGGCATCTATTGCCATCTGAGATGCAGTGGGGGATCTTGCCTGGTCTCTGACCACTGGTCCAGAAGAGTCTGGGTATCTCATAGGTCCTGTGTTGTATCTGCCAGCCCCATATGCCTATGCTATCTCAAATGCCTACATACCTACCTGAGAGTGTCTGAATGTTGCCATTACCTAATATTAACAGAGGGGGAGATCATATTAGCTCACCCTAAAGTAGATTGGCTAATCAGCTGAATTGCTTTCTAGGCTCCATTGGCTGTGCTGACCAGATGAATCATGCAAGTGGATGCCTATAGATAGGTATCTGATGGTACCTGGGACACTCAAAGGTACCCAAGACTATCCAAGAACCTACGCCATAGAACTTCTAGGAGCTACATTACCCTTGGGAGTGGCAGCTGGAGGAAAAGCAGGGTGCACTAGATGTCTCGTGCCGTTGGAGACGACATTCAAGCAACTGAACTGAGACTCTTAAATCTTGACCGATTACAATGGAATCTTAGACATCAAAAGCAGAGGTAAACATCTATTTGTAGACACTTATAACTAGGAGTCTTAATCTTAAACTGAATCTCATCTGGTAAGGGCAGGATAAAGGTGCCCAGGATGGATAGGTGGCCAGTGCCATTTCGTGTGCAATTCTGCTCGATTTCCAGCTGCTGCTCCAGGCGAGCACTGCCATCCCACAGGTTCTGTGTAATAGCTGCCAGCCCCATGAAGATGTCTCAGCTATCTGTGGGCGTTGCAAATAACACTTGACACCTCTGAATAGGCAACTGACTCAAGCCTCAAGATTCATTCAAACAGTCTATCAAACAAAAAAGGAAATTCCAATGCTCTGATGTGTTATGAAATGCTATGCTTAGAATCTGCATAATTGCAAATAATAGAGGTAAAATGTCATTTGCCTATACTTGCTGTGCTTACCTAAAATGAAATCATCATGTAATCATCAATAACTGAAGGAAAATGCCTGTTGTCCAAAACCTGAGAGCTATAAGTAATGCTAAAAGAGCCTTGGTATAATTTAATGAGAAGAAAGATTGTCGTTATTAAAACCAAACCAACAACAAAAAAAACCTCCACCAAAAAACCCCCAAACCTATGGTGAACTTCATAAACAAAACAACAAACCAACAAATAGAACCCATGAAGGGGATAAGCTATATGTGCAATGAAGGGGTGTTAATTTGATGATTTGAGAAAATAGATTGGCAGCTCCATGGCTGAATCTCTGAACTCTTCAACTAAGAAGACTTCCGAGTTCAAGTTTTGTTTTCAAGAGCTTGCCTCACTTTCATTATAACATGTAATGTTGGTGGTATTACCTGGGTTCCACTGAAACTCTTTTTTAACAAAGCTTTCTCTGTGGAAATTTTCACTATGACCCACCAAGGCTTTATTCAGTGCAAATGGATATTAAGTTCTTTTTTCAGATCAGGGCACACCGATCAGCTGCATCTCCCCAGGTGCATTTCCTTCTTGCACTATCTTCACATTTGCATTTCCATGACACATTATGCCTTTCCTAAATGTGTAGTCACCACTTTTTTTCCCTGGAACATCTGTAATAGTTTCTGGAGTTGATGACCCTCAGGTGTTTGTTACGTCATCCTCTCAGCTAACACATGGAAATGGTCACGTTAACTCTCCAAATTCATTTAAGTGCAAACTGAAACAGACTCATGGAAATCAACTTTTTTTGTTCCAGTTTAAGCCACCTCTGCAAAGAAGAGAATGGATCTATTTTACTTTGCTCTAAAGAAGAATAGGAACAACACATATTCAGCTGCTATGTCTTGGAGGACACAGTAATGAAGAGGTGAACAGTGCTAGCAAACTTGCAGTTGCTGTAGGAGTCTGTGAATATGTGACTACATCTTAGACTCTCTGTTAAGAATTCATATATTTCCTGAAATAACTTGATTTTTTTTTTTTACTGATTGTACATGATAACTGGAAAAGATAAAAATCACAGACTCTGTGTTGAGGTTTAACCCGGCAGGCAGCTAAACACCACACAGCCATTCGCTCACTCCCCGCCCCCCGCCCGCCGGCCCAGTGGGTTGGGGGAGAGAATCAGGGGGGAAAAAAAAAAAGTAAAATTCATAGGTTGAGATAAAGACAGTTTAATAGGATAGAAAATGAAGGGAAAATAATAATAATAATAATGATAAAAGAATATACAAAATAAGTGATAGTGATGCACAATGCAATTGCTCACCACTCACTGACCGATGCCCAGCCAGTTCCCGAGCAGCGGTCACCACCCCCTGGCCAACTCCCCCCAGTTTATGTACTGAGCATGACGTCCCATGGTATGGAATGTCCCTTTGGCCAGTTTGGGTCAGCTGTCCTGGCTGTGCCCCCTCCCAGCTTCTCACTGGAAGGGCATGAGAAGTTGAAAAGTCCTTGACTAGTGTAAGCACTGCTCAGCAACAACTAAAACATGGGTGTGTTATCAACATTATTCTCATGCTAAATCCAAAACACAGCACTGTACCAGCTACTAGGAAGAAAATTAACTCTATCTCAGCTGAAATCAGGACACTCTGGCAATCTATTATATTGCAAAATCTTAATAAAAACCGAAGGTGCAGATCTTCAGAGGTTAAGCTAGGAAAATTCATCAATATCCATGGAGTTACACTAATTTACATAAGTTGTGGCGGAGTCTATAATCTTTCACCAGTAGTAGATGAAAATGGCGCTAAATATAACAAAAAATACAGATCAGCTACCTTATATTTAAAGAGACTTTAAAAAGACTGTTGCAACTCTAACCGTAATTATTGCTTTGTGTTCTTCTCCTTTACAAATCTGTCTGCTGTTTCTTACTTTATAACCCAATTGGAAATCTTGCTGGGCAGGGCTCATATTTCTACCTGTGAGCATATTTCTAGCCATATTTCAAGACAAAGTAAAATGATGTAGTGATCCATCATTGGAACTCCTCGCTAGTATTAATACCATGATTATAGATTGTTCCTAATTAAGAGGGAAGACTATTCATTTGAATAAGCCACAGAAGCCAAAAAGAGAGGAGCACATAAAGAGGAAAATCTAGTTAAACTTAGAATCTACTTACACTTCTCAAACAAAACAAGAAAACAGAAAGAAAAAAAATTGCGGCCAGTAGCGACTGAAAGTGGGAAGTCTCATTTCTACCTTGCAACTAAGATGTCAGGTCTCAGTCCAAGGTGCTTTAAAAATAGCTGTGATGATAAATGACTAAAACCTGTGTCTATAAAAGAAAACCTTACAGAAGCCTAAGAAGCTGGTATCAATACACAGCAGATTCTCAGAAAGCTGATTCTTTAGGAAATACTGAGAAAGCTCCCTGTTTAAAAGGCAATTATGGGAAGAATGCATGTTTGCACAAAGGAGCTTGGCCTCAGAAAGATGTGTCTAATTGAGCCAAAAAGAGGAATAAAGCACGAGAAGCAAGGTGTTCCTCACATAAGCACATTGACATGGAGGCTGATAACACACGCTTGTGTTTGTTTAGCATTTGTTCTCTTAACCTTGGAAACTCAGTAAAGAAACGAAGGCATGACATACTAAACCCACAGATTGCTACCATCCTGCTTGAAAAGACAGCAGCAGATAGCTATTTATTCCAAATTTTTCCTGCGTTTCTTTCCAGGCAGAAAGTTCATTACCATGACACTGAATCCGTTTATTTATTCAAATACTGCTTACAATGCAGTCAAGGTTAACTTCTTCACTTTGTGACCATGTGAACACTGAAACAGCCACCTCTACAAGGAGATGCAGGTCCCATAACCTGCTCTACGTCTGACTTCTCAGTTGACACTCTTCAGCTGTCTGAAAAAAAGTCTCTTTCATTCAGGAAAAAGTAATGAATATATTTTTTTTAAAAATCAGATTTTCCCATGGCAGATTTTGAGATTTTGATGAAAACTTGAAAATATTTTTACTCTGAAATGTCACTTTGATGCATTCCTGGTTCATCCAGGAAACACAACTTATAAAGAAGAAAGGGTACCTGAGACACAGAAAGCATGAGTCAATGTCATAGCCAACCAGCTATGTGTCCCCTGAAGCTGAAAATGCAAAACAGTTTGAGTCTGAGCTTCCACAGGAGACACTTTCATGAACATTTCATTCAATGTTCATTTTTTCCTTTGAAACAGCCTCAGGACTTCTTTACCCTCCCTCCCCCCTCACATTGGTTGAATTGTTGGCCAGAGAGGCTATAGATGTAAAGACTCATCCATTCAGGTCAGCTTGTCTTTTCACCGTGGAACTGGTCATTTAGATGTGAAGTGTATTCCCTGCCACTAATCCTCTAAATCATTCATTTCACTACTTTAAAACAGATCTTAATTTTCACTTTCTTTTGCTGCATCATATTTGAAGTTACTGATCTAAAACCTCACTATTTTTCTTACTTTCTTCTTTTCTAGCCTTGATAGATCCCAAATACCGAGGGGGTACCAGCTCAGTTCTGAAAATAATATTTATTAGGGTATGATTCCATTGACATTTATTTGGCTGCAAATTACCTTAAGAACTTCTTATTCCCCACTGCTTGTTTCTACCACGAGACAACACTGTCCCTTCACTTGTACTGAGAAAAAAAACACCTGGTGGTGCTGTGCAGTAAAACAGAACATTATTTTTTTTTTAAAGCAACCTAAAAGATTCCATGAACTTCTGGAGTGGTTTTGTTATTAAGCTAGCCTGTGCCAGCACTCTAGTTTAAGATCAGTTCAATGTTTATCAGTACAAATGAGACAGAGACAGTATTGAACTGCAGTGGGGACTGCAAACAAGCAAAAGAGGATGAAGAAGGCAGAAACTTCTTACACTGGTTTGGCAAACAAAGACTGTGTATGTGAACTTTATGACCTTGAATTTGAAGGGTTTTTTTTTCTCCTCATACTCTACTCTGCAAAAATGCAAGACTTGCCCTGAACAGAGGTGTGTTCTGTTGCAGAGTGACAGTGACGGGAGAAAGAAAACCAAGCTGACACTGTATGCTTTTCTTCGTTCAGTCACAGCCTCCCTGTCTCAGAACCAGGAGGCTCTGTGTTACGGCTGGAATTTTTTGGCCAAAGGGTTGCTTCTGACTTGGGCTCCCAGGGCATATTTGATGGTGTTTCTTGGAAAGCAGGAGCAAATGGAACAGTAGGCACTTTAGCGCTGTGCTATGAAGAACTGAAACAGGAGAGTCGGAGAAAGCCAATCACACTGTAGATGTGATCCTGCTCTGAAAAAAGAAGGCAAAAGCAACATCTACTTCCTAAAATTGTTTCTTGTGAGGTTTAAGTCTTTAGGCATAGGGACTGTTTTCTATGCTGAATGCTTTGTTACTACTCAGGATGGTGCAGCATTCATGTTTGATTAGAGCAGCACTTCAGGAGAATAAAAACCAAATTAACGCACCAGCTCTCGCTTTTTAAATGCATCCAGATGCAGAGGTTTGGGAAGGAGAAAGTTGGATTTCCTTAAATGGTGCAAAACAGGAAAACAGCTGAATTCCTGTATGCATGTACTCACCCACTGGATATCACACCTTAGCGCTGAGGTAGCGTGCAGGTTTGACGCATAGAATCATTCCTCTGCCATCAAGATATGAAATGCAAAGAGCCGATTACATCGAAAAGGATCAGCTTCCCTTACTTGGAGATGCCACTCTTCACTTGAGAGAGCAGATGACTGATTTATAATGTGTACACAGCTAGAGTCAAATGAAATGAGTCACAGCCCAAGTGCTTGGGAGTGGGACAATTTTACTTGCTGAGATCATGTAACTTAAAATCCATAAACCACCACAACGGAGCATCTCAGCAAGACATTTTTTCAGACACTCGCAAGATGATGTTACTTCTTAATTTTGTTCCTTCTGTATGGTTTTGTAGGGGACTATCTTTCTAATCTATCAGCATTTATGAAATGCTACAGTTCTAAGTCCTGAGCAACTTAATTTCCTACAGAATGTCTAAACTGAAGTGAAGATTGTTCTTTGTATATAAAAACACAAGCAGGCATTTTCATGTTATCAGAAAGAGCTCAAAGAAATTAGCAGGACAGGGTTTTGAAAGCAAGGTAGAGAACATTAGTATATAGCTCACAAACACTTAGGGATTGAAAAGAATCTCTGCCTTAATTGCTTGGAAATAAATTTCCAATTAATTAAGAAAAAAAGAAGATGAGCCAGATAAGGATTCTCAATTTATAATCCTGAAAACTGAAATTAAGTCTCAGTCATTAAACTCATGTAATGTCTCTGCACCTAATTATGATTTCCCTAGAATTCCTCTTAAATTTATACCTCACATTATCTGAACTTAATGGCCCTCTTATAATTGCAGAAGATGTAAACTTAGCCTTAGCCCCATGCATTGGACAAATCCTCAGTGAGGAAACTTACTACTCCATGTGCAATGTGAGTAATAAAGCAAAACTGTGCTGAACAGAGAGGGGGAGACTGTCAACACCTGGAAGACCACTAAAACTAGAGGTGGATATCCTTTTTTACTTCCTTTCATATAACTGTTATTCATGATGTCTACTAATGTCCTAAGAAGGAAAAAACAAAACAACAACAAAAAAAAGAAAAGAATCTTTAGCTACATTTATTTTATTATTAAACAGATATCAGTTTCTGCCTGGACAAAAGTCTTTTCTTAATATTTTTCTCCAACCTTCCCTGACTAGTTAATGTAAGTAAGTACATTACTACTGAAAATCACGTAGAAGAAACCTCACATGGGCAGCACACTGGAGCCTGAACTTCTGAGGTGTACAAAGCTCATGTGCACAAGTGTCAAAGCTTTATCACCTGACCAGAAGAGCTTTTGGATAACATAAATTCCTGGTTTATAGGGGGAAGCAAACCAGCTGCTAAAGGCAGCATATAGCAATGATTTCATCTCCAATCTGCAAAATACACTTGGAACTCCATTTCTTCCCAAGCTCCTCAACATACATGGTAGGCATTTCATGGATGTCAGCCCCACTAACATTTAATTTCATTCTTAAACCCATTCTTAAAAATTTTTGTCTAACATCCTTCTGGATGTATCTGTTTAATAATGGAGATTCCACAACAAACCTGGGAAACTTGTGTTAGGGCTGTAGTAGCCTATTAAAAATTACCCCTGTGAATTAGGTAACTTCAGGCCCATTTTAATGCCTTGTATGTACATGCAGTTGGGTATTAGGGCTCAATGAAAAGGGAGAGGAGGCAAGGGATGGAGAGGAAAAACTGCAATATCTAAAAGCAACAAAAAATGCAGATGTGGAATCACAAAGGCTTTTGTTTAGTTATTGAGAGATTCTAGCAGGATTTGTGCTCCCAACAAGACAGCTGCCTGTAGGATAAATGGCCCTAGAGAGACAGCTGTTTCAGGTGAGAAGAAAAATGGCAGCAAGATAAACACAATGAAAAAATTGCACCACAGAAATTACAGGAAAATAGAATCCAGGCTAAGATTTTCAAAGGAGAAAGTAAAGCAAGAGCCTAGTTCCTGTTTTGTTCAGATGGTGGTTTAGTGTCCCTGCGGTGAGACATGAAGGTCCTTAAAAGACAGGTGAAGTAAGAGATAAAAGATTCCCACTTTGTAATGACCTCCACAAGAGCCAGTGAAAATGCAATCTATGTACCTATAGGAACAACCCCAGGAAGACCTCAGTCAAGATGAGGGGGCAGGAATCAGTGTCTCCAGGACACTCTACTGACCCATCACTGCTGGTGAAGGTATCAGACTTCAAATCCTAATGCCATTTCCTTTGAGTTCAGCTGTTTGGAACATGGTTGAATGGGTCATCTAATCTATTCCAGACAGATCCCATCCCAGGTCTCATAACCCTTCTTTTCCAGCTGTAAAAGTATTCAATATGCCCTGGTATGTCTGACATCAAGATAGAGCAAGAAACTAGAAAACCCAAAAGAAAGCACTCCACTACTCCCTTTTCTTCCTGGGAAAGGAATGACAGAAGAGGCACATCGCAAATATCCATCATGTAAAATATACTGATGAAATAAACCACAATGTACTATTTTGTCAATGGTGGTAAGGTCATAGAATCATAGAATAGTTTGGGTTGGAAGGGACCTTTAAAGTCCAACCCCCCTGCAATGAGCAGGGACATCTTCAACTAGATCAGGTTGCTCAGAGCCCCGTCCAACCTGACCTGGAATGTTTCCAGGCATGGGGCATCCACCACCTCTCTGGGCAACCTGGGCCAGTGCTTCACCATCCTCAGCGTAAAAAATTTCTTCCTTATATCTAGTCCAAATCTACCCTCTTTTAGTTTAAAGCCATTCCCCCTTGTCCTGTCGCAACAGGCCCTGCTAAAAAGCTTGCTGCCATCTTTCTCATAAGCCCCCTTGAAGTACTGACAGGCTGCAATAAGGTCTCCCCAAAGCCTTCTCTTCTCCAGGCTGAACAACCCCAACTCCCTCAGCCTTTCTTCACAGGAGAGGTGTTCCATCCCCCTGATCATTTTTGTGGCCCTCCTCTGGACCCGCTCCAACAGGTCCGTGTCTTTCTTATGCTGAGAGCTCCAGAGCTGGACGCAGGACTCCAGGTGGGGTCTCACCAGAGCAGAGGAGAGGGGCAGAATCCCCTCCCTCGACCTGCTGGCCACACTTCTTGTGATGCAGCCCAGGATACAATTGGCCTTCTGGGCTGCGAGCGCACCTTGCTGGCTCATGTGCAGCTTTTCATCCACCAGTACCCCCAAGGCCTTCTCGGCAGGGCTCCTCTCAAGCCCTTCACCCCCCAGCCTGTAGTGATACTGGGGGTTGCCCCGACCCAGGTGCAGGACCTTGCACTTGGCCTTCTTAATCCTCATGAGGTTCACACGGGCCCACTTCTTGAGCTTGCCATACAGAGTTAGCAATGAGAACGGTTTGTCCTTTCCATAGTTCTGAGTCGAAAGTCATTGCTACTTGTCTGTTTCACCTGGCTGCTGATTTGAGCTAAAGAAAGAATTAGTATTAGTGGTATGCTGCAGGTGAGTAGCATAGAAATGGAAATGCAGTTTCTGTCTCAACTCAGTGGGTGCATTATTTGAGGAAGATGTCAAGCCATTTTAATACATTATTCTGGATCCTGGCTATGCTTCTCAGGTGAAGAGCAGTATTTTATGCTTGACAACAGCAGATGTTGCAAAAGGATTTGGGAGGCCTGTAACAAAATCTTTTATCTGTTGACAGAAGAATTTCATTAGTCAGTATCATTAACATAATTTATACAATTCCATGCCCTTGCCTACATCTAGACAAAGCTGTCTGCATTACTACTTCTACTTTTACTACTTAGAAAAGCTTAAAGTTGGCCTTACCGTGAGTTCTCCATGGGTATTCTCACAAGTAGCAGGTTTGACACCGTACTTTTTTTCAACTACAGCAAATAAATTAAGGTTAAGCTTCTTCAGTGTTCAATGCATTGTAATATGTTTGATGGAAGATGGGAAATTATGTCCCTCTGGCTGAGGCATGGGTTTGGAGTGACATTAGTTGCTCATGATTTTCTCGCACAAATCAGGAAGGAGATAGGTGAGACTCACAAATCTGAGATGGAGAACTTCGTAAGATGTCAAAAGCTTCTCAGTAAATCAGTGGATGGAGCTTAAAGTAACACAGTGATGAATGGTGTCAGATTGTCTGAAAAGCCTTTGCAAATGTGTGCGATCTATTCAACAGAGCAGGATCCTTCCATAGTTCTCAATTCAATAAACTGAAGATGCAGTTTGGGTTCATTATAGACTTAAAAGATTTAGTTGCAACATAAGCCTTTTTTTGCAGCCATCAGAGTCTACCCATTTCTTTTTCATGAACACCATGATTAGGGAATAAAATAGGGTGAGAGGATATTTTGAAAACAAATGCTACTGTGCAGTGTTAAATACTCACCAGAATCTTCATTGCTACCCAGAACTAAACTGCAGTCTCCTGGTTAGAACCTTTATCCTGGTGCGAGCAAATTTTGGAATTTGTTTACATTCATGCATTTTCATAGTCAAACAGAGACATCTTTTGTGTTTTGGGGGCAGAAGAGTTTTGTCAGATGCCTGGCCTGAGTCTATAACTTTCTGTAGATCTTCTAGGGAGTGTAGAGGGACTGCACTCCTAGCAAAGTTGCTGTAGTTAAACTCCCAACATTAGACAGGATGAATTAGGGTAACAGTGAATTTGCTAGATCTCACAGCAAGACTTTCTTTTGACTCTCAGTTGCCTTCCAGAAAGCCTTGTGGATGAAAACAGAGGTCAGAGCTTCACAGATTGATATCAGCGAAGATCAATTCTTCTTCTTTCAAGCGCATATCTTTAAACACAAACAGATTCTTTGACTGTCGTAAGATCAGCTTAGCTACTGTCTATGTAATCACAGGTACCGTGAACTGTATTTCTCATCCCTTTTGCTCATTTTTTTCATTCCTGTAGCATAGCAGAATATTTATCCTAAAGCAGTTGTAAGCTGTTTACTTCTAGATGTGGATTTCAGCAGTTTCTGGCTGCATTTTGATTTGGAATCCATTTCTAATTACATGCTTCCTGAGGAATTTCTTGATGAGTAATTTCTTTCTGTTTTGTTCAATATAACACTGTATATTTACATGTTGTGAAGCAGAAGATAGCTGTCTGTGGTTTTCTCTAACGACACTCAAGAAAAAACCCTCAGCAAAAAAAGCTATCGTTTCCTGCTTTTTTTTTTTTTAGCTGATGGGGCCCAGAGATCTGCTTTTGTAACTGGGAAACCTAGAGCGTTGATTTTGTGGTATTGTGACCTAGTTGGACAGGGAGAAGGGAAAAGAAAAGGGTAGATTTGAACACATTGTGCAGAATGTGTGAAAGTCAGATGCAATACAAAAAACTCCATTTCTATTGCACAGTGCAAATCTCTCAACCAAGTTCACTGACTGACCGCTTGCACTATTAAAGGTATCCATTGGCACAAATTAGTGTTTTGTACAGAGACACTGACTCGCTGTGGTGAAGGAAGCTTGCTGAAATGCCTAAAAAATCCAGAAGTCCCACCTTAAATCACTGGAACGTGTAACAGAGGTCAGAGCCTTGTCTTTTTGTGATTTCTGGACCAACTGTGTATCGGCATCTACTTTCAAAACAAAACCTGTTTTCTCCTTAACTTACCTCCTCCCTCCCCGCAAAGGATACAGTAGTTTCAGCTAGGGCCAGAGGAAAACTATGCTCCCTTTCCCCTTCCAAAACATCTCAAGGGAGCAATCTCAGTTCCAGGCTATGTGTGAACAATGACAGAGAAGCAGTTAACTCAGCAGGTCTTGAAGTCTGCCTGCAATAACCCGTTGAACCCCTAAATCTGTACCAGTATGTATGCTACATATAGGGGAAGGGGAGGCTGTGTTTTGTCTGCCTTTTTTTTTTTTTTTTTTTTTTTTTTTTTTTTGCAGTGGCAGCATGTTTGTGACTCATGAATTTTGTTTGGAAGAATTGCTTTCATAATTTAACCTTGCCAAAAATGGCTGTGCCTCTTAGTAGTTTTTCATTATAAAAAATCCTCTGTGTCACCCCTAGATAGTCTCAAGCCAATAAAAAGAGTGTCATTATTCTTTTTTTTTTTTGTCAAATGGAAGAAAAAATAGCCAATGTGCTATAATAATAATGGTAATAATAAAAGATACTGATGATACTTAGAGATCGGCTGAATAAGCCCACTGAATGCATTATTTTGTTTGGGGGATTTTCATACCCCTTCTTGGTGACACTGTTGGAATGTAATGTATTCTGCCTTCCAGATGACACATTACTTTTAACTTTTGTGTACAATATAGGCTAATAACATCTCGTGGCTTTTCAATTGGAAGTTGTTCTTTGATAAACTGACAGTGATACGAGCACTACTGCAAGACATTATTTTTGGAACAATGGAGAGAGAGTTGGAAATTCTATGATTAGTGACAAATTTTCAGTGACAGTCATTGTATATTGCCAGTGCTGAAATCAATAGGAGAGTTCAAGAAATAATGCTCTATTCCATGTGTGAAAAGAATATGACCCATCATTAACACCTTCAGGCAAATAAGTGATGATTTAGGGCACTTAACAAAAGTTCATTTGTCTCTTAGGCTTTTGAAAATGGGGACAGGAATGGTAATTACAAGAGTAGGGAATTTTTTTGAGCACAGAGGAGATTTGAGATTGAAATTGCCTGTTGGAGTATTTTATACAGTACTGTTGCACTTAAGGTGTACTTTGAAGTTACATCAAGGGCATCCAGAGTGTGCAGATAAGCAGTATCTGTCATGTCCTAATATTAAAAAATGAATCACAGAAATATACTCTTACTTAGAACAGATGTTTTAATGTTACCATTATAAACTTAAAGAATTAGAGCCACCAAAATTAATAAATGTCAATAAAGAATACTATTGAGATCGTGAACTTCAGAATAAAAATAAAATACAAATAAACACTCTCGTATTAACAGCTTTCTAGCCATTCTCTCACACTGTTAATCAGAGTGTGGGCCAGTTAACATTCTTTCCTTCTTTTAGTAAAAATGAAGTCCAGTATCCAAGAAGGAGGAATGACAGCTCCAGACATTTTGGCATATCAGTTCTTTCCAGGTGGCTTACTTGCTTCAAAATACTTTATGCAGGGTCTCAAGAGGTGCTAAGTACCCAAGAGAGGCAAAAAGCTTGGCAGACATGCCTATACCGATTTAAAAAGAAGATTGTGTTCTTTTTTCCTTTTTTTTTTTTTCCTTTTTGACATGTTTCTATGAGAAGAACTATCAGCCTTTCTGAGCTCTGCAGGGAAAGTAAGATCTTTAGCGTGACAAGAAAGGATAGATTTGTGAACAACCAATAAACTCAATTTAGGACATTTTGGTGTCATATACATCAAGTACTTCACATCTTCTAACAAAAGGCAAGGTTCCAGGTCAATATTTTGACTAGATAAATCTCTTCATGTTCCTTCCACCAGTCTCTAAAGAGGGAACATCCTTGTCAGCCAGGTGTCTCCATGTATTTGGGATCTCTTCCAATAGCACTCTATTTCACGCATGCTTTTAAATTCTGCTGTGTAGATCTCAAGCACTGCAGATATCCTGTCAATACTTCTGAATGAGTTTCTCTATTTCAGCTCCTCTTCATACTCATAAATTACATCTCGCATTATCCTGTTTTTCTCCTACAAGAGGCTGCATAGAAAGTGTATCAAGCCATTAGGTGATTTTCCAAGGTACATTAATCATCTTACCAGGGTGTAAGAATGGGCTCACAAGTGCCAGTATTCAAAGCTGAGTGGTGTGCTTGGAGGTGTCACAGTTCTCTTGAGGAAGGTCAAATAACACACAATACTGTAAATGACAATGCTTTTCACTAAACAATTATTCCCCATAATGTTCCATAAAATGAACACAGAAATAGATACACTGGGTCTAAAGATGATTTTTTTTTAAATCAGAATGTCAGAAGGAGACATACCAATCTCTCCAGCAAATACAAGTGAAGCCCCTTTAGATTTATCCTTCAAACACTAGCATTTAATAAATGGAATTGAAACCAAACTCAGGTAGGAGTTTAGGCTCTCTTCAGATTCAGGCAAAGAAAGCTTAACAGTTTGCATTAAATTCACAGTATGAAACTTCTGGTGAGCGCAGTGGTGGGACATTTAAAATTTATAGACAAATTCTTAGATTCTAAAACTGAAGCCACGTTCCTCCTCTGGGATTTGAACTGCCCCAGCCTAATGTCAGCAGACAGCACTCCCCCAGAGGGGCTGTGCTACTTTTGGCTGGGATAGAGTTAATTTTCTTCACAGTAGCTAGTATGGGGCTGTGTTTTGGATTTGTGCTGGAAACAGTGTTGATAAGACTGAGATGTTTTCGTTATTGCTGAGCAGTGCTGACACAGAGTCAAGGCCTTTTCTGCTTCTCACACCACCCCACCAGCGAGGAGGCTGGGGGTGCACAAGAAGCTGGGAGGGGACACAGCCGGGACAGCTGACCCCAACTGACCAAAGGGATATTCCATACCATATGACGTCATGCTCAACACATAAAGCTGGGGAAGAAGAAGGAAGGGTGGGACATTCAGAGTGATGGTGTTTGTCTTCCCAAGTAACCGTTACATGTGATGGAGCCCTGCTTTCCTGGAGATGGCTGAACACCTGCCTGCCCATGGGAAGGAGTGAATGAATTCCTTGTTTTGCTTTGCTTGCGTGCGCGGCTTTTGCTTTACTTATTAAGCTCTCTTGATCTCAACCCACGAGTTTTCTTACTTTTACTCTTCCAATTCTCTCCCCTATCCCTCTGTAGGGGGAGTGAGTGAGTTAGTTGCTGGCTGGGGTTAAACCATGACAGTGGTGTATCTGTAGATGACTTATTTCACTCTCAGTGTGTAAACCCCAGTGACTGTTAATCAGGCAAGCAAGAACGCAGCATGCACTGGGGTGCACAACACCAACTGTGTCAAAGTACTACTCAGCAGTGGGACAATGCACTTCCTAAGGAAGCTTCTTTGGAGTGGGATGCAGGTAGGAACCCAAAGCCATCTCTTTCCTGATTCCCTCTCTGGGTGAAAAAAGACCTCAGATTGTCTGTGTCACTGCATACACAGAAACTTTCCCACTGTCTGTGGTTAAAATAAGATGGGATTTAATTGTGAGTCTCTGTCTGAAGGCATGAGACCTGACAGCTCTGTAGATGGGAAGGCAAATTTATCCCTAACCCTGGCATGTCTCTGAAGTTGTTCTCCTCTGGCCAGAATTTTCTCTAATATAGATCCAGTGCAAGTTCTGCACAAAGAAACAGCCGCTCACTTCTTTCCCTTCAGGCATATTACAGCTTTTTTTTTTTTTTTAAGGGCTCATCCATCAAAACACAGACAATCGTAGACGTGACTATCTTGGCAAGTTTATCTGATCATTACAAAACGGGAGTGGGAGACGATGACAGCTGTGTATTTCAGAGAGGGGGACAGGAATTTTAGCTCTCATTTGATTCTTCACTTTTACTGGCTATTGCAAATGGTAGGAAGATTGCAACGTCTTCATTCCCAGAACAATATCAATTCTGTAAAGCCTCAAATTTCACAGAATTACTTTTGAATCCAGATATCATTCCCAGTCACTATACAAAGGATATTAATGCTGGGATTAAACTACAGACATCAACCAAATTAATTTTATCCCCTTCCATCTCTTGTGTCTTGTCTGTAGTATGAATGGAAATTAATTTCCTATGAAGGGGGAATAACTGTGAGAAATATCCAAACAATTAATTACTGTTGATTTTATTCTTCTTGTCCAAGACATTTTTATTTTCTTAACACTTAAACTACATTAAAATGTTGTAAATAATGGTTGAAATCTATGGTTGACTTTTAAATAGTAGTCAATAGACATTAGATCTTCAAAGGGTCCTCATGCACTTTCTTTTGTTACCATTGCGTACTGAAATTTAAATGCAAGATTTCAATATATTCCTCACAGACCTGTCAGCACATCCAAATAAACTCATCTTATCTCTTTTTGTTTTACAGCTGATTTCTCCTTTTATCATGTGTACAAGCACAGTGCACGTACACATGCTTGTATATGTATACGTCTGGATTCTTCATGCTGGCAAGAATAACAACATCTCAGTTCTTATCCAAACATCAGAAAACACTGTCATCAAGCAGCTCTCCACAGCTAGTGGTATTACAGCCCTTGGTTTAACAGCTGACTGACCCTTCATGCCTAGTGAAGCAGAAAGCTGTAGACAAACTTGTCCAAACATGGGGATCGGCATAAACTCTACGCGTCTCACGTCATAGGACAGCACGACATTTCTATAAAGGGACTGTATCTTCTACAGAGAGGATACGCAAACCCTTTCTGTCAGTTCTTTTCTCCCAGCAAGAGAGACTCCCAGTTTAGAGCAGTTAATTAATAGCTACCTGCAATCTCTACAGCTGTATATTTTGAGGACAATAAACGCTAGCCCTGGAGAAACCTCTGTGGGAAGTGTAACAAGACCAGCCCTCACCTGTATCTAGCTACACAAGTTTGAAACCCAGAACTGGCAATATTAACATCTTGTGGTCCCATGTTAGTTACTTCTGATTACATAGAACTGCCCCGGCGCTGGTAGGGTGAAGCTGGCTATGATAATTGCTCAGTGCTGTGAACAACCAAGTTTCTGGGGACCTCATACTTTTTGAGTTGCTTTCCAATCTTTGTCATCCCTGATTTTGCTAGCAGAAATTTCTTAGCATTTCTGTTGCCAGATACAGGTTGTAGCAAGTACTGTAACAACAGTACTTTACTGTTGCAAAGTATCCTTTGCAAGTAAATTAGTATTAATACCCATGGTTCACAAACAGAAAGCTCAATACCAACTGAGTAAAGCCACATTTTCAAAAAGGTTCATACATTTTTGGACACTCTGTGCAATATGCTGCAGTCCCCAAATGACATTTGGAGCTATCACCACTTATGGGTGATTGACATATGTGAAAAACAGGATTGCAATGATAGGTACCAAAAGTCAGAAGTTAGTTCCAAAATGTCTACTCAGTAAGACCAACTTTAAGATCAGATAAGAAGTGCTTGGAAGAGTTAAAATGCAAGACTCATATGAGTGCTCATTGCCATGCTTAATGCAACAGAGAGTGCTATTTCCAGTGGTGCTGTTTCCCTTTTAGACAAGAATTACTGACAGAGACATTCCAATCTGACAGACAACATTTAATTAGACTATGAAACTCTGCTGAAGTCAAAGGCAGACTGAGTGTTTATACAGATAACAAAAATATACTGAGTTAATTCTAACAGCAAAAATAGCATATTTCAATATTGGAAGGGAACAAAAAGAATACCCAATAAACAGTTAATTATTTAGATGAAACTTCACTGGTTGGTTTATATACTATGTTTTTTCCTTATCTAAATCATCTACAGGAACTGACACTGCTTATATAGATATCTAATATTTTATCCACCTTTTGTGCAACTCATGTTCAGTTTCTGCCAATGCAGTTTCAAGCCCCGGGATCCCCTTTGAATTTTGGAGATAAAATTCAAAATTAATTCCAGCCTAAATTTCCAAGTGTCAGTTAAATTTATATTAAAGTAATCATTTTTGTTTTGAGGAGTTATAAGATAAACTTTTCTCACCAGCTTCACACACCATCTTCCCAGATCTCTCTTTACTTGCACTGTTGTTAAAATGTCTCTTGTCCTGATCTTGTCATACTTAGGGCTTGATCTCATTGCCTGAAGATAGAGATCTACTGCTGCAGTAGATCTAAACATCTAAACATGCAGTATCTAAACATCCACAGGAGACTGACGGGTCTGACACAAGACCTCTGGGAGACCTGGGTGCTTTTGGAGCATGAGCTGGAAGTCTTTTTAAATGACGCTTGACTACCCTGTTTAGGCAATCAGATTGCAGTCTTCATTGTGTGAGTAGGGCAGCATAAAGAACCTCCCACATGCGTGGAAGTTTCAATTCTGAGTTCTTACTTTTGGTTAAACCATGAGGGATATAGCTTCTGCCTAGGCCCTGCTGGTGAGACAAGTCAGTGAAAGCAAGTCACCATTACCACTACTTAGTATTAATGGGCTGATTCATTAAAAGTGGACAATTTTTGCTGTTGAAGGTTCCTTTCCTCTGTACTTGTACTGTGATTTACCAGATACGAAGTTGTGTAGGAGCTGAACCATTTATACCAGAACATATAAATGATGTCACTGCTGCAAATACCTCATTAAGCCATGCTTGTATTCTGATGAACAATAGCTTTTGCAAGACAACATACACAAGCCACTCTGTCAGGATCATCGATAATCCTAGGAGTATTCAATAACCACAGGCAGGAATTTGCTTTATAATTTGCAAACGTGCCCTTTGGGATTCTAGCTATGCCACACAATGACTCTACTTCAAGAAGGGTCACAAGGCATTTGTGATACTGCTCACTGTCCTACCTGTCTCTTTGAATTTAAAAATGAAAGAGGTGGAAAAATAAATGAGGTTCAAAGATATACCTGTCACACAGGAACTTTCCTGAAATCTCCCCTCACCCTGGCTCCCACCAGAGTTTGCCTATTGTCATTTTTGGTATTTAAATAAAGTAGCAACAGCATATCAAATACATAGATATTGAGGAAACTGTTTGCCAAGGAAATGCCTGGGAATAGCCTGAATGTTCAGTCCCAAAAAGATGTCCCTACCACTTCAGCAAAAGAGAAAGAGGATCAGCAGCTCTCAGCAGTTCAAGGCGATGTCACCAACACTGCCAAGTTGTTTGTTTGATGCTGCTGTTACAAATATGCATTCACCCCTTCCCTATTGGCAATTATTTTTTATTTTCAAGGGAAGCTTTTGTCTAATTTCCTTATTTGGTACATATGGAAGAGCTGCCTAAAGCACTGGGCAGGAACTTTTGACGTTTCTATAAAAACCTAGGTGCAATCAATAGCTAGATATTGAAGTCAGAAAAGTAGCTACTTAGAAAGCTCAGTTAGTTACTGTAGTTTACAGAATGAAACCACTTTTCATTTAAATCCACAGACTTATGATAGATGCTAGTGAAGGGCTATAGGCATGGCATTATGTCAAAATGAAAATAAATTGTCAGTATAAATCCAGGGAGACATTGTCACAATATCAGCTTGAAACAAAATGACACCAATGCAAATTTTATAAGAAACAACTTCAAGATGTCAAGACAGTGGTAAATTGATGTCAGTTCAGGTCTGCAGGGAGACTGTTATGATTAAAAAAGAAAAACCTAAACAAACTCAAAAACATTCCCAAAGTGATAGCTATAATAAGAGGGTCTAATTTTGTCAGTTGAAGTAGAAGTTAGTTATAGCAACACAAATGTAAAGATACCATGATTACGATGTCAACCCCCCCCCAAACTCAACCAAAAAACCCCCCCAAAAACCAAAAGGAAATAGTGATACAAATGTTATACACACTTGATAAACATTAAATTGAATGTATAGGTAGACACTGACATTTCTACAGTTTAGATTGCTTCTTTATTTACATACATAATCTCCGATGTTAGTTCAGTTAACTAATAAGAAATCTGGAAGCTTCTTCATACCATACAAACCTCCTGTAGCTTTTTACTCATGCAAAATGCAACAGAATTTAAGGTGAGTTGAATAGATCAAATAGACAGCAGGAGCAGAGCCTGACTCTTCCAAAGCCTTTCATTATCAGGCTTTGCTGAATGTCCTTGTCATCGATTCACATGTCTTGTAGTTCAGTATCCTGGTAAATCTGAGCTTAGCCCCACTAGTGACCAAGAAGGTTCAGAAACACAAATGGATATATTCTGAAAGTCTTACAGGGTTTTCTAGGAGTGTTTTGAAGAATCGTTTTTGAGCAGTGGGATGTTGGGGGCAGTTGTGAGAACACTTAATGCCTGGCATCTCCTGAAGTCATTTACATTCAGGCAAAAGTGGGTGGAAATTCTGCCATGTGAAAACGGCATTTGCAAATGTGTAAATGACTGCACAGCACTCGAAGCAGTCAGCAACCGGGGCCCCTGCTCAGTATTGTGATTCTGCCATGTGCAGCATTAACCTTTGCCATGTTCTGCTTTTCTTGCATACAATAACAGCAGATCCTTGTCAGGGGGTGGTTACACAAGACGGTACATATGCTCCTAGGCACCCAGTCCCAGATCAAAAATACATGGCATGTAACACTGAACTGATCTATACTCGTTCCCCATTCTAAATTGATTTGAAACACTTTAGGGCGTACATCTGCCTCTGAAGACTTTTTGGCATAAATCCTGCATTATTTGCCCTGGCTATTTTAAAAAAGAAACTATTATGTGATTAGGGCTGAAGTGGATCAGGTTCATACTGCCTGGAGATCTGATAAATAACAGGTTCTCTATTTATGACCAATGTCAGCTTAGTTGAAATTAAGTATGTTCTGCAATCCACCTTTGGATGTATGTTTAGTTGTACAAACCTAAAGAAATAACAACAACCACAAGGCATTAGTAATAATTACACCTTTGAAATCATTCATTCCTGAGTTTGTGTTTAGAAGCTGACTGGAAATATCACAGGGCCAGATTTCAACACCTTCCTTACTGGAGCCTATCTGAAGTGAAACCATTGACGTCAGTGGAATGATTCCAGATTTATAGCTGCCAAGTTATGCACGTCTCCGTATGTGTCATTTTATGCTAGTTATTTAATGCACCGATTTGCATACGATAAGCAATTTGCATAGAACAAAAATTTGCATAGAACAGCATGGAGCCACACCAACATGCCCGAAGAGGTGAGGTAAGTAAGACATCTGGAAGTTGGGGTGAAGGTGTTAGTGACTGCGTGCAGGTGGGAGATGAGGGTCTGTGGCTGATTTTGGTGCTGATGGTTTGAATACATCAATACATCTGAGAGATACTGTGTTTTTCACCTGCTATCCCTGTGCAGAGAAGTTGTGTCTAAAGGTGCCACTGTAGCAACCTCCTGCATTCCCTATCCAGGGCACTGCTAGCAGGAATGGGGAATGTAGGTTGGCACAGTAGGGAGAGAGGACTAAGTAGTAGGAGGGATGCTGGCCACATTTTCTGGTGTCTATGAGAACATCACTTGGCGGCTAACAGTTGCAGTGCCAAGTTAAATTTGCAGCCAGATGAGAGCAGGCTGGTAAATACATGTGTGAAAGATATAATGAAAAAAACATGGACCTGCTAAGCCCACAGATGTACTCTAGGGTAAATGGAATGAGAATTTAGTTAAGATTGACATGAATCATTAACATAAAGAAAGCTCTCATTAGGAAACCCTAGGATCATCAACAAAATCCTAGCTACTCCCTGCTCACAGCACCCAAATCAGGTACTGATCCCTTACAAGAGCTGACCACTTTCTAAAAATCGCAAATCTAGTCTTGATGAACTACAGGAATTTTACTTGGAAAGATCATCCAGAAATTCAGTTTGTATCATTCATGTTCTTGGTCTTCCAGGACAAAAGTAATGTTTTCCTACTCAGAAATCTCTCTGATATTAATTGCCAACTGGCGTTTTCCATGCATAGCCATCAACTCAGTACCAGATGGGGTCTTCAAAGGGCAAACTGGGGAAAAGTGCAGCCCCCCAGGTTGTCTGGCTCCCTGGGCACCTAACACTTGTTAGTGCCTACATTTTTTACAAGAAAGTCCTGTTTCTGTGCAAATCTAAACTGCTGGCTTTTAGCAGCTTGGCTTCTCCAGAGCTTCATCAGACTCTTCAAGGTAGATATCCTTCTGTCTAAATGTTCTCAGTGGCTTTGACACTTGTCAATGATGCAAGAATAAAGGCTGCAGCCATACTCATTTCAAACCCCAGTTAAGGTAGTTGATCCATTGTGAGAAGTGGAAAAGTAGCCCTGGAAGCATGCTTCAACCTTGACAGATTCAACCCCGGCCACCTTCCCCCAAAGTTTTGGTGTTACTTTCTTTGCTGTCACCCAGGAGAGTTTTCTTTTCCTAATGTTGGGAACTAATCAGAATACAAACATGCTGCCTACTTCAAGGGCTTAGTAACCAGATCATTTCTGTTAGGAAAGGTGGGGTGCCTGCAGGACAACCCTCACCAAAAATAAAACCTCACCCGAGGGAGTTAGCTTAGTGATACTGTAGGATCCCAGCTTACCTTTCCCCAAAACAAACTACATACATTGTATGAAGGAAAAGGTGGTATATGTCCTTAAACTCCATCTTCCTTGGGGACAAAGGTGTGCTCCTCACTCATATTAGCTAGCAAAAATTAGTTCACTTGCAGTAAAACCAAGGCAGGTAACAGGTTTTTCTGCAGTTTTAGCAAAGGTTGAGTGTCAGTTTACCAAGAAGGCTAAGTGGCAAAGATGCAGTCACAACTGTATGGCAAGTCCCCCGCTCAGGTCAGAGCTGTCTGGCACTGATTTAGTGGGTTGAACTAAATTCAGTAGGCTCCAGATTTTAATTAGACTTGCTAGTCTTTATTAGCAACATTTACTGCCTTCTCTTAATTTCTTTTTTGGCCAACTTTTAGATAATCTGCATTTGTTTTATAAAAAAACCCCACACTATTTTTCTGGCTGACGGCAGGGCCAGTCAGGACAAACCCATTCCAGCAATGGTTAAAGGAGAAAATCCAGTTCTTACGAATTGTGTCCTGGCTCCCGCAGCAATATGGGGTTATTTATTATTATTATTCATTATGAATAAACTTATATATTTATATATTAAATATATAGATATATAAAAATATATATAAATATATAAATATATAAATATATAAAATATATAAAATATATATTTTATATATTATATATTATATAAATATATTATATATATTTATATATTATATATAAATATATAAAAATATATAAAATATATAAAATATATATATAAAAATATACATATATTTATATATTAAATATATTTAACTTTATAAACAGAAGTGGATCTCAGCTGTGGCTTTCAGTAACTGTCATTAGTGAATTGCTACGATGACGGACAGATTTCAAATGGTCAGCTCTGTTTCTCTTACTGAAATCTAGATCAATTAGCTTGTTACTGATAATCATTCCTAAGCAAACAAACAAACCTCAAACAAAGCAGAAAGCCCCCCCACATTTTTTGCATCAAAACCTACATTTAACTCTAAATGGGTGGTTGGCTGCAGTTTCTGCTCTTTCTCTATTGTTCTGCTTCTCTGTGTTTGACTCCATCTATCGTGTGCTGTCACATTTATTAAGGTTCTTTTCTTATGAAAATATTTTCTAATCACAAAATATCTCCTTCTGCTTTAGCAAGTTAAACAAAAACTACTCACAATACTTCAGGTAGCATAATGGCAATGGTTCTCATAAACCTCTCCCTTTTCGTTTTGGTCACAGTTCTGCTCCAGGGCATCTGAAATACCATTTCAATACTTCTAAAGGTAAATAGAGTTCTGTCAATAAACTGAAAATTGCTGACCTTGTCTTGTTCATCAATTTAGGCATCGAAAAAATTCTGCCTCCTGGGATTAGCAGTGCTTTTTCATCTGAAGTGAAAAATGCTAAGCCTGCCATATTTAATGACAGGCCCGGGAGGGTTAATGAAAGAATATAAATGGCATTTCACCTTGACTTGCAGCTGCCCTATAACACTGCCTAAGGGTCCAGCTAACTGTTAGCTCCATCTGAGAAGTACAAGGCAGGAGTAAAGACCTATAGAGAATTCTTACAGGATATCCTCGTTTGTCCTGGCGGTTGCCTTTTTTGTGTATGTGAAATCTGTAACCAACGAAGCCTCAGAGATTTTACCTTCATTGGTTACAAAAGCTCTGGAAACACTGAAAAACTGATCAAGAAAGAAATGGACAGTGAACGATTAAATGATCTTCCAGCTTATGCCTGGCCTCTACTAACATTTCAGATTTTGTTTTCTTTATTGATAGCTTCATTTTTATAAGCTAAACATTGATGATTAGTCTAGACTGCTAATTAGAAGCTATCCTTTTACACAGAGGCTTGGATTAAAAGCTTTTGTGATTTCGTGGACTCTGGTTTGTGTGAATGTCAATTTGATCCTTTTAGTGTGTTTATGCTAAGTATCAATAGGCTCCTGGGATTCGTGGAAGTGCAGTGCTGAACCTCTCAGACGCTAAGCAACAGCTGGGGTGCTGCTTCCGTTTGAAAGGCTTTCTTCTCTCCTTGCTAATGGAGGATCAAAAGTCATCCCTTCAATTAAAAACTAAACTCCTAGCTAAAAATAAAGAAAGAATCCCATTCTTTGGCATTTTATGTCTAATTAAGGATTTTAGTTGGAAATGTACAGCAGTGCTCACTGATTAATTTATCAAACACAAAAATCCTCCTTTCCTCTACCAGTCCAATTAGCCAGGCATTTTATATGGCTGGGAGATTGAAACACTGTTACTACATGGAAACCAGAGGCTCTTTGCATTTGAAATTGCGTGGTAAAGAGACTAGAAAATTTCTTATCTAATATCGTGCATATTTAGGGCCTGATCCTTTGAATTATTGAAAATCCCTGCTAAAAAATGTATGGCCTACTGAAGGTCCATTCTGGTATGATATTCAATACCCTGAACACAAAGAGCATCAGGGAAAAGCAAAGGATGTTGAATGCCTTGGAAAATAGTGTGTTTACTGTATAAAATGCCCAAAAGGAAGCATAACCGCTGCTTAGAAGATCTCAAGCACTGTAGAGTATCATTCACATGTAAGCTGCTGCTTTCTTACCTTGTGCTGAGATCTTTCCACATTTCACAAGCTGGGATTGATCTCTCCTTTCACAAGCCACCTGTCAGAAGCAATGTGGAAATATATTGTCAATCATTTGTCATTCCCCTCTAACACAAGTATCATGAATCATACTCCTGTTTGTCAGCTCATGTCCCTTGACTATACATCAGTAGGGGTTATTATCATCTCACTTTTCCTCTGCTGAAAGCAGGCATGTTAGCCACAGCATCCAGACCATTCCTCCTGTTGCATGAGTGTCTCCCAGAAGTGCACTAAGAAACATAAGTAATACCTTTCATACACTCTTTATTTGCTTATCCTCCCTCTCAGGGTGGTGGTTGGTGGAATGCTTTGTTTTGTGGTATATTCTTGGTTTGGTTTGGTTTGGTTTTTTGTTTAGTTCTGATATTTGATTATTTTGTTGTTGTTGCTGGCTTGTTTTATTTATTTTGAAGAAATATGTTGTTGCACTTCTGTTATGGAAGGTAAGATTAAGGGAACATGCTTGGTATTTTAAATGGATTCGGACAGCTCTGGAGCATGGTGATGCTCGATAGACCTAGCCTTGACTAAAGAGGCCGTGGGAAACTGCAGAGCTCTGATCAGACCAGCTGGGAGATGCTGTGGCCACACACAGATGGATGGATGGATGAGGTCGTATCCAAACAGCTTGGAGTGCAAGCATTAGCATGTTTACATCGAGAGCATGCTCTTAAAGCAAACCTCCTCATTCTTTCCACTTAGTGCCCTTTGGTTTGCATTGTGCAGAGGTCTCAGAGGGCATGAGTTGGGTTCCTTCCAAATGAAAATAAATTGGAAGACGTGTGTCCTGGCCCTGAGGGCACTCACAGCACATGCTGGCCGTGACCTGCCTCACCCGGTGCCTCTCACATCCCTGCCCATGGGTGCAGAGGCCCCATTTCCGTCCAGCCCGAGGCTGTCAGTCTGTGCCCCGTGGCCCTGCCCAGCCATCCTGGGCTGTGTCTGACCTGATTTCCCCTCACCAGGCCTGATCCTGACCCCCTGTGGTAGTTAACCTTGGCTAAACGCTTCCTCATTGCCTTTCCTCATCAGGACAGGGGGAGAAAATAGGATGAGAAAGCTCATAGTTCAAGATACAGACAAAGAGATCACTCACCCAGTAGTGTCATGGGCAAAACAGACTCGACAGAAAGACAAAATAAGGCAACACCTTTCCTTTTCCCTTTCCCATGCCCACCTTCACCCCTGCACAGTAAGGCCATCTTGGGTCTATCCCCTAATGTACCCAACAAAAAAGGATAAAAATAAAATCCTAGCCTGGATTTAATGCTGTTAGGCTGCACTACCTGCTACTGCAGCCTCAGCCTGCTTTCTGACCGGCTGGGCACACGACCACCCCGGTGCAAAACGTGCCTCCCCATTTAGCATGGCACGATGTTTCTCTGCAAAGCCTGTTGGTGTGGGCCCATGTAGTGATAACACTTGTGTCACTTATAGAAAGGATCTTGTGGCAGATCCTCAGGCTGGAAGACAAGTGCGTTAAAGAAAGTATGACAAAGGTCTATAAAATCATGAATGACAGGAGAAGATGAACAGGGAATGACTGTTCACTGTTTCTTCCAGTGCGTGCTGCAGGAGGCATCAAATGAAACTAGCAGATTAAAGAAAGAAACCAAAGTAAGATGCTTATTCCCATAGCATGGGAGCTCCTCACTGTAGTGTGGATGTTAGAAGTTAACATTGCTTCAGCAAACAGCTGGACAAATTAACAGGAGAAAAAAATATCAAGGACTAGGAAATGTAAGGATGCTGGCTCAGGCAGTCTGGGACTGCAAAGAGCTAGAGATTGTAAGGGTGTCCTGGGGAATATCGTGATATGCTGTCCCTGTATGTCCCTGCGTCTCTTGGCCACTGTTGGATAGAGAATATTGGACCAGACAGACCTTTGGTCTGATCCAATATAGCTGTTCCTACACTTTCACGTTATCCTCACTCTTAAAAGCGTGAAAAGGCAAAATCAACCTCAGATCTCCAAGTGTTCAAGGCACGTGTGCTGCCCCTTGCAGAGATACTGCCATTGCCTCATCTCTTGCTGGTGGAAGGTCTGTACCTCCCAATGCACAGACTGAGCTCTGGATGGAGTGCCGGGTACCCAGAGAGACATTATTTGTTCATTTCCTAATCTAGTCACCTACATATCACAGAGGAAAAGTGTGCCAACATGATAAAGTAGGAGGGTTTGAGTATTTTTCTAAAGACCCCTTGATTCAGGAAGAAATAATAAAAATAAATTATAAAGTTTCTCCCTACTAAAGAGAATAAAAAGAGGGAGAGTAGTTTGGATACTTTGAAGAATTTACTGGCAGGGGGTAAAGAAGTAGACAGGAGAGATTAGCAAGGAAGAGAAGATTATTGTTTCTGGAGGAGGAGGTCATTGAAGAGCAAGAAGAGTGTGGCCTTATGAGGATAGGAAGAAACAGATTCTATGTTTACATTGGCAATTTTGTGAACTTCACTGCTTGCCCAGCCAGTTATGGTAGGACGCCCACAGCATGATTAAAAAGCACTAGATAACCATGCTGGAGCAAAACTGGAAGCCATGTTGACACCGTTCTTCCCCCTGCCCCTCCAACACTTTATATTCTATCAACTAGCACTAAGGACATGGTTTGGGAGGGCTGTATGACCCTTTCTTTTGAGGGTCATTCCTCTGACTTTCCTCTGTCCTTTATTTTCCATCCCCATGAATAAATGGTTGATAGTGCATATAGGAACTCCAAGAAAAAACAGAATAGTAGAGTCAGGCACATTTAGTCTGAATACATCCAAACGTAGGATAAGTTAAGGAAGGCTTCTTGTCTCCATATCACTGTGGTACTAGGAAAGCAAACCCATAACTAATATGTAGATATATTCAGGTTGGAATTTGGGTCCTATTTAACTTGCATTTCATCTCTGTCTGCCGGAATTTAAACTAAAGTTCTGGGGGCCATGGAAAGGAAAAGTGTAAGGATAACTCATATTTCAGCATCATTTGGGAGGCTAAGAGTACCTGTAGTCTGTTCCCACAGCAACAGGAATGAATTGTCAATAAAAATGTTCTGCCTGGACAGGTAGCAGATGAGAAAAGAGGATCTGTCACGCTGGGCATGGCAAATCTCTGCATTTTCTATTCTGGTCTACAACTTTTTTGTACATACTGATGTACAGGTGAGCTGCTTTGGTTAATGCCTTCAGTGTAGAAATAACTTTGGCCTGGGGAAACTCTTTCTTGCCTCTGTACATATGGCAGACATGCCTCATTTTCAATGAAAGTCATACCTGAACATGAAAGAAAGGCTTCATGTTAATAGTTGTCACAGATTAATTTCTTTGTACTGTAGGAAAGTGATTGTGAAGGGTAGAAATAAATATCCAGACATAAAAGGAGAAATTTTACACCCAAGAAATATGCCACTTTGACAACTAAAGAGCAAGACCAGTTCATCTGGAGTTTTAATGCAGTCCACACTATTCAAAACTGTCCACAGTTTTGGAGATTTCTATTTGCAGTGAGAATGCCTGAAACTTCGTCTAAATATTTTCAGGAAATGCTGAGTTACAAAGCATGTACATGCCTCCTTACTTCCAAAGGCTACACAAGCATGACTGCAAACCCTATCCAGCAAGCAAAAAGGTGAAGAGCCACGCTGTAAGAGACACTAATTCATGATGGAGAATACTCTGATGTCTATGAGGTAGATTGGTCTTTTTGCGGTGTGAAGAAAAGATAAGTGTATTGACATTGCCTCTTTTGAAGTATCCATCCACTCTGCCACGGCCTCCTCCCTTCTGCTTGATTCCTATTGATTATCTCTGCACTAAAGTTCAGCTGACCATTTATGTTTCAAGTGAGAAGGAGGGAGAGCTAGAGATTTAAAATCATTTGAGCACCTCTTGCTAGAGTCAATGCTTGAATGTCATCGGCAGTTGTCAAGACTCGGGCAATGAAATTCCTGAAGGTGGTTCATAATGATTCAATTTATCAGCATTTCAAGCAGAAACATGCAGGTCTGATATTGCAGTCCATGGGGTATAAGCACAACCAAAAGAGTGTGTCTGTATGTTACTTACCAGTAAAACTCAAGAAAAGTACATGATAACACAGAGCTAGCTGTGTAAGTTTAACTGACTGTATTGCATGATAAATTGGGGTTGCAGAGACAGAGGCTGCTGAAGCATCTCCTTTCTGTGAGAACTTTCTTTGTCTGTTGTGTTACTCCCTCTGCAAAATATACACTATGGTATAGCAATGCTGTGCACATGGGTGTAGGATGCTCTGTGAATCATGTGTAAAGGTATACATGCTCTTTTACATTCATATTTATGTATATGACCTATGCTCTGTTTGTGTGTGTATTTTAGGCTTTAAGAGGTCTTCAATAAAATCTGCAGTCAACTTCTGCAGGTTTTTGTGATCCTGTTTTCTTATTCTTTAGAAATGTTGGAAGATCTGCACAGACAAGAGGGGAAATCAAATTACCAGCAGACAGTACAGGGTACTGACTATTCACCATTATTCAATTTTGCCATCTCTCCTGTTGCCTCCTTTGTCTTTCCAGACCACGTACCTGGTGCGCTTTGTGTTGTACCTGTGCTAAATCTGGGGTAGAGTTTATTTTTTTTTCCTTTTTTGTTCAGTACACTAGGTGATAGATTGGTGACCCAAGATGCCCTCACAGTGCAAACACATGGTGAAGTGTTGTTAAAAGCACAAAGTAAACAGGATAACAGGAAGGATATTTTACTTTCTTGTCTCCCTGTGTAAGGTAGATTTTAGGTGATGCACGTAAGAACGGCAGGTTGAAAAAAAACTAAAAAAAAGACATTCCTCACTTTTTCATAAGTGCTGATGTCTTAGTTTCAACTACTTATCTAGGTTTGATGAGATTTTTCATTAGACTGTGTTTGCAGGCAGTTTTAAAACTGTGATCTGAGAAACCTGATGGTTTGATGGACTACTGAATAGCTTTCATGAAAGGTGACTAAGAGAAGTCAACCTATAGTTTACAAGTTGAAAGTCACTCTTAATGATCTGTGTTTTCTCCAGTGGAAAGCATAGCTGTTTCCCAAAATGGAAAATGTCTGAAAAATTACTAATTAGGAAAACTGAAAGGGTGAACCAGAAACTAATCATATAGACCAGTCAAAACTTACATATTGAACCCTGTTTCGAGTGCCTGTATACTGAAGTGAAGATAAATAAGCATGGACTATACATATGTGAAAAATAGTATTTAATCTCCACTGAATTTTAATATTTGTTTATCTATGAGAATCTTCTATGTCATTTAATGTAATGTGCTTCTCTGTGGTACCTTTTTAATAAAAGATTCAATATGCTTCTCCCGATATAGCTTATTCAAATAACTGATTAATAAAGCTGCACAAAAAAGTAGGAACAGATTTTCTTTTACTGTGGTAAGATGATTCTATTAGTGTAGAACCTTTATGCAGCTTCCATTTCCCTTTCCGTACAATACTCTCTCTTTAATGATTTATTTAAAATGCTCAAATTAAAAATAAATTTAACCCAAAACACTCATAAAGCTTAAATCCTTCTACAGCTATGGAGCTTATGCTAGAACAATTTCACAGGGTAATTTCATTAAAGGCCAAATTTATTAGCTGTTTCTGGCTGATTTTTCAGGAGGTGGGAGACTAAAACTATTTTGAAATCATACTAAACAGAGATCTGGAAAGAACGGTCCATAAGGAGGGACTAAGTGAACCAGTACTGTTTTGTCTATATAGGACTGAGAGGAAGCATAACAACAATATTACAATCTGGAAAGAGAAAGGATGGGATTAGAAATACTGGGCTTGAAGTGATGGAAGAAAAAAAAATATGTCAGACATAAGGAAAAAATTAAACAATGTTCAAAGGATACTGAATTACTACAAAATAAATATTTGCCCTATAAGTATAAAGAAAATTCCATAAATATTAAGATTCTATTTCAATTTGACACATGTTCAGTAACTTTATCTGCCATTGTCTTTAAGGGAAGCAGGGCATAATAAACAAAAAGAGACAGAATTTAGGCTCTGAAATGGGTAAAAGTAGATCTTTATTCTCTATGGAGATACAATGGACTAATAGGAGAAATTTATAAAAATAGGGTTCAAGACACAGAGAAAAGAATTCCAGAGTTTTTAGTGCCCAATTCTGAGAAATACTAAGATACAATGTCATCTTTGATTGAATTCTCCCAAACTGGCTGCTTAAATAAGGCTTTGCTTCTCTGTTTATTTTTCTTTGAAATTCACTGTTAAAAATTCCAGAACTGGATGTTGCCAAGAGCCTCTACCACAGAGATCAATAATCTTAGAAAATAGATATTCCCATATATTACATCTAGTTATTTTTTACTTGCTGTCATGAATATTATAACATCTTCTCCTTGTACTGTAATAATTAAGGTGGAGATGACATTTCCATTAAAAAGATCATATAACTCAGTGGGGAAAAACTAAATGTTCCAGCTGGGCTGAAGTTCAGCTTTGGACGTATCTGCCTAGAAGAGAATATTTCCATCGGATTCAGAATTTAAATTGAGATGTGTCTAAATAAAAGTTGTAGAAATATGTTTTTAGGCACTAAAATATCTGTCAAATGCTATCAAAAGAAAAGCATTCTGAGGCAGGATATTTGCCCAGCATAGGCCATTCTTTTCAGACTTGGATAGAAATTCTTCTCCTGAACTGGATGAACAATTCCACAGTGAAAAAATTGGGAATAAAGCATTTTAATTGAGGTGGTGACTCAGTTCTCAATACGTTTGGGCCTTTAAAGGCTGACAAAATGCAGGTGGTGTTTGAAAAGAAGATCCTGAACAGTTCTCCAGATATGCCCTGATGTTCCCAAATTTTCCTTTCTCCTCCTCCTTTCAGACTCAAGCCAGGCCATGTCTTCCTCAGACAGACTACAGCAATTTTTTCTCTGGTAATGCTTAGCTTATTTCCCTCTGTTCCTGGCTTTTCCTCCCTCAGTATATCTCTGCTAGAAGGCTGAAGAGTGGGACATAGCAAGGGACTGTTTTTAAGGAGCAGTGTGACACTCAAGTAGCTCAAGAGCAGAAAGCAAAGAAATCCTACAGCCATCCCAGACCCTCACAGCTAAAGCATCCAATATATGTGTAGAGGAGAGAGAGTCTGAGCCCCAAATGCCCAGGAAGTTTTCTTCTACAGTCACCTCCTAATGGGATTATTAGAGGCAGAAAACCAAAATGCAATCAAAATGGATCCTGATACATTCATGAGAGACAATAAATGATATGGCATTTGGGTTAATAAGGCCAGGTCCCAGTGACCCCATCACACCCTTCCTCAAGAAGGACGTAATTTGGCTCTTACTCTGTCCTAAGGATCAGCCTGGGTAGAGCTGTGAGCGTATGTGATTTGTGGCATAAGGACTAAGACTAGACTACGTGTCCCTTGGTATGAGGCTAAAACAATGACTCATCATCTTGCTGACTGTTCTCACAACAGCACGAGGTCTTCTATTATCCCAGATTTTCATCTTTTAGCAGACTACTTGTTATACGCTATTTACTTGAAGAGCAAAGCAGCCAGAAAGTTTCTTTAATGAGATTCTGATCTCTGCTCACTCCTCATTTATCTCAAATCCATGCTCCAAAGTCAGTGGTGAGCGCAAGTGGGGGAAGAAAAGGATGAGGCATAAGGGTTAGCTAAAAGAGACCAAACCACAAAGATAACAGAGGCCAATAACATATATGAAAAATTTAGACAGAGGAAAACAAGATTAGAAATTATGTGAGAGGATCTAATGTAGTCAAATTAAGGCAATCCAGCACAACGGCTGGCGCTTTAAGTCACATTCTGTCTTCATTGGTGTACAAGCTGGATGGGATATCAGGCAGGGCAGGGTCTGGCCATTCATTAGGCAGTTTGTACTATACACTGAAACTGCTTTAGTGTAGCCTGGTCCTTGTTCTGATGGCAGGTATAAACATATGTAACATGTAAATCTAAAATACTTTCTAAATGCAAGCTGGAGTCTAAAATACCTTGTCTGGATTTTGTGTGATTTTGTCCTGTTAAATTTTACAAAATTTATGTAGAAATAGCCTCTCCATGCCATGACTTTTAATTTAAATCATTATTATCAGTGCAACTGCAGGAAAACTTTTCTTCATTATACAGAAACTCAGCTGTTCCTTTGTAGCTGTCTCACAACAGTTTAAAATTTTCCTTCCCAGCTCAGCATAAAATTAGCCCTAAAGGATATCTAGTTTGCATCACAGTTGTTTGGTTGTTTTGTTTTTTTTTTTTCTTTTGACATCTTTCTTTGCACTTTGCTCCTCCAATATTTCTCCCTGAATCATTATCCAATCATAGTATATTGTCAAGCTTCTCAATTAAAAGTGCATCAGTAGATATTAAATGTCACTTGTTCTGTTTGCACACTTCTCAGTTTTCCTCAAAGCATACCATGATAGGACCTAAGCGGTTTCTGCCTGAAATACAAGCATACACATTGAATGAGATCACTACGGGAGACTGGCAGGAGGGTGTTTCTGGCAGGTCGAGCTAGCTCGTAGCTCCTGCTGCAGCAGAGACCTCCGTACACCCCTGGGGGACAGCCCCATGCAGCACCTTATGGAAAGAGGGATATCCCACTTACACTGTTACCATCTGTGCTGGTTTTGGCTGGGACAGAGTTAATTTACTTCATAGAATCATAGAATCATAGAATCATAGAATCATTGAGGTTGGAAAAGACCTCTAAGATCATCAAGTCCAACGGTCAATCCAACACCACCATGTCCACTAAACCATGTCCCTAAGTGCCTCATCTACTCGTCTTTTAAATACCTCCAGGGATGGGGACTCAACCACTTCCCTGGGCGGCCTGTTCCAATGTTTAACCACTCTCTCAGTAAAGAAATTTTTCCTCACGTCCAATCTAAACCTCCCCTGGCACAACTTGAGGCCATTTCCTCTCGTCCTATCGCTTGTTACTTGGGAGACGAGACCAACACCCACCTCGCTACAACCTCCTTTCAAGTAGTTGTAGAGAGCAATGAGGTCTCCCCTCAGCCTCCTTTTCTCCAGGCTAAACAACCCCAGTTCCCTCAGCCGCTCCTCATAAGACTTGTTCTCCAGACCCCTCACCAGCTTCGTTGCCCTTCTCTGGACATGCTCCAGCACCTCAATGTCCTTCTTGTAGTGAGGGGCCCAAAACTGAACACAGTATTCGAGGTGCGGCCTCACCAGTGCCGAGTACAGGGGCACGATCACTTCCCTACTCCTGCTGGCCACACTATTTCTGATACAGGCCAGGATGCCATTGGTCTTCTTGGCCACCTGGGCACACTGCCGGCTCATGTTCAGCCGGCTGTCAACCAGCACCCCCAGGTCCTTTTCTGCTGAGCAGCTTTCCAGCCACTCTTCCCCAAGCCTGTAGCGCTGCATGGGGTTGTTGTGGCCAAAGTGCAAGACTTGGCCTTGTCCTTGTTGAACCTCATACAATTGGCCTCGGCCCATTGATCCAGCCTGTCCCGGTCCCTCTGCAGAGCCTTCCGACCCTCGAGCAGATCAACACTCCCGCCCAACTTGGTGTCGTCTGCAAACTTACTGAGGGCGCACTCAATCCCCTCATCCAGATCATCGATAAAGATATTGAACAAGACTGGACCCAAAACTGAGCCCTGGGGAACACCGCTCACGACCGGCCGCCAACTGGATTGAACTCCCTTCACCACAACTCTCTGGGCCCGGCCGTCCAGCCAGTTTTTGACCCAGCGCAGAGTACACCTGTCTAAGCCGTGAGCCGCCAGCTTCTCTAGGAGAATGCTGTGGGAGACAGTGTCAAAGGCCTTACTGAAGTCCAGGTAGACCACAAAGTAGACCACCATAGTAGCTAGTATGGGGCTGTGTTTTGGATTTGGGCTGGAAACAGTGTTGATAACACAGGGATGTTTTAGTTACCGCTGAGCAGTGCTGACACAGAGTCAAGGTCTTTCTTTTCTGCTTCTCACCCCACCCCACCAGCGAGTAGGCTGGGGGTGCACAAGAAGTTGGGAGGGGACACAGCTGGGACAGCTGACCCCAGCTGACCAAAGGGATATTCCATACCATATGGCGTCATGCTCAGCATATAAAGCTGGGGAAGAAGAAGGAAGGGTGGGACATTCAGAGTTACAGTGTTTTGTCTTCCCAAGTAACCGTTACACATGATGGAGCCCTGCTTTCCTGGGGATGGCTGAACACCTGCCTGCCGATGGGAAGGAGTGAATGAATTCCTTGTTTTGATTTGCTTGTGTGCACAGCTTTTGCTTTACCTATTAAACTGTCTTTATCTCAGCCCACGAGTTTTCTCATTTTTACCCTTCCAGTTCTCTCCCCCATCCCACCAGGGGGTGAGTGAGCGAGCGGCTGTGTGGTGCTTAGTTGCCAGCTGGGGTTAAACCATGACACCATCAGAGGCAGAAACCTTTTCTGATTTTCTTTTGTGACATTTCAACATTAAGAAAATCCCTTTGATGTTGCAGAGTTAACATGATAATCAAGCTGGGGAGATGCAGATCCTCTCCTACTAATGTGATAGGGCCCTGGATCTTCTCCTGCAGTTTTTCTTGCACCTCAGAAGTTAACAGGACCTTTAGGTGACTCTGGATGAAATGAGGCCCAGGAACTCCATATTTTAAATCAGCTGCTATGAAATAGTAAGTGTGTTGGCAGCCTGGAGAAGAGATACGCATGCTTCTGCCTCCCCGCCCGCACTAATGTTTGTTATTATATAGACACTCATCACAGCTTTTAGCTCCAGCTAGAGCTCTCATTAATCACCACCTGGGAACACCATACACAGAACAGGCGTACGTGAGCTTTTGTGAGAAAAAGCAGAGGGGAGGATGGCTGCGTGCTGTGTGGGGGTGTGAGTGATGATTTTGGGGTGCCGAGTGAGAGACTGAAGTGAGGAAGAAGTAGAGCGTGTAGGAAGGAGGAAGAGAACACCACAAGAGCTGTTTGGGGAGATGGAGAGAATGAGAAAACACAGAGGGGGAAAAAAAAGACAACCCTATTTCAAACAAATTGGGCAAAGGGGGAAAGAGTGCACCACTAACAATAGTCCATTTATACTGCTCTTGTGCCACAATTACTGTCAAATTCTAAATGACAAAATTGCAATTAGGCCAAGACCATTTGCCTGTAGCAAAGATGAGGCTAGGAGGAACCCTCCCCCCAGTTTCTGGTATGGTTCTTCCCTCCCTGCGAAGACTTTCATCTAGAGCTTATTATGAACAATATTCTTCTTGGTCTTAATTTGTGCTAAGAATGGCACAGAAAGTATCCCAGGGCAGGCATCTCTCCCATTTCCTGCAAAGTTTTACTCTGATCTCTGGTAATTGGTGGACTGCTAAAAAGGTTATTATTATTTATTATGTTTATTATAGTTGTGCCTAACAGCCAACGAACAATATGGTTTTCTTATGTTAAGCACTCTGCAAACACATAGTGGTAGAAGGTCCTTGCCCCAAAGGATTTATAGTCCAAACAGAGACATGGGTGGGGCTAAGAGTTTAATCCATGGAGAGCGAAGAGAGTACTGGCAGCATACAGCATATGGCAATAGCTCCATGTTTTTATTTCACTGACATGATGAGAGGCATAACTGCAGAAAAAAAAAAATCTTGATATACAGAAAGAAAAAACCAAGATGCATGATGTGATGTCAAGGAGCTCTAAGAGTATAAGACAGGCCCATTGGGAGCTACAGACAAGTCTCTGAAATTCAATAGTTTCCTGGCTTGGAGGGTTCTGCATCCCATTGCTTAGTGCCCCTTAATGGTGCTTCTCTACAGATTTTTTTTCTTTTTTTTCTTTTCTTTTTTTCCCCTGGGGTGCATAGCAGAACAAAAAGGAGAAAAAGGCACTACTACTTGGTAAATTAAGATATTGGAAGCTCACCACCAGTTGCTCGCAGGATAGAAGACTTAGTCCAGCACTATATTAGGCACAAGATGGCCAACTTCTGTGTTGCAGATGAAAGCCAATGCTCTGGCAAAGCCATTTTTCAGTGCTCAGTCACTTTATCACTGTTTTCCAGAGTATATATAGTAATATCACTGGAGGAATGCATAAACAATAGAAAATTCTCTAGTTCTTTACTGATTTGCATACAAAAAATATTTTCTTCCTGAAATGTAAGGAATTTCTGTTTTCCCTAACTTGAAAACTCTGGGCACAAACTGTTTCCTTAAGTCAGAGATACTGTCCTCCTACACATTTAAGGCCTTTGACACCGTCCCCCACAACAGCCTTCTCTCTCAACTGGAGAGGTATGGATTTGATGGGTGGACTGTCTAGTGGGTGAGGAATTGGTTAGATGGTCGCATCCAGAGGGTAGTGGTCAATGGATCAATGTCCAGATGCAGACTGGTGACGAGTGGTGTCCTGCAGGGGTCCGTATTGGGACCGGTACTGTTTAATATCTTCATCAATGACATAGACAGTGGGATCGAGTGCACCCTCAGCAAGTTTGCAAATGACACCAAGCTGAGTGGTGCGGTCGACACACCAGAGGGATGGGATGCCATCCAGAGGGACCTGGACAAGCTCGAGAAGTGGGCCCGTGTGAACCTCATGAGGTTTCACAAGGCCAAGTGCAAGGTCCTGCACCTGGGTCAGGGCAACCCCCAGTATCACTACAGGCTGGGGGATGAAGGGCTTGAGAGCAGCCCTGCCGAGAAGGACTTGGGGGTACTGGTGGATGAAAAGCTGGACATGAGCCAGCAATGTGCACTCGCAGCCCAGAAGGCCAATTGTATCCTGGGCTGCATCACAAGAAGCGTGGCCAGCAGGTCGAGGGAGGGGATTCTGCCCCTCGACTCTGCTCTGGTGAGACCCCACCTGGAGTCCTGTGTCCAGCTCTGGAGCCCTCAGCACAGGAAAGACACGGACCTGTTGGAGCGGGTCCAGAGGAGGGCCACGAAAATGATGAGGGGGATGGAACACCTCTCCTGTGAAGAAAGGCTGAGAGAGTTGGGGTTGTTCAGCCTAGAGAAGAGAAGGCTTTGGGGAGACCTTATTGCAGCCTACCAGTACTTCAAGGGGGCTTCTAAAAAAGATGGTGGCAGACTTTTTAGCAGGGCCTGTTGCAACAGGATGAGGGGGAATGGCTTTAAACTAAAAGAGGGTAGATTTAGACTAGATAGAAGGAAGAAATTTTTTACGCTGAGGGTGGTGAAGCTCTGGCAGAGGTTGCCCAGAGAGGTGGTGGATGCCCCATCCCTGGAAACATTCCAGGTCAGGTTGGAGGGGGCTCTGAGCATCCTGATCTAGTTGAAGATGTCACTGCACAGGGAAGGGGTGTTGGACTGGATGGCCTTTAGAGGTCCCTTCCAACCCAAACTATTCTATGATTCTATGATTACCACTTCCATCAATGCCTGCAAGGTTCACCTACAGGGGCTCAGGGATGTGGGTACCATTTAACTATGGTATAGAACCACGTGTGTAATAATTCCTCTCATTATAGACAGAAAGGCTACATATCTACTGATAAAGCAAGGGCCTGTTGTTTGGCTGAGAGGACAGAGAGCATGGCACAGCTCATATCTGTCTGGATAAAGTCTCTTCCCCTTCTCCTCTCAAACCAGGTGACTTTATGTATACTGAGTAACAGGAAGAGTCCCTGACTGATGCTATTCCAAAAATGAGTCAGGAGAAAGTTCTAGCTGGCACAGGAATACTATGACATTAAAAAGTGTGGATGAGGATGGACCAGCTTTGTTTCCATGTCTTGGCCATGTATAGTCTATAGTATAGACAAAACTGAAAGAACCAATACTGTAAACCTGTCATAATGAAGCCAGGCAATTTCTTTTCAGTGTAGTGCTTTTATTTCTGATCCTCTTTGGTGACTGCGCCTTGACAGAATAGTAATATATTTTTTTTTTAAGGTGATAAATTTGTCACTTATTTTAGATTCTCATCTTTGAGACCTTTGTCTGAACCAGGGCATGCAAAATCAATGGCCTTTGCTGAGAATAGTAGCTCCACAATTTGGAGCTGGAACACTTTGATCCTAGATCCTTTGCCTTTTCTTCTATTTCAATCCAGTTGACAAAATCAGTCTAAACCATTTCTGTGCTTAAAGCTGCTCAGATGCTTGTTGGATCAGTATGCCAGTCATATTCTTTGACAACAGGGAATGTCAGACTAGTGTGACATGTGTTTCCTTTTAGGTAAAGCTGGCAGTATCTAATGGTTTGGTGATTGTGGCGGTTTCTCTCTGATTCGTTCAGCAGATGGCTTCGATATGCTGGAGCTCAGTCCTTTGCTTTGAAATACATAATCCTTGGCTAATTTTATGATGCAGAGAGACACTGTGGGATACAAGATTATATACCCTTTAACACAAGTGGCATTACACATTTGGTGATATGGTGCCAATTATGCATTTCAGGATGTCTTCAAAAAATTGGTATGTGACAAAGTTTTAATTTGAAGGGAAAACTTAAAGATAAATTATTACTCTCTTACTTTCAGATCTGTTCCTATTTTGAATGTTCAATACCACTTGAATAATGAGATTTCTGCATATAAATCATAATTTTCTTTTGAGCTTCACTGTCTAATGCCATTGCTCATTAAGATTACTTATACAAAGCAGTGTTTTTTTATAATTGGGGATCATCTTTAGTTAGCCTTTGGGCCACCCCTATCAGTGTGATATCTTAAAGGTAGTATATTTTCTTACGGTTTTCACTATTCTAATATCTACATGGTTTGCAGCTAATTCCACTTGTCAGATTTTCACCATCTATTTTCAGGAATCAAATGTTGCCATTCTGTTGTCTTCTGATTTGGAAGAGCAGACACAAATTCTGCAAAGTAGATTTAAGATTTGGCTTTCTGTACATAGTGTCTTTAATGCACACACTTTCCAGCATCTTTAATAGTCTGTTAAAATGGCAAAGAAAGTTTTACAAGGAAGAGAAATTGTTGGTTTGTGTTGCTGAATAATTCTTCAGCTCTTAACTTAAACGAAGAAGTCGATATGGAAATGAAAGAGAGAAGAAAACAATGTAGGAGATACAGAAACTCAGTCGTGACTAGGAACTACGAGCCAATTATTGCACTCTAATTTAGAAAACAGAGTAGGATTGTTCTATACAATGCTTATTTCTAGGCTGACAAGGAAAATGCACAATTGCTTTTATCACAAAGTTGTGAGGTACATTTGAATCACTTGTAATAGGATTGCCTAAGTAAGGAAATTATATCTGTTTAATGCTTATGAACTTAACAAGACCCATAATTAAAAATCAGGAGGCAGAGTACCAGTGAGATGTTTATTAGGGAAATGGTAGAAGTGAAAGATCTTTGCATTTTTTCAAGTAAGATGGTTAGTTTCAACTTTTATTGTAGATGCCTATAAGAAGCTCATAACAGTACAAAACTAACTGCTAGACCCTGCTTTTATTTGGCTTTTATTTGTGTTAATTATTTGTGTTATAACAACATTTGGAATCAGGCAGAACCCTGCTAAGGTAGATACTCTCCTTCAGGGAGTGGATGTTTCTGCTCTGAAGAACATATTGTCTGCTGAGACAAAATGAACTTGAAGGACTGGCGCAGAAGTTGTGCAATAGTTCCCATTTTGTACAGGGGAGCTGAGGCCCACACTCATTAAATAATATCCTAAAAAACATACAAGAAGTCTGGGAAAGCATCCGGGAATTAAACCAAGGTCAAAGGATCTTGAGTGCAGTTGTTGCCCTGTTTCTACTGTATGCCAGTCTCCAGGTACTCTTGGGCTCAAAATGAGATGATTCCTTCCAAAGCTCAGCTCTGATATGTCAGGTGGGCAAGGCATAGCACTCATCAACTCAGTAAAAATATGTTTTGGCTCCCTTCCCAGCAACTGTAAGGAGAAATTCAGTTATAAGTTACTTGACTTATAAACACCTACATAAGTACTTGAAAGTTAGGTAACTTAAAAATAAGTAAAGTACAACTACAAGGAGAAACTAACAAAAAATATCTCTTGGTGGTTTTGGTAGTAGACTCCAAAAAAAGGCTTCCAATATGAAATACAGAAAAAAAGCAAGTACATCACTCTCATATGTTGCCTTCACCTAATATATCGCAAGTAGGACATCCAGGAATACAGATGCAACTGGAGATGGATTTTGCTAGCAATGATAAATATAGGAAGACAATGGTAAAAATGTTGGAGGAAAAATAATGCTTAAAAGAGAGAACACATTTGTAATGTTTGTGCCCCAAAGTAAGAATATATAGGGAAAGTGTTTGCCATTTAGATATAAGCATATACCTTTCATAATATTTTATTTTAGTACCTCTTTTTGAGTAAATAATCTTATTGGGACAGAATGAGAAATATTCATCCACTGCTAAATCCAATAAAATAATATTCGATTTTCTCCCAGCCCTTTATAGGCAAACTTGTTAAAATTTAGTGTAAGCTTTGTGTAAGTGAGGACTGCAGAATTTAGCTTATTTTAGAGACAAATTCATTTAGTAACATGTTCATTTGGGCTTTCTCCCTCTAACCAGATACTTTGTTCCTCTACATATGAAATATATCACATTAATTGGATTTTTCCATGCATTGTGTGGGAGCATGGTACAAACATTCTGAAATTCTGTATCTCATTATTTGTCACCCCCAACTTTTGCTTTATAGCTGATTTAGGTATATGCATGGGTATGATGGGACCTGAAGTAAGTCAGAGCTCTGAGATGGACAGAGAGCACACCACAAACACCAGACAGACTCTCCATCATCACAGATGTGCTAATGAAAACACAAGAAAGAAGTAGCTTTGAAAGTGGAATTTTAAGAAGAGCTTTCAAATCAAAGATCTGTTGAGTAAAATACAATAGAAATAAAAGGGTTTGCAATCAGATTCCCCCCTTCCTCAAAGAGTCTTTTCAGGTCTGGTTCTTTCTTACAGTGTTGTGCTCAGTCCGGTGATTTTCAGTACCTTTCTGGGCTGTAACAAACACTGTATGAGTAGGATGCATTTGGCTCATGGAAAAGTCTCTTAACTTGTTCTGTAGAAGTTTACCAGTCTCTCTCTGTGCTACAGGTTTGCTGCTGCCCTGCTCCTGCTCTGCGCTCCGGCTACTTCACTTAGGTGAAGGCACAAATTCCCCTGAATCCAGAGTGTACCACATCATGCAAGGAATATCTGCCAGTTAAGGTAGACAAGCGGCTTTCCTTCCTACACCCTTTTTCAACAGAACAGAACATGTAGTAAAACAGAGCAGACTGCAAGCAAAGAGATTAAACAGTTGTACAATCCATCACCATATCCTCCCTTAATACTGTCTCCCTCATCAGACCTCTTTGAATTCCCTGCTACTGTTTCTTATATTCATTTGTTTGGTTTGCTGGAAATAAGATTTTGAATTCTTCTGAGCTCAGACTTTATTTTCTTGAGAGTCTGAACGAATCTTCACGTAATGGAGCCCAATTTTCTTTCACCCCCTTTGACACAATCAGAATACAGAATATAAATTATAATGTTAATATGCCTGGGCAGAATACTTTTGTTCCTTTAATAGTCCTTCCTTCTCATTCCCACTTTGTGTTTCAGAGAGGTGTTTGGTAATAGCTTAAAGCAGATTGTGTTGCATGTATGTTAAAAGAGTGCTAAGTCTTTAGGGGCAATAAAAGAATTCTTGTTGAAAAAGTGGCCACTGTGCTCATGGGTCAATGTGCAATATTCATTTGCTGTAATTTCAGTTTCCAGTAAGCTGTCCAATACATCTCTGTTTCAGTGCCTATTATATCTGTGTCATCATCTACCCTTGAACTAATAAGAGTAATTTCATTAGTCTGGACATTCGAAAAAGCAAAACTTTTGTCTGAAATTAATAACTCCTACAGATTAATCAAAGGTAATTATATTAGGAGAAGTTATGTCTTCTTGTATCCTGAGTCATAAAATGAAATTCTCATTAAAATTGTATTACATTCATTAGGCATGTATACCCAGATTCCCAGAGATATACATTATATAAGAATCTCCATTTCAATATTGCTTGCAAAAGTCATTTTGATTCAGTCCAAGGTTTCAGCACAAGAGCGTTCAGTCTGAGAAAACCATGCAATTCCTACACATGCAACTTGAATTGTTCTGCTGTGAATAAAAAATGCTGCATTCAGCATAGCAAAGGCCATAATGTTCACTTTGACCACTTGTAAACTCCAAATGATTTCTGACTACAACTATCAACCACTGTTTCAGGAGGATAATTAAGTTGCCATTGCACCTCTCCTTTCTAGAAGATAACCTAAAATCACTGAATTTTATGTAACATTGTGGTTTTTGTGCTATGAGGCAGCACGGCAGTTAGGCAGAACCCTAGGTTAAAACTCATGTGACGAGGGCTATCGTTTGCATTTGGTTTGAATGTGCTCCCATTCTGCCCTCTTTTATCATTCCTTTCCATTGAGCTTTGAGCAGCAGCTTGCTCCTTCCATGAATCTATATAGTGCCTAGCACAATGCAGCCCTGACCTTGGTTGGGACACTGCAGTACTGTGAACAAGAAAAATATTAATTAACTGCTATGTCCAAGCCAAAATATTTACCCTTCAGTGGTGTATGAGGATTTTGCTCTTCCTATTGGTTGCAATAAGGACTGTCAACTATGTAATTTTGTGATGAAAATTGCCAGAGAAATATAAAGTGTTAGCTTTTTCCAAGGCAAGATAACTGTTAGCAAGGTTGTGGTGAGTAAGAGACAAGGTTGTCTAATCCTTTTTTGAGGCCAATTATGTATTAACCACTTGGACAAAGAAAGAAATCTCAAGGAGCGGTATTCCTCCTTTAACTTTGCTCACCATCATGAAGTCACTTAATGATGTGCCTCTCTACCTTATCTCAGAAAATTCCATAGCTTCCACACTCTTTTGACTCACTTGTGCTCCTGCAAATTGCCCCTGAAGTTCATTTTGCTATAATAATAAAGGCTACAGTCCATGGTAGTTGTCTGCATGAGGATGGTATGGAAATAAGTAGTAAAAATGAAGTTGGGGTTTGGAAACCTCATCTGTTTCTTAAATTCATACTATTCTTTGATTGAGGAGTCTCATTACCACACTGCACTGCTGCCTTTCTGCCACTAGCTCCAGTATGAAGTAAATCAAAGAATCAAATTGTTGTGTATGTTGCTAATCTGAAAAATACCAGATTAAAAAAAGGCAAAAACCCCAAACCCAAAGCAATGTTTTTGAAAACACCAGAACCTGGTATTAAATGGGATCTGTAGTGCTTTATGGAAAATGAAGCTGTTCTTTTTGTCTCCACTCATTCTTTTTTGACCAAGCTTACTGCTTTGATCATAACTGGACACGTTCTCCATCCTTCATGAGGGGCAGCTCTGGCTCTGGAGCTCTAGTTTTGGTGAATTAGATGAGGCAATTTACTTGGGAGTCCTGGCCCTAGGGTTTACCAAGGCAAAGGAGCAGTCAGAAATGCTCCTTACACAGTAAATCAGGTGTGATTGAAAATGTTTCACCAGCCTAGAGGCATATCATGAATAGCAAGCTAAAGGAAGACAACCCAAAACCACACAAGAACAAGCCAGTATGTTCCTATGCCACTGAAAGTAAGGTAGTCATTTTCTTGTAATGTTTTTTGGTGGGTTTTACTTACAGATGCAGCAAAATATGTAAGTAGAGATAACTCAGAGCTAGGAGGCAGAGAATGGAAGACAAGGCTATGTTGAGTACCTGACCGCATCATGGCTGTGCCAGCAATAGTACTTGCACTTCCAAGGTGAGGTAGCAGAAGTGTTATTGATGGGATGTAAAGGTAATTGTCTGCATATTTCTAATTTGGACAAGATGTGACACATTTCTCTGACATGCAATGAGGGAATATAGTCGTGCTTTCAAGTTACCACCATGCCAGGATGCAGGACCCTGCGCACAGATGAAAGAAGACAAGAAATAAAGCACAGTTACCATAAAACTAATTCCTTTCTTGGCAGGTTACTGCATGGAGTAACTTTTAAAGAGAGATCTATGAATGACAGCTGCTTTTGTGCTCCCAGACATAATACGGTCAATGGGATCCTGTTGTCATGGTGGTCTTCAGATGCAGTAGAAACATTTCATTTAACTACTCAGCACAGCACAGGACACCTGCAAATAACTTCTTGACACGAGCACAGGATGGAAACAACCTTGTAAGGAGCTCCTGAGGAGCAGAAGTGGCAGCACATCCGTGACCAGCCTGTCGGCTCTAATATACCATGCAGGGAAACTTTCCAGGATGCCTCTCATGACGACAGGCACAGACTGTACGAAATACCCAAACCTGCAACCTGCAGCTACGAGCAGCTAGGGCTGCAAAGGCAGAGACCATGTCAGCAGCAGCAGCAGGTGTGGTGACATGAGTCAGTCATGCAAACAAGTGTGTATTGCTGAACTGGCCACCCAGGTTGTGAGTTATACAACAGAGCTGTGCGAGGGGCATGGTTTTCGCTCTTCTGTACAGCATGAAACATGCTGATGATGGGTCTGGTTACACCTCTCTCGTTTACACCCTCCTTCTTTGTGCTGACCTTGAGATGCTTTCTCTCAACTCCTCGTGTGTTGGAACATGTCCCAAGAAAATTCTCCAGAATCTGGCAAAACTAACTCATGCAAATTATGGCTTGATGTCAACTGGGCTTATTTTTATTCATAGGGAAGGTGTTGTCAAAAAAGGTGTGGACAGAAGGATCATTTCTACAGATCTGAGAAACTAAAAGTGTGATGGAACTAGATTAAAAGGGAGATGACAAAACTGGGCAGAAGTCAGCATTCTTCCCAGCAGCCCTCTGTGACACACTAGATGGCAACCGCAACAAATCAAGGGATAAATAACAAAATGAGCATCTTCCTCCTTTATAAAGTCACTCCAGTGTATCAAGACCTTGTGGGAACTACCTCTGTTACACTTCTTATTTGTTCCCGAAAACATTACAGGATGTCAAGAAGGTGACGTTTATTTATTTATTTATTTATTTAACTCATTTCTACCAGTTGAGAACAGATTAATCCTATTTAAGAGAGTAACTTCAGCTGTGTAAGAGAGAAGCTGAAACTTGCCTAAGTTAATCTCTGCTGTGAAAACTTTGGGTGCTTTAATATATATATTTTGTCCCATTCTGATCTACTCTAAATTTATTTAATATTTGTATTTAACCAAAGCAGGAAAGTATCTCATAGCTTTCCTTTAAAGGAGGGTAGCATTTCTACTGAGGCAGTCTGGGTTTTTATGATTTACCCCAAGACCCATAGATCAACTTTTAGAGAACGTGGCCCTGATGTGGCCCAGTTCCATTTTCAACCACAAGATCATTTTACACTAAAGCAAACGGTAGCCACTTGACATATCTGAGTCTGTGATCTTTCACTTCTTTTCCCTAGCTTACACCTAGAATACATTTCTGAAAACTGCTTTAACCATTTTGTAAAGCTCATAAACCCGTGACCTTTTTTCTAATTTAGTTTGCCAGTGTTTGTTCTTCTAAGGAAACATTTGCATGATAGTACCAAAGAACTGAGTAAAATTCGTAATTAAGAAAGGGCTCTTCCAGCAATTTTATGTGCTAGATGAAATAATTTTCCAGTAATAAAAGCTTTATTTGCTATCTGTAGCATGATTTAATCATAAGTTACTAAAAGGATGCTGTGATCCAGACAGCCTTATGTTCACTCTCAAGTATCTAGTCTGTAACACTAGGAACTTTTCAAGCTTTGTAACCTTATAAATAAATGCATGTTATTACGTATGAACTAGTTATTGTTGAGTCTTTTTATAGCCTAATCATCGGTTTAGTGTATACACTCCTTCCATTTCATTGGATCACAGGCAAGTATAATTTTTTCTAAAACTCATTTCACTTCCAGAAACTTTGCCTTGTTGACAATTCCATGCTTCTGCCTAAATCAGAATAATTTTCTCTGATAGAGCATTATGATAATTATTAACAGTAGCAGTAACTGTTAACTGTAACAATAATTATTATTTTCTCGCTTAATTGCCAGGAAACCAGAAATCTCTAGAACAAGCAATTTACCCAAACACAACTTTGAATTAGTGGCAGAATACATTCAAGAATGAGGTCATTAAAAAAAGATGTTTCTTTACTGTTTTCTATGCTGGATTAAAAGTATGGGTTTGTATCTTCCCATCTGAAATAATTTAGGTATTTTATAAATCAAGTATTGTCCTTATCCTAATTTTGTATCACCTTTTAATTATGTTGAAATAATTTATGTTAACCAAAAATATATTTGCCAGTTTTCCTGATATTTTGAAAAACTCTGATGTGTAATTGATACATTTGAGAGTAGTACGGTGCACACTACAGTAGTACACCATGTCCTCAGCCCATCTTCTACTTCAGTTGATGCTGATTCCTTACCACAAGTGGCTCCAGTAGCACATCAAGTGATCTGACCAGCTCCTGACATTCACAGTTTGCTCTTTCATGCTGTCTCCAGCAGTGAATGAAATATCTCATTTGAGAAGCCCTTCTTCATTGGTTTCAATATACATGTTTCTGTGTGTTTATGTTAGTGAAGGCATGAACACTGCAGTTCTAGCAAAAGCTGGTGAGGTTTGCGATGGTCCTCCCTCAAGATCATTGTCTCTAGGCAGTCATTTAGACACAAAGCTAATCCCCTGTAACTCTTTGAGTACTGCTGGGCTGTCTTTGGTACTGTGCCCAGTTGTGAGCCCACAGACCAGTTGTGCTCATCCTGCCTGATGCAGTGGAATATGAGCTTGACCAAGTGCCCCCAGTCATGTGTCCATCTTGACAAGCCAGTTGGCATTCTTCACGGCATTAGCCAACATGCTGGCAAATGTCAACAACAGTGGGTCTGGGTGTGAGCCTGAACCCCATGTCAGCATTAAAATACAGATTAAATCCTCTGAAATCATTGCTAAAAACCCAAACGTGATTTGGTTTGGTAAGGTGTTAGTGTAGAGAGAGGAGAGTAGCCTTGATATTGTCAGTGGGGAAAGGGTTAAACTGATAAAGTTCTCATAGTATAAGCCACCCGGGCCTCAGTGGCACAGGCCATCTTGAGCACTTTGCCATTTGTGAGGCTGTGGGTGATTTGCTGCTCACCCTTCTCATATTGATTGGCATCAACTTCACCTCATGTTGGTTGGGGCCATCTGTTTCTATCCTATGCCTAGGTGGTGGCTCTGGCTATCATGCAAGTGTTAAGTGTCTGTTGTGTGGGACTCGAATTATCCCTAGGCCATTTATTTTCCTTTTTAATTTTTAATAGCAACAGATAGTTCTCTGCCATGCCGTATGAGAGTAATGCTCTTGCTTGATTTTCATTTGTTACTTTTTTTGTTGTTGCTTTTTACCTTTGTTCCAATAATGAGGTTATTTAAACTATTTTTCTTCTATCCTGTCTTGTTAATTTGTATAAATGACATCTTTATGTTTAGTGACACTAATTAGACCATAACTGACCAAAGAAATTACTAGAAAACAAATCCTAGACAGAGGTTTCTTTCTCCTATTTCAGGGGCTAAAGTATTCTGATGAGGTTGAGCTATGGAAGATAGGAACATTTTGAAAACTTTGCAACAGTTTGCCTTAACCAAGATCTTTCCATGACTCCTACTGAATCACTGTAGTTGCATCAGGGCTGAATTTGGATCTTTATGTGGGATTGAGAACAGTGGGTGTTATGGAAAAACAAAATGCAAGAGTTTATGAAGTCACTTCCTACAGGACAAAAGGGGTGAAGTTCATAGCCATGATATGATTTCCTCTGCTTACATAGTAGTGGCTGCTTATTACAAATACCAGTGCAGTGAAATAATTTTGCCCACTGGGTTCTCATGTGTTTCAGCACACATGATCTGTGTAGCAGTGTAAGCTTTGGAGGATCCAGCCCTCAGTCTTGCTTAACAGGGTTGACTAGCTACATTCCTCCAGTGAGCTGCATCTGATCAATCTTGATGTCCAAGGACCCAAGTCAGAACGTAAGATTTCACAGCGCAGGGTGAACCAGGCTGCTTCCAGGTCTACACCATTCACTCATTAACAAAGTGGCAGATTATGTAGGACCTTTCACATGCCATCAGCAGATAACTGAAGAAATGAAATGAGAAGAAACAATGTGACGTGGTATCCTTTTCCATATGTACGCTTTTGATGAAGTCAGTGGCACAACTCATGTGACCAAGGAAAAGATTAATAGAAGCAAGATCTAGATCACAGGCTGTTATAATGGCTCCAGTCATCCAATTAAGAAATTCAGCTCTTGAAATGGATTTGGTTTTATACGCTAGCCACATGGTTTTATGCTTGAAACACCCACAGTGCAGAAAACTCTTGTGAGGAACATGTGGATGCACAGCTGTTTTGGAAATGACTGTAAATAAATAGGTGTCTTAATTCTTCCTACCTGTAAATTCACAAAGAGGTCAGAGCTGCAGTGACAATTTATGGGACAACAAGGAAAATACTCAAAATTAATAAGAGCGGGAGTCCATTTTCTTAAGCTGTAGAGGAAAAAGCCATAGAAAGTTAGCAGTCAATATATTCTTTCACTGTGCTGAGTAAACAGTAAAAAGAAAATGTAATTTGCTCGCAGGCTATTTCATTATAGAAAAAATTGTGGAAAGGGTATATTTTTATTAACTTATAAATATATGTGCATATATAGGACAATTTAAAGACTGGATTTCAAATACCGATGAATGTGCAAATGCCATGTATGTATTACAATGAAATGAATACACTTTGGAGAGGATGAGAAATTAACTTACACATTTCCAACAGTTGCAGTCCAACTTTTAATATAAATACAACACTGATGAGAAAAGACATTAGATAGTTGTTGGTGCTGAGGGTGTCAGTGCTGAAGGTGTCAAGGTGCAAATGTTAGAGGTACCATCTTTAAGGAGAGAAATGTCTTTCACCCAGACCCAGATTTATGCCCTGTGCTGACATTTCTGCAGAGCGCTGGAGATAACATACAGTCAGAAGTGCCAGTCTCCAGATGTCGCTGGAAAGCAATGTCCTTTCAACTTATCTCCATTTTACGTGGCTATTGCTGATCTATGGAAAATTTTTAGAAAGCTCTGTAGTATTCTGGGTCATCAGTATTCCTTGTCTCCTGAAAGTCATGTGCACCATCTAAGGCTTTGACAAGCTAACGATGAACATGTGTTCACAACATTCCTGCATAGGCGTTTCACTGTGGAGTATGGAGAACAGTATGGTCTAGTGAATAGACTGAACAAGTAAGACATGGAGCTCTCCTTGAGCAAAATAAAGTCTAACAGTAAAGAAAGCAATTCTGACTCATCTAGTGGAGTTGGCCAAAAGGGGTCATCAGTATTGGTGGATAGTTCCTCATTAGTAGTGCTATAGCTGCCAACTACCTTCTCCAGCTTTAATACACTGCACAGAACTCTTGTGCCTCCACTAGCGGGCTCCTTGTATGAAATCCCAGAGCTACTAAATTCTGAATTTCAGCTCTAAGAGTAGGACTGTGAAGGGGGCAGGAGGGTCAAATCTTTTGATGCAAAGTATTGTAACACCTGACTTTCAGGGGACTGGCCAGCCACAGAAACATTCAACATCCAGGTGAAGTATATTAGGAGCACCACACATTGCCTGGGAAGACTCAGACCCCTAATTGGAGAAGGTGTTGCTGTCCACTTTCCTCACCCAGTAACTCAATAGCTGAAGGGAGGTTTGAGTCTGCCTGAAGGGGTTTGGAGCCACATTCTCCATTAGACAAGGTAGTCAGCTACACAGGTCAATTAAATTAAATGTACAACACAAACCAGGGTGACTTTAGGGCAGGGCTGGACAGGAGATCATAGATCAGAAATTAAGGGAAGAATGGCATTCCTATGGAGGAATAAATGTTATTGTCTTCTTCCCTACTTGCTGCTGAAACATCTTAACTTTTTTTACTTGAGGGCATGATCTGAGTATAGTGAACCTAGACATCCCTTCTTTTTTCTACTTTTCAAAACCACTGTCCCAGTTTCCATCCCCCATAAATATGAATAACTTGGTTAGGAAAGATGGGAAGGATGAGGAGAGCAGCTTATTATCCTCTTCCCCACCAGCGATTCTTGATACCAGCTGCCACTGTGACATTGACACAGTGGGATCAAATATGATGAACTGCAAGGTGCCACTTTAACTGTCACTTCAAATTCCTGGAGTCTTCATACATTTTGTCATGTTTATTTATAAGATACATTTCCTGTTTCTATATTGGCACTGATTTTAAACTGCCTGCAACTAAGCATTGCCTGTCAGAATGCGTCTCTCTTTTCCTAAGTATGTATCACGGTGAATATCATATTCATAACCCAGAAAATTATTCTTTCCAGTCTATGGAACCAAACATCTATTGTAGAATCATGGAATCATAGAATCATTAAGGTTGGAAAAGACCTCTAAGATCATCGAGTCCAACCATCGACCCAACACCACCACCCACTAAACCATGTCCCTAAGCGCCTCATCTACGCGTCTTTTAAATACTTCCAGGGATGGGGACTCAACCACTTCCCTGGGCAGCCTCTTCCAATGTTTCACCACTCTGTCAGTAAAGAAATTTTTCCTCATGTCCGATCTAAACCTCCCCTGGCACAACTTGAGGCCATTTCCTCTTGTCCTATCGCTAGTTACTTGGGAGAAGAGACCAACACCCACCTCGCAACAACCTCCTTTCAGGGAGTTGTAGGGAGCGATGAGGTCTCCCCTCAGCCTCCTTTTCTCCAGGCTAAACAACCCCAGTTCCCTCAGTCGCTCCTCATCAGACTTGTTCTCCAGACCCCTCACCAGCCTCGTTGCCCTTCTCTGGACATGCTCCAGCACCTCAACGTCCTTCTTGTAGTGAGGGGCCCAAAACTGAACACAGTATTTGAGGTGCGGCCTCACCAGGGCCGAGTACAGGGGCACGATCACTTCCCTACTCCTGCTGGCCACACTAGTTCTGATACAGGCCAGGATGCCATTGGCCTTCTTGGCCGCCTGGGCACACTGCCGGCTCATATTCAGCCGGCTGTCGACCAACACCCCCAGGTCCTTTTCCCACAGGCAGCTTTCCAGCCACTCTTCCTCAAGCCTGTAGCGCTGCATGGGGTTGTTGTGGCCGAAGTGCAGGACTTGGCCTTGTCCTTGTTGAACCTCATACAGTTGGCATTGGCCCGTCGTAGTCTCATTTACTCTCCAGCCCAATCAACAGCCCCATCTTTCTTCCCTTTTCAATCTAGCAGATATTTCTTCATGTTGCTGTGAGCTAATTTTGAGATTTCCTTGAGTGATTTTCAAATCACCTGACCATCTGTTTCAAATTTAAGCATCCCAAGATGCAGTCAATCTAAATATGTAAGGTATGTTGTAAATTATGTTCAGAGCTACCCTTTAAATTATCTGGGTTTTTTTTTTGTTGATATTAACTATTCCATATGTAGGGTTATAATTGACTTTAAAACCTGTAACCACTTTATTATCTGGAAGAAAAAACTCAGTGTTGAAATAATGTAGATGAGGGCAATGAACAAATCAATGCCTGAAGTAGACTCACAGACAGAGTAAGTCCAGAGGGATCAATTAATAGCACCTCACTCAGAATGGGTGAGATTGGTAACTGTGATATTCCAGCTAGAGCTGTGTAACACAGGGGGTGATAAACAACAAACCATTTCCATGTTCCATAGGAGTAGGTCAGTTCAAAAGAAGGAATAAACCTTAACCTGGTGTTGTGAGTAGGCTAGCTTCTGTTAGGCTTATTATATATGAATTAGGATCTGTGTTGAGCCTAGACCAGATGACCTTATGTCACTTCCAGAACTTCCTGTCTCAGACATTGTAGGTCTAGGACGCTGAGGTCTTCAGTGATCAGAAGTGATTATTTTCCAATGAATATTGAGTTTGTCACGCAATGTGCATAAGTTCAGTTTGGTTTTAAATGAACAAGTTTCAGCAGAACAAAAGTCAGAACAGGTATTTCTTCTGCCACAGAAGTACAATGCATGGATTGACTGGGCCACAGAAAGTAGGAGAAACGGATAGAAACTTTTCACTGCAGAAGAGAGTACTGTCAGAAAACTTGCTCTGCTGTCTCAACAAACCTCTGTGAAGAGAAAGAAGACACCAGTCTCCACAGCAGTTAATCTGGGGCCTTGCACAAAACCTAAAATTTACTTTGTATAGCTAAAAGTGAACATCAGACCTATGTGAGGCTATCGTTAAATGTCCCTTGGCTCCAGAGCAGACTTATCTAACGAGCATTCAGACTGAAGCAACACAATTTCAAAAGAATTTATTGTTTTCTGTGAAGGCTGAGCTCTGCTGCACATAACTGTTTGTATGCAGGATTGATGAATAAGAACTGCACTTATGGATCCAGGGGGATACAAGAAGTGCCAAGTCAGCAGAGAAAGACCTGCGGAGTACATTTGCTCTGTAACCACCATTAAGAAAATACAGCTGCATGAGGTGCCAATCCAAAACAGAAATATCTTCTTCTAACAGTTTAGATGAAGCTTTTAAGATGAACTGAAGTTTGTCTTCTAATGAAATGTTTTTGATGGGTCCTGATTTTCAGGTTTTTATATTCTTCCTGGAAAACATATCTGTCTTGATTCCACTCTAGCCTAATTTTTCATCTTTTTCTTTTTTCCTGTTCCAGTAACATGCCAAAAGGCACTATTCATATTTCCTACTTTTCTGTCTTTGTCCACTGCAGGGCTTGATATCCTTGCCATATTGACTGGTAGGACCAGTGCCCTATCTGATACAAGTCTTGCTCTAGGTTGCATACCGTATTCTCCAATGACACAGAATATTTGTCTTGTCAGCATCAGGATAGATGTGCAATAGGCACAGAATCTGTGAGGGAAAACAGGAGCAGAACATCCTTCTGCGTGGGAATGGGATGAAAGGAAGACGTACCTCTTCCTAGTGCTATAAGAGCCCAAACAGTAAGTATGTACTATGATCCTGTCTGCAAGTCCACAGAAAATGCCCATGTATTTTAACAGGAACTTAAGTTTCTGTGTTAAGAAGTTGTCTGAGGATCTTCTAAAGTATTGCTCAGCCAGTGTCAATCACAAGGAGACTTTTTAATCCTCTTCATGTTTCTCTGGATTTCATGTGATTTGCTGTAAGTATATGAGTTAGCACCTTTTACACATGAAAAACCTCCTCACAATGCCAGAGGAAGGTTTGGTTTAATTCATAAAGATGGTTAGGATTAAATGAGTAGTGTAGACCTAAAATCCATAGTGCTCTGCCTACTAATTTCTGTAAGGTAAAAGTGTGGGGTGTATTTTATCTTTCCCTGGCTCTTTAATATATGTTCTTCGACCCAATGTACTGGCATTCTAGGAAATTATTCCTATCAATAGCACAACAAGATGCAAAACAAACATGTTAAAACTTCACCATTAAATAAGTTGTGGTATTTTAACCTTAGTTTAATTTGGTATTAAGCTGCAGTTCACTCAGCCTGGTCTCTATGGACTTATATACAACACATTGGGTTCCCCTGCCTTAACATATCTTTGATGTCCTCATTCCCTCTTCAAAGCTCCGTGAGGTCCTTTCAGCACTCACCTACTGCTCTATGGGCAAGAGTTAACGTGCTGAAGTTGATTCCCATCAATACGTGCAGATTGGCTACCTTACACACAAAAACTGGTTAGTCAAGATAGACCAAACAGGAAAGAGAGCTATTAGCTTGCCCTGAATCTTCTCCTTCAGTGTGGTGCTAACTGAACCTTCTCTCTCTTACGGATTCAAGAAAAATGGCCATTCATGCAAAAACTGGAATATCTTTGTAGCTGGACTCCTTTGGCAAGAAAGGTTGGAATTGGCTACTAGATTCAGAAGTTTTTCCTAGTAGAGGAGAAGGAACCATTAGCAGACAGCTGGACAGACAGAGAGACAGATGGAGAAACTATGATCCTTGGGCAACCAAGTCAAAATTTTACATTGGTTTTATTTCTTATAAAAATTTCTTCAGCAAGAATTGCACTTCCTGATGCTTTTCATTTGTTAATAATAATACCAGCCAACAAGTCATTCCAGGGTTTCATGGATGGATGGAGATCTCAACACACTCTGCATGGGCTGAATGAAGCAGAACAGAAATTGGCAAAAACAGGGTTATAACTTTATTATTTAATATTCGTAATATAGTGATACTCAGAGACTCTAACCAAGTTTGTACTGCAGTAGTTTTTCACCTTAGTCCTTTTCCAACAAGTTTAAGCTCTGCAGTCCTGATCCTACTGTCTAAACAAAGCTCTGAAAAGTCTGTGATTTAAAGAAAATTTAAGGCAAGAAATGAAGATTAAATCAAGTACACAGCTTTCAGTAAGTTTCAGGTTCAGTTTGAGGCTTTCTGGGTGTGAGGACACAGGCAAATCATCACATGAATTAACATGATTTTGACATTGGTGGGAGGCCACTGACAGCAAGTTTGAAACCAGTCTTCTAAAGATCTTATAAAGGAGCAGAAGGAGACGAATATGTAGGAAATGTTTTTGGGAATTCTCCAGTTCTCTAAAGCAAGAGAAGAGAGAAGGTGGCACGTTGTGGGAGCTGGTTATGTGCCAGAGGAGAATGGTTCTGTTCTGTAGGACATCAAATATCTGCTTTGCGTAGCTGCATCTCAGCCCTGGATGTACCTATGTCTGGGATGCCAAGTTAGTTTTAACAGCTAAAACTGCTTTAAATATCCCATAAAAGGGACAATTCCATACAAACTGGGCATGTAAGGAGTATAATTTGAGTTGTTTTATTATTTAGAAACTTAAATAAAGGGAAACAGAAGCTTCTGCATGTCACTGAAAAACAAGTCCAAGCCAACTATCTTTGCTCCTTTTTCTCTGATCCCATTGCTCGAAGACCTCTTCCAAGCCCATCAAACTCATGGCCCCTAGAACATGGATCTTTAAGGTATTTCTGCATTAGACACCTTCTGAATTACAGCTGCTTGACCATATTGATGCTTCCTGACAAATTTATGTGTAAATCATAGAAGTGGCATATTCTTCATTCTGGCATATTTCCGAATATATTTTTGTTCTGAAAACAGTTTTAGATTTGAGTTACAGTTTAGGAGAGAAATGTTCTTCAGTAAGAAAAACAACAACTTCAAAACAATGTTTTGTTTATATTCAGTCCTTTCTTCATGTGATTTACTTGTGCTTGTTTAACTTTCATTTCTTGTAGACTGAATTTCAAAGAACAATGACAACTTCATATTTAGAGTGAATTCAAAAGGTTGGTGGAGGTGTGGGGAAGAGATCTGGGCTGAGGAGAAGAGTTCTGCCTTCCTGACTTTTTAACTCAGTAAATTGAAAAACTTCTATTGTTTTTGTCATCTTTCAAATGAAACTGGAGCTGCTGAGTTTATATTTCAGCGAAGGCCTAAACAATACTGCATTCATGCTTGAAAAAGAGTTTCTACTGTACTTTGAACCACTTGTTGCTTTTTATTTTCCCATAGGAGAGCAGATAAAATACTTGGTGCTGGCATTCTTTGTGCATATCCTCCTCTGTTTTGAAAGCTTACCATTCCATTTTGTTGTTCCATAACACTTCAAGCACACATAGACCTTTCTTTCTAGACTGGACTCCTTTCTAGACAGTAGACTCCGTAGTCTCATTTTTTTGAACTTTATGCAAGAGCTGCTTCATATGAGAAGTTGTTTTGGGAAATGCTTAGGGACACACACAGCTGTCAGAGTGATATTTTCTCATCTTAATTCTATTCTTTTCTAGATAGTCTCCATATGTTTAGACATCTTTTTTGCACTCATGTTCTCTTCATAAAATTTGACAGCCAGACTAGACTGAGATCAGAATACAGTTGCTAAGATTAATGTATCTACTATCAATCTGTATGTGAAAATAAATGGAATTATTTTCAGATATTCTGACCTTCTGCAGGTTTTGTTAATTATGTTTTTTCTTGTGAAATTTAGCTTGAAGTGTAAGCGCATTGCTGGCTACTCACCCAAGTACACATGGTTTTGCTAACACCATCTCCTGTCCTTGGGCTGGAATATACCTTTGGCATGGATGAAGGAATTTTCCTCAGTAACAGTGTTTGAGGAGTTCCAGAGTCCCCTACTATGAATATGCATTTATTTCGAACAGCACGTTTTCCATCACAGTAAGGCCAAATGATCTGTAGTCTCCAAAATCCATTAAAGGAGTGGTCCTTTTGACCACTATTTTTTATAGGGAGTTCTAAAACCTTTTCAACTTTGGCTACTAGAAATAGAAATACCAACAAAAATATTCTCAGAAATCAAAAACAGAAAATAGTTTTTTTAAGACCTGCTTTCATGCTGTTTTTATTTTATGACAAGAATGTTCTGCCTTTTTTATTTCATCTATGAAACTGGTTTTGGTAGTGTGTCAGCTTTTGGTACTTGAAGTTATACTAAAATATTTTCATTCATCCAAAAATATGAACTTTTAAATTAAAAAATTGTGTTAGAATAAAAATAAAAGTTGACTTTCTTTGGAAGGTCTTATTTATCATTAGACAGCATGTAAGGGAAAAATAAGCCATTAACTATTCTTAAATACATATCCTCAGAAAAGCAAATATCAGATTTTTTATTTCTATATTTATCAGTTTGTAGTTGTACCTATCCAATGTTCATATAAAGACTAAGATGTCAGTATCAGTTGGACTGTGTATTTAAACATTGCAGTATGCAGCACACCAAACTTAAATCATACCCTGAAAGTGCAAGAGGGATTTAAAGAACAAGGAAAAGGGTGTGCATGGGGTCAGATAACTTACCCTCAGGCACACGAGAAGTCTATGTCACAGCTCTCAATCGAGCCTGGTTCTGCATGCCAATAGTGTCCTTCACTCATAGTACTTTGAGTCTGCATTTATAGCAGCCATTACACATTCAAATAAATGCAGTATGAGGTCCCATATATATATTCGATTCTCACATTGCATATTCAGAGAAACACACGTTTATTATTAATGTTGATAATGAGATATTAAGCTGTCGCAGGGGATTGTGGTGAGCAGCATCAAGGCAAGTCTATTGCTAGCATCCACAGTGGAATTTCTGCCAAGGAAATGTAATGAGGAAGATTAGGGAAAAAAAGAAAAGAAGCAACAGCACATGGTAGTGTGAGGGGTGTGTGGGCCGGGAACACTATCTTGGGAGATCAACAGTTCTGCTTGTAAAGATGCGAAGTTTAGCCTGTCATTTATTTTTTTGGTAGATTTCCTCTTGAAATGAATACCATGCTCATTATAGGTGCCAAACTGACATCCCTTAAGATTGAAGTTCCCTCTTACAAAATCAGGTGTAGCAAGCAGCAGCAGCAGAAGCTTTTTTACACATGCCTGTCAATAAGTCTCCACCTTGGCCAGGCAAGGATGAAAAAATAGTTAAAATTCATCTTTACTCTCTATACTTTGCCTGGTAACAAGGGGACTTTTACTGATGCTTGTGTAGTTTCTACTTTTGACTTTGGAAATGAATTGGGATCAACACATTTGTCTTGGATCACTAACAAGCCCTAAAGAAGAGTAACATTTGATTGCCTTTATCTCATCTTATTGATAAGTGACCCCATCTTTAACACTAACTATGTAGCACCATCATTTACTAGGTAGTAATTAAGTTCCTAAGGGTCTTAAATGCCTAGTAAGGAAGCATCTTACAAAAAAAGCTGAATGAAACAAACTTATTGTGGGCCCAAATACATTCCAGTGAATATACCACAGTCCATGTAGCTTTGTTTTCCCATCCCCTAATGCTCTTTTTTCTCTTGTTTCTGCTCCGAATATTGGCTTCCAGTCCCCAAATTCCATGAAAGCTGTCTACTAAATTCCTGTTGGTTTGCTTTTCTATGGGGAAGTTGAATTGTCTAGATTTCAGGTGTAGTTTGTTCACTTCATAATAGAAAACAAGACAGGAGAAAACCTCCAGAACTCATCTATTTCCTACCTCTGCTCTGTGGAAGTATCAATTCTATCTAATCTATTCCTGATGGATATTTGTCTAAGATGTTCTCAAAAGCTTCCAAAGAATGAAGTGCGTTTATTGCAAGAATGACCTTCCATAAAACACTGCACCATCTAATATAGCCATTGGACTAGGCAAGACAGGGAACCTTAATGGTGTGAGTGCTATCAAATAATTTCCCAGCTAGCCTATACAGGATTAGTTAAAATAGTTCCTCCTGCTTTACTGAAACTGGGATTGTCAGTCCCCTAGGAAAATAAAGTCTCAACTTTCAGTTATGTTTCATTGGGCCTTTATCTAGATGAATACCTATATCCCAGTTTAAATCTTTACTTGTCCCACAAAGATATGAAGACATAGCAGCATGTGAAGACAGCATCTGAAACTAGACATTGGTTAGACATAGAAAAGAAGCAGGAATGAGGATAGTGATGATATTTTAAATTCCCTAGTTAACACTTGTAAAATGGGAACATGATATTGATTCATTTATCATCTCTGCCTCATCCATCAAGTGTGTGCCGCCCAATGAAAAAACTTAGATGGACCCAGCTTGGCATTGAAAAGGACTTTTGGCCCTAGTGTGGCTCAAAGCTAAGGATGTGATTCCCCTGCTTCATGGGACCTGGAGGTCAATAATAGCCATACTGAAATTTAAGCAGTTGTTCCAGATGAAATCTGCCTTTCCTTGTCCTGTGAGTTACTGCTTTTTATCCCATGCCAGTGACACTTAACTTCTGTAGCCTCCTAGCAGAGAAATCCCAAATGGAGGACAGCACACAGGCTCTCATCGACCACAAATCTCTTCCAAGCCACAACCTCTTCTACTGCTTCAATAAATTACAGCAGCAACCAATGTTGCCTGTTCTCCTCTAGAAACCAACACTGGCAGAAATTGGGTCATTAGCAAATCCACAGAATACAAGTCTGGAGAACAGGAGCATTCCTGGAAGAGGTCCAGACCACAGAGCAATTAAATGCCAAAAATCAGAGCTAGCTGTCTCAGTACAAGATTAATTTCTTCATACAGGTTTTACGACAAAATAAATGAAGTCAGTGACAATCTCTCAATAGTCACCCGAGAGAACCTGTGTGGAGGTATGGATGATGGAAGGGGAAGATCAGAACGTCGAGGGACTCTGTGGGCAGCGTTAAGTGTTCCTTCTGATTACGACATTGTAAATGTGGCCAGATTAGAAATGGTGGTATGGGAACAGGTACTTGACAGTCACTCTGCCTTTCAGTTCTTTATGCTTTTTTGGTCAGAGAAAATGCTAAATTTATGTTTTGAAATGTACACAGAGATTTCTCTGGAATAAATATCTTGGACTTGTACGTTACATTTTCACGTAACAGAAAAAAGAAGCAAAATACAAAATTGTCAACCTCCAAAACTCTTCCTAAACTCTCATTGTGATGTATTGCCCTGGGAAATCCTGCCAGACTGTTTAACACCTTTATTGCTTGATCCTGGGAGCTCAATTTGTTATTTACCGATCCTTCTCCTGTCACTGGTCATGACCACATATCTGCTTATATTATTCCTAGCAGGTTCTCCAGCACACATTGGTTCAAAAATCAATCACTTCCTAGATCCATCATTTCTGTCCCGCTTTTAGGCTACATGTCTCAAGTGCTAATCTGCCGGTGGCAGTCTAATGCTGATTACAGTAGTACCTGCTTTTGCCGCATGAGGAAAGAAAGGTTTGCCTCACGTTTCTTCAGCCAAAGCACTTTAATAAATAGACAGTATGGGCGAATAAATACATATATCTCTCCAACAGTACAGAAGTTCCCTCTTATGTATTTATTTATGTTCTGTGAATTTTCACATGGTTTCACCATTCCTCTGGGAAAACGGTTCTTCAAAACATCAATTCATCAGGATTTGTTTGAATTACTCTCATTTTATAATACCTTGAGCTTAATTTCATCCTATTACTTACAGTCTTATGTGATATTCTAAATCATTCTCATCTCCTTGTTCCTTATTCCCCTCTATATTTCATATTTAGCCAAGACACAAATTTTTAGTTTTATTCATCTTTCTTATTGTTCATTTATTTCTCAAAGTTTTTAACATATGCTTTTGGGTAACTCTTTTGTTGATATTTTTTTCACTCTTAAATGTGAAGCCATATCCCAGAAGCAGGGAGAACAATGTTTACCTAAGCACTGGCCTATTTTTCTGCCATATCTCATTGCAAACTCCTGTACAGTTTCTTGTCGTCTTTCTTAGAATTGTACTTTCCAAGTTGCTCTTCTTTCATGTAGTTTTGAATACTTATCTTACTGATTTTGCTAATTTGCATTTCCTGATTTGTTCTATTTTCCTACCCGTGTTTTCCAAATCTCTTAATTCAGGTAATTTTGATCCATTTTTCCCATTTTTTCTGATGTTCATAGCTCATTTACTGCTTTGTCAGGCTACTATTGTGCTAATTTTTGTAAATATAAATGAAAGGAAGGCCTTACCTTAAAGGTGATGCATTGTAGGTTCATAACAAAAAAAAAAAAAAAAAAAAAAAGACGATAAATACTCAAACAGGGAAAGAGAAGTTAGCAGTGAAGACAGATGAGTGTGGGTAATATATTCTGCTATTTAGAGGTATTCCTGATTTCACATCCTCAGCTGGAATTACAAAGGCAGCTGAGATACTTTAGAGTTTACTGTTTAAAGAATTAAAGGTTGATCAGTTATGACTGTAAGGTTGTCTGTGCACTATTTTAGATACTCCACAGGAATACTCAATTCTTAGGAGATACTCATTTTTGTGCTGTCTCATTGAGGGCCCTCTGATGTGATCAAAAACACAGCACAGGCAACAACTATAAGACCCTACAAGGCCCTAACATGGGGAATGGGGCTCAGAGAGGCACTTCAGGGAAGAGTTACATCGCTGTGATCTTCCAAGGAAGAAGAAGTGTGAAAGGGAAGCGGAAAGCTCTCATAGGCTGAAACAACCCTCTAGGACTGTTTAAACTAAATTGGAACCTTTTTAACTTTCATATAAACCCAGATTAGGAAAACTAAGATGGTATAATAAACTTTTCTGTTCGCTTTTACAGTGTTAGGAACTTTTTTAAGGACTTGCAAAAATAATAGCTAATATTTTGAGGATATGTGTCTTTTTTTCTTTCTAAGAAATGCATATATTTGAATATCCTAAACACAACAAAAAGCCTGGTATTTTTCTTTCAAAGATACAGTCTATGCCAAGGCAAATCTTTCAGCAAAACAAAAGTTTTCCTTAACTGACCTCTGCTGGAGCTGTTTTGTTTTTGTCCTAAAAGAGACTCTGGCAAGGACATTGCAGGCTCCAGATTTACTCTGTGATTCTTGCTCATTCCGTGGCTCTCAACTGGCCATCCATTATTTATTGCGGCACAGTGTGTACCTAGATGACCCTGAACAACAGGTAGTGCCTACAAAACAAAGCAGGATCTCTGCTCAGAGGATTTGACAATCTTAGTGCACTACCTTGGAAAGTTATGGAAAACAGCAGATATCTCACCGCTATCACTGTACTGATCCCAGCAGCTCTCTCTGGGTAAGGCATATTTTCCAGAGTTGCTGCACTCCCAGAACAGCTTCTCTGACTAATGAGACACACTCTACAGGAAAGCAGCTGCTGTAGTCTTTGCTATGCTCATATCACACAATTGCTGATGTTGGAAGAGACCTCTGGAGATCATCTAGCCCACCCACCCTGCTCAAAGCAGGGTCAGCTATAACAGGTTGCTCAGGGTTGTGCCCAGCTGGCTTTTGAATCTCAAAGTCTCAGTCTCCAAGGATTGAGACTCCACAACCTCTCTGGGCACAACATTCCAGTTCTTGGCCATCCTCACAGTGAAAATGTTTTTTCTTATGTTTAAACAGAATTTCCTGTGTGTCAATTTGTGCCCATTGCCTCTTGTCCTTTCAGTGGGTATCACTGAGAAGAGTCTGGCTCCCTCTTCTTTACAACCCCCACACTCCCCATCAGGTATTTATACACATGGATAAGATCCCCTCTGAGCCTTCTCTTCTCCAGGCTGAACAGTTCCTTCTCTTACAACCTCTTCTTAGATGTCAAATGCTCCAGTCCCTTGACCATCTTTGTGGCCCTTTACTGGACTTGCTCCAGTACATCCAAGTCTCTCTTGTCCTGGGTAGCTCAGCACTGGACACAGCACTCCCAATGTGTAGCATCAGTACTGAGCAGAGTGGAAGGATCCTACAGCCATCCCCTAAATCTGTGTAGGGGTTACCTGTCTGTGCTTTGCAAAAACAAAACAAAACAAAACAAAACAAAACAAAACAAAAACTTCACTGGGAGCACAGTGAAGGCCACATCAAAGTTTTGAGCTGCCTGGATGGTTAAAGGAGTGCTATCTAACTTTTGGCAGTATGCTGCATTGCATCATGTGCTTGCTTTCAGAGCAAACAAAAGATCGTGTATCAGTAAGAACGTCATGTCTTCGTATGTTGTTTACTCCTGATCTAGATCAGTTTTGATGAAGTCTGCATATGATTGAAATTGGGTGCCCAGTGAGGTTTCTAAGATTTTTAAGTGCAGCATTGGGATGTGCTCTGGTATGAAACGAAGTAATGAAGACTATGTGATATGCTTCTTTTGAAACACAGCTTTTATGAAAAATTCAAGAGGAAATGCTTTCCTTTTGTTCACTGCCAGTTCATCTAGTTTGCAGGGGGAGAAAAAAGAGATGATTATTTTGGGGTACTTTAATGTGTGGGAGCTTTTAAGTGGATATAGATTTGTTCTGTTTGTTGTCAAGGTGCCAGAAGTTCTTGAAGCCTGATAATGCTCTCACCATGTTTTATTCAGGTTGTCATCAGTAATGAAATATAATTTAATTTTACTTTCCTATTATACTTTTCTCATCTCACTATCCAAAAGAAGTGTGCAGAATATTTTTTATCACTGCTCACAAACTAGGGAGATTTAAAAACAAGTGTATGCAAAGAATTAATGTTTTTGTAGAAAGGCTTTAATTTATTATTTAGCTCTATTTCTCCAGTAATAGCAAGAATATGTTTTTTATGAACATCATAGTACCCTTAATTCTCGAAGACAATTTACACATTAAAAATAAATTGTAAAATCCCAGTAGGATTCAGCATGTTGACACATTTTAGATTAAGGATGGTAATGTTGATGCCTGCTAAATTTTAAATAAGTAAGTTAGAAGGGAAAAAGTGATTAGCAAGAGCTGTGTTAAAAAACGTAGAAAAAAAACATTCCTTGAGACAGTTAGCCTTTTCTCTCCAGGATGGGATCTCAACACTTTTTCCTTTGCGCTATTGCTAAGAGTCTTAAAAAGAAAAAAAAAAAGCTTCTTAAGATGGCAGGCCGCAGTCTGGAGAGAGACTTACATTTTCCTAGAGATCCACAAGGTCTGGATAGTTGTTGCTGCCCCCATTCCTGTGGGAGCTAGTTAGTCTTTCACTGTCTAGTCTGCTATTGTTTGTACTCTTTAATGTAGTCTTTGTGTCAACTCAATGTCCAGCCATGAAGCCAGCTGGCTGGCAAAGGAGGAAAAGCTGCATTGGTTCCTGCTGGTCAGAACTGGTAAAATTACCAAACAGGATTTCCTTAAACCAATGGAATAGCCCTGTCTTACTCATCAGGAGCATTGATCCCCTTCAGGCACTTCATCTTCAGCCCCACTGTGGAAGATCATGGGTTTCTTCCTTCTCCTCACCCTAGTGTGTCATCACGCAGACTCATTTTGTGCTCTGACTGCTCCCACATCATCATCTCCTGCAGCCCTGACACCCACTTCCTAACAAAAATCTGCATCCTTTGCAATCACCCGCATTCATTCCCCCTTAATCTTCCTCATCATGCTCCCATAACTCCTCTTCCTGCTCCAAGAATTGCACTTTCTTGAAACAGATCTTAAAGAGAACCAGCCCTTTGGCTATCAAGTACCTTTTCTGTCCTTTTGCAGGTTTTTATTTAAATCCTATTTCTTTTGCATTCTTTCATTAGGTTGCTGTCAAACCTCTGTGCATTTTTGCCTCAGGATAAAAGACTACATATGCATAATACATAGTTTGGATGTCAATAGATTTTATTACAGTTTAGGATAGTGGTTCTGCTTAATTTCATGCTATCCACAAACTAGATAGATAGTAAATTGTTGTCTGTGGCAGGAAGGTTATACTACAGGCTAAATTTTACCCTGAGTTAAATTCAAACGTCTTTCTACCAGAGTCAGAATGTGGCCTATAATGCATTTGGGAGTGAAACAGAGAAGTTCTGGCCTCCTTATCAGACCTGACATACAATCCAGTTACATTACAGATGTACCTCCCTGATATAAAGAAACTGAAAAATCCCCAATTCATGGTGAATTTATATGGTTAATATTATCTGATAAAATACAAGTGAATGAACAGAACCTTGAGGGAAGGTTGGATTGTTGAGGGAGACAAGGCATCCAGGGAAACGTTGCTACATGCCTAGCAGAAGGGCAAAAGCAAAGATAAAAGTAGGTCAGCGGAAAAGCCAGGAGCAACAGTAAAATACGGAGAAAATTCCAGAAAAAACAAAACAAAGTGACCTGCAATAGGGTTTATTCCTCATCACATCTCAGAACACAGTCCAAGCAGATGTGAAAACCTGAAATCAGCACAGCTACATCAGTCCTTTTCCCCTCCTTCAGCAGTGTATGAGAAATAAAGTAGTACTTTTGCAAACTCACCTCTTTATGTCTACTGGGTCACAAATTTCTGAAATGAATCCCCACTTGGGAATATCACCATTAATTCTTTCCTGTCCACCTAAAAACAAAACCAAGCAAGACACTGATCTGATCTCACTGTGTGAGTGGAAATGCCATGCACACCACTCATAGAAGGATAGCATGTTTCTCACCTGACTTCCCAGTCTTGACTATTGTCTCCTAGATGCCAGCATTCGTCAATAACAGGTCCTCCCATGTACTGTAAGGAGGGGGATAGCAGAGCTTGTGTGGACCCTGGTTCAAGTCCAGGCTTCAGCCGACGCCATACAGTCAGCTACCTCTTCTCATTCCCACATTTGTAATCTGGTGACTGAATACAGGGCAGTTGTGCTTTTGGAATGAGCAATAGCTACAACAAGAAGTGGGGAGTGTGGAAAGTGTGTACAAGAATTAGGAACACACTCAAAATTAGAAGATTCTGAAAAAAAAAAAAATCTGGCTGGGCTCCTTTGTCTCTCTCCCTCCCAGATTGCTTCCTGTGATTTAATTTCTAATAGTCTGTCCCATACAAGCAATAGCGTGTCAGACACAAGATCATTGGGACATTTTCAGGGTTGATTCATCCAAAGATAAGAGATCCCACCCACAAGGATGCATCTTTTCTATATAGAGCAGACTTCGTGGTAGAAGAAAATTGGAAGCAATTAATCACACCAAAGTCAAACAAACCTAGACATAAATCATTAAACTAACAAGAACATGATCTGCTTCTCTACCCCCTTCCATCTCTTCATCTGCCTCCGTGCTGCTTTGAAGGAAGCCCCCTGGCTTGCAGAGAAAATACCTTGCTACCAGTGCATTTTATGGGTTATAATGATAGCAGGAGGGCTTGTTTTATTTTTTTTCCCTTTGTACTCTTTTTTTTTTCCCTTGTGTGACTATGATCTGAGTATGTATCTCTGTAGATCTTCCACACTGAGAACTCCAACCATATATAAAGAGAGCACAGTCTATTCAACCATCATTAAACATAATTTGCAATCTTGTACTTTATCATCAGTGTACTGTCCATTCAGCAAGCTTTCATGCTTGAAATACCCATGCTGACCCTTGAGATGTGTCAGCTAGTTTGTGTAACAAACTAGTTCTGATAACATGCTTTTTATTGCTACTATCTTCAGTGGCTCGGCTCTCATTCACATTCATTGTACTATACAAAAGCCTTGCATCTCTGACCTTATTCCCCATGACCTAGTTGCAATACTTTAGATTTAATGGTCTTATTGTTGAGCTGCCCTTGGAGGGATCCTTAGACTTTTCCTACAGAAGTCTCCTTGAGATATGGTGTCTTATCACAGCATTTGCACTTCAAAGTACTCTAGCAGGGCCTAAATCACCAGCCATCTCACCAGATATGGCTTCTAACTGTAGGAGAAATTCAACTGTGTCCTTCAAGAAGGGCAGTTATTTTAAGAAATGAGAATGAATTACAGAAGGACAGACAACAGACCCTGATCTCTGCTTTACTAGTCCATTCTCTTTTAGTGGGTATGTCCAGAAAAGCCTCTAAACTGGCCGGTGCAGGAAGCACACTCTAGTTAACTCATTACCAGGTGATGAGAATCCTTGAAATGGAGCAGGGAAGTTACACAGCTGATTGTATTCTTATTATTTGTAAAGCAAAATATTGACAATTTTGACACAGATAATACTGAGACTAATAATACGACTAACTGGAGGAACCACCTGGCCAAAACATGTCTTGGAATTTGACTGGTATAGACTTGCAAAAGGATGGGCACAAGTGTGAGTGCAAGTACATGCATGGTAAGAGTACATTAAGTGTGCAAATGAAATAGCCAGCTACAACATCTGTGTTACAAAGGAGTATCTACTGCTGCCACAGACGAGACAAGAACTAATTATGTATAGACTTTTGGCTACTGGATGCTTCAATCCCATGGAAAACTATTTAGTCAGAAACATGCCGTTCTGTCCCATTGGCTGCACTCTCTGAATAAAAGGAAACTGGAATTGTTGCTGTTTATGATTATCAAAAAAGGCAAACCCTAGAGAAAGATCCAGCATGTGATTTCCTTAGCTCGATATAAGTTCCTTCTCGTAACTAGCAAAGATCTTGTTCATCAGAAAGCTAGATGACCCAAATGATATCACCCCATCCCCAGACTTAGGAAACTTATCTAAAATATAGCTGATTAGTCAGTGATAAGGGCCAAGTCCACCTCTACTTAAAATCCCTTTGGGGAGGACTCTTTCACCCAGCTTTAAACGTTTGCAATGTAGATACCTCTGTCTGAACTAGCTCCAAGTACAGTCAATGAAGAGAAATAAGCACACTCAGGATGTGAATCATCTGATCTATTTTAGCTTTCTACTTTATGAGATGAATCACCTCTTGCCTGCTTGTCTTCGACTACATGGGAAGTCTAGATTACTTATTCAGATGTAGATGATTATCTTGTAGATGTTTCTATTGGAACAGGTGTGCATCATCCTTTAGAGCTTTTTGATATTTTGTATGGTCGTGTGAAGAACTGAACCTATGTTCAGTTTTTGAAAGCAAGGAAGATTAACTGAGTAATGATAAGAGACAGCTACAATGACAGCTGGTGAAAGAATAAATTAGTCCATCCTCAGCTCCTTCTGAGTGCCCAAAAGGTAAAGAAAGGATCTCTTCATGGCTAGCAGAATTAATGCCACATACTGTCTCACCTACCATTCCTGGGTGGGAAGGCAGAAGCAGGATGAATGAGGCTATAGCATGCACCATATTCTGCATTTTGGCTTCTCCCCATGCCAAAACCGTTGCTGCTAATTGTGCACACTTGCCTAGACACTTGGGACTGTTGAAGTAGCAGAATGAACCAACCAACCCCCACCTCAAGGGTGTTTTACCAGCCTCTATAAGGTCACCGGTGTAATTCCTATCTGCGGTCGGGAAAAGAGCTTATAGAAGAGGAAAGTTTAGTGAGTAAGATCAATTGGGAATATGAGGCTGAGTGATGGGAGAACAGAAGAAAAAGAGCTTGTGTTCTGGGAGAGCTGGCCAAGAGGATTTGTAATAGCAGGCAGACAGTGACAGTAAAAGTAAGCAAAAGAAGGGAAACAAAGGACATTTAACAGATATAAAAGAAGTACAGACAGGGCTGGCAGGGACAAGGATCTGGTTTTAATAGTCTCAAGAAAGAAACAGAGGTCTAAATATAAAATATAGACTGATGGAATATTTACTGCATGTATTTACACTTGTGAGTGAGGCATATCTACTGGAAGCATGAACAAACACTGCCCTCTGGGTCCCCTACCTCTTTCTTTACAGTTGTCATTACATCAGGGCTGCCAGCTCTCTGGGAAAGCAAACAATGTCCATGTGTTTGTCTGAATCCAACTGCATGGGACACTGGCTTTTGGGTACAACCCTAATACCAGTGCTGAAAGGAAAAGAAGACTGACCCAGACATGACCACCTCCCGTACCCTTTCTTATTTCTTTATTTCCTTCCTATTTTTACAAGTCTGAAAAAGCCACATTTTTTAGAAGCAGCTCAGTATAGACTCAGAATAATTGAGCTTCTCCCTCAGAATAAATGGGCTGCTTGGCATATCCTGGCAAAAAAAAAAAAAAAAAAACAAAACACACCATGAAGTACTGCTAGCATTTTGAAAACAAAATTTGAAGTAAAAAGTGCATCAAAGAGAAAGAACTTGGTCATGCGTGCAAAATCTACTCACCATTTGAACAATCCTGGGCATCAAAAAGGGCCACCTCTCCATGGTTTGAAGGGGATATAGGCACTAAGAGAAAAAGAGAGAAAATGACTAATATTAAAAATATTATGCACAAGCAAGGAAGTCTCTTTTTCAAAAAAACAGTGATAGTGTTAATCTGCAAAGAGAGGACTGGTAATTTCAAAAGGTTTCCCAAATGCCTACCAGCTATATACAGCACCATGGAAATGTAGCCACTGTCTGAGGATTATCCTCCAAATATATTAGGCACTCTATGGAAGAGTAAGAAGAGTGTTAATTTGACACATTGGAAAAACTGCTATGCCTGAAGAATTTTACTGTTCATGGAGAACTGGCATGACTCTACTATCTGATCCACAGAACAATAATTGATAAATTTCACAGACCTGAATTTATCTACTTTGAAGTGTGGAAAGGGCAAATCAGGACACAGACACGTGATGCTCTGGTCTTAGGCATTGCAAAGTAACCAAGTGTACACATCTTCTAACCTCCCAGTAAATGTAAGGTAAGAAAAATTTAAGGTAACATATGGTACTTCACCTGTGACCCTCTGTGGCTTGATCAAGAATGTAAGACTACTTTTCTGTTAATCAGTTACAGGTTTTTGTTTTCAGGAAAGTTCTTATTTCAAGCAGCAACCAAAGTGAAGTGATTAAACCTTTGAGAGTGATTAATATCCAAACCCAGGTCTTTTTATTCTTTTTGCATTGATTTAAAAAATACCAGAGCAGACATTGCCTGTGGTTGCTACTAAGATCCACAACCATCTGAGGCGTTTTCAGAGAAGCAAATCTCAGTTCAAGAAGAAAGAAGTCACCTACAGTAAAATAAATATTATACCCAAATTTTATAAAATTGACAAAAATGTTTGGCTCCTGCTCCCACCCCCAACTCCTGTGTTACTTGTCTCTGAAGACACCGTACAAAGGAAATACAGTTAAAAAGATCAATGACCTTTGTACACACAAGTCTCTGAGAACAAAGTTGTTTTGTTTTCTTGTCAGTAAATTTAGTATTCCTTTCATGAAACATAATTTAGTCAACCTATTAAAATGCAGCCATAGGTCTCATTAATGAAAAGCTGCTAATTTAGCTTTTCCCCAATTATAGTGTAAGGTTTGGTGTAGAAAAAAAAAAACCCACACCAAAACCAGCTTCTGATTTCTTCAGCATTTCCATTGTCTGTAGTAGAAAAACAAAATGAAAGAGTTTTCTTCAGGCAAGACAACATGAAAGCAATTATTTCCTTCTTCCCTTTTTAAATTCCCTTTTCCCTGTCTACCTCCCCATCTCACTCTATGGAGGGATTATTATCAGGAATAATAAAATCTATTCCCTAAGAATAAAGGATGAGTAAACCTTATGGAAGGTGAGATTCTCTGAACCATTCATTTGCAAAGTCTTTTAGTGTTCACAACCCTTTCGTTCTAATTTAAATCTGTATGGCTTGAGTCAGATCTTTCTTGGACCAGTTTTACAGCTGAACAACTCCACTGGGCTTGTTTCTCCACTGCATTGCATTTTGCACAGTGATTTATACCTGAAAAAAGTGAGTGCTAGACGTTACAGCCCTGCTTTGGGAAAATTTTTCATGCACCTTGCAGAGAGGCAGATGATTATCTGAAAGACATAAAGCAGCAGAGATCTGGGCCCTTTGCCATTTATGGGTTTACTTCTGACTTTCAGCTGCACCAAAATCAGGCTACTTTGCACGGATCATTCAGACACAAGCTAAAAGGATACCCTGTGAAAGAGGACAGTATGCATATGAGCTCTACTCCTTTCTCCTATCCTATCCTATCCTATCCTATCCTATCCTATCCTATCCTATCCTATCCTTTTGCCCTCAAGTGAGCCTGACAAAAGCCAACAGCAGCCTTGTAGTCTGCCCAAGCCAATATGCTTCTGCTTTGTGAAGACAAAGCCTCTCAGCAGGATACAGTGGTTGGTCATAGTGCCACACTGGAGTGGCTGACTGGCTTATGAAACTACTGAGCTTCTGGTCATCTCTGTGTATGCGCTGAGGAGTTTGGGACTTTGTCTGAACCCACCCCTGCTAGATTAGGCAAATGGTTTGCACTTAAAATGGAAGACAGTTGATGTTCTTCATGCTCCTTATTAGCTCTGGGAATTCATTTACAGGTAGGGACTAATACCCAAGAAAGACTTCTGATTCTCAAAAAAAATATTTTTACCATTCTTGAATTCCTTGCAAAAGTAAACCCTGTCAACCCCTGCCATCATGCCAGCGCCTTATTTGGTGTTTCACACTTATCCATTGCACACTCCAGAGCACTTAGGAGGACATTGCACTTTGCTGTTAGCTGGTTAGGTATGGCAGGCAGGGAAGGGTGTGTATGCAGCACCCAGGGGGTGTCTGCAGTTGGCTGTATCACCTAGGGTTTCTCAACTTTCACAACTTTCCTGTCACATTGTCTAGCTGAAAAGTGACAAAGGCGTGAATTACCCTGACCAGTTTGTCACTAGAATATGGAAAGTGTAAGCTGCGTACTGCTGTCATACACGTTGGAGAGTATCATCGGCAATTCCAGCGCTGAGACCGTGACTATACCAAGCCATAGCAAACTCCAGTAACACTGATTTCAACATATATACACCTCTTCAGATAACAGCTTAATTTTTATCTAATAAGGAATGGAGCCTCAAGTTGGATCAATATATTACAGCCCGTGTAAACATGAGAAGGTTGCCAAGTCTATCAATACCTCTGACTGTTGTTTCCTTGTGTTGAGAAAAGCGACTTACAAAAGGAGGTGATGCCTTTGCTTTCTGAAGAAAGTAAGCAATGGGTCCATTTAGTATGTATTTTCTGGGAAACTATTTCTGAAGACAGAGGTCTGAAATCAGAGTATAAATAATCTAAGACTGCTCACTGTTGCATGTATCGCACATCCAGTAGTCAGGAGGGAGAGCACAAAATACAACATCGCCTGTGAGACTGCAGGTTTTGGAAACAACCAGTTCACCATGGGCATGCTCAGAGGCCTATTAGTCTAGTCACTGGTGACTTGATATTCAACACAACATCGGTTCCTCAACCAATGTAAACTTGAAAATTTAATGTGTTAATCCTCACAAGCCCTTTACATCGTAGCTGAAGATTATATCCATTACCCGGGGAAGGAGCCTGTGGCAATGAGTCTGAGAGCTCTGACAGAAAAATAAAATCAAATGGCCTAAGACCACGTCACTATTCAGCTTTGTGCCCCATCCTTGTTTCAGAGATTTCTACCCCTCCTAAGACAGGCAAGCTGCAACTTGATCTATTAAGCAATGGGATTTCCTCACTGCCCAACCAATTCTTCCCAAATTCTTCCCCTTCCCAAACAGATGCCCTGATCACCTCTCCCTCCACCTCCTCAGCCCATTTTGCACTAGGTGGTGAAAGTCAGCAGTGGAGTCTTGAGCAAGATGACTTTAACCTTTGTGGAATTTCCCACTCACTCCAGTGGGTTGGAGCTTTTTTGGTCCAACTCTAGAGGCAAAATGTCGATAATGTGAAATGTCCCAAGCAGTTGCAGAATCCCTGGGGTGGTGTCTAATTTTAAAATAGTCAAGACATTTAACTTTATTTGTCATGTAAGCACAATGGGGGAAGTTTCAGGGCCAGATTCAGAAAATCTTAAAGTATTCCAAATGTCTAGTAAAGGAAAAAAAAAATCCATAATCAAAAGGAAGTACATTTGCCTGACACCTCCTAGGATATTTATTCCTGACAACAAGCAAGATAGATAAGAACCTAAATCTTAGAAGTTTTTTTCTTGTAGTTTTAAATGCTTGGGCATCCTTGTTCATACATTCCCCAGGTGGACTGCACTTAACCTAAATGACAAAATAGAATGGAAGAAATGTTGACCTTGTCTTCACTCCCATATTGACAATGTAATACCACATTACATTAAAATGCACCATCGACAAGTTATACATGGTACAAAAATAAAAATTGTGTTTATGAGCACTTTGCTTCAAAGTGAATATAGCGTGAGTGGTGAAGTGTGTGCTGCTTGCCTCCTGCATAGTCCCTAACCCTCCTATCTATCCTTATGCTAAGGTGGTAGCACAGAAAAACTAAAACCCACAGTCAACAAGCAAAACAATTACAGGAGGTACTGTGATAAACAGCCAATGCATTTGTCAAACCAGGTGTCTGTAATTGCCTGAGACAAGGAAGTGGAAGTGGAAATGCGACCCACAAAGGAAAATTATCACAGTGAAAACTCCCAGAAGATGAAGCAGCACTTGCAAAGAAGCATTTTGACAGTTTTGCTAGGGGTGAATTGCAGGAGAAAAGTTTAAGGTTACCCTTTTGGCCAGAAATTGCTGATGAGAATGAACACCCTTGCTTTTTGGGGGGCTGTTCATACCAGCAGGGAAGCCCATATCAGCTGAGATGCTGTGTTAAATTGGTCAGTTGGTAGCCTCATAGCTAAGGCTAGCTGGAAAACAAGAACTAAACTTTGTGAAAATTATCAACTTTTGACATTTCTCTTTCTTCTCATAAAGAAGGCTTTTCAGACTTTATTGGTAAAAATATACACCAAGAGAATTACACTAGCTAGTGTCCAAGCCTGGAGGGCACTAACAGGATTAAATGGCCCTGACAGGTGGTTTTAAGAATACACAGCAAAAATAATGGTTTAAATGCCTTCTTTGCATGACTTGGATTTGATCTCCCAGATGACAGCTCATCTCCAAGCTACAGTGTCTGTCACACAGGCAGTCAGTCTCCTGGTTAGAGTTGTCTCATATCATATAAATATTAAATGTTAAAGCAGGACCACAAAGGGGCTAATTGTGTTTTCCTGAGAATGTAACATCTTCCTCCAAATAGATGGCCCTGATTTGAAACACACTCAAGCCTGCTCTAAGGGATTTTTTTCACCATCTGTCTTTGTTGGCCTGGGTCACTTTCTAACTTTGACCAGCAATTGCATCCTATATCTCTTCATGCTTCCTGATCGTTATAGACTATTACAGCTCTGGGAATGAAAGTTCAATTTCCACAGAGAGACTGATGGTTGAATCAGATAACAACAAACACAAGGAATATTTATTGAGTTAGACCATCCTTTATTACATAAAACAATGTTCCAACTATTATTGATAATCTTATTATGAGTGCTTGTTATACGCAAACCGTATCCCACCTAATGTGTATACCACAAGAACATGCGCAATCATTCAAACACAAGCCCTGCCAGCACGTTTGCACAGCAGCTGCCCTGTGACGACAGAACCACCACTGTCCATTAGCCGCTCGGTGTGGCAACATCAGGGAAGTCATGTTCCCAGTAACTAGGCAGGTTATCTATGCTGATGGTGGTGGGCAATTGCCAACAACATGGGACACTCTGGCTGGATATGACAGCATATGTACTCCTCTGCCCTGGATATGCAGCAAAGACAGGGTCCTCTTCTCTCTGACTGGCAGACAGGTGTCCTGATAGGTCTCCTTGGGGTTTTGTCCCATTTTTTTTTTTTGGTTCAGAAAAACTGATCTACCATGGTTCATGTTTATATTGGTGACCTCCTGTCTAGGTGTCATATGGATCACCAGCCAGGTATTTGCATGTTCATCTTGCCATGATGTTATCCATTTGTCATCAATCTCAGGCAAGCTATTAATTTTTTCTGTTAGTTTCAGCCAAGCATCATAAAGCTTCAGGTAGTTTCCATTTTATATACCAGCCACCCTGCAGACACAGTTTACATTTTACTCCATCTTTGGCAGATTTCTAGCATCAAGGGAAGGCCTTGCGTACTCCCTCAAGTTGATGTACTAAGACACTTCTGACCAAAATTAAAAAGAAAAAAAGAAATCTCCAGCAAAAAAATTGTATTGCTGAAAAACTCCCAGTAAGCATTTTTTTGGGACAGTTCTATCACAACCAGAAGTTGAGGTTCTTCATAATTTCTTGCATAATTTTTACTCCAAATTATGCTCAGAACCAAATCAATCCCAGCTGGTTTTGGGAGCAAGACAGGTATTACACTACCTAGGCCTCATATAAAGTTTTCCATTTTATTTGGTCATGGTCAGTGTCACTAGCCACACTACAGACAAAGCCGACTAAGACTAAGAAGCATAACTTTCCTAGTACTACCACCAACCAGCAGAGCTTGAAAGCTCAGTCTTTGACCACCATTAATCCAGATATCCTCCTGCTTCCAACTGAGCATAGTCTGACTGAATCAAAGGAGTAAAGTAAAAGTCAGACTAGCAATGAACTAAAATCAGTGCAAACAGGGGCAGGAATTTCAGGTGGTTGTAACATGGCTCAGCTGTGCAGTCAGCTGGGCTTCCCTGACAGAAGCCAAAGCTTTGTGAGCCCAAAGTTAACATCCTGCTTAAATGTCTCATCAGGGGCAGAGAAAGAGTTGATTATCATCCTAGTTGGCTCAGAATGAGTAATGACTCCACCATTCATCTTGCTCATTCTATTTCTCCCCTGCCTTCTCTTCATCCTCATTTCTTACATCCTAATAAGCTTCTCACATACCTGCTTTACATCATTTGAGCTAAGTATTCTTGATAATTTCCCCTCATGTCTTGCCTGGCCAATCTTTGGATATGAAACTTTCATAAACATACGAAACAATAGCATGGATTCAGTGTGGAGATATTTTTCCTCCTACAGCAGAAGAGAACTATCTGGGGATGTCACAGATGTATTTTGAATGTTTGCAGTGCTGTTAAGTGCAGCTATTTTCCAGAAAAGACTAATCAGTTCTCTCCTTAAAAATGCCATGGTATTTTTTAGGTACTTCCTAGGAAAGTATTGATACCTTTATGGGAAATTTTTATACCATCTAGTTAATTTCAGTAGTATTCATCAAATAAAAGATAGATATGTTCATCTGAATTAGTAGCATGCAAGTACGTTTATAATCAGTATGATTAATTTCATACTAAAGTACTTACCTACTTTATATATAGATACTTCCAAAGGTGAACAGTCAGCTCCAATGTAGATATCCACACTGTAGGTGATCAAACTTCAGTGGGATGAACCACAGCCTTTTTGCTTAACTAGTTTTGTTGCTTCAGCCATACATAACATAAGGACTGCTGGTCACTGCCTTGCTCTCATCCTCCAGTTCAGGATGCTGATGTGACAGTCAGATGTTTGGACTGTTGAGTTTGGATGCAAGAGTTGAAAGCAAAAATTCAGCCAGGAGCTGTTAGTCCAATTCATTTACTTCTAACCAAGATGTTAAGGACCATCTGCTTTTGGAGTAGAGATATTTAAATGCTATCTATCTCCAGCTGTTCCTCGAACATCTGAGTTCTTCTCTGGTGCTATATGGTGCTGCTGTAGCCTTTGTAAGCAGGTCAGCTCTCAGCTCACAGAATCCATCTACATTGCCATGAAGTTTCAGCTGGCCAAAGCATACAGAATAATGACAGCTTTGAAAATTAAGACAGCTGTTCGCAAAGAGTGAAGCTCCATGCATGAGGCATAAAGAAAGAATTGCAAGGAATTGCATTAGAGACAATTTAAAAAATAATCAACTCATCCAAATGCTCATGCACAGGATCTGTATCCACAACATATTCTCTGACTTCTTCACATGAGCTAGGCTATGTATATCCTCTCTAACAGGATTTGGAAACTGCCTGGTATCAGATCTACTTTTCCACAATGAAATAAAATGAAATCACCATGCAAAATATGCAGACTGGTTAATTCTTGAGAAGGTTGTAAAATGCCAACAGGATCTTGTGCAATAAGTGGTGTGGAATTTCATGCTCTTTCTCTTATTTTCTAGGTGAATTTCATTTTCCTTTGTCCTGTGGAGCTGGATTGTGATTTCTGTTGGGTCTAATAGGAGCTTTTTGATAGAAGTACCTTCGGTACCTTTCTTTGTTCAGACCATTTGCTTTGTTTGGCAGCTGGGTTTTCTTTTCTTTTTTTCCTTCCTCTTTTTTAATTAATGCAAAGCCAACTGCAACAAGAAAAGAAAATTGATCCTTTTTCCCTTTCCAGCTGACACAGATCTAGCAGATTCATTCCTTCCCACCTCCTCCTCCGTACTATGTTTTATTCACAATTTTACCGGTTCTCATTCCTTAATAGGCCCAGCTCTGTGTGCTTCTATTTGATCATAATGTGATGAAACCCACAAAATCCAGTATCTGTTTCCTCTTGCTTCATCATCATCATCATCCTTCATCAGCTACTATATCCCATAACACAGTTTCCTACCACCATTCTTTTCTTTCCTTTCTGTTTTTTCTTTGTATCACTTAATGTGTTGATTTGGACCTGCTGAGCGGTAATGGTGAGACTACTAGGCTGCTGAGTGACTCATAACTATGGCTGATTGACTGAACATTTCCCAGCTTGCTCCTGCATGGCCTTTCTGTAAATGGAAATGAAATTATTCTTTAATTATGACCAGTATTTCATGCTACAAGGCACCAGACACACTTTCTCTCTATTTGCAATAATCCAAACTACAAGCCAGTGTTGAGGTACCAGGGACCTGAGCATACCGTGACAGACTTAAACCTAAGAGAAGTTATCGCCTGTGGGGAAACATCTTAAATGGTAGCATTTGAGTGGAGGAATGGGGGAATGGGAGAGTGGACAAAGCCCTGAAAAATTTCACTGCTGTTGGTTTTTATTCTGTTTCCTCTACAGAGAGCCATTTTTATTGCTTCTTTTTTATGCCTAATGATCTCTCTGAAGCAGTCATATTAAAGCAATATTTCCTTAGCTGTTTGTGTTTGTGTTGTGTTTCAAATACTGTTCATGACATGTACTTAACATTTGCAAGCAGAAGTCTTCACTCCAAACTGAAAATACCTAAATAAACAGTCTAAAGGTTGTACGTCATGGTGTGATGAGCAAGGTCAGAGAACTGGACTCAGAGCAGTTGTCATGGTGTGGCAACTCCTTCATCAGAAGTTGTGAAGCACAATTAGATCAGCAGTATGGACCACAAGTGGTGAAGACAGTGTGCAGGGAGATTTGGAAATCCAGGTTGAGAGCTGAAGCATGTTGAGAGAGATCTCTGTGAACACCATGGCTCCCATCTCCAGTCTCCCTGCATTTTTCTTTTGGCGGGCAGTGCTGCCTCACATTAAGGTCAGATACTACTGATAAAAATACTGGCTGCATCTTGACTCTTTGAGACAGGATCTCCCAGCTTCTGCTGAGTCTCAACGATCATGTTTAACCTCTTGTCTGGGAAAGTAAAAACATCATTTGGCACACTACCTTTGAAAGGTGGATGGGTCATCCAAGCACCTGCGAAAAATGAATGCTCTAGCTCTAAACTAGTTAGGAAAACCAAAGCCCACCTGGAGGTGAATATTTATAAAGAATGTAGATGGCAGTAAGAAGGGCTTCTACAGGTATATCAGCAGCAATGATATGGAAATGTGGAACCACTGCTGAATGGGAGAGAGACCCAGTGAAAAAGAACACAGAAAAGGCTGAGGTATTAATTACCTTTGCCATCTAGGTTTGTACCAATAAGACAGCCCTTCAAGAATCGCAGGCCTTTGAGACCAGAGAGAATGTCTGGAGAAAGGAAGTCCTGCCTGCAGTAGAGGAGGACTGGGTTAGGGTGTCTGGACCTACATGAGTCCGTGGGACCTGATAGGATACACCCATGAGTGCTGAGGGAGCTAGCCGACTACACTGTGAGTCCACACTCAATCATCTTTGAAAGGTCATGGTGATCAGGGGATCTGATCTTCTGAGGACTGAAAGAAAGCAAATGTCACTCCTATCTTCAAGAAGGATGATCCAGGGAACTAAAGGCTGAGAAGCCTCACCTCAATCATAAAATCATAGAATCATAGAATGGTTTGGGTTGGAAGGGACCTTTAAAGGTCATCTAGTCCAACCCCCCTGCAATGGGGGAGATGGAGACGTGGTGAGATGGCTCCTATGATTGGAGTGTTGGGATGGAGGGATACAGGCTCTTTAGGAAGGACAGGCAGGGGAGATGAGGAGGGGGTGTCATCCTCTATGTCAATGACCAGCTGCAGTGCATGGAGCTTGGCCTGGGGATGGATGAGGAGCTTGTGGGTCAGAATTAAAGGGAAGGCAGGGACAGGTGACATTATGGTGGGGGTCTGCTATGGGCCACCTGACCAGGAAGACCGACCGGATGAGGCCCTCTATAGACAGATAGGAGCAGCCTCATGCTTACAAGCCCTGGTCCTCATGGGGGACTTCAACCACCCTGACATCTGTTGGAGGGACAACACGGCAGGGCATAAGCAATCTGGGAGGTTCCTGGAATGAGTCAATGATAACTTCCTTCTCCAAGCGGTAGAGGAGCCAACGAGGAGAGGTGCTATGCTGGACCTTGTTCTCACCAACAAGGAGGGGCTGGTGGGGAATGTGAAGCTCAAGGGCAGCCTGGGCTGCAGTGACCATGAAATGGTGGAGTTCAAGATCCTTAGGGCACCAAGGAGGGCACACAGCGAGCTCACTACCTTGGACTTCAGGAGAGCAGACTTTGGCCTCTTCAGGGATCTGCTTGGAGAGTGCCATGGGCCAAAGCCCTGGAGGGAAGAGGGGCCCAAGAAAGCTGGGTAATATTCAAGGATCACCTCCTTCAAGCTCAGGAGCGATGCATCCCAACAAAGAGGAAGTCAGGCAAAAACGCCAGGAGGCCTGCCTGGATGAACAAGGAGCTCCTGGACAAACTCAGACACAAGAAGGAAGCCTACAGAGGGTGGAAGCAAGGACAGGTAGCCTGGGAGGAATACAGAGAAATTGTCCGAGCAGCCAGGGATCAGGTTAGGAAAGCTAAAGCCCTGACAGAATTAAATCTGGCCAGGGACGTCAAGGGCAACAAGAAAAGATTCTATAGGCACGTCGGAGATAAAAGGAAGACGAGGGAAAATGTGGGCCCTCTCCGGAATGAAATGGGACACCTGGTTACCCGGGATACAGAGAAGGCAGAGGTACTCAATGAATTTTTTGCCTTGGTCTTCACCGGCAAGTGCTCGAGCCTCACCGCCCAAGCCGCAGAAGGCAAAGGCAAGGACTCAGACAATGAAGAGCTGCCCACTGTGGGAGAAGATCAGGTTCGAGACCATCTAAGGCACCTGAAGGTGCACAAGTCCGTGGAACCTGATGAGATACATCCGTGAGTCTTAAAGGAACTGGCGGATGAAGCTGCTAAGCCACTTTCCATCATATTTGAGAAGTTGTGGCAGTCCGGAGAAGTTCCCACTGACTGGAAAAGGGGAAACATAACCCCCATTTTGAAAAAGGGAAAAAAGGAAGACCTGGGGAACTACAGGCCAGTCAGTCTCACGTCTGTGCCTGGGAAGATCATGGAACAGATCCTCCTGGAAGCTATGCTAAGGCACATGGAGGACAGGGAGGTGATTCGAGACAGCCAGCATGGCTTCACCAAGGGCAAGTCCTGCCTGACTAACCTAGTGGCCTTCTATGACAGAGTGACTACATCGGTGGACACAGGAAGGGCTACAGATGTCGTCTATCTGGACCTCTGTAAGGTCTTTGACATGGTCCCCCACAACATCCTTCTCTCTAAACTGGAGAGGTATGGATTTGATGGGTGGACTGTCTAGTGGGTGAGGAATTGGTTAGATGGTCGCATCCAGAGGGTAGTGGTCAACGGCTCAATGTCCAGATGGAGATTGGTGATGAGTGGTGTCCCACAGGGGTCCGTATTGGGACCGGTACTGTTTAATATCTTCATCAATGCCATAGACAGTGGGATCGAGTGCACCCTCAGCAAGTTTGCAGATGACACCAAGCTGAGTGGTGCAGTCGACACGCCAGAGGGACGGGATGCCATCCAGAGGGACCTGGACAAGCTGGAGAAGTGGGCCCATGTGAACCTCATGAGATTCAACAAGGCCAAGTGCAAGATCCTGGACCTCGGTCGGGGCAACCCCTGGTACCACTACAGGCTGGGGGGTGAAGGGCTTGAGAGCAGCCCTGCCGAGAAGGACTTGGGGGTACTGGTGGATGAAAAGCTGGACATGAGCCAGCAATGTGCGCTCGCAGCCCAGAAGGCCAATTGTTTCCTGGGCTGCATCACAAGAAGCGTGGCCAGCAGGTCGAGGGAGGGGATTCTGCCCCTCTACTCTGCTCTGGTGAGACCCCACCTGGAGTACTGCGTCCAGCTCTGGAGCACTCAGCATAAGAAAGATGGGGACCTGTTGGAGCGGGTCCAGAGGAGGGCCATGAAAATGATCAGGGGGATGGAACACCTCTGCTATGAAGAAAGGCTGAGAGAGTTGGGGTTGTTCAGCCTGGAGAAGAGAAGGCTTTGGGGAGACCTTATTGCAGCCTGTCAGTACTTCAAGGGGGCTTCTAAAAAAGATGGTGGCAGACTTTGTAGCAGGGCCTGTTGCGACAGGACAAGGGGGAATGGCTTTAACCTAAAGGGGGGTAGACTGAGACTAGATATAAGGAAGAAATTTTTTCCACTGAGGGTGGTGAAGCACTGGCACAGGTTGCCCAGAGAGGTGGTGGAAGCCCCATCCCTGGAAACATTCCAGGTCAGGTTGGAGGGGGCTCTGAGCAACCTGATCTAGTTGAAGATGTCCCTGCCCATGGCAGGGGTGTTGGACTAGATGACCTTTAGAGGTCCCTTCCAACCCAAACTATTCTATGATTCTATGATTCTATAATGAACAGGGACAAGGCATCTCAAATGAAAAAAAACTCATCTTCTGTGCACAGAAAAGAATGCTACATCTGATCTAAAAACCAGAATTGTTAGCAAGGAGCTGGAGCTTGGAAGTATGTGTAGACAAGGAAGAGACTGCAGTTAGCTGGAGGGGGAAAACAGTGATAAAAAAGACATAAAAAGGTGCAAACAATTTTTTAATATTTTCAGCTGATTAATATAACAACCTGGAAATGATCAGTATGATGTTTGGTCCATTAACAAACTTGTAATTCCAGTTCTGTAATGTTAAACATAGTGCCAAGGAAGATGATTTTGTGCCAAACTTTCTATAATACCTGGTGTTAGGAAAATATGCTTTCTATTTTTCTTCTCTTTTATTAAAAGAAGACATTGCAGGTCTCTTTTTCCTGAAAGTATGCCATCCTTTCAGCTCTGTGTTCTTATTCCCTCTCTTTATGAAGAAATACACAGTATATATACTCAAATACTGCCACTAATCATGCACTTCCTCTAAACCAGCAAGATGATGACCTCAAGGTGACTCTCATTTCACCGGCTATGAAAGCCACTTCACTCATGTCAGGATGTATGACCTTGAGTCCTACTGAGGCGTAATTACTCACGCACAATTAGTTTTGTTGGGTTTAACTCATTTCATTGGACAAGGGCATGTGACACTCATATAAAACAGGCCCTGATCTAACCAATGGCCTGAATTCAGCACTCAGAATACATGAAAGTTCAAAACAACACCTCTTCATTTATTCATGTGTCTATATCATTCTGAGCTGAGCCAGAACCAAAAACAGAGTTGTTAAGATACTAATATTATTAGTATTCTATTTTTATATAGCCATTTTCAGCAGCAGATCTTCAAACACTCCCTAAAGTAGTTCAGATCTACCAGGACCTCTTCTAAATGCAGAAATGCATGTCTGTGGGCAGGAAATAATGTGCTCAAGATCACATAGTTACAGAATCTTGTGCAAGCCACTATTATCTAGCCAGCGCTCTGTATTATACTAAACTATAACACAATTGTGGTGGGTTGACCTTGGCCAGATGCCCACCCAGCTGCTCTCACACTTTCGCTCCTCAGCAGGACAGGTGGAGAAAATAGGATGGAAAAGGTCATGGGTTGAGATAAAGACAGGGACATCACTTGGCAATTACCATCATGAGCAGAACAGACTCAACTTGGGGAAAATTAATATATTCTATTGCAAATTAAAATAAGTTTCAATAGTGAGAAACAAAGATAAACATTAAAATAAAACCTTTCTTCTCCTCTTCTTCCCATGCCCAACTTCACACCTTCACTCCCAACTCCTCTCCCCATGACGGGCACAGGGGGTGGGGATGGGGGTTGCGGTCAGTCCATCACAGCCCCTCGCGGCCGCTCCTCCCTCCTCACACCTCTCCCTGCTCCAGCGCGGGCCCTTCCCTGGGCTGCAGCCCTTCAGGGACAACCTGCTCCCGCCTGGGCTCTCCACGGCCGCGGCTCCTGCAGGAAATATCCCCCTGCTGCGGCCTGGGGCCCTCCCCGGGCTGCAGGGTGGGTCTCTGCTCCAGCGGGGTCTCTCCAGGGCCGCAGGGGATCCCTGCTCCGGGCCTGCAGCACCTCCCGCCCTCCTCCTCCTCCTCCTCCGGCCTCGGGGTCCCTCTGCTGCTGCTCCCTCCTTGGCTTCCTCCTCCTCTGCCTGTGCCGCCTTTTGCCCTTTCTGGCACCTCTTTTCCCCCCAGGCGCCCCCAGCTTGGCCAAGGGGCTCAGCCCTGTCCTGCGGTGGGGCCCTTGGAGCCGGCTGGGACCGGCTGGAACCGGCTGTGTCCGGCACGGGGCAGCCCCAGCCTCTCCTCACAGAGGCTGTCCTGCAGCTCCCATTGCCAAAACCTGGGCACGGACACTACGTACAGCAATTTATGTCAATTTTTTTTTAATAACATCTCTCAAACCAAAATGCTTAACTGTTTAAAAATACATATATTTCAAATGAGACTGTATGTGGAACAGCACTGCACTTTGTGTCTGCGTAGTCAGCCAGTCACTGTGTTTTGACCGAGGAAGTCCTGAGGGGCTAACTCTGACTGTTTCAGGGCCAGATTCAGGTTTCCAAACGCAGGCTTTTTGCTACTCCAAAACCATAGTTAAAATAAAGGCTGATGGCATAACGTCTTATTAGGTAATAGCAACCTTTGCATTCTGGGTTTCACTTGTTAAGGGAATGACAAAGGCGCTGGACTGTGGGACCCAGGGATTTTTGACTTGGCCTTCCATAGGTGAGGCTGCCACTGTTGCCATCTGTAGGTCCAGCAAGTAACAAGGATGAGCAAGTATCAAAGATACAAGCCCACACAGAGCAGATACACAGCCAGGCATGCCAACCGACACAGAGAGCAGGACTTTTACCAGCACCTACATAAAAACCAACAGCACTCACATAGGCATGAAAGACACAGATGGCTTAATCCTGTTCCTCCTTTCCAGATGACCAGGACTGAGGTTCACTAATGGACACACACTTTTAAGTCTGTCTAGTAACAATGCACAGCCACTGAATGGCTAATCCTAAATCATGCAGGAATTTTATGACAGACTGAGAATTAGACCTTTCTCCCTCAAGTCTCAACCTAGTGATTCAGACACATCAAAATATCCCAAAATTCACATTTGGAACCTTCCCCAAATATGAGGGTACCAAGTGAAAAGATGAATGAGTGCTCTTCCCAGGACACTCCTCAGCTTCCCTTAAGGCTTACCAAGATTTTCTTACTCTTTCAGAATCCAAAAGATCTTCAAAGCTTCTACTCACAGACAAATCCTTCACCTTGTTCCCAGAGCAGTGCAGAGCTGACTTAGGAGCACTTTTGTACCAGTTTATGCTCCAGTGAGAAGGCGTCACCCAGCTCTAGTTAAAGAAGACAGAGCAGAAAACGTCAGAGAAAAGAAATAAAGACATATTTTTACTCTTTTACCCACATGACCTAAATTAAATTAGCACTGGCATGCTGGCACATTCCTCAGCCACCGATGACTTTGTTGTATTGCTGCAACCGTGCTGCTACATGCAATGATGTCTACACAACCCTTCACAGTCAGCTACTTGGCTGTCGTGTATAACATGATCTCCTCATCTTCACTTCACTGTCTGTGAAGTCAACAGTCTGTCTGCGGGCAGGCTCCTGTCTGAAAGCTTGCTCACATGCACAGGGTTTTCTCCTCTCCAGAGGCACCTTCCAGTCCTAACTTTCAGACTTACTGTCAAAGAGGACAGCAGACATAATCTAGAGGGCAGCTTCAAAGGCTAGTGAAGATAAACCAATAAATAAATGCTAAGTTATGCTCTGTGGTGTCAATGACTCTTACTGATCCCTTATCTGCTGGCTGTGGTCTCTTCTGCACTCACCCGACCTCGATCGCGGCCAAATGCTCAGCAGCAGCCACCATGCTCTGCCCACAGAGAAATCCAGGCTTAAGCCCTTCCAAACCTCTTCTAAAATGCAGAATAATTGATTCTCAGTCTCCTACCTTCTCCTTTCCCTAAAGAGCACAACTGGCAAATCTTAATGTAAATTATACAGCATAATGATCTGTTAATTTGTCCTTACATTCAGCTCACAGCAATACAAAAGGTGTGGATAAGAAGCTGCAATTCCAGTGGTAAACCAAACTGCCTGAGAGGTCACCATTAATAATTATGATGCAATCTACACTGCCTACCAGATGATCTTTTTCAGAGATTTCCATCCTGTTGATCATTTCATATGAACTTTGTGTGAAATGCAAGTGTTGCTGCTAATCTGCATTTTTGTTTTGTTGATATTAGCACATTAAAAAAGCGTGTGATGGAACAATATTGCTTTGTTGCTAGGTGATGATTCCTGAATACACGTTGGCAAAGCCAATGTAAGCAGAGCAAACTGATTTGGCTAGATTTTGTAAAATCCCCATTTCTTCATAAAAAAATAATTTTCTTGTTGAAGAACTATTGGAAAAGGAATAGAAACTTTTAATTTCAATGGTCCCTGAACTGTAGGTCTTTCTAAATTGGAAGTTGATTTATCTGAAAATTTGCTTATTGTTTGTATTGGGTTTGCGTGGCAAGGTTTTGGTAGTGGGGGGGCTACAGGGGTAGCTTCTGTGAGAAGCTGCCAGAAGCTTCACCCGTGTCCAATAGAGCCAATGCCAGCCGGCTCCAAGTCGGACCTGCCGCTGGCCAAGGCCGAGCCCATCAGGGACAGTGGTAGAGCCTCTGTGATAACGTGTTTAAGAAGGGGGGAAAAAAAGTGGCATAACAAACTGCAGCCAGAGAGAGGAGTGAGAATATGTGAGAGAAAGAGCCATGCAGACACCAAGGTCAGTGAAGAAGGAGGCGGAGGAGGTGCTCCAGACGCTGGAGCAGAGATTCCCCTGCAGCCTGTGGTGAAGACCATGGTGAGGCAGGCTGTCCCCGTGCAGCCCATGGAGGTCCATGGTAGAGCAGATATCCACCTGCAGCCCGTGGAGGACCCCACGCCGGAGCAGGCGGATGTGCCCAAAGGAGGCTGTGACCCCATGGGAAGCCCACGCTGGAGCAGGCTCCTGGCAGAACCTGTGGACCCATGGAGGGAGAGGAGCCCATGCTGGAGCAGGTTTGCTGGTAGGACTTGTGATCCCGTGGGGGGCCCACGCTGGAGCAGTCTGTTCCTGAAGGACTGCACCCCGTGGAAGGGACCCACACTGGAGCAGTTCGTGAAGAACTGCAGCCCGTGGGAAGGACTCACATTGGAGAAGTTCATGGAGGACTGTCTCCCGTGGGAGGGACCCCACGCTGGAGCAGGGAAAGAGAGTGAGTAGGAAGGAGTGGCAGAGATAGTATGTGATTAACTGACTGCAACCCCCATTCCCCATCCCCCTGAGCCACTCGGGGGAAGGAGGTAGAGAGGTTTTTATTTCTCATTACTCTGCTGTGCTTTGATTGGTAATAAATTCAATTAATTTCCCCAAGTCGAGTCTTTTTTGCCCGTGATGGTAGCTGGTGAGTGATCTCCCCCTGTCTTTATCTTGACCCACAAGGTTTTAATCATATTTTTCTCCCCCTGTCCAGCTGAGGAGGGGGAGTCATAGAGCGGCTTGGTGGGCACCTGGCATCCAGCCAAGGTTAACCCACCACATTGTTGCTCACAATCACGTTTTCTTTAACTTTTAAAATAAGCTAATATGTTTAAACAAGAACAGCCATAACTAAGGTATCTTAGCAATTTTATTATACTGAGTCTGTCTATCTAGTAGTGAAAACTACAGAGTATGTCTTTGGGAATCAATTTAATCCAAACAAGAACTAGAGGTAATATTATGCTCTCATTATAATTATGCAGGCATTCTCATCCCTTTTTTTTACCCCACTTAGTTTTCTTTTCAATTTTATCTTATTTTTAAATTGCCCAGATTTGGCACACTTGTTTTGGCGATGTTTGTAAAATCCTAATAATACTAATAATAATAATAATAATAATAATAATAATATCTTTAAATCTGGTACAAATATCTTTAAAGACAGGTGAATGCTTACTGATGTGTGGAGGGAGGTTTCCCTCTCAAAATCCACAATTTAATTATTTTTTACCAGGAGACAAAAATTCAAATTGGAAATATACTTTCCATGCCATTTCAAAAATAATATCTAATAAAAGTCTATCAGTTGATGCTGCAACAAACAGTATCATACTCCTTAAAGAACAAAGTAAAAAAAAAAAACCTGGTAGATCACAGTGAAGGAATAGGCATCTTGCTGGAAATGTTTGATAACCATTTCATGCCTTAACTACTGTTGCTTATTCTTTGCAGGTGCAGGTGCTCCTGTTATCAGTTAGTTGGTTTATGGCTAAAATGCTTTAGTTTATCCCATTAGGCATGGATAACAACTGTTATCAATTTACAGGCAGGCCTTGACTCAAATTTAAGGCATCTACATGTAGTCATCTGCAGTGGGTGCCTAAGCTGCAGGTATCAAAAAATGAAAATGTAATCAATACCTTTAGTATGAAACCAGCTGGAAGGTATTTTAATCTCGTTTGAGCAATGTGTACTGCTAAGGCAGCCCTCATTTTAGTGAGTGAAAAGTTTCCTCTTGACTTTGAAGGAAGATGAATCATGTCTCCTGTTCTGTTTATAGACCAATGCACAGACCCTTCTATTTGAACACATCTTCTGAGTGCATTGACAGACTTATAACGTAGAGACTGGGATGATATAAACTTACGTTTACATGTTTTAAAAATCAAACATGGAGTGTGTCCTAATTTGAGACATTGTCCCACAAAGTAATGGTAGCCAGGACATACATACATTGCCGTGAGAAAAGTGAGTTAGTCCCTCTCCTGCCCTTTTTTTGCTAGGGACAAATGCAGAGGAACCAGAGCCAACCTGAGAAGACTCGAACACCTGCTTTTGCAGAATATAGGATATGGTTATCCATTCTTCTCTGTCCCTCTCTGATATGGTGCAAAGACAGCATGAGCTGCACCAGCTCTCATCTAGTAGTGCTTTTACTCATTAGCCCTGGGGTAAATAAATGGCTGGATGCTGACTGGAGCATGAAAAAAAGAGGTCTCTCTTGATGTTTAGCATATTAAATCATTACTTTTCAGCTTGAAAATGTTTTCTCTCCCTGCTGATCCTTCCTAATTTTCCAGTTACTCAAGGCAAAAGAGTAAAAACAAAAATAAAAAATGTCATTTGTCTGCTGCAGCAGGAAATTTAAAACCCAGCTTAATGCCGGAGCTGTGGTTCATATCCAAAGTTCTTTGATAATACAGTCTATAACCAAGGGAATTGCTTAATTCTGTACAGTTTGCTCATCCCTGCTCACACCCATAATGAATTCCTGCATAAATTAAACAATAATTATTTGTGTGACATTTCGGACCACGTGTTGTGGCTTTTAGAGTTAAGATTTCCTGATGGAATCCAATCCACGCGTTTAGTTTCTCCTTGTTTACTGTAACAGTTTCCCAAGTTTTTTCACACTGAAGTGCTTGCAATGTGGTTTCATGCATAATAATCAGATCAGGGTAAGGTTACATAACAAGAAAGAACTTCACTTTCATCCTCTCTAGGTAATAGATGAGCAAGTCAGACAGGAAATCAGTCTGCTTTCAAACAGGGTATATTTAAAAATTTATGATGCAACGATATCTTATACTCCCTAGGTTTAGAGGAAAAAGCGTGGTTTGATAAAGTGGCATCCTATACCCAAAGCAAAATGGTAACACAATTGCCAGTGTACAGCATGAAACAGAACCATTGACAATATCAATCCTATTATTAATCATTCTGTTGAGAATGGCTATTTATCAAGTGATGAATCTCCCAGCAACTATGGCTTACATGACTTGAACTTAAGGAGCCCTGAATTATGCTTGAAGGATAAAGGAAACATTAAATTTTCATATAAGTCACATGAGCCTTTGCTTTCCTGGGTCAGGAGAAAAATATGGAACTACCATTAAGGCCATAACGCTTAGGCTTGCTCCTGTTGCAGTAAATCAGGGGAGGAGCAACAGGAGAAGAAAGCAGAAAGGTTCCTCTCAGCTTCCCCTTCAACTGTCTAAACATCAGTGTCCAGAGGAGCAGGCAGCACAATGACTCTTCCTGGAGAAGAGGACCTGGTTGCAGCCTTTCCAAGAGTGGTATTCTTCACCTGTGTTCAGATGGGGTCCTGGCAGAGCTGTTGTAGGGCAGAGGAGAGCTCCCAGGCCGTCCCCCTCTTTTCAGGCGGGCAAGGAGGTGGATTAATAGGCTTGGAACCTAAGCCGCCATCTCAGGACCTGCTCCAAGTTTCCTACAAATCAGAACCAAAGGAGGAGGACTACAGAAGAGGTGCTGGCTGAGACAACCTTCCTGACAGAGGTACTACCTGGAGGTCAGCACCAGTCCTGAAGATTGGAGACTCCTCTATTGCTGATACTACCAAGGAGAGGACTCTCGTGTGTGGGTAGTAGAGTGGGCACTGTTTCCCACTGAGGACGGGCAGTGGGGAAATGCTTTCGATGCTGGCACATCCATTTATGCATCTGGTATTCAGGAGACTCTTTCCACTGGCTTTAATGAAGGAAAGAAGATGCACTGTGCAGTGAGGGAAGTTTGCTCTGCTGGCATTATAACTCTCCATCTGTTCTGCAGGCAGAGTGAAAACTTTGGTGTCAAGAGCAGTGACATCAACATTAAATGTACTTTTTTTCTCTTTTTCAGCAAAAAATAAATAAATGAAAAGAAGCAGAAAGAAGTGGATAAAGTGCATAACTTTCCACAGGCACTTCTCCTCTGAAGAGAGAAAACAGTCTGGGTGGATGCTGAGTTGAAAGAATTCAAGAATGAATATGTCAGTTAACAGTGATTTGGCTTGAATGATACCTTCCCAAAAGAAAGAGGTAACTCATAAAATTTTCCTTCTGGAAGCTCTCAGATTCCAGCTAATTAATTGGAGTGAGGTATCTTTTAAACTAGAGGTGTGCCAAGGCAAATCCAGTTGCTTCTGAAACACTTACTGTTGCCAAGCGTTGCTATTATTACTTTAAAGACCAGCTCCAACATATATCAATGCAAAAATCCTTGGCAGTATAAAGATAATGCAGAAATACAGCAGGTTTTTTATGAAAAATAGTATCTCAATGAAGACAAGAAGGGGAGGGAGCATAGGAAAACAGGTCTTTCTATGAAGCCTTCGAATTTGAAGGCCTTGGAATAAAGTTCTGTGCCCTGCAGGCTCAAAGGCTGGTGAGCAACGCAGCTGGTTTGCCATCTGAACAGTGTACAGTGACCATATCATCCCCCCTGCTTTAAATATATCATTGTACAGGTCTTCAGGGCCCTGCCTCGTAATGGCCATACTTACCTGACTTAGTCTTGGTTCTTCCTGTGTCTTCTTCATTTGGCATGAGACTCCATGGGCTGGGATTTGTTCTCTGGGCATGCCGGACTACTGACTGAGCAGGAGGGAGGTTCATAGGCTTCAAGAGCTGCACTGAGGCTGCGGGATGCTACAAGGAGGGCCAACATCATCTAAGTCTCTTTCCAAGCAAAATGCAAACTGATGTGTTTGACTTTGATCTCTCGTGGCAACTCCCCCAAATGCGCAAGCTGACTTGTGCTTTTTACTTGCTTGTGAAACAAAGTAAATAAAGAAATTCTCCTCAATAACCTTCAGCTTCGTTCCTGATGACAAAGCGGGAATAGGTGGGGTACATTTACACTGTTATACATAAATTAATAAATAAAGATGGACTTCTCATTACAGTTTATTAACTCCACTTAAAAAAGCTGTATAGACAAGGACACTTGCAGTTGCAGCTCATGACAAAACCCTTACAGAGTATCCTGCCAAACCAAACAAAAGCCTATATGGCTGTTTGTTTCTTTTTGTTTTTCACTGCTATTTTAACCTGCAATAAGACCACAGCTTTTCTCATGCTGGGTAGATTGACCTAGATTAACCCTTACCAGGTTTCTAGATCATACAGAAAATGTTCAAATACCAGCGTGATAGCTAACCTTAGAAAAACCTTGATACATAGCTTGTAATTCATGTGTAATACAGCATGAAAGATTGAAGTCAGTGGTAAACAGTTTTGTTTTGAATCTGTATCCCTCATAGGAAAGGAAAACTAAAAAAAAGAGTGTGCAATGACCTAAATAAGCTGTATTTTATCATGCTTAAAAATGAAAAAGCAAAGTGGAACCTCCATGTTTATAGCCCTGAGCCCCACAGAGCCACAGATGGAGGTTGCTACTTTGAATTTTTAAATGAACGTTGTTCCTTAAAAAGTGCAGAGGGATAATAGGTATCAGAAAACTTGCTCAACTATTAATGGTGTCATTCTGTTAGAAAGATGTAGGAAAAAGAGATAATAATGATTATCACAAAGTGGGAGAATAAGGTAGAAAAATAAACTATAATTTCAAAGCCATAAAAGCACTTGGGAGGCAGTTTTTCATCCACCTTTTTTCTATGTCTGACTTTTGCACATCACAGCAGAGATATCTCAATAGAAAGACAGTTTGAAAAGATTGATGAGAGCTAACAGGACCACAGTTTTCTTTTACAAGTGACTGTGCATTTTGATTTAATATTCAGGCTTATTAGATGCAAAAGTATAAAAGTCACAGTTCTGATTCAAGACAGAGACCAGGAAAATGATACTGTAAGGAGTCTGAGACAGGGATTGTAAAGCTGGGGGTGGCTCTGGTCAGTCTCACCACCACCTTCCATGCTCACATTTCTTCCTGAGGTGGCTGCCTTCTTGGGGAACAGCTAAATAGGGTGCCCCAGCTGCTCAACTTAAGTCAGAGTTCACAGGTTAAAACTGGTGCTGATTTACTTTAAAAAACCACTAACTTATAAACTTCAGAGACTCAGCAGCTGCTGCAAGAGCAGATGAACCATTCCTGCAGATTTTCCTTTAAGAAAGGGGTCAGAATGACAACTGGGTCCAGGAAATATCACTACTGTCCTGAGTTAAGCTGTATTCCCTCCTGAAACAGAGGAGGGAAATTTGCCCTTATTCATGGAAGCACCTAAATGTGTGTTTACATTAAGCATGTGCTTAAACTCCATTGATTATAATAGAGTGTAAACGTACATTTAAATATAAGCATATGTGTATGGGACTTCACAGAAGGCATGCAGTTTTGAATCAGAGTCTAAGGTAACTGAGACAGCCAACTCATCCTGAATACAGCTTCACTGAAGTCAGGAATACATTTTTATTCTTACTGATAAAGAGCACCAAATTTGTATGGTGTAAATGCTCCATAAGCTATCCCAATAGCTTATTCCTGCTACGAAATCCAAATCTCTTGATATGGGAAGAGCAGGATGAAGTCTAATATAATACATCCTCTGTATACAATCCCGATAACACAATCCTCTTGAAATCAGGCAAGCACTTTAAGCTTTACTTAATTAGAAAGTTCTTCTGAGTTTGAACATGATCTCAGTGATCCCATGATCAATGAGTTACATTGTGATGGTGAAGTTGCAGTAGATCTTGGCAAAGAGAGGTTAAACCATAACACGTGGCAACAGCTGGTTCAGTCTAGGACCAAAGTCTACGTGGGTCCACACTAATGCAACAGCCATGCTCACAGTCATGTTTGTAAACAGTGTCAAATCCATCAAGGTCCTGTTTAACACTCTGTAACTTCAGGGCAAAAGAAAGTCCTAAAACCTCAAGCACTAGCCCAAGTGACTTATTTTTGCAATACATTCAATAAATATGTAGTATCTTGCAGAACTAGTGCACAAATGCTTTCAACAGGAAACCTCAAGTGTATTGTTATGACAGCAAGATGAAATGCCTACTTTTGTCTATTTGTTAGGGTTGCAAAAGTGAAAGTAGCATAGCTTTGTGCTTCTCTTTCTTCCTCCTTGGGAGACCCCCAGTTTCTTATCTGAATGTATTTAGGCCCATTTTCTGACAAATCCATGGACTCTCACCTATTCCCTAAATTTTCCAAACATTCCTATTTGCTCCTTATTTTTCCCTTAGCATCTCAAAGATTCTTTGGTTCCCTCTGCTTCTGAAGTGCTCATACCGAGTTCTCTTCTTTACTCTGTTTTCCTGGGAGTTATTTATACCTATATTATGGTTTATAACCCTGCAGGCAGTCTCTTCACTCTGCCTAGCAGAATTGCCATCGCAAATTTTGACAGCTTCTCACATATAACCAATATCAATAGCAAAGTCCCTTTGGGATTTTGTGGAGTCTTCTGGAATCAAAGCTCTAGCTGCGGGTCAGAAGGAGACATGCTTTCTGATCTTTGTTCAAATTCCTGGTAGGCTCAGGAATGTAAAGGGGTGATTGTCTATGGTGTGGCACTTACAATGTGAAAAACTTCCTGAGACTCACTCTTTGGGTACACCTGACCAGCAACTGTCTCTCAATTTCTAAAGCTGAGTACATTTAGTCCCACTGTACCAAGCCTTGGTCTTGGGCCTTGATCATCTGCATGATCCCAGTGAAGTTGAATCCCTGTCACAGGGATGTGTGGCTTGAAGGCTGGTGTGAGTGGGGTGGGAGTCCTTGACCGGCTTAAGAGTCAGATCTAAGTATTCAAGCTTGCACCTAGGATGCACTGAAAATAGTAAGGAACTTACTCCTGGGAATGGCTTCCTCATGGTTACCTAAACCACGGGAAGACAAACAGTTGCATTCTTATACCAGTGAGAAATGGTCCTCATATTGTCTTCCCAGACAATGAGGGCAGCCTAGCTTGGTGGTGACAAACACGTGGATTATGGCTGCCAGCAGTCTCCTTGCCCCTTTCAGATCCATGTGCCTGGCCTGATAGGCTTGATTTCATACACAATCATCATCCTATTATGTATGAAAACAGATGTGGGTTTTGCAGTGTTAGAGTTGATGAGCTCCACAGCTCATCTGTTAAAGCAGGAAAAAATGCAATGTAGTATCTCAGCCGCCCAGCAGCTTTGAGACATGACACTGCAGTGTTTTACAAGCATCTTCCGTGCACCACAGCAATTTTCTCATTATTTTCTCACTTGAGTTCCCAGCCTATTGTAACAGCTGGGTTACAGGAGGAATGAATTGGCCCTGAGGTCTCCTGTGACCACTCGTTCTTACATTGCACTTCTGCTCCCTCCCTTTGGGAAGGGAGTTACACTGGCTGCAGCTTTTATTTTCATTCCTATTCAGTCTTTAGCAGTGCCCCTTTGATGCTTCCTGCCATCTCTCTCTTTCTTGCTGTGCTTTGACGGCTTGCTACTGCAGGCACAAGTAAGATCATGCTGTGATGAGCTTCCTCAAAGCAATGTCTTGCTGGTAACAGGTATCTCTGCAGTGGAAGCTGGCAGTGTACTGCTGTAGGGAGACAATATGCTCCTCTCTGTCTTTTCAGATTCATCCCCTCTTGGGACTCACAAGGGCACCCCTCTTGACCAGAAATGTCAAACCACAGTTTGAAGCTGGCAGCAGATAAACTCTGACAGGGTTCAAATCTGCAAACCCTGAGAGCAGTAGCTCGCATTGATACGCTTCCTAAAGGTCTGCATCTGCATTAGGAGTGCTGCTGATCTTTCCCCTTAAAGGTTTAGCATTTAAAAAGGTACCAAGGTGAAACACAGAGAGGGGGGCATTATCCATTTCTGAGCTCCTGAAACTCTTAAAACAAAGCCTAAAAGGGATTATTTTTTTCTCCTGAGAGGTGAAACATTAAAAAAAAAAGATAATAGAGGTTCTAAATGTATATACAGAAAAACAAAATAATTGAGAGAAGGAATGTATATTTCTTAAAAAAAAATAAGAGTAAGGAGCAAATGGTTTCAAGTGCAAGAGGTGACTAGCTCTCAGAGTGAACAGAAAGAACAACACTCAAAGCACACTAGATTGGAGGAAAATTTCTCATGCCTTCTGTTTACTTTCAGGAAAATGTAGTTCCATGCTTAAACTCAGCAAACACCATGAGCTGTAAAAGAGTGAAACATTATTCTGCTCTCTAGGGCTGAGCAATGTCAGGATAGGAAGGTTGCGGGACCAAAGAATAACCAGAAAGGGTACGATTCCTCAGCTGATTGCCAGCTAATGTACTTGAGGGCAGCTCCCATGTTAAATCCTTAGCACAGGGACAAGGAGAAAAAAATAATTACATCCTTCTCTCATAGTATACAAAATAAACTGAATACAGCCAAAGATCCCACCCTCCTCCATGTCTTAGGCTTTACCAGTCGAAAAAAAAGAAGAGAGAGCAGTCCAATAAACTGAATACTGCTAGTATTGTGTGACAGCTGGGCATTTGACAATCTTTGTACATGCGTAAAGCTGGAGTGACAACTGGTTTTGAGGTCAGGCTTGAAATCCTGGGGAGTTTCTGAGCAGACTGAATCATAAGAAAAGTCTTGGAGTTTGTGTTGGTGGTTATTTTTTAGCCAGGCACCCGCACAGCCTGCCAAGGAAGATGCGAGAGCTCCCTCCCAGTTTTGAAAAACAAAATATAGAGAACAGTCTGTTGGAAAACATACAGGTAGGGGCTATGATTTTTATTCCATTAAGAGAGTGAGAAGCAGGAGAAAGAGCCTTGTTTCTGCTAGAATACAATAATTTCTTTTGAGAGAAAAGTGAATATTAGAGGAAGGACTTGAGTAGGCCTGGGTCAAGTGGAAATCTAAGTTCATTCATATTTAATATTCTGAGACATCCTCTATGGGTACAGGTTACATCTTGGCATCTTTTTCTGTGAAGATGCCTACACATGAGTGACCCCCTAAGAGGCAGTGTCCAACCTTCAGGGACTTGAAATAAAAAAGTCATTGGGAAAACTGGTGTCAACGTAGAATTCTACTTCCATTTAGAAAACCAGGGGAATTATGCATGAAGCATTCATCTGACATTAATGAAGCTGTACAAAGGGACATATAAGGGAATGATAACTCCTGAAAATAAATAAATAAAAAAACAAACCAGAAAAAAAATCCTCTACAAAAACAAAAAAGATTTAGACAACTAATATTTTTGAAATTGTTTTGGCTGTTTCTTGTTAAATTATGCCTACATGCAGATGATCTGGGCTATAAAAATAAAATTGTTCTGCTCTGACACCTACCAACGCTCCCACTGTTAGTAATCAGTTCAAGATATTGGCATCCATACGGTTGTGGGGAGGACTGGGGGAGAGTACTGCACTTCAGGTCAGCCTATTGCTGTGAGCTCCCTTTAAAACACTTTCCTGAAGAGCAAACCGAGTTTATACTTAAGACCAAACCATTCCACTGTTAAAAAGATACATGTATTGTAATTAGATATCCTTGGAGACAAGATTGTTTTTAACATGTAATTTTTTAACATGAAAATCCTTTGATGCCCTTGAACATTTCTGCAAAAGGTCCTTTGCAAGGGAGTATTTTAAATGTAAGTGGAGGGATCCATCCAAAGACAGTAGCTGTTCACACACCAGCAACCTATTGTTGCTGCAGATACAGACGTTTTTCCTTTGCACTCTACACTACTGCAATTTTGCTGTAACTATTCAAGCCCCTTACAAAGGAATTAAATTTCATGTGAAAGCAAAGAAAATACTGAAGAAGCTAGTGCAGCATCTTTCTGCTTCCTTTCAACATCTTTATTTTCTTTTAGCTATCTTTTGTTTCCAATTTTTAAGTCTAGCTGAAGAATAGGCAGCGGTGCAGTAAAGGTGTTTCCTTTCTTTCTACACAACATGGTAAGCTTGATGTACTGCTTTATATAAATGTTACAGATTAAACCTGTTCTTAATATTTATAAGAATTTTAAACCTGATGCTAATATAGCACTGCTCTCCTTAAAGATATAACAAAGGACAGTCCTTGAGGCAAAAACTATGAAATAAATATTTTTTGAGATAACACTTTTCTTCACTTTGCATAAATTTAACACTGTGCTCTCTGTACAACATGTGATCTCTTTCCTAACTTTCCATAGACATAAATAGCTCTGCTGAGATGTCATGAAAGTAACAGAAGCTTCGGAAAACACCACGCATTAAAGATGCTGAATTTAATTTTCTGCTTTTGTTTTGGATGGCCTACTTACTCTTCAAAAGCCTTGCCATGTCATGATGCAGAGTGGGGATGAAGGAACTATTAGACTATATTTAGCCACATATTAAACCTCAGCTGTAAACACCCAGCAAATAATATTCATGGAAACCTTGAAGTGTCTGTAAACAAAAACGGCATGATGCAGTCACCTCCATTGAGAAGAAGAGTTTGTATTGTACCTCATGGTCTACCAGTGGTTCTGCCTCCAGGTACTGGGCTGAGATTGCTATTTTACAGGTTGATAAGTATGGAGGGAATGGGTGCCTGCAGGGTGCCTAGAATAGCTGTTCTACAGAAGTCACCTCTTGGACATCCTGTGACTTCTTACCTGAAGCTCTCTTTTATTTTTTAAGGACATTAGAAATTTCTAATGTAAAATGCCTTTGACATGTGATAAATCTTTCACCCAGATGGAAATACAAAGTGTACAGGAAGGGTAATCCTGGAAAAGATAAAAAAATTACATATCATTGGCCAAATTTATTAAAGTCCAGACTCCATGTGTGGTACCAACCATTCTTCCTCCCTCTTCTCCATTTTGCATCTCCAAGTGCGAATAGCCACAGATTCACAGAGTCATAGTAGTTCTTGTAGTTCAGCGGCCTCCCACATTTCCTTGAGTCAGCCCCTCAGCTAGTCAACGGCTGACCTAACCCTAGAGCAACTAAAGCCTGGGGCTCTTTTGGACTTGCGGACTGAGCCTAGACATTGCAACGGTTCACATGCACCTTGTTATCTCGCTAAACCACTTCCAATGCCTTGAGGCAAAGTGCCTTGTACTGCAATCCAGGTTTCAGCTTCTTTAATAGCAGGTAGGGATTTTTTTGAAACGGAAGACACAAGGACTATTTCTTTGCCTTTCCAAGGCTGGATGCAATGTAATACATGTTCAGGTCAATCTCAAGGAGGAGAGCAACTTCCCAATAAATTTTTAATCCATGATCTCTACTTGATTGATTCATCTATACATTTTTCATCCCTTCTCCAAATCCTCTTGCTTTCCTGTCATCCTCTTTCCCTTCATGGCTTAAGTTGCCACTTCACTCTTCATTGTGAAGCAGGTCCAACACTCATTTTCCGGTGTTGCCCAGGGCATGATGTTCCAAACAAACAGACTGCAGGAAGGGAGAGGGAAATGTCATAACATGGACATCTTAATTTTAGTAGCATTGATAAGTTTCTAAATTATGAAGCTTGTAACTTTAAATAAACCCATTCCAGAGTGTATAATCAACATACCATTCATTAAGTATTTTCTTATTTGACTTAGCCTTGTCATCAAACAATTTTCTCAATTCACAAACAAAGTGGAGATGATTCAGCTTATCTGTATAGAAGGAAACAGTGAATTTGGACTGCTGGAACAAAACTTCCTGGTTGGGTTCCTGTCAAAAATAACATAAGAGTAACAAAAAAGCTCAAGAAAAATTCCAAAGGTAATGGGTTCATCCAGGGTCACTACCTTACACTGGCAAAAGTAGCTTAAAACATTTTTGAAAACTTTACCTCGCTGAATTAAGAAAAAAATCCAATAATTCTAAAAATTCCTGCTGAAACATGACATGAAACTACACAACATGCTCAACATGGAACTGCACAGATCTAAATAACTTTAGATCAGGTACTAATGAGCAAAAATAGTAGTATTAGTCTGTAGTGAATAAAATAATTTCTTACTCATCTGGTTTGGAAAAATTGGCTACGGGGGAGAATTGCCACTTGTGGAAGAAATATAATTTTTTAAAGTTTACTTAATGAAATCTACACATTAAAAAAATATTTTGGCCTATCCTGATAGACCAACATTTTTAAAAAGGTTGGTTTTTTTTTAAATGCTATTATAAAGTATCTGTTTAGCTTTTTTAATTCCCTGCCTTTTTTATTTGGCTACAACTGTTAACAAAATGCACTGCAAGTTTGCAATAAGTATTCTTCTTAAAGTCATTTTTTCAGTGATTTATGAATTAATAACATGGAGCTTAAACAGTAGGTATAGAGCTAGATGAAGTACATTTATTTCTGATTTGATGTCGAATTTAATAATTGTAAAAAGTAATTTGAGTCAAAATGAAAAAAAAAAGTGATCATCTTGGGTCCTGGCAAAATAAAAATTCTATCTAAAATACTTTTCTTTTAATCTAAAACTTTTAAAATATATACCACTTCTTACATGCTCCAAAATGTTTTTTCCAGATGCACTAGTTGGTATAAAAAAAATATTTATTCCTTATAAGATTTAACTGCCTATCTCCTTAAATTATTATTGCTAGAAAAAGTATGGATGGAAAATAAAACTTTGTATTTTACAATGTAAGACACGCTTTAAAAAAAAAACAAACCACAAACGTTCTAAATTCAACAAGCATTTGTGATTTATTTTCTCTCTCCCTCACCAAAACCTCAATTTTCCAGTATTTGTCAGCAAATTGCTGGTTCTATTCTAAGTGTTCATCAGCATTAAAATCTGAAGAGCTGCAAATCTTCATGCTTCAGAGAGATACACTTCTGGCTGTGCTCAAAGAGAATTTCCCTTTTGTGTAAAGCACACCATGGCAATGGGCATTGTCAGAATTCGAGCTTCCCTCCCACTCTTTCCTGTGCTAGCTGCTTTCCCAGCTACTGTGCATGAAACCACATTGCAGTTCTTATCATTTCAGGCAGATTATAATTACAGCCTAAGTAAACTGACTTTACAAGTGATAACAACATTTAATTCAGACCATTAATCCACCCCTAACTGTTTCTCAGTTCTACAGAAAAACTCGCAGATGTCTCTAATATTTATAGCACAATCAGTTAGAAGGTGACTACATCAGATTCCCAGGAGAAGTTTCTTCTCAAAAGCCTTCATATTGGGGAGGTGCAGAGAGACTCTCATTTTCACATGTTCCTGTGCAAGCAACAGGTATATCTGTCTGCTCAGCCCTTCACACATTAATATGATTTTCAGCATTAAAATGATTCTGAGAAACTCTTGCCAAAGACTCAAAATTATCCAATTACGCTAAAAACAGGCAGTCACAAAGTGGATAAATACTGCATGACTTACCTCTGTGGATCAGCGATTTTCTTCACATTAGCCGAATCAAATAAATGTGTTTTATATGTATATTTCATACACTCATGAGAGATCTTGGTGGCAGAAAGGACCACACTGAGACATATGAGGGTTCGCTGTAAACTTCACAGATCACCTCACCATGACACATGGCCAAACCCCCCCCCCCCACCCTGCATTCCCTTATTCCTGATTCCCTTCCCATGAGTACATTTCCCACTAAGAAAAGGGGATTTTTTTATGTTTAGAGTGTGAGGACAGCAGAGAGTGATTTTGGGGAGGAACAACTAAGGTCAAATAACAGCATGTGTATAGAAAAGCTAAGAAAAATATTTCTCCATGCAGTGTCACACATGGCAGCTACTTGTCCTCAATTTGTCATCACTCTGTAAACATTCAGTGAGCAAATATCCTTTTTACGTTCTGCTCTCTGCTCTCTACTCTCCTCACAGTGCTCCTCTCAGAGTTTATCATCGCCCCCATTTTTCGAAGTAACTTCAGCTCTCTGGATATCCCATGGAAAGGAAATTCCTTCTGCCTCACAGCCTTAATGCAACCTCCGCATCTTTCCTCTCATTGCACTCCCAATTTCCAACACACTTCTGGGTCTTGTGCTATCCCAGAGAGTTACAACAGTCCCAGGGTCCTGGTTAGGGACATGTCGCCCTCTCTGTCACCTCTCTGTAGGCAATTGTTGGCCTCTGAGGAATTGCATTTCTATCTGGGCTGTAGTGCTCCATCTGGGGTGGCTGTTTGCCCTTCTGCATGCAGAAACAAGCTCAGCTGATGAGGGTAGATACTTGTTGCTCTGCAAAGGTAGTAGTCATAAATGACTGCCTTCACTTGATATGGGATCATGAAAGGGGGAGAGGATGAAAGGCAAGTTTTCCAATGCATTTGAGGAAGCTTTTCCCACGCTGTATTTATTTTTAGCAAATATTGGTGTCAAAATCACCAGTGTTATTCTGGCAAGGGAAGCCATCCATTCTGCCTTTCCTTCAGGGTTGTTGAGAAATATTGGAAGGAGTTCATTAATCAACGATCTACCAGCTCTAGGATTAATCAAGGACTAAGGGATTTATGGGGCAAGGGAAGGAAGAGAGCCATGTCCTATTTTCACCACCCTATGCAACATATGCAATCCAGGCCATGCAATGTGATGATGATCATGTATCTGCTCAGTCTTCTCCATTTCAGTGTGCTGCATCTGGCCTGCTCCAAGACCTTGTGTCACGCCCCACCTGCGGGAAGGGGAGAGTGACTAAGATCCGCAAATCCCCTCGGTGTGGATTAAGGTGAAATAGCACTCAAGGTCCACGAAACAAACTCCAACTTTAATGGCACAAACACTTCTATAAGCATCAACCCTCTATGTCTTAATATATATCACAAGCTAAGCAGCTTTGTGGTGAGTTGAGGTAGGCCTTGTATTACTTAACAACATCAAAAACGGAGAGCAAGAAGGAGAAGGAAAAAGAGAGAGAGCTGAGCAGCAGAAAAGAAGTAGAGAGAGAGAGACAAAGAAATCACCAGTCCTGGATCCAGCGTCGGACCTGCCAACGGGGGGGGGTCGGTGCGGAGAGAGAGTGCCCCCGGGGGCTCACGTGCGCCCCTATTTATTGGCTCCAGCCCAAGGTTTCTAGAGTCTTCTCTCACCCCAGCTCCAGGAGTGGTTGAGACATTAGTCAGTCAAGGAGAGTGACACCGGGCCCCTCCCCGTGGCTGGCTTCTGGAGCTTTTCCTGGGGCATTGTCTGTGCTTACAGCACAGACACGTGGGCCTCGTCCCTTACACCTTGCTTCTCAGTGACTCCAAGAAGATGATTTGATAGACCACCCTCCAGTCACCAGTCTGCAAACTTAGGTTTTGTGCCTTCTTCCTGATTTTTTTCTCTTAGCATTAAGGATCTATAATAGGGACATTTGGAATACCCCAGCATACAGCACTGCAGAACATGGCTACAGTTCCTCCAGAGGGCTGTGAAGCTCTGTCACAGCTGGCATTTCTCTGGAGAAAGCAATAATGTCTGCTACATGCAATCTGAAACAAGTCGCACGCTTGGATGTATGGTATCCCTGGGTCACTGAGAAAATGTGTGTGGAGGTTCTTTGCCCTTTGGAAAAATCAAAATGGAAAATCCCCATGTACATAAAATTCCTGCCAATTAATGGCCATTTTTCTCTCCCAGTACCAAGGTCTCTGCCTGACTGTGTAGAGCTAAGGACAAGAGATCAAAGTACAAAGTTTAAAATGTTAAATTTTAGATGTTAATTTTTTTCATGTCATATTACTTATCTTTCAGGCAAGCTGCTGTGCTGAGTCTGCTAAGAAGAGCATGAAGACACATGAAAGAATCTGGACTTTCAATTTTTTTTTTTTTTTTTTTGTATGTGTGTACGTATGTATATAGGTTTCAGTGTACATAACAATCTTTTAACTGTCGTCCTTGGACTAAGAGCAAGGCTCTATCTCTACTATGAGCATCTGCTGGTACTGGTTTGGTATGAAAAAGCATGAGATAATCACAGCCTCACCCCAGAGAGACTTCCTGTCCAGCCCTGTGGGCTAGCACAGCTGTGAGGTAGAGCAGATGATTGTGTCAGTCCAGTTTATACCACAGGAGATGCAGCCCACCTCAAATAGCAGAGAATTCCTTTCTAACAACAGATGTTGCACCTCCAAGAGATGCTATGCTGAACCACAGTCCTTGCAGGAGCTCTCTAGGATGACAGTCCTTTAGAGAAAAATCCAGTTTCTCCTGTTCGGGGTGGGTTTTTTTGCAAGGATATGTAAAATGTTTAATGAAGGGAAGAGAGAAAAAGAGTAATTGAAACACACATGAGGAGCACCAAGAAGGACTTTCAAAGAGCTAAAAATACTATTGCCTTTATCAGAAACCCCTGTACTGACTAGAAAGTGCTCGCTTCCCAGTTGAGGAGATTTCACACAGACCTGTGGTATTAGAGAATGGCAATCACTATTTATCAGCAGTTTAATTACCATTGGGCATTTATATGCAAATCATAGAATCATAGAATTGTTTGGGTTGGAAGGGACCTCTAAAGGTCATCTAGTCCAACCACCCTGCTGTGGGCAGGGGCATCTTCAACTATATTAGGTTGCGCAGAGCCCTGTCCAACCTGACCTTGAATCATAGAATCATTAAGGTTGGAGAAGACCTCTAAGACCATCGAGTCCAACTGTCAACTCAACACCACCATGCCCACTAAACCATGTCCCTAAGCGCCTCATCTACACGTCTTTTAAATACTTCCAGGGATGGTGACTCAAATGTTTCCAGGGATGGGGCTTCCACCACCTCTCTGGGCAACCTCTGCCAGTGCTTCACCACCCTCAGCGTAAAAAATTTCTTCCTTCTATCTAGTCCAAATCTACCCTCTTTTAGTTTAAAGCCATTCCCCCTTGTCCTGTTGCAACAGGCCCTGCTAAAAAGTTTGTCCCCATCTTTCTTATAAGCCCCCTTGAAGTATTGAAAGGCCACAATAAGGTGTCCCTGGAGCCTTCTCTTCTGTAGGCTGAACAACCCCAACTCTCTCAGCCTGTCCTCATAGGAGAGGTGTTCCATCCCCCTGATCATTTTCGTGGCCCTCCTCTGGACCAGCTCCAACAGGTCCGTGTCTTTCTTATGCTGAGGGCTCCAGAGCTGGACGCAGGACTCCAGGTGGGGTCTCACCAGAGCAGAGTAGAGGGGCAGAATCCCCTCCCTCGACCTGCTGGCCACGCTTCTTGTGATGCAGCCCAGGACACGATTGGCCTTCTGGGCTGCGAGCGCACATTGCTGGCTCATGGCCAGCTTTTCATCCACCAGTACCCCCAAGTCCTTCTCGGCAGGGCTGCTCTCAAGCCCTTCATCCCCCAGCCTGTAGTGATATTGGGGGTTGCCCCGACCCAGGTGCAGGAGCTTGCACTTGGCCTTGTTAAACCTCATGAGGTTCGCATGGACCCAATTCTTGAGCTTGTTCAGTGCAGTTCATTGCAGACCAGGGAGGACCAACATATGGGGAAGAATGAGTTAAATAAAAACATGCCATTGAGTAACAGACTGCCATAGGGTTGACTAGTGAAAGCTCACAATCATAATTCTTCCAAGGCAAGACAGGTAAAGTAGATTTTTACTGGATCAACAATTACTGTAAAAGACATTAAAGGTCAAAATGGATAAATATCAAGTCATACAAAGCCCATCTTTAGCTAACAGCAATTTGGAAGATTGTGCTGTTTTAATAACGACCCATTGTACAAAAGCTGCTGGAAATGCATCACAGAGTTAATGTAGAAATCATATGTTGAAGATGTGTCTTCCTAGCTATTAACAATACCACAACAAGTATCCTCCTCTATCATATCAGTGGTTTTTAAATGCTCTTCATAAATATTTCTGGAGTTGGTTGAATTAGACTTCTAATGATTTCTCCATTAAATGTGGTCTGATCAATTTTTATGGTATCGCCTGAGGAATGAAATCAAACAAATGTCATGCTGCACTTGTGTTTCCTTTATGGATTTTTGAGGCATTCCTTTAAAAATATTTTTTTGTTTGACAGCAGAGACATCTATTTGACAGCTTGCTTTACAAAATTAGAGTAGCTTTCAAGCAAGGTAGTTATGCTGGGTGATCTGTGTACTGCTTCACTATTATTTGAGGTTTCAGATCACATCCCAGTCACATGGGGCGATTTGTCATTATCTCTGCTAATGACTATGTGAATCTGGATCAAACTGAGTAGCTGATAAATAAACATGTTGACTTCTGGCAAACTACTGACAAAGAACATGATTTTAATATTTGTCATTAAAAAGTGACACAGCTTCCTAAATGCTACAACACGGAACTGTGGAAGATGAGACATATCACTTATCACAGGTATAATTTTAAACTTAATTTGTGAGCAGAGGACATGCGAACTACCAGTGAGTCAGGCTAAAGGTCCTCCAGACCAGTATCATGTTTCTTAGCCTGGTGAGTAGTTGCTGCTTAGAGAAATGCCACAGCCACTGTTAAAGTTAATTGGGATAGCTGAATATCATATGTTCATCTATTAAATGAGATATCAAAGGTCATTTTAGTTGAAAAATGAAGGGATTTTCTAAGCTATACTGTAAAAAAAGTTCAGGAAATGTAGGGCTGAGATGAAGAGGAAAATACACTGAGCCTAGCTAAAAGCACCTCATTAAAGCCCTGTTTCATTAGCACAGCTTGTTAAATCAGTAACTTAAGGCTTAACGAAGGTCTATCCACTGCAGCAGCTGTGGTCCTGCGGGGTTCTAGGTAGAACATCAATTGAATTATACTGACAAACAGCAGAGACGGGTCTAACAGCTTCCTCATTGAGGTAACAGATACTTTCGCTGGTACGCACTGAAAAGATAGCAGGTTGTGCAGGCAACATTTTTCAAGTCTTGCAAAACCACTGAAAATGGTCAGGTTTCAGCACACCTGAACAATAGCTCTGATTAATTATCATCTATGCTGAAATAAAAATAATTGGTTAACTACCTTGTAATGGGAGCCTGTGGTGAGCTTGCAGAAGACTTATCCTCTCCCCTCTTTTGAAATGGCTTTCCTTGTGTTTAATAAAAGATACTAAATGGCCTTTTTGATTTTACATTATAGTTGTGAGTAAGACTTTAACTTATATCAATTTTCTGTAGATTCAGGGAATAAGAAGTTAGAGGAGATCATCATAAGCTTTTTATCTTATCCCACCTGAGCTCTTGCACCAATCCCCTAGCTTTCTGCTAGTTGAAAGCATATTGTTTAAGAATCATTTATGTTTTATTTTAAAGGCATCAAGCAAACTGGAAGATGAAAAATCAGTGGTGTCAGCTGTATGCCTTCTATCACATCTACATGATACCTGAGCGCTTTTTAGCATTGAAGGGACAAATTCTTTATCAAAAAAATAAGTGTAGCCCATTGAAGTACATGGAATTGCATCAATTTGCAAAACTGAAAAATGTAATGTTTTATGACCACTCGCTTTAAAGCACACATTACCTGTATGACTTCAGTGACTGTGAACCATTTGACACAGAGGTAGAACTAATCCAAAACTTGTGCAATGTAAGGCTTCGGAAAATATGTCCAAAGTGAGACAGCTTTAACACAGCATCTGGTGCTGAAATTGCTTTTACCAGGCAGGAAGCCAGTTGTTTCAGAGGATCCCAAGAATCTTGGATTGAGACCTGTCCCCCCTCAAGCCCCCTGAAGTTAACCAAAAATCCTAAGAAAAGGATTGGAGTGAGCCATGCCCACCAGGACTGAGCATATAACTAACTCCAGGCTTTAGAGAACTGGGCACCTAAACCAGATTGTCCTGAGAAATTCTGATGTCATTTCCTTCTTCCGCATGGTTAAACAATCACCAGTCTCACGGAGGATCCAGCCTCATATTCCTCTTCCATCTGTGGACATTCATTCCCATCTTTGCCATAAGACTCCATGGCCTAGTAAGAGAGAAAGGACCTGAAGGGGAACTCTGGACCCTGGCGAAAGAGGCTCTGAAGTTCTCCCATTTAAGCTGTTTCACTTTGATCAGATTCCCTAAATATTTATTGGACCACCAAGAGATAAAGCTCATGAGAATGGTTCTGCAAATGCAGAGGCTGAGTCACCTCTTGGGAAGAGAAAGAAACTGAATGCTAATGCTTGCTGCAATTAATAGCAACCACTACTACTACTACTCAACTATTATTCAACTAGTCCTTAAAAAGGGAATGAGCTCTAACAGGAGAGACGGAGATTATAGAGGCTTACCCCACATACACTTTCTTCCAGTTGGGGTTTAGGTTCTTTCCTAAGTGTTAGAGATCTCATAGGCAGAGGGCAGAGATGATGTTGAATCTCCCAAGTCTGGTGTTTGTTCTAATCAATAGACTATAGTTTAAAATGTTCTCTACAACAAGCCTGCTCACCCCCTAAAATGCCTTTGAAGATGGGTCTCAAAGGTAACAGAGTTGGTGGTATAATAATGTCTTGATTGAGAACTTAAACAAAGAACAATGATGAGATAGACACTGGTTATTCACAATGGGCAAATGATGTCTGATCCTGGGCTACTACCAAAAAATGAGATTTTCAGGTCCTTCAGAATTTGGTTAGCCACTGAGGAGCTGCTTAGCCTAAGTTCTATGATGGCAATTATGCAGCAGTTAAACACCTATCTCCTTCCATGGATTGAGCTCTAAAATAATAAAAAAATAATAACAAACCCCCCTTTATTTAAGGTTTCTCACTCAGTTGGATGCCTCTGAGATTTTTATCCCTGAAATTTGAGTTCAGTGGGCCCTAGTCTCAGATCATCACAAATATCTTTTGTGCCTAAGGGTTTCCTCTATTGCTAAAAGAAATGACTGTATTTCAACATTAGCCTACATTTGTTCCAAGATCCAGCTGTTCATGTTTTATCATTTTCCATATAAATCCTATTTCTCATGAATATACACATTCTGCCTTGTTACAGACCTAAGCTGAAGTTAACTACAGTGACTGGCATTGCCATAAGTTAAAAAAGCAAAAAACAAACAACAACAAACAAATCCCACAATGCTATGAAGAGTTAAAGTATTTAACACAAGATTCACTCAACCCAAAAAGTCTGCATTCCCAAATCTCTAGCATCCTTTTACATACTTCATAGCCAGACTGGGTCTCCATATGTTCAGAATAATCCAACTCATGGTGAGACTAATCTCCTGAAAACCAAGTCATTAAATTAACGTCAGTGATTTTATATGCCTGACTTGGGGAAAAAACTCATGGGGGAATGACAGGTTCTACGTGCTACAGTGCTGCAACATCACTGCCATTGAACTGACCCCTATACATAGTTTGAACTCCAATGGTGAAGTTGGCAATGTAATTTCAGATTTATTGAGTCACAGAGCAACATGTCTGTATCTGCCCTGTCAGGACAGCTTTTGCTGATGCCTATTGGCAAAGGATGCCTTCAGAAGAGAAATCTTTTGGCCAGGATTCTATTTCCGCAAGCTATCTTATTGTTAGAATATTCAGCAGTCAAATAGAACATCCCTCAAATGAGTGATTGCAACAGCAGTACCACACAGAAGTATTTGGAGGTTAGAAAGGATGTGATATTGAACACAAGCCAATGCTGCAATGCTGTCACAAAAAGGCAAAACCTGCACTGGGTTGAATTCATGGAAGCACAATATATTAAAAATATTCAGTAGGTTTTCCACTGTTCTTGGCTTGGGTTAGGTCTCAGTGGCAGTGATTTATTGCTTTTGGTTCTGGTGTTACTGACAAAACTAATTGCTGGTGTCATGACACTGATTTAGTATTTGTACTGCTTTAGAAATAGGTGTCACTCTCGTGAACCATGACCCTCTTGTTCTAGGTGCTTTACCACCATGGGACGGAAGTATGGTCTGTGCCCAAAGAGCTTCCAGTGGAAAGCAAGAGATGCAGACAGATGGGAGAGCAGAAGGAGCCAATGCATCAACACCGGCCTCTGCGGTCGGTCCTGGTCTCAGCACAACTGCAGCCCAGCAGCGCCAAGCTTGTCATATGTACCAGAGGAATTTTAAGATGGGATTTGAAGAAGGGCAATCAAATGGCTTTGGGAATTTTGAGAGGGAGACACTCCTAAATGAACACGGGGCCTGGATAGCTCACATCTGTCATGGGTAGGAGGGAGCTGCCATTTTGGTAGAGCACAGGCAAGGTCTGGGCTGTGAAGGACCTTGAAAATGAAAAAAGAAGGTATTCCTGATGCAATGGAGAGGGGGAAACTCAAAAAGAGAACCAGGGAGGACAATGTCATGGTCAAAAATGCCACAATAGGAAAATAATTTTACAGAAGTATTTTGAATTGGTACAGGAGAATGTGAATAGATAAGAATAGAGACATGACTAAAATGGATAAGGGAATGCAGTGTAAGGGGACTAAAGCATGGATTAGCTTGTTCCAGGCAATAGAGAAAGGAAAAACGGGGTAGTTCCTGGACCATGTTGTCTCTTTGGTTCAGTTCCGGCTGTCATAGAGGAGTCTTGTGCAGTCTTGGGTAGACCACTTAATCTGCCTGTGCCTCAGCTCCTTCCCTGTAAGAGACAGATAATAACATTTGTTGTTGTTGTTAGGAGATATTCCTTTTTGACAAAGAATGTTCTGACCATGGTTTATTCCTCACTTAGTATGACCTTTTATCAAATTGGGACTTAAACTGCAGCACTAAGTAATAATATCTTTAAAGAGATATTAACAAATCTAAAGCAGTTTGTGAAAAAGCAGAAGATACTAAGCAGAGAAAACAGGAAGGAGCCACTTTGAGAACTGAACTTTGTCCCCAGGTTTAGCATGATCTCCGTAAGGAAGCCACTGGCACAAATGCAGTACCAGGACCACATCAGGCTGTTATTCATAACATGGATGTCCCAGCAGTGAAGCACAGACACCCAAGTGGATGCTGTCTGCCATTAATGCTGCAATGCGTGAGAGGCTTCCCAACTGTTTTGTTGGTTTATCAGTTTATTCTTTGGTTTGTTACAGGGCATTCAGGAGGAAAGGGGTTTTTGACTTCCATCCTGGCTGGATAACATAGAGAAATGTATACTGACTGCAAGCCAAAAGGGCTGGTGTGGGAAAATTCAGAGAACTGGATATGTTTATAGATAAGGAACAAATTATTCAGTTTCTTGACATCTTCCTTCTCTCTGCCTCATTAACTTACATTGTTTAGTTAAGAAAAGAACAGTTTCTGCTTATCTGAACTTGAACACAAAGATCCACTCTGTGTCCAGCAGATCACAGGGTTTTGCTACTTGATTCCTATTACGGATTGTATTTGAGTTTATTGAAAATTTGTATTTGGGTTTGTTGAAACATTCCCTTTGCAAAATGCGTAGTATCTAGGCAAATTGGACTTAAATTGCTAGCCTGTACCCTTTAGCAGAGTACAGCTCTGGCCTTTCTTTGGGAAGTGAAATATTGAGCATATAGAAATACAATCTGTGTTAAACAACAACAATAACAACAAACCTAAAAGTCCTTTAATAAAGTGTCCATACTTCAGGGTATTAAAAAAAAAAGTCATATTAGAAAAGGGCATTCCCTTCCCTCTTTTCCCCTTCCCTGAAAGCACCATTATAACGAGGGAAAAGAGGACAGGTTCGTACCATGAAAACCGATGTTTCATGTAACAAAAAAGTCAATATCTCTGCAAAAGTGCTTCTAAAAACTGCATACAAGGAGACACTGTAGTAACAAAGGAAAGACAAAAATGAAGGCCCCTCACTACAAGAAGGACGTCGAGGTGCTGGAGCGTGTCCAGAGAAGGGCAACGAAGCTGGTGAGGGGTCTGGAGAACAAGTCTTCTGAGGAGCGGCTGAGGGAACTGGGGTTGTTTAGCCTGCAGAAAAGGAGGCTGAGGGGAGACCTTATCACTCTCTACAATTACCTGAAAGGAGGTTGTAGCGAGGTGGGTGTTGGTCTCTTCTCCCAAGTAACAAGCGATAGGACGAGAGGAAATGGCCTCAAGTTGCGGCAGGGGAGGTTTAGATTGGACGTGAGGAAAAATTTCTTTACTGAAAGAGTGGTTGGAACAGGCTGCCCAGAGAAGTGGTTGAGTCCCCATCCCTGGAGGTATTTGAAAGACGTGTAGATGAGGTGCTTAGGGACATGGTTTAGTGGGCCTGGTGGTGTTGGGTTGACGGTTGGACTTGATGATCTTAGAGGTCTTTTCCAACCTTAATGGTTCTATGATTCTATGAAATCAATCTGGAAAAAAAAACTTGTTTTTCTTATTGTGATGAGAACATGATTTGTGTTGAAAAATTAAATTCCAGTGAAGAGTCCACATTACATCTTCTCATTCATGTGTGAGCACTGAGAAAGTATAGCCAAGTCATGAGAAAGCTTCAAGCAAAAGTGCCCAGGAAGACATTAATACAATAGCTGTTAGAAAAGAATGATGAATATTTGTATATGTTTCAGCTGTAAACGTATCCCATTGCTGTCTCAGAGGAAATCTTCACAAATCAAATTACCACAGCAAAGGCTGTGGTTAAAGTTTGTATAGTATAAACTCCAATTTTTTGAAAGCATGTGATTGATTTACTTCATATCATAAATCTGATCAGCTGGTAGGATGATTAATCAGACATGCTGGTCCCCTCTCTCAGATCATTCCTTGTTTATCGATTATAGCGTGGCTTTTTCTTCCCTACAGTTAAAGCTCACTGGTTTTCACTTAAAATGATCAGATTAGACCTGAAATGTTTACTGTGTGTAAGCTAATTCTAGTCACTTGAAACTTCATGTAGCATATATTCTGGCTAAATCTGATTAGAATGGACAATTGACTTCTGATTTACGCTCACTTCAAGGGACAGTGTAGAAGCTGCCGATATGTAATTAGACGAAGCGCATGGAGTCCCCTGTGCGGGAGGAGGTGGGAGCTCCTGGCCAGTCTGCCACTTACCATTACCCAAACCAACAGATGATGTCACTGAAACAAGAGCTGAAGTGAAAAGGCAGAGACCGAAAGTGCCCAGTCTCTGAGTGCTATAAATGACCTTGAGATATCTCCTGCAATTGTCAGATTCTGGCTGTATTCTCAAGCAAGAACCCACTATGATGCTTTTCTTAGTCATGAAATACTATTTTTGAAATACTGTCCTTGTACTATAAGACTTCACAGGATAAATAAAATTTGTGGTAGGCAGATCTATTTGTATTTACAGGAGGTGTTGAGCTCCTTCTGGATTCTGGACCATTTCTGGTTGTTTGTGGCTCCTTCTTTCTGCTCTGCTGTTCAAGGTCTTCAGAGAGCTCTTAGTCACAACAAAACACGAGTGTCTATTTTCTTCTCATCTGCCTTGACCCCTCAGACACTTCACGCAGTCAGCCACATTATTCCTTAAAAACAGACTTTTTCTGATTTCTGAGAGACTTACAGACTCTCTGTAAGTGGGTAGCCTGTAACTCCAGGTTCCTCCTTCCTCTTTTCTGCTTATGCTTTTACTCTTTCTGTGTTGTAGATTCTACTATTTTATTTTTCTACTTTCTCACTTCTATGGAGTCCTCAGGAGCTCAGACTCTAGACTGGTCCTGATTTTACTCAACCAGTTCTGACTACTGCCCACAAGTATGCTTCTCAATCACTGGCATGTCTCTTCCACCAACCTTCACCTGTGGTACTTCTCCCCACACTAGCAACTAAATGTACCTAAAGCAAGACGGGTTGCTTTGGCTTCTTACCTAAGCCATCCTTTCCACGTGCACTGCAGAAAGGGTACTAGTCTAGATTTCATCCCTGACCTCCTGATTGCTGCCCTACTCTTAAATCTGATCTCTGATATGCTGTTGGCTTTTTATAGGCATCACACCTATTTTCTTGAGTCCCTTCACAATCCCTCTGTGAGTCACTGACATCAAATGGAGGTTATCTCTGCATCTTTACCTGTACAAAAATAGTTGCACTTGCCCTTGTACATTTTCATGCCCTCCCTCTTCCCAGGTCTCTCCTGTTCCCACCACTCTCCTACAGAACTCCTTATATGCTTTTCAGCAAGACTCTTTATGTCTAACCTACAACTCAGGAATAATCTCTAAAGTCCATCCCTCTTTCAAGTCCCTCTTCAAAGTCTCTTCAAGAATGCACTCCACCTGTGCTTTCTGTAACAAATTACCAGGACTGGCTAGAAGACAAAGATCTTCGGATATTTGTATCTCTCTCATTCTATATATCTGACATTAATTTACTAAATTCCTAGTAGATAAATGTAAAGACGATCAGTCTAAGCATACAGCCTTCCTCCTGCTCCATTGTTTACTCTTACCTGTGCCTTTCTATTGACTGTGACACCTACTTGTTGCTTTTTTTATAAATAAGACATAGCTAATAAGGAAAATGTATGGCACTTCGCACTGAGGAATGATTTGCACTGGAAGATCTCAGATCTCCTGCAACATAAACAGTGGACAAACCATAATAAATGGAGTATGAATTACATTTTTTTAAAAAAATGTCTGGCTTTTTGACACATCCCTATAGATGTGAACCCTGAGAAGAGCTGATTTTCACATTACATAGACAACTTAGGATCTCATGGAACTATCTCATAACACAGCAGGATTAGGCCAAAAAATATTTCAATAAGACAAAAAAGAGGAGGAAGTGACCACTTTGATCAATGTAAGGAAATTAACTGACCTTGCAGTTTCCCGAAGAAGAGATTATTTTTATTATTTATTTATGCAACAGAACTGAATTCCTTTTCTCTCATTAAATACTACTAATTTATCAACCAGTAGGAATATAATGTGTCCTTCTACAAGAGTACTGGAGTCTATTTTCTAGCCCCAGAATAACAACAAATCTTGCAAGTGCTTTAAAAATGGATCAGCACAGATATTCTTCTGCAAGAATAGATGTAAATTTTAATTTAGGGCAGCATTTTTTTATGTTGTATTATTACACCATTTCAGAGTAATTTTGGTGTTTTATGTAGTGTTTAAAGTTCTACAGTTGTAACTTCTAAAGAAAAAAGAAACCAATAAAAGCCACAGCAATTCCATGCCCTATCATCAGCTGTGATTTTTTTTAAACCTGCTATTAGATGTCCAAGAAAAAAATAGGATCATGGAGGTAAATTTAATCAAAATAATTGGAAAAACAAAAGTGAGAAAACTAGGGGAAACAATAAAGAGAAAATTATGTTTCTTAATTATAATAGGAAACTTCCTATCAATGTGTCTCTCTTCTAACTTGCAAAGGTAATAATCAGAGCATATGAAAATAGCCTGGTCATTTTGTCATGATCATTTTCTTTATATTGGGTAGTCAACAGCAAGTTTGAAGTTCTGAAGAAAAGTTATATATCAGTGGGCAGAACATGTTAATTGCTGCCCCCGCCCAAACACACACACATTCATCCAGTTCACGAAGAATGAAGACCTGCAGTTCCCAGGCACAAAGATGTCTCATCCATGCTCCTAAAGAAGTCGGTGACCACCTCTTCAGCTATGCTTTCCGGAACTGAGGAGTGTACTAGGGAGTATCTTCGTCTATAAGATCTGGCCTGAGTTTAACAGCTTTACCAGACACGTCTTTTATAGATTAGCTATGCATGGTCCAACTGAGTATATCATCTAACACAGAGCCCTGGAAAGTCCTACCAGTATAATATTTGTGCTGAAGACAATTTCCGTATTGGACATTTTGCAAGACTATGCTAAAAAAAAAAGGACCAATTACCTTAAAACCATATGGCCATAGATTGCCTCAGAGACAGGGTGGGATTCACATAATTTACTTAGATATGTCCTTGTGAACAAGTTACCATGGGCTCCCATGCTAGTCAAAGAAGTTTAGAACATGGTTCATTGCTTCTTAAAATTGATGTTGACATTTGGTCTAGTGAACCATGCTCTAAAAGCCATGGACTATCAACTAGATCTCCACTGAATATGCAACCAGCTTCAACATAGATGTTGACATCACTGACAGCTGAACTTAGGTGAGGTGGAACCCACCATAGGAATGGGATTCTGTTGCCGAAACAAAGGTGCTGATAGCACTTATTTGAGATGTATCAGACCACCCCAGACATCTCATTCAGGTAACTGGTATGGAACAGGACTCTTGAGAGACCCAGATCCTTACGGAATTTCAGACAGAGATCAGGCAGGATATCCTAAGGCATTGTACCTGGAAATCCTTATTAACTGGAGTCCAACTCACTTATGGACCTGGTATTGGAAACTCAACAGAACTGTCTATGTGAGGAGAGACAGCACTTCTAAGAACTGTAGAGAGCAGAAATATAAAGTAAAAGAAGTTTTTAATAATAGCCACTTTTACATCTGTGAAAGAGCTTGAAGACTTCTAAGGTGGCAGGTTGCTCTGAGTAAAAAGACAATAAAATAGAGATGCCCTATACATAAGGAGTAGCACATGGCTGTAACTCAAGAGAGAGGTGAAGAAGTAGAAGCAGCAATTTAGAGGAAGGTGCTAATATTTTGTATCAATTCTTCAATTTTTTTGCATGCTATTGACCTCTGGTGATTTTCCTCTGCTTTGAGACTTTGTTCCCTAGCTTCAAGTGTTCATTTTATGGTTGGTTATAGATTAAATGCTTTTTATTTGCTCACTTATATGCCAAAGCCTCTGTTTTAAAAAGCAATATTTTCTTTTGCTTATATATAGAACACATTTTCTCAGTGAAATTTTCCTGCAAGTCAATGGCGCTTATATCGGAGGGAAAATAACAGTTCCACAGTGCTTCAACCAAGATTGTGTATTATGAAAATGTAAGAGAGAGCAGAAAGAGATTATAAAGCTTGCAATAAAGATAGCATATGATTTGTCTTTTATAATAAATAGTTTGATCTTTTTTCTTTCTTTGTTGCCATGGTATTTTTTGTGATTTTATTTATAAGTGCTTTATGTAGAATCCATAGTCAGTAGATTTTTCTCAGGTTAGGAATATTTTTTTTAATCTCTACATATTGCCAAAGTCTCCTCCTGTACCTAAATTTCAAGTTCAGGTGTCATTCAGGATACTCACATCGGAGATTTTCAGAACTATTGATAGTTGGTAACACATCAGATTTTATCAAAAATCATTGTCTTCAGCACAGATCTTCATGTTGTTGCACTCTGTCTTTTAAAAGCATATGAACAATGAAGTATTGTCCTCTTCAAACTCTCCCAAAAAATCAGTGAAAGAGCTTACTGGAATCCTCAACAGGAAGTTACCAAAGTTGTCCGGATAATATCCATGCATTTTCCTGCTCCTTTTCTTACTTACCAAAAATATCAAAATTTCATGGCCCAGAAAATAAGGAAGCCCAGATCTATACATAAATAATTAGACCACTTCACTGCACTATAAAAATACTCATTCCTAAAAGTGTGGAATGGCACCAAAACAAAAGATAAGAAATTAGCACTGAAGTATCCAGTAGCCTTGTGGTTTGGCTCCTTGCCTGGAGTGTGGGTTCAAAGAGCTCTGTAGAATAAAAGACTGAATCCACACCTCCCGCATCATAAATCAGTGCCATGACCACACTAGAAAGCAGACACTGGCTGGGCTGCAGGTGTTTCTTCTCTAACATCTCAGCTGTGCTCAGAAGAAAAAGCCTTTGAAAATCCTACTTCAGGGCTTCCTCTATAGCTAAGGACCTGAGCAGCAGGTGAATGTCAACAGGCAGAAATTAGATGCTTTGGGGATTATACAAGAGATGAATGTGGTCCTGAATGCTTAAAAAGATAGGCTGGTGTTTTAAGAACACCTAGGCTTCAGTGGCCTATAAGGCTAGCACGGTTTAGGCAGACTGGATTTGAAAGACAGCAGTATGCAAAGGGGTGATGAGATTAACATTGGTTCCAGCCAAAATTGTTACCCTGGAGGAGGCACTCACTCACAGACAGTGGCAGGCTGAAACCAAAGAGAGGCTGCTGCTTTGATTCTGCAATTGTGTCAGGGTATCAGAGTTGCCTGCCATCACTCTAGCTGCACAGAGAGCTCCAAGGATCTGCTCCTCCCCAGTTCCCAGGGGACACAAAATCACAGGAACATAGAGGAAGTCACTCCCCAGGGTGGTCAGTTCGGGGCTTTGCAGCAGATTGGCTGAAAACTGAAAGTTCTGACCAGTTGCTACAAAGCCCCACGGTGTAAGTAAAGGGACAGTCATTATTCCTCCTCGCAAGCAGTCATCCTTACCAGATGTCAGATTTCAACAATGGTCACTATAGTCCGCAGACAGTCCGTCAACAAGATTCAAGGCAAAATCTTCATGCAGGCTTTTGCAGGTTGTAGCCGTAACTGTTTTTCATGATTTGAGGGTGACTGTAGCGGTTTTGTGTGGCGATCGTAACTGTTACTTCTGCAGCCACTGACGCTGTCTCTGTCCTGTGGCACACTAATCCTAGAGCAGCACTTCCCAGTTTCAGTGCCTGTTTGTGCAGCCACTGCAAGGTTTGAATTGTGACTCCCCTTTCCTTCCTGCGCAGCCCGTGATGCTAAATTTGTAATGTCTTTTTCTGGGATGCTGCAAGAACACTCTGCCTGTCTTTTACTGTTCCTGTTACATTTTGATTCTTTCTTCATGTCCCAGAACTTCTTCACAACCAAACCACATATAACAAAGATGCTCTCAGGTGTTATTGTTCTCTGCATGGCAAAGAAAGGAAACAGCAGGTTCTGAGTGCTGCATTCAGATGTTCACAAGGGACATGGTAAAATCTTTGCTAGCTGGCTTAACTGCTCCTGTGATCTTCTCTGATTTTTGTCATAGCACTTGCTTTTCTCTGGAGTATTTCACACCAATGCTACAATTCATTCTGACTTCTTGTATGCTGAGACCTACATCTGTGGCAGAATCTTTTTCACTTTGGTGTCCCTGTTGAGACAACCATTAATTTGTCTATTTTTCTTTACGATTGTTATTCAACTTTTTGTTAAACAGATGTGATAATCATACTGACAGTGCAGTGGCAGGATTACACAAGTTTGATTAGTACATATGAAAATTGCCTGTAACGTAAGTATTTTGCAATTATGTAAAAGCACAATGCCATCTGGGTCCTGCTCATATTTCTCTCTTTTTTTTTCTAATAAATGACAAATAGCAGTAAAATTTTACTCTGTAGTAAAATGTGAAGTACAGCAACAAGAATTTATATAAAGCATTTTGTGTTTTCTCTGAGCACTTTAAGATTTAGAAATCAGTCCAGCAAATGTTTAGCCTGCTGAGTAGTCCTTATTCACAGAAGGAGCCATTGACTTTAATAACGTGACCTATCTGATTAAAGATTATTTGCAAGACCCAAATGTTTCCAAGTCTGATAGAGAATGGGGAGGGATTGATTCAGGCTCCTGCAGAGTAATCATTTCCTATCATTCCTTCATTCATCTGATCCGTGGAAGTATGGTAAATTGTAATGCTCCAGACAACAGTGTATCACGTCACTTCTATTACTACTGTTATTTAGTGCATGTGTACACCAAGGGTTTCTGAACAGTACGTCCCACAGTGGGCATAAGCTGGCAGCCAGGAGCCTGGCATCCTCTCAGCTCCATCTCTTTGACCTCACAGTAGCACAGCTTTGGACCACTGAAACCGAGTTCTTGGTTTCTCACGTTAGACACTCAGAAATAAGAAGGGAAGGCAACTAGCCTGTCAAAGGCCCTTGAAAACGCTGATGTAAATGACCTGATGAGAATCCCAGTATGAGCCAATGAGGGAACTGGGGTTACCAGTCAGGGTTAACTGGATCTCAAACTTTTGCTACATCCTTTGCAAGAAAAAGAAGTTTACCAAACTCCTTGTTAAAACAGCGGGGGGTGAGAGGAGGAAGGTAATTATCCTTCTATAAATGTTGAAAATTAGATAAGAATTTCTGATACAAGGGTCTGCTGGATTTGGGCTTTTATGTTTGTAGAATGGTATTCCTTAGGCACCAAAATACATAGTTAGAAAAGTTCTTGCAAGATTCATGTATCCATGCATGTATAATGAATTCAAACAAGAATTATATAAACCTCAACTAACTACTTTCATCTAAGTCTGGGAAGTCCTCTGTGCTTTCACAGTCAAAATGCTGTTTGCGATTACTTTGACTGGATGTAAAGAATGGCCTGTTTACATAAAAAAAATGTCACAGTGTTCCTCTACAGCTACAGAGAGAGCTGTAAAGAAGAACTCTTACACCCAGTGAGGACTAGATTATGCATTTCTCCGAGTTGTTTGTGGCTCCCTGGTAATACAGTTTTGTCTTTTCCCACGGGCAAGATGGCACTGAACATAGGGCAGAGGGATGATAAGAGGTTATGGAAAAGGTGTGATCTGAGGTGGAAAGAAGTCAAGTGGGCAGGCTGGACTGTCCCCTTCTCCAGACTCCAGGAGATCTGTGAGATGAAGATGAACTAAATGACAAGGAAGGGTTTATGTCAGCATACCTGGAGAACGGTTCATCTTCAAGTGAGGGGGAAGGGAAATGATTGGAGTAAGTTACGCTCCAAAGCTTTGGCTTCGATATTATGATAGGTTTAAAAAAAATGTGAGGAACATTAAGTACATGAGGTAAACAGAAGATGAGATAAAATGCTAAATAGTTTACCAAGGGTAGATAATGCTCGAATAATCAGATATCTCCCTTTGGTAGCATAACTGATTACTCAGACAAAAGCAATGCAGTAGATGAAATCTGTCTGAATTTAACTAGGGCATTAGACATGGTGCCACATTGGAAAACACTAGTGAGGTAGAAAAATGGAAAATCAGTGTAACATCTGTAAAGTGGGAAGAGATTTAGCTGAGGGGAGCTGATAACCAGCTGCACTCCAGCAGGGAGGTGTCAGGCTGAAGAGAAGATATTAGGGAAGTTCTCCAGAGTTCCTCCTCAGAACCATATTTTAGTTACTGAACACAGCAAAAAAAGGCTATTGACATTCTCCATTGACCTAAAGTTGTGATAAGCACAGATCAGGACTGCATGGATCCAGAGGAGTGGTCGTTTGTCTGAGTCCTGCCACATTAGAAATGGGGTCATACTCACTTGTACTGAATGCAGGGTCATGTACTACTAACAAAAATTTGTGCTATAAACTGGGAATAAAGATGGAATTAGCTGGAAACCCTGGGATGATGTAAATGCAAAAATTTTTTTCAGGTGTTTTACTCGTCAGTTCCTCTTAAAGTGTTTTCAGGGGGGCAGTGCAAGGAGGAGTAGGAAGGCATGTAGATATTTCCTACTCAGGCTTTTGCAAATGAGAGAAGAGCTGGAAGTCAAAGGAAGGGAACAAAGGTCATCTCAAACTGTCATTGCAGCTCTGAGCAGCTACATCACAGCAGATAAGAGAAAAGGATTCTGCAAATGTGGGCAACAGAAACCAGTAGGAAACTATTCAAGCCTTCAAGGTTCCCTCTTCCCTGTGGTTGGGTGATGCTCTTTGTCAGCATTTGCTCTGTGCTGGGAGTTCACTGCAGCACTTCAAGCTGTCAGTGCCCACCTTTGGTTTTGCTCACCTACCGCCACTCACAGAGGTAATCAGCTCTGGTACAGGTGGGTCCCACAGCGGAGTGGCGGATCGTGGCGTACAGGGGGGTTTCCTGAGCCGGGGAACCCACCGGGGAGCGCAGAGACCCGCCAGGAGCCGGCAGCTCTCACGAGGGCGGCTGATGAGGCGTGGGTGGGGCCAGGAGTAACGGCTGCCACCCCCCACTGCCAGTAAAGGCAGCCCAAGGGAGCGCTGCCACCAGGAGCGCTGCCAACAGGACGGGCAAACAGGGCGTGGCACGTCAGCTAGGGCGTGGCGCGGCAGTTTGCCTGGCAGTTTGTGAGGGAGGGCGCGCAGGGAGGGCACCTCTTTGAAGGAGAGGCATTCCACGGGCCGAGTGGGGGACTCGGCATGCACATAACCCAGCAACTGGGCACAGGTCAAGGGCACCCATCCCACCTGACCCTCAAGGCAGAATGGTGGGTGATCGTCTGAGGGTAAAGGCCACGGTTCCAGCTGGGGGGTCTGCACCACCTACCCCAGCGGCGGCCGATGCCTCCACACAGACGGAACTGCTGAAGGGAGAGGCTGCAGTGCAGACCTCGGGCTGCAGGGAGTGCCTGGACCTCTCTCCTGGGGTAGGGACAGGTGGCAGACCTGCCTGCAAAAGGTGTGCCCAGGTGGAGGACCTCCTGCAGCAGGTGGCTGAGCTGCAGGAGGTGGTGAGAAGGCTGTGTAACATCAGGGAGGTGGAGAAGGGGCTAGATAGCTGGTTCCAAGCGCAGTCTGCAGCGGGCCCGCAGCCCACGGCCAAACAGCCAAAAACTCCCCCACTGGCACACACAGAAGGGAGCAGGGGTCAATAACGCAGAAGAATGGACAGTTGCAAAGGCAAGGACCAGCAGGAGGAAGAGACTTCCCCCAAAGCCTGAGGTGCCCTTGCAGAACCACTTCACCGCTCTGCAGGCCGAAGAGGACAGTCCTGTCACACCAGGAGAAGTGCTGGAGCTGAGTAATGCAGCCCCATCTGCCCCCCGTACAACAACCAGCGCCACTAAGAAAAGGCGACGGGTGACAGTAGTAGGCGACTCTCTTCTGAGAGGTACAGAGGCACCCATTTGCCGACGGGACGCACTCTCTAGAGAGGTGTGCTGCTTACGGGGGGCTCACATCAGGGATGTCACCAAGAGGCTACCAAGCCTCGTACAGTCCACTGACTGTTGTCCGCTGCTGCTGTTTCACGTGGTGTCACGTCCCACCTACGAGAAGGGGAGAGTGGCTAAGGTCCGCAAATCCCCTCGGTGTGGATTGAGGTGAGATAACACTCAAGGTCCATACACGAACATCAACTTTAATGGAACGAACACTCTATAAGCATCAACCCTCTGTGTATTAATATGTCACATAAGCTAAGCAGCTTTATGAGAAGTAGGCCTTGTGTTACTTAGCAGCATCAAGGGCAAAGAACGAGAAGGGGGGGGGGCAGGGGTACAGAGAGAGAGATGGGAAGCATGAGAGAGAGAGAGAGAAAGAGATCATCAATCCTGGATCCAGCGTTGGACCTGCCAACGAGGGGTGTTGGTGTGGAGAGCGCCCTGAGGACGCTCCTGTGTGCCCCTATTTATTGGCCCCAGTCCAAGGTTTCTAGAATCTTCTCTCACCCCGGTTTCAGGAATGGTTGAGACATTAGTCAGTCAAGGAGAGTGACACTGGGCCCCTCCCTGTGGCTGGCTTCTGGAGCTTTCTCTTGGGCATTGTCTGTGCTCACAACACAGTCACTTGGGCCTCGTCCCTTACATGTGGGCACCAGTGGCACAGCCAGGAGCAGTCTGAGGACTATCAAGAAGGACTACAGAGCCCTGGGAATGGTGGTAAGGGACTCGGAAGCACAGGTAGTTTTTTCATCAATCCTGCCAGTCAAAGGGAAGGGGTTTGAAAGGGCCAGTCGAATCTGGCGAGTCAACAAATGGTTACGGGACTGGTGCCACAGCCAGGGGTTCAGCTACTTAGACCATGGGACTCGCTTTGAGAAACCTGGTCTACTGGGGGCTGACGGGGTCCATCTGTCAGAGAAGGGGAAGAGCGTCTTCAGTCACAGGCTTGCGAAGCTGGTGAAGAGGGCTTTAAAGTAGAGATGCCGGGGGAGGGGAACCTCAATCTATCCCACTCCTACCAGTTTGATGCCAGGGCCAGCAATAGATGCCCAGAGCCTGGAGAAGGAGCACAGGTCAGCAGGAGAGTGCCTGAAGAGCAGCACAAAGGAACTCCAGCCAGTAAGACAGCTTCATCGGGGGCCCAACTTAAAAGCTTCTATGCAAATGCATGTAGCATGGGGAATAAACAAGAGGAGTTGGAGACATGCACATGCCTGCAGGGCTACAACCTTATTGGCATCAGGGAGACGTGGTGGGATGGCTTCTATGATTGGAGTGTTGGGATGGAGGGATACAGGCTCTTTAGGAAGGAGAGGCAGGGGAGACGAGGAGGGGGTGTCACCCTCTATGTCAATGACCAGCTGCAGTGCATGGAGCTCTGCCTGGGGATGGATGAGGAGCCGACTGAGAGCTTGTGGGTCAGGATTAAAGGGAAGGCAGGGACAGGTGACATTACGGTGGGGGTCTGCTACAGGCCACCTGACCAGGAAGACCAACCGGATGAGGCCTTCTATAGACAGATAGGAGCAGCCTCACGCTTACAAGCCCTGGTCCTCATGGGGGACTTCAACCACCCTGACATCTGTTGGAGGGACAACATGGCAGGGCATAAGCAATCCGGGAGGTTCCTGGAATGAGTCAATGATAACTTCCTTCTCCAAGTGGTAGAGGAGCCAACGAGGAGAGGTGTTATGCTGGACCTTGTTCTCACCAACAAGGAGGGGCTGGTGGGGAATGTGAAGCTCAAGGGCAGCCTGGGCTGCAGTGACCATGAAATGGTGGAGTTCAAGGTCCTTAGGGCACCGAGGAGGGCACACAGCAAGCTCACTCCCCTGGGCTTCAGGAGAGCAGACTTTGGCCTCTTCAGGGATCTGCTTGGTAGAGTGCCATGGGCCAAAGCCCTGGAGGGAAGAGGGTCCCAAGAAAGCTGGGTAATATTCAAGGATCACCTCCTTCAAGCTCAGGAGCGATGCATCCCAACAAAGAGGAAGTCAGGCAAAAACGCCAGGAGGCCTGCCTGGATGAACAAGGAGCTCCTGGACAAACTCAGACACAAGAAGGAAGCCTACAGAGGGTGGAAGCAAGGACAGGTAGCCTGGGAGGAATACAGAGAAATTCTCCGAGCAGCCAGGGATCAGGTTAGGAAAGCTAAAGCCCTGACAGAATTACATCTGGCCAGGGACATCAAGGGCAACAAGAAAAGGTACATCGGAGATAAAAGGAAGACGAGGGAAAATGTAGGCCTTCTCCAGAACGAAACGGGAGATCTGGTTACCCAGGACATGGAGAAGGCGGAGGTACTCAATGACTTTTTTGCCTCCTCGGTCTTCACTGACAAGTGCTCGAGCCTCACTGCCCAAGCTGCAGAAGGCAAAGGCGGGGACTGGGAGAATGAAGAGCCACCCACTGTGGGAGAAGATCAGGTTCGAGACCATCTAAGGCACCTGAAGGTGCACAAGTCCATGGGACCTGATGAGATACATATGCGGGTCCTGAAGGAACTGGCGGATGATGTTGCTAAGCCACTCTCCATCATATTTGAGAAGTTGTGACAGTCCGGTGAAGTTCCCAGACTGGAACTGGAAAAGGGGAAACATAACCCCCATTTTTCGAAAGGGAAAAAAGGAAGACTCGGGGAACTACAGGCTGGTCAGTCTCACCTCTGTGCCTGGGAAGATCATGGAACAGATCCTACTGGAAGCTTTCATAGAATCATAGAATCATAGAATCATTAAGGTTGGAAACGACCTCTAAGATCATTGAGTCAAACCATCGACCCAACACCACCATGCCCACTAAACCATGTCCCTAAGCACCGCATCTACACGTCTTTTAAATACTTCCAGGGATGGGGACTCCACCACTTCCCTGGGCAGCCTGTGCCAATGTTTAAGCACTCTGTCAGTAAGGAAATTTTTCCTCACGTCCAATCTAAACCTCCCCTGGTGCAACTTGAGGCCATTTCCTCTCGTCCTATCGCTTGTTACTTGGGAGAAAAGACCAACACCCACCTCGCTACAACCTCCTTTCAGGGAGTTGTAGAGAGCGATGAGGTCTCCCCTCAGCCTCCTTTTCTGCAGGCTAAACAGTCCCAGTTCCCTCAGCCGCTCCTCAGAAGACTTGTTCTCCAGACCCCTCACCAGCCTCGTTGCCCTTCTCTGGACACGCTCCAGCACCTCAACGTCCTTCTTGTAGTGAGGGGCCCAAAACTGAACACAGTATTCGAGGTGTGGCCTCACCAGTGCCGAGTACAGGGGCACGATCACTTCCCTACTCCTGCTGGCCACACTGTTTCTGACACAGGCCAGGATGCCATTGGCCTTCTTGGCTGCCTGGGCACACTGCCAGCTCATGTTCAGCCGGCTGTCAACCAGCACCCCCAGGTCCTTTTCCGACAGGCAGCTTTCCAGCCACTCTTCCCCAAGCCTGTAGCGCTGCATGGGGTTGTTGTGGCCCAAGTGCAGGACCCGGCACTTGGCCTTGTTGAACCTCATACAGTTGACCTGGGCCCATTGATCCAGCCTGTCCAGGTCCCTCTGCAGAGCCTTTCTACCCTCGAGCAGATCAACGCTCCCGCCCAACTTGGTGTCGTCTGCAAACTTACTGAGGGTGCACTCGATCCCCTCATCCAGATCATTGACAAAGATATTAAACAAGACCGGCCCCAAAACTGAGCCCTGGGGAACACCGCTCGTGACCGGCCGCCAACTGGATTGAACTCCATTCACCACAACTCTCTGGGCCCGGCCGCCCAGCCAGTCTTTTACCCAGCGCAGAGTACACCTGTCTAAGCCATGAGCCGCCAGCTTCTCGAGGAGAATGCTGTGGGAGACGGTGTCAAAGGCCTTGCTGAAGTCCAGGTAGACCACATCCACAGCCTTTCCCTCATCCACTAGGCGGGTCACCTGGTCATAGAAGGAGATCAGGTTGGTCAAGCAGGACCTGCCTCTCATGAACCCGTGCTGGCTGGGCCTGATCCCCTGGTTGTCCCGCTCATGCTTTGTGCTACTCCATCTTTGCTACTAGATGACCTTTAGAGGTCCCTTCCAACCCAAACTATTCTATGATTCTATGATTCTGTGATGTCTCAGACCCTCTCTGCCACCTGAACAGCTACGGTAAGTAGAGGCAAAACTTTTGTTTGTTTTTTAACTCTGTGCATCAAATGATTTTCAAGCTGTTTGAAAGTCTTTCTGGTGAAATCTTTTACTTATAGACATAAAGAAATATTTCATTTAAATACTTGTGAGAGAACAGTTGTGTTTACAATAAATTCATAGTCACACAAGGTGATGTTAAAAGCAGTGCTAGCCATTTCCAAAATAAATTGCTGAAGTTACAAAAACCCTATGTTTGTCTCTTTTTTTAATTTCAGAGGAATTTGTAATAATAATTAAGATTTGTAACCTGTTTTTTCCTATTATTCTGAATCAACTAAACAAATGATATAGTTCTGGGACTATTTCCAGTTTGCAAATTGTTTAAGTCCATACTAGTTTATGATAATTCTTGTGTATGGAATGTATTAATCCTGTGGAAAACAAAATACTAGCATTTGTTTAATGAAATCGTTATCACTAAACACTTATCATCTGTTTAATGAAATTCAGAAATTCACAGATGGTTGTTCTCTTATACAGCAAATGCATGTTTAGCAGAAAGAATGTTTAGAAATAAATATAGTAATAAGTATTATAAATCTGTCTTTTTTGCAATAAAACTCAGAACGTTTTTTTCAAACATAGATATGGACTATCAGCTCAGAGTAAGATTATTTATATGTTCTGAAGAGTCCTCTTTAACATTAAAATAGAAAATAATCTGCTTTTTGAAATAACAGATTAAAACAAACAAAAAAAAGCAGAACGCCATCCTGATCCAGAGGCTAGCAACTATCCAGACTTCACAAATCTCCAACCACCACGTGTGTAATAAACTTTGGTGAGGCTGATAATTATACTGAGGAATTATCCAGGATTACAATGGCAATAATTGTTATCTCTTATCCAGAACTGGTATAAGTTTAGCCAGCCTTCATCACAAGTACATTTCTTTTGTTATGCAGAATATACAGCTTTGCAATTTTCTTTCTTCTGTAGATTTGGCCTTCCTGTAGGCGTTTACCCCTCACTGCCTGATTTTGTTCTGCTCTGCTTTAGATGTTCTCAGTTATTTAACTGTTCCCATATGAAATTCTGTGTCTGCCTGAAGTCATGTCGTGTTGAACTGAAGCTGAGATGTTAAAGCATGTGATTTAGCCATACAGCATAGCCTCACTCCTCCCCACATCCGCAGAAGTTCTGGGATAGAGCCTGACAAAGTGTCTACAAAATCAAATTGCTTCTCAACATTTTGTCCTTGGATTTGTTCTTCCCATATACAAGGACAGCAAGCAGGAGAATAACTAATACAGGAAAGGAAGCTGGAAGGGAGCATTTACTTATGGGGATTAAAATGATACAGCATAGTGACTTTGCAATCTGCACTTTAAAGTACCAGTTGTCCCATTACAGTAATCCCCTTAATTTAAAGAAATGCACGTATGATTTCTTTTTGTCCTGCTTTGCTCTTGTTAATAAATTCTGTGTTGCTGTCCTGCTGAAAGGCCAAACTTTTCTGTCTATTTTCAGTTTACTAACAATCTCAGCATGAAAACATACTGATCTCAAGTATAGCTTTATTCAAGAAATAAATGCCAGGTGAAAATGACTGTTTTATTGAAAACTTGGCAAGAGCTGGCTGCATTAGACACGGAATTGCTTACATTGGGTGAAATTTTAATTCATTAAATATAGATTTCATCTTTTTCCATTTCACCACTTTGTGGAACTGGGAAAAGAGCTGCACGTCAGAATACTCCTCCAAACAAGCTACACGTGAATGATTTCATAAATATATTTTCATACATCCAGGTTGAAAATTGGCCAACCTCCAGAGATAACCGCCTGGAAGATCTCACAACTTTCACAATCAGGTGGAAGAGCAGATTTCTAGGTTTTTATTGCCGATCTTTCTGCTTGTCCATGGTTCAAGTCTATGGAAAAATCTGGTCTCAGCTCAAGGCAAGGTTGATGGGATGAAAAAGGAAATCTGAGCAGAGAGGAAGAGATGGAATAAGATATGTAAAGGAGCCATCAGCCTTCAGCCCTGGGGAAAATGGGCCATATGATTAGTGCAGCCAGATTTTCTATTGCTTTGCTATGGTGACTTTCTGTGGCTGGAAAAATTCCTGTTGGAGGCAGCGTAATTCCAGTTGCAGGACTGCCGGAAAGTAGGCAGGAGAAGTGAGAAACCCTGGAGTCCAGAGCAAACCTGACTGTGAATAGTTCTTCCCCTGCAGAGGTGCTGAGGGAGTTGGGATCGCTTCTCGTTCCGCTCTACAGGGCAGACCTACTCGCTGGAAAGAAAAAAAAAAAATTGCAGAAACTGCCAGAAACATTATGATCAGTGGAAAAAATTATGATCCCTTTGGACTTCCTGAGGAAACTCTGCAGGATCAGTCCAAGCCAAGGCAGTATCAAGGGTATTTTCTCTCTCTGGTTAAGGGCAGTGTAATTAGGGAATCAGAGATGATAGTGGCTGCCACGCTAGTATCACTAATATTTAGGGATAAATTTCACTTTCAGTCACAACAGTGAAACTGGAGAACTTGGCCCTGCAAAAAACCTCCATGGAACCTCAAAGCCTAGGTAATTACTGTGCATTTTCCTTCCAAGTGCTGCTTTGCCACTTTGTGTTTCTCAGACTTGTATTATTGAAAAGAAAAAAAACTGAAGGGCATTTTCTCCCCTCTACTGCATGGTTAAATCTTTGAAAGCTTTCTATTTTCATCTAGCACAGATCCTTCTCAGACTTATCCCTGCCCACCCTCCAAGCACAGCAAATCCAGATTATGTGTTAAAAACATGAAGCGTTCTGTGCATATGCACATTATATTTAAAAGATTTTCTTTCCTGATGTCTCCCTTCAAATCTTGTCTTTTTTCCCCCAAGAAACAGAACTATACTTTTTCCCCTTCTTTATATTTTCTAAAGGCCCTCAACTTAGTTCTTTTAGCATTGCCATGCATTTAATTTAGTTGAGCAAATTTAGTTTGTGTCAGTTTGTTTGCTGTTCCTGCCAATGTACTGAGCCTACTATTAGTTCACGGACTGTAGGAACAGCACTGAGGATTTAATCTGGATGTACAGACAACAGAGGAATTTACAGCGCTGACAGACCCTTGTGTTTGTGCCGGACTATGAGCCATCAATCATTTCCAGAGGCTTTTGCCAAGAAGGTGAATGGCCAGATGTCTTATTTTGGTAAGTTTATAATTCTTTCTAAACAGGGGAATAATCTTTCTCCAGCAGCCACGAATCTCCTCCAGAAGCATCACCTCTAATTGTGAAGCCCCACATAAGACAGTTCATTGGCTTTCAAAATACCCACTGAGTTCAAGTGTCCCACCTCTAGTAGATTGAAACAGTAAGATTCAGTCGATGAGTGCATTTATGGACTGAAGTTTACTCCATGAGTTTTGATTCAAGTCAAAAATCCAACTGTTTGCTTTGTAGAAATGTCTACATTTTGGGGTAGGTTTACATCATGAATCACAGTAACTTCTACTTACAAAGCATCAGTTAGTTTCATTGTAACGGGAGACAGGAGACACTTCTTCTGGTCAATATATTTGAATGAGTCTGAAGTCATGGGACCACTGAAGATTGTAAACACTCCCCACAACCCCACCACCGCCCCAGGAAAATAGCATAGCCAGCTGCAGCAATGCCGCTGTCGTAAATTATTTTTTTCTCATTTATTTTAAAATAACATCAAAATAATGACACAAAACCCACAAAATAATAAAATAGAAAATTCCAAACCCAATTTTCAAAGTAGGTTTTCCCAAAAATCCAGATCCCCAATATTTTAATTCCAAAATATTTTCCCCATGGATTGTTTGTTTGGGGTTTTTTTTTGCAATTGATACAATTTCAGAAAAAACTGCTTCAACCTACTTTGCAGCAACAATAAGGAAAAAAAAAAATTGAACCTTTTCCAATCACCATACCCTGCAACCCAGCTTCTTCACTAGTCTTATTACAGCCCTGTGAATGAATGGAACGGTTTGATTCAGACACATGTTCTAGCAGAAGAAAAAGACATCTTCACTGTCCCATAAATCTTGTAATCTTAAAACCAATTTTATTCTTACATGCATTCACAAGCAGCTACCATTGTCAGCAAGCAGAGCAATTTGTTCAGCAGAGAGCTGAGTCTAGCCTTTAGCCTAACTTGAATCTGCTCTCACGCACCTCTGAATTGAAAAGTGATGCAAACACATCTGCTCTGACTGGGAGCAAGATGATGTAAGAAACAAAGTAAATATTTTTCTACACTTTGTGGCTGAAGTGCTGACATCACAAAAATATCAGGAGATAAAAATGATAGTCAAGAGGGGAGAGGATAATATAAAAAGCAGATCTGCTGAAAGCATAGTCTTAAAAGTGTGGTCTGGATTCAATGGATAAATTAGTGTTAATTTTTCCCACATATGTTTCTCATTATATGAAAAGCAAGTAATAACACAGTATTGGTGTCATTTGGTGAATGATCTGATCAATGATGAGTGAGGCAATAAAGACTGGAGCTCATTGTTTGAGCTGTTGTATAGATTTACTGAAAAATAGAGCAATAACAGCAAAAAGCATAATAGAAGAGGAGAAGAAAGGGTTAATTATTGTGCATCCCTGAGGTGGAGTTTAGGTGGAGAGAAATGAAAGGGCTTAATGTTTCTGATAGATTCTGGTGAAGAATCAAGAACTGGATCTAGAGCTTCCAAATTCCCATCCGTGTCATAGTTACCAGCTCACACCATCTTTTATAATACATAACAAACCTATGTTAGAAAAAAGATTTTGTGGTTTTCTGCATACTGTGTACTAAGAGCAGCTTGAAAGGGAGATGAATCATAGGCAATCAGTTGGCAACTTTGTCTCCTGCTTATTGAAGTGCATAGTTGGAAAGAGAAAACACTTACAACAAATTTAAGTTGGATGAGCTATAAAATTAGTATAGTCCTTTAATAACAGAAACTGTAAAACATCCGGAGTGTAAAGTTTTGACAAAGCGTGTTGTTTGGACAATTGCCATTATCTCCATTGAGTTAAACTCAAATGACTGACTGAGGTGACTGAGCAAGACTCACTGGGCACTGGTGAAGCTTCTGGACACAGAGGTCCAGCACAACTGATTTGTTTTTTTATATGCAAAAACTACTAATAATCTGTCAGTCATCTCAAACAGAAACAAAAACCTACAGAGTGATGTCATGCATTCAGGGCTTGGTTCATCTGTTTGTACATGTACACCTGCTCTTATAAAGTCATATTGACCATATATTTAATTATATCTCTGTCCACATTTACACAAGTTTCTTGGTCTGTTACAGCTGTCTTTCTCAAAGTGGCTCCACATTTAGTTACGGACGGTGGTGTTGGATAACACTGAAATCTTCCTTCGGTGCTTTTTTAATCAGCAAATTGGACTGTGCCACAACGACTGTGGAAGGACAATGTTGTACTGCCATTAAAAACCTTTCCCTGTGCTTATTTTTGAGCATCTCTTGTATATTTTCCCTTTTCAGTTCCTGAAGTATATTACTCCAAATGCAATCTAAGACATGATAGGATTTGTTCTTACATTCAGTTGGCCTAATTTGATGAGTGTTCTTGCCAGGATTGTTGTGATAGGAATTAGATAGGCTTTGTGTAGTGTAGAAGTCACAAGAAGGGAGGATTGTGAAAATAACAAAGAGCTTTTAACTGCAAGCTGGAAATAGAAACCACAGCACTTGACAAGCTTTTGAGCAGAAGGGCTTTTTAAAAAAGAGCAGTTTGTAAAGGGAGAAACAGAGGAGGTCAAGCGACAAAGAACAGGTCTATGTTACAGGGAAAGCAACTGAAAAGTGAAGGTACCGCACTGCAAAGCAAACAGTAAAGGAATTTGCTGATTTTACAAATCCTTTACCAGGGACCCTGCAGAGAAGTTACACTTTTTTGCTTTTCTCTTTGTTTTTTTTGGAAAAAGGAGCATATACATTTCAGAGCATTCCAGTACGCTGATAGGTGTATTGCACTATTTAAAATTATCCTTTATATCCCTCACTTATTTTCCTTATCATGATTCAGCAGGGTGCTTAAATACACGATGACTCCTTTTGCAATCAACTGAATGACATGCTTAAATTTTGGCAACTATTAAAATACATAAGTGAAGTGAGGCCTTAAATGAGATTTTGTATGTGACCAAGATAGGCCTTACATAGATATGCAAAGATGATATGTAACGGTCACATCAGTTTCTGACATACTAATATACCTCCATGGATTTCAAAGAAGTCACATTGATTTATGCTGCTAAAAACTTGTCTCACTGTATATAGAATCATGGAGTCATAGAACCATTAAGGTTGGAAGAGACCTCTAAGATTATCGAGTCCAACCGTCCACCCAACACCACCACCCACTAAACCATGTCCCTAAGCGCCTCATCTACACATCTTTTAAATACTTCCAGGGATAGCGACTCCACCACTTCCCTGGGCAGCCTGTTCCAATGTTTAACCACTCTTTCAGTAAAGAAATTTTTCACACTATAAACTGTATTTTTGGTCTGTTAAATAAATATCATTTTTCAGATGAATGAAACACTACATCAGACAGTATAAAAGCAAGACTCTTCGAAGAATAATCTATGACAAGGTCTAGAACAGAGGGTTTTGAGCAAGCAAAGCTAATTTTTAAATTATCAATAAGAAAATTTACACTTTTCCTTAATTTTTGAAGGGGTATATGCCATTCTTGTCACATGTGGTTACAAGTGGAACATCTTATAGTTGAAAAATGCAATCTCATAGTTGAGAAATGCAATATTCCATCAAAGTGCAAGAGAAGCCAAGTAGGTGTCAAGAAATAAAGACGACAATCAAAGCAACTGTCTACAGTGCCAAATTTGTGCTGTGCTCTGTTTAGCACAGACCCATTCTTGGTTGGTCTTATTACAAAAATTTATGACTAATAACTTAGAAGCATAGAATCCTGGAATAACTCAGGTTGGTAAGGACCTTGGGATGTCTCCAGCTCAGCCTCCAGCAGTGTCAGCTGTGGGGTCAGTCCACATTACTCAGGGTCTTGAAAACCTCCAAGGATGGAGATGGCATAACCTTGCTGATGGGGCAAGTGCTCCAGCCTGACCACCTCAGTGGCCCTCCACTGAACTCCTTCCAGTTTGCTGATGCCTTTCTTGCACTGGAGGACCCAAAATTGGATACACTGTCCTAAACTTTTCTCAGATGCCTCTGTTTCTTTACTTAGAAAAGCTGAATGTTGCTTTTTTTTCTTCACTAACTGTCAGAGTGCCGTGAGGGTAAATGGCTCCCTGAGGGCTGGCAGCCGGTAGCAGCGTGGGCTTCCCATGGGGGTGGGCAGGGCAAGGCCTTACCAGCCAGAGCCTGTCCCACCAGCCCCGGCCAGGAAGCAGGGCAGACCAGTGGACAGTCAGGTACAGCCCCAGGTAAAAGCATCAGCAGGATGGACAAGGCCAGGCCTGACGTCAGCTGGTTCAGTGTTGGGGCCTGTCTCAGCAGGACCCATGACCAAGCACATGCAGGGCTGCAACCCAGCAGAGCTATAGCTCGGGCGGGGACTGAAGACCAGAGCCGCAGTGTAAAGCAGCTCCCCTGGGTCAGAAGTCAGCCCTAGACATGGCCTTCCCACGGTGCTCCCCAGCAGATTCTCCCCACGGTCATCCAAGGGAAGGGGCCACCTTTGGTTGCACTGGCACTGAGCTGGCCCCCAGCTCCGGCACTCAGACCTCCTGGCAGTGCCAACCAACTACATCTCTTTAAGGACTCTTAGGTTGGGTGTTGTCAAAAGCCCAGTAAATTTATTGCTTAGAAGAATGGCTCTGAAGTCAAATGTACATAAAACAAGGTATCAATTTCCTCCTGTCCTCCATCACAACTAGAAATCCTCAGACAAGAAAGCCAGGGACCTATGGGAAGGTGAAACAGACTTCTACTCAGTCCGTTCGCCAACCTGGTGGAGAGTTTTTGCACCCAGAAAATGTAATTTCAGCCTTATGAAACCTGGGGCAGCCTGCTTTCTTCTAGAAGCTGTACTGCTTACCACCTGTGAAGTGTGAAGCACACACCATTGCTATTTTGGTTAGTTTTCCAGCAGAATGTGAATATACCCTTTATTCATTCTGGAAGTGGAAGATCTGTCCGTATCAACAATCTACTGTATACCCATAGTATTCTCTACCCACAGTATTCTCCACATAAGGATGTCAAATAATAGTTGATAACACTCCACAGTGCACCTCTTGACATTCCTATCTCCAGATAGGGAGATTGTGACACCAGTTCATGTGGTACAACTGTAGAAAAGCAAGTGGAGAAGCAATAACAGACCCTCTAGGTAATTTGTCCTGGGAAATACACACCAGTAAGTCTGGCTTCCATCACTCATAAGATGGTTGAAGCTGTAACAAAATGTAAGATCACTTCGTTCATGGATGAACACAATGCATTGGATAAAAATTGTCAGGGCTTATCTCAAGGGAAATCCTGTTTTACTAATCCAGTCGCAGCTTTATGGGGATTAGGTAAACTTGTGGCTAATGGAGATGAAGAATACATTACATTTTTGGATTTTTAAAAAGCCTTTTGATAAGATTCCATATCATTGTTAGAGAAACCAAGTTGCCAAGAGATCGCTAATCCAAGTTTTTGGAGTGAAGCTGGTGAAATTGCAGGAAGTCACACTTTTCAGGAGTCAGCAGTGGAGCTCCCTTGGACCCTTAAGACAGTAATTCTTAAAAATAAGCAGAACATTTTGGGAGAAAATAGGATAGAATGAGACAGTGAGTATGCCCTCTAAACTTGGGAAAGTATATTAATACTCCAGTAATTTAGAAGACACTTCCTTGCTTCCTTCCCAGGCATTAGAAATTATCATGACCCTTACAGCTGTGAAGAGCTGATGAGTTAATTGACCACTGCTGCCTCTTGTATACCTTCTCACAGCTGGCTGTTCAGGCTTGGAGACTGCATTTTGGACATACCTCTCTGTTTCTCTTCAAGAAATTGCAGTTCAAGTGCTCTCTCTGTCTCTCATCTCTGGTCATAAATGGGCCCTACGTTGGACTCCTTCAGTTAGGCTGCTACTGTCAACACTCAGGTAATCTGAGGTTCTTACCACTGCATCAGCTACTATCCTCCTCGCTGTCTCAGCTTCCCAGAGAAAAATCAATATTATAAAGAATCACATTGATGTCTTGTCCACAAATGAGCCCTTTGAGCACAAAAATACTTGTTTCTAGCATTTCTAGCAGTACAGGCTGCTGTTCAAGTTTACTCCTGCCCAGATATGACAAGATTCTTTTGCCATTTCCTTAGTGGACTGCAGTAACAGCTTCTTTATTATTATTTAAACCAAATATCTCTAAAATTGACACGCATAACAGGCAAACAGCGTCTAGCTCAGTAAGTTCCTCTTGCCTCACAAAGATTTCTTCCTACTCGGGTCATTGGTCTGTCTGGATTTCTCATAAGCCTTTCTCTTCATCCACCAATTACCTCTGAATTCTCTGAAGATTTAAACTCCACACCTTTTACCTCACATCTTCAGGTAAATTCTGAGGGAGAATACAATACACATAGCACAGCAGGCATGTATAGCTATTACAAACAAATATGAAATAGTCGTACTTAAGTCAACAGAATTAAGAACTCAAACGAAACTCTATTACCACAGTCAGTAATGCATTTAGATGAGAATTTATGTTAAGCACAATATGAAATATGGGTATCATGACCGCTGAGCTATCTCTAGATGTCTTTCAGGTTGGTAAGTAATAACATGCTATTCAGAGACACAGATCCATACCTTTCTTCCATCCTGACAATGCAAGCACAGATTTGTTTTTTGTTCAGTGTCTCATTGTACCTTTTTTGCTGTAGATAATTTTAGTCCTGTAAGTTCTCTCTGAGAGCTATTTACGCTGTGCTTCTGCTCTTCATAGTGACTGTGGAGCTCCATAAGCATTGCATGTCAGTGATTTTCATATCAAATAAGCTCAGTTTAAAATTTGAGGGGTTTTTCCTTTACTGCTTCCAGCTCTACAAAGTCAAGCCTGTGCCCACACTGTGATAACCAGAGCTGGGGTGCACCACAGTAAATGCCACATGGACATACCCACCAAGGGTCTGGAGGCTGTGTTTCAGGATCATGCTTGCTCCAGCATGTACTTACAGCCCCAGAGTTCCTGACTCTTGGAATCATCTCCTCAACAGCCAGCTCTGGTATCCGGACCCACTGAATACACATGGCTCAGACGTTTTTTTCTTCTTCTGTATCACTACTGGCAATAAAGGTGGTGTCACATTTTTATCCATACTGTCTTCAGGTTATGTTCCATTGTCTCCACATGATGTTAATTTCCATCCCTACAAGGACATTTTCTGCAGAGCAGTTTTGTCTTGGTGTAACTTCGGGGACAAGCAAATGGCAATAGGGTTATGGAGGTGTTATTGAATTGTTACTGCTGGCAATAAAGTGCCAGCAGAGAAAAACACAGTTTGACTGCCATATTCCAAACCGAGTTACCAGCTCTGACAGCTAAGGAAAAGAAATGAGTACATATCTTTTTGCTGGTAAAGTGATCACATTTGACTCAAAGCACCTGAAACACTGTGTGTTTGGAATGATACGTTACAGCTTTTATAGTCACTAATCGAAGGAGAAACGTGGTTTGCTATAACTTCTTTTAATGCAGACATCTGGATGATATAAGCTAACTGTACCCAGAAAATCTTACAAAAACTGAAATTCTGATCCAAAGTTTTGCAATAACCATATATACCTACAATAATAGCTTGAGCTCCCTAATTTTTATTACATATGTAGTGCACTACTGTGGTATGGTAGTATACATTACAGTCATTTGTTTTCAGCACTGAAACTTTAAGTAATGTTAACCTCTCTTCAGATTTGATGTAAATTTAACTTGCTTATATAGCAAACTCCAGTCTTTCCCTGGATAAATTCTGCATTCCTCTTCCATCTTTGAAAATCTTCCCCATGACTACCAATCAAAACACTCCGTATGTCAGAAATTCTTTCAGATCTTGCTGGAAGATTAATCATTCTGCATTCCAAAATATTCAGTTGAGGGTCTTTTAGTTAGTTAATTTCCCCAAATCACATTCAAATAGTGTCTGATTAATAAAAATTGGCAGAAATGATTAGTGGCAGTATCCTACATTTGCCATTGAAAAGGATATGAATGCTTCCTCACCAAAGATATTCATTCCCCTAAGTGTACTTTTTGCTTCCTAAGCTAGATCCAATATGCATCTCCTGTGCCTGGAAACTAATATATGACATTTAGAGGTCTGATTCCCCCTAGCAGAATCCAGAACTCTTTGCTGAGTGTCTGGACTCTGGGTATGAGACATAGAGAATAACATAGCACAAAATGAGACTCAGGGCAGCCACTGTGCTGAGCAGAGAGCTGACAAGAGTGCTTATGCTCAGAGTGCAGCCACCTAGGTGTTGTCAATAAAAAACATTGTTGGGATAACTCTGGACACAGCTTTAAAACAGTTTTAAAACACCTCTGCTCTGGCTCCTTACACAACCCAGTTTCTTTTCAGGAATACTGAGAATCCAAAGGTAATCCAAATATAAGAGCAGACAGGTTTAAGAAAGGGCTGTCAAGCTATATCCACCGACTCTCCCAGAGTACACTGGCAATTAGCACAGACACACTCCAAACAACTTGCCAAATTCAAGCCTTGCCATACCCAAGAATATAGGATGAATGTGCATGCGTGTGTTGCAGAGAGTGTTCACGCTGATCTCAAGTCCCTGCTCCTTCATCTGATGGAAGGTAGAAAGGCAATTGGGTAAGAAAGAATCAAAAAGGGGGCTCCAGGATTTGCTACTCTAATGTGACACACCCAGTCACACAGGGGCACACAGTTCCTGTGGTCGTTACTCCCACAAGTTTAATTTCTTCTTTCTATTGCATTGGAAACGTGTTCAAGTGAAGGCTCTGAATTTAGCAGAGGGAGCCAGGTCTTTAATGGCAGGGTCATGTAGGTGCTCATCCCCTAATCTCTGCACTTTTCCCCAGAAAGTTCTTTTATTTTTAATTCCCCTGTATATCAAAGATTCATCATATAATTATGTTTATAATAATTCCTCCTTGGAAAGTACCAGCAGGGTTGTTCAAGATGAAAGACACTTTAGAAACACATTAGTTTTCATTGTGATATCAGGATTTATGATTTACAAACTGTACAAATAACAGTCTTAGTAGCTTTTCCTAACTTTATATTTGTGCTCCCACTAATTGGTATCTCTCTTGGGATTCTTCACCACCAGATGGGTGACCATATGGATAGGGACACTTGTTTATAAACCCTGTTATTTATGCACATGCAAGGCTACCTAGGGAAAATAAACTTCCCCTAGATCTTATTAGGGAGACAGACATTAAAGTATTGTCATTCCAGAGTGGTATGTTGTTCTTGTATCTTTTCAATAGAAACTAGAGAAGAGCTTAGGTTTTAGTTACAGGGTTTTTTAAATAACTTTGTAAAAAGGTGAGGACTTTATGCAGTGCAACTGCATCACTTTTTCTTCTCCAAAGAAAGAGCACACCATGGTAAAAGGGAAAAAAAATGTGTCTGGCAACAAGACTGACTCTGACAAAGAATAGTGGGTTTTACTATTATAGAGTAAATACCAGAAATACCAGCTGGAAAACCAGCAAATGAAACCTGCATTTTAAGTCCCACCAAGCAGCACCGGATTTTGGTCTATTACATTAGTAAATGTTCAGCAAAAGTTTAGTAGCTTTAAGTCAACAGTTATCTCCATTCACACCAGTGTAATTGAGATCAGACCCTGGCCTGGAAACTGTAGTAAAACTAATAATATTAGAATAACACTTTAGGCTAATGATAATTTACATTACTTAATTTGCCGTTTCCCTAAAGCTGTTTAATCCACCAGAAAAATTAATTCACTGTTAAAAGACCTTTTATATCCCACTGACTTCAGTGGACACTGGATAAACCTTTATGAGTTCACAGCCATTTTCAAAAGGAAATGAAGACAAATAGAAGCTAGTTTTAATATTGGTCAATTGAGACAGTACAAGTAAGGAATACTGTGAAACAATTTATATCAAATCATTTTTACGTACTTCCTGTAAGTCAGGAAAGAGGTTTTTCTAACATAAAGTTAATAATTGTATTACTAATACATAAAACAAATGCCATTGCCCAGGGCCTTGCACTGAAAAGAAGTGCAAAATGTTTTGCATGCTGTGTGTGACATCAATTCAGTACTGATCATAGAATCATAGAATGGTTTGGGTTGGAAGGGACCTTAAAGGTCATCTGGTTCTCTGGGCAACCTGTTCCAGTATCTCACCACCCTCATAGTGAAGAATTTCTTCCTTATATTGAATCTAAATCTACCCTCTTTCAGTTTAAAGCCATTACCCCTTGTCCTATCACTGCAGGTCATATCAAAAAGTTTGCCGCCATCTTTTTTAGAAGCCCCCTTGAAGTACTGAAAGGCCACAATAAGGTGTCCCCAGAGCCTTCCCTTCTCTAGGCTGAACAACCCCAACTCTCTCAGCCTTTCTTTGTAGGAGAGGTGTTCCATCCCCCTGATGATTTTTGTGGCCCTCCTCTGGACCCACTCCAACAAGTCCATGTCTTTCTTATGCTGAGGGCTCCAGAGCTGGACGCAGGACTCCAGGTGGGGTCTCACCAGAGCAGAGTAGAGGGGCAGAATTACCTCCCCCAACCTGCTGGCCACGCTTCTTTTGATGCAGCCCAGGATACAATTGGCTTTCTGGGCTGCAAGTGCACATTGCCAGGTCATATTGAACTTCTCATCAACCAACAGCCCCAAGTCCTTCTCCTCAGGGCTGCTCTCAATTCATTCTCCACCCAGCCTGTATTTGTGCTTGGGATTACCCCAACCCAGATGCAAAGACCTTGCACTTGGCCGTGTTGAACCTCATGAGGTTTGTACGGGCCCACCTCTCAAGCCTGTCAAGGTCCCTCTGGATGGTGTCCCTTTCCTCCACCATGTCAACCACACCCCACCCCACAGCTTGGTGTCGTCAGCAAACTTGCTGAGGGTGCACTCAATCCCATTGTCCGTGTCGCTGACAAAGATGTTAAACAGCACCAGTCCCAATACTGACCCCTGAAGAATGCCACTCGTCACTGGTCTCCACTTGGACATCGAGCCGTTGACTGCAACACTTTGAGTGCGACCATCCCGCCAATTCCTTATCCACCGAGTGGTCCATCCATCAAATCCATGTCTCTCCAATTTAGAGACAAGGATGTCGTGCGGGACAGTGTCAAATGCTTTGCACAAGTCCAGGAAGATGACGTCAGTTGCTCTTCCCTTATCTACAAATACTGTAACCCTGTCACAGAAGGCCACCAAATTTGTCAAAACCTGCAAAACCCTGAAAAACCATCAGCCTCTGCAACAAAACATCTATTCATATTTTTCTGTAAGCATTAAACATAGTCTGATGCCATTGTTGGACTGAAGGACTGAAACATGGCCAAGCGGTATAAGCAATGAAAGACAGAGTTCTCTCTATCTATTCCTAGCAGGGCCGTTATGTTCATCCCTAGGCATCATTGTCCAATCTCCAAGGCCTCATCCAGTTTCTCCTAGCCCCTGATCTTCCAGGCTGGGAACCTTACGGGGCCCTGCTGTGGGCCTGTTCACCTTCCCAGTTCATGGATAAAGGGAAGAAAGGGAGGGTATCTGGGTCTCATTGGGACATGAAGTCAAGTGTGAGCAGGGCCTTAAAGTGAATACAGGAGCTGGGAAACACAACTCAGATTGCTGGGTTTTTTGGGGGTTTGTTTTTTGTTTTCAGATATAGCTCAAGAAACTGCTTGATTTGTGTTTAGCCTCTACAGCCACTTAAAAGACAGGTTATAACAAAGTATAGCTTACATTTTCGAACTCTTTGTTTCAGCAACACAGCACTGCAGGGAGTTTTCACAAAGCAGCTCACCTTCAAAGCCCAGTGTGCAGAAATGGCTTATTTCCCTTGTGAAGCCCTGCAAGGGAAATAACAAGATGGCGTGAAATGGGAGAAATATTCCTCTGCGCTGCAATTCTCCACTTAATTTGTCTGAAATTCTGCCTTACTTCGATATGAGTTGATTTAACTCAGCTGTGAGGTTAAATTTAGGTGGAAAGTTTGCATTGGCACTTCTCCCCCTTCCCTATAATCCCCCAGTAATACTCACGGCAAACGCAGCAGCAGGTTGGCTACCCAAGTACTGATTTCTCACAAGTACTTGACAGAGTAGCACAGAAAGTGTTTTCTAAGGTCAAAGGTTTCTTCCTATTTACCTAATAGTCACATTAATGTAGCTTTCACATAGAATTTATGGCTATGTCTATACAGTACATTAAACGGTGGCAGGGAACATTCCTGGACATGGGTATTCAGTTCTCTGCAATGCTAAATCATTCAGATCATCCCTGGTGCTGTTTTGGCCCATGCCAACCAACACTCCCCCAAACAATGTCCAAGCATGGTTTGGGAGTTAGCACAGGCCAGTGATCACTCCTAGGAGGAAGTTTGAATGTAGCCACCCTGTTTTGGAAGCTAGAAAGCTTCAGTAGTGTGGACACAAGCCATTAACTTCAGGGGCAGATGTCAGTCTTGGTTACTTTTGACTTGATAGAGTAAGAGTAGTCTATGATTTTGTTGTATGAAAATGTACATGCCAAGAAAGAGATGCTTACAAAAGGGTGAAATTTATAGCCATCACAAATCATAAAAATCACATTTCCATTGTAGTAATCAGCAGTGCATGTTATTAAGGCAGTTTATGAAAATAGTGGATATAGGAGATGAAGACAATTCCAGACAAGATGGATCCAACATGTATGATGTACTCTCAGGGTGACCGAGCACTGAAACAGGTTGCTCAGAGAAGTTGTGAGTCTCCATCCCTGGGAATATTCAAAAGCTGCCTGGACATGGTTCTGGGCAACTGGATCCAGGTGGCCCTCCCTGACCTCCAGAGATCCCTTCCAACCTCAACCATTCCATAATTCTGTGATTCTAATGAAGAAAAATAATTTTAAATTATTCTCTTTTAATTCTGTCAAAGGCCACAAAGAAGATGAAGGGAAATGTCACTGCTTCTGGACTGTTTTGTAACAGAATTGGTTGTCTTAGTGTGGCTGCATAAGGCTCAGGCAGCAAAGAGCTTGATGCATGAAAGTATTCTGCTCCTGGATATGCTCCTATGCTACAGTGCGCAAGAAAGTGGGAAAGAGACTGGTGAACAGGTGAGCTAAGAGAGTTGAACAAAGAAGAAAAAATATCTTTGCCACCTTGTAGTGATAAAACGTCGAACCCTAGTACTGACTAACTCAAGCTGGAATGCAACTTTTTCCTTTAAAGGCATAATTTATTTCTCACAAAAGGTGATGAATTGTCCAGCTTCTGCACAGAATAGGAAAAGCGCAAGGAATAAAAAAGAGACCTTCTTTGTCATGGATTGACAAGCATGTCATTAAGGCTATTTATTCTGCATATATGCCTCCAGAACAAGTAAGCTGTCATCCTGTCGTCTGAAAGAACTGCAGAGGCCAACAATCAGGGTCACTAAGTGGACATGTGACCACTAGAAACAGGGCTGAGATCACTGCACTCAATTTTGACCACACGCTGCAGGATAAAAGGTCCCATATCCCATAATTCATCAGGCTTATCAAGTCAGAAATATGGCCACATGTGTGGTCCTATTTACTGAATATGCTTGAGCGTTAAACACCAATAAATCAACTTTTAGGTAAAATCTGCAAGGGAAACATTTCAGATACCTCTTTAATATTTCACAGTTTGAAGAGGATTATTGCCCCCTTACCTCTCAGTTCTCAGAGGATTGAGAGTTTGAAAGGTATGTCTATACCACCTCCTTCTCATATCAACTGCACCACGTTATTCTCTCTAAATAACTTATGTTCTGGATTAGATTCATCAAACGTTTCTCGATAACTAAGTAGAAATATTTTCATCCTATTAGTAAAATATATATTTCATCACTTTTAAGAAATCTTTATTCATGGATTTTTTTAAAAGTGCCCTTGGACACTGGAGCAATTGATGGTACTAGGGAGAGCAACAGTTCTTACCACTGCAAACGGGCCATGGCTTCACAGAAGTCACTGCTCGTTAAATGACTGGTGTAAGAAGAACTAAAGCCAGATCAGGGTGGAGGGGGGAAAAGGCGTTGCCAAGTGAAACAGAACTGGAAGGAGTAAATCCAACATGGGGCTCAGCTGATACCTACCACCAAAACACCTCACGCAAAGCAGCTTTCTCCTCCTGGCCTCGAACTCGCTGTGCATGCCCAGAATTGCCCTGGTTAATCAGATAGGTCCCTACCTCTTGCTTTCTACCTGGGCCATGACGGGGTAAAAAGAGTAAACAAAGTAGGTCCACAGTGCCTTGACGAGCCCATCTGGTCTGTTGTGCCGGTTTTGGCTGGGATAGAGTCAATTTTCTTCATAGTAGCTAGTATGGGGCTGTGTTTTGGATTTGTGCTGAAAACAGTGTTGATAACACAGGGGTGTTTTCGTTACTGCTGAGCAGTGCTGACACAGAGTCAAGGCCTGTTCTGCTTCTCACCCCACCCCACCAGCGAGTAGGCTGGGGGTGCACAAGAAGTTGGGAGGGGACACAGCTGGGACAGCTGACCCCAACCGACCAAAAGGATATTCCACACCATGTGACGTCATGCTCAACATATAAAGCTGGGGGAAGAAGAAGGAAGGGGGGGATGTTCGGAGTGATGGCGTTTGTCTTCCCAAGTAACCGTTACACATGATGGAGCCCTGCTTTCCTGGGGATGGCTGAACACCTGCCTGCCGATGGGAAGGAGTGAATGAATTCCTTGTTTTGCTTTGCTTGCGTGCACGGCTTTTGCTTTACCTATTAAACTGTTTTTATCTCAACCCATGAGTTTTCTCACTTTTACCCTTCCGATTCTCTCCCCCATCCCACCAGGGGGGAGTGAACCAGCGGCTGTGTGGGGCTTAGTTGCCAGCTGGGATGACCTTTAAAGGTCCCTTCCAACCCAAACTGTTCTATGATTCTATAATTCTATGACAGTCCTTTTTGACACCCAGCATGGGGCTCAAAGGGTTCGAGGTAACGACAGGTTTGATTGGAATGTGCTAGATTGAATTTATAGCTGTTATTGCTGTTTAGCTATTAATTGGCAGGCTCCTGTGCTTGCCATGGGGCTTGCTTGCCTCACTGTATGTTAGAGTCTAGTGCTCGTTAGTGGCTGCTTTTTGCTGTTGCTGCTTGCTGTACTGCTGTACTGCTGATCATCTTACTGTGCTCTGCCTGGGAACATTTTGATAACAGCAATGGCGATGCGCCTGGGCTGGCAGATGGCCAGGGCATCGCTGCTGTTTCTGTGCTGCTGTACTGGACAGGCTGGAACTCCAGTGTGAACTGGAGTCAAAGGGACTGTGACCTGTGGATGAGTCCACGTGGGAGCAGGACACCTTGAAGCATCTGTGGCCGTGGATAAGCTGATGCCAGAGCAGGTACATCTCAAAGCATCTGTGGCTGTGGTTATGTCTGTGCTGCAGCAGGTATACCTCTGAAGGGATTGTGGCCCAAGGATAAGTCCACGCTGGAGAAGGCACACCTCGAAGCATTTATGGCTGTGGATAAGTCCATGCTGCAGCAGGTACACCTTGAAGCATCAGTGGTTGTGCATGAGGTCATGCTGGAGCACCTCAAAGTGTGTGGCCATGGATAAACCCACGGCAGAGCAGGTACACCCCTGGAGGCACTGCAGCCATGGGTAAGGCCATGTTGGAGCAGGTTTGCTTCTGAAGGGACTGTGCCTGTGGGTAAGGCCACACTGGAGCAGGTATATCTCTGAAGGCATTGTGGCCCATGGAGAAGACCACACTGGAACAGGTGCACCTCAAAGTGACTGTGGCTGTGGATAAGTCTATGCCACAGCAGGTGTACCCCTGGAGAGACTGTGGCTCATAGATAAGGCTCCATTTGGAGCAGGTACTCCCCTAAGGGACTGCAGTCTGTGGATAAGTCCAAGCCGGAGCAGGGGCAAGGGGTTCATTGCAATGTTAAGTTCCTAGGGGGAAACAAAACTATACCTCTGGCTCATTTTAGCCTTTTTCATGAAACCTCACCCTCAGAGTGCACATTCTTAACTTGTTTTCTCTGCCTAAATCTTCCTGTACATCAGATAGAAAGCCAAACCTCTGAGATCTGGATGTGATCCTAGGCATCAGGGAACTCCACTTGTAGGTACTTAAGTCTTGTATCGAATTAATTCAGCAAGAGTCAATAGGCTACCGTTCAAAAAATATCAAGGCCCGGTAACTACAGGTCAAACTGCAGTCAACAGACCTGAGCTCTGTTGCATTTTCCTAATGACCCTCTGGCTGAGTTAAATTTTCTTCTTCTTCATTGCTCAAAGACGGTCAGCAGTATTGAGAAAGCGATATACCTTGGCATGTGCAAAACACTTTGGGAATCCCACAAGAGATGGATATTTTGCTGTATAAGTGAAAACTATTTGCATCGTCATTTTTAAAATAGGCCCTTGTGTAAATCAGCAATAGGAAAATCTGTGTCTGACCTCATGAAGACAGATATTACAATGGATAATTTAACACTTTAGAAGCTCGGATATTTACCATTTTTATTCTTCTTATTAAGAAAGTTTGCACAATTATTAATCCAGGATCTTATTTACTTTTGTGTCATTAGGATTAAGTCAGACTGGAATTCCATTTTTTTATATATATATTAAATGGTAGTCGGTGCTCTCATGAAGGTAATTCCTAATGAACAAGCCCTAAGAGGTGAGTCTCTGTGCCCTCACAAGTACACCGGCTAATGGAAAAGATTGCAGAGCTGAATGAGATAAAGAAGTAGTAAGTAAAAGTGGAAGAGGAGATTTTGAAAACAACATATCATTTCAATATTAGCCATAAATATGCATCATTTAGAGTTAATCAATAGTGGTAATTACAACTCCTCACTGACCTAAACATTATCAGATGACAATATTATATAAATATTCATGTTATTGGAATGGATTACCATTATTATTCACAGCTATATTAATTTTTATAGTCATCAAAATCCTTTTCATGCATGTGTGGCATATTTTAATTTTGGTAGAACGAGATCTGCTCCATCCATCTCAGCACAGTTCAGCTGCTGATGAATTTTCTGATTACTTAAACCTGAAGAAATATTCCTGCTAAACTGCCATTTTCTCTCCTCTAGTCACAATCTACATTTCAGAATAGCAGGACAAACTCTGGGAGGTGTCAAGCATTTATAATTTGTCTTCAGTGAAAGTTACAGATGCTTGATACATTTCAGGTCATGAACCAACGTCTGCTTCTCTAGCTACTGAAACACTGATGCTGTCCGCTGTAATTCGAGTTCACTTTCAAATCATGGATTTGATTGTCAATTGCTGGAGTTAATGGCAGTCTTGCCATTCATCCCACGTGGGCAAGAGAGCTGCATGCAAAGAATAATAGAGATTTATTTCTCATGATTGCATTGAGTAGTCTGTGAGGCAACTAAGTAATAGTAAAACTGTATTTATAGAACAGATTTTATACACAAGTCATAAAAGTACTTTACAAATAGCATAGGTCTACGCTTCATGTCCAGCTGTCCCAGCAATTGAGATAAACTTTTGTGGTAAGATTTGGTTAGTCTTTGCTCCAAGTTCAAGGCTCCAGGGAATCAACAAAGTATTTGTTTATCAACAAAACTGAAGAAAACACTTCTGGAAATAATTATTTAGTTTATTTATCCAGTAAAACTAGCCATATAAATGTCAAGTTTGGTTTTTATATTTTATACTTAAATGATCAAATTTCAGTAAGTATTGGCATACAAATAAGATGAAAATCTGAAAAGAGAAATAAATAAAGGCATTATTCATATGTTGACATATGGCCATGTATTTCTGTGCCTAGAGATTAGATGGTGTTTTTGGAGAGGGTCGTGTGCATTTCAAATATTCACCTCTGAGGTCTATAGTATTTCTGATAAGTATTTGCCATGTAGAAATGCCGAGTTGTGCTGATGTTTCAGCAAGGGTAAGACCTGCCGCACAGATGTTGTCCAGCTGATCTACGTTTGCACAGCAATTCTGAAATTTCCCAAATGGCTGACCATCCAAGGAGTGGAGGCTGTGAGTCCTCCTGTCCTCCTGTGTCTGAAGGGACACTGAACACATTACAGTTGCACAGAATTGCACAAAATCTTCTAACTCCACACAAACTAAACTTTCAGGCAGAAAAAAGATGTGACTGAGAAAATGTCGACATATGGTAGCCATAAACCACTGGGCTCTGCAAAGCGGAGATGTGAAGCAGAAGAAGAAAGGTAAATTAAATGACTTGCAAGATGCTGCAAATGAAAAATAATTCCATTAAAAGTTGAGCATTAAAGAAATCTCACCAGTGGGGTGACAATGACAGTGTACCACTGTCAAGATCTCCACAAGTTCACAGCTCTCTATTTATTGTATTTTTTGAAGGATTTTGATCTTGAGAGATCTTCATCACTTATAAATGAACCAGTCATTAGTAGTCTTTTATGTATCTCCAGAGAGCTATCACAGCTCTCATTAACTGCTATATCTAAACAACTGAAATCTCCTGTTCCAAAGGCATGTATTTTCAAGTCTGAGTCTTCACCCCTTACCTCGTCCTGTCTTACAGAAGCAGAATAAAGCCTGAATAAAGGTAAACCACAAATCTTTCAGCACTGCCTCAGTTAGTGTTTAGGACGTATACAAGATATATTGAACTTAATATTTCAGTCTCAAAGACTTTTTCAAGAAAATGAGAAGAAAGTAAAGGACTCACAAAATATTTCTTGTGAACTGACAGAACTGGTGGTTTTTTTCAACAACTGTGGGTGATCTAATTTATATCATTTATTTTCTAGCTATGAATGTGATCGTTTAGGTCAGAAAAGAAACCTGTAATAAGAAGTTTTTTATGCAAAATCAATATGGACAATTATTGACTCCTATCAAGTAAAGTGGCTGTGTTGCTTGTTCTTTTTTGCCACAGCTTTCCAGAGGGGGAAAAAAAATCCAGAAATTACTTGTCACCTAATTCAGAGCTTCCACCCTGCCATTTGTATGGCTTTTTGTCTAGGACTGTGTAAAAACACCATATGTACTCAATTAATGAAATAATTTTGCTTCTCTCAGTCTTACTGCTATCCTTTATTTTAGCTAGAAATGCAAAACATACCCATACTGAATTAGAGAAAAGGTCCATCTTGCTGAGTCCTGTCTCTGACAGTGGCCACGAGCTGCTGTGTATAGAAAGGTATAAAATCAGATTAAGGATCCAATGGTATTTTCCCTCATCCACCCTACCAGCTTCCAGCAAAAATATAATGGGTTGCTTTGTACTCGTCTTTTCACCCAATTTCTTCCCTTCCTGCTAACTTGAAGGATTTTATGAAGCACTACAACTACACAATCACTGTCCTCTTTTATGGGCACAGACAACATTTCCCCCCACCCCCCTCTTTTATGACATTTATAGTCTTTGCCTGCCAAGATACTTTTATGGCGGCGGGAATGATTGCCTCACTCCTGGTAAAGTCTGGAGTATCCCTTGGTGCTCCATATAACTTGTCACAATATTCTTAACAACAGCTCGTCGCGTACTCCTGAGCGACTGACACTTGCTACCAACTCCCCTGATGTGCTTTCTGACACTGTTAAAAAATATTCTTCTTTACAGCATCTCCCACACAGTGCTGCACACCAGTTCTTTCCAACCTCTGCTCTTGGTTTTTTCACTTGTCTTAATTCCTGGACTTTTGCCTTTGGAGACAATGAAAATTTATACATTTGCTTCGCGCTGTAACTACACAAGTAATTTGAAGCAAAACATTGCCTTTGCTGCAGAGTATTTTTGTTGAGAGTTCTGTGTGTGTTCTTGTAAGGGGTATATCCCCAACACTTTTTTTTTTAATGTAACTGGAAACCAGGCATGTTTACCTCAAAGTATCTCGTGGAGAGCAGCTTGCATTGTAACAAACTCTTGGCTTTCCTTTCAGCTCAGCCTTGCTGCCTGGTTCATCTGCATTTCCAGCTCATAGAAGATTACATACGTACTTTCTGTACTGAAACGTGTGACCCAAAGGGAATAAAAGACCAAGCAGTAGTATAGATTTGGTTCTTCTTCAGAGACCTAAATGGGAAAGAATTATTGAAGATACTGTTAGGGCCCCTTGCTGAATCATCAAACTCTTTTGCAGTGGTAATTGAGACAGCATATAAATACTGCATAGATATCTCTTCAGGTCCTCTTCACAGAGCAGTTATATTCCATTAAAGTGCTTTTCTTGTACAGGTTAATCTCTCAGAATAAAAGTGGAAAATACAGCAACAAAACAAGATGATATTTTCACTACTCAATAAACTTTGCTTCCCTTGTCTGTAAATAAGCGATTCCCAGAGGCATCCCCTCCAGGGCTTCTGAAGACTCAAAAGGGCAAGGAAAGGAATTAAAAAATATCACAGCCTGCTCCGACACATTCATAGTATTTATTAAAAACAAACAAACAAACAAAACAGCACGTCAAAGGCTGTCCTGCTTTATACTTCACAGAGCCTCACTGATTCACGCGGTATGCAAGTTAAATCAGATTTGGACTCAATCTGACTGTAGGAATACACGCCTCCTGCTCTCATTGATTGAGATAAAGGTGAAAACAACCTCCCAGTTGACATGAAGCAGAAAAGCTGGGTTTTTTTTGAAAATGAGAATGGCAAATCAGGCTTGATGATCAAGACAAATCCAAAGTGTGAAAGAAGGAGTAGAACAAGCTGCAATACCGCCCCTTGTAATTTCTTGTACATCCCTTGCTTTCTTTTTTTCTTGTCCTGTGATTTTTTTTGTTAGTACCAGAACTATATCTACAGTAACTGAACAGCACCTGATATATTTTGGATACTATGATAGTGTAACTACCAGTGATAAAAATGCATTCTCGTTGCAGCTGCACACATAGGAAAGTATTTCAATGCTCAGCATTGGATTGATTTCACATTACAGGTTAAAAAAATATAAATGTCTCTCCTAAGGGGAGTGAAGTCCTGCAGTATAATGGCTAGATTCCAATACCAGGGTACTTAGATGAATTGCATTTATTTATAATGTATCTAATTATATACTCTCTGCCATTCTGTTTCGACACCTTTGTCCTTCACTTCCTGTCCCAAACCGCTGCATAATGGTATTGCATATTTTGCCAAACTATTGTTTCTTGCCCAAGCAGTGGTCACATTTTCTTCATGGGCCTTGTATTTCTTCTCAAAAAGGGTGTTTAAAGGAGTTTGTAAAATGCTTTGCGATTTTTGGGGGATGAAAGGCATTATATAAATCTCAGTTATTACTATTAAAAGAGCACTGAGTGAGTTGTCTAGAGGTAACTCCAGTATGTGGCTTGGCTCTTTATCGATAAATCATAGAAACCTGCATTACTGGTCTGCTTTACTGTATATGAAACAAGTGCTGGATGACACCTTGTATTTCACCAGCTGCTTTCCTGCAATTTCTCAAAGAAAGTAACACAATATATGGTCCACCTGCTGTGAAAACATCTGAAATACCACAGACAGTAAAAAGTCTTTGAGTAAAGTTCTTCCACAGAGCCTTTTGTTGATATGCTCTATAGCCCTTACTGAGTTTTTGGACAGTATCTCTAGTTTTCCATGGAAAAGAACTACTCTTACATCACTGTTCATTTTTTTACATGCATGAGAATTTGATGAGAATATTTTTCAAAAAAATGTTCTTTTTCCTTTTGTTTTAGGCTTCCATTTTTTCTTTAATTTTCATTTAGGTCTGCACAAAGGGTCAATCAGCCATTATTACCCCATTGCTACCAAGTACAAATTTAGCTTCTGCAAGAGTCCTAACAAAGGACTAATCTTGTATCCTTCACTTATGTAAGTAAACTGTCAGATGTTAGTGGAACTAATTACGAGAGCATCGCTTTCTGCTTTCATCAGGACTTTAAGGCCTGACTGAAGCATGGTCAATATACACCACTGTCTTCCAATAATATCTTTATTCCAGATGTTGATTTAAGAAGTAGTGTCCTGTTTGAAGAGCATGAAAGAACTTTATAAGCATTAATTCCTGCAGTGACCTGGAAGGGGGCTACAGCCATCCTACAGAGAGGTCAACTGAGTCACAGCAAGGCTAGGCGGTTCATCCGACACATCATCATCAGCGACTGAGCCACATTTTCCATAACCCACACAATTCTCATCATTAAAGTCCACTTGATTCCCTACAAGCACTCTGTGCCTTTGATTTATACTTGATTCCTCTAGACCCACGAAGCAGCCACTAATTGTACTTTACGTACACAGTGGAATGGGACCTTAAGGGATAGGTTTTTAGTAACTCTGATGACACCTTTCTAGTTAGTGCGGTGTAGCAGTATCCTATTTAAGATTGCTTTGTTTAATTATTTAAGAGCCATTATGGTAACTGGATATACTCTAACTGTAATTTATTAACTCATACACTTGAATTATCCAAGTCTCTACATCCACTTCACAGAATTACAGAGGAACTAGAATAAGGTAATGGTATCAAAATGCTACAGAATATTCCCTCTGCTGAGAAGTACAAAAGCTCTCATCTCTCATAGCAAAGGGGTTCATAAGCTTTTTCAAACTATGCACTGAGACATAAGAATCATTTTATACCAGCAGCAGTTGTTCATATAGACAGTATGAAGAAAATGTGTGCATTTTATATATGAGTATATGTATGTATAAGTAAATATTTACACATACATATGCATTCATAGATATGTCTTCAATGTAATACTACAATTCGCTTCCCTTTTTTGTGTAAAAATGATACTGCATCCATCTGTTCATCCTTCTTTCTCTGCTCCTCTGAATATACTTCTTCACACTCTGATCCTTGTCTCTTTTTCTACTCTTGTGCTTTCTTGTTGTCTACTCGTCTTGTCTAAGCTAGGTTGCCATGTTAAATGGTTCCTTTCTCACTGGAAATACTGCCTGTTCCCCTGAATCCCTCTTCACCATCATCCTCTGCATACGCTGCCTGCGTGCCTCTTGCCTGCCTGCATGCGACATCTTTTTTCTCTGGAAAATGACAGCCCTGGGAGCAGCACCTTGAGAGTAGGTCTTCCTTGCTCCAATATAGTGTCTGTTCTTGCCATCAGCAGCTAGATTTTCTTCTTGCCATTCAGGCACTTTTACACATCTCAGAGCTGTCATTTGCAAAAAGAACAAAGACACATGGAGCAGCAGATGAAGAAAAAAATCTAGATTAAACCATGCGAGCAACCAGCTCCTTGAAAGCCGTAGCAAGTACTCACAGACCATCTCAGTGTCATAAATTAATTTGGAACTGCTTAGAAAGGAAAACTTTTAGCACTTGAGAGTCTTACTTATAGCAGTCTCCTCAACAGAATATTGCTTTAGTTACATCATGTATCTTTCTTAACCCAAGACGCTTACCAGAATTCTGCTGTGCTCCAGACAGTATGTCATAAACATCATGAACGTGCAGAGCCATTACAGGTCCCGGATTCCGGGCTGCCGCATCCCTGCTGTTCAAATATACTGACACAGGACAGAAAATTGATAACAGCAATTCTACAAAGCTTTTGAGCGAGGAGGAGAAGAGGATTGCAACCATGTACCGCCTTGGAGGCTCAGATGTTCTAAAGTAAAAAGGAGGAAAATTCATAATTTACCTGGACTGACCACTCTTGCAAAAAAAAGTAATTTGCTCTAAACTAAGAGCTTGCCAAAAACTAAAAGTTAGGCAGGCACGCCTGAGAAAGATTATTAGAGGACACAGAATGTTTTCCTGCACAAACAGAACTGTGTAATCACTAATGCACAACATCCCTCTTACACTTAACCTTTATGTGCTACCAAAGTAGAGTGTCAAGATTGTCCTTCCAGCACATGTCTGTAACTGAAAGCTTTTAATATCCTCCTTCCGCTTCCCTCAAAGCCAAGTTATCAGGAACGCAGAAAGATTTAACCACATATTAAACAGCACTATCTTGTCAGGCAATATGTTCTTTTCTGCAGGGCACTAGTGAATTGAATGTGCAAGAGAGCCAAAGTGTCTAACAAAGAAAAAGTTGCTGCATGACAAGGATTGCTTCTCCTCTCCCAAGGAATTCGACTAGCAAGGAAACCTCCTTGTAGAGTACAAAACAAAGCAATCCTATGACAGGAAATAAGGCAATAGGAAATCACACAGATAAAGACATAGAAAGAGACTGGTGGACATGAGACTGGTGGACATAAATTTTGTAGCTTTTTTTGCAAATGCTGCTTCAATAATAACAAGAAAACTTGGGACCTAATTGCTTTGATTACCTGGCTCATGGTGAACCTGTCTCTCCCTTCCTCTTTTTCTGCAAAGTGGAGCTGGAAAAACCAACTCTCGCTGTCATGTTTTACACCACCACTGCACAAACATGGCACACAGCAAGCCGAGTACAGAAAGTAGCTGAGAACCAGGCCTCGTGGCAGGCACTCGTACGCTTAAGAATGTGAAATAAATATCATTCTATAACTATGGGGGAAAGCTGTCATTGAGGAGTGCTCCAGTGAAAAAAAATGCAACAAATAGTTCTCCCATGGCAATATTAACACATCTTTATTGCACAGTATAGATGCATGCATATATACTGACATAGAGAGGTCAGATTGAGCCTGTATCCAGCTTTACTAACCCACAGCTTCAGCATATCGACACCTGCACTGTCTGTGGAGACAGAACAATGCAAACACCTCAGGACTCCTACATTTCTATGCCAGTAACTCCCATCTTCCGCTGAGACTGCTGCTGATATAGATTCACACTGGCTCACAGTTGTTTTCTGTCTTTAATGCTCTAAATCCATAATTACCAGTTGAGGTATAGTCATGAGTCATATATACAAAAGTCATCAGCACTTCTGGGCTCTTCAGTTTCTGAAACCCAACATGAGACACACCAACCAACCTACCACACCTCTACTTGCCTCTGTAAATCTCTGCTGATTGGAGGACACAAGGGCTTGGTCATATTCCTCTTTTTCTTCTTTTGGACAGAATTCCACCGAGGAAAAGAAGATGCAGCCAAGAATGTATGGATGCATGGCAACCTTGAGTTTTAGGCTTCCATGCTTAAAATGGTTACCTAAAATCAGTAACTATTTTTAAAAATGTAGGCTGTAACTTTTACAGGGCCTGGAGCATCCAGTGCAGCTGCTCTCACATGGCCAGACGAGATCCTGAGCACAGTCCTAAGGTGAGAAAGAAAAAAACCTACAAAGCAACCCCTCAAAACTACACCCCTAAACTGAAATACATTGTGGTTTCAACAGAAAACTAAAATATTAATATAAAAATTCAAAATTAACTATACAGCCATAATGTTAAATTTACATGGTTAATTTACTTTTCTTGTTTATTTCACCTTTAAAAAAAGGGGAATTGTTTTACATTCAGTAAAACAGACATTTAATTAGGCTTTGTAATTCACATATAATTGAATAAAATGCTTGGAAAAGGGCATATCCATCTCAACTCGTTTTATATCGTTGTTTGAATTAATACAGCATGCCTCCATAAACAGCAGCTATAGCTTGACAAAATGGAAGTGTATTGTTTTTAAATGAAACGTTAAAAACAAGGACATTTGCAAATCATTGCATAATCAATCATTTAAGCTCCTTTCCTCCTCCTTCCCACATTTAGTATGAAGGGAAATGGCTAACAGAGACTTCTGTATCACGCTTTGTAAAGCGTTAAGTTTCTCATCCAACGTGTGCCAGGTAAAGCTGACAGCCTCTGAGACAAGCTCCTGGAAATGATCTGAAATACCAGTGTCGGCTTTAAATGTCAAGATCTCACTCTCTGGGGGTTACAAAGACAGTTTCCCTACACACTAATCGTGTCCTGTGCATATTCATAGCTACATGTCTTACCTCATTGTATACACATATATATGTCACATACGTTTATAATTTGATCACGTTTTAAGATTTTCAGCTGCTTAGTACATGAAGTGTTAAAAAAGAAGCCGGCTATGAATGTGACAGCGGCAGCCACCGGAGAAAGTGCCCAAAACTTTAGAAAGGCTGACCCTTCTTTTAACAGTGACTTTCAGCTTTTGAGAACCTAGTCACCTCTCTGAGGTCTGAGTGATTCTGTAGTCTTTGCGCAGACAGGTCAAGTGGACCTGGGTGTTCCTGGAAAGCCAGAAGCAACACAAAAAAGCTAATGCATATAATTAAGTTGAAGGATACAGACTCATTAAATCATTTCTGCAAAGTGATGAGAATTTGCTAGCAACTAGATTGCTCAGTATGCTGCAAAAGAAATTGCTCTGGACCCAAATTTGACATAAGGAATATAACACTTTGTGCATCTTCCAAAATAATCTTGCCAAGCCAGAGTAAGAAGAAAACAGCGTGTTGGGGTTTTCAGCCTGAGTCTCAATTACTGCAACTGTAGTAGAATAATCATATGAAAAAGTCAGAAAAAACCACCCTGCAAATGCACATATGGATGTAGCAATGTCTGATTGTATACAAAAAAGGAGCGTACTTACTTGTGTGCATTTAGCACTCAAAATACAAAAGAAACAACATGTTTTATTTCATCCAAAAACCAGCTTTAAAATTTAAAGGCATCAAGAATGAATGACAGAGGAAGCCACCGGGAGGCAGTGTTGTCACTTAGCAAGTACATGATCAAAGCCTTTCCTGCTGCTGCAGGCCCTCGACCGGGAAGCACAGCGTAACAGCGTTGTATGCTGGTCAACTTCCAAACAAGAACATCGAAGTACAGAAAATATAGCACGCACAGATCTTTAGAGGCTGATGCATTTGTACCTACCTTGAATAGTACTGAAAGCATGTGCAATAAAAGTGATGTGCGAGTTTTGCAGGTTACCCAAGACTAAAGTGGTTTGGTTTTGGGGTGGGGTGGTTTTTTGGTATAGCATCATCTGTCTTTATCCTGAACAACTGTGGTATAGCAAAAAGAGGGCTATAATGAACAAACAAAAATTGTATGTGCTTATGAAAGAGCTTCTTTGTACATTAGGAATTAAGGAATACCTATAGAACGAATACTTCTCTTTCAAAACTGCAAATTGCTATGCAAAAGAAGAAACTGAAAGTAGTGATTTAATATGACTCGCCTCTCAGTTGACAAAAACCCTTAAATTTGTGTTTTATTAATTTTCAGCTGTACCAACCCCCCTGACTATAACCTCACAAGAAGAAACAAAGCTATGTGCGGCACAGATGAAAATCAGAAACCACAGAAGCCTAAGAGACACCCTGCTCCTATACTGTCTCTCATCAGAATAAAAGTCCACAAAACCCAACTTTTTTTTTCTTCCAGATTCACCTAAGTAAAATCTTTTTTTTCATGTAATTAACAATTCTTTTGCAACTTGAAGAATATTGTAGGTCATTTTCACCCCTGCATTCCATGATTCTGAAGGAACTTCATAAAAAAATTTGACTCTCAACGTATGTAGTATCACAATCAGAGAAGGCTTTACTTAATATTCTTCTCTTAGGCATTTACTACATTATTAAAGGCTGCCACAGACTTGGAAAAATACAGCATTATTTAGGATTTTTGTTATTTTACAATGAAAATATCATATGAAAACTGCTATTTCAAATTATGCTTTATGATCTCTATTGGTCCATATATACAAGACTTTAATTCCTGAAGCTGACCATGCATATAACATTTTCCTTTCTGCTGTTACCCATATGCAGGATATTTGCCCTTTTTCACCTGAAGCTAGAAAGACACACACCTCTAATTATTGACAAATGTGCTATCATCTCCCTTGACTGCCCAAGAACAATTAACCCAGAAAGATTTCTGATAGCATGAAGTATAGAAACACTTCTAAAGAACCAAAGTGGACGATTTTAAGGCACACTATACTTTGAATTATTTAGCTCACTGCACAGAATACATTGGGAGAAACACAATACACATCTCAATTGAAACTCCTCTTTAGTGAAGAGGTTTTAATGTTAAAGTGAATCTAGTAGGTTAATCCCTGGGAATATCAGGTGTTGCCTGGCATATCTGTCTGTGCCAAGAGCCTGTGCTCAGGCAGGTGGAAACATCTGGCTTTAAGTTTGCTTCCACTCAAAGCTAGCAAAATGCAAACCAGCTCCAGGTTTGATAGCTGCGCTCCTGCGAGAGTGTCACCCGGGGTGATGGATACGAGCAGAAACCTGAGCCAATGACATTAAATAGTTCTGTTTTTACACCTGGCCTGCACCCTGCCATGCTGCAACGTAGGCAGAGTTAGCCCAGGTCAGTATGTGGTCATGAAGATATGCCAGGGCACCAGAGAAAGACAGTTTGCTGTATGGGGTGCTAGCTGAAATCTAATCCACTGCTCTGTCATAGCTTATCTTGGACAATTTTCTGTGCTTTGGGTCTTCATCTACAAAAGATTAATTCTCTAATTATCACAGTATTGTAGAGATAAATCAATTTATAACTGTCACGCACTTTGATACTGTTATAATGAGGCTCATATGAAATACTTCAGAGAGGTCCTTAGAGCTATCTTCTACGAAAGTGTAGTAAAGCTGGACAGGCAGCACTTACATGCCTCAGGCATGAGATACCCAGCACCTACAGCAAGAGGAAAAAATCTGTTCATCTGATGTATTTATTTATTTCTTATTGCTGGACAAAGGGAATAAAAAGCAATCATTTAGTTCTACTCCAGATAGAGAAAAAAATGCAAAGTTCAACCACTATTCTGTCTGTTTGCTTCTACCTTTATTAAAAACAACTTGCGAAATTATAAAGTCAAGTTAAATGTGGGATTCAGACCCACTTGTGATTCACACAGTCAGTGGTTACAAGGCAGCTCTGCCCCCACGCTGCTTATCATCTTATCGATGAGAAGTGCTGAGAGCCCCAAAGAGTCCACTCATGAACTTGTGATGACATGGGGGTGTGTTTTCATTGCTTTATTAATGAGAGTTACAGAGAAAGTTAATTTCTTAAAGTTGCCATTTCCAACCTTGATGTCAGAGGTAACCTGCAGGCAGGAAATAGTTTAACTGATGTTATTAAACAGTTGCTCACTTAGCCTCAGACTTCTGGGGTTTCAGGCAACCAGAACAGGCTTCTTGAACCAGTTGCACCCAGCAGCTCATCAGAGAGGATATAGCAGATTGTATTTCCAATGTCGTTCCTACAAATTAAGCCATCCAGGGGAGACAGCTCCAGAGAAATCCAGAGTTTGACCAAATGAAGCTCACCTACCTTCATTATTAAGAATATGAATTTGTACAGGACTGAGTATTCTTGGTTCTTTTTTTTTTTTCCCCTATAGAACAATATTGTTTCTACAAGTTGGTGGGAATGGAAACCTATAAACAACGGTTGATTGGTTGCAAATTACAATCCTTTTGCAGCTGTACAGTGTAATAATTGTAATTAATAACTTAGTTATATTCTGTACAATGTCATGACCTGGTAGAAGGTCTTTTATCTATAATTAACTATACTCCTTATTTTGGATAGATATTTCTTTAGAAATAGGAATGACAGTATTTGTCCTGATCTATTTAACTGCTAACATTAGTCTAATTTCATTCACAGTGAAATTTTGTTTCTGATTTGCACCAATGAAAACAAAATCAGATGCATAATTCCTGAAAATTACCTTAAAACTAACTAAACCTTTGCTTGCTTTTACCAAGGTACAGAAATAGATTTTTCTCCATATAAAAATAAGATGAGAAAATATGCACTTACTTACCTTTACTGTCTGGAAATTGCTGTCCATTTCTTCCATTTTGATAATGCAGTAGGTGTAGAGCTAAAAGATAGGCTCAGAGGACATTTGTTTTAAAATTTACTCTTTGGAGAGTTATTGGTTTTATATGCTTTTTTTATGGAAAAGGGCAAAACAAAAACAATGGTGAAAACTAGAATGCATAAATGGACCATGTAGCTAGTTATGTACTATAAATCATGCTGGTGAGTATTTTTAACTGGGGAAAGGCAACGCAAGAACAATGAAGAAATGTAGCTGTTTCTAAACCCTAATGTGATGATATTCTGTTGTTCTAGAGACACTAGAAATGCACATATACACAGAGGCTTACAGAGCTTTGCTTACTTCTCAAAGGGAATTGATAAATGGGGGAAGGCATCCGAAGGGGTTCCCTTAGTTTAACAAAAACAAAAGTACTTTTCCGTACATTGCTTTTTCCTCACGTCTTCCCTCAAATAAAATGAATTATGCACACAGATTGTTTATTGTCAGTTTGCTTGCTGTGGAATTTCTGTTGTAATGCCCAGGGCTCTGAGGACTTCTCTGCAGATGCTTTTCCTGTTTATTTATGTGTTTTTTGTCAATACAAATGCTTATCTCAACCCCAACATTTTATCCCCCCACCCCCCCAAAAAAAAGAAACATTATTAAATTGGGGATGCTGAGATATGTTGTAAGTTGCTGTCTCTCTGCATCTTTCCATCTGCAGAGCAAATGGAATAGGAAAGTTTACATTCCTGCAGGATTGTGAGATTTTTTGCATTCCTTATATACTTAGAAAATGGCTTCACTAGGTGTTTAAGTTAATTTTATAACTAAATTAGCTGTAGGATTTAGGAACAGTCATGCACAATTAAAAAGAAAAGTGCATATAAAAAAACAACCTGAGGATATTTTTATGGTAACTCCATTCTGTACACAAATATGGCAATTTTATTTTTCAAGCAGGTGCAGTTCTGCCTTCTTCCCCCAATAGCCAGAAGCACGAGCTCTGTCAGGATCCAGAAAATACGTAGAGCGATGCCTAACACTCAAGACACCCGGTCTGGAAGATGTCTTCTGAGAACGGTGGGGACACATACTCAAAAGGACAAATGCTGCCAAAATGCACTTGTAGCTTCTTTCTTTATAAAAACCCAGCTGCAGCTGTATCTATTGTAATAGCCCAGTGGTTGCAATATTTACCCAGAATCTGTTGAGAACTAACTTTTATGCTTTGGGAAGATTCTCCCCACTCAGAAAGCTACTCTAGTCAGTTGGCAGTTCACTCTTTCACATCCTTTCTCCTCCTGCCATATGAATCCTTCCTCCTTTTCAACACAGGGGAACACTTTGAATGTACCTTGAGGCTACTATGGTTTCCATTCAGCAGTCAATGGATTTAAAAAAGAAATAATCTTGAGGGCAAGTCGAGACTCCTGGACTCCACACTCTTAAGTCAAGGCATTAGGCACTGGTGTAAAAGCATTTCTGATTGTTAAAACCAGTAGCTTACTTCATACAAGGAGGGCATCACAATGTTTTTAGCACAAGATTTTTTCCATTCTTTCAGATTAGGCATCTTCCCTCATAAAGCAGTTTTGACTCTGGACTCTGAGGAGGCTGTGTAGCATCTCCCTTGCAGAATTGACTGTGGTGCCTAAATTGCAGTGAGGACAGAAAAATTGGACTTCTCCCATGCTCAGAATTTTCCACGGGTAACTGCTGAGGTACTAGCAATTCCCTAATGAGTCTGAGGGTCTTTGGATTGTCTCCCCAAGGGAACTAGTTCTCCCCGCAGCATTGCAGAGCAAAAACATGGTGGGCTTTGGCTTCCATTTCTTGGGACCAGCCACCTAAAAAATAACCATTGCAAAAAATCACTGCAGTTCTTTATCCATCTGTCTTTAGTGGTGGTGTGAGACAATTTTACTCTAAGTTGCTAGTACTGAAGGAGTCCTACTTCACTGAAGTATTGCCATCGAAAACAGCTAGGCAGAGAAACTGTTCTTGGAGGATATCTTTGCTCACTGAAGCAGATTATAGTACTCCACGGACTTACACAATCTTGAAAAAGTAAGAAGATGCAGAAGGCTCATTTTGGCTAAGGTTTCTGTGGCTCCCTGTCCCCATTATAAATGTGCTCGTTAGAGGCCATCATAAGAGGTCTGCATATATGTTTGAAGTTAAACACCTGCACAACCTCTGGCACAATGGGGTCATAGCTATTACCAGTTGTATTGGTAGTTATTTTCATCTGCTCTCACGCTAGCGTGTTTTCCATGTTTTAAAAAGGTTACCAAAGCACCATAATGTCATTAAATATTGTCAGCACATGAAAAGCTTGGTGAAGAACTTCAATTACTACAGAAAAAAAAAGAAAAACTAAGCAAAAGCTATTATCATCCCTTTGTCTGAATATTGAAATAATGTAATACTTAGGATTTCAACTACTACTACTACTACAAAAAAAACCCCCTATCGTAACAGATTTCCACAGATGATTTATTGCGTGTTGCTCACAGACCGTGTTATGAAGCAAATAATGAAACCCAAAACAAACTGTCCTACATTATGCTCATAAAAAGCATCTGGTTTCTTTACTGAAAGAAATCAAAACACAGGCTCTAAAATCACCAGATAACCTAGACCAAATGTAGCACAAACAAGGTTACGGACCCTTATTACACCCTAACATTCTCCTGCTGGTGCCATGTTGTCTTTAACTGTAAGATCCAGTTTTATCAAACTCTACCAGCTCTTCATCCCCTTTTCCCAGTGTGTTAATAAAGTCTAATTACCAAAATAATCACTTGCAGTAGACTACGTTTCCCAGACTGTTTTGCAAAGCAGTTATTTTTCAACAGCTCTCAAGACCCATTTAACAGGAAACCTCCTTCTTGAACCTTTGTCAGGGACTGGATTTTAAGACCCAGTTGAATCAGCCACTACAAGTGGTATTGGAGAGTTTTTCTCAACTCAGGGTTTGCAGGTATTTGTAAGCAAAGACAAAAGACTGATTTTTTATAGAGACCTTATCTTGTCTCATCTTACTGTACTGTTGCATCTGTACACTGTTGTACATTATAATTAATTTCCTTATAACAAAATTTGAAGGGGGAACAAAATTTTCTAAGAATTTCCTCACCACAGGAAGTGTTAAATGACATGTAGCACAGGAAACACCTAGGGCTATATTGAGACCTTCAATTTTGGGGGCCTTAAAAAAATCTTAAAAACCACAAAGGATTTGTTAATATGAGATAATATGATTTTTCACATTTTTAATGCATGTTAACTTTTATTTGTTCCAAAATGTCTAATATTAGAGCCAACCCCTTTTTTCGTGGGTTGGTTCTAAGGCTCTGGAGGATCAGAAGTGGATTAAGAATTCCAGGGCTGCTTCTTTCTCACTTTGGATAAAGAAACAAGTTACAAATATCACTAGCTGTGGGTGAGGGTGGAGGTTGATGGCTTTTTTAAAATCAGGTTAGAAATTACTCCAGTAAAGACTCCTGCTGTATCAGCAGATCTGGATGAAAGTAATCAGTATAAAATTATGTATGGGTTTCTTTTCTTTAATAAAAACCCCAAAACAAAACAAAACCAAAACCAACAAAAAACCCCAAAAGAAAACAAAAGTTGAGAGCTCAGTGTAAGCAAAAGCTAGCTGCAATAAAGATTATATGAATGCTAAATTAGCTTATAATTTATCCTTTTTTCTTCCTGTGTCTCATATGCTTTTGAAATTATATACTCAATGTAATTTTATGTCTTTGAAATGAATATGTGGACTAAATTTTCTTATTTTTATTAACAATAACTTATATAGTTGAATATTTTTCTTCTTCTGAAGGACACAAATATTAGTCCTCTCAATCTCAGGACAGTCATAGCAATGAAATGCCATAAGTCCAGATCTTTTAAGTTCCTTGACATGCATGAACCATCTTGTAAGATTAGGGCCACAAATAGTCAACAGACTTCGATTTCATTCTTTAAGAAGAAAACAACTTACTTGCTTCTCAAATAACTGTTTGCTTTTCTCATCTGATATCAAATTCTTTTAAGTTTTTGTAAGTTTACAATTGTCCTGGTTTCGGCTGGGAGAGAGTTAATTTTCTTCCTAGTAGCTGGTACAGTGCTGTGTGTTAGGCTGGAAAAAAGGAGTGTCATAGTTTGAACCCAGTCAGCAACTAAGCACCACACAGCCGCTCACTCGCCTTCCCCCCACCCTGGTGGGATGGGGGAGAGAATCGGAAGGGTAAAAGTGAGAAAACTCGTGGGTTGAGATAAGAACAGCTTAATACCTGAGATGATGATGATTATGATGATAATAATAATAATAATAATTGTAATGGAAAGTAAAACAACAAGAGAGAGAGAAACAAAAACTCAGGGAAATAAAAAAAAAAACAAGTGATGCAACGGCTCACCACCTGCCAACAAACACCCAGCCAGTCCCCGAGCAGCAATTGCTGCCCCCCTGCCAACTCCCCCCAGTTTATATACTGAGCATGACGTCACATGGTATGGAATACCCCTTTGGCCAGTTTGGGTCAGCTGTCCTGGCTGTGCCCCCTCCCAGCTTCTGGTGCACCTCCAGCCTTCTCAGTCGGTAGAGCATGGGAAGCTGAAAAGTCCTTGACTAGTGTAAGCACTGCTCAGCAACAACTAAAACATCGGTGTGTTGTCAACATTATTCTCCTACTAAATCCAAAACACAGCACTGTACCAGCTACTAGGAAGAAAATTAACTCTATCCCAGCCGAAACCAGAACAACAATAGAAAAGAAAAATTAGACAAGCACACCTCTTTTGACTTCCTTTAATTTTTTTTAATTGAATTAAGATCTTTTGTCTTACCACTACTGTAGTAATAATACTCTCCACATCTATTTTCTGAGTCCTTTCTATTTGGAGCAATTTTGAGATTGAATATTGTTTTCTGAACTTCACCCATCCCATATTGCAGTTCATAGCAATCTAACTGACCAAAGCATTAACATTTTAATTATGAAGACTTTTTTCAGAATTTATTCTTCAAAAACCCATAACTTTTATGTTAACCTTTCACAAGTACCTTTCTCTGGCCTTTACCTTTAGTGACACACAGAAGACCATTAGTCTGCAGCAATTTTACTGCTGTAGGTTTTAAATAAAAAATAGACTAACCATTAACCTTTTCAGCTAGAAAGGGGTTAATTGGGAGATAGTATTGCTAGTATTATTTTCATAACTGTTGAAGACTAAAACATGTTAGAAGAGTGGTGTGGAAAACACGTGGACTCTTTCACATGCAATTTACTCATTCCACATGTAAATAGATATGGCGGTGTCAATTCAGCATCTTCTACGAGCCCTGAATTAACTTGAAAAAGAATTAATACCATGGAAAATAGTATAGTGGGGGGTAAGGTTAGGTTTTTATCTTATGTTTAATGTAAGAAAGGGTAATTAGGCACTTGTATAGAGACTTAGATTCTAAAAGCATAACATAATTATTCACATTCTTTAGGGTGGGTGAATATTAACAAATGAGATGCAGGATGCATCTGCATAACCTGAGCAAGTGGGACAAACATTATATACATTGTCTTACAGCTTTAGGGCAAAAGCTCAAGTCCTACAGTGAGCTCTGTCCTGGTGCACTTGCATCCCATAACACTTTACATTCAAGGAGAGTCTGTAGGTATAGGAAAAGGCCCTTACCGGGGGCACTGTATCCAATTTTCTGGGAAGGCAGTTCAGCAGATATTGGTGTCCCCTGGAGTCTTTCCCTGGGCAAACTGTTGGGTTAGATGACCTTGTGGGGTCTGTTCCACTCTGTTTTTCTTTGGTTCTGTATCATGCAGCTCACTGTAAGACTGTGTTGTCAAGAAAGAAAATTCATGTTGATTTTTTTCCTGCATGTAGAGGACAACAGCATCTCCCAAAGCAACCTTTTATAAAGCTGCAGTTGACCACCAGCCCGTTGAGTTAAGGAAATTTGAATATTTGTATTTTCTTCCATATGAAAAAACAGCAGGACTTTAACACTGCCGTAGCTAAATACCATAAATCTTGAAATGAAGGCATATGTTTCTTTCACACATTCCCACTTTTATGCTTTAATTTGTCCCAACTTACCTGAAGTGTTTTTATTCAAATTAAATCTGTTACTAGTATAAAATTATAGCTGTTTTATTTATGTGATATATAAAAAAAGAAATAGAAATGTATCAAGGTATACTTAGGATTGGATATTTTTAGGATTGCTTCCTAACTGCCATGGAAATCTAATGCAATATAGAACATAAGAGATCACATTATTATCCTTATAGCTATAATATAGGCCATCATGAAGCAAAAAAAAAAGGATACAATAATGAATATTAAAAATCTAATTATTTGTGTCATTTAGAACATTGTATTTGTTTTATAATGCAACCAAGAATATGGCACATTTGTGTAACACGTTCTGTTTATTGAAAAACAAATACAAAATGAGATAATTTTAACTGCATATTGTATCATGTGAACAAAAGATCTGTGGCAAAACACCAGAAAAAAAATCACAGTAATGAATGAAAAAATAGGTAGCTGTGAAGCTTACACCTAGGGACCCATTTGTTCTTTAGAATTGTTATGCTAATTTTTGGGACTTGCTGCAGCAGCAAAGTTGAGATTTAGGATGAATGCATCAATTACTAACTACTAATGCTATAAAGGTATCCTTAGCTTCTCGAGGCAATTTAAAAGACCCATTCATATCCTACTTTTCAAGCATTGCACTTTTACTTGAACTCTGTAAGAGACAAACTTTTCAAAAGTCAATAAAACTTAACAGTTTCCTTAAGAAAACAGAAGTGGTTTCCTCGGGAAGTATTCTAAATCTCCACTAATATATAAAAAAAAAAAAAAAAGAAAATCTATCTAGAGGCCTGTGAATAAAACCCAGAATTGAGGTATTAGCCCATTGATGTATTATTTTTACAGAAATGTGTGCTTGGGTACATTTTAAGCCTTACTAAGCATTACTTACCAAAGCTTACATTCATGGCTGTTTACTGCCAAAATAAGACAGTGCATCAATAAAATTCAAACTATTGATTTTTAGTAACTTGTTTTTGACAAAAATATATTTCTCAGTTTAAGTCACAGAATTGCATGAAGTCAATATCCCAAATTATTAAGGAAAATGATTGGGTGGGGGAGGGAAACTACATTTAATTAAAATCTTTTAGCAGAAAAGCAAGGGCATATTTTTGTCTTAACATTTCACTTTATACACTGATCTATAACGAAATAATCCTGCTTCTTACTTTCCCTCATTTTGCTAAAACTTAATACGTGGACACAAGTGCTGTGATATTTGTGAACATATGGTCGGGACTATTGTTTCCCAATTGAGCTCTAAATTAAAAATCTGAAATCGGGTCATTTTCACCTACTGAATTCTTAGGCATACTTTGTAGAAACAGGTTATTTTTTTCTTCCCAGTGACTCCTCTTTCTCTTCTCACAGCCATATTTCCTTTTACCATCCCCCAAAGCAACAGCTCTCTCACCTCTTCTTATATTGCTCTATTCTATGTGTTCTGTCTTGTTTCCACAACACATTTAGGACTCACAAAGCTGGGACAACCTCTAGAATTGCTCTTTAAGTCTCAAAAGCCAATCTCCTAACATACAACTGCCAGACTGTATTCCCAGAGCGCTTTCCCCTGGGATTTATTAGTGCTCAGATATTTTTTTAAAATGTAACTAGATTTTATACTTCTGTAGATTTTTTTTTTTCTTGTTACACCATAAAAATTCCAATACCCTCTTTGCAATTATAACCTGTCTTTCTGGATTTTTTTTGTTTTAACAGGGCAGGTAAAACTGATTTTCATCTCTTAAGGTGAAATTTTGAAATTACCTAACCTCTCTAAACACTCCTAAAACTGCATGCGGTAAAGGGGGCTGTAAGACAGCTACAAGATACCACCTTATAACTGTAAAACTAACGAGGGGTTGTGGCAACTGTTGTAGTAACTCTCCCCTTATCTCCATGTAATGCTGCCCGATGCTGTGACCACTCAGCATTTAAACAATGCATGATACAAATATTGTTTTCCTCCTACAGTGAGACAATTAATGGGAGGATGAATCTTGATAAACAATTTTAATTGATACTTCCATCCAGACTATTTTATCTCAAATAGAGAAATAAATATATGGCTAGATATTTCATATAATTATTATAAAATACAGAATTATTACAAAGAACTCTAGATTACTGTTCTAATGAAGTATCATGTTGCAGAGCAGGCATGTCTGATATAAAGGAAAAACTGAAAATGAAATCAGCCTGTTACTGAAATGGAAATTACCTAGTCTGTTTACTGTCTAAAGCAAGAAATGCTAAACTTAAAGAGATAATACTTAGTTTGCTTATTGCAAAAATTTAGAGAAAGTTATGTTTAAGTAAGGAAACATTTTATTTCAAACTCTAAGACCAAAACAATTCAGTTCCATTAGAGCTGAATTTAAACTCATGTGATGGATTTAAAGAGCAATTTTCTTGTGAGACAAAATTCATAAATCTGACACAACTCGGCCTTGCCACCATAGGTACTCTCCTTTTCTATTACTAATAATTATCAATATATACACAGCTGAAATCTTTTTCAAAACAATTGTTTTGCATATATTGGCTACCTGCTTTGTGATATTACAAAATTAAGCAATGAGATACATATGTAACACTCACATCAACATTTCAGTGTGGAGCTGGTATTGATACGTGGCTTGAAAGCATTGGGCCTTAGAAAACAGAAGTACTTTGTGTTAAAAGTGCGAATGACATTATTTGGAGCTAGACATAAAAACACACTAGCCTTTACAGCAATTGCTAGTGAGCTGAGCAAATCTCTGATGGCAACTCTTTGATGATTCTGCTTCTGTCCCTTATCTCTCTGCATCACAAAAGATACCAAGAACATAGGATACTGAGAACATTTTGCACTGCTTGATCCTTCCGCTGTAGGACATATGCCTGGCAGAGTGGGAGCACTTACAAAATCAATGTTTCACATACTGATTTGCCCGTATACTTTGAGCAGGAGCTGAGTCTTGCTGCCTTTCATGGCGAGTTCATCCTCTTTCATCTGTTACCTGTAGAAGGTGCAGAAGGAGCATGCTCCCATTCCTAAACAGAAGATGAACGGGGTAGAGTGCTTTACGCTTTTTTTTCCAGCAGTTCCTTTGGGGCTCTCCTACAGCTGCTGCTTTGCTTCATGATCTCACTTCAGATATGCAGACTCTTGAAGGTCACTTAAAAGCATCATTACTTTTGTGTGTACTTTGGTCTCATCATAGTCTGCGAAGTTTTCATGAAGTATGTTCTGGCTCATTCTCGTAGAATGGTGCAGGTGAGCACCTGGACTAAAAACCCCCATCTTCCAGCATCTTAAGCAAGGTTTTTTTTTCCAAAAGAAAAATGGACATTTTACTGCTATCCCTCCTCCCCCTTAAGAGAAGCATAATAAATGCTTTTTATAAGACTGCTTCATGATTACTGTGTCTGACTTAACCCTGTTTAACAGCAAATGCAATAAACTACCATCACCAAATGGCCTCTATTATATAATAACTTCAGTTTACCCTAGCTCTCTAAGGATCTGAGCAGTCTGAATGATGATATTTTCTGATATATTATCAGAAAAAAAGAAACTATCTACAGTTCTCATGCAGAATAATGAAAGAAATGGGCCATGGGTAGATCAGAAAAGAAGTATTGCAGAAAATAGTGCTATATAGAAGATATTAATGCAGCAGATTTCTTTCAGGGTTGGAGTAGATAATATTCTTCACCCTGAATAGCCACTCGTTCCACTAGGTAACAAGGAAAAAGGCAGGGGTATTTTCAAAGCTCGGGTATCCAGTAAACTCATACAAGCAGATAGGAAAACACAGTTTATCATTCTGAATTGAGTTCTGTTTCTTTTTAAAGAAAATATCACCATACAAAGATAAATGTTGTGAGACACATCAAGGTCGTACTAAGACAACTGATAAGTTATGGCTGATGGGGCCTTGGTAGTTAGGAAAGAGTCTGTGAAAGACAGGCTTTTAATAGGATTGAATATAAGAGGAAAAATTAGTGACAAACAATTTCACACTGGAAAAAGCTGTCCTAAGAACAAAAGAGAACATTCATTAGCACACAACACAATGTGCTAAAGGAGGTGCAACCAGGAAGACAACGGGTATAACAAAGATAAGGGTGCAGTGGATCTGGCATCACCAATGTTCAGAGCAATGAAAGAGGTATGTGGGAGGACCAGATGCATCAAGGTTTGTAATACATGTTGACTGTCCTGCACTAGAGAAGACAGTCACAAAGTGCACAAAGCAAACCACTTTGATAAGCATACTTCACAGGAAAATAGGAGAGTAAAGAGCATACAATTTTGCAAAAGCTCCTAGCAGAGGAATTTAGCAATAGTATAACATTCCTTTATAGCTACAGTACAAGATCAAGAAAGGAGTAGTAAGGAAGTATTTATGTCCAAATATGACACAAGAGAAAAAGAATATACAAAAAAAGTCCTTTCACCATGATAATATTGATATCTTTTGCATCCTTAGAACAATATGAAGTGAGTATTAGCAAGTATAAAAAGGAAAATGACAAAATCTAGATTTTTAATAAATACATGTACAAAGCCAATCCTGGGACAGAAAGCTGTAAAATCATTGAACCTTATTTAAAACAAAATTAGAAAAGACTCTTTTAATCTTACAAAATACTTCAGAGCAGAGAAAATAAAGTTCATCATGATGCCTACACACCATATGATCAAGGTATATGTGCATGCAGTTGCAGGACTATGTGCACTGTTACAACTGCCATTAGCAATAATGCCTAAAAGAAAGAAAAAATCCCTTTGGATCATGGCATACATGAATATAATGAAAAAGGTGGTGAACTCACTGAAATGTATTGCCTCAATTACTGCATTAGAAACTGGAGATGCTGTTCTGATACAGCGTGCTAGGTTTTAAGATCTAAAAAGAACAATAAGGTGGAATGCTAAAATTTACCTGCTACAGATGATATCATTGTTTTGCTCTCCAGTTCTCATACATTCTATGTACTATGTGTTCTACCTGGATACCAGTAGTTCAGGCCCGGCAGAGTGTAGCAACCCACTTTTCAGCTCTCTGAAAGATGGCAGTTCACGAAAATGCTTTTTATCATGACTGTTGCACATGAAATTTTTAAGGAAGGTGCAATGATATTTTTATCAGAAACAGTGTGGCCAGCAGGAGTAGGGAAGTGATCGTGCCCCTGTACTTGGCACTGGTGAGGCCGCACCTCAAATACTGTGTTCAGTTTTGGGCCCCTCACTACAAGAAGGACGTCGAGGTGCTGGAGCGTGTCCAGAGAAGGGCAACGAGGCTGGTGAGGGGTCTGGAGAACAAGTCTTCTGAGGAGCGGCTGAGGGAACTGGGGTTGTTTAACCTGGAGAAAAGGAGGCTGAGGGGAGACCTCATCGCTCTCTACAACTCCCTGAAAGGAGGTTGTAGCGAGGTGGGTGTCGGTCTCTTCTCCCAAGTAACAAGCAATAGGACGAGAGGAAATGGCCTCAAGTTGCACCAGGGGAGGTTTAGATTGGATATCAGGAAAAATATCTTCAGTGAAACGGTTTGCAAGCACTGGAACAGGCTGCCCAGGGAAGTGATGGAGTCACCATCCCTGGAGGTATTTAAAAGACGTGTAGACATAGTGCTTAGGGACATGGTTTAGTGGTGGACTTGGCAGTGCTAGGTTAACGGTTGGACTTGATGATCTTAAAGGTCTTTTCCAACCTAAACGATTCTATGATTCTATGATATTGTCCTGGTTTCGGCCCCCTCCCAGCTTCTTGTGCACCTCCAGCCTTCTCAGTCCAGGACAGCTGACCCAAATTGGCCAAAGGGACATTCCATACCATGTGACATCATGCTCAGTATATAAAGCTTGGGGAAGAAGAAGGAAGGAGGGGACGTTCGGAGTGATGGCGTTTGTCTTCCCAAGTAACCGTTACATGTGATGGAGCCCTGCTTTCCTGGAGATGGCTGAACACCTGCCTGCCCATGGGAAGGAGTGAATGAATTCCTTGTTTTGCTTTGCTTGCGTGTGCGGCTTTTGCTTTACCTATTAAACTGTCTTTATCTCAACCCATGAGTTTTCTCACTTTTACCTTTCCGATTCTCTCCCCCATCCCAACGGAGGGGAGTGAGCGAGTGGCTGTGTGGTGCTTAGTTGCCGGCTGAGGTTAAACCACAACAGATATACTAGAAGGACTGTTTGGAATTAGCCATTATTGATACTATACTGAAAGAACAACAACAACAAAAGATTATGGCAAAATCCTAATGTCACAGGCAAAAGATACAAGGAGATGCAATCTAAAGTTCAATTACACTTGATGGAAAACTGGTGTTAATCGTTTTGGTTATGTCTAGGAATAGAGATGTATCTAACTCTCCAGGGTTAGTGCTTAAAGCAAGTAAAAATATTTTCCTCTTACAAGAGCTGAAGAACATAATGAAGATGATGACTAAGACTGGCAGAAATCTAGAGCAATTGGGGAGGGAAAGATGAAAATGGTATTGGGATCAGAGTCTGAATGATTTCACAGATTATGTTTTCCGTAACATGAAAGATTTAGTCATTTACTTGTTCTACTGTAGCATCTTAGCTCATTCAAGGAAACACACTGTAGGCCAATACATAACAAGGAGAAGTTAAGAGTAGTCCTTCATTAATGTAAAATGATGGTCATCAGAATAGTAGTTACTTGTGGATACTTTTTTTTTTTTTCATCACACATATGGGTACACAGGAACAGTAGAATCTAAACATAATCAGTTCAGATTCAACAAAAATCTTTATAAACATTTGGCTATTTCAGTGCTGAGTCTATAACACAATATAAAAAATACAAAGGTACAACTTGAATGAGGCACATAATCATTAAAAAAACCCTTTTTTGCATCTCTTTTGTACAATACAGCATCTGGTCCAATCCCCCTGCTCAAGCAGGGCCACCTTGAGCCAGTTGCCCAGGACCACATCCAGACGGCTTTTGAACATCTCCAAGGAGGGAGACTCCACAACCCCCCTGGGCAACCTGCGCCAGTGCTCGGTCATACTCACAGGAAAAAAGTGTTTCCTGATGTTCAGCGGGAACCTCCTGCGTTTCAGTTTGTGCCCATTGCCTCTGGTCCTGTCACTGGGCACCACGGAAAAGAGCCTGGCTCCACCCTGCTATGCACCCTCTCTTCAGGTATTTATATACATTAATAAGATCCCCCCTGAGCCTTCTCTTTTCCAGGCTGAACAGTTCCAGCTCTCTCAGCTTTTCCTCACAGGAGAGGTGCACCGGACCCTTCATTATCTTCATGGCCCTTTGTTGAACTCTATCCAGTATGTCCATGTCTGTCTTGTACTAGGGAGCCCAGAACTGGATACAGCTCTCCGGGCGTGGCCTCACCAGTATGAAGCAGAGGATAAGGATCACCTCCCTCAACCTGTGAGCAACACTCCTCCTAACGCAGCCCAGGATACCATTAGCCCTCTTTGCAGCAAGGGCACACTGCTGGCTCATGTCCAACTTGGTGTCCACCAAGACCACCAGATCCCTTTCTGCCAAGCTGCTTTTCAGCTGGGTGGCCCCCAGCATGTACTGCTGCCTGGGGTTATTCTTACCCTGGTGCAGGACTTCCCACTTCCCTTTATTGAACTTCATGAGGTTCCTGTCAGCCCATTTCTGATGTTTAATACCATAAAACAAGGTATAAAACAAATGGAAGACTTGGATGAACAGGTGCATGTTTGCAGGAAGAAAGTATCTTGTGTTAGGAAAAAAAAGGCCTTCAGGCATATAAGTTCTTTGCCACCATATTTGTAGTCACTGTATGGAAACAATGTAACAAATCTTTTAAAAGAAACAACCTTAACATAGATGATAATGAAATAAGTTTCATCAGGGATGAAAATAGCCTAACCTTTGAACTATGGGGCAAAAGGTATGAAAGAGAAAGCCATGAATTTTTTAGAAGAAAGCATCCGGAGCTTTTGAAAATGGTTCATGATGGATGTCTTGATATGACAGTATACTCTTGCCTATTTTTTCATACTTTAGCCCACATGCAAGTTTAAAAAAAAAAGAAATGGCCACAGGAATATTGGAAGAAGGACTGCAATGGTAATTTCCATGTGCCTAATAGAAATTGGCAAGCGATATATTGGAATACGAAGGAAGCCAGCACCTACTTAGCAACATGCTAATCAGAACTGTGGTGAGTCACATCAAGGACATATTCACTAGATGTGGTATTTGTGACAAACTATTTCCCAAAATAGACCCTGCTTCTATAGGTCTTCAGCTGTGTGCATTTTAATGAGCTGAAGTCTCAAATAAATAATGATTCTGTAACAGTCTGTTGTGGTCTGAGCTTTATTCAGGAACCCAGAGGTAAATCAGAGGTGAGAACTACATTAGAGCCATGTAAAGTCTACCATGGTCAGTGGCAGCTTGATATGATCATTGAATAAATGCAATAACACTAGTCATACAAAATAAAAATATGAGTGAACAGTAATTTAGGCAAAATTACAAATATTTAGGTATACTTACAATATTAGGAACAAAGACTTAAATGGTGAAAATACTGCTTGTTATGCTGACCCAGCAAATAAGTAAAATGTAACTGCAGTAAGTTCTGCAGAACCTACACACCAGAGAGAGGATGCAGCTCAGTTTCAGCCTCTTCACACATAGACCTCAGACGTCCTGTTGGCTGCATCAGAAGGTACAAGAAGTAAAAAAGTGAATCTCACCCCTGAGAGTGAAGGTACTAACACATCCTAATGCTCCTATTACATATGATTATTAATTTTGGCATCTACAATTTTTGCTTATAAATAGGCAGGCACACCGTCCGGTCAGACAACTGGTGCTTTAAGGGCGGTAACGGACATTACTCTGGCACCAGTTCTTGATTGATGTACACCTACCAAACTAACTTCCTGAGACTACCACATGCATATAGACAGCAGAGTGGACACGTGTGAAAAACCGTTCAGTTTACTGTTGGAGAGTAGGGATAAACACATTTAAATCGTGAATTTTAAAAGCTTGGACTCAAGACTTCTAAACATTTGTGAATACTAAAGCTAATACTTCCTGGGCAGTTCCTTGATCAAGCTGCTTTTCAAGCTTTGTATAGATTTCAGCAGCGAGAAAGCAATCAATCCTTAAGAAGTTGGTGTTTCCTGCCATTCCTGGAGAGTAAGAACTACACTCAGCAGGCTTTTCCCAGCTAACCACATCCTAGGCTGCTTTCTGTGGCCTGAGGCTCATAATTTCCCATCCTTTCTGCCCTCCTCTTGTTCTATTACATCCTGGTGAGTTTCATTGGAAAAAAACAATATACTGCACTTGTTATGTGCAGGTTTGAGTTTGGACAATAGGGTAAAACATGGAGAATTTTATAATTCTTATATTATTACAGACCTGGTAAGAAACAAGTCTTCAGACACCCAGTTAGTCTTTCTCTATTGTAAGCCAGAGGGAATTGGTATAATTTGGCAAGAAATACTGTGGTTTCTTGAAACACCAAATGTTTATTTAATCAGTTACCAGGGAGAATGAGACTCTTTCCAAGAAAGGTACATTGTGTTTTACACCATTTGTAATAATATAGCTACCTTTCTGTCTGAGGTCCTCTATGCTGTAGAGGGACTTCAAATACATTTTTGGCTTTACTGGCAAAGATAGGGATTATTTTGCTCCAGGTCATTCAATAAAGATTACACTCCTACATATTATTCCGTGTCAAAGTTGTATGTGTCTGCCTGTTTCACAACAGATGGCTGCATTTCAGTAGTTTTATATAGAAGATGTATATGGAAGGTTGAAATAAAACGTTCATTGTAATCCAACTTCTTCCAGTTGCTTGTATGTTTTAGTTGTATTCATCAAGCTTGATGTCATGCAGGAGAATTTTTAAAATATAACTTTGTAAATTTGTTTCTGTTAGTCCTGGGTCAAGATTTATTTGGAACAGTTGTAGAGAGAATGTAAATCAAGTGTATTTCATATTGTAACATATCAGACATTGTTTTATGAGATATTCCAGTCTGTAAAATACAACAAGAAATAAGATACCTTAATATATGGTCCTTCTGTTTTAAGGGTGAAAGAGCACATGTAATTCTGAGAAGGGAGCCTTAACCTCTGCTTCCAAGCTTTGAGCGAGTGATTTCTCATGCTAGCCTTTTTTTCAGAGCTTTTTCTCCCCATCTTGCAAGGATATGACTAAGACACATTGCAAACCTTTTTTTGCATGAAATACAAAAGTAAATGTGTGATTATTCGATTCACAGAGATAAGAGTATTTTCAGGGGTCTTTTAACTGTAGCTTATCACTTAAAAGGTTCTTATCAACTTTTCCAGTAAATGTTGGTTTAAAACCAACAGAAAGAGAGAGGAAAATGTTACTCTAGCATTATCTTTTTGGCTTCAGTGATTTAGTAATTTTCCTCTGTTTTGCCCTTGTGCTCTGTTACAGAGGAAAATAGTTGGTCTTGCTTCCTTTGGGCTTTTGTCACCAAAGATTCATTGATGAAACACCTAAGGTCTAATGAAGAAGCTATGTAAAGCCTCAAAGCTGAAGATCAACATGAGTAATGATGTGATATACCAAGTGTATCCACTGAAAAAATAGGAAAATAGGCTTGAGCAAGGGTTCTTAACCTTTGCTTCTCTTTCTTGTAAAATAGGCTGCTACTGAATCACAAGCCCACTTAAAACGGCCCATCGGTGTAATTCAGCAGAAATAAGATTTTCTGGCTAGTATTTATTAAGTGCTTTGTATTACTAGAGGCCTAAATACAAAATGCTGGATAAATAAAGAGTACCGCTGTTTGGGGGAGAAAACCAAGTTAAAATCGCGCTTTTACTCCTCCTTTAAAAACAAATCTTGCCTTTCTTCGTTCCCCCTCCCCTTGAGATCTGACAGGGAGGGTCAGCCCGCTGTCCTGGCTCCCCTGAGCCCCTCTCACAACCCCCGTTGCCTGAAGGAGCGGGCCCTGAGGAGAGGAGCGCGGCCGGCAGGAGGCGGGACACCCCGGGCGGCTCCCTTCTCCCCTCGCCTCGCTACAGCTCTCCGTCCAGGGCACTCCCGCAGGCCGAACGCCCGCGGATCCGCCGGCGCCGATGGGACGCTCGTGTGTCGAGGCGCCCGCGAGCTCCTGGAGGGGAACAGCGTCAGGTCTCCCCTCGGGAGAGGGTCCGCTGTGCGTTTTAAGGGGATACCCCGCTCCTCGCCTCCCCGCAGCCCCTCGGACCCGTCCCGGCGCCAGCCCCGCACCCCGTCAGGGGCCGCTGCGGGGGCGCTACCTCAGCGACGCGCTCCCCGCGCGCGTGGGCGGCGGGGCGGGGGAGGACGAGAGCAGCTACCAATCCGAAGCTGCGGCCCGTCCCTGACTGACAAGCCACGCCGCCCAATAGGAGTCGTCACTTCAGTAGGCGGGCCGACAGTGAAGGGGGCGCTACTATCACCGCCCATTGGGAGGAGCCGGGGAGGCGGGGCAGCGGGCAGGGGCGGGGCTCGGCAGGCAGGGGGCGAGGCTTCTGGGCGGCTAGGGGCGTGGCCTCGGCAGGGGTATTTAAACCTGGCGCGGAGGGGCTCGCCCGCTCAGTCGGCGCAGCGCCGCTGGAGGGGCGGGGACGTGGCCCGCGCCAGCCGCCTCGCGTTCTCCCCGCTCTCCTTCGCGCGCGTGTGCCGGAGGGGCCCGTCCCGCCGGGGTCAGCGGCTCCCGGGGCGCGTCTCTGCCTCCTTCCTTCCCTCCCCCCAGCCCCGTGCGCCCCCGCAGAGGTATTTCTCCGCGTCCCTTATCCGGTGTGGGGGGGCGTCCCCCGGCCCGCGCCCCTTCCCTCCCCGCTCCCGGCCGGAGGCTTGCGGCGCTTCCCTCTGGATGCGTCCCCGCAGCCCCGGGCGGGAGGCGGCCAGGGGGGAGCGCTGCCTCCGAGGATTTACCGCCGCCTGGGATTCGGACCCGCGCCGCCGCCGCTCCCTTCCCCGCGGGGGCACCCGGCGCCCCGGCTCCGCTGCCGCTCCAGGCCGCCGCCATGGACGAGAAGTACCTGCCCGAGCTGATGGCGGAGAAGGACTCCCTGGACCCGTCCTTCACTCACGCCCTGCGGCTGGTCAACCAAGGTGAGGGCCGGCGGGGCACGGCGGGGGCGGAGCGGGGCCGCTTCGTCGAGCGGCGGGGACGAGCCGGAGTTAGTGACGGCCGCCGAGGATGCTCAGCGAGGGCTTCGCTCTTCGTTTTGCAGCGCTTGGTGGGTTTCTTTTGTGTTCAGGCTGCTGGTGTTTACCGGCTCCTGCCTCTTTCCCCTCGCCAGGCTGCGGGGAGGAGTCGGGGGGGTCTGCCCAGCACCGGCGGTCGCTGCCCGGGCAGCGCTCCGCCAGCCGCCCCCGGCCCTGCCCGTGGCCGTCAGCGAGGCTTCCCGGGCTGCTGCTCTGGCAGGCAGAGCATCTCCCCGGACAATAGCAAAGGCTGGGCTGCCTTCCCAAACGTCTCGTCTTTCCTAGGTGTTTTTTACAGTAGCGAAGGCATGATCGCTCACTGCTTGAGTTGTAAATTGCTCCGAGTTGAATTGTTGTGTAGAACAGCTTGGGTCCTCTGTGCTCTGCTGGGGCTTCAAGTCGATTGAAACCCCAAAAGGTTTTCCTCTTTTTACCCTGCTAATGTGTTTCTGAACAATAAATAGCTTATTGTTTATGTATGTGTGAGCCTTTTTAAAAAGGAGCCTACAACCTATGTCCTTTCCTAGGAACTTTTGGCTCGGTAGCTAAAATATTAAGGAATCAACAAAACATTTTGGTGAATCTTTTAAAAACCAAAAAGCATATTTTCTTTTGCAATTACATAACGCCAAATAATAAGTGCTTCCTACCTCTTCTGCATCTGACATGTCAGATAAGCTTTAAAGTGCTAGCTCTTTGTTTCAGTGATGCTACCCTGAATAGAAAAGTAATTCTGTGTGGTTTACAATATGACTTAATGTAAATTTGGAAATATCGTATAATTGGCAGGTGACTTTCAAGTACAGCTCTGGAGAGACAAACACTTGATACAGTGCTTGGGGTGATCAAGTGAAATAAGTTAAGAACTGCTCTTCTAATACAACTTAATGACAGCCAAAATGATTTTTGTCTTCAGTTGACGTGATTACAAAGCTGTGCTAGTGTACTTTACTTCCTATAACAGGAATAGGTCTAAATCAATGTGGCTTCTTTTAATGCGTTGTTGTAGTTTTTGATGTGTAATGGACTGCGAATGCCCATCTCTAAATCAGAAGGAGAATCAACTATTGTCTGAAATATTCTGGAGTTAGGAGTAGCTGTCACAGTTTCAGCTGTGGAATGCGTATGCCATGTGATTTGTAGCTGCGTGTCCTTCGGTGGTTGGTATTTTGCATATTTTTCCTAACTTTGTAAAAATACCACTGTTAGTGGGAGAAGGAGAATTATGTTAATAAATATGTTTGTATTGTTTGCTGTAAATGGAAAAAAAAAATTGTTAAAATTTGGCTTGATGGCTGAGAATTTAAGGCTGCAAATTAGGGAAGTTCTTCTCCAGCTAGTGAAGGAAGAATCTTTTTTGCATATGCAAATTATTTTAGGAAGTTACAGAAGTATGTGACTTACTATTTTACAAACAGCGTATATAGACGTAGATATGACTGTATGGCTGTTATCAAAATTAGGACTTTTTGTGACTATGATAGTTTTTTGAGGTTCTTATTGAACTGAGAAACTAGAGGACAGACAAACTTCTGCCTTTATCATGTAATACTTGGTATCTGCATGCATACTTTCAGCTCTAAAAATAAATGATTTTGTCAGTGAAAAAATGAATGTAGATGGATGTGGATCCAATGTCTTTATTGTAGTATGTCTCTGGATTTTTTGCTTGCTTTGAAAGTGAAGTCTTGCATTGAACTTGAAGTATTTCACATGTTAGAGATGGGTAAAAAAAGATGGAGTGTGACTATCAACTGGCTAACTGTAGTCTAAAATGCAGATTTTTATAATATCTATGTAAAATAGATATTTTACGCAGTTGCAGAGTCACCAAAGAACCAAATAAGGTGAAGTGACTGTACAATACAAGTGGGAAATGTAGGAGGAGATGTTTTACAAACCTATCCTGTCATGACACTAACTTTACCAGTGACTCTTCTTTTTCTCAATTGTAACACTTCTGTGCAGTTAAATGAAGGCAAATATTAGAGAAAATGTATATGTAATAGTTCTGGCTTGTACTTCATACATCAGGTCCATTGAGTTCTTTCTATGAGAGTTCAGTGAGCAGGCAAATTAAATGGCTTGTCTAATTTTTTGAACTGGGTTTGTTTAGCTTTTCAATTTAGAATGAAATATGTTTCTCAGTTTGGCTTCTTCCAGGTATGTGTGAGAATGTCTTAGCAAAGGTTTTAAGTGCTTAAAATAACCAGCTTAATTATGTAATAGCATTTTGATGTCTTAATAGTATTACATTTACTATCTGTATTTACTTAAACCGAAATACTGTGGATCAGCCAACTGTCTTCAGAAACTCAAGACTGATTTGTAAGAATTGTATGGTTGAATTAGTAAATCCTTCAAGATGCTGAAGGAATTGAAGTGTGTGTACTGTGTAGACAAGAGCCAAATTGCTAACAAATTTCTAACCATGTCAAAAATTGGTTTCTAGGGAAAAGTCCTGTGTCTAGACTTCCAAAATCTGTTAATTATAGTTCTCAAATGGAAGTGGACACATTAGCATATTATGCTTATTACAAATTACAATTTGGGTGCACACAAATTACATAATTTTAAATGATACCGGAAAAAAGTGGAGTTTGACATGCTTTCAGAGTTCCAGGGTAGCCTTTCAGTTGAAAAAGAGCAATGTGAAGATAACTAGGATGCTGCAAGAATACTTTCCTGGGCAGTGTTATTAATCTGTATTTCAGAATTAAGGGATGACAGCATCTCCTCTTGCCCTAACAAAACCTTGTTTTAAGTATTTTGAAAGTATTAAAATCAAGGATCAGTATCCTTCATTGTTCCTGCATAGTACATGGAAGTGCTGATTTGTCTTGTTGAAAACCCTTCTCAAGTATTTGACTTGTCTCTTTTGGACACAAATACAAGACCTATTGCTTAAATTTTGCTTTAAACAGTCATTGAAACATTCAGCTGCTGCTTGAATTTTGGAACAGCAGAAATCTTTTGCAGGAGACTAGACTAATCCTTTGTTCCAATTAAGTTGATTTACTTGTATACTTGAACATTATGCCTTCCTAAAAAGGGATATTTTTACCTGTAAACCTTTAAACATCTTAGATTGGAAGTAGACTTATTTTGCATGTGTAGTAAGGTGACCATGCTATAGGATTAATTTGCAGCTGGTACCAGACAATGGGAACTGGAACATTATGTCCAGTTATTATCTTATAATTTCTGTAATTGAAGAGCCTTAGGAAAGATGAGCTTCTGTGAAGAAGCGAGAGTTTAGTACATATGTATTTGTATTTTTCCTATTTACAACTCTCAGGTGCTCATCTTTATGCAAAATCTGAAAAATATTTTTGTATGTTGAAATGATGCTTGTTCTGAAATTAGGCTAGTTCTTTGTGTTTATCGTTGCAAGGCAAGGAGTAGCTTTACTTAACTTTTGAGACCTTTATTTTGAAGGCTGACTTTGCATTTTGGGGTTGTTTGTCAATGTGCAAATGTAATGTTGATTGTCATAACTTAGTTCACCAGTGATGCTGTAAAAATATTGAAAGACCTGTAAGAGAAGTGTCTTCTCTTCATTGTCTTCTTTCACATCTATGCATAGTACTGACTTATAACAAGTATTTTGTGAATGTTGGGTAAAGTATGTGAAGTTGCAGATGGAGGAAGCTAACTGTAAATAAAACATGTTGATACCAGACATGTTTTGCAACAGGGGAGACATTAAAATGAATGCCTGGCACTTGTTTCATTTGTGTAATGTTAAATGTGTATGTGGAGAGGACTCTAATCAAAGTTAGGGCAGCTGAAATCCTTATGAGTCCCAGTGCCATTGCTGAAAGACAACTTTTACTTCTCTGGAGACTGTACCTGTGGAATTCTTCCTGACAAGCTCATTTTAGCTACTTTGAGATTTGAGCTAATATCTTAAATTGGTGAGGCTTCCTTTAAATTGTCAACAAGATGATGTACAGGAATAGCAAGCCTTCCTATCAATAGATGGCTGTATGTGCTAGCTGTATGTTGAATGACTTTACTGAGCCATGTGACTAGCAGTGATCAGTAGATCACTCGCTGTTTCTTGTGTCAAATTTTGAGAGGCGTTCAGTAATCAAATAGACCAGTATATCGGAGAATGGAGTGTGAGGAAAAGTGTACTGACTTTCTGCATAGTGGAGGATATTAACTGATTTTTTTTAGCAGGTAAGGGATAGCTTTGTAAAAATGTTTGAAGTAGGAACTTATAAATTAAGGTTCCATAGGTGTTACTGACTTGGAATAAACCTGTCTTGGTATGCAAGGGCTTCTGGGTGCTTAGCAAGGATTTTCTTTAATTTTTCACAAATAGAATTCTAATTTTCACAATTCTAAAAGATGTACTTCATTATATGTAGTGAAGTGACATACATATGTTGTGATATAAATAATCAGTTTGCTACTGAATCATCCACTTTCCTCTGAGGACAGGCCTTTTAATGGAATGGAACAGACATGCATGCTGCTGCTCGTTCCCAGTCCCTAATGGTGTTACATGTACTCTGTTGCTGTATTACCTCAAACTCTCCTTTGTTTCTCATCATAGTAGCAATCATATGAGCAACACTTGTTTCAAGTGTCCTGCTCTTGGAGGCTGGCAAAACACTTCATGAAGGTAATAGGTATTTTGTAAAGCAATATAGCTGAAGAAATTTGATTGGGTTTTAAGGTTACTCGGAGCATCCTATTAATTTGAATAAAATAGTTTTTATACTTTGCCCTTCAGACAAAGATTTCTTTCAGACAGTAAGTCACTAAGTTGTCTTTCTTAAAGGTTAACTGGAAAGAAGAAACTCTTGTTGTCTTCTAGTAATCAGACTTTAAAACAGCAGTCTATAAAAATGTGCAGGGGGAATTGGTTATTTGGCAGGCTCAGTGATGAGAAATTTAGTGACAGTAATAGGAATGGATATGGTGTGATGGTAGCACCATAAAACCAGGGAAGGCTGACTTTGGTTCTATTTCTGTTTTCTTAAAACAGCATGAAAAGTAGTAAGATTTGGAGTGAAGAAGGGATATTTCAGAGATTGTCCCTCATGTCTCAGCCTTCCTTGTTCAGTGACGCTTCAGAAGTTCACATTTTGGTAATGGTTGCTCTTTGGTTTTACTGTAGTCAAACTGTATTGGGAAAGTTATAGGACTTATTAACAATGGGATTCCAGTTTTGGTCTCTTAAAAGGCTGGGGAAAGGATTTATCAGGTATTCCAGTCATGTTAACAGGGCTGCTGTGAAATGCAGCTGAAGATAATCATCCATACTTCACCCCAGGCTCATCTGCTCTGAAGCATGACTCTAGCCTGCAGCCACTCACTGATGATCATTTAGTCTAAAGCTGACTTCTAATTCACTTGCACACTTACTTTGGCAGTCAATGAGAGAGCTCGAATTTAAAGGTTTCAAATTTGAACTGACATGGTTTGTCACTTTCAATCCTTTTCGACACCAGCCATGCAAATTAAAACTGTAACCTTCTGAGTACTTATTTACTGGAGAAATCGGAAAGAAGGTCACAGCACTGAGTGGCTGCTCTTCTGGCCTGTGGCTTGTTTGACTTAACTTGCATGTACTTAAATTCTATGTATGTGACCTTTCTGCCCTCTGAGTTCCCCCCATCTCTGACTTCAAGTGTAACTATGAAACAAAAGAATTTAGGATGTGCTTTGATTTGAAAGAATTGAGTATCAAAGTTCAGAGTTGAGTAGCCTCTCTAAAGTATTCAGTGTGATACTGCATGACTCTTTAATTACATTTAGCAGTTTCAGTAAAAAGCATGTTTAAATGGATTAACTGGTAACTGACACACCTAATATGGTGAATTAACTGACTGTTCTTAGCTGAGCTCTGCAGGAATCTTGCAACCTTGATGCTTACAGTATTAATACTGTTTTTCAAATAGAAAATGATAAAGGACAGGATGTTTATACTGGGCAAGTGGAGTATCTTGATAAAGTGGGGTTATCTACCCCTGAGACCTGAGAAGGCAAGTCTCACCTGCGCAATGGGAGCTGCATGGTAGGGGTGGTAGTAGTTCTGGGAATTACTTTAAAGCCATGTATTGCTAGCTAAGTGTGACTTCCAAGTACAACACTAGCTAGAAAATTAATACCTCTATGGCCTTAAGCTAAGGCCATAAGGGCATATGGTCTAGGGAATTTCATTTTCTCGTGACATTCTAGGTAAAAAGTCCATGTGTCTTAATCTTTGAGAAGATCATGAAAAAACAATGCTTTGCAAGCTTGAGAAGGTCTGTGGGCCTCTTGCTAGTCTGATTGGTTTGTGAAAGTGATCATTAACCTGTGGTTCAAGTGTCTTACTACCTTCACAGAGGTAAATAAAGGTGCTAAGAGGCCCTTTAAACTGGTGAGGAAATGTCTGGCCAAAGAAGCACGAATGAAAAAATAAAGCACAGTGCTTTAGCAATGGATGATTAACTCTTAAACCAAACATAAGAACTTGTAGATTTTGCATCTCTTGACATCTTTGATTCAAAATGAGATGCATTTCTGGACATGTGATCTTGACTAAATTGTTAGGCTCTTTACTGAACTCTCAGTGACTTGGGATATACAGTAGATATAGGCTGGCTATTTATGACAAGAAGCAAATTAAAGAGTAGCAACTGGAGAGATGGAATGAAGAAACAATTTTAATCTGAGCTGTATTTTTGAATGTCTCAACAGCTGAGCAGTGCATGTGTTATTCTGTGTTTATCCTATCTTAAAATACTCCTTTGCTTGAACTCAACTTTGTCATATTTATCATTTATTGTTCTTTTGTGTTGTCGTTTTTCATCCTTTTACCTTATTGTCAAGGTAAAATTAATAAGAAACTGGAAAGTTAAATGGATTTCCTTCCTATTCTCTATTTCCAGTTGCTGTTTTGCTGGCTGCCTTCCATTTCTTATTTTGATGTGTTTATCAGGCTTTTGGCTTCAGCTAGCAGCTCAACAGGAACAAAGTTGCAAGGCAGCAAACAAATGTCAGTTTAATTCTTGTAGTTGGTAAATCTTTTACTTTCCTGGCCTATATAGGTTTTTTATAGGTCTATTTTCTAGGAAGAATTTCTTGACAAAATGATTGGAAACCTAAAAGATTAGACATCATTTCAGTAAACCTATTGTTCTTGCACTTAATCCAAAAGAAAATTTGTTATAACAACTGCTGCTGTGCTGATCTTGGTATAATGTAGTGACAGTGAAAATCTGAAGTCACAAATCCTTTGAGGATTTACTGATTTTCTTCAACCTTATTAATCCATTTGGGTTGTACAAAAGGAATGGTCAATTGGGAAGATACCTTTTCATGGACAAGTAGTCATCAAAATTGCTGCTGTTGCTCTGGCACTGAATACTGCTGCATTTACTGAATGCTTGGAGAGTAAATGCACCTGTAGTCTCTTACTGCCTGTGATTATCCAGTAACAGTACTCTGGAAAGCAGATGTGTTTGAAAGGAAAAAGTTTTAGATATTTTCAGCCAGTTTTTCCTGCTGCTTTGGGGTAATAATGATGTTTTTAAGATGTAGAAATGGAAGGACTGCTTTTAATGCAGTCATTCTTCCTTTCATGTGTCTCCTTTTCTGTTTACAAAAACTTTTGTCCATTATCAGTTACTGTTTCCTTTTGGTCTGTGTTCTAATTAACTAGGGGTGGTCAGCTAGAGGTGGTGGTGAAGCACCAGTCCTGATGGATCTCTGGTCAGCAGCCCAGTTTCTGCTCCCTGAGCTCCTTAACCCTCAGATACTGAGGATCTTTTTCATGTTGTCTTTCTCCTGCTACCAGGCAGAAATGATGTGCTCCTTTGTACGCAGGTTTGAGTGATACAGCTCTATGGGGTAAACCAGTGAAGTAAAAAATCACCCTCTTCTCTTCTGCCCACCTCCAAAGTAATGTTAAATGATAGATTTCACTTTTGCAAAAGTAAAAAGTGTTAAAGTCCATCATGTCTGTTTGGTTCTTTCACAGCTTTTTGTTATGCTTAACTATACCCTATACCCCTCCCTGAGTTTGAAGAAAAACAGATTTTTCTATTCTAGGCTTGCCTTCACACAGTTTGAGTACAGTGTTCTTGGTCCATTTGTACAGTCATGGAAGTTCAGAAACCTAGTGTAGTTTGTCAACTTTACGAATTATCTGACTGTTTCATGACCCCTTCCAGCCTGCCTCTTTTTTTAGGATCAAGAAGCCCTAATTTCAAGGAAGAAGGGTGTGTCACAGCTGAGTTTTTTGCCTTCCTTACAGGGATTCCCCAAAACTTTTACGGTAGGTGGAGGGGTTTCTCAAAGTGAAACAGTTCCTTAATATAATGATTTGACTCTGTTTTTCCATTTAAATCCTGGCTGTTTGTGGAGGAGCTAATCTGCTTCACTTTATGCTTCATATCAGGTAGGCAGGTTGCAGTGATACTTTTAGCTCTAGTTAACTCTTGCTGCTTTTCTAGAGAGATCCTAATCATATCCTAGGCTGAGTAGACAGAGTCTGCAAGGTGAAATGTGGCACCTTAGTCCTAGATCTTAAGACTAGAAAGGACTACTGTGGTCCAGTCTCTCTTGTGTAACACAAACTGGTCTTAAAGATTCTTTTCACTTGTCATATACCCTTGACCTTTTTATTACACCATGCATCCGTGGTCTGGAAAAATAATCAGGTTTATATTGGCCTACTATATAAAAGCATACAACAAAGATTTATCATGTTTTTAAAGCTTACTGTATCTGTTCTTCAGACATTTTTTTCTGCAGACACTTGAAGTCTTCACAGAAGCCTGTTAATGTGAAACAAATGTTGGGAATGACACAAGTGTAGCCATACAAAATGCTTGTGAGGGGATTAATGACTTTTTAAGATTTCTCCCAGCCTTTATTTTTTTCCTGTGAATTTGGGGTTCTTGGGCAGCTATGAAGTATTAATATGAGCACACTTGGGAAAGAGCAGGAGTGTTCCACAATGGGTTTCCCTGTAGGATACCTATAGAGCATCTTAAATACAGTGATGCTGAAATTTTGAAGGTATAACTTACGCGGGAAGGTTTTTGGATGCTCTCTCTCAGGAGACTCCATTGTATTGGCAGGAGGTCACTAAGTATTAGAGGAATCATCGTGCAGTTCTTAATTTTGCGTGGAGCTCTTCCTGGAGGGCTTCGTAGAGCATTTTCTGGAATTATTTAAAATACGATGCAGCCCGCGTTCCCAGCGTGGCGGCACCGTCCCGTCCCTGCAGTGCTGGCGCGGGGTCGGGAGGGGGAGCCGGCGCTCAGCCCATCCAGCCCTAGCGGGGCTTCCCGGGGAAGCGGGGCTGGCGGGGGGGTGTGTGTGTGTGTGTTAGCCCCCCTAAGGAAAGCCGGGAGCTGCTTTTGTGGGAGCTGCACACGGGTGCTGGGTGCCATCGGCGTTCGCTTGCCACAATAGCTCTTGCAGCCTGATGTGTTCTGCCTGCATCTTAAAACGCAGGTCTTTCCTGAGAGCCAGTGTTCGGTTCACTGAGACTTCAGTGCTTAGAATCATTTTGTGGTACTACTGTTCATGTAGCTTTGCTATGTGAATATAAAGTTGATGCTGAAGGTGTAAAGGCTTTAATTGGTAACTGGCCTGTTTGAAATTAGCATTGGTCGCACCTTTCTGCTCAGCCATCTCACAGGTATTTGTCTTTACTGCTCATACCTTGATCACGAGCTTAGGCTCAAATATAGACTGAACGTTGTGGCTGTAATAGAACTACCTTATCTTCGGAGACAGGGTTTCCAAATATGATTGAGAGATGGATGGGACCAGAAATAGCTTTGGCCTGTGCTGTTCTTTTGATGTATCCTTTAACTATAAGACTGCTGTCAGTCAGTCCAATTTGATAAGTGTTGAATGACGTTTTAAAAGAAATACTTTGCCAGACTTTTAAACTCTAAGCTCTTAGAATATTGCATTATTATCAGCTGATTAAATGGAGAGTGCAGGGAAACTACCATAATGTTATTTATAAATCATTTGTTCATGGATGCACTTACAGAATTTAAAAATCTCCTGAAATAATAGTCCTTGTTTGGAACACTAAGTAATAGTTCACATAGTTCAATATAAGGTTAATTAAAAATGCTGATATGTTTCATTATCACGTAAGTGGCAAGTAGCTGGCTGTGAGATCAGCTCTATGAAGAACTCTAGACAAATTATCCTCTTTAAATTAATGCCCCTGATAGAAGAAAATGTATGTGATTTGCTTTCTTAACCAGTAGATCATAGTTTTTCTAGGCTTCAGTGGTATGCTGAGCATTATGCTAACAATGTATTTTCTGCTTCTGAGTAGCTTGCAGGTCCTCAAGGCACTGATCCCTTAATTTTGTCAATGTGCTCAAAGCAATGACCAAAGCTTTCAATGGCTGGTTGTCTAGGCTAGAAGGCTACCTGTTACGATGGCTTGCATGAAGATGATGCTGAGAAGTTAGCTGCTCAAAGCACTAACTAAAGTACTCGGCTTGCTGGATGGCCTCCTGCTTGGTCTTTCTGCTAGGGGAAACAGTGAAATGGATAGAAAAAAATGAATCAGAAGTACTTTTCTTTCCCACTTGGGTGGAGTGGGATGTAAAACTATAGGTTTCATTCTGTACAGTCCTTTCAGAATCCTTTGCTTAACTTGCTATTATTGTATTGGAGTAATACCTAGCTAGAGCTCAAACCTGTAGTTTGCAGAGAGTAAATTTTTCAGGGTAACTGTTCAGTATTCATAAGTCTGCAAATGGTGCTAATCATGTAGGTATGTCTTGTCAGCATTTGTATGAGGTATTTTTGGGCACCTCATTTGGAAGGTTTTGGTGCTGTTATCAAAGCAGAGATTTGAAGCTTTTCTGCAAAGTCACCTGAAAAGAGCTGAGTGCAGAGAATGCAGAAAGCAAACATAGTCCCTTTATTCAGATTCGGCACCTTAAAACATGGGTGTGCATTCTTGTCAGTAATGGATGTCAAGCTGTGTTGTAATAAAACAAATGTTAGAGCATTATTTTCTCTTAATTTTATTAATGACTAATTAGTTATTTGAGCTGTATCAATTATAGTCAATCAGCTTTTGTAATAACCCCTCCTCACTTAACTGTCTTGAGGATGACATACTGTAATCCTGACATGGGAGACATTTTTGTGTAACTAACTGAAATCCTAACAGAATAGTGAATGCTATTTCAAGCTAGGCTATGAAATGAAGAAATAAGAGCAGATGGCCCCTGCAGAAAAATAGATTAAAGAGAATAGATGCTCCTGGACAGCTGCATAGTTAATCCCTTGCTTCTTGTCAAGAGGTACTGCCAATAGATAGTTACTATGCAAGGGTAAAATAAAAGCTATATGCATTTAATGAAAAAAATGCCTTTCTGCATTCCCAGCTCTTTCTGATAATTTAGTATTATGTTCATATTTTTAAGATATAGCTATAGTAAATTGGAATAGTAACCTGTTAAATTAGTTGTGTGTTGCTTCAGAAAGGGATACTATAAAAAAGCGTTTCTGGGAATGTAGCTCCATTTATATTCAGCAAAGATTCATTCTAGCATTTCTGGTATTTTCTTGCTCTGTGGAACACTGATTGAGTCTTTAAACCTTCGTGTCAAATTTGGTAGAGGTATTTGTGCCTATATTTCTCCTGATGGCTCGAGGAAGAGTGACTTCTTTGTTAAATGTTCTTTCCAGATTTATTATTAGTGGATAGTCGGATCTTTCGGTTCAGTTAAGCACCTTTATTTCTTGAGTTTATGTGAAGTAGCACATTCCAGCATTTTAGGTGGTTATTCTGTTTGTAACTAGGTAAGTCATTCCTGCACTTGCTCTAAAATCAATGAATCAAGAAGGGGAAGTGAGATTTGAAACTTATTATACGCATGAACTGTTCTTTAGGAAGACATATTCATGGGACCATAAGTACCCATTATGACAGTTTTGGTCTTTTGTTCTTCTGGAGCGGTTCATCTTGAGGGCGCTCACAAGGCATGAGCGGGACAACCAGGGGATCAGGCCCAGCCAGCACAGGTTCATGAGAGGCAGGTCCTGCCTGACCAACCTGATCTCCTTCTATGACCAGGTGACCCACCTAGTGGATGAGGGAAAGGCTGTGGATGTGGTCTACCTGGACTTCAGCAAGGCCTTTGACACTGTCTCCCACAGCATTCTCCTCGAGAAGCTGGCGGCTCACGGCTTAGACAGGTGTACTCTGCGCTGGGTCAAAAACTGGCTGGACGGCCGGGCCCAGAGAGTTCTGGTGAATGGAGTTACATCCAGTTGGCGGCTGGTCACGAGCGGTGTTCCCCAGGGCTCAGTTTTGGGGCTGGTCTTGTTCAATATCTTTATTGATGATCTGGATGAGGGGATTGAGTGCACCCTCAGTAAGTTTGCAGACGACACCAAGTTGGGCGGGAGTGTCGATCTGCTCGAGGGTAGGAAGGCTCTGCAGAGGGACCTGGACAGGCTGGATCAGTGGGCCCAGGCCAACTGTATGAGGTTCAACAAGGCCAAGTGCCGGGTCCTGCACTTCGGCCACAACAACCCCATGCAGCGCTACAGGCTTGGGGAAGAGTGGCTGGAAAGCTGCCCAGCAGAGAAGGACCTGGGGGGTGCTGGTTGACAGCCGGCTGAATATGAGCCGGCAGTGTGCCCAGGCGGCCAAGAAGGCCAATGGCACCCTGGCCTGTATCAGAAACAGTGTGGCCAGCAGGAGTAGGGAAGTGATCGTGCCCCTGTACTCGGCCCTGGTGAGGCCGCACCTCGAATACTGTGTTCAGTTTTGGGCCCCTCACTACAAGAAGGATGTTGAGGTGCTGGAGCGTGTCCAGAGAAGGGCAATGAGGCTGGTGAGGGGTCTGGAGAACAAGTCTTCTGAGGAGCGGCTGAGGGAACTGGGACTGTTTAGCCTGGAGAAAAGGAGGCTGAGGGGAGACCTCGTCGCTCTCTACAACTCCCTGAAAGGAGGTTGTAGCGAGGTGGGTGTCGGTCTCTTCTCCCAAGTAACTAGTGACAGAACTAGAGGAAATGGCCTCAAGTTGTGCCAGGGAGGTTTAGATTGGATGTAAGGAAAAATGTCTTTACTGAAAGAGTGGTGAAACATTGGAAGAGGCTGCCCAGGGAAGTGGTTGAGTCCCCATCCCTGGAGGTATTTGAAAGACAAGTAGATGAGGCACTTAGGGACATGGTTTAGTGGACATGGTGGTGTTGGGTTGACGGTTGGACTCGATGATCTTAGAGGTCTTTTCCAACCTCAATGATTCTGTGATTCTATGAAATGCACTTTTATGCTTTGCTTCTCTCTAGTAGCAAGGAGTGATAGAACAGTCTACCATGTTAAGTCGTTATTGCTGTCTCAGCTGTCCTTCAACCTTTGGGCACCCAGACCCTGAATTTCTTAGGCAGCTGCATTTTTAAATGCATCCCTTTGTCCTCTGCCCACATCTAGAAGCTAACCTGATGCTATACTTCTGGAAACTGGAGCATCAAAATTTCCTTTCCCATATAGAAGCAATTTAAATGTCACTGAACCATGAAGTAATGGCACCTGAGGTTCTTGGTGTTTGCACTTTTCTTATTGTTTCTTGGCAGGCAGAAGTGATGAAAGAGCAGAAACTTGAATATGTGGGACTATGAAGGCAGGTGGGGGGCAGGCAGGGCAGGTGTCTGTGGTTAGGAGCAGTTTCTGCATTTTCCCAGTGCTACTCATCTCAATGTGACTAGTTCAGCTTTGGTTTTGGTGTCTCAGCTTGAATGTTGGTGTACCTCCCCCTGTCTGTGAATTGTTCCACTGCACTTAAAGATGTCAGCTGCCTTGTGTGTGTGACACTTCCTAGTAGTTGATTATTCTGTGTAAAATCTGAGAAATGTACTGAAATCTGCTATTTAAACTATTAAATATAGGAGTTACTACCACAAGGAAACTCATAACACACAGAGTCCTCACCAGGAAAAAGTTGTAGTGTTCTGTGAAAGGTGGGATTTTGAAATTAGCTGGATTAAAACTAAACCAGTAACAATTCTAAAATTCCTCATATAACTACATGAAAATGTGGCTTCTGAAACTGCAGTAAAACTGAGGCATCACATTTTCCACTTGTGCATAAGCATTGATTTTAAACTGTCTTCAAAACAAATTTGTAAGACAACTGAATTTGCAATATCTTGGCTGCTGAGTAGTTGCACGGAACATCATGCAGGTGTTCTGCTTCTTACAGCTATAACAGAACCATGTCCATTGGAAAGAAACTTGACCTTGGGTTTTTAAAAATACTTTTTACTGAAGATGCTTTTTATTAAAAAAAATTACTAACCTGAAGTGTATGACTTATTCAGAAGGAACTGTTTAGTTTTACTTAAGCTAAACATGAAGGCACTTTGTTTAGATAAAAAAATTGTAATTCAGAGCTGTTTCCTGTGGCAAGTAGAACCATCCCATAAATGCTACTAAAACTGTAGTATATTTAACTTTATTTACAAGGTATGTTTCAGCAAAAGCTTACTGGCATAAGTTGGTTGTTATTTCAGAGACTTATGCAGGTATAAATTATGAAGGACTGTTTCATTTTTTCTTAAATCTGGAAAATTATGAATAATGTTCTGTTAGGTGAATGCTAGAAATACTAGTTTAAGAAACTTTCTCTGACAGATGCCATAAAAGTTGGAAGATTGCTTTCCTCAGTGAAGGTGCTACATGGATAGCACATGGTCCTACAGAGAATTGGCTTATTGCAGACTTAAATTTCACTTTTTTCCTGGAGAAACTGGTCTGTTGGCAGGGATGTTAGTTCCTTCCCGTGTGAGTTGCAGATGGAATGAGTCCATGAGCTGGACTTTCAAGGTTTATCACACTTCTAGGGAAGTCTGATCTTGGTCTAAAATTCCATGAAGTGATTCAACTGATTTTATGGGAATAAGTTTAACAAATAATATTTGGAAACAATTGAACGTGGTAGCAATCTGCTTAATTCTGTAATATTTATCTTCATACACAGAAGATATTTGGATTCACCTGCTATTAAGCATGTGGAAGGGATAGTTATTAATGTTATCCCTCTGCTAGTTAACTGTTAACTTGGATGCTAAGCATTTTAAACATTCAATTTATGTTGAAGTTCATACATAACATTTCCACATGACTTTTTTTTAAGCTGCTCTTTCCCATAGGGCAGTAGATATACAAGCTGCCTTTATGTTTTTTCTGCCAAGCTATGTTACTGCAGCCAAGGACTGTAATGGATGACAATAAAATAAAAGTACTGCCTACAATAATTGTATCAAAAGTAGTGTTTTGCCTCTTTTGTCTGCTGGCAATGGCAGTAGTGGAGTTCTGAAGGATTAGAGGTGTGTTAAAGTAATCCAGAGTGGTGTGCTGGAATTAGTCCCCTTTCTTCTACATGTACCAACTAACCTCCATAGGTTTGTTTTGTACATCTGTGGACCAAAATATACAAATGCTTTAGGATCTTTGGGTTGCTACCTTTTTCATAAGTATTCTGAAAGCATTTTTCAAATTCTTTTAGCTATATTTGTTTTATGGATTAAAATACAACCCAACCACAATGTTATGTCCCTTCACATTCACCTGTGGCTTCATCCTCTTTCTGTACAAGTCTACCTTTTCACACACCTTACTTACACATCAATAGTTTGTGCTTTAGTCAACAAAGTTGCAGAGATGAAGTCTCAGGAATCTCAGAGCAATTTACATCAAAGGACCAGGAAACTTGTGTTAGAATCAACAAGCTGAGAAACTTCTGAACAGTAGGCTGAGTCAACACAGATGTGCATGAAGGTTGTTCCAGCATATACTGTTTTCAGTAGCTAATCTTTTACAGGCACCAAAGTAGTGGTTAGCATTCCCTTTCCTAGTTCACTTGACCAGTGCGGTGTCACAGAACTTACAGATGTTTTTCTCAATTTCTGCAGTAAGAGTTGGTAATGGTTATGTTGGATCCAGTGGGTATGACTTTTCTAAGTCCTAACAGTCCAGTCCTAGTGTCTGGTGCTAACTCTGAGTTTCACTGAATTCAATGTGAGAATTTAGATGCATTACAGGTAGTTGTGATAGCCTCATCTCCGTTCCTTTCCCTAACACTGAAATATGAGTAGTAAGTTTTTATTGGACAGAAATGTATTTTAGACATGGTGTTCTGGGAAGCAGTGGGAAGAGATGTGTAACTTTGGAAGATTGTGTACACTTCCAGCCATGCAGAGCAGAGTGATGGTGGGGCTACGGAGAGGGGAAACAATGGACTGCTGTACGTCGGATCTGTCCAAATCTGTTTCTCTGGACTGTTTGAGCACATGTAATCCTATGATGCAACATGAATTTCTAGCATGCTTTCAGGTAAAAAAATCATGGCTTTCTGCGCTACAGTATTTAATGAGAAATAAATCTTGGGGTGGGGATGGAATTCACTAGAACTAGTAGTCTTTAAAAATACCAAAAATGGAACAAATCTTTCTTTTAAAAAAATCTTTTCAAAACTCTTCTGCAAAACAGTAGAAACAAACAAGTAGTTTGCTAAAACTTGCACCAGTGCTGAGCAGAGAAGAAGGATCACCATCTTCAAAGTGCTGGCAGTGCTGTTCTAGGGCAGCCCAGGATGATGATGGCCTTCAAGCATACATTCCTGGCTAGTGTTCAGCTTGTTAGGACTCCCAGGTCCTTTTCTGCAAAGCTGCTTTCTAGCTGTTTGGTTGCCAGTCTGTTCTGGTGCATGGGGTTATTCCTCCACAGGTACAGGACTTTGCACTTCCCTTTGAACTAAATGAGATTCCCGTGTGCCAGTTTCTCCAGCTCAAGGTACTTCTGAGTGTCATTGCAACCCTCTGGTGTTTGAACCACTTCTCCCAGTTTTCTATTATCTGTAAACTTGCTGAAGCTGCACTCTGTCCCATCATCCAGGTCACTGGTGAAGATGTTACAGTATTGACCCTTGGAGCACACCACTAGTGTCTGGCCTCCAGCTGGACTGGTTGTGATGCCACTAACCTTTGAGCCAGGCGGGTCAGTTTTCAGTCCACCTTGCTGTCCATTTCTCTAGCCTGTACCTCATCAGTTTACATGAGGATGGTATGGGAGACAGTATCAAAAGCCCTACTACAGATGAGATGGACAGCATCAGCTGCTTTTGTCTCGTCTGGAGGTACTCATATTGTTGATGCAAAGGTACCCATATTGATGAAGGCTCTTAGTTCGGTATGGTGTGACTTCCCTGTCATAAATCCATGTGGATGACTCACAATCACCTTGTCCTTCATATGCTTGGAAATGGTTTTCCAGGGCTGTTTACTGCATAACCTTCCAAGGGATCAAGGTGAGTTGTACCATCCTGTTGTTCCCCAGATCCTCTTCCTTGCTCTTGAAGATAAGACTGATACTTGCTTTGCTTCAGTCATCCAGAATGTTCCCTGATGACCATGACCTTTCAGAAACAGAGTAGCCTGTCAATGACATCAGCCAGCTCCCTCAATGCTTGTGGATGTTTCCTGAAATATCTAGTTTAGTGATTATTTCAAGTAAATTGCGACTTATAGGTGTGAATTGTGTTCTTTTAGGATTTATCAATAGGATATGACACATTACTGAATTAAGGGTTGCCAGAGTGAGGCTGTACCCTGGCCTTCTGTCAGTTGGGATGGAGGGTTCTGGCAAAGCTCTAGAGTTGCTAAAAACAATTTTTAGAGAAGTAGGGGAAGATAACACTACTTTGTCTTGCTGATGGCTACATAAATCTTGCATAATGCTAGGTAAACAGTTGTACACTTGTGTAACTATGAATTATACAAAATATGAGGATGGAAGGTACCCTACTAAGATGTGTTTTGGTAGTGTAGGTATCCTCCAGTATTAAATATGGTTTGTTTGAATCTGTTGGCAGATTTGTATACTGTGCTGTCTTTGCCAGTGCCTGAAAAAGCTTTAAATGTGGTCTTTAATAGTGCTCAAGTCTGTCTGCTTTAGGGTTCAGTAACCGGATATGCTATGACTAGTGTTTCAACTTGGCAATAGTTTAAAATGTGATATATGCATATTAAGATCTGCAGGTTATATCCTTTTTTCAAATGAGATCTGAATTATGCTTTTCTTTCTTGTGAAAGTTGTTGAAGGAATCGCAGGAAGTTTATTGAATAGTGCTATGTACATAGTAAGGAAGAAAGGTTATAGACCCTTCTTGATGACTCACGAAGATGACAAGTTAAATCTTGTGTAAGGGCTACCTGATCGTGTTCATACATATAAATGAAAAAGATGGAACAGCTTTTGTAAGGGCTCTTGATACAAAATATTAGCTTCATTTTGTCTAAGCCCTATGCCCCAAATAGTATAAGATGATCTGTACATTGGATCCCCTTCTGAAATAAAAAGTCATGGATTTACATTTGAAATCTGCATCCAAAGTAGCTTTATATCTATACTGCCAATTGTCACGTATTGCACATGCTGCTTTTTGAGGGAACTACTTTACTTAATACTGTCTCCCCCATTTTGTTCCTACCATACCATCTAAATAGTTTAGAGGGCTTCCAGAGCTTTGCCTTTGGGGCTTGGCGGCTACTTGTGCTGTCATATGGAAGCACAAAAAAGTATTTGCAGAAAGGGAATAGTATTATCTACAGGCTATTGCTCAGTAGATACAGTAGGTAAATACAAGACAGCATGGGTCCCTTTTTGGACACCTTATAGGAAGAATCATAGGATGCCTGAGGCTTTAAGGAACCTCTGAAGGTCCAGTTTCCTGCTCAAAGCAGGACAAAAGCCAATGCTTTTTCCAATATTTAGGCAGCAAGGTTAAGTTTTCCTGAAGCAGGGAGGAACAGGGAAGTCAAATGTTTTCATCATGATAGATGCAGCATCAAGTTTGAAGTACTTGACTGTAGGACATTGGGTAATGTTTTTCCATATATGTAGCCTTTGGAATTTTTTATTTTTAAGTTATGGAGCAAATGAGTTGACATTTTTGCAGTTAATAGGTTCCTGACCGTGCTAATGTACAAACATTCATGTTTAAAGAAAACTGTTAACAGTAGGTAAATCATAGGAAATTTTAGCACTTTAAGTTCTAGAAGGTCTCTTCATAATGAGATAAATAGTAATTTTCAGTGGAGTAGGGAGGGTATATGGGGCTGAAGCCTATGTTTATATCTTGGTTTTTTCCTGAGCAAGACTGAACATCTGTTAATATCTTAGATGTTACTTTTGACAGTTTCTACTGTGGTACTTTCTACTTTATTGCTAATATTAACCAGTCTGAACAGATCTTAGTGTAGTCATCTTTGATGTGAAGGTAATAGGTGTTCAATTAGTTTTCAATTGCTTAAATAAAAAGGCCTATTCAAAATATTTGTCATATTGGTGACTGAAATGTATTTTCAGATCAGTGCAGACAGTAGTACTTAGACTGTATAATAGAACTTACAATGCCTGTGAATGCAATTTAAATAAAGATTGGTTTAAGTCCTTCAACAGGGATATTATTAATTTGAGTATGCTGAATGTTGTAGACATTCTAGCATGAACCACTCATTGTAAATTCAAATTAGATTCATTGTCAGTTGCTTCTACAAAATTAAGGTGGCATGTAAAAGACAGTTATTTTGAATTCAACTATTGTAATAATGTGCATTTGTTGAAACAAATTCCAATGTTTCTTATGCACAGTTCATGCTTTTAATGCACTAGTTTTTATGCCAGTTCAGAATTAGGACCTACTGTGGAGGCTGTATTTGTCATTTAAAAAGGCTTTTTTAAAGTACCAAAATGATGGCTGAGGAGGATAGGTGGAGTTTTCTGAAGTTCATAGAGGAATGGGGATGGGTGCAGTAATAGAGCACTGCATTAAAAATTGAAAATATTACATTTTTGATTCAAGTCTTTTAGACCCATTCAGGATGGATCTAGATGTAGCCATTCCACATATCTAACTCCCTTATTTTAAAATTTTTGAGGCTATTTTTGTTTTATTTGCTTGATTACTCTAGTTCTCTAATTTTGCTTTTTTCATGAAGATACACTAATCAGTACTTGCTTTGGAAAAATTTTGTGGGTGGGAAAAAAGGATATTTGCTTACATCAGACATTTAATTACATCAGAAAATGTTTAGTTGCTGCTGTCTTAATTGTGTTTTATTTTTTCTGGGGGATTGGGATGCTACATACAATTCAAACAGGAATTCTGCATCTCTTGTGAATATGTACACAGAGAAACTGTTTTAAAGCAAACTAGGCTATGCTAGACATCTTCTAAGATACGTAAAAGCAGGAGGCGAAGTTTACATCTTCTGTTTTAGTGAAAATATTGGGAGGGTCATCCAGCTTCATACTGATGAGGACAGGGAGAGTAGTGGGTCTCTTAAAGGCTGCCTTCAGGAAATCTGTGGGGTTTATTTCAGAAAACCTTTTGAAATGTATTAAACCTTAGTGTGTGGATTATAGTTCATGTTGTACAGTACTATTTTCAGCTGAAAAGACAAATATTTGTTGGAGAGGTAGTGTTTTGGGTAACTTTTAATTGCCCCATTAGTGGGGGGGATAAAGTAAATATACACCTCTCCAGTGTAAGAGATGTGATCTGAAGCACAGTTGAGACCATTTTATTATGACAGTAATGAGATTAAGCTGTCATCAACATCATCAATTAGCACTATTGTTGGGTTCATCATCCTATGTTACTGCACTTTGGATTTAGCAGAACAAGTCATGGAAGGACTGTGAACATTAAATCAACATCCAGTGTAGCAGACTTTTTTATGACTTAGCTTCATTGCAAAAGTTCTAACTGCCAGTATTTTCAGGATAGGTGTGCTTAAAATGTGCCTTCTGATATAAGTATGGATTTTGCCACAATGAAAATTTTCAAATAAGAAACAGTATAGAGTGCTGGAGAATTTTACACATGGTATAGAAGTAATGTTTTAATCCCAAAGACTGTTTCAGAAGTACTTACTGATACTCTGAACTGGAAGGATTGTAGGAAGTTTGAGGAAACTGAACTGATATTGTCCATGTTTTTTCTTCCATTAAGGAAAATGTTTTTGTTCTGAAATTCTGCTACAACTGACTTTAGTTGTCCTGCTCCTCCTCTGGAAGCTTGTCTCTTATCAAAGCTTGGGTGTGTTCCTTAAAGATCTTTATAAAATGCAAACTAATAAGCCAAAGTCTGGTTTTTATAGTACCATCAATTTGATTTTTTTCTAATGTGAAACAGTAAGGAGTTGTACTGTCAGGCCAGATACCCGTCTAGCTCAGTGTTTTATCTCCAGCAATGGTCAATAGCAGAGTTTTTTCAAGAAGTAAAAGGCCAGGGAAAGTATATAAAGATACTTCCACAGCCTTCAATTTGACTTAAGAGCTTTCTGAACTGGAGATGGTGTGGTTTTTTAAGTCAGCTATGAAGTTTTGAGAATTTACTGAGAAATACTATTGTTATTAGGGCATGTTTCAGTACTTGTATAGCAGGCTTGTTTGGTTGACTTGGTCTAAATTTCAATGCTTCTTTCTCTTAGCTACAAGCTAGTAAAATTGGAATCATCCAAATAAAGCAACATATACTGCTGCTGTTGTCTAATGTTAGTAATTTCCCAAACCTCTTCAGTGTATTTCAGTCAAGTGTTATTTAGGAGTATTTATAAAGGATAATGTTATTCTTACAATATTTTAATTTTCAAAATTAATGTGGAAACTATTTCTAGTGAAATTGCAGTGCAGTTCCATCAACCCCCTATGTTCTCTGAAGCCAGGATCATTTGGGTGTCCTAGAATTTGAGCCTTGGATTCTTCACTTGTTCTTCCATCTGAAGTAGAAAAAATTAGTATGAAATGATTGGGATTTAATAGGGGGTCTGATAAGCCTTCTGAATCTAAGGAAAAATAGTAGAATGTTTCTTAAGGATTTGCAGACAAATTTACCTGGTTCCTGTTTCTCCTGATCTTGTGTTTTGGAAACATTGTATTAGTGTTTTAATACATTAACATAATGTTAATACATGTTAATGTATTAACTCAGTAAACACTTCTGTTTACTCCGAGTTTGACATCTGATCTTACATTGATTTTATTGGTTTACCACAGACAAATACAGAGCATCACTTTGTTCTACATTTAAACTCAAGTATTTGTATTGGCTTAGCAGAGGGAGCTGGAATTCTGGCTTGTAGTTCTGCCACAGGAAGATTAATTCTACCTAAAGATTAACGTGGAACAATCCTACTTTGTCATTATCCCATGTATCTAGCAACATTATTTGGTGAATTAACTGAGGAGTAGTCATTGCTTAGATCTCTCTATGATTAAATGTAAAGAAAAAAATCCGTGCAGTTATTGTTTCATCCAGTTAAATTCCTGGACTGTTGCATTAGCCTGCATCTTTGGTCTGAGAACATGGGATTTTAATCTCTAGCATTAAGGGAAGCTTTAATCACATGTCTGTTTACTATTTGTGATCTAGGAAATGTCATAGCTTCATATAGCTAAGCAATACAGAATGTAGTCTAAGGATTAGGAAAAGGCAAATCTTCCTATCCATTTGACCTTGAAAATCTGATTGGATTTTCTGTGTGATCTGGCATGATTTTTCCCTAATTATCTAAAGCTTGATCTATCTTTTGTGATAGATACCAAATGAGCTGTGCAGATATGGGTAAAATGTTAATGCTTAACTTTATTTCATATTCATCTTAGATTTCAGTGCAAAGAAATGACAAGAAAAAACCAGAAAAATCTGATCTAAAATGTGGTCTCAATGCAAGATAAACTTTCAGTAATTCAGTGCCCTTGACATTGTTCATTCAAAATGAAAGTCTTATGATAGCAGTGATGAATATGCATAAAGTCTTAAGTAGTTTGATTAACTTTGGACCATAATAGGAAAAAATCCTTTATTTTGTAGTGCTATGGCAATGGGCTATGGCTGTTCATTAGAAAAGTCATTTGACTTTAAAACAAATGGGGAAAATTGTGATCCATTTTGCTAAGAGTTAATTGGCAGCCTCTTACGGGTTTCAGCAGCTTCTTCAAGCAAATGGAAAGTTGATTTAACAGTGGAAGTTAGGATAAATAAAGAAATGGTTGTTCTTAAAATAGTTGATAAAAAGCATGTAGCTATTTGGGGTAGGAAAACTGATCTTCAGAGTAATGAACGGATTTCTTCGGCCACTTCAAGTTGAGTGCTTACTAGAGCAAGAATGTTCTTTCTATGACCTTTTTAATTTTTTTGTATTAAGTAAATCAAAATACTATAGAATGAGCATATCTAGCATTAATGAAGTTGCAGTCAAGTCCTTCAAATACTGAGTTCAATAACTTATGTAAGCTGAAATATTTAGGAAATACAAATAACAGTGTATTGATCTTTGAAGGAATTTATGCAGCTGGCTCATCTGAGGAGTGTTATTGAGATATTGTTAGAATTCTGCTCTTAACTCCTTATACTTATTAACCTTGACAGGTCCATCTGAGACATCTGAATGTTCCTGAAACAAAACTCACTTTTAGGTGTAATATTTCTTGGCAGTTTGTAAGAAGGTCCTTAAACCATTGTTTGTTCATAAACTTGTGGTTCTAATTTAAAATTCCTTACTACTTCTAGAAATGCAATTTTTATGAAATTAAATTTTCAGGTGGGTGGGGGATTGCAGTTGTGTACAATTGTATATGACTATACACAACATACTATGCAGTTGTGTACAATAGTATATGACTCAACAGGAGAAAACAAATTTTTAGCTTTACTAGTTCATAAAAACATGGTGGGATTTGTTACAGGTACTTTTTTTGTAAGTTTAGATTACTTCAGGAAAAAATCCTTCATTGTAACAGTAATTATAACTACTGAAAACTTCTAAAGATCTTGTATCAATGTAGCTACCAGGAGCCTTTGGTGCACTGATCTGTTCCAAAATACTGTAGCACAGTGCATTAATTTTTAATCTTGAATGGAGTTGAACTCTGCTTTTCTGAACAAATTCTCGTCCTAACATTTAAAGTCAATACTAAATGAAGTCATATTAAATTTTGTTGTAACTGCATTTGCTTCAGTCATAACAAAGTGGATGTATTTTTATTACAATTTTAATATTTGGTATTTCTTGGTGTAAAATGTTGCTAAAGAACAGCATACTTCTGATCACTTTTGTGCTTTGGGTATTTATACTGTTAATAGTGTATACCAACTGCAGCATTAAAAAATCAGTCATGTTTCTGTTTTCCACTTGTAAAACATACAAACCTCTAAGTATTTAGTCTTGTTTTCCAAGAGAAATCGGAGCTTTACCATAACTGCCCCTGTTATATCAGGAAGCAGGGGTGTTAAAAGTAGCTTATTTGTATTTGAGTGATGTGATAGTACTACACTCTTATGTCTGAATGTGATATTCAGAAACTTTGACTTCTAAAAAATGTCACCTGCTTTCTGAGTGGGAACATCATGCCCTATACAATTTCAGTCTTTCATCTGGAAATGAATTTCAGTGTAACTTTACCTCTATTTGCCCATAACTCTCTAGTCCATAAAGTGACATCTACAAAGAACATCTGAATTCCACTTTTACCTGGATTCAGCTGTTAAAATATGTTCCTCAGTAGTTGTCAGCCTGTAGGCTGAGGGGTTTGGAGTTTTTTCTGAGCATGCAGCAACATAAAGGACACTTGAGAGGAAGGTTGCTTTGATAGGGCTCCTCCAGAATGTTTACGCTACTAGAATCAATATGAATCAAACTTCCTAGGGACTTACCAAGAAGATTTGAAAGTATAGCTGGGGAAGGCTTTTCTTTCAAGAAGCCTTCAGGTAGTCTTAGGGTAGTTTGGCTTTCTTAGTTCTTCAGTTGCTGAGCATTAACTTGCATAAATGCAATTGTATTTATTTCCTGTTCTGTGCTAGTGAGGTGAAAACTCGCACAGAAGACTGGCGTTTCAGTTATTGGGAAAGATGTTAGCATCTTCATTTCTATTGTGGTAAATGGGAATGGACTGGTATTCATTAAACAAAGCTGCTAATGATGCATGGATTTTTTCATTAGTAAGAAATGTGTTGGTTTACTACTTCTGTTTTTCATTGGAAGTACTTTCAAACCAAATTGTCTTAGTGTACCTAAAGGATGCTTTCTCCTTCTATATTTTTGATGGGTTTCTTTGCACTCAAAAGTTTTTGTTATTGTCTCCTGTTGGCATAAGATCACATTCCCACTAAAGAAACTTCAAGGTCTTGATAAATGTCACTAACTTCTACTGGTTAGGTAGAGTGTAAGATGTGTAAGATTAAGATGTGTTTTATTGTGGGAAAAACTAATAAGATATTTGAAGATTTGGGAGGACAAATGCTAGATGTCCGTAGAAGAACTTTAGTTGCACTTCTGAAATTGGTTGGATTTTGGTATGTCCTGTGCTAACATGTTTAACACTGCGACTCAGTGTGCTGGACTCCAGTCCAGCAAAGACTTTGGGCAGTGCTTCATTTTTAGTCTCCTTGTATGCTCATGTTTCCCCACCAATGAAATGCAGTTTTTCATTAGCACACTGGAGAGTCAATATTTGGAGAGAATTATAATCAAGAATCAGTTTTGTATGTAGCTCTGGAATGAGTAGTCATGCAGCCGGGGTTTGAACTTCTAAATCTCATTCCTAATTCTGTTGTCATTGGTATAACACTAATCTCAGGCTTTTGGGTATGTGCCTCAATTATATTCCTGAAATTTTGAAAGATTGGTTTGACATTTGCTCATAAGTGCCCTGTAGACAACCACCATTAAAACTCTACTTTGTTTATACTATAGAGGGATAAAATAGTTGAGTATTAAGCTATGCTGTAAGTTTTTGAATTTAAAAATGAATAATGGTATCTAAGAATAGTTTTTCCTGCTTGAGTCGTATAAAATGTAAATGTATCCTAAGTATTGAGCTAAAAGTTAGCATTTAAAATGCTTGCAATGCTAATTCAGGGTGCTGATATGAACATGAATATCAAAAAAGCCTGAAAAAGCAAAACATGGTTTACCCCATTGACCTATGTAACTAATTATATGTATTAATTACACATTAATGCCATACAGTATTAGTTCTAAAGTTTTTATTTTATACTGCCTTTGAAGATTCTCAGCTTCTAGATTGTTGTATTAAAGTCAGAAAATAACTAACTTTTTTCCTTTAACTTTTTTCCTTTAACAGAAATTGAGAAATTCCAAAAAGGGGAAGGAAAGGAAGAAGAAAAGTATATTGATGTAGTCATCAATAAAAATATGAAGTTGGGACAAAAAGTTTTGATTCCAGTAAAACAATTCCCTAAGGTAAGGCCAATTTTCATACTTGATAAATCTTAAGTGCTTATAAAAGATACTCCACTAATATCTTAACTAGTTTTTTAGCTGTTACATTTAAAATAGTATTAACAATCTCCACTATTGCTGTTCTGCAGACTCTTCTATAGAAGTTCTAAGGTAGGAATGGCTCTTGTTGGAATAAATGTGCAGGAAAGTGGTGCTGGTCACACAAAAAATAGTATTTTGAGAACAAATGATAAATGAATCTTATTTTCAGGATAGCAGGTTCTTCTGAATAGCAAAAAATGAAATATATTTAAGCCTGATGCCAGGCTTTGAAACTTTCTTACTGTTGGTAGAAGTGCAGCTTAAAATGCATCATTAAAGGAACTCGCTGTGTAAACTTTTCTCATCCTTTAAGTTTCAGCCATTGTTAGTCTTGAATTAGTTACATCTGCACTACTAAATTATACAGTCTATTCTGGAGGGGTAAGGACTGTTTTGTTAATATATTTGACCGCCATGAATTCTTAACACTTCTTTACTGCCAAGTATTATCCTGCACTAAAATACTGCTACCTGGAAGCATTTATTCAACATACAATAGGCTGTGTAACTTTATTCTTTTGGTCCCTTTTTAAATTTTAAAGTTAATGTTATGAAAATCAGATTAGCATTTTTCCACTTGTTTGAAATGGCTTTTTCTTCCTACTAGAAATTTCAAGACTGCTTCTGTTTCTGCTTATGGAAGAAAGGAATTCCTTCATTCTTTCCTCCATTTCTTTAGGAAGACTCTTTCTGAATTTTTTCCACACTATCAGCATTTTTCTCACAGACTGTGCTGGGTAACTTGCAGGGATTGCTTTACTGTTGTTCAAAGTTTCATGAAATGCTGCTTCAGTGAATTCAAGACTGCATGCCACTTATATGTGGGCACCTCTTTGGAACTCTGACTTAAGTCATCTTTATGAGTGGGAAGAGCTATATACAAACATACAGAAACAGAAAGATGTGAAGGTAAAAGGGGAAGCTTACATGGTCAGTGTTTGTAATCAGGATGTTTTTTATAGATGTTGAGATGGAGATACTTGAGCTCAATGGAAAGAAAGGCAAAATGGATATTAAAAGGAAACAGTGCCTTTTGAAAGATGCTTCTGCTTCTTTATATGGTGTCAACTTTCTTTAAAGGACTAAACACTGAAATTCTTATTTAGGATAGCTAGTAGGAAAGCCCTTGCCATCTTTTGAATGGGCAGGTATGCTCTGTTGTGTGCTCAGTAGTTCTGGTCCATGGAGACAGTCTTTGAGCTGGGATAAAGCCTGGTATGTGCTATGGAAAGAAACCTGAATTTATATCCAGATAGAGCTTTGATGTAATCCTGTATGTGTCTGTTTAGACTACCAGAATCCAGGGAGCACACAGTACAACTGCTGTGCAGAATAGATATGCCGTTTTAGTTCCTATGTCTCCACTAGGACTTTTCTCCACATAAAGCGGAATGCTGGTATCTCTACTCACACAAATCTCCCTTCTGCCAGAGAATAAAATCCTAGGTATTCTCTAGTTAAGAATATTTTTACCCCAATATATGGGGGGTCAATTTTTCTTAGAAATTTCCATTTTATTACATAGAGATGGATATTTATTTTAAAGCTTACTCATTAAAGATTCCATATTGTCAAATGGAATTAAAATTTCTCACTGTAGAGGAGTAGTCTGGGAGGTGAGTATGAATTCAGACTTATGACTGGTACTCTTGAACTTCCCTGAAAAACACTGGCCCTAAACCACAAGCAGTCACTGCAGTCTAGTATCACTTGCTTACTAGGACCAGGCTCATAGTTTTATTTCTGAGGTCTAATAAATCTTAATACATTGTATGAAGTGACATAGCTTCAACATGGCAAACTGAGAGCCTTATCCTGGCATATTGTAATCTGCAGTGAGTGACACAAGTTTTGAATGCCTGTACACAGGGGAACAAAATCTTTTTGCATCCCAATCTTTGCTCTAAAGACTAATCCTGTTCCTGTTAAGTATGTTCAGAGGAGGGCTCAGAAATTAGGGGTGCTTTATCAAGTTTTTGGGGGTAGGTATGAAATTACTCCAGTCATCTTGGTTTCACTGAGCTGTATTTAGAGTGCATGCATTGTGTATTTAGATTCCGCAGAACTTAAGCAGAAGGTATTATGTGGTGCTTATAAAACCTGAAGTGCTTCTTCACATAAATGCTTTGTGTCTCTGTGCAGTTCTTTTCTGTGCATGTATGCAGTTTTCTAGACCATTTTGCCTACAAGAGGTGTTAGTATTAGTGCAAATGTTATTTGTAGAAGGTGTCAAGTGATAGTTCCTTAGAAAAATGGTTAAAAGATTTGGTTCTGATTTATGAGCAATTTTCTCCTTCCTCCTGATCAGGACTGGTGACAAATGTTTCAGAAGAATGAAACTTAAGACTTAAATGTGTGGATGAAATCTGTGCAAAAAGCTCTTCTGTATGTGAATATTGAATTTAGAGTAGTTCTCCTAGCAAGCTGGCATCTGTTTCTGTATGCCTGCAGTCAGCACTAATGCTGTTAGCTATTGTGCAAGATCTTGAACGAAAGGATACATCCAGTCTTTCAGGAGGTGTAGTCTTTTTGATGTTAGTGAACAGAGAATCTGCTGTTTGAAGATGACCAAGTCACTACAATAATTGATAAATCTGTCAAACTAGCATTGGGGTACCAGTTTGGGTTGCATCTGGCAAACTTGGGTGAAAGTGGTGAGGAAAAACTAGTTTGTTTCAACTTTATGAACAGAATAATGTTTCCCCAAATAAATGATCCTGCTTTTAGACAGGATCAAAAAAGCAAGTTATTAAAGTTAAATCCTTAACAGGGTTTAATATCTGAAAATGAAACTAACTACAAATATAAGTGATCTTGCTAGCAGAAACTATTCCTTTGTTTATATTTGCCAGTGATGACTCTGGCAAGCAAAGATGCCTCTGCTGTTTAGGTATACTGATAGGATTAATGAAATTTCAATCATAATTTTTTGTGATGAGGTCCCTGGACCAGAACAGCCCATCAGTGCACTACCCCTGCTCAGACAGCTTACTAGACCTGACACAGGGTTAACTAAGTTTCCTTTAAGTATTTCATTGCCCTTTCCCTCTTTAAAACTTCTCTCTAACTCTGACTCCTTGAATAAATCATGGCCTGAACAAAGGTCAGGCAGTCCTAGCTCTGATCTGATCAACCTGGCATCGTAATGCCTGCTCACATTACCTGTCCTGTCAGATATATTTTCACGGGCTCGTAGCTGGGTCCTGTGCAAATTCAGCCTCATTACCTCTGACAGCCGTGGAAGGTGACAGGTTAACTGCAGCAGAAAGCTGTTCAACTGAAGTTCAGAGCAGCTGGGTTTCTATTGGAAAAGAATCTGGTAGACTTCAGATACAAAAGTAGGTATTTCACTTTTGTGGGCATATTTGCTCTCCCTGAAAAAAACTTGTGAGTTTCTGGTCTTCTGCTTAGTGCACAAACAGTTGAGTGTGTTTATGCTTAACTTGCCTCCTACCTAACAGCTCTTGGTTGCTTCTGTGGTGCTACATACTTATATACTTTAGCTGGGACCTTTTGTCTTGCTCAAACCTTGGTAGGGTTAACAGACCTAATATCTCATACTAGAGCTAGTTGGCCTAAATGTGTTTTTCCTGTCTGGACCTTGATAAAAGTTGATGGAATAACCAAGATGGCCTGAATTTTGTCTGCTTTATGAAATAATTTGTCAAGATAGTCCCAGGAGTTATGCTCAGTTTCTGCTTGAGGCTGGCTGTGCGTTTGAATTAATTTCTTCATTTGTGTTCTTTAGACACCTGTACGCATTAAAAAACCCTGAATTAATGTCTTGGTATGGTGACAGTCTTACTTGGTAAGACAAAACCTTGTGGAAACTCTTGTATAGATTGCAGGTCCAGGCAAGTCTTTTTCACAATCAAATTGTACACAATCTTGTTATGAATTTTTCAGGTTGGTTCAGCTCTACAGATTGCTCTGGGAAGTCTGAATTGCTGTGATATGAAAATTAATCTGAGGTATTTAGATGAGGCTTGAATATGCTTTGGTAATGCTGTCTACAATCCTCTTGTAACTGGGATGTGCTACAAGCAAGGATTAGAGAGGTTAGGGCTTTTATGCAACCTTTTAGGAAAAGGGCCAACTTCTTGAGGTAGGATTCAGTTCTAAATCAAGTTACCTATATGTAGGAGTCCATGTGGATGCTGGATGTCTAAACTGCAGTTATAGTGGAATGAATCTTGTCAGCTTAGGCAATGGAGTTCAGGGTGATTTAATACACCTTGCTGTTTGATCAGCTGAATACCTCAACTGACTCCAGGTCAAGTGTGAAAATGTGACCCTTAAACCTGTACTTCTGTTGTATTTCATGCTTGAAAATCTTGAAACTTGCACAGACTTAAAGGCAGAAAAAGTGACCTGGCCATGGAAGGTCATGATGTGGTTGTCTTGGTGGAGGGACTCTGGATCAATCCTAACACCGCTATGAAATGTCAGCATGTGTGAAAGGTGTTTCGTAGCTCAGATATGTACAAATGAGGCAGGAGGAGTTATCCCCCTCCCACGCATTCAATGAATATGCATCATGAAGTAGTTTAGTCTCAAATCTGATTTTGCTTTGACAGTTTAGTGAACTCAAGTGTTCTGAATTTTCAGGAAAAATAGCTTCCATGGGTGATAAATGGTATGATGATGGCTTTCCATGAGATGGATCAAAACTATGGGAACATTTATTTCTGTTTTGTGACAGGCTACCATTTTAAAAATTGCTCATAGATCTACACTTAAATACTGGGTAAATCTCAGAAGTCTGTAAGAAGTGGTCTGTGTTGTTCCCTGAAGTGATACTTTAAATATATATTCTCACAAGTTACTGACTTACAGAACTGGTATCCATTTAAGCCTTTTAGCTCAACATTTGGAGTGAAAATATCTATTTTAAAATGTCATTGTCATACACAATATATCTGCAGTTGTTACGTAAAATCAGAGATTAATATTTTAATCACATGACTAGTTAGAAAACAATTTTTCATAATACCTTAGTTCTAAGGATTTCTTAGAGTAGGAATGAGTAGGAATGAGAAAATGTGGTTGTATAACCATAAGTGACACGGAGAAACAAGCATCAAATGTAATATGAGTGATAACTTTGAGCAATTTTATAGTAACTGACCAGGCTTTCTGTTGTGAATAAATGTTTAAAGACCTATTACTGTGTTGTGTGAAGGAGAGTGGTTTGTGGTACCAGGTAGATGCTTGAAGTATTTACCTTTCTCTCGAAACCTTATTTTCTTGAAATGAGTAAGAAAAATCTTGAAGATTTCCTGGTTTCAGGTCATTGTAAGGGAAAGTGCTCTGAATCTTAATTTAACTATTTTTATTTTTTTCTAGTGACCCTATCACAGAGGAACCATTGCAGAAAACTAATATGTCAAGAAAGCTTTCGATGGCTTTAACGACAATGGCTTGCCTTAGAGCTTTACAAGAAAGCATTTGGTCAAGCATTTATATTTTCACTAAGCTGGATGATCCATTCTCAGCAAACTTGTCTTGGTGGGGATAAACAAGGATTACTTTTTCTATTGTTCCCCTTTCTGTAATATATACACTTAAAAACTCTGTAGCATTGGCATTAATTCCTTTTTTGCTGAAACTCATAGTAGATCAAATGCTTCTGAAGAGAATGTTTCACTTGTGTACTCTTTGTAGCTGTGTTTTCTCCAGAACTGTTTTCAGGGAATAGTTTCAAGTAGCGATCTGGTAAGGAAATAAATCTCTAGATAACTGTTAGTCATATTTTGATTTGGGGATTCTGAAGAAGTGGTGTTAAACAGTGGTGTCCATAATCTACATTGTCCTATATCTGTAAAAATGCTTCTTAAAATGAGTATTTATGAATATCTAGAGGAAACAATTTTCAAGCAAAAACCTGATTATTGATTCATTTTTTCTATTTCTGTATCTTTTCCTATTAAAAGTATTTTAAATTGGAGATTTTGTAGTTATACAGCAGTTTAAGATAACCTGTGAAAGGGAAACAAATACATGCTTTCAGTATAGTTAACCAATACTTGTGGGCTAGTGGACACCATGGCTGAGGGATAGAATCCCATATCTGACGAATTTGAGAAGGGGCTGTTGCACTTCATGGCTGTATCTTTAACTACGAAGTAAGCCAGAGGTGTAGGTATAGGGGGATGTACTTTCAGTGATCAGAGGCTTTAGGAAATAAGAACACCCCTTAAATCTAGTATCCTTTTGGTCAAACGGATGTATGTCTGATATGTTGTAATGATGTAAGACTACGGAGGGTACCATTTATCACGACTGGAGTGTTACTTGGCTTGAACTGTAGCTGGAGTAACAATTTTTCCCATCCTCTCCAGTTGTCTCCTCCCAGGTCTGTTAGCCTGAATCTTGGTACTGTTTTTGCGAAGATGCCTTGTGTTTTGCTGTAGTTTTGTTTGAGGTACCACACTTGGCATATCCTTCAGAGCTGGTCAAAGCAGGCTTTGAGTTGGGGACTTTATCTTCTGTTTCATAAACCATCATCCATAAGATCCTGATTCTTACCTAAGACATTGGAAGCTGTCTTAATGTATAGACAATCCTTGACTTAACAAAGGTGATTCATCCAGTGGAGAGTAAAATTCATGGCTGGCTCTTCAGAGTTCAGCTATCCTGTGGAACTGTGAATATGGCAATAGCTTCCAAACCAGCTTGCACTGGAAAGCAGTGTGACTGCTTTAATACAATGTTAAGCTGAAGCTGGAGAACTTGAGGACAATTTTGAGTATTTACGGCAGTTCGGTTATGATTGTGCTGTACTAAGAAGGGTGAGTGAAGAGGAGAATCTGGCATGTCTGATTCTGAGCCAGAGCTAGTGTATGTGACTGATTTGACTTGTATGGAGCTGCTCAGATGTCTTTTTGTTACTATCCAGTGCCTCTAATTCAGCGATAGTATTGAACTCAAGCTTATAAACTAGACCTGAATTTGGTTTTTGTTCTTGTGCTCTTGGGCAAATAAACTCTAGGAATGTGAGGCATGGGAAGCACCCTGAATCTTGTACATGAGCTAACTTGGATCTGCCAGGCTTACTTGCTTCTGTTTCACCAGCAGATAGGCTGGATTTGTTAATTTTGTAATGAAAACTTGCCTTACTGTGTGGTGGTGTTCCGTACCTTTAGGTTTGAGTCCTACTCCTTGATTGCTGGGGATAAAGTGTATAAATAATGATAACTTAGTGGCTGATATCTTTTTGAGTGTTTCTATATCTCTATGAAATATTTCAAAATAAACCCTTGCTGATCAGATGTTTCCAAAACATAAACCAGTAGTTCGACTGAAATCCAGTACCTGTTCAAAGTAAATCTGTTTTCTACTGAAAGGATTCATTCAATATCATAAGTGGGTTTTATTTATGGAATAATCAACTGAAATGTTCAAAGCTTTTTAGCTTTAGTTTTTGAACATGGGAGCAAAAAGGGTTTGGGACTGCATTGTAAGCCATTTTTTAGTAACCTTCGATGTTCGTCATGTTTAAACTACATCTAGAGGTACTGTGCTTTCAAGTCAGCAGAATTTCAGACTCGCAGCACAGGTTTCTCATGCTTCAGACTTGTCAAATCTAATATTTGGAGCCTCGGTGCACAGGAAAATAGCTCAGTGGATCTCAGGATACAGCTAATGAATTTTCATGTTCATTAAATGTGTTGTCTAGAACATGTCATCTGTGCAGCAACTTGTATAGCTACCATAACATCTAGCTTCAACACTAGAGATTTGGTTTTCAGAAGATGACAACTTTTGGTGGTATTAAAGTTATGTAGGTCAAGTTTTAGATATACACAACATATTAAACTATTTGGCTTTAAAATAAACAATACAGCTGGAATAAACAAATGTGCTTTAGAATACCAAGTCTTCTCTGAGCACTGAAGCCTTTTAGTTACTTTGCTTACATACAAAGTGGATTTCACTTCTGTTGCAGGTATGCACTTCCATTTCTTATGATTTGTAGTTTGTATTTTAATTGTCAGGTAGTTGTTTGTTCCAGTTAGGAAGTGATATTCAGAGCTATGCATTGCATAGTTAAATACATGCTGGCCTACTCCTAAATTACAGTAAAAAATTGAGTGAAACCTCATCTGAATATTTTAACTAAGATTACTGCTAGAAATGTAGACTGTATCAGACTGCAGGTACTCAACATTCTGAAATAATTTCACATACTTTACTGTAAATGGAAAATCTCAATCTCATTTTAAATGTATGCAATGTTTATTTTTGTTCCTAATAACTTACAAGGCTATTTTAAAGTAAAGATAAATAATCTCAAGTAATGCTTGAAAAATTGATATGGTATTCCACTACATGAAAGCTTTAATTTGAGCTTAACTGTGAACTCCCTGTTTATAAGTAATGAACCTTTAAGGAAACTGTTGACAAGGAGTTACTGACTTCTGGAAGTTCAGACTTGTTATGAATTGTTTCAATTTGTTTGCTTTCCTTGCAGTTATACCTCCAGAAATAAAATCAGAAGTCCAAGTTGGAAGGGACCTCTAGAGAACATCTGGTCCAACCTTCTGTTGAAATTGTGACTGTAAATCAGATTACACAGGGCCCCGTCAGCGGCCCTGAGTCCTGAATATTCTCAGCAAGGGAGGTTTTTACTGTTTTGCTGGGCAGCCTGTTTCTGATGAACGTTTTCCTTGACTGTATCTTAGGACCCATAAGGGAAAAAAAAGGAATATACCTAATAAAACAAACTTAAAGAAATTGCCTGATTTCTTGAAACTTGGCCTGGTAATTTCAGAAAAGACTAGTTCATGCAAGGCCTTAAATTTAACAGCTTCTGTGGACTATAGTCATCCATGAGCAATTTGCTCAACTGCATCTTGGTTTTAACTCAGGTCTGCATTGGGAATGGAACTTGCAAGTGCTAAGGGGAATAAAATCATATTTTCATATTTAGTTGGCTTTTAGTGCTTGCATTTCTTTTTGGCTGAAGCTGAAGTAGGTGAACTGGAGCTGTAGACTTTCTGCAGTGTAGGGTGGCTGCAGCTGGGCCTTTCTTCCATCAGCACTCCCAATGTAGCAACAAAGGATTTTGAGCTGCTTCTACCTCATTGTCAAGTGTTCTCAAATTCCTTCTGGGAAACAGGGAGATCAAAGAAGCCAGTCTTGGCCCTTTAGTGACACAGTACTAGAGGAACAGTCAAAGAACTTAAAAGAATTTATAAACTGTTTCATAAATTTGAGGCCACAAACAAGTAGTTTAAGCCTGTTTGCTCTTTAGTGTTGCTATATCTTGTGCCTGAAACTATTTATTTTAACATGATTGTGTCACTTCAGATTCCAACAGTGTGAACATCCTGGTTTTACAAAGTTTTGTTGGGGAGAGTAAATATTCCTGAACAGTAGTTTGTTGATAAGTAATCTCTATTGCAGTATTATTTTGACAGGAATTGTGGTGGGTTGACCTTTGCTGGCTGCCAGGTGCCCACCAAGCTGCTCTATCACTCCCCCTCCTCAACAGGATGAGGGGAGAAAGTAAGATGAAAAGCTTGTGGGTTGAGATAAGGACAGGGAAATCACCAATTAGTCATGAGCAAAACAGACTAGACTTGGGGAAGACTAATTTATTGCCAGTTAATTGTAACAGAAGGATAGTGAGAAATAAAACTAAAAACACCTTTCCTACACCCTCCCCCTTCTTTCTGGGTTCAACTTCTTCTGACTCTTCTACCTTCTGACTCTTCTACCTCCTTCCCCCAGGTGGCACAGGGGGGGAATGGGGGTTGTGGTCAGCTCATAATACTTTATCCCTTCCTGCTGCTCCTTCCTCCTCATGCTCTTCCCCTGCTCCAGCCTGGGGTTCCTCCTGCAAGATAGTTGTTCACACACTGCTCCAATGTGGGTCCTTCCCATGGGCTGCAGTTCAAGAACTGCTCCAGTGTGGGTCCCTTCCTGAAGGACTGTACCCTGTGGAACAGACTCTTCCAGTGTGGGTCCCCCATGGGGTCGCAGGTCCTGCCAGGCAATCTGCTCCAGTGTGGGCTCTTTTCCATGGGCCACAGCTCCTGCCAGGAGCCTGCTCCAGCATGGGCTCTCCATGGGCTGCAGCTTCCTTCAGGGTGCATCCACCTGCTCTGGTGTGGGGTCCTTCATGGGCTGCAGGGTGGATATCTGCTCCACTGTGGTCCTCCATGGTGATGCAAATTGTCCTCCTGCAGCCCATGGTCTCTTCCATGGGCTGTAGGGGAATCCCTGTTCTGGCACCTGGAGCACCTCCTCCCCCTCCTTCACTGACCTTGGTGTCTGCAGGGCTGTTTCTCTCACTTTCTCATTTGTCTCAACTTCGAAATGTTTTTACCCTTTCTTAAATATGTTATCACATAGGTGCTATGTTGCTGATGGGCTCAACTTTGGGCAGTGGTGGGCCTGTCTTGGAGCTGGCTGTATCCAACATGGGGGCAGCTTCTGGCATCTTCTCACAGAAGTCACCCCTGCAGCCTTGTGCTGCCAAAACCTTGCCATGTAAATCCATTACAGGAACAAAATCCATTACAGGAACAAATTATTACTTTCAGGAAGTGTTTACACATTCCATACCAACTTCCAAGTGTAGCTTATGTTTATCAATTTTTTGCAATTTTTTTCCCAACTAAAATAGTTGTCTGCGTACTTTAAGTGATTTGTCAACTCTTCTCTGTAACTATCCTTCAAATTTTATATACCTTCCAAAATACAGTGCAGTGATATACAGAAGTGGACTGCTGGGTGTACACAGCTTTTCTCCTGGTATGTGTGAATGGGAATATGCCCTATGGAGCAGTGCTCATGAGAACTTTCACACCACCTGGCTCTACGAAGTCCAGTTTTGTGTCCTTGAAGTGACAATAGGCAGATTCTCCCTTTTTGTTTTCCTTTGTTATGAATGGATTTTTGATACCTGTTTTCTTTAGCCTACTTTCCCTGTGAAGCACCTTCTGGCCTGAAAGAGCACCAGCTGTATCTTGTGTTTTCTATGAATGGAAATGGTTGGGTTTTCCTTGTCTTCCTTTATTCTTGTGGCTCACCACTTTCTTCTCCTTAGTTATCGTAATGGTGTAATGCCATGGTTATGAACCCCAGCTGATTTTGGTAAACTTTTGTGATAATGGGGGTTGAGTGGTAATTGGGAAGATCTTGAGTGATTCCGGTTTGGGACTAGATTTATATGCTTATGTTCTCTGGATTTAATTCCCTGTTTGTTTCTGTGGTTTAGTGTAGGGTATACTGTATGGGTTGCTGTATTACTACTTAAATCTTCAAAGGAGGACAGGGCAATTAACATTTTTTCCTCAGAGCTTTGGTTGGTTAGTATTGTATCTGAGTGCTGCCAGCTTTGTTTTTATGGCTTTATATACCTGGTAACAATTGTTGAAAATTGAATTGCAGTTTGAGCACATCTGTTCTCAGTGTTGAATGTGATAAACAAAGTTCTCTTTATACTATACTCAGAGTTCTCTGAGTTCAGATACTTCTGTGTTTCTGTTGGCACCTGGTAGAGCCACTGACATGCTGTTAACTGTTCTAATGACTTAATGACTAGTTTGTGATCTAATACTTGTTTGCACCTAGAACAAAAAGCTGTTTCAGCAAAATATTCAACTTTGCGTGTTCATTTATGCTTAAAAATCCAATGAGCTTAATGGTTTTTTGTTTTCTTGCAGTTCAACTTTGTGGGAAAACTTTTGGGTCCACGTGGCAATTCTCTAAAGCGCTTACAGGAAGAAACACTGACAAAAATGTCTATTTTGGGAAAAGGTTCTATGAGGGACAAGACAAAGGTAAGACCTGAGTATGCTAGTGGAGTGTTTGATATCTGGATTTTGTAACTTTTTCCTAAAATCTTTGGGGAGGTGAACAAACCCTGTGACAAAAATTGGGGAGCAAATAAAAAGCATAGGATATCCTCGTATTGGTTAGATTCAGATGGAGTCTCTTCTCCAGTCTGTTCTCACTACGAGTGTTTTGAGGCTACTGTGAGTTGTATTTAGGCCCCCGCAGACCATGGTCCTTGGATGTAAGTGGCACATTACAAGTGGCATGTTCTAGACTGATCTTGTACAGCTTGTAACCGTAATGCCCAGGTGAACATGGGAGTGTTCTCACTTCTGAAGCAAGCTGACTTCTAGATAGATCCAAATGTTTTCACATAAACTAACACTTAAAGTTTAAATTTAATATCATTTAATAACACTTCTAGACAAAAAAATAGCTGATGAAAGGAGATAAAATACAACTGGAAAAAATTTCACAGCTCTGAGGATGACTTAAGCAGCTTAAGCATTTGAGAAATCGCAGTTGTTTCTATGGGAAGTATTTGGTTATAGTGGATGTATCCTTTACAGAGCCAAAGTAGACAGCAGAAGAGAAACCTTTAGCTTGATAGGTGTTTGTACTAATCAGTTTCACTCTACTGAAATAAATCTCTGGCTAAATTTGTAGCAGATAAGTGTACATCAATAAGGAGATGTCACCTGTCTGGTAAGCTGCATTTTTTTAATTGGAGCATTCCTAATGACAGAAGTTAAAACACTGAACATATTTCTTGCCTGTAGTGTACCATGTTTTATAGGCCTCCAGTGAACTCTTTCTGTGGTTATATAATCTGAAACTTAAAAATACTGTGTGCTATAAAGACTGATAATGGCATACATATGGAAGAGTGACTTAGAGGGCTGGCTACTAACTTCCTAAACTGTGTATTTTTCAGCACATTTCTCCATCAGCAAAATACAAATGTTATGGGATTTATAGAGTATTTATCAAGAACTTGATCAGAGCCCATAAATGACTTCATTTTTTGTACAACTCAAAAGCTAACTCTTTTAATTCCTCCTTGAAAATATTAAATAAAACTTACATAAATATAACTTATGTTTATAAAAATATGATAAAGGCTTGAAGATATGAAATGGATTTTTTTGAATGAGAGCTGTTATATAATACAGATAATGCAACTTTAAGATTTAAGTGCTACATAATTAGTTATGAAAAACTACAAACTTGAAATACGATGGTTCAACTAGAAAAAAAAACCCAAGAATATAAACTAAATTTGCTACTAAGCCAGGATGACAAAGTAAGGCTCCAAATACTGTTTTACATGACACTTAGTGAACTTTCTCAGTTCTTGTGGAACGTGTCAAACTGACACTGTTCTGTTGCTGGATTACATGTTTCTATATCAAAATATGATGTGGCATGGAGTTAGGAAGGCTCCTGAGTTTTTCTAATGGCTCTGCAGTATAAAAAAGTTTGTTTTAATAAAAGCAGAAGCTCAAGTTGAAAAGTTCAGATTCTAACTTGAATCGCAGAATCCTGGGGAAGAGTCTTAAAGGTTTACATTTGAATAGTTTGAACTTCTCTTGTTTCCTTTGGTAATGATGTAATTGTTTAAATTTTTATTTGACTTTTTCTTGAGATGCTAGCCAAAACTAATTTTTTTTTAAATTAAGTGGCTAATAAAGTTGTTACAGGCTAGAGAGCTGTTTTTCACAGAAAACTTCAATACAATTAATCTTTGAGTTCAGAAACAGTAAGGTTCCTGTCATTGTGGGTCTGGGTTTTTAAAAGGGACAACAGAGGACCCAGTTGGATACTTTGGAATAATACAGCTGGAATAGCTTGTATGTACCTACTGGTGATAGTCCTTCAGAAAGTGTCATTCAGAACTAAAGCAGACCATTAATGACACTGTTTCCAGTACTTGACTGAACCTGCAGAATATGTGCAAGAAAGTACTGGTGCTACAAAGGGATCCTATCAGCTAATAACCTAAACCAGGTTGCATTCATCCCTAGTTCTCTGGGGACACTGCTCAGCAAGCAGGAGACTCCATATGGGGAGAACTTAACCAAACAAGAGAACTGAAGACTTTTTTATGTAGATTACCTATGTACTAATTGTTTCAACCACATCTCTTTCACTAACAAGTAATTTACTTTTTGCCTTGATCTTCAGACATTCTTGGTTAGCATTTTGAAACTACTGTATTAAACTTGTCCAGAGAACTAGCAAATAAGAGAACCTTAATTATGCAGCTTTTTCTGTATGAAAAAGAATAATGGTCTATGTTGAAGGGAAGCCCAGGATTGAATTACTTGGTGTCAACAAGTTGCTGGTCAGAAAGGGTGGCAAATTCTCAGGCGTGACTGGGTTTTGCATTACTTGGAAAATCTAGTTGAGACTTTAGTGTGGTATTGACAAATAATGAAGTACATCTCTCTTGCCCTGTTTGATACAATATTTTGAATATGGAGAGAAGCCTTGAGTTGCTCCTATAGGAGAGTAATAGGTAAATAGAGTACATCGTTTTCTATTTCCCAGTAATCCAGGTGCTAAAACAAGCAATTTCATTGCTGCCTTGACAATGTGCAAAGCACAGTGTAGAGAAGATAAATTGAGAACCAAGGTGACATGCCAGCCTAGAAAGGCACATGGGGAGGAACTGCCTTTCCATTGCCTCTGACTCCAAGCATTACTTGTCTATCACAGTTGTTCAAGCATGGCTGCTTCTTCCTATTTTCCAATCTGACCAAACCACAAGTTTCTAGCCTACTATTTTGCATCTTGTAGGATAGGAAGAATTGACTAAAAAGTATAATTGCAATCATGTGGGATTTTCTTCCAATTATCATTGACTTTTTGATTTAATTAAGGGTTAGATGAAAATGAAATCTCCTGAACAATACAGTATTCTGGTGATCAGGAAGTTAGAGCAAACCTTGTTTTCAGAAGTGCATAGGTGATATAAGATGCTGATGTTCAAAGGCATAAACTGTAATTAAAATTTTTTCTGGAAAAAAAATAAGTTTTGGAGCACTATTTTGGTTAGGATTTGTTACAGGTAGCAAAATCTTTGGAATTATATTCTCACTGATTAAAAAATTTTCAGCTGATGTAAATTAGTACTCTTACACTGAAGCCAAATTGGCACCACAGCAGCTGAGGATCTCATCTATTGTCTCTAACAAGTTCATTGCAGCATCTTTGCTGTCACTGAAGTGAGTCAGCATATATTGCTTATTGATGGTGATCACAGATTCTGGGACGAACCAATTGTTGGAGGCTCTGGATCAGATTGTCAGATGTTTCTAAACACTTACATGTTAGTACACCTGCTACATTACCACTTTTAAATGTGTGATTATTACCTCTGTCCTGAAGAAAAGTGGCAGTAAGCTTTGTAGACTTCTCTGGCTAAGCCAAATTTCTAGATACTTTTTTTTAGCTTTAAGAGAACTTCAAAGACTCATGTAAGAAAGCTAACTGATATGAAGGGTTGACAAAATATAGCAGAGAACACAATTACCTTCTGCAAGTTTTCTAGGGAAACATACAAAACAGGAAACACAGTATTCTGTCTCACTTTAAATTCATTTAAATAAGAGACCTGGGTTTAAAAAGAGGACATTCAGGAAAGTGTTTTCACTGTATCTTTATTCATTACTTGAGTTCTAGAATCAATCTAGGGTTTCTACTTCCATTTCTTTTCTCAACATCTGGAGAACCATTTCATGCATCTACTTGTGATATGCAGTATCTAAATTCAGTAATTCTCTTCCATTTGCATGTTTTTTTTCCAAGCTGTGCTGTCACTTCATCACTGGCTTTTCACAAGTCACTGTTCAGTGCAGAGACACATTCTGCTAGACTATTCAGGCTTTCATGTGTCTATAGGAGAGTGAAAAAGTAAAAGGACTCATTTCAGAATTTCTTTATTGCATGACAAGATTGCCTTTATATTGCAAATCTGAAGAAATAACAGTTAAAGCCTTCCACCCCAATTGGTTATTCCTGTATTATCAAGTTGGAGACTGGTACAGGCCTTTCAACTTGAGTATTCTGAATAGTATTTAAAATCTGACAGAAGCCAAGTTTCATTTAAGGTAACATTAAGAAGAGAGATTGGGTAGTACCTAAAAACCTTACAACCCAACTCAAAGGTGGTGTAGTAAAGATGAAAATGGACAGTACGCTGAGCATATATTTTGATAAATCAGTAGTTGAGTAGCAGTATTTAAAACAGTTCTAGGGCTGGTATCTGGTTCTTGATAGCTTGACAAATAGGATGAAAAGCAACAGGGTTTACAGGTACAACAGAATACAGGGCAAAGTATGTTAACTGTCTTTAGTGGGTGTATTGCCAGATGCCTTGTGCTGCTATGCATCATGAGCTGTGCTAGTACTCTGCTTTGTTCTGGACTGTGAAGGGATGAAATACAAGAGCACAAGGTACAAAGCAAATAGCTTTCTCATAAGGTTCCCAGAGTGCCGTACTGCAGGGTTGTCTGTACTGAAAACATAAGTTAGATCAGCTTGTCCAAGCCATGAACCATTTGGTGTGATAGATTTTGTGTGAGAAGATGGAGATTTAAAGGACAGATTTTTTTTTTTAAATAAAGGAAGCTGCCACCTTGCTGTCTTGGCTCCCTTGTTCCATATCTGCTTTACTTTCATCCTTCCAGCAGCTCTCAAATCTCCATTGCAGTCAAGGAGAAAATTCTCTGTTTTGGCCAGCCACACAGCATCCACATGGACCAGGCGAGCCTAGCCGATGTATGTACTGTCAAGTAATGGAAGGCAGAGGGTTTTGTGGGAGCTAAAGATACTGTCAGTAAAGGATACTGGAATGGGAGCAAGCTGTGGCTTTTGTGTTGGTCATCATGGGGAATAAAAAAGCCTGAAATGCTTCATGTGTACCCAGGGTTGGGAGATGTAGGCCACAGTGGATGATCTTTCTCATTTGTGTGCTGTTAAGAGCTGTGGAGAATAGTGTGTTACCAAGTCATGTTACAGAATAGGAAAAAAATATTTTAATCAGTGAACTTTGCAAGTGAAACAAGAAGAAAGGATAAAGTAAAAGCTTGCTAATGGGAATGACTTTAGAACAACCTGCACTGAAATATCTTGTATGTTTTGTTAAAATTGCTGATTGGAATCCTTTTTCACCAGGCACTGCACATGAAATTGTGACACTTCTATTGCTTGCTGCTATTACCAGGCAAGCTGATTGATAACCACAAAAATGAATTCTCTAAATTCTCAATTCTCTGCATATCTAACTGCACAGTGATTTTTTTCCCTTTAAAAAAAGGGATGTGGATGCTTGATAGCATTTATATACTAAAAAACCAAAGTATATGGGAACTCCACTGATGAAAACATTTAGCTTCCAGTGCTAGATGATGGTTCATATGTCTTGAATAACTGTGCTTAAGTATTTGAGAAACAGTTCCTATTAAAACTAAATGTTTGATCTGTAATGTTTATATTACTTTATTTCCTATTTCTAAGATCTGTTATTTGTATTGACAAGATAATGGTTTTGCTGACAAAGTCTAATCCTGCTGACTCTGGCCTCTTAATCTTGCTGTGGATGCTCTAACAGTTAACTAGACTCTTGATTTTTTTTAAACATCCCCATAGTCAAACAAAGTCTGACAATGTTATTTATGAGAAGCAGAAATGGATTGTCATTTATAAACTTCAGCCCATAATTAAGGGGTGTGCGTGGGGGAAGATTTCAACTATCACTGAAACTATGTAATTTTAGTAATCTAAAGGATGAAGTACTTACCTGGTGCTTGCTAAACACAATAAGCAGCAGGGGAGAATTCTTAGGGCTTTTTTAGATAGAACTGCTAAGAATTTGATATAATGTTATCTGGTAATACAATGAAATTCTTAATGGTGGCTTAGTCTTTGGAATGCAGCAGTCAAACACATGGGGGGCAGGGAGCCTATCTGAGACTAACATGTCCTTTAGGTCTGTGAATATTTTGCATGTGATTGCAAGTATTTGAGAGAACTGAGCTCTGTTCCACTACATTGAAATCAGTTTTTCAGTCATGTTGAAGAGGGTTGGGTGAAGCAGAATAAAAGAAATAAACTCTGTTCTGAAATGGCTAGTGAACTCTTTTTTTTCTCTAATGTCCTCCTCCTCCCTTGTCTCGTATGCTGAACTGTTAGTTTCATGTCCAAGTAGCACAGTTTTGTGAAGGATGTACACATGGGGTAGAAATCTCAATGAGAACAGAAAATAAGTACCTGAGCTGTGCAATAATACTAAGAAGAGATTGAAATAATGTTGGTAGAAGACTCTTGCTCTTATGGAATATTAGATCCAACCTGTTTCTAAAGATGTTACTTTTGAGAAAAGAGGCTTCAAGTTCACTTATGTTTGTCTTCTATGTGAAATGGGTGTGCGTGGGGAAAACCCTGGGAACACTCTCCCTTGTGCTACAATTTCTGTATGTGAGCAGAAGCTGATGGGTCCTACTTTGTGTTACTAGTCACTTAGTGTTGATAAGCAAACTGATACTATTCTGATATTTTAGCAACATGCTTGGTTTGAAGTGAATCAGAAAAGTATGTAATTTTATACTTTTTTAGTTCTTGACATCTGAACATGAGTAAACAGTATGTGCAAATGCCTCTGAAGCAACTTTAACAATTGCATTATAATATGTTTAAAATAAGAAGGTGGAAAAAACCCAACTTCTTTCTTATCTCCTAGGAGGAAGAGTTGAGAAAAAGTGGAGAGGCAAAGTACTTCCACCTAAATGATGACCTGCATGTTTTAATTGAAGTATTTGCTCCACCAGCAGAAGCATATGCCAGAATGGGACATGCATTGGAAGAAATCAAGAAGTTCCTCATTCCTGTTAGTATTTTAATTTTTTGTAAGAATTCTGGTAGTCTTGAGTGAGAAATTGTCTCTAAAACTAACTTGCTGTATGATATTGGTTAAGTCATGTTGCTTAATTTTCTTCACCTGTGAAAGAAGTGATGTTTACAAATCCTTTTCATCCTGATATAAGCAGTTATTGGGTGAATGCATAACTGTCCACATATGCTCTCACCTCATGATATGAGCTATAGTAAAAAAGCAATTTATTCTTGCTTAACTGATCATGTGCGAAGTACTTAAGTTTACAAATAACTGTAAAAGTCTAAAATATGAAAAAATAACTTTGCTTAAGGTAGGGCTTTTCTGTGTTCTTGGTACACCTGAAGCATCAGCATAGGGTTCTGTTTCACTAAGAATAAATAAATTTGAAGTTGTAGTATTCCTCCCACCCATAATCCTGGTTTAGTGTTCAGTGCTGAGAATCAATACAATTTTATCTTGTAGCTTTATTTTTCTCAAGCTAGTGATACATGGGTTATACTTGTCTTCTGGTGTATTCTTCAACTTGCGATGTATGGATGTATAAAATGAGATGTGATTTCCAGTGTAAGTTTGTACTCCAGGTTTGGGATATGTATAGACACTGCAGGGTTTCCAATGTCTTTTTACAGAAGATTCCTTTATTTCATTCTCATGTAAGGACCAACCTTGATTGTTTTACAGTATTAAACTCCTTGGAACAGTCCAAGCTCTCTTAAGAAGCTGGGGTATTTGAGGTGGTCTTACTGTGTGTGAATTTCCTGTGTTAGCTCTTCAGTGAATGTTCTTCTATTTTTATTGGTTATCAAATGACTGAATATAGAAAGCAAAGCATCCTCAAGGTGCATTGATTTCTTTTATTTTTACTGCTGAAAATGTTATCCAAGTGTTATTCTTGATTAGTGTCAGATCTTGGAAATGTGGGAGACCTAGCTAAAGAAACTTCACTAAGGTGTGTATCTGAGTGACAGCAGCACATAAATTTTGGAGAGTATAGTCAGTGTAGCTGTGTTCAGGACCAGTTGGGGATGCCTGTTGTATGGCTACTACAGCCTGTTGGGAGTAGAACTGCTGGCTGTACTCTAGGGTGAAGTGGCTGGTGCTGATGACCTGACAATACTACTGTATGCATTTTAGGGATTTTAGTTTGTGCTAACTTTAGTCTAGATCTGTGAAACTGTGTCCCTCAGTGACTGGAGTAGATTGTGTCCTCCTTGAGTGTTTCTCCTGGCTTGTTTTTGTGTGAATGAAAACTAGTTCATATGTGCCAATACTACTCCATGACATGAACCAAAGCATGGTAAGTAACAATCATCAGGAGGCGTTCTGATCTGAAATAACACACTAGTGCGGATGCACCTTAAGACAGTTAATGCCCCCAAAATGTCCTGGGCATTATGTTCTGTTATAAAGAAGCAGGCATCACATCATAACTGTCTGCAGCTTCCAAATGGCTTTTGTCTTGATGTATATGAAGAGGTAAATAAACATACTACTATTGAAACATCCTAACTGATTAGGGGATACTCAACAGAATATCTGTAGGAATGCTGGGCATAATGTCAAAGGTTACTCTAGTTACATGACTCATGATTTGATTGTGTGAAGAGATAAGGGAAAATTAAGTTCTTGGCTATTCTAGTGAGCAAATAGCTGTCTTCTTTCTATATGAAAATATGCTCAATTTGATAAGTGCTTTTTGCATGCACTGGAAGTAAGGATATGATTCCCCTGACCCCTTCATCAGAGATCTTATTTTTCTTCATTGAGCTTGATTCGCTTGATTCATTGAGCTTGATAAGTAAGCTTATCAAAACCTAGTTATTACTCTACTGCTGTTAAGCCAGTAGAATTACAGGCTGATAATGAGCAATTCCATTCATTGGTTATACACTCTTCCATCTCAGTTTTTGATCGTTGCATCTTTATTGTACTGAGCTGAACTGATGCTACATAATCTCTTTTGAACTATGAGATCAAGCCAGCATTGTCTTAATTTCCCTTTGGCTTTTCAAATGTAATCTTACCAGAATGGTTCTAAATGTCTTGATCTCTTTTTCCCCTCTGCCCTGCTTGCAGCAGCCATCCCAGGAAGCAATAAGGAGCAGCTTTGTTGTCTCCAAAACTACCGCTTGGTTAACTGCTGCCAAATGCAACTTGATCTTTATTTTCTATAAGGTCTGTTGTGGCTTTCTTAGCAAATTATCAGTTTTATTTCAAGTAAGAAGTCCTGCTATTGGTATATATGATTATGATCTTAATTTGTATTTTCCTTACAATGTAAGCTAACTATACCTTCCAACAACTTTAGATGCTGATCCTAATTTATGAATATGGTCATTGTTCAGTTTTCACATCAGGCCTGAGTATAAAATCACAATTGGTGCTAGAATGTTGGATCCAAAAATATCCTTGTAGTAGCTGACTACAGCAAAAATGCCTTAGCCTCTCTTCTCAGATCTCTTCAGATCCCTGAACAAGCACCGTTGCATTGAAGTTCAGCCTCAAGCAGCTGCAGTGGTGTGCTTTCCTTTCAGCTATTGGTATAACTCAAACCAAGATGTGAAAACTTCTGACTCGAGGTTTTTTTGGCTATGCTTATCATATTGCCTTGACTCTCACTTGTCTTCTGCAGGTCGAATTGTGGCTTCTGACTTCAAGTATATTCTTTTGTCCTCCTTTAAATTAGCCAGTCCCTTTGCTCTGGCCAGACCCTCTGGTCAGCAGTCTGTTCAACTACTAGATTGGTGGGTGTTGTGCTTGATACTTATCCCAGAATTACTTCTGTCAGTTAGGACAAAGCCAGGTATTTCCACCCATACCTTCTCCTGGGTCCTGTATTATACCATGATTACTGCAGTTTTTGCCAATAGGACTTTTCTTAGTTTGTTCTGCTTAATTTTTGAGTAGTGGCAGTATTATTTTGACAGCTATGGCATTAACTAAGCTTTGCTGTTTGTTACCCAAGTTACTTGTTTTCTTTGTCTTTAAATCAAAGTATAGAAATATCTTTAAGAAAACAATCTGTAGCAGTCAATTTACAACGTGAGCAGGATTTACAAGTTTTTCCTGCAGTCTGCCTTGTCTCCTGCATGTTCAGTTTGTAAGGTGTGGTGATGAAATAGTATTTAATGGCATTTGGAAGAGCTGGTGGGCTTTGGAAACTCACACACTTTTCTTTAAGCAAGCTGGCAAGTAACTAAGGGGTGTGTGTGTATAAAGGTGGTTGGAAACCTGGTAACTATTGCTTACTGTGCCAGGATAAAGATCTGCATAGGGTTTTGCAGGGATCTGTCCTAACATTAAATAAAAAATGTTTTTACTAATAATTTGATAAATTGGAATAAGGTCTTAAGTTACAGATGATCCCAAGGAGAGCTGCTGCTGGTTTGTTGATCAGGGCTGGGTGAAAATTGCAGATAACATCTAAAAGAATGTTGCTTAGTTGGGTCATGTGAGTAATTCCATGTAGGGAGCAAATCTCTTGCATGTATCTTGATGGAGGATGTTTTCTTCTGTAGGAATGATTACATCTTCAGAGAAGACTGTAGTCAGTCAGGATGGGCAGTATTCACAAAATGAGAGTACATCTGTTTGCTTGAAACTAATCGGCAGCATTTGACTGAAATTCAAGTGTTGCCTCTGCCTGAACTGTACAGGGGAGGAGTGCAGTCTGAAGGGTTTCCGTGTCCATCTTGTGTTCCAGGTGAGGAAGAGATTGTCTCCTCAATTTGACTTGAAGTATGCTGTTTTCCAGCAGCAGGTATTCATAAATTGACCATCTGTTACTTCTAATTGAAGAATCCATTTCAGAGTCTAATGGATTAACACTGCTGCTTATCATGGCTTCCTTACTGCTCCTTCATTCTGTATCCTCCTGCTGCTTCTGGCATATGTGATAAGGACCATATTTTCTGTTCTGTGCCTTTGTGCAGGGGAGTCCTTGTCTATGACTAAGGCTGCTGGTATGCCTAGTAGTATGCTGCAGGAAAATGAGAAATGATTAGGAAGAAAAAGGACCCAACATGTATAGTGGCAACCTAAGCATGTCTCTAAGAAATTAAATAATACTAATATCAAATGATGATCAAAGGTATTTTTCTAGGAGCCCAATTCTGAGGAGGATGTCTTGTGGAGAAGTTGTAAAGGGCACCTATGTTATATGCTGTCAGAACTCAGACCTAAGTATTGTGTTTGTGGTACAGTTTTAACAATTCATGAGCATTTTGTTTGAAGAGTGAAGTTTTGTTCTATACATACCTTGCATAGAATTTTGCATTTGTAGACAGTTCTGGTCCAGCAACAAAGCACAAATATAAAGTGGGTTTCTGTACAGTAGCTGGCCAGAATAGTGTTCAATTGCCTGTTTCTATTCTATTCCCTATGATGGTTTGGCTGTGTATTGGATCCAAGCTGTTTTATAATGAAATCTGTTTCTCAAAAGCTTCAGTTACACAGTTTGAAAGAGCTGATTCAGTCTTCCAGACTTTTCTGTTCATCTTGTTTGCTGGTTGATTTCTGCTGCTAAATAGAGGATGATCTCAGATGGGCAGTTGTGAGTTAAATTTCAGAGCCTATTCAAGACAGTTTGGACAAAATGCCTTTATAGTGCCACTTTCTTTTTAAACACTATCTTCAGAAATGGCATGTAAAGGAAAACTTCCTTATTTCTGTTTGTGGAAGCCTAGGGGAAGCAGAATGTTTCAAGGATAATTGAGATCTTTGAATTCATAGAAGTTTTAACCTCCTTTCAATGCAGAGTTATGTTTCAGAGTTGTCTGATGCAAGGCTACCTGACAGTCTTTTGGTACCTGCCTCGTGCATAAATGTAATAAACTCAGATTCCAATAAGAGATGCAGATCCTTTGTTTTAAAATTGAATTGTAAAATGGGCAATATTTGAACAAACCTTCCTTCTTTGAAATGGGAGGATTTGCAGAAGATAAGAGCTGTTACATCAGAAATACCACTTCATTCTTGTTAGAGGACCTATTAATATTTTGATACTTAGTTTGTATGTATACATGTTGAGTAAAATATTTTTTCTGATTCACTTTTACAGATGCATTCTTTGGCTCACTTTAAGTGGAGGAAAAATGATAGGAAAATATGTATAGCTCGAGTTCATTGCTGTATCTTTTTTATTCCTGTGTGATGTGCTGGTTTTGGAGGTTGGCTTAAGGTCCTTGAAAACTCTTGTGTATTTTAGAAGTACCATATTAATTCCCTGTAAATAACTTCAGCTTTCTTTTCAGTAGACCTTGAGAGAGGATTTGTGCACAATAAGAAATAAGTCGTGTCTTCAGCTTGTTTACTGTTGCATATTCTAGAATTGAAATTTTTGGAGCTTTTTATTAGATAATAGTGCATGTGTGTATTGAATTCATTTCCTTATTTAGTCTTTTTTAACTCCTGATTTTAAAAGTGTAGATGTCTATATAATCTATTCCTTCTTCGTGAGGGGCTGTTCTCAATAGTGTATTTTTTCTTTACTGCTTTGCAACACCAGGCAGTGGTTTTTTCCTGCTTTTAACACTATCATTCTACAGCTGGAACTACAAACCAGATCTCAGCTCAGAATATGGGACCTTGATTTTTTTTTTGTTTCCCTCCCTCTACAGCATTTTAACATTGGCATTTTTAAGTGGCAATGCTGTGGAGAGGTAATATGCAATGGGAAAGAAAACCATTCCTGAGCAAAAATTGTAATTAATATGTATAACTCTTTTAGAAATTTTTGACTGAATAATATGCCTATAGTATTATTCTGCATATTAAACTTTTTCAGTGGGATGCTCAAGTTTTTAAGAGGAAACTTTCAGGATCAGTGTTTGCTGATACTAACTTGGTGGTTGAACAGTTTGGTTTTTTTCTCACTCTGCCCCCCTGTTTTAGGACTACAATGATGAAATCAGACAGGCACAGCTTCAAGAATTAACATATTTAAATGGTGGTTCAGAAAATGCAGAAGTTCCAGTAGTTCGTGGAAAACCATCTATTCGAGCAAGAGGAGTACCAGTTCCTGCTTTGGCCAGGTAAGTATCTCAGCTGCAGTGGAATTTTATTTGAATGTACATATTAAGTTTCTCCCTTCAAACACAACCCCCCCAGAGTACAACAGTAAAATTAATGAAGGACTCCCAAAATATGAGCAAAAGATAAGGGAAATAATCTTGATTCATTGAAGTTTAGACTGAATTGACAATGGTGCTGAAATTTGTCTTATGAAACTTGAATGATACCTATGTTAAGAAACAGTGTACATCATACAAGGTGTTCAGTCTTACTGTGTGAGTACCTGCTTGGCTTCTAACTTCCACTTGCTCCTTAGGTGCATGTAGGGTCTGTGTATTGGCCCTGTGGAGCTCAGGGCTTTGAAAAACTGGTAAATCTGTCTTTGATACATGAATTTCAGAGCGATTTCTCTAACTTGTGGAATATACATATTCCTTTTTTACAGTATTATTCTAAATCAACAAATTTTTGTTCTTATATTGTGTAATATATCTATTCTGCTGCTTTTCTTGATTTTAATGTTAGAGTAGTGATAATTATATACCAAGGTTCACTTCTTTAGCACTGTAATCAGCCATACAAAAGTGCTTGCAAATTAATCTCATTTGATTTTTGGAGATTGGTTTTTTGTTAATTCTTTCCCATAGATGCCTGTAACAGCTCTGCTACAGATGCTCAGTACGGAGACACTCACAGTTCTATTTCATGTTTTCTTCATTTTTCATATGTCCTTAAGCTAGAGTTTGATACATAAGTTAGGTATTGTTTGGTCTGATCTTATCACTAAAGTTTGATACCTAATTTCCACTACTAGTATCTAGCACATGCATGCAAAATTAACTTTTCATAGTCCTGAATTTCTAACATCACTCATTCCATCCTCTGGATTTTGGTAAATTAGTTTTTCAAACCTGCATTTTATACAACACATACATACTATTAGGTAGCTCACAAAATCCTTTGTAGTTCATCCTATTGGCTTATAACTACTGAAATGTCTTCAGGGTAAACTTAAATGTTATTAGCATTTGATTCACAGATGACAGCTAAAACTTGTATTTATCTCCTTTTTATATATGTTCTAAAGAAAACTGAAAGGTTGTTGGCTTGTTTGACTTGTCCTTACTTTAAGGCTTGTCTTAAACTCCAAGACTTCTTCCCTTCAAACTGAAGTGCTCTGTTGGCATAAAGATTTCTTGAGTGAAATTTAATACCATTGCTACTGAGATACTACAGCCATTGAGTTAAAGATCTCAAACTCAGTTGCAATGCTCTGATGCTTTTTTAGCACAAATTGATTTCAGTGAGTAATACTTTTGTCAAAGGAAGGCTTTGTTAAAGGCTTTGTCTTAGTGTTAAAACAGTTTTAATAGCAAGGATCCCTGAGATCCAGGAGAGGTTGAAGCAAGGCTGGAGAAGACTTGTAAAATGAAGTCTAAAACCTCAATCCTAACCTTGCTTTATAGTCTGTAGAATATTTGTAAGATATCAACCCTGATACATGAAACATCCTGTGAGGATGCAATAACTAAGTATGTTTAAGTTCCCAATTTTTTAAGCCTTTATTCCTGAATAGTTTCACTTAAAAAAAACCAAAGTACTAATTTATGCCTTTTTTACTCCTTATCAGACATGTTGACACTGGAGATAATGCATCTTATCAAGTGCCTTCTTTTAAGAAGACTTGTTATGTGTATGTTTAGCTCCATACCAAAATTTTACTTTGTAGAAAACAATACATTTGTGCTTGCATACAAAATTCTAGCTTGTGCATAGGTATTCCTGTATATGGTAAGTAATTTCCTAATGGTTGTGGTTTGGTAACTTTTTTATTCTGCTATTTCTAGCTTGTTCCAGATATTCTTGACTGAATTTTTAATGACTCTAGAGCCAAGTAAGATTTTTGGGGTGAGTGGACGGGATTTACTGTAGAAGGGGTGTTTTGAGCTTTACCTTTAAGAATATGCTTTTCTTATCATTGATCTTGGGCGCATAGCTGCTTCCTTCTGCCCTCTTGCCCCCACTTTCATTTTTCCTTCATTCTAATACTGTTAAAGATGACCTTCAGATGTAATTACAACAATTCTATTTTCTGTGACATTTATGCTGAGCATTTAACCTCTTTAGGTAGTACCTGCCTCTTCTGTGCAACAAGAGAAGGGAGAGGAGAATCTTTCCCTGGTGAAAGTCTGGTTTTTGTTCCTTTGTTTTTATTGTAAACTGGCATTGTTCTTAAATGGTTTTTTTGGAGGTGACTATATAAAATGAAGGATCATACTAGTTACTTTTTAACTTATTGAGCTAGCAAGCTTAGAGAATCCATGATGCTTAATGTGATGCTGTTATAGTGAGTAGCTAGATGTACCTCTTGGAATCAGTGTTTCTAATGCATTTGAATTTCCATCCTGAATCAGTGCAATATAAATGATAATACTACTGAAATGTGAATTGAGACTTCTGATTAACTAAAGACTGCAAATAAACATGTGTTAACATACATGTTAATGTACACCTCTAAGGACATTTTGCAAATAAAGTAGCATTTCCTCTCTAAAACTTCACATTCCTATTTTAAGAATAAATAAAAATAAGAATTAAGAATCAATTCTGACTCAAACTAAGATATATTGGAAAAGTGAAATTCTAGAGGACGATAATAAGTCTAAGAATATGGATAAATCTTCCTTGCTACCTTGGGGTGGGGGGGGAACTAACTCATGTTACTTATAGCTAGAAATCACTGTTAGAATCATAGAATGGTTTGGGTTGGAAGGCATCTTTTAAAGATCATCTAGTCCAACCCCCCTGCCATGGGAAGGGACATACTCCCCTAGATCAGGTTGCTCAAAGCCCTGACCAGTCTGACCTTGAACACTTCCAGGGATGGGGCATCCACAGCTTCTCTGGGCAACCTGTTCCAGTGTCTCACCACCCACATTGTAAAGAATTTCTTCCTAATGTCCAACCTAAACCTATCTTCTTTCAGTTCAAAATCATTGCCCCTGTGAGTACAGGCCCTGGTAAAAAGTCTCTCTCTAGCTTTCTTGTAAGCAGCTCCCCCCCCAGGGCCACAATAGAGGGAGAGCTGGTTGGGTTCACTGCCCAGATTGAGAGGAATTGTATTTGAAAACAGGTATTTTGGTTTCACAAAGATGAGGGGAGGAAAATATAATTTCTCATAAAGCCAACATGTAGGAATAGTCTAATTAAAGAAATGGCAAAATTCTGGTTTATGTTTGCATGAGACTGGGGTTTTTACTTTTCCCATTTATTCTTTTTGTTTGTATTTCAGTGTATGCATGGCTGGGATCCTAATGGTTGAATGACTGTCACTCTATCTGGGGACAAATAAACCTGTTACAGAAGTTGTAGGTTAGAATTTGCTGTCAGAAGTAATATGAGGTGATGTGGATCACTGCTGTAATGTGTTCACATCTTCCAGTTGTTCTTTGTTAGTCACCAGATCAAACTTAAGTCATTCCTGTCATATGTCTGGAATCAACTGGTTTCTTTTTTGAAGAATCTTTTTGTTGAGAACATGTAGGTAGTGTACTGCAAAAGATTCTGTAGCACAAAAATATTTGGCACAGCCAGTTCAGGATCCAGGACAAAGGCAGGTATTATGTTCAGGGTGTTCTGTTTCTTTAGTCTTGTGATAAATCTCCCATTTTTCACAAAATTGAAACATGAACGTATGTATTACTGTTTTTTCAAATAAAAATGTGAAATAAAACTTGCATGAGTGTTAACTTCAGTGGTGACTCTCATTTTAAAAAAAAGATGAAAAGGCAGGAATCCTAGCTCTGTCTGTGAGTGGTATCTGGATATCAGTGTTCAATATTTTGGTGCTGACATTTTAAAATAACAGGTCTGTCTTTCAGATGTCTAATGTAAAACCTGAACAAAAATATTTACTGTTTGAGGAACATTGACTGTAGTTGGCTATGCTCAAATGAAGATAATATATCAACATCTGGTAACAATTTGTTACATCCATTTATTGAACAGTATAAAACCCTGCAGATAAATCATGGAACTATGAATGCTAAAATTAAGTCCAAGTGTTTCCTCATTGAATAATAGTGTTAGGGAACTGGTCCTAAATTTCAAGCATTTTTATTTTAAAACTATTCTTGCATTTACTTCCCCTTCTGGAGGGGAGATATTGAAAGGGAGCTTATCACATAAACTCAATTTTTGTTCTTTCACTAAAACAAAGTGAAGGAAAGCTGTGAACTGACTCCAGTTGTGATTTCATAATCAGAGTAATTTTACTAATTCAGTCATGCGGTGAAAGGAGAAACTTTAAATAAAAATCAGTATAATACTAGAGAGAAGAAAGTGATAAATGAAAAGATAAGAAAGTATACCTATTGCTTAGGGAAGCTGGATGGGAGTATCAGCTAGACACTATGCCTGCTATGGTCAAGGGCGATAATTTAGTTTGCTAGAAACACTATGGGACTACTATATAGTAGATATGTCAAATTACTGCTAATAAAGGCCAAAGAGGAAGTGTTAAGGAGTTTTCTATGGATGTATTTAACTTGTATGAATTGGTAAAATACTATTTTAGTGGGAATCAAGGATTAGATTAGTACCTGTGAACAAATGTTCTGGGTCCAACATAGTATAATGTGGTTCTGAGTGGTACTCGATTTTCTTTAGAATGTTTTTCCACACATTAAACTATTCAAACAGTGTGATTAATCAATTACAAAGTGCAGTACTTCAGTAATATCTTAACTGTGCACTGTGAAGTACACTTTTCAGGTTTTTGTACATCAAAATTAACTTCTGTAATTACTATACTGCATTTACAAATCACACTAGCACATTCTAATGCTCTTGTGAAAGGCCTGTTCTCCCATTCTCTAATGTATTTATGATAATTTTATAGAAATTCAGTGCTTCACTTTACTAATTTTTTTTCTCTCAGACTACCTTGCAAGTATAAATGAAACTGTTACGGGGGAAAGATTCAGTTTTCATGACATTATCTTCAAAGGATGCTGTGACATGAGTTAAATCATCTTATTTCCCCCCACTATTCTGGTACACTGTTCAGTGTAGTGAAAACAAAAGATATTAAATGAGTTACTGGGATTTGCTTTATTTAATCTCTAGTCTGTGGTACCCAAATTGAAAAGGACCCTTTTACTGCAGAGCCTACAAGTTAATTACATACCTATGGGAGTAAAATTATTCTTAATTTAACCACCTAAATTAACCTTTCCCCATTAAATGCACAGGTAATCTCACTCACTGGATTCATCACTGCCAGATTAATAAACTCAGGAAAATCAAAACCAAACTGATAAAGATGAAATGGAGAAGTATTCCAAATTTTCTCACATAGCTGTAGTAATCTGTTTTAGGGCAGTAAAATGTTTCTTTGAGAGCAGGACTCAGTGGTCTCAAGTACATAGATGATCACTTTGTTTTTAAAGCCTGTCTGGAGGTGATGATAATAGCACCTGGCTAGAAGATAGGATTTACTGAGTATGTTTAAGTACTGTCTATCTAACTACCACAGTCTGTTTAGTGTAAAATAGTTAATAGGTGTTTAAGGAGCAGGGTTTCCCTCATCCAAGGAAATCTGAGATTCTGGATAGCATACTGATGTAAGATTCAGAAGAGTAGAGTTTTTATTACAAATGTAGCAAAAAAAAACCAAACACTAGTGTATCCCGTGATGCTTCAGTACTTGTGCATTTGCAGTATCATAAATCTGAGGGGTCACAGGCAAGGACCTTATTTCACATGTCCTGAAAATAAGTCACATGAATTCTGTTTCAAAGTACTTACACAATCAAAGTATACAAAAAGTTTGAAGACAGATATGTAGAGGGTTCAGTGCCCATTTGTGTACACTAACCTGGATATATTGGCAGTCTCAATACTGTAAAAGATGTTCTTACAGGCACTGGGGTAAAGGGGACATTCAAAAGACTTCTGAAAGGGAATGAGATGGCAGCAATAGTAGTGAGGAGGGAGAATAAAGGCAAAAAGACCCTTCTTGTATTTCAGAATATAAGCAGGTAGTGAAGGCTGACACGGGCTGACAAATGAATCTTAGTAACATAAAATTTTCAAGGTTTGGGGGTAATGCTTTGTGGCCTATAGAAGTCAAAACAAAGATCTTTCTTCTGTAACAAAGAAATAGTGGAAGAATTCAGAGGGTTAACAGGCAAGGAAATGTATTGGGAGACTGATCAAATTTCAGATTCAGAAGCATTCTGATTGAGGGTTAATATAGCACTGTTTTTATCAAAAAGAAAAGTTCTTTCCAGTAGTTGTGCTGCTTGTAGTGAAACCATGAATTATGTACTTGAACCAAAGTTGTGGATCAAGACTGTTTCATAGTTATTTGAACAAATGTGCCATAATTTTAATTCAAATGGGAATTTTGTATCTAACCACTGCCTCAGAAAGTTTCCAAATCGACTTTTCTAAACCCTCAATTAACATGAAAGAATCTGATTTTGGAAGAGGAGCCCTTCATTGTCCTAAAGTTTTGATGTCACCTGAAATCTCCATGCCAAATTATTTTTCATGTAATTTGAAAATAGAGGCTATTTTAGGTGTTTTTATAAAGGAAAAAAAAACATAGTCTGTAGACTATGTGCAAAGACAAGGAGAGTTGGTGATGGCAGCTGAAATTTGGTCTGCAGAATGATGTCCCTGATCAAAGAAGCAAGCAGGGAAAGACTTGGAGGGACTAGGAGCCATGATGAATTTGATCTGATGGTAAGATATCTCTGTGAATGTGATAGAACAGAGCTGAGATGTCTTGATTTGGATGAAATAAGTAGAAAAATGAATCTAAATGTTAGCAGATGCACCAAGGTTTTTGAATTTATAGGTGAGACAGTTGTAGAAGAAAAAGGGTAGAGAAAAGACCCTCTGCAGTTTCTTCAAAGAGCTGAGAAGCAGATGGATACCCCTCAAAAGTACCTGATTACGAGAGGGAAAGCCCATGAAAGTGAAAGAACAAGATTCCAAAAGGAAAAACGTCATTGGATCAGAAATGGTAAATACAGCATGGAATGTGTGGAGAAACTCTGTAGGAAATCTAGCTGAAATGTCATTATATATGCACTGGGAGTGCTTTTTAATATGCTGTATATATTTGCATACCACTAAATGTCCAGGGTATAAAGGGAAGAGATAAGACTATTAGCACATTCGCTAAACTTAATGGTAGTGGGTTACATTCAAGTATGTGAAGCTTTTACTTAAAAAGTAAAATAAAACCACTTCAACCTTAAACACCTGGAGAAATGTGTAAATTATGAAGGAGTGAAATGGAAAACAAGACTAGGCAAGATGGATCAGAATTGAGAGCTGTGAAAGGATTAGCGAAAGTATAGATGGAAGATGAGAATTGTAAGAGATGTGTGGGGACTAAACTGCCCTAGGGCCATCCTTTCTGCCCCTAATGGATAGACATATTTGCTGTGTAGACATGAGTAGAGATGACTTACAGGAGTCGACAGTGATGTGGTGAGGGATGTCAAAGTCAAGAAGTGCTTCTGTGAATACTTAAGTAGCAATAGAAGGACTAGGGAAAATGTGGGCCTACTGCTGAATGGAGCAGGGGCCCTGGTGACACAGGGCATGGAAAAGACTAAGGTACCTAATGACTCTTTGAGCTCAGTCTTTACTAGTAAGAGGAGCCTTCTGAAATCCAAGGACTCAAAGATGAAGGGGAAAGCATACCCTTGGTGGAAGAGGATCAGGTTAGAGAATAGCTCAATATGTCCAGTTTCCTGGACATACATAAGTCCATGGGCTCTGATGGGATGCACCCATGAGTGCTGAGGGAGCTGGCAGATGTCATTGTGAAGCCACTCTCAATCTTTGAACAATTGTGGAGGCTAGGAGAGGTGCCTGAGGACTGGAGGAAAGTAAATGTCTCCTCTACCTTCAAAAAAGGCAAGGAGGACCTGGTGAACCCTAGGCTGGTCAGCCTCACCTTGATCCCTGGGAATGTGATGGAGCAACTAACCATTTCTAGGCACATAAAAAACAACATCAGGAGTAGCAAACATGGATTCACAAAGCAGAAGTCATGCTTGATCAACATGATAGCATTCTATGATGAAGTGACTGGCCTAGTAGGTGAGGGGAAAGCAGTGGATATTGTCTGCTGTGACTTCAGGAAGGCTGTCTCCCATAAGATCCTCATAGAGAAACTGTTGATGTATGGGCTGGATGAGGAGACAGGTGGATTGAAATTTGGCTGAATGGCTAGGCCCAGAGGGTGGTGATCAGTGGTACAAAGTCCAGCTGGAGGCCAGTAACAAGCAGTGTACCCCAGGGGTCAATACTGGGTCCAGTCCTGTTTAACTTCATTAATGATCTGGATGATAGGGCAGAGTGTACCCTCAGCAAGTTTGCAGGTGGCACTGAACTGGGAGTAGTGGATGATACGGCAGAGGGTGATGCTGCCATCCAGAGGGACCTCAACAGGCTGAAGAATGGCCTGATAAGAACCCCATGAAGCTCAACAAGGGGAAGTGCAGTCCTGCACCTGGGGAAGAACAACCCTGTGCACCAATATATGCTGGAGGCCACCCAGCTGGAAAACAGCTTGACAGAAAAGGACCTGGGTGGACACCAAGTTGAACATGAGCCAGGAATGTGCACTTGCTGCAAAGAAGGCTAAAGGTACCTGGGCTACATTAGTGTTGCTTGCAGGCTGAGGGAGGTGATCCTTCCCCTCTACTCATCATTGGTGAGACCACAGCTGGAGTGCTGTATCTGTTTCTGGGCTCCCCAGTACAAGAAGGATATGGGCGTGTACTGCAGGAGTTCAGTGAAGGGCCACAAAGATGAAGGGTATGGAGCATCTCTCCTGTGAGGAAAGCCTGAGAGCTGGGACTGTTCGGCCTGGAGAAGGCTCTTTTTGGTGGTGCCCAGTGACAGGACACTGGCACACATTGCCCAGAAAGATTGTGGAGCCTCCATCCTTGGAGGCATTCAAAAGCCACCTGGACATGGTCCTGGGCAACTGGTTCTAGGTGGCCCTGCTTGAGCAGGAGGTTGGATCAGATGACCTCCAGCAATCCCTTCAAACCTCAACCATTGTCATTCAGTGATCGCATTTCGTAGGAGCAGTCATAGTGGCTCAGGCAATCTGGTTTAATATTCTATCCCTACACGTTGATATCTCCTGTTTCTTACATTGGCAATGACTGCTGAATAATTCCTTATGTACCTTAGAATATCTCAAGTTTGATGGGACCCATAAGGCTTATTGAGTTCAACTCCCTGCTCCTCGCAGGACTACCTAAAACTAAACCATATGACTAAGGGTGTCATCCAGATGCTCCTTGAACTCTGACAGGCTTGGTGCCTGACAACTTCCCTGAGGAGCCTGTTCCAGTGACTGACCACCCTCTCAGTGAGGAACCTTTTCCTAATATCCAACCTGAACTTGCTCTGACACAGCTTCATTCCATTTCCAGAGAGAGGAGATCAGCACCTCCTGCTCTGCTGCCCCCCTTGAGGAAGTTGTAGACTGTGATGAGGTCACCCCTCAGCCTTCTCCATTCCTTTGATATTTCTATTGAATTCTATCATATAAACCTCAGTTATCATTTGTAGTATGAAGTGCCTTAATCTACTTAATTGTTCCTTATATGTAAGCTGTTCTATACTGTTGGTCATCTTTGACATAGTTTCTGATGCACTTCCAGTTCTTTTATGTTCTTTCCAAATTAGGAAACAGAACTGTGAATACATACAGTTGGGTAATAAAGTTTTGTGTTCTCTTATATTTTCTAAAATTGTATTTGTTTTTTACCATCCTCACCACTGGGCCAATCTTATGGAGTGAAAGCACAGAACCTATTACTTTGTATGTTGTTCGGATATATACATTTATATATGTCTGTGTGTATTATCTTGCAAGTGTTCCCCTCTATAGTTTGTTGCTTTGAATTTTTTTTGCTATTTTCCTTTCCTTAACATTCAAGTTGGGATTCAGCTACAGATTAAAGAGCTAGGCATCTGAACCCCTGTTGTTTATAGAAAGATAGTGCAATTACTTTTGTTTGCTCCTTTTGTTCTGTAATTTGTCTAAGACAGTTGGCGGCACCATCCAATGCATTCCCCATAAGGAAAGGCTCTACCATGAGAACCTTGTCTAGTCTTTCTTGATTGTGTAGCAACAAACATAATGTATCCATACATATATATGTATCTTACCGTTCTTCACTGGTGATTTGGCCTCACTCTGGCAGGTTTCCTGATTCCAGGATGTTTGAAGGACTTTTTTTTTTTTTTAGGCTTTCTATGAACTCTTTATATTATCTCTGACCTGCTTTTCTGAGTATTTCACACTTGTTTTATTAGCATTTGTCCTTTGAGGTTAGAGATCGGTTCAGCTTTTCAGGTGATACCTCTTTTAATACCTTTCCTTACTCTGCTGTTCTAGCTTTACTGAGCTCCTTTTGCCCTTTCTGAAGGTTTTTCTTTTTTGACAATTGTGTATTTGCTCTGACTTCCCATGGGATTTCTCTAAATGTCTTCCCATATTATATATATACATTTTACTCTTTTAAATCTTTTTTTAAACACAATTTATATAGCTGCCCTTTTTCAAATTAAGCAATACCAGAACTGATCTGTTGTTCTTGCAAAGGTATGGAAAGGTTCCTATTCAAGTGGTTCCTCAATATTTTAAGTCAGTTTCTGTTCATTGTTCATGTCAATCAAACTTCTTTAGTTCCCTGATAACTTTTTAATGAAATAACAATTTACAGTTTCTAAAAACTTGCTCTTAGCATCATACCCTGATACGACTCAAATCTGCATGGTGGTAATTGAACTCTTCCTGCTACTGAGTTTCCTATCTGTGCACCTTTCTAGTCTCCTCCAGCCTGGTGCAGTAACCATCTGAGTGGTGTAATACAGAACTACACATTTCAGATTGTTCTTCCTACAGTAACTCTTAAAAAAAAAAAAAGCATGTAAATGGTCTCCTAATATAGGAGAAATACGATTTCCCACCCATCACCACTCCAATCCTATTAACTGTTTTTGAAATGCAGAAAAGACCTTCTCATCATGTGGATTTGGTGTTCTAATTACTCTTCAAGAATAAATCTATGCTGGCTCTAAAAACTGTACTTTTTTCCCCCTCCCTCAAATGTTTTTCCATGTTTTTCAGCATGTCCCACTTCCTGCTGCTTTCACTTGCACCCTGTCTGAAGGATGCCATGAAGATTATGGCTAGTGATTCTTGAGTCTTTTTACTGACTTTTTTTACTTGGTATTGACTATTGTCTATGCCAATAGGTTCATTTCCCTTTCTTTGGCTTCACTTGGAAAGTGTCACATTTGCTATTTCTTTATATTACTTCAGCAGGCTGTGTCTGGGAACTTCACTGCTCACCCCTGCCCCCACTACCATGAAGTCAAATAAGCAGCTGGTACCCTGTCCTGAGGAGGCATTCTACAGATTAGCCAAAACCAAGTAATAAGCACAGTTTTAAATCGCTTACTCTCTAGGCTTGTTTAAAATACTTTGTGACTGTGTTTTGATCAGTAATTAGATTAGTAATTAATAAAATCTATCCTGACTGTATCAAGTATTTACATTTTTGCATTCTTCATTTAGTGATGCAGTTTTTCAAATACTAATTATTTGTGGTAAAATGATTATATTTTTTCTGATAAGTTTACCAATGAGAAATTATGACTTATTTGAAATAAGATAGGAAATCTTAAGGCCAAATCTGGATCTTACTTTATAATATTGTTTAAGTTGAAAATTTCTACTGAAATCAGGACAGAGTATTTTCACTCAATTACTACTCTTGAGATGAGTTAGATGATGGCTTGATAGGCAGAAAGGTAGTGTAGAGCTTGTGCTTGTTTGTTTTCTTCTGTGTATCTGTTACAGCATACAATAAGGGTGTGACTTCCTTGGAACAAGTCTACATGCCTACAAAGCAGCCATTTAAACTCAATTATAGTCCATGGGGTGAAGTGATCTCCTTTAAAGAGGAGATGTCTATTAGCAATATTTTAGACATACTGTTTGAAAGAGGATAAATGATGCAAATTTCTCACAGATTGTATCTCTAAGCCTCTCCCTTTACTATAGGGAGGCGGGGGGGGAACGCCACCTCTAAATGGGTCAAAGATTTTTGAAAATTGGTCTGGTTTAGGTCTCAGATTTTTCATCCATATATTAAGTGTCCTAAGTAATGGAATGCAAGTTAATGCTTATCATTCTTTCAGAACTTTAAAAACAAATATACTGTTACTTATTGTTCTTAAATACATATAGAACATCAGGTTACATCCTATAATCACCCTGCACATTTATTACGTCTGAATGTTTCCTGCAACAGCTGGAAAACTCTTCTTTAGAATCAGAAGAAAATGTAATTTTTCCGACTCAATCTCTTTCGTGCAGTGTGATCTTTGGATTGCATTTAGAAGCTTACACAGGATCAGAAGGGAGTTGCAACTGATTCCTCTGTGCAGGGTTTGAGTACGATATAGCTTGACAGTTTCAAATTAACATGGTATTCTATGATTGTGATTTCACATACTATAAGTCAAATTCTAGTGAAGTTGACTGATTCCAGCAAATTGGTTTGGGTGTCTCTGTGTACGTGAGAATGGTTCAAGGTAGTGAGAAGTTCATCATTGAATCACGTCTAGTTTGTATTTATTGCATAATGTGTGTAATTGGATTAAAGCATACAGAAAAATGACAGACTATAAACCTTTTAGACTTTTTTCTGGCTGTGGCAAAGCAAAATTGTCATGATGTGGGGGAGGGAGCTGTTGAAAGGGAGGCCAAGGGTGTGGTATTTAATGGTAAGTGATCCATATATTCACAGGGGCCGTGGAGGAGTGCCTCCACCACCAGCAGGAGTACCAAGAGGGGCACCAGCACCCAGAGGAGTGCCTCCCAGTAGAGGACCAGTCAGTCGTAGCCGTGGACTTCTAGCACCCAGAGCAAGAGGAGTACCTCCACCGGCAGGCTACCGGCCCCTTCCACCACCTCCAGCGCAGGAGACATATGGTGAATATGTAAGTCAAGCTGTTGACATACTGTGCATAAAGTGTATAATTTTGGAGTGAAGACCATAACTATCACTTCAGAACTCAATAGAATCCCTTTAATTAGTACCTAATTGAGTCTTGCACCCAGAATCTACAGCTAATGTGCTCGTCTCTCGTCACCTTTTCAGACTTGAACTGTTTCATATTAATAAAACTTCAGGTTATAAGTACTACCATAAAGACATTTACAGTGCATTTGGCAAAATAGTTATGTACCTTTTAAACATTATATTAGGTTTCTGCTTTACAAAAATCTGAAAAATCGTATTGTCAGTAGATTTTTAATTCTCAACTAAAACCGAGAATAAAATTCTACTTTTTCCTAAACTTATCTTTGTAGTCATATAACTGTTCAATGATTAGACAATAAAATTTTTTTATGAAAGCTTCAGAAATGATCCTAAAACTTTAACAATGTACAGTGTATCTCAATAAGCCATACATATTTACCTTGATTTTATTGTATTAAACATTAAAAAACATATCAAAATACTTATATTGTACATGACTGAAAATTATAGACAGTTATGAATTGTTAGGGTAAACTTAATTTAAACTGAACTTACAGAGCAGTGAGATTAAAAAAAGCTTATTAAATCAAAACTATCATCATAAATGGATTTAGTCTTACAGAAAAATAACATTTTCAAGGACAGTGCTTTTAATGTTTTATAAATCTTAAAGCTTTTAGCTTGCCCTCTTTGCAGCCAAATCTGTCTGGACTTTGTCTCTGTTATTCAGACTAGCGAAAAAGGAGTTCCTGAGTTCCAGAAAATGGTTTTGCTATTTAAACATTTTTTGCTTTTCTCTCAACCTTTCTTCCACCTACCTTCTCCCTCTCTTCTTTCACCCCACTGCCCCAACCCTCTAAATCAAATCTCAACCATTGTCCTTTTGATTAGAAACCTAATTTTCTATATAATGCTTACAGTTTTATGCAGAAAGTTTAATGTCGTTAGTACAAACATTTATACACATACCTGAACAATTCAGAAGACATTAATGTTATGAGAACCAGTAGAATCATAGAATCATTAAGGTTGGAAAAGACCCCTAAGATCGAGTCCAACCGTCGACCCAACACCACCATGTCCACTAAACCATCTCCCTAAGCGCCTCATCTACACGTCTTTTAAATACTTCCAGGGATGGGGACTCCACCACTTCCCTGGGCAGCCTGTTCCAACCACTCTTTCAGTAAAGACATTTTTCCTCACGTCCAATCTAAACCTCCCCTGGCGCAACTTGAGGCCATTTCCTCTCGTCCTGTCGCTTGTTACTTGGGAGAAGAGACCAACACCCACCTCGCTTCAACCTCCTTTCAGGTAGTTGTAGAGAGCGATGAGGTCTCCCCTCAGCCCCCTTTTCTCCAGGCTAAACAACCCCAGTTCCCTCAGCCGCTCTTCATAAGACTTGTTCTCCAGACCCCTCACCAGCCTCGTTGCCCTTCTCTGGACACGCTCCAGCACCTCAACGTCCTTCTTGTAGTGAGGGGCCCAAAACTGAACACAGTATTTGAGGTGCGGCCTCACCAGTGCCGAGTACAGGGGCATGATCACTTCCCTCCTCCTGCTGGCCACACTATTTGAACAATAGTACTTGAACAATGTATTTAAATGTCCCCGGCTATACCTGACTTGACTAGTCAAGGTGGCTATTGCAAGTAAGTGGTTATTTCACAATGCTTTCAAAGGAATCGGTCCTCATTAAACAGCCTGTTTCCATGTCATACACTGTTGAACACATGGTGATGTGGAAGAAAATAAACCTCTGAGTAACTTCATATTTGTATATATCTGCTGTTTATAGCGTGTATATAGAAGTGGCATGGAAATAACAGCTGTTTGAATCAGTATCCTGATTCAAATGCTTTACTTCTGAGAGAATAATTAGCAAATGGCACTATAAAGAAAAATAGTGCTGTGCTAATAACTTCTAAAAAGAATGTTCTCTAGAACTGGATCACTTATCTTCCAAACAAGATATCTTAACTGGGATAGATATATTTAAAGCTGTAATTGATACAGCAATGCTAGCTGGTCCATTTTAAAATTACCATATTTTCTGTGTCTCCTTTGTTAAAACGGAGACTCGTTAAAATAAAGTTTTGCTAGGACATGAACCATTGATGTGTTGTATGTTAAATTTAATGCATGGTATTTTTTTTACCTGCACATTTGTAGTACATTATCAAAGTACCTTAACTGTATCTCTTACAGGTTTAAGGTAACATGGTAGAAGTCATTACTAGTATTTCTGTCCTTCGCTTACTAATTGCTGTTTAGCCATATCTAGTATTAAGTGCTGGTTTGCCAACCTCCGAATATCTGAGCAGGGTAAGGTGTCACTGTTTGAGAAGTGTCTGTAGAATGAAAGCATCAGTGAGATTGTGGGTATCATAAGTTATTTTAAGCAGCATATAGTTTCAGAGCCTGGGGGACTGGGATATCCAGAGAGGTTACAGAGCAGCCTTTAGAACTTTTCCATTGAGGGTTGGAAAGTCTGCAAGGATTCATGAAGCTTTTCATTCCCTTAGGCTTCTAAGCCTCTGCTCTGTACTCGTTAAAATAATGTGAAACTATGCAAGTTCAGAAAGAAGCAAACTATATTCTGGATGGAAGCCTTCAACCACTTGCCTTCTGTAACTCTGTAAATATCTCAAAGATGATGCAGGGCTTTCAGTACATAAAGTCCTTGCCTATTTTCTCTGTGTACTATTAAGTATACCTTGTGACAGAAAATGAGGCCATCACTGAGTCACAAACAGCTTCCCTTTTCCTTCACTCCCTTGGCTTTTTTTCTGTAGTCCTTGAGACCAATGAATCTTTAACACCTACGAGGCTCTTATTCAGTTCTGCCTCCTGCCTATCCTAATCCCTCTCCTTCCTCTTGATTGTTTAAGAAGTTTTTTTTTTAAAAGATAATATCAAAATGGGAAGCGGAATACCTACTTCATTCTGAAAAATTGGAAGGGTTAATTCTGGAGGCAGTATCTCACACAGGGAAAATCATGCCACAGGCAAAAAATCATTCACTTGAACTTAAATGCATTTTAATGTGAGCTCAAGATGAACAGGACTATTGACCATTGCTGTCCTGTGCTTGGAGCCCATAGGGAAGTTGTCCAGTACTTACCCGTTACAGAAAGCTCTACACAGAGGTAGACTACCTCTGTCTGTCAGCTTTCTGGGATGTTGGCAATGCTGACTCTGGATGCTTGATGTGGCCTTCTCTGCTGAAGTCACGCAACATATTGAACTAGCAGCAGTATCTGCAGGTTTTTCCAGTTCAGTATAACTATTTTTTCCCACTCCAGTGTTGCTAGTCTCACTTATGTATCTCTCTTAACCCCAGGACCCATTCCTCCTGGGACCTCATCATATTGTTAGTACCATGATGAAGTTTTTGCAGCCACTAAATGACAGTTCCTTATAATTTTCTGTGAACACTATCTTTTTAATAGCTGTAGCATCAGCTTAGATGATAGCAAAAATTCAGGCCTCTGTGGCCAGCCAGCTTTATAATCACTGTTCTAACCTCACTGCTGTGTTTGGTGTGATAAACTTTCTCTGAAGGCTAACATGCCTCCCATTTTTATGTCCTCAACCGCTCAGGTCAGGAGAAAGCCTAGTATGACGTGTGAAGCATGGCCAGGATTATTTTTACAATGCTTTGGATGAGGGAAATCATACTAGATGGTTGCTAGATTTATTGAAGCACTTGCAGATAGTTTCAGGGACATTGTTCTCAATTATATGAGAATTCTTCTCTGCTCACTGAACAAAACTGTGTAATAGATAAAAGTATTTTCATGCATTTTTAAGCCGACAATTTATTCCATTAAGATAAGAAATAGAAATTGTATTTAACTACTAGCTGGAGATTTTAAGCTTTTCCATAACTTTCAATAAGCAGGAAATTAGTATGCTACCGATTCACTGCTTTTTAATGGTGTCAATTCCTTAGCCAATGTTCAGTCAAACATAGGTTAGACCATAACTGTTCTGTCTCAGTTACTGTCTAGTAACAGTTGCTGCTCTCTGCCTCTTGCTGTTGTTGTCTTCTTACCAGCTTCAAACTTCGAGGTTTTTTCCAAATTAGTAACGTAGCAATGTGGCTGAAGCTTTCTTAAGATTAGATTTTTATTTGCTGCTATTTTCATTTTACAAAGGTAAATATTTTGCAAATATTCTCTATATATTTCAGTTCTGTACTTTGTATGAATATATTTGTGATCATGCCATGTCAAGTCCTGTTTTGGCTGCTTAAATGTGTTAAATGCAAAGTGAGGTTTATTTGAGTTGATAATCACATTTTTTAGGCATTAAGAATTGGACTTTAAACATGGATTTAAAACCCGTTGATGTGGCAGTATGGAATGTCTGCCCTGAAAAATAAGTCAGCAATCTAGCAAGTTATGGCCAAGACTTGCTTCAACACTACTTCGGAAAGCAATCAGATCTAAATGTTCCTCCCTAGTGTGTGTGTGGGAATGTTGTGGCAGAGCTTTAGTTCTGTTTCTGGCAATTTTATTGATGTTTTCTTGTGTTCAGACAAGGGTTACCTCAGCGGCAGATTTTTCTAATGCAGTGACCACATGTATAATTTCTAGCAGTTAATGCTTCAATTAGAATGCTTCAGTGAGATTGCATTCTGTAATAAGAAATTGAATTAAAATGGAATGTCTACCAGTAAGAGACCTAGTAAATTGTAACTTGAAAAAAAACATTATGAACTATTTCCAATTACATGCAAAGGGTTTTTTTAACTTACAGATACAGTCTACTTGGAAGGGTGCACAGAAGACTTGGATACAAAAGAGATGCTGATAAGACTTCAAAATCTACTCTTTAAAATCTGTGTTTAGTTACTGCCTGATTCTGGAAGATCCTAAAGCTTAGGGATTGCTAAGTTTTAAAAGTTTATAGTTCCTGGATATTCCAGAAATTGCTTTTACTGGTGGACAAAGCAGTGCTTCAGACTGAATTTAGATTTAAGCTTGTAATTCTTATACTAAGTCTGTACATGAGACTATACTCACACTACGTATACAATAAGATACATATATATTATAGATACTAAAATAGTATGAGACTATGCTCATACTGTTTCCCATGAGAAATGGGGAAGACCCAAAAGACATTACATAACATGCTGGCTAACAAGATCCCACCCAAACAATGAGCAGAAGATGTGATGCTCTGTCTATTCTTAATTTAAAGCTCAGTATTTCTCCAGTAGTGGAAAGCCCTTGGTTCAAATTCCTGTCGCAGGTGTTCATATTCCCTTGATTCTCTCTGGAGATGGTGTGCTGACCACCAGGATACTGGCTGTCCTAGCATACACAGTGTCAGGAGCAGTGGTTTCTATCCTTTTGATTTTGCAAGAAATCCTTACAAATTTGTGGGAAGACTTAAGGGAAATTGTTCACAACATTTGGCTGGGTGGCTGAACAAAATCCATTTCATAATCCAGTGATTATTATAAAATACGCATGTAAGTATCCATTAGTGAAAAGAATGAATGCAAAGTCTTACTATTTATAGGTGAGAGCCCATCCAGCTGAATAACCTATAGCCTGTTGTTTAGTGCACCTTCCTAGAAAGCGAATGCACATTCTCTGTTTTGATCTCCAGCATTGAGCTTGAATTCCATCTCCTCATTGAGATCATATTTAGTTTACTTTTTGAAAAACTGAAAATTAGGATTAATGTGGAAGCAATTTCTTGGAGCTATTAATAGAATGTTGATTTTGCATGGTGAACTGTTTTTAAAGTAGACTTTTTTCTCATTAACATTCATTTGTTCACTTACTCTTCATGGTTGAAGAAAGAAAGATCTGTTGGAAAAAATAGCAAAAACTTTGTATACCATATTAAAAACCCCAAGCTTTTTATTTACAAATAAGTGCTTCTTGGAGTTGAGGTGGCAAAATATTAGGCAAAATAAGGGCTAGTCCAGATGACATAAGACTTTGAAAAGAATTTAAATTCTCCCTGAATAGAGTTCAAGTATAATTTTAATGTCACTTTGCAAGAGTCACATCATGTTTTATTTACCTTGGTCTTCTGAATGTTGATAGTTTCCTAATAACATGTAACATTAATTTAAAATGTTTTTAATTGCTTAGTTGTTTTGAGTGTGAAGCTTTTTGTTTGGATTCCTGGAAAAGGGCTTAAGGTAGCTTCATTCTCTAAGAACTAGAGAAGTGATCTTTTGTCCATTCTGTCTCTGTTCCCCTCTGTGGATAAAGTTGTGGTTTCTACTTAGGTCTTACGCCTCTTTTTAAGCAATGTATTTGCTGAGTTCTGGCTTTTCAGAAGTGCTAAGACTATTCTTGAAGTCAGGGTGAATTCAGGTAAGACTTTTGGAAAGGAAATTCATAACATCAAACCGTTATTTCTTGGCTTTTTTGCCAATTACAATGTTCTTTTTCATGCTAAATAAGACAAGCAAGAAATAAATGTATAAAAATGTTTTAAACTTAAGTCCCTCAATTAATTTGTTTAATTTTGAATCTTTTATATTTACCTTCTCTGGGGTTTTCAGGATGAGGTGGAGAGAATGGAAAATCTTTTTCATTTTCTCAGGAACTCAGGCGACTTTGGCTGTGGAAACAGTGGAATGTTTTGGAGGAAAGACTGGAAAGTTTTTCCACCTGCCTATCTCAAAGTTGAAAGTTCACCTATAATGTGCATATAAAATATTTTCTTCTCAAAGTATTTTAGTTTAAGCTGCTCATTTAAGTTGACCATTTTCTGACTTGGTATTATTGAATGCATGTGAGTTGACATCCCGATTCTGACACTGCTCCCTGCTGTTGTATATAGAAAGACAGAATTGTTTTGGCCTGATGGTAACTTGGTTTTAATGCTACTGCCTATATCCATTAGCAACTCTTCTGTTTTTGAGGTGCACGAAAGACAGTCCGCTAGTACATCTCTCATTCCGGGAATACCTTATTTGTTCTGGTTGAATATGTACTAGGCTCCTTCTAGATGAAAACAGATGAAAATCTACAAAATAAGACCTTACAGTCTGTGCATGTTTGCTGCTAATGTCCTTAATGTTATCACTCAGACTTTAGATGGTAGTAGCTACCCATATTTGTTCTGATTGCCCAATCTTCCCTGTTGATTAAATGATAGGGAGGTGTTATTTCCACGTAACAAAATGGCTGTTCCTTCCCTTTACAATTCTAATTTGCCAAAAAAAAAAATTCTTCATTGCACTGCACTGATGTTGTCTCATGTTCTTTCTCCTTCAAGTTAATCTCTGCGCACACAAGTTTTTGAATGTGATAGTTTTTCTCTAAAAGGAAGCCATCCCACCAGTATTCTATGACAAAGTAGTAGTGTAAGTATTAATTTCAGAGAATAATGAGGAAAAGAAACAACAAGTTTTTAGTTGTAGTGGTAACAGCCTTAATTTTTCCCTGGGATGGGTTTCCTGAGTTGGGGAGAGCTTGAAAATTGATTTCTTACTGATTTGATGATTTTTTTCCCAGCACTGCAAATGGCCTTCTTGTTAAAATGAACTTTTTACCTTCTTTTTTCTTCCTGTTTCTCTGTCTTGTTCTCTTTGAAACACTTTTAATTTCCCCTAAAGAGGGCCCAAACACTAGTCTGTCATTGTCACTGCCAGCGGATTATAATTTAAAGCCACCATTTCCTATTTCCCATGAACAAGGGTATCTTTAAAGTACTTAATTATTGGAAAAAACCACACATGAGCAAGGCTTAGCATGATTTATAATGTTTTGGGTAGCGCAGAGGTTTTGGCAAAGATTGCTTTCATTGCTTTTATCACCTTTTGATCTGTGATAGTAACTTACTATTTAATATATTTGAAGGGTGTATATTTACACATTGCCTTTGGTTTTGTTCATGAAAAATATCCGCACGTTGCACTGAACAATTACTGTTACCAGTGCTGCTCTTTGGATTTATATCAACTGCGGGCACCATCATCGAGACAACTGTAGGCAGAAGCTCTCTTTATGGGGAGATGTAATCTGATTCTGGCTTAATAAAGGAGTTACTAACAAGGTTTGAGATTTTACAGAGTGATTTCATACTCTTTTCAGAAGGTCTGTCTTGTAATTCTAGCTGTTCTGTTACTTTGGGGGAAGATTCTTAAGACTGAAATTAACAGAAGGCAGGACAATTGCTCCTGATACCTTCCTGGCTGATATTTCAAATGTTGTGTGGAAAATACTTGTAGTTTAAGAGGACTTCAGCATTTTCAGCTCTTTTTTTCTACGTTTTTGTTGTAAGCACAAACTGTACAGCACATTTCCCTTCTTTTGATCAGACTAAATCTGATGCGAGTTAGTTTTCTAGGTTATCCTGAAAAATAGAATAATGAATAACAAACAATGCTCCAATTCATGGGATGAAAATATGATTTTGTTTGGGCATTTGTATTTTGGAGTGGGAGAGGAAATACGGCTTCACCAGTAAACTCTTTCTGATTATGGAGTACCTTTAGGAAGAGCTGTTTATAGACTTGTGTAATTGGAGTAGAGGAGAAGTCCGTTGTATTGCATTTGGTAGGTGGTAGGAACACAAATGCTGTCATCCACAGGAAGAATAATGGCTTTAAATACAAAAATGAATGCTTTTATAAATACCTGAAACATGCAAAAAAATCAGCAGGAAAAATGCAATTAAAATATTGTTATGAAGGTATAATTCTTCCTGTATTATACAGAAAGAAATCTGTATAGCAGTGCTTGTCAGTGAATCTGTGATGTTCTTCAGTACAGGATATCTGTGCCTATTTAAGTTCTCTTCTGTCCATTTTCATTATATATGTGTAAAAATGATAGTTATTTTCACTTAAGTTAGCACGATGATAGCCAAGGATATTTCACCTAGATACTAAATAAAGTTAAACACTTATCGAAGCCACAAGAGGTCTGTGTTTCAGAAAGAAAATATTCAAGTAGTGTGGACTTAATCTAAAATGTAAAACATTCTGCCTTGGCCAAGCTTATTTGTAACCTCCTGAAAGAGTTTTCAAATACTGTATGACTAAGAGAAAATACTGTGTCAGACCTAATTCAGGGAAAGCTCTGAAACATACTTCAGCTGCCCCTGCCTAATTGCTACTTCAAGGGAATACTGCACAGTAAACAAAGGTTTTGGAATTTGAATCTCTTATCTCTTAACAGAACAAGCCATTTAACAGAACAGCTCTTTAAACCTATTCTATTTTTGCAGCATGTTGCACATGACATTTATCTTAGTTTTAATGTAAATTTTTTTGTTTTATAAATGTAAATACAGCAATAAAAAGGAAGAATTGATCTATTTAAACAGATTATAGTAATTGCAACAGTACAGGTTGATCTTTTTAATGCTAAGTGACAGGAGTCCCACATATAAACTAGAAACCAGATTATCTTTCCATTCAAAGCTTGTAAGAGCCACCTTCAACAATATAACAATGTAGGACTTAATTTCTGCAGTAGTCAATTTATTAACACACAAAATGGTGAACAGTAATGAGTTCTGGGCAAAATTTCTCTGGAAGAGAAATGCTAATACTAGAAACGCTAAGTCTGATACAGCATGGACCTCCCCAAAATTTTCCTTTTGTTCTGCTGAACATCTTGTTAACATAAGGCTCTTCCTATTTCAAATTTACTTTGTTCCTTTGTCTTCAAGAAGTCATAAATACACCATAACTTCAGAGTAGTCTGTTTTCCCCTTCTCTTTCATGATCAATTTTCAGTAAAATAGTTAACAAATGTGAAGAATAGGACTGATTGCTTAAGAATTCTCCAATGATTCCTTAGTGGCAAAGCTTTCCTAACATGTTAAAAGGTGAATTTCAGTCCTCTGCTTTCATTTGTTGTCACTGCTGGATGTGCATGGTTTGAAGTTTGGGAGTCCCTCTTAGGGATGGCTGGTTCACAGTTGGGAGATTCTGTAAGAGGAGACCAAATGTCATGTAAATGTTCTGGAACAGAGCAAATAAGTTGGCTCAAACAGCTTCTGCTGTTGATCAATGTCTGTATTGTTAACAGATGTCTCTGTATTGCATCGATAAGTAATAAAGTGCTTGTTTGTAATAACTGCCAGGAGGCAATGGTTTTGTGGGTTTAGTATATGGCTTATCAAGAAAAATTCATATCCATATCAGATGGGCAAAGAAAATGCTGAGACTCTATTTTAATTTTTAGTTTCAGGACAGTGAATTACTGAAAGAGAAAACAATGCATTTCTTCTTCAAATGAGACTATTTATCCATGGATCTCTTCACAACAGACAACTGGAAGAATCCTCGTTTCTTCTTCCAGACCTATGAATAGGTCGTCACTCATTTGTGCCTGCAATTATTCATAGACACCCTTCTACTAATCACTGCTGGGAAACAATCATGTTCACTGATCTAGGGGTGGTGAAGCAGTATTGATGTGCAGATTGCCCGGTTTTCCATATAAGCAATTTCAGATGACTGTAAAAAATGCTAAAAACTCTTAGCAAATTCAGTTTCCTATCAGTTGTTTTGAGTATGTCATTGGCTTCTGATATAGAAAGCTTTCTTTACAATGTCTAGAAAGCTGTCAGATTCCAATCATTGGAGATGTTTTCTACTAGAGTTGGACAATCCATCATTTGTCATCCCTACCTAATTGATACTGCTGGTTGGTTTGTTTTTTGTCATCGCTGAAAGACTCTTAAAGTTTCCTTTTCCTGGAAGAGAATTTATTCTTTCATAAGACTTTATCCTTATGTTGCCAGGGTTTGATACACACTTACTCAGAAAACACCATATATAAGATGAAGCCTGATTTTCCTTTCTCTGGGTCCCTATATCTTCAAAGTTTCTTCTCATTGGGTGATTCTCATCTGGCAAAACTGGACAAGATATACCCCTAAATATCCATTGAGGTCTTTGGCATATTTGGATATTAGGATTTCCTAGGAATCAGTACGAAGGAAGTGCTGTTTCTACTTTTCATGTGTTTAGCTCAGTTAGGTTTATTAGTGGATGAAACAATAAATTGGTGACAGTTCTTTGGTTTTCTGTAGCTCATCTTTCTCTAGGGAAACAGCATCATTGTCACTTGTTTTTATCTTAAACTTCTGTATGTCTTGTAGCTGGAGTTAGTGGTTTGTTCAACTTGGTATTTAAAGCCAGTGCTATTTTGGGAAGAGTGTTACTACGGTGTATACTTAAATAGTGTGGATAATGCGGGAGGAGTAAGAAATCCTTACTTTTAGTTTCTTAATGGATGCTAAACTCCCACAAGTTGAAGAGTGTACAGAGGGCATTCAAAGAAGTAAAACCAACATTCTTACTAGTCTTATCTCTAGGGAATGTCTTTCCCATCCGTAGTCTACGTAGAATACTGAATTTATTGTCCAGAAATAAGTCAGCTACCTAAGCCAGTTGCACACTATTTATTCAGACGTTTTGATTCCTGAAATGCTTCCCTCTTCAAGAGCTTTCTTGAAGATCAGCAGCTCACTCATCTCAAATTCAAGTACATGGAGACATGAAGCATTTGTACTGTCTCTGCACAAGCCAGTGTTAACTGAAAAAATCTTTTTGAAGCACACTGCCAATAGTTCAAAATGCCTTTAAAGTAATTCGTTCTAGATGTGTGTGGCCTCCTAAATGAAAGTAGTCTTTATTAATATCATTAAGATTTTGCCATTTCATGGTGTACGTATGTCATATGTACATGTCAGGAGAGTATTCTTTCATACTTAGAACTAGGTTACTACTTTTTCTGAAGTGTGCTTATGATTAATACTACCTTTCTTTTATATCATTTCAGGAGTATGATGATGGTTATGGAACTGCTTATGATGAACAAAGCTATGATTCCTATGATAACAGCTATAGCACTCAAGCACAAAGGTAAGTCTTCAGATCTGCTGTAACTACACTGGAAATATTCTACAGTTGGAAAGTTAGTTTTACTTAATTTTTTTCAATTTCATCTTAAATAGCAAAAATGTTGAGGCTTATTAGAAATAACCCCCAGTGTTATTTGTCTATAGTATCACATAAGTATAGAAGTCGAGTTACTGAGTGGTTGAAAAGAAACAGAAATGAGAACTTAAAACAAAACAAAGTTTTAGTGATGCCAAATCATAAATCAGGAAGTCTTCAAAAGTTCAGGAAATTCAGGAAAACTTAATTCAAATTCATTTTGGGAGGGAGAGGAGAAAAAAAACCCAACTTTATAAGAGGTATTAAATCATCTGAAACAGAGTTGATTGCATTTTCTTACTACTTAAACATGATTATATTCCAGTGTTTCACCTTTTTTTTACAGCCAAATAAAAGTACACCCTTTAGTTTGTTTTAATCCTTTGTGGAATTGTCTTTGTGACAAATTTGAATACCTTGCCATTTGTGTTCCTTCCCCCACTTCATTCTCAACAGTATTTTTAAGCACTTCTGATTTATTTTCTTAAAATTTTGCTTTCTTAAAAGGAGTCGCTATTTGAAAACTCCATGAATTACAAGGAATACTAATGTGTCCCAATGATGGGAAAAATGCTATGAAATACAAACTACTTTTATTAGGTGGTAGTTTGAACTTATTGGCAAATATCACGTGACACGTTATTTAGCAGCTTGGCTTATTGTCCTCACTATTAGGCACTGCTAATGTGCACATCTGGAAAGGGACCTTCTGTGTACTTTTTACTGAGTTGTAATTTACTCTTTCTCTTAGACCAAGCATTCACAGTTTGATCAGTAGTAGATTTTGTAATGTCATTTTGTGAAACTTTCATGGCAATAAACTTCAAATGGTTGAAACAATGTTGAGAAAATGGTAAAATAAAATCTAATGCTCTAGTTCTGCATTACTGCTTTGGTTATTTGGGGTAATTAGAGCTTCAAACCTTGCCCTCTGGGAAGATGAAGACAGTAGGAAGGGGAGATATGGGTGGATATTGTGATGTTGATAAGCAGATATTGATTAGACTGTTTTACCTTCTGCTAAATATTTAAGACTTTTTTTACGATGTAGCCTTATCTGAAATAGTACAGAACCATTCACAGCAAAGTTGAGAACAAAGCTGTTTACACCTGACATCTGCTTTGCTGTAGTGTTGACACACCCAACTTAAATTTTGTTGTATAAGTGAGTATTTTCCTGTGCCCAACAACTTAGTAAATGTGAAAAAGCTTAGTGGAAAGTCCAAATGTTGTTATTGTTGAGAACTAACAGATTAATACCTTTGTGTCTGATACTTGGCTCCTACAGAGTCTCGTAAGCTATTGAAAGTTGATATAAATAATATGACTTAAGAAACCAGCAGTGTAGGACCTTCAAAATATGAGGCTCTGTAGGATGTTACATTTAGAGAGCAGCTGCTGGTAATGGATTTTTCGCAAAAAGAAAATTACCAAAATAGGCCTCAACTTTTATGTTGGTAATTCTGTTCTCTTTTACTGCTTCTAGTGTTGGTAAATGGGTTTATTGCACACAAACATTTGGACTTCATTACAAAGTCATTTGCCTGAGCCAAAACTAAACTTTACTTGGATTCGATTTTTTCCATGTTAAGAACATTTTCACTAAGATTTTTTCCTTTGAACTAATTAGCAAAGAGCAAATCTCCCAAGAAATGAAATTGCTCTTGTAAAGGACTAATACATAAGAATACATATAATAACCTTAGATATATGTGCACATGTTTAGCCCAGTCTGGAAGGAGTTACTTCATAAAATGATTGCTCTGCTTTGTATTTTACCTGTAGTTTCACAATATGTACTGTTAGATTTTGTTGAATTCGTTATCTTCTGAATGATTACATCACACCCCCCCAATTTTATTAAGTGCTGCATGGTAAAAGAAAACAAGAGATGATTCACTTGTACATTTCTCACGGGGTATCGACACTCATTTTCTGGCATATTTTCTGGCTTGGCAAAAAGATTTTTAGGATTGTATTGGCAGGCAAAAAGTAATAACTATAAACAGCCATCTGAGCTACCTAGAACAGCATTCCTATCTTTAATCTGAATATCAAATAGTAGCCCATATTGCAAAATGTCATTTTGTAACCACTAAGAGATACTTATCATATTTAGGTGCATTACAATGTCCTTACTGTGAAGGAAATTAGTGAAAAGTGTATTGTTTTCATAGCTTAGCCTCATATAATTCTTGATATTTTGCTCTCATAAAGCATGGAAAGAAAATACATTTGTGCATAGAGGGCATTCACATGTTTAAAATGCATCATTTAGTGACTAGCATGTGTAAATAACTTTTCTTATTTCCTTTTGTAAGTTGAAAGTAGTAATCTTAAAAAGTAATAGCATTTCTAGTATGTCTTCTGATATTAATTTCTCTAGAAGATTGTGCTATTAATGATATCGTGTATTAAAGAGGAAATTTGAGAAATAGCTAGTAAACTGAAAAGATGGGTTTGCTCATTAAATTATTTGCAGTAGTTTTTTCAGTATATGAACCCTCTTCCTGCACCTCAAACCTGGTTAACGTTCACAAGTGTACACTGTGTGTACAATGTACATGTGTGATACAGTGGAGACAGTTGAAATACTCATTTTGTTTTTAAAGTTTTTGCTTGTTCTAGTGATTCCTCTGTTAAAGATGGAAATTCTCCAAATTTGACCATTCAGTACAATACAGCATGACTCTCCTTTATTGTTTTGAATTTTGATGTTTCTAGTGTATTTCCCAGAAATGGCCAAATCTGAGATGGACTAGGATGGGTGATATGTTCAGATATGAAGAATAGCATACTGTGTATTTCTGTGTGCATTGAGGTAGTTGAGACTTTGCATGCCTCTGCAAACAATTCTTCCTTTCTACAACTGAACTGCGTGCTGCTACCAGATCATGTGTTTAAAAGTTGAATGGCATTTTATTTGACATTGTGTGAGACCGTATCCTTGCTTGTGCTTGGCAATCTGAAGCTTTAGTTAAAACCTGTCACAGCGCTGATAGGGAGAGAAACATCAGAGTTTTCTCCAAGTTCTCATCTCTCTTAATGCCCTGTAATCCTATAAAAATAGTTTTTCTTTAAAATATTTTCTTACCCAGAGTTGTTTGTTCGTGCAACAAAGCCCCAAATAGTGCTTCAGGATTTCTCTTAACAGAATTATTTTTTATGGTCAAGAAGACTTAAATATCCCTTGGAGCTGTACTGAGCTTGACTAGATATCTTAACTGATTTTTAGAAGAGATGTGACTAAATTACACAGGTAGTTTTTGCAGAGGATTGTTAGATGATATTTTTACCAGTATAAACTGGGATGGTTAATCAACTGGGCTGTTCAGTATTTTATGAAAAACCAAAGTAATCTAAAATTAATTTGGCAAAATATTTCTCAGTTTCTGAAACTCAAAGACTAATAAATACTTAAAGCAGCCGAGACAGTTTTACCTTAATAGAGCATAATGAACATTGTCAAAAGCTATGATCATTTATGGTTGATACTCAATGCCTAGCTAAGGAGAGCAGCAAGACGAGGCTGAATGTTACTCTGTCATGCAGGGCAGATTTCATGGTATGCAGTCAGTAATTCCTTCATATAATTTCTCTATATACATATGTAGTAATTTAACATGTGCAGTTGTATGCCAGAAACCTTTTTGGGACCTTACAGTAGAACGTGAGTTTACAAGTGTGAAACACCATGCTCATGTGATGGCTGGTGCTGATACTTTCTTATGTCAGATGCATGTAGGTTTGTCAGCTCCCCTCACTAGCACATATGCATGCTTACTTACACAGCCTAGCTGACTCTTAAAGGACTTCCCCGAATCTGTCCAGAACTGTAATCGATTACTTGGATTTATTGCAGAAAGTAGTGGGTGTTTTAATGGCCTGATGTTAATGCTAGATTTGCATTATTTTATATTATGCAATAATGCATAATTTTATTATGAAAACTCAGAGAAGAATATTGTGGAGGAAGCAGGAGCATTTAGTTGGGTCTTCATTTAAATTTGTAGATCAGTTTAAACATTTTTCAGCATGAAGAAAAATTGTTTACTTTAAATCTCTGAAATATGTTTCAAATTGAGCAAAAGCACTTTTGTCCCTTAGTGGCTCCATACATGATCTGCACAAGTGTTTGCGAAGACAATAATAGGGCAAAGGGAAATGGATGCTAATAAATCAACTGGCACTGTCAGTTCACTGTTTAATGTTCTCTAGAATACATAAGATTTATCACTGAGGAATTGTAGAATAATGGTAGTGTATGGAAACAAAGTCCACCAGGGAGATGTACTACATCATTCGGATTTAGCGCTGCCATCTGCTTAATAGCATTGAGATGACTACAGAGGTACTTATGATCAACCATTCATAGCAGTGACAGATGCTGCAGCGAGTTAACATGCCAGAGAATGAGGTTTGTTACTAAAATTCAGATTATGTGACAAGGTTGCCGAGAAAGGGGGCTGGGTTTGTTACCTCTCCAACAGCATTAAAGGTTTACTGTGCGCTTTTAAGTTTACTATCAAGAGAGGATGGCTAACACAGTTACTGTAATACAAAAAAATGTGGAGAACCCCATCTGTCTGCTTCATGGCACTCGGAAGCTTCAAATAACTTCTTTAGGCTTGTCTGCTAGTATTTAAAACTGGATACTTCTTTTCCTGGAAAAAAAAAAAACACCTGCTTTTATCTAGCTTTATTGTTTTTTACCTACAACAGAGTGATCTCAGTCTGAACTATAAAAGGAATAGTTTGTACAACTATATGCCTGTGTCTGTTTAGGGGCAAGTCATTCATGTAGTAAAGTAGTCATTTTGTGTTTAATTAGAATTTATAATTTAAAAGCTGGCTTAGGTCTTCAGTCTTGGTGATCTCACCTTCACTCTGTTGCAGAAGAAATTAATCTAAACACTGACACAAAAGGGGAACTATTAGGACGTAAGGTAATTGCTGGAGTTGTCTAGAGTCTTCTGCAATGTTTTATAGTTTTGGCACTTACTAATGCTCTAGATTTCTCTCGGCAACAACCATTGTGCCATTGGCTTAAACATTGTGTTTCTCAGTTGCTCTTCTTGCATATCCAACAATAATTGCTGCCATGTCAAAGTATACCAAAATGTGGTACGTTCAAATACCTGTAAGTTACCTGTAAACCTTAGAGCCATCCAGTCAAGCTAATCTGAATTGAGAGAATGGGCAAATTCTCTTTAGCATACCGATGTTTATTCAGTGCTTCTAGTTCACTCTGTGTTTATTGGTTAATGTGTTGGGAAGTGAGAAGTACATGCTGCAACTTTATTTTAAATTATTTATCTAAAAGCATAAAAAGATAACTGCCCATGTGGCAATTCCTAAGCATGTTAAAACCCCAGCATTACGAATGCCATGCGGTGAGGCCTTATTCTTTACCATTCGTTTCAACGGTGACTGATTCAAGACATAAAATGTCTTTAAAATAGGGAAGACTATGCAAAAAGACCCTGTGGTTTAAAAGGTTTGAGGAAATTTGTGTTTCATGGCTTGTGGTAGTTACTTAAGAACTAAGTAACTGTATATTGGGTTGAAAAGAGGACTAAAAAAAAACACCTTGAAATCCGGCAGTGGCCATTGTTCAACTGATGCCTAAATAATAGAACTAAATCGGTTTGCTAAAATCCTTCAAATCTCTAAATCCCTGATTTTGTGTCACTCCAGAGGCACCTTAGTTTTGAGAGAAGCTGGTTCCTAGTACATAGTTCCTGGCAAGACCCTCCCCATTTTCCACCAGGAGCTCAAATTTTCAGGTGTATTCTGAAACTGTGCTTAGTAGTCATAGAAAAGATGACGACATTGCTGTTTATTAAGAGGAGGATTTTCATAAAGAGCAGAGTGTATGGATTTGAAATTGGCTTATGGAGGTGTTGCTATTGGTATTTGAAAGTTAATTGCTAACACTTTGTGATGCTCAGTGTTTTAAATTTACATTGTTAAGTTTGTCAGCAATCATGCATTTCCAGGGTGTATAAATATGCATTATATGCAAAACAGTGTCTGTTACTGTAGCTTTTCAAGATGTAATTCTCTGGATTTTAACGCTAGTAGCTGTTTGTATTTCATGCTCTGACTTATAAATCAAATCAATCCACAGCAGTTTGATTTCTGGGGATAGTGCAAATGGCTTGTAATTTTTTGTAAACAATTTGCAATTGTTGTTGCTTATGAACACCTGGTATGTATGAGCTTGTTGGAGGTTATAATTCTGTGCAAATAAAGCCTCAAAAGCATTAGCATAAACAAGCTAATGTATCTTTTATATAGAATCCCTGCCACGTGGTTTCCTACCTAATTTTTACGCTGATACTGAAGAGATTTTCTGCAGTTTTTCAGATCTAGTTCTTCAGCTTTAGATCGTTTTCCTTTTTCGTTACCTGTTGAAATGCATCAAGATAAAATATTCAGAAGTGCTTCAATAGCACAGTTTTATTTGTGAGTCTAGCATACATGCTTGAATCTTTTTAATTGGTTTACGGAAATCTGGTCTGAAACCTCAGTAAACAGGAATAAGACTAAGGCAATTCAAGTGTAATGATGGAAAAAACTTATCTTTAAAGGAAAAATTAATCTTAACACAAGTATACCACATGCTGCACTCATAAAATTGGAAAAGTTTTTTAGAAGCCTCATCCTGTTGACATTAGGTTACTTCACTATTGAAGGAATGTTAGGATTACTTTTAATTTGTAGTAATTAGTAAAATGCTTTTTAGATACAAAAAATAATTTTGGTTTTCTTCGTGGCTTTGCTATTAAACTTAACTATGACTATATCTCAATGTTTAGAAAACAAGTGAAAATGCATTTAAAAATAAATTTAGAGACCTGTTAGAGAAAGCTTAGACGTGTTATGTTAATACAAAAAGTAGTAACATGAAATTTTAAATATTTGAGGAATCCAAAAAAGGAGTTATTTCATAAAATTAGATTATTCATTTTGCGTGATTGGTTTAATTTTACTTAGGTGATTGTACAGCATCTTAAACCGGGTGCTTGAATTACCACAATATAATTATGAGTATTTGGTAGGATTTGGGATTTTTTCCTTGACTGATTACACAGGTGAAACAAGAGAAATGGATAGGTCAAATAAGATCTTTTAGGAAGTCCTTAATAGAAAGAAAGTCATTAACGGTGAATATTTTTGAAATATTAAATGCTATATTGTAGTTATTAATGGTAACATGTGGAATTAGTCATAGTTTAAAAATACCTTAATTATATGAGGGCTTCAATTTACTTACAGTATGTTTTCAAAAAAAAAAAAGGTACTTTAAGCTTGGGTGATGGAGGTAGCAAAGTGGAATGAGAGTATCCAGTTGCTAGGCCTTAGCAGGATGCTGCAGCAGTGCTGCTAGATATATTGTCTTTGGAGACAGAACTTGGATAATCAGGCTTCCAAATCTTACCAGTTGAAGTTGTTATTCTTTTTAGAAAAAACTTTTCAAATGTCTTCCATAATAAACTTTCTACCAGTTTCGTTAAGAGATACCAGGATAAGGAAGAGAGACTACATAGTCTCTCTGTGACTAGAGAAAGGGCATCATAAATTCACACTTGCAGTAGACAGTGAAGAACATATAAAGGAAGATTTATTTTCCCCTGTGTGGGGTAGAGAAGGAACTTCACTGGAAACACACTCTCTTGGAAGCCAATGTCTATTAGTTGAATGAGAGAGGCATGAGAAATCAGGCTTCATCAGTTCAGAATGCATTTTTGTCACAGAACACATTTTTGTACATGAAGATTTGACACTATTTTGCTGGTTGATAGTCAACATACTATGTCTGCTTCCTAGCAGTAGTTGAAAATTGTGGCTTTTTCTCAGACTATCCTGTAGTATTTGGTTTGCTCTCAAGGGAAGAAAAATCTTGCATCTTTGTTTTGGTGAGGAAGTATCTATTTAATTGGGCAACTTTATATAAGGGAGGTGGTTGCAGGAAAACTTAAATTGGTCTTATTTGTTTCTCCTGCTTGTATTTTATTTTAGAATAAATACTGGGAGCTCTAAATTGTACTTCTAAGCACAATTTTGGCATAATTCAGTTGACAGATGATGAAAAATACAGCTTTAACTATCGAAATTTGAGGTTTATTGTGGTGGAGTTGTCAGGTGCACTGTGCTTGGAACATACGTGTTGATAAAAGTAGTAGAGCCCACATAAGCCCAGCAAACAAGTCTTAGCAGTTAAGTGTATTGAATTATCTTCAACACAAGAGGAAGAGGTCTGCCTTATTGTACTTGGAGAGGCAAGGCTTGAACCCTGCCTGTGTAAGGGGCATTAGAGAAGCCCTGGGAAGATCTCGAACATGGTAATACATTGCTTTCAAGAGCTGTCAGATGCTTATGACTATGCAGCCCTGGAAACAGTTAAATATAATCTCTTTAACTAAATACATTCCTCGATGGTGCTTTTATTATTTTTGAATTATAATCATATGAAACTGGGATGGAATGATATTTTTTCTCTCATGCTTTTCAATTTCAACGGATGAGTAAGGGTATCAAATTTATAGGAAACTGATGAAGGTTGTACTATTCCTTCAATAAATTAGAAAGACAAGAAGGTATGATGTATATCTTACTGAGTAGCATTTCTAATGACAGAATGGTGACATACCGTCTGTGCAGTTTTTGTGGAGGATGATGTATTAGAGGCAGTGTTGTCTTGTACTTCAATCTGTGACAAGTAACATCATCTTGGATCTCTAACAATATCTTATGCAGGATTCAAGAGGAATAACCAAGAATTAGATGGAATAATGCCCACAGCTCTTTTCAGTATTGCCGTGGATAGTCTAAAGATTTTGACTGATACCTTTCAGAACTTCATTATTCTCTGCTGCTTCCACTGTCCTGAGTAGTCTTGTCTGTTTGGAGGGAAAGGGAAAAAACAGCATCCTTTTCCATGTTAATGTTCATGTCGGTTCACATCTGTTCTCCATTTAGCAGTTGGAACACATTTGGTACACACCAGGATGGTTTAAGACTTTCTGTTTAGTTTCCTCTGATAGCGGTCTAGTTCATTTCCCCCAAACTGCTTTGCAAACCAGACAGATGTGATGTGGGGATGGCTGGGGCTTGGTTCTAATTCACAGGCCAAACTAAAATGCTGATGTTCACGCAGCCTGAATTTTTAGGTTTTCTGCTCATGCTTTCTTGCTTGACGTAGTGAATTTTTGACATTTTATTTAGAATGTCTCATGTTTAGGAATGGATTGTTGCTGTATTCTATTCATAGTTTCAAGGTAAAGCTATAGGTCTGTGCTGCTGCTGTTCCTGAAAGGAAGCCTTGTTTGTGCTGTGTGCTTCAGTCACGTCTGCTACTTGCCATTTACCTTTTCCTGTTTTGAGAGATGGGACGAGAGTGGATTGGGGGGGGGGGGGGGGGGGGAGACTGAGTTCACAGGCAGCAATAACTGGACATTTCAGATGGTAAAACTGTTAGATTTGGGAAATGTGTAGAGCTCTGCTAGAAATGTGTATAGACGTAGTTCTTTGCCTGGTAGGTAGCACCAGAATGCAGATGCCTCTGAGAGCATTTCACTGTTCTACAGAAGTGAAATTTATTACAATTTCTGCCATAAAAAGTAATTTCTAAATAGTGATAGCTAAGGGAATCCTTGAGGGGGCACTGCGGTCATCCTTTAGGATTATAGGAAATAGATTTGCTATTTGTATTATCCATATGAGAGTACAGTAGGATATAATTTAAGGAAGATTGCATCTTTTTTCTGTATTTTATAAAACTTTCACATACAGGTCTCGGTTGCTTTCTGAGATCATTATCTGTTTCACAGACATAAACTGAGATGCAGGGATGAGAGTACGTACCAAAGAAGCTTCTGCTAAGGAGTGGCAGAACTGGGCATTAAATAAAAATCTGTCTTCAAGACGCAAGAAAAGATGTGGATCTCGATATCCTGGTTCTATGCTATCCTGCTGTAAGCTGGGTTACAGAATACGGTGTAATAATGATCCACAGAAGCATTAAGAACAGATATTCAACTCAATGTTCAAGACAATTATGGAGATATGAGATGCCTCACTACAGTGATTGTTGCTTTGACAATAACATTTGGGGCACTCTTCTTCCTGTTTACTGTTGACAGATGCTTTTGATATAAGAAGTATGGAGATCTGGTAGGAATGATAAAAAGAGGCTTGTCCTTGTGGAAAAGTTCTGTTCAGATGTGATCATATCAGTCAGGATCTATCATGTAAGACCTCTTGCTAGAGAGCGCCTCATTTGTTCTTTCTACTTTGCTGTTCTGTGTGACCACTGTGTAGAAGGACAAAGGTGACACAAGTGGAGCTACTCTTAGCAGAAAAGGAACCCTTTGTGTTTCAAAGGGTTTTTTTGTCACTTTCTGAAACTGCCCTGGCTTCTGTCTAAAGGAATCAGTCCCGAAGTTACTTGTAATACCAATGTGCCAAAGAAAAAGCAGGAATCTCTTTTCCATTTTTCCCTAGTAAGCATTACTAGAAGCTGAACTTGTTGCAAAAGCTGTCTTTCATCACTGAAGAGGAAGACAGTTTCAGCTCGCTCAGTGCTTGAACCCAGTAACCAGGTTTGTCAGTGCTTAAGTCTGGGCTTTTCCAGTAAACTAGAAGCTTTCAATCAGAGACCTCTTACTCTCCCCTTAGCAATCAGCCTCCCTGCCATACTACTTTTGTTTCAAACACAGAAATGGCATAATGCTGATTCTAAAAGATGCCTGTATCAAATCTAAAGAGCCGTGACAATCGCATTCATTAATCACAATATATTGTGACTACCTTTATGGATTTTCTGGAAATACTACAGAACACTTGCACTGTGTGGTTGCCATGCCTGTTCGAGGATTGTCCCAAAAATAGCCTAATGACCTATTCTGATATATTCATGAGTGTTAAGTTGAAACTCTACCATTCTGTTGATATCTGTCCCAAGAGAATATTCCAGCATCTCTAGACAGAATAAACTAATAGTATAAAAGGTAAGAGTCCCTTAAGACTTAACCATCATGTCAAGAGCAGTTACTGCTATTTGGTTTTTTTATAAAGATCTGTTCTGTAATGGTTCATCAAGATATTTTCAGAAACAAGCAGCTTAGCAGAAAAGCCTGAGAAATTCAGGTCGTATTACGCAAGACCTTTTGAAGGCTTATGTTGAATACCTCTAAATTAAAGTATCTTAAGACACTTCTCACAGCACAGTGGTTCTAGAAAAATGGCAGGAAGCTTCCAAGTTCTCTTGTTTTACTAGATAAAGCTCCTCTAAGGCTTTACTTAATCGGTGATGCAGTGCTAAAATCTGCGCTTGCTGAGGTTGCTCTTCTCTATCTCAGGCTGTTTCTTGAACAGAGAAAACAGGCACTTCCCCCTGGCCTTGTTTAAACTACTTAAACCTCACTTCACACTTCCTCTAAGCATTGTAGGATTAATGCCCAGCCCTCAGCAATTAAAAGCAACATACTTAAGTTTATTGTTGTTCGCTAATCCTTCCACACCATTAGGTGATTCCAAGTTCTTATGTTGATGTGGAAAATCAAAGCGTTTTTTTCTTTGCCATCTCAGTCTTCTCTTGTCAGCCCGAAGACATTGTGCTGGAATGGGAATACAAAAGTTAAATATGAGTCGATATAAGCAAGGGCTCTATATGTACAAAAGATCTGGTTCACAGCTGATACTCAAATGTTGATTGCACTTGTACTGTTTACTTCATGGTTACGAAAATGCTTGAAAACTTGCCTGACTGTACCATGTAATGCAATTATCCATCTACAAAGCAGACATCACAGAATTTTCAGGTACTGCCCCCATCTGCTGCTAGGGAGAAACTACTTGCAGACAACCGGAGAAGTAAGGAAAAATTAAGAAAAGAAAATTGAAGAAAATGGCCTCAAGAGGACATTTTACATCTTCAAACATACGAACTCAAAGCAGACTTGAGGTTTGGTCATTCTGGGTTAAAAAGGAAGGGAGCCATGGTATGTTTTTTACCTTGTTCTGAAAGGAGGGAGGCACATGATGTAAAAAAGAAAATGAACCTGTTTTGGTTTTGTTGTCCTTTCTATGAGAGGAAATGAAAGGAATAGGAAGAAAAGGGTTTCCCTTCCAGAATAAATCCATTAAAGGGAAATACAGAGTTTGAATAGTCTTCAGTCAGAATGCTAAGATTCTGACTGAATTCTCTGATTCAGAGAACATATATAAAAAAAGTATAAATGTCAAGGATGCTTTTAAAACAAAAATTGACATCATACCTTCTGTCCAGAGGAAGAATTATTTAATACAGCTGTTTAATTCCTTACAATAGAATTGACCTCCACTATCTCAGTTAATGAGTTCAAATGTACAATTTACAAAGAAGTTTGATATTGCAGGTTCCTTTGACTAGGTTTCCTTTTAGCAGGTGATTGCTTTGAAGAAATTACAGTTCTGTAAGCTGTATATACAATAAGCTTCATATACAATACTAGATTTTTCTGAAATTCCTCCCAAAAACCCTCAGATCTTGGTTTTGGCTGTAAACTCCATGGGCTATTCAGACTGTTAGAGGTAAAACAAAAAAAAAAAATCTTTTTAATGTTTTCTTTTTTACCCAGAACTTAACAGCCATCTGTATGTACCCTTTTGTTTGGGTCATAGTCTTTAAATTGTCTTAATCTTAAGTTTTGCATTTGTTTAACATGCAGTTGGATTGAGAGAGCATTGGCATTGTTCATAGAGCACAAATGAAAGTGCTCAGAGTAGAGAGTATTGAATTGCACTAGGCAACATTACTTCACATTATAACTTGTACTTTTTAGAAAGATTATTAATTTTGATGGGTCATGATATACTTTCAGTATAAGTAAAAGATTTTTCCTTTCTGATGTTTATTTGTTTTGCAGTTTATATGCTGTGAAATGAGTCATTTTTTGTTTAATAGATATTTTAGGTCTATGAAATGAAACCCTGCAAAAGTCATTCTGACAGGATTGACAGATACGGGGATAGAGCTCAGCTGCTATAGGCTTCTAAACTTGACGACAGCCTTAAAATAAATAATCAAGTACTGTGTGGAAGGATAGTGGAATGTCAGTTTTAAGTTGGTTGTCAGAATAAAGACTTTTATCACTGGCTGCTGCAGGGCAAAATTATGTTATTTCTTATGCTCAAACTTTGCCCTTGTTATTCTGGGGTCCTCATCACACTGACTGACACATAGATAACATTTAGATTGTATACAGATACTTTTTTGTGGGTCTCCATAGTGCATTCTGGTTAAGTTTTTGTTTAGGAAACCTTATACTAGCAATAGCAGATATTCATCCACACTTAGATATGTATTTGCACATACAAGAACTGTATTATTTCTGGCCTGGATTATTTTGTGGTAATTAAATTTTTTTAGGTAAAAAAAAAAGCCAAAAAATACCCTAAAACACAAACAACCCAAACACAGTAAAGACCTTTGTCTTGTGTCGGTTTAGAAGTGATTGTGATGTGTTACTTGTTTTATATAAATGCTTTACCTGCTAATTCATGTTAAGGCTATAAATTGCCTTTTCTCTCTTTTTATTTTGTTAGCAATCAATCTAATGTTAGAAACATTTTGTCAATATTAGTAATTACTTGCTAGTGATCATATATTACAGTGATTTCCTTCTCACTCAGAAGGTAATGACTTGGTAGCATCGGCTTGTAGAGTATTTTCCAAGTATCGTCGGCCCTCGGTCTGGTTGTGGTTAGAAAGAAAAGGAAAGAAACCATTAGGAGGCTTGCTTTTGATGTTCTACAAACATGTCTAATAGACTTTTGTTCCATCAATTATATAAAAGACTATACATAGCTATATTTATATGAAATATGAAAGCATAATGAAATAGTAGTATATAATAAGGCTTGTCCTTCAGTTTCCATTCAGTGGTCTTAATACAAATAGAAATGCCATTATGAAATGGAAGAGTGGTTTAGGCCATGGGTATGGTATTCATACACACTTTTGAATCTTAATGACTGCAGATTTCTGCTTTTAGCTTTGAAGTTCCTGTTTCTTCTCTGCCTATTAAAATGATAGCATTTGCATATGTGTACATTTATCTTGTTTTGAAGACACTGGAACCTGTACATGTATAGAAACTATATAACCCTCTGATCAGCAAGTTGCTTGTCCTTTATTGCATTTTTATCAGTGAATTTAAAGATGCAAAGACAAAATACTAGGCAACGGGAGGTAATGAAAAGAAGCTTGTAAGACAAAGGGATTGGGTTCAGTACCTACACCTTCTCCTCTTCTCTCATTGGGACTCATAAGATCTTCAACCTTCCCATCTAAGTATAATTATAAATATAAAATTCCCACATCCACATTTAACACTGTGGACCAGGGGCTCAGTGATGAAAAAAATCCGGAATGGAAGTAAATGGGGTTTATTTTCTCTTCTTATTAATGAACAAACAGGACCTAAGCTGTCATTGTGTCATGTGAATGCTTACCTTTCTTACCTTAGGGCATGTCTGCATTCTTTCAAGCTTTCTTCTTTTCAAAGGTAGGATGTGTAATGATAAGCATTGCTTCTTAAAATGTAACTGCTTTGTTTCTTATTCTTTCTTCTTCCTACTTCCCTCCTCCCGTACAGTGGAGCAGATTACTATGACTATGGCCACGGACTAAGTGAAGAAACATACGACTCTTACGGTGAGTAGCTTTATGAGCTCAATGACTGCAGTAGTAGACTCTTGAAAAAACAATCAGAGAAGAATTTCCATAAGGCAAGCTTCAGTTCTGCAGTGAATAACAGCTGTTCAGGGATTCCGGCACTGTCACAGAGCTCCTCATGTGCTTATTGAGGAAAATACTGAAGGAGGTTTCTGTGGTCTGTTAGCTAACGTAGTCATGTGAAACTAAAATCAAAGAAATAAAAATCTAAATCATGCTGCAAATACCCTTTTCATGTCACATTGAGAGATTTAAGGAAAAAAATGGGGGTGTAGGACCTTTTTTCAGGAGCTGAAAGCAAACGCTTCTAGTGTGGCACAACTGGCATTGAAACTTGTACAAGGTAAGAATATGCTGAAGTTCTCAGCTGAATCAGGGCCTAATTGAGTGCATTTTAGACTCATATGGTCTTTTTGTATTAGTTCATTTTCATGCATCAGTCTTGTGAAATCAAGCAGGGAGTCATTATGTAAAGGTTATGAAAGTACTTTAGGTAGCTAATAGGCATGAGGGCAGTGGGTTACTCATGGAGACAAAACAATGCGTAATGAAGCAAAAAACATGCTAGTGGAAAGATCACTTTTTTTTTAAGCTAGAAGTGTGTAGTGACAGGTTTAATTAAAGAAATCTGTTAAGGATTAGAAGCATAAAGCATGTTAAAAGGCACCTTTGCTTAAAGGATAAATTAAGTCTCTGGCTAGAGATCAGAGAAATACAACCTAGATCACTCAAATCTTAAACGTTTGAGGATTGTTAGTAACTAGTGTAAAAGAGTTGTGATTCTGGGTAATGGATGCTTCAGTTATTTTAGTGTTCTACTTAAAATTTTCCATGGTGTATTTCTTGAACTCTATTTGGAAGTGCTTCCTGCTGAAAACTAAAATGACCTCAACTAAGTTGTGATAAATGCACCTAATACAGAAGTTTCCTCAATGTTGTTTGCTTAAACTAATTATTTTGCTTAAGGGGAAAGGCAGTTCATCAAAAGAAGAGATCATTTGAAATTCCTCTGTCCCCCAGCACTTCAAATTGGTCTTGATAGATATATAGCTTAAATCTTTATTTCAGCATTAAAATAAACTGTTTGCCATTATAAGCCTGATATTTCTAAGACTATTTCAGGAATGCAAAATTGATAGGGGGAAAAAAGGTATGAAACTGCTTAATGTAGAGAGAGTTGACTGATGAGGGAAAAATGTGGATTGCAGTATTTACAGTTGAAAATACGGATTTTTCATTGCTTTTGCATTTAAAATTGGTTTTCTATTTATCAAAGCACAGCCACTCAGAATATTAAGTGATGTATTCACTGAAGTTGAGAGGAAAACTATAAATTCCTTGAAGAATGATTATGGGTTACAGCCACTGAATTTTTTGCACATACAAATAAATAGTTAAACACTTTATTTCTTAACTAGCTGACCCTCAAGTACATCCTTAAATGTATGTAAAGAACATTAGGTGCCTTGGACTAAAATTCATAAGACTGCACAGTGAGCAGATAGTTGCCTAGCGCTGGCCAGGAGGAAACAGTTTCCCAGAAGTACCTGAACTTTTCCTCCTCCAAGAAGCTCAGGTGCACCAAAATGAAAACTGGTAAAAAGTAAGGTGACTATTTACTGATTTGACCAATTGCTTGAAAAGAAGCAAGTATTCCCCTTAACCTGTAACCGAGACTGCTTTTTACATTTAAACAGTTCCTTGCAGTGGTGCTTAAAAGCTAGGATATTTTTAATTCTTACCACTCAGCCAGCTGCCTTTACTGTTAGGCTAAGGTTCTCTTCCTTGCTTAATATAAGCCTTGCTTTCTGTGAATTTAATTCTTTCAGCCTTACACCAAATTTGAACTTGTTCCTTTTACCTCCTAGGCAAATGTTCTGACCACCTAGGTATGATGTATAACCTAGGCTCTGCAGGCAACCACCTAAATTTTTAAAAATAAAGTAGCTGAGACTTCTATGGAGAGATTGTGAAATTGGACCCTTGACTTAAGGGATTCTTGTCACCTAACTTCAGATATCTACTGTCTGAGGAAGTGACCTTACCATTCAAAGTACAGGGGTTCTTTTACTGTTGACTTTTATTTTTTTAATTGACTAGAAAGACGGATAAAGTGATGCCTACATTTTAGATTACCATACCTAGTAATTTGGACTCCACCCTTAGTTTCTGGATTGCATTGGGTTCACTTGGACACCTGTCTGCTTAGGGCAGGGCAATTCTCCAAAAGTAGATATGGAAGCACATATCAGGTGTGTTTGCTTTTTGGTGGTTTTTTTTTTCCCCCTCTCGGGGCAGTACTCTGATTTATTTACTTGATTAAAGTATACCTAAGTACTGTTTTATTATACTCTGCATTTGGTCCTGTGTCTTCTCTTTTGTTGTAAATGCATGGCGCGGTAGGTCTGATTCTCATTTATTAAGACAATACTTTGCTACTTTTCGTTAATATTTATTACCACTAAAATGTGGTAGGATTATGAAGCATTACATATAGCATAAGTTTTTTCACAAACTTATCTTGTCAAAATTCAAACAAGCAATATTCCTTGCCCTTTTATTTTTTTTTATAATCTGCCTTCCTATTTCTTGTGTTTTAGAGGTAGTGTATGTTTATAGTGAAGTCGAATATTGCCCCTAGATTATTAGAAGCCACAGGTGTTTGTAGGGATACTTGAGGCTTTTCACTGTTGGATTGTGTATTTGAATTAAGTTTCTTTGCATCAGTACCAATTTAGGCTTATTTCTGAGGGTAGCTTATTTGCTTATACATCATTCATATCCTCCATTAATTTCTTCCTAGCATAATTATTTGTAGATCTGCTACTATAGCTGGCATTTCTGTGTATTTGCAACAAGCAGGTCCAGCTGAATGCCAGAGCCCTAAATACAGGCCATTAGCCTGTCATGCTCCCTGCTGTCATGTGCTGAAAAAGCATTGTGGGGTAGCTCATATAGATGTTTTGTACTCAGTTTTTTGGTTCAAGTGTTAGACTTCACTTTATACACCTTGGTTTCAGTAAATAAAATGTCACTATCTATTTCACAATTAAATAAGGAAAAAATAACTACAGCATCTGAGAACATTGGAAGGGTTCTAAATATATTTTCCCTTCTTGTAGGGCAAGAAGAATGGACCAACTCAAGACACAAGGCACCTTCTGCAAGGACAACAAAAGGAGTCTACAGAGACCAGCCATATGCCAGATACTGATTGTACTGTCTGATGTTGTGAAATATCCAATCTCCACCAGTCCTGTATACTGTTCAAAGTAATTTTTTCTATGAACAATCCCTTTTTATTAAATCAAAGCGCTTAAAAATCTGAATGGATGGACTGAACTTAAAATATTTTGTTGAAAGAACAACCTGGACATAAAGATATGTAAAACAAGGAACTTTGTTATTTCCAAACTGTATTTGAAAGAATAGGCAATCAAAAAAATAACCTTTGATTAACTAGTGTAAAACAAAAAATAGGTTTACTAAATATGTTAGTCCATTCTTTTAACATAAGCGTAACCTTTTATTTTAAAGGTTTTCAACAATTTAGTTTTTAGTTTTTATTTTCAGCCATTTGCTAGTTTTTCTCTTTGCAAACATGCGTAAAAAGGGAAGCAAATTACAAATGCAAATAATGTGGTATTTTGTAACTCAAGTCTTGAAATGTTCTGTAGTGTTAAGCAAAGTTTTACCCTTGCTTGATACTAAATAAACTTTTGAAAGAAAATCAGTGTGTGTGAGATTAATTTTATGCTTTATCTTATAATAAAACTTCATAAATAGTAGTAAACAGGGAGAAATACGTTTAACAGTGATCAGCATAAAAGGCTCATATTAAACATTGCGCAACTTCTTTAAAAAAAATGGTATAAACCTAAATGTATATATATATTCACAGTAGACATAAATGCTGTTTAAAGTATCCAAATGGTATGGATCTGCTTGAGTGCCACATTAAATCAAAATATTTTTGTTAAAAATGGTTTAAAATAGCTAATGAATTTTCTGAAAAAGATGTGACTAGTTTTCATCTTGTTGAGCATTTTTTCACTAGTGCAACTTTGGAATTTTTATGAGAATTTTGGTACGTTAATGACCACCTCGCTCCGTGCTGGAAGCAATAAACACAAAGCTTTTAAAGACTTTCTGACTTGACTAATTGAGGTCGCTTTCGTCAGAGGCAGAGGATGTGTAACCCTTAAAACGGTCTTCATTTGCAAAGGTAAATAAATCAAATAAGATTTTAATCTCACTTAATTTATCTTAATATAACCAATAAAACCAGGGAGGCTACAACTTAGAAAGTTTCATTTTAGAATGTAGGAAAGAATTTAAGGACACCTAAATTCTCATTTTAAAACGTTTAATTTGTGCTAGTAATCTAAAAAGCCTTAGCTTAGCTAGTTAAATTTGGACAAACTATTCCCTATTAAACTACTGTAAAACCTCATAACCAATAGTTTGTAATATATTATTTTTCCATAAATTCTAGTAACTTAAACATTACAAATGTTATCTAAAGCTTTTTGTTAATCATTAAGTTTCTGTTAATGATAGCTTGATTTACATTGTTTTCTTTAGTTTTTATTTGAAAGTTTTTGAAACTTAGTAAAAATATCTTTTCTCTCTTGTCAGGAAACCCATCTCCTTGGACAGTCAAGAGAACAAAAACCTTAATCTTCTGATGCTTTGGTAGGTATCTTTACTTGTCTGTGAAATTATTAGAGAAATAATGGAGCTTTTGATCAGGTCCTTAATTCTTTATATACAAGGCTTCTTTAATTTATAATCGTTACAGGTACTGAGCTGGAGGTCAGCAAAAATCACTGGCTATGTTCAGTTCTGGTGGGAAAAGTCGTAGTTTTAAACTGTCGTTAAACAGGACATTAAATTGTCCCAGTGTGTGGACACTTGTCTGGCTGTTTATCGAAAGGTATATGTAGCTTTGACAACATTTCAACCAGTTAAGCATTTCATTGGACAGAGGAAGGTTGAAAGAAAATGAATGTAATTTTATGCTAGTAGTGTTCAAATGGGAACTTAAAACTCTAATCTGGTCAGCAAACATGTCTAATTTTCCAAATCTGAAGAAAGCATTTTGTAGAATTATTTTCTTAGTCAAGCATTTCTGCACAAGGAGCAGACTGATTTTTGGCACAAATGAAGGAGAAAAGTCCATTGAGAAACATTAGCTGAAGAATAGCTAGCTCTACTGTTTCTGGTGAATTCAGTATATAAAGTAAGAAATAATTTAACTGTAGTTATGCTCAGGTTGTGTATATTTTAAATAGAACAGAATTTTTTCTTTATTTCCTACTTGGAATGGTAATTCTTCCTGCTAACCTCATAATCTCAGTGCCTTTAGTTGACATGACTTAGATAAATAGAGCTCGAAATATTGCATATGTTGCACTGCCTCTGTATACCACAGTAAATTTAAGAGACTCCTGTCACAGGCTACAGGAACTTTTTGTACATACAAAATGGCTTTAGAACAATTTTGAGAGTATTTTAAAGTTTTAAAGCAAAGGACCCTTTTAAGGTTAGGAGAGCTTGGAGATTTCTGGCCTCTGGGGCTCAAAGGGCAAAGATTTGATACCAGCTGCTAGAACTGCTATGGCAAAACTGAGTATATAAATACTTCCTTAAAATATTTATGATGGAATTGGCCAAATTTCTATTTCTGTTCATATCTTAAATCACATAATATGATGAGTTACGTAAGTCAGAACAAGTTTTCATTTGCAAATATGAAGTTTTATATTAACCGTATATGATGAAACTAAAATATCTAGTAGCAGGGATGGCTAGTAAACAAGTGAGTCAGAAGTGAATTCAACCTTCTTTAATATTTATCCAACTCTTTTTTTATGCCATCTTTCCTTAGTGCCTAATGGAGGATGGAATGTATCAGCATGCATTTGTGCCACTTTTCTGCTACTCTGCCCTGAAGTCCTATAAACCCTTAAATTGTTCCAGGTTCCCTTTTTGGGGGGAATGTCTCTGTCAAATCATGCAGAGGCTGTTTGGGTGCACTATTGTGTGACAGGATGTCATATGACTGGATGTTGCAGGTCAAATGAGTAAATTAAAAGAAAAATCCCTTCCTGACTAAGAGCTCACCCGTCCTGTGGTCAGAAGGGATTGTTTTGGTCAAGTGCCAGATGTGCTTCTGACAGAAGATGGAGTAGTCTGTGGCCATATTGCGCTCCAATTAAGTAGCTGTGGCTCACCTTGACAGAGAAGTTAACCATTTTAGTCCAATTTTATTTGTTCTTTTAATGAGTTGCAAGATCTAAATTTGATACATCGAAGAAAAATCTGCATATATTGAGCATGATAGTGGTATGAATTTTAAATCCATTAAGTCTTCCTTCTTCCAATGCTTCACATTGATACACCTTATTTCTCCTAAGAAAATGTGTTTTCATACCTCTTAAAAACAAGTTATATCAATTTTCATGTCCTATACATGTGTGTACAATAAGCTCCATCAGTTCAAACAGCTGGTATTAGATATTCTTAGAAACTACATTTTTGCACTACAAAACTTCTCTTGGCAGTTCCTGAAATAGTACGCACTAGCATTGTGTTCTGCTCTTGCATTCCTTCCCCCCCCCCCCCCTTTGGAGTAATCTATGCAAAGAAATCCATTAGGTTTTGAAGAGAGGGAAAAAAATCTAAAAGGTTCGCTAAATTAAAAAAAAAAATCAATGTAGAAGGCAGCCTTTCTTTTACTGTGACAAACTAACCTAGGAGTGTGTATCCATTCTAGTAGGATTTTGTGTTCTGACACTGGTCAATTTGTGTGTTACTGGTCAAACAAGTAATGTTAATGATTATAATTAACCATATCATTAATTTGCCTTTATTGAACCTTTTTATCACCTTTTTATTTCAATGATAGCAGTTTCTGCAATGGTTTCCATAAATCTACAAACATTTATTATATGCATAATTGCCTGATCCCACTGCTTATAATCTGACAGTCTTCAGAGAATTCATAGTTGGTAGTCTCGGGATGTATACAAATAAATTATATTTTGCTCTTTTTCAGGAACTTCTGCCATGTCAATTACGGACTGCTTAGAGCATTGTACTTATCCGTGTGCCTAGACAACAATGAGACAGGCTACGGAGTATGAAAACCCTGCTCTGTATTTCTTGTATTAAAGCCTTAAAGTGTATAATATTATACACTTTTTAAAAAATTGTATATTTAAACTCTTAATTGTTTAGTGATGCAACAATGTTTTATTTGGAGCTCAATAAAGAATTTTCATCTAAATTCCTGTTACAAAGCAATAACGCAACCTCATGTTCCTTTTAGTGATTCTTTTTAGCCTTATGCAGCAAGTGTAAGAGAGAGTGTGTGAAAGTCTCACGAGTAGAATTTAAATGCTTTTGGAAATAGCTTGTCTAATGTATGAACAACATGAATAAGTTAAAATGAAGATTGGTGTTTCATGCTGAAGCTTTTCTTAATAGCTAATTGTAAACAGGTCTACTCAAAACGAGACTCTTGAGTAGAAATGATACTCCAATGAGTTTCCTTCAGAAACTTGTATAACATGAAGGTGTTTTAATCCCTGTCAATTATACTATGTTGCTTATTCTCTTTCACTTGGTGTTTGATGCATAGAAATGTTTTCCCTAATATACAGTCAGAGGTTTTCTAGTAGTAGTCTTGGATGAGGCTTTTACACCTTGATAAATCTTGTATCTAACAGTCAAGTTTCCTCAGTGCTTTCTGTTTTATATTAATTGTGATTGTGATAATTTGTAACAGAAATAAAATTCTGATAATTTAATTTCTTGTGTTTTTTTCCTAAATACTGCTTGCAAAGTATGAGTGTCCCATTCCTCAGTTATGTTTCCATCAGATACATTTTTCTTTACTGAATCTCAAATTCATCCGGAAAAAAGCATAATCTAGCTCTCTCATTTATTTTATTTTGAAAATAAGCAATATCACTTAATAGCTTCACACTGAATGCCTCCTCTTCATGTATTCATAACTTCTAATACCATATACTGACTATTGAAGAATGGCTTTGAAATTTATGGGGATGTGGAAAATAAGATTTCCTATTAACCCCAGCACTGATCAAAGTGTCTTGAGTAAGGTATCACTTTTAATAGATGAAAAAAAACTTTGGCAGTGTAAAAAAAAAAGTCTATTTTTAACCTTCAAATATTTAAGGTGATTTTAGCAGTTAATCTCAATCTGCAAAGGTCTTCCCTGCCATCATCTTTCATTGTACTACAACTGCATTTCTGTAATGTTTTCCACAGCAAGCGATAGTTATTATTTAAATAAGGAAAAGTAAAATCCAAAAACTTTGAATAAGCACAAGAAATGTATAGTAATGGATTCCCTTCAGACTGACAGGCAGGAGCCTCTGATGTGGAACAGCACCTAAATTTTAAATGCTAGCCAAGTATAAAAATCGTATATAGATACTGTGGGATGAATTTAGAAAAGCAGAATGCAATTTCACTTCCTGTAATTTGGGCCGGACATCAGGATTAGCACTCCTCAAATGAGATGGTGTTGGTATGAAGTATTTGAGTGAAGTATCAAGCCTTCCACTCTGGAGTCATGAACAGAGCTTTTTAATGTCAATGCTAAAATATTTTGCTAGTGTGACTTATTTTGATATGTGACTATCAAAGCTATCTAGCAAATCTGGTAACTTTTCTGAGATCTTGTCTGATAAGTGAGTGGCCTAACACAGGAACTGTCGGGGTCCAGTCAGAGTGGGTTGACTGCAGACTATCCAGCTGTTTGTCTTGAAAGTACTTTGCTTGATTTCACTAAAAACTTAAGGACTGGCTGTTTCTGTGCTTTGAAGCCTGGACTTCATTTCTGCTGGTTATCAGCATCACTAGGTAGGGATTTATGTATTTCTTGTGATTGTGTTTTGAGTGAAATCTGGGTATTGTTGGAATAGTTTCGTCATTCACTTCAAGAGACCACGTATATATGTGCATCCTGCCTGTGCTGTCATGGATGACTTTAACCTACACTGTGAGACAGTCCTGATGCTCTGTTCTGTGATACCAGTTCTACACGATGTTGCCTTACTTAAAGGTTTTGAGCAAGGACATGAGCCTGCTGCTTCAAATGAATTGTCCAGTCTGCATCACAGCCTTTCCAATAGTGTTTATCTTAATGTGGGGATGTCACCACATTTAGGTACATAATAAATGTATGAAATAATATTCTATGACAGTATGTATTAAAACGAACTTTGAGGTCATGTCTTTCTAAATGATGTTGCAGAGCATACTTTTCAAGTTGGAACTTCTCATCCTTTTGGGCAAAGGAACTGAAATATTTTAAAGATCAAAATGTGAAGTTAAATTTAAAAAAAATATATATAATGATTGCTGATAAATAGGATCAAGTCTGCCCTTGAGTGGTTTTGCTTCCATTTCTCCGCACAGAACTTTGCAGTCTTTTTTTACTAATTCAGCATTATAGTTGGATTTTTGTAGCAGGCTCACAATTATGCATTAAAAGGCCCAACTTATAGTAGAATTTCCAGGTTACCAATGTCCAAGAACCTCAGTACTGTTTCAGCTGAGTAAATGCACACCAAGAATCAGAATATCTTTGACTTTAAGTTTATGAAAAAGATAAATTGGATGAAGGGGCTGAGAATTATTTTCACAAGCTCAGCAATTTTGTCTGAGACAGCTGCATTTGTTTAATGGGGAGAAAACCCCCTTTGGGAATGGAAATTATTGAAGGTATTTAGTGTTAAAGCACATTGCTATGATAAATGTTTGTGCAGCCTCAGATACTTCAGTGAGTTTGCAGTGCATTGACCCTTGTCTTCAGGCAGGCTTTCTCTACAATTGCAAGTCAAGAGAACATCTCTGGCAAACTTGGATTTTAAAAAATGCTTAGAAACTGTAGCCGAGGGCAGAAATAAAGCTGCTTTGCTGTGTAGTTCTTTTTTAGGGTCCTCGTTGGGAAAGTATTAAGAAAGTATGAAATGTCGACATTCTTAAGACTAGCAAATTAGGGAATAGGCTGAATTGAAACTTCCACTTTTCAGTCAAAGATGTACTTGAAAATTATGAAATTAAAATAATTTAGATTTAATAAAGGTATATGACAAAATTTCTCAGGATTCTTTATATCCAGTAATCAGAATAACTCATGCTCTTTCAAGATAGACAGCTAGTGAGCTAGAATTCCTGACTAAACAAGGTTCTGCTCGTATTACCCTGAGAGAAATCAAATGTAAATCAGTCCTTGGAGTTGAGTTTCTGCTTTTGCAAAGCTAAACACTTGCCCAGTTCTTTATGCCTAGAACCATTTGGTATAACATAGCTTAAATGATCTTATCTTTATATTCTTACTGAAATTTAGAATCAAGACAGTAAGTTTTCACCTGAAGTGAAATGCTGGCCCCTTTGTGAAGATAAAGGGAAGTTGTTTTTTTACTGACCTCCATAGACTGAACTTTTTTTTTTCCTCCCTCTTATGCAAAACTGAACTGCTCCAAATGCTTACTCAAGCAGCAACCTATGAACTCAATAGTTCATTGTCTTCTACGACAAAAGGGTAAGTCTGGGTTTCTTAATGTGGAGGCTGTTTTTCTTGTGTGTTTCTTACTGAGACAATATGCGTACTCCATCTCACAGAATTCACTACTCTTAATAAGGATATATTAAAAAAGAAGGAAAATACGTTTGTCTCTAAATTCATTCTTCTGATAATGCAATTACCGGCTCAAAAATCCATGGATGAAGATGCTCTTGCTCAGATAGTAGCAGACTGCTACAGAATTATACTGCTAAACATACATTCACGGACTTTGGGCTTTTACTAAATTATTTTGCAATGTTCATATCACAATATAAATACTTACTGTCTTAAAAATCCAGTAGACCCTTCAGGACAGTTAATTACAGGCTTGAAAGCAAATGAGAAGACCAAGTATAAACTACAGTGAATGCTGCCTACATGCATATTGGAAGTCATCTGACTAATGGTGATGATCAGAATTATCCACATGTGAAAATTAAGCTTATTCTGTTTAGTATAAGTTTCACTTTTTTACAGCACTTTGAGGCTCTAACTTGAAATGGTTTTAATAGAAAATTCCCTTAGATACTTAAAATAGTTCAGTGATGATTCTCATACAGCATATTAATAAGAAAAGTGTGTGTGTGTTTTGCCATTATTCACTTGAAGACTATATTATTGTTACATCAGAAATAGAGTCTCTCTAAGACTGACAGAATTAAGGAAGTATAAGTTAAGAAAGCAGAGATGATCCTCAAGCACTTACTCCTCTTGAAAGAACTGTGGGATAAATGCATAAGGAATTGTGGTAAAGTTTTGTGGTATGTTTTACGGTGGTGATCATGACTCACATTTACTTTTTTATTACAGTCATTACAGATTTGAGGAAATGGAAAAAATAACATGAGCATATGACACAAAAGGAAACTGGGTGGGGAAGATAGGTTGTTAAAAAGCAATCTAAATACTAAAAGCCATTTTGGATTTCAAATTCTGGAATGGAGGGGGAAAACCTCCATATTCCAGAGTATATCTTCCCTGAGCTAGCTTGGGAAGCCATGCAATAGCTGCTAATCTTTAAAATGTCTTTTTTTTTTTTACATAGACTATTCCAACAATTATTCCCTGGAGTTCACTTTTGATTTAGACATATTTGATGTTAGGAAGTTGAAGTCATGCATCCTAGGTCAGAGGGGTGAGAGAAATACAGCTCACAGGCATGGTCTATGATAACTACCATTTCTTTCTACCTGTATCTAGCTAGCCTGGCGTTGGAATCCCTCACATAGTAGGAATAACTCCATTAATTTTTGGTGATATCCTGCAAAGGTATAAGCAGATAATTTTTGTAAATGCCACAATCAATACCCCTTTGAAAGGTCACTTTGTGTACTCCTGAATAATATTTATATGCATGTGTACATAAGTTAACATTTGGTAAGGGCTCTTTAGAAGAATAATTCAAAGGACAGAAGATGATATCTTACTGTGAGAGGCTTAAAAAGCTTGATTATGGTTTATAATTGCTTGCACAGGGAGAAAATAACAAGTACTAAATGACTCTAATCTAGTAGTGAAAAAAAGTAACAACTAATGCTGAGTGTAAAAGCCCTGCAGTTTTAAATGAGAAATTAGGCTTAAATGAGAGTGATTAACCACAGCAGCAAGCTACATACAGAAGAATGGGCTTCTGTTGTTTTTTCTATATAGCAGACTAGGTGGAATGATCTAATAACTGTGTCTGAACTTGAAAGTTGTGGATCCATGATGGTTGAATAATAATTCTAACCATCACAAGAAAGTGCTTTTTTTTTCCTGATTTGCAGGCTAATAGAGTAATCTATGAGGATTAAGATGATCAAAATACCTTTTATTAACAAGGATGAATTCTCCATTTTTATATATATATAATATATTGTTGTGGTTTAACCTCAGTTGGCACTGAGTACCACACAGCTGCTCGCTCCTCCCCCGCCCCTGGTGGGATGGGGGAGAGAATTGGAAGAGCACAAGTGAGAAAAACTCGTGGGTTGAGATAAAAACAGTTTAATAATTGAAATAAAATGATAATAATAATGTAATAATGATAATATACAAAGCAAGTGATGCACAGTGCAATTGCTCACCACCTGCTGACCGATGCCCAGCCAGTCCCCGAGCAGCGGCCCCCCCGGCCAGCTTTCCCCAGTTTATGTACTGAGCATGACGTCACATGGTATGGAATGTCCCTTTGGCCAGTTTGGCTGTGCCCCCTCCCAGCTACTTGTGCACCTCCAGCCTTCTCAGTCGGTAGAGCATGGGAAACTAAAAAGTCCTTGGCTAGTGTAAGCATTACCTAGCAACAACTAAAACATTGGTGTGTTATCAACATTGTTCTCATCCTAAATCCAAAACACAGCACTGTACCAGCTACTAGAAGGGTATTAACTCTATCCCTGCCAAAACCAGGACAATTATGCATGTCTTACTGCCTTTACAAACAGTGAAAGCAATGTTAAGTCAATATTTACTGATACTAACATACCAACACAACTCTTGTTCCTCATGCAAGCAACATTTAGAAATCTTATATATTGCTGTGGTTAACTTGCAAATTATGCTTTTTGAAAAACATCATCTACTTATTAAGTTAACAGAAGTCTCTAAACTTTGTTAAAGAAAAGAAACAGGCTGGATTTTTCAGTTCTGATTTATGCATCTACAAGTCAAAAACTCTTGACTGGTTGCCCAGGCTCCCCTTATAGTCAACCAAGAGAAACAAGCTCAAAAGATAACTCATCTTTTTGAGACAGAAGTACATTGAGATCAGGTGACTCACCCTCTGAAAGCACCTGGCTCTTCCCCTGTGAATCACGTGGGTGATTAAATTTATTTGGATGTTTAAACCTTAGATGTCTGAAGTGAAGCATGGTGAATCCCACTCATTTCTGTTCCAAATCCAGCTTTGCCAATACCTTGAAAACAGCAGCAATTGATGGGATCTGGAAATAAATAGATACTTGGAGAAAGTCACCGAAGACAGCTCTCATAGTAATGTGTGTGGAAGATGTGGTTGCTATTCCAAATAGGTAGGAGTAGGTGAGTGGATGTGTATGTAACCATGTTTGTTACCTGCTGTCTGTCTGTCCTTCTCTCCGTCCTTCCTTCAGCAAAAGTTTTATGCTCTGCTTGTTGTAAGCAGAACAGAAAGGCAGAGACTGTCTTTTGATTGCTTCTGCTCCAAACATTTCTGTGACATACCCTTTTTAGCATATGTATTTATCAGGATGTTTTCATACTCAGTGTTTGTTTCCAGAGCCTTCTGTTAAACATGGCTACATGTTTTTGTTTGTTTGTAAGCGTCTTAAATCTAAGGATTAACTAGAATATTGGTTGAGAGGACTTGTACAAGAGAGAATTTATGGTTATCTTATAAATGTTAGTCGCTGCTTAAAGGAAAGGTTTAAATGGGATTGGCTGAAGGAAAGTCTAGAGACTAGAAAATGCAGTTGAATTTCTATGCATAAAAACTTAGAACAATAGGAAGTAAAAGATTTCCTATTTCAGTCTCGTCTCTAAAATATTAGTATCCAGCCTCCACTAATAATCATTAGATGCTACACAGAAGGAAAACAAAAACCTCCAGTGTACTTATCCAGCTATACTTATCTTTAAATAAGATTAGCTCTCTTTTGGAATATCTGCAGGAAATCTTTTGATTAGGAAACAGAAAATATGCAGCACTTCTGCTAATGGGAATCTAAGACTTCATACTTCTGTGGTTCTTAACATTTAAGGAATTCACTAACTTTCAAACACTGTTGTGTTAAGGAAGAAGTGAAGCATGTAGATCATTTTGCACTATATAGAAGAAGAAGAACCAAAACAAGCCTGAAATTTATCATTGGTGCAATATTCCTCAGAAACCCAAATTTTCCCAGAAAAACATTGGTTTACAGGAAAACATGTATTTGGAACAGAGTTACTGTTTAATTTTAAAATAAATTATTTCAAAACTTCTTTTAAAAGTTGTGTATTTTTGAAGCATGACTTTCAGGGCATGTCTAGTGTTGCTAGGCCACTCAAAAGATATAAGAAAATTAATTGGGAGGGAAAACAACAACAACAAAAAAGTAGAAACAAGAATAGCAGGGCACTGACACAGAACTCTCAAACTGTAGTTCCTGTATTAACATTGTCCTGGGCAACCTGCTCTAGCTGGCCCTGCTTGAGCTGGGGGTGTGGATAAGGTGACCTCAGGAGGTCCCTTCCCACCTCAACCTTTTGGTGATTCTGTAACATAGTAATGCCACTGTGATGGAGGTCTACCTGAATAGAAGCCTTGTCCTGCAATGTATTAACTAGGACCCCCTCCCCCTCCCCCCCCCCCCCCCCCAAACTGGTCTCTACAGGTGTACATATGGTCCACTCCATCCTGTTGTCCAGTATTGGCTCCAGTGTAGATCCCCGAGGCATGCTGCAAGGAACTGGCTGCCACCAAAACTTCAAACCAGTGACCGCTACCCTTGGAGTCCAGCTGTCCAGCTATTTTTTCAGTACAGCCTAGTTTTCCAGTCACCTTGGAGTCCATCCAACCACTCTTTGTATCTCCAGATTGACTGCAAGTTTTCCACTCTCGTCAAAGTACATGTCGCTGACCGGTCTCTCCGAGTCTACCATGCCAGTCACCACAGAAGGCAACCAGGTTAGTCAGGCATGATTTGCCCTTGGTAAATTCATGTTGGCTGTTCCTAGTTACCTTCTTGTCCTTCCCATGTGTGGAAATGTGTTTCTGGGTGGATTTGCTCCATAACCTTCTCAGAAACCAAGATTAGGCCAACCAGCCTGTAGTGCCCCAGATCCTCATTCTTGATGATGGGCATGACATCCAGGCATCAAGAACATCATTCTTTTGCTTTATATTTTATTTTATATAGGGGGGGGAGTGGAATCAGTCTTCCCCCAAATCTTTTCTGTATTCTTCATTACCTAGTACACTGCATGTTACTTGGCTTTTACCCAACTGAAGGTGGTTGAGAGGAACCTAAAACTAGAGACTCCTTCCTCCTTTCCCTTCTGTAAAAATGCATGAAGACCAGGTTAAAAATATACTACATGATTTCTTGTTGTTACTTTTTTTTCTCAAGTCAGTCATGGTAAAAGAGATGTTTACACACCTTTTTTTTTCTCCCTCAGCCAACAGGCCTGAGACTGTTACAACAGTTTTATTCAGTGCAGTCTTGAAGGATGCTGTAAGAATCTGCAAGCTTTTCAAAGGTACTTACGAGTGTCAGGGAGTGTAAATCCCTCCACTTTATAGCAAAGCTTACATGTTTCAGGTATTTTAGACCCACATAATGTGATCTTAAGTCTGGACTGTGGTTGTTCTAGGTTTCTTTATAGACAGCTGTGATAGAAAGCCAAGGAAGAAAGGGAGAGACAGGTATGCCAGGTACAATTTGGCTAGCCTGAGGAACGTGAGAGCACTCTTCTCCTATGCTAGAACCCATCTGCTGGGTGAGGAGTTGGTTAGATGGTCGCATCCAGAGGGTAGTGGTCTACAGCTCAATATCCAGATGGAGATTGGTGACGAGTGGCATCCCGCAATAGTCCGTATTGGGACCGGTACTGTTTAATATCTTCATCAATGACACAGACAGCGGGATCGAGTGCACCCTCAGCAAGTTTGCAGCTGACACCAAGCTGAGTGGTGCGGTCGACACGCCAGAGGGATGGGATGCCATCCAGAGGGACCTGGACAAGCTGGAGAAGTGGGCCTGTGTGGGCCTCATGAGATGATAAACCTCATGAGGTTTACCGAGGCCAAGTGCAAGGTCCTGCACCTGCGTCGGGGCAACCCCCAATATCACCACAGGCTGGGGGATGAAGGGCTTGAGAGCGGCCCTGCCGAGAAGGACTTGGGGGTACTGGTGGATGACAAGCTGGACATGAGCCAGCAATGTGCGCTCGCAGCCCAGAAGGCCAATCATATCCTGGGCTGCATCACAAGAAGCGTGGCCAGCAGGTCGAGGGAGGGGATTCTGCCCCTCTACTCTGCTCTGGTGAGACCCCACCTGGAGTACTGCGTCCAGCTCTGGAGCCCTCAGCGTAAGAAAGACATGGACCTGTTGGAGTGGGTCCAGAGGAGGGTCACAAAAATGATGAGGGGGCTGGAACACGTTTCCTATGAAGGAAGGCTGAGAGAGTTGGGGTTGTTCAGCCTGCAGAAGAGAAGGCTTTGGGGAGACCTTATTGCAGCCTGTCAGTACTTCAAGGGGGCTTCTAAAAAGGATGGTGGCAGACTTTTTAGCAGGGCCTATTGCGACAGGACAAGGGGGAATGGCTTTAAACTAAAGGGGGGTAGATTTGGACTAGATAGAAGGAAGACATTTTTTACGCTGAGGGTGGTGAAACACTGGCAGAGGTTGCCCAGAGAGGTGGTGGATGCCCCATCCCTGGAAACATTCCAGGTGAGGTTGGACGGGGCTCTGAGCAACCTGATCTAGTTGAAGATGTCCCTGCCCACGGCAGGGGTGTTGGACTAGATGACCTTTAGAGGTCCCTTCCAACCCAAACCATTCTATGATTCTATGATTTTGTTTGGTTGCCTGAGGTTAGCTGACACCTCCTTACTGACCCACATGAACGGTTTTTGAAATAATTGTACTTGTTAACGTAGTAACAGAATTAATTTAGTAATGAATAAACACACTAAAGATGAAGTCTGTGCTCCCTCCTCTGTCTTTTCTCTTATGCAAACACAGACTATAAGTGAGCTCATTATAAATAAGTTCCTGATGATCAGCATATATTAGCAGGAAAGAGTTGACTTCCTTATTCTGCCCCACCACCAGACCCATTATTGTCATTCACTGATGATACCCTGTTCTGCTAATTCAAGTGGAGGATTGTGTAAATAAGAATGCTGTTAATCAGATAGTGCTTGAGAAACAGTGCTACTTGTTAATCATCCCTGCAGATCTTTTGTTCTACTACAGGTACATCTAGAGAGCAGGCAACATTTTCAATTATATGCAGGCATTTATTTTTCAAAGAGTTTCTTAGTATTAAAAAAAAAACCCACAAAAATCTAGCGAACCGCAATTTATTATTTACTTTCTTTTGAGCACCTGCAGCATTTCACATCTAGTGGGCAGAACACAACACTGCATTAGTCCTGTGAATGTGTTGTTCCTATTAGCTCTGTGTAACAGGCTTTAAAATTTAAAAAGCCTCAGCTATATTTTTGGTCAGGCCTCCTCATCCATCTGTATCTTTCAAAAGAACAACAGTCAGAATTTTCAGTACCTGACCATAATATATTACAGTTTGATTAGGATGGAGCAAGCCTTAAAAGATTTACAGCTTTGATTTAGACAGCTACTTGGCCAAGTACAAGTTGCCAGTCTTGAAGCAAATAGAGTTCAAAATTTTGCCATTAGGGTCATATTTGCAATTCAGGGCTGCTATATTTTTCCAAAAAAAGCAGATCTCTTAAGCTCATGGTTCGAGATGAAGACGGGGAGATCACTGTGGTGGGTTGACCTTGGCTGGATGCCAGGTGCCCACCAAGCTCTATCACTCCCCCTCTTCAAATGGACAGGGGAAGAAAATATGAAAAAAGTCTCGTGGGTCAAGATGAGAACAGGGAGATCACTCAGCAATTACCATCACAGGCAAAACAGACTAGACTTGGGGAAATTAATTTAATTTATTGCCAATCAAAATCAGAGCAGGATAATTAGAAACAAGAACAAATCTAAAAACACCTTCCCCCCACTCCTCCCTTCTTCCCGGGCTCAACTTCACTCCTGACTTCTCTACCCCCTCCCCCTGCATGGCACAGGGGGACAGGGAATGCAGGCAGTTCATCACATGTTGCCTTTGCCGCTCCTTCCTCTTCAGGGGAAGGACTCCTCACATTCTTCCCCTGCTCCAGTGTGGGGTACCACCCATGGGAGACAGTCCTTCTCTGAAGGAAGCAGTGGCCCCATGAACATCCACCTGCTCCAGCGTGGGGTCCTCCATGGGCTGCAGGTGGATATCTGCTCCACCACAGCCTGCCTCACCATGGTCTTCACCATGGGCTGCAAGGGAATCTCTGCTCCGGTGCCTGGAGCACTTGTTCCCTCTCCTTCTTCACTGACCTTGGTGTCTGCAGAGCTGTTTCTCTCACATATTCTCACTCTTCTCTCCCAGCTGCTGTGCAGCAGGTTTTTTCCTTTCTTAAATATGTTATCACAGAGGTGCTACCACTGTCACTGGGCTCAGCCTTGGCCAGTGGTGGGTCCATCTTGGAGCTGGCTGGCACTGGCTCTATTGGATATGGGAGCAGCTTCTCACAGAAGCCACCCCTGCAGCCTTCCTTCCACTGCCAAAACCTTGCCACATAAACACAACACAATCACTCATCAATTATCACAGGCAGAACAGACTTGAGAAAAATGAATTTAATTTATAGCCAATTAAAATACATCCACAGGTGAGACAAAAGGCAAATGAAAACACCACCATTCTTCCACCTTCTTTCCCCCAGTCCCACCTTCACCCCTTCACTCCCAATTCCTCTCCCCCCGAGGGGTGCAGGGGGTGGGGATGGGGGTTGCGGTCAGTCCATCACAGCCCCTCGCGGCCGCTCCTCACACCTCTCCCTGCTCCAGCGCGGGCCCTTCCCCGGGCTGCAGCCCTTCAGGGACAACCTGCTCCCGCCTGGGCTCTCCACGGCCGCGGCTCCTGCAGGAAATATCCCCCTGCTGCGGCCCGGGGCCCTCCCTGGGCTGCAGGGTGGGTCTCTGCTCCAGAGGGGTCTCTCCAGGGCCGCAGGGGATCCCTGCTCCGGGCCTGCAGCACCTCCTGCCCTCCTCCTCCTCCTCCTCTGGCCTTGGGGTCCCTCTGCTGCTGCTCCCTCCTTGGCTTCCTCCTCCTCTGCCTGTGCCGCCTTTTGCCCTTTCTGGCACCTCTTTTCCTGCAGGCGCCCCCAGCTTGGCCGAGGGGCTCGGCCCTGTCCTGCGGTGGGGCCCTTGGAGCCGGCTGGAACCGGCTGTGTCCGGCATGGGGCAGCCCCGGCCTCTCCTCACAGAGGCCGCACTGCAGCTCCTGCTGCCAGAGCCTGGGCACAGACGCCTTGTACATAACCTTAAACATATTTATAGTAGTCTCAATCTTTCGTTATCACTTTTTCTATGGTTTTCATTTCATAACCTACAGTAGATAAGATCTGTCCATTTCCAACATGGCGGAAAGAGTCAGGAGCAGAAGTCCCATGGCCTTCAGTGTAACCATCTCTTGCTGGCCCTATGAGTGCCCTGCCTGAGGGGCCATGTATTATTTCTCAGTCCTCTGCAATAACTCTCTGAAATTATTTCTGGTCACGAGTTCTTTTTACTTACCAGTATGCTGTGCTCCAGGATCAATACTGTATTGTTACGATACTGCTATGGTCTTGCATAAGGCTGTGCTGCAATAATACCTTGGGCATTTAATAAACCAAAAAAAAACCCAAAAAACGGTTATTGACCTCTAGATGAGGTTTGTTTGGGTAAGTCCCCTGCTCCTATCTCATGTACCGATGTCTGATTAAGATATCTAAGCATTACTTACCACGCAAAGCTAGAGACAGCCAGTTTGAATGCCTCCGTACTTAGGGCTGCCAGACCTTGGGTCCATATGCAGTGGACGAGAGGAGCAGGTCTGACTCCCATGTTAGAATCATATAATCATAGAATCATTGAGGTTGGAAAAGACATCTAAGATCATCGAGTCCAACCGTCAACCCAACACCACCATGCCCACTAAACCATCTCCCTAAGCGCCTCATCTACACGTCTTTTAAATACCTCCAGGGATGGGGACTCCACTACTTCCCTGGGCAGCCTGTTCCAATGTTTCACCACTCTTTCAGTAAAGAAATTTTTCCTTACATCCAATCTAAACCTCCCCTGCCGCAACTTGAGGCCATTTCCTCTCGTCCTATCACTTGTTACTTTGGAGAAAAGACCAACACCCACCTCGCTACAACCTCCTTTCAGGGAGTTGTAGAGAGCGATGAGGTCTCCCCTCAGCCTCCTTTTCTCCAGGCTGAACAGTCCCAGTTCCCCCAGCCACTCCTCATAAGACTTGTTCTCCAGACCCCTCACCAGCCTCGTTGCCCTTCTCTGGACACGCTCCAGCACCTCGACGTCCTTCTTGTAGTGAGGGGCCCAAAACTGAACAAAATATTCGAGATGCGGCCTCACCAGTGCCGAGTACAGGGGCACGATCACTTCCCTACTCCTGCTGGCCACACGATTTCTGATACAGGCCAGGATGCCATTGGCCTTCTTGGCCACCTGGGCACACTGCCGGCTCATGTTCAGCCGGCTGTCGACCAGCACCCCCAGGTCCTTCTCTGCTGGGCAGCTTTCCAGCCACTCTTCCCCAAGCCTGTAGCACTGCATGGGGTTGTTGTGGCCAAAGTGCAGGACCCGGCACTTGGCCTTGTTGAACCTCATACAGTTGGCCTGGGCCCATCGATCCAGCCTGTCCAGGTGCCTCTACAGAGCCTTCCTACCCTCGAGCAGATCAACACTCCCGCCCAGCTTGGTGTCATCTGCAAACTTACTGAGGGTGCACTCAATCCCCTCATCCAGATCATCGATAAAGATATTAAACAAGACCGGCCCCAGTACTGAGCCCTGGGGAACACCACTCGTGACCGGCCGCCAACTGGATGTAACTCCATTCACCACAACTCTCTGGGCCCGGCCGTCCAGCCAGTTTTTGACCCAGCGCAGAGTACACCTGTCTAAGCCGTGAGCCGCCAGCTTCTCTAGGAGAACACTGTGGGAGATGGTGTCAAAGGCTTTACTGAAGTCCAGGTAGACCACATCCACAGCCTTTCCCTCATCCACTAGGCGGGTCACCTGGTCATAGAAGGAGATCAGGTTGGTCAGGCAGGACCTGCCTCTCATGAACCTGTGCTGGCTAGGCCGGATCCCCGGGTTGTCCCGCTCATGCCTTGTGAGCGCCCTCAAGATGAACCGCTCCATAATCTTCCCTGGCACCGAGGTCAGGCTGACAGGCCTGTAGTTCCCCGGATCCTCCTTCCGGCCCTTCCTGTGGATGGGCGTCACATTGGCAAGCTTCCAGTCATCCGGGACCTCCCCCGTTAACCAGGACTGCTGATAAATGATGGAGAGTGGCTTGGCGAGCACCTCCGCCAGCTCCCTCAGCACTCTCGGGTGGATCCCATCCGGCCCCATAGACTTGTGAGTGTCCAGGTGGCATAGCAGGTCATTGACTGCTTCCTCTTGGATTACGGGGGGTTCATCCTGCTCGCCGTCCCTGTCTTCCAGCTCGGGGGGCCGAGTACCCTGAGGATAACTGCTCTGCCTGTTAAAGACTGAGGCAAAGAAGGCATTGAGTACCTCAGCCTTTTCCTCATCCTCAGTGACAATGTTCCCCCCTGCATCCAATAAAGGATGGAGATTCTCCTTGGCTCTCTTCTTGTCATTAATATATTTGTAAAAACTTTTTTTGTTGTCTTTAACGACAGCGGCCAGATTGCGTTCTAGCTGGGCTTTTGCCTTTCTCATTTCTTCTCTGCACGACCTAACGAGATCCCTGTACTCTTCTTGAGTCGCCTGCCCCTTCTTCCACAAGCGGTAAACTCTCCTTTTTTTCCTGAGTCCCAGCAAGAGCTCCCTGTTCAGCCAGGCCGGTCGTCTTCCCCGCCCATGCTTCTTACGGCGTACAGGGACAGCCTGCTCCTGCGCCTTTAAGATTTCCTTCTTGAAGAACATCCAGCCTTCCTGGACCCCTTTGCCCTTCAGGACCGTCTCCCACGGGACTCTCTCAACCAACGTCCTGAACAGGCCAAAGTCCGCCCTCCGGAAGTCCATGGTTGTGGTTTTGCTGCCCCCCCTCCTTACTTCACCAAGAAGCGAGAATTCTATCATTTCATGGTCGCTAAGCCCAAGACGGCCTCCGACCACCACATCTCCCACCAGTCCTTCTCTGTTTGTAAGCAGCAGGTCGAGCGAGGCACCTCCCCTGGTAGGCTCACTTACCAGCTGTGTCAGGAAGTTGTCTTCCACACACTCCAGGAACCTCCTAGACTGCTTCCTCTCTGCCGTGTTGTATTTCCAGCAGATGTCCGGGAAGTTGAAGTCCCCCACGAGAACAAGGGCTAGCGATTGAGAGACTTCTGCCAGCCGCTTGTAGAACGCTTCATCCGCCCCTTCATCCTGGTTGGGTGGTCTATAACAGACTCCCAGCAGGATATCTGCCTCGTTGGCCTTCCCCCTCATCCTTACCCATAGACACTCAACCGTACCATCATCACAATCGTTGAGCTCTATACAATCAAAACACTCCCTAACATACAGGGCCACCCCACCACCTCTTCTTCCTCGCCTGTCCCTTCTGAAGAGTCTATAGCCATCCATTGCAGCACTCCAGTCATGAGAGTCACCCCACCATGTTTCTGTTGTTGCAGATGGTGTTTTTGTTGTTGGTATAGATCAGGCCTCCAGTGGAACTCAAAAGCGTCTGTTTAACTGTGTCTAAATCTTTCACTTAAGCCTGAATTTTGCATATGAAGGCCACGTCTTACTCTCCCGAAGAGGCCCGTAGGTTAGTGGCAGGGTGGCATACTCCTACCATCCAGGCAGGTCATTCAAAGGCTAGCTGTGCAAAACAGGCATCTCTGATGACTTAAAACCTGTGGAAGTTAGTAAGAGATCACCAGCCTCCTGTTTATAGCAGCAATCTGTGGGCCTCACAAGAACTTGTTCAGTATTCCTTCTTTGGATGCCTTTTACATTTACCAATGTTTTAATTAGGTGTAACAAAATTCCTTTATGGGCAAACCCATCACCACCTCCTAAGCCTCTGGTGAAGCTGGTTATTTGTCTCTTATATTTCCAGCAACTGCATTAATTTTTCACCCTGAACTTCCCCCTTTGAGAAGTAAGTGAACCATATTGCTAAGCCTTCTAATGTTCATCCAGAGCCAGGTATTTATTATCTCAGTTCAGGTCCCTGTTGACTCCATGGGTTGCACAGCTTTTGATTCATATTTGGATTGCTGCCTTTCCTGTTTTCTTTTTTTTTTTTTTTTTTCCTTCCTCTTTCTGGAAGCAGCCCAAGTTATTAGCACCAGCAAACTCAGTCTGTAACCAAATGTTGCTTCTCAATGAAAATGTATCTGCCATTATGACACTAGAACAGCACTCGCAGCAGCAGTATCAGAGCAAAGGGCCCTATAAGGTGCTGGTTGCCAGGCTTCAAATAAGATATCAAACTTCAAGCTTTGCCACACAGGGGTGTTTAAAGGCCCTGTGGTACAGGAAGCCTAATTCCCATCTCTGTCCCACTAATCTGAATGGATAATAACTGCACAGTTTGTCTAGCTAAGTTCCTGATGCCGCTTTTTCCTTGTGATTTTTCCTTTCCTGTCAAGTTCCTGTGTGGCATTGCTATGTGGTGTTATACAGCTGCTTCTCTCTACCCCAGAGATAGCTGCGTTTCAGCAGAAGACAAAGCAATTGCCGTTCTTCAAGCATGTGAAATTCCCTGGGAGTAAAGAGTTCCTAATCTTCTGCTTTATTTGACTTTAAAATCTTTTTCAGACACATGCAGATTTAAGAGCCATGGTTTGGATATTGGTAGGGATGCATCCTTAAATTATTATATCCCTGCAAAGGACTAGTGCTTTTCACTTCCCCCCACCCAGAAAAATAATTTAGTGATCTCTTCTAGAAGAGACAGACTTTCAGGCTTACTAAATCAGACTAAATGTTTGCTATTAAATTTCAGTGTACTGAAGGTCATTTGTATTTGAAATTGAAAAAAAAACAGCCTTAAGATTCTACCAGATGTGCTCCTCTTGCCTGTTCTTGGGATGAGTTATATTTAATTTGAGTTTGTGTTTATTTCTACTGTAGTTTTTCAGCTGACTTCCACAGTTTATACCAGAAGAAGAACTGACCTAAGTGTTTTGGTAAAATTAGATAATAAGCAAGCAATCTATGATGCAAACGAGATGTTAAAAAACCACTCAAAACACAAACAAACACCAAATATCTATTTTCTCAAGAAGGAAGATGCACCATCTTGACAATTTCACATAACACAGAATGAGGACAATGAAGGGGTGACCTTGATGCAGATAACTCATTCCAGATTAGCCATGTGTGGTAGGCAAAGTTGCTCCTTCCTGTCGCAGAGAAAAATCCAGTCATGAGCTGTTTCTGTTTTTCAGTATTAGCCAAGTCAACTTAGAAAATTTTGCTCCAAAATACAAGGATGCTAATTCTCCAGACCCTTGGGATCAGTCTTTGTGTACATGCAGCTCACCGAAAAAAAGCTCTTCACACAAAAGCTCTCTGTGCATATGAGATTCTCTTTCCTGCTCTGTAATCTCCATAGCCCACTTCATCTCAGCAGCCTTACTTTTTTAAAGTAAGGACTGCTGCGAGCAGGGGTTGGAAGTATCTCCACAATGTGGAATAGGTATCTGACATGAGAGAAGGGTTGTATCTCACAAACAGGACAAGAGGTGGTTGTCACTGGCTTGGAGGATGAAGTGGAGTGCTTCCCTAAATGGTGGACATCAAATAACGAATCCAACTGAAGCAAAGACATTTAAATAGGTTAATTTAAATAGGTTAATTAAAAATCATTAAATTTTACATGAGATCCTCTGATTCAGAGTTGAACAGGCTGTAAGAAGTGGTGAAATGAGGCATGAGTTTCTCATGTGCAGATGTCTAACAAAGTTTCTTTTGGTTCTGGTTTGCAATGGTTGATTCCACAAACCTCAGTTTCATATCTGGAAATTGGCTACTAAAACTCAATGAGTGGTGCCTGGTTTGGACACTGAGCTGGACTGGGGGTGAGAGTACTTTAGCTACGAATATTTAATGGATCTTCCAGTTACAACCAAAGCCAATTGCTTTTAACCCTCAGCTCACTTCTATTTCCCACTTATCATATTAAGTATATTGCTACGGTACTTGCTATTTAATGTGTATTTCTGCAGTGTATTCACCTCTGTGTAGAGAGGTATGTCTTGAGTTTATTTTCTTTGTTCTGAAAAGTTTAAATGGTCATTTGAACCAACTCTAATTGCAGTTTGCTCATTACTAACTGTAAAAACAAACACTGGAGGCAAGGGTCACACCAAGCAGAGTGGTTCTGTGGACACAAACCAGTGGAGCACAGTAGATCTACATCTGATGCTTTTTTCCTTCATTTTTTATGTATATAGTTGAGAAAAAAGAGTCCTTCTGACCTTTATAGGTGATAATCTGACATGTTAAGTTCTACTGCAAGAAGTTATTAACCGTTAGCTAAACTACTGTGTTATGAATGCATTGAGGGCAGCACAAGAAATCCCATTCCTGCTACTAGTGCCTGTAGCCATTCAGCAGAAGAGACTCTCATGTCTTTTCTCTGTCAAAAAATGCAAATCCAACAATTCTTTCCAAAGCTGGATAAAGGGATCTCAAACCTTGTTTAAAAGGCCACAGGAGACAGTGCCTGTCCTCCCTTTCCTTGTGTGAGCATTGTGTCAGCTCTTAGCAGTACTATTTCTAGGAAATTGTCACTGATTTTAAGGTTGAATTTTGCAGTCGCCAACTTTCAGCTCTTGTTATACCCTTGCTAACAATGTCAAAATAAAGTTTAGGGTGTTTGTATGCAAGCCTATGAAATGAATTACCCAGATCTGTTACCAAGTGTTTTCATTTTGCACTAGAAAAGCATAGATGATGAAAATATTGCATTCTGTTTGACTAGTAGATGGAAATCTAGAAGGTGGCACAGTGATATCTTTCCTAAAATTGCGTAGCATGTCACTTCACAAGTGCCAGAACTGACACAGCAGAGAAAGCTTTTCAAACGGAGTAAGGCTAGCAGAATCTGGCCCTAAAAGCACAAACGCTGCAGGGAGAATAGCTATTAGGAGAATAAACTGTAGTGATAATACATATGAGGGCTTTAGGGGAAAAAAGGCAAACAAAAAAGCCTATCAAAAACCAAAGGGTGATACAGGTAAAAAGGTGTCCTGGTATTTAAAATTCCCTGCATTGTTCATTAGCCAGCATGTTCACAGAGCTGTCTGTGCAGACAAATGGATATACTGTGCTCCATCACAGAGAACAGCACAGGGGAAGAGGGCGCAGCTTCACTAGTCTAGTGGGACTGAGAGCTGTGCTTAGCAAAGCCAGCTCTTTTGGTCCTTTTAATAAATTGACAGTAACTTGACAGTAATAAACATTAAGTTGTCACTGTAATGTAGCAGTTTGCAAATAATGTTGACATTATCTTATGCTTCATGTCAGAATGTGGGTCTGCTTTATCAGCTGATTAATGGGGAAATTGGATGAAATTCTTTAAATCTGACAAAAAGGAGCTTGGATAGCACGGGGAATGAGTTGTCTTTTGTTTTCCTCTGTTCCTTTTAAGCCCTGGTAGTGCTTTTTCATCTCCTTTTTGTTTTTTTTCCTCGTTTTGAGCATTTGTGCAAAGCTATGACAAGTTGAACATAAACGGTAATGTTGTCTAAGCTACTGGAAGTGCCATTAAAGGAGGCCTATAAGTTTTTTCTAGAAATACACAGTTCTGAAATAGTGAAGGTTTGTTTTTTGGTGTGGGGTGGTTGTTGTTGTTTTAAAAAAAGTGCCTTCATCATTAACTTCTGTCTACCTACTGCCACAGATTGTGGCTATTCCTACATACTAGTGATCTAATATAAATGATGATTAGCCTTCCAGAATTCATTTTAGGGCTGAGGGAATTATGAACATGGAAACTTGCCAATGCCATGCCAGGAATTTCCTCTGTCATTGCAGCCCATCGTTGTGAGCCAGGCAGTCTGTCACACCAGAGCCCTCTCAACCACATCCTTCCAAATCTTACACTTTTCTTTCTTTCGGGATTTCCTAGAAATGCATCTGACTCTTAACTAACAGGCACTGGGAAGATTTGGACTTTGCATACGTTTTGTAGCTGTATATGATCCAAATGCATTTCATGCCATGGAAGATGACAATCGGAAGCAGGCTATTGGACGTGTATGCAAATGCCAAACAAAATTATCAACTACTTTCCGAAGAGAAAGTATCACCATCTAGTATCCCCCTTCAGACGTGTTTGAAGAAGCTGCTGGAAATACATCTGACTCATAATGATTTCTGTGTGTGCTGGATGCGGAGAATGACAGATCTTCCCATCTGTCCATTCTCCCAGATGGGTCACACAAAGGGAGTATCCAGCACTAACGTACCCATTCCATGGGGTCATCAGGTATTCAGGTCACATATGACCTCAGGAGACCTCTATTCCAACCTCCTTCTCAAAACTGAGTCAGCTATGGGATCCTATAATATTGCTCTGAGATTTATCCATTTGGGTCTTGAAAACCTCCAAGGATGAAGAAGGCACAATGTACCTGGGCAACCTGCTCCACTGCCTGGCTGTCCTCATGGGGAAAAAAGTTTCTCCTTATATCCAGTCTGAGACTTTCTGAGCTTGTTGTCTCTCATCCTCCCACCATGCACCACAGTGAAAACCCTGTCTCCGCCTTCTTGATGACCTTCCCATGAGTACTGGGGGCTGCTGTAAGGTCCCCTCAAAGCCACCTCTTCTCCAGGCTGAACAATGCTCATCCCTCAGCTTCTTTTCAGGGTGTTCCAGCCCTGATCATCTCAGTGGCCTCCACTGAACTTGTTCTAGTTTATTGATGTATTTTCTGTATTGAGCTATTTAACACACATTTAAGTCAGTTGAAATATAATATGAGCTAACGACTTAAAACCCTGTGGACCTAGCACCAAGTGCTCAGACCAGTTCTGTGAATGATAATAACTTGCCCTTTCCATGTTCGAATCCCATGGGCAAGAGGATGGGATCATCTTGCTTTCTAGATGAGAGATGCAAACGTATTACCCAACTTGGACAGAGGTGGTATCGTCATTCAGTAGCAGAGTCATGATTATCACGTGGATCCTTAGTCCTTTTCCAGCTTTGCTGGACCGGACCTCAAAAATCCATCTGACTTTGCTGGCACAGGGTGGCAATTATGACTCAATTGGGAATGAGTGTCAGTAAGTACTCCCAAGAGGCACTTGACACCCTCTACAGGAAAACCAGCAGCCAATATTAAAAACCAATTAGTGTTTCCACAGCACAACCTTTGCCATACAATGTACAATGACCTTTACAGGCCAGAGAAGAGTCAGTTTAATGTGCTATATAATGCCAGATGGTAATGTCTTTCCTCACTTAGGTGGCTTGTGATTAAACTCAATTTTCTCAGCCACCAATTGACCTTTATCCATCTCCCGTAATTTAGTGAATGGAAGTTGGTAAAAGCTAACAGGGTATATACATCATGTTGTGACAACTTCTCCTTATAACAAGATACAAGTGGGTAGTGAGGCACATCTGAGATGCACTCATGTCAAGCAAATCTTGTATTTGTCCAGATAAAGGAGAACTTGTTGAGATGCAACCAAGTTGCTTTTGTGTCCATCATGTCCTACATGTACATTTTCCATTCAGTGAGAAAGTGGTTATAACTAGTCCTTTTTTCACTGTCGGGCTGTGTTGGAGGTGTTCAGTAGATAACCATTTTCCATTTAAAAGGAGAGGATGAGGCATTTGTCATAGTGCAAGAAATGGCCTTTGCATTAGTTGTTTACCTCCTTGCTGATGCAGTGACTTCTTGTGATCCAGACATTTGCTGGCCCTAGAGGTCTGGCAAATATGGATCCAAGGTCAGTAGTAAAATGAAGTGTCACAGTACAGTCTTTTCCTTTTCCCATAATCCAGTGCATGTGCTACCCCAAATAGTAGTGACAAGTAGATTACTTCAGCTTGTTTACCCCATTAGTAAATCCATGCCAGGAGGAGGACTGGTTGATATTTCTTTCTAAAACACATATATTTATATTTGTTCAACCTCTTCAGTTCAACCTGAAGAGGGATTTATCATGTACAATTACCACTTCACTGGGAAAGTTTGAATTTTACAAGAACCCAGCATGTATGTGGCATACTTGCCTTTCCTGGTGAGACTTCCTAAAAAAGTGTTTCTGTTTCTTGTAAATGTTCCTCTCAATAACTGTCCAGCACACAGTCTCAGGATACCAGATCTTGAAATCTGGTTTGAGCTCTCCCTATGGAACAGGCTGTGGTTAACTCTGTAGTCCAGTAATGCAAACACAGCATTCAAAGAGTATTTTTGAAATAAAATAGCACATATTTGTAAGTACTTGAGTATTTTGTTTCTTCAGCTTTTCACCATATTTCCCTTCTATTGAAACATTCTGGAAGGAAGTAGGGGAAGTGCTGTTCTATCATGCCCCATTCCTATGGGCTCATCTTTTCTTCTCTGGCTCATCTTCACTCTGCTTGCAGTGTTACGAGTGATGCCTGAAATTTCTTCCCTATTGCAATTGTCTTTTAGAGCTTTCCTTTGGCAAGGTTTTCCTTAAGATGGTTTTATTTTCTCTCCAGACCCCAAAGATGCCAGCATATGGCAATGAAACACCACCACTGAATTACTGTCTCTTTTCATGGTAATTAGTTTAGACTTTTGGACTACATCTATCCTAGCTAATTGAATGGCGCCAGGGAAAGTTCCCAGGGACAGGAACTTGATCGCCTGTCCTGTTAAATGGTTCCTGTTATGATTTTGGCCCCAGCCAGCTGGCACTCTCCCAGATGCATCCTGGACACAGCTCGGGAATCAGCACAGACCACGGACCATTCCCAGTTAGCAGTTTGGATGTGCCCACCCTGTTTCACAGGCTGGGAGACTTTAACAGTACAGATATAGGCAAATCTGTGCCAAAAAATGATCCCAGACACATATAACATAACTATCTAGCCATATTGTAACCCAAAAGCAATGTCTCCCTTTCCCTCTTTACCTAAAAAGAACCCCGATTACTGTTAGTTCTTAAAAAAACTTACGTGTTTTTTAACACGTATAACACATAGCTTGGGAATCACTAGAACTATCATTTTCTGTGACAGCTGAATTGGTGCTGTTCATAAATATATGTTACCTTCCAGCCATTGATTATGCAAATACATGCACGTATTGCATGTATATGTTGGACCTGCTCCACAGATGAATCAGGACTGTGTAGTGAAAGTGCTCCACTGCCTAGACAAATTGCTTGTTGCAGCAATTAAAAGGTATATGATGAATAAGAAAGAGAATAGGGGGAGGGAAGGGAAGATTTCTTGCCTATCATGGTTGAATACCAAACTGAAGAACTGGATACTATCCCTCCACCCAGTGCGGAGCTCCCTAGAGGTGCTCCACAAGAGACTCAGAGCCAGTAGGTTAGCCTAAGGTGGAAACTTTTACTAAGTTATTATGACACCTCAGAAAAGTGCCTGTTGTCTGTACCTGCAGGTTGTAGGCAAATTCCGGCTGGGCTACAAAGAGGCAACCATGACTCATTCTCTTCTTTAATAAAAAGGTGTGGAGGAGAAAGAGACAGAAATTATGTATTTGTGAAACAATCGTATATGGCTTTATCTAGATTTATTTTCTGGGTATTCAAGTAGACTGTATCCTGTGGGATTTTCTGTCTAATTGGATGGCAGGTGTTTTTATGCAGAGACCTCTCCTTCTTTCAGAAGACCTAGAGAGGCAGTCCCCTTCCCATGCTTACAGCTCCACATATTGCTTTTCTAGGTGACCATGTATTTACCCTTGAATAGTGATTGCTTGTAATGAAAGCCTGCCTGTAGTGTGCATCAACCATACTTTCATACAGATGTTGTGGTCTTGACACCAAATGCAGATGTTGGCTTAGAATGATCTTAATCTGATTGCAAACTATCCTGGTTTCAGTGCACTGGCAGGAAATTTGCAGCAATACCTAGAATTTCAGTTCAAAATTGGGAAGACTCTGCAAATAATTCCATTTTCATGGAAAGTGTAGTTCTGGATTAAAAGTTCTATTGCATCAAATGAGGGCCAATTTTTATATCATTAAAAATGGAATAAAATTTTTGTTTTTCATTTCAACCAGCTGTTAATATTGACACATTGTTAAAACAACCCTGTGCTCCAGAGAGGTACAATTAAATGTCCCCAGAGTGTAATATCAAGGATAGCAAGTATTATTGATTAATTTCATGATACAGGTTACAGTATTCACTTTAGAGAGACACTCAATACTAGTTATCAAAATATATACAGAGGGCAGGTGAAGGTTATGAAACTGGAGAACACAGCTAACAAAGTAAACTCAGGTATGAGTTCTGTACATGACTTATTACTTCTAAAAATGTAAATATGTGCATATTAGAGGCCCTATTGATCATCAGTAGCTACATTTCAAGTCAGAATTAACAAAGGTAGTAAGACAAACACAGAAAATAATAGCCCATTAATCTAAGTAACAGAAGTGAACTGTGAAGCTTAGTGCCCATTTGAAAGTCAGTAGTAGAATAGAGTTTTATTCTACCCATGTAGTAGCTACAGAGTGGAGGAGAAGGAAAAGTAGTATCTTTTTTATATGTCTGAGATTAGTACCGCAACAGGTACTACTGCAAACCCACATATTTTCTTTTTAATGCTATTATTATTTTTCTCAGTGTCCTTAACATCTAACACATATATGTTTGTTTCCATCGACGTACAGTAACTTCCACTACAAGCAGTTCATTGAATGGAAAGCAGATATAAGGATTCTTCTTCTGACACAAAGATGCTCTAAACCCACAGGCAATTTGATTAATCCTTCTCTGCTTCTGTTTTTCCTTTTATCATGTTTCCTTTGCATTATAAACATTTATCTGGAATGGCTACTTACCTCATCTTGTTCCAACTGATCTTCCTGCTACAGCTGCAAGGTCTAATGCCTTATTATAATACAAATGAACAATAGCTCTTACATACCGAGAAAGAATTTAAGGTGAACTTCCATTTTGGTAAAAAACAATCTCATCCCTTAACAACAACTGAATAAACAAAAAAACCAAAAACATCCCTTCCCCCCAAAACTTAGCATCAGTAATTAATTTTTAAAGTTTCATATTTATGAAACTGCACAGAAAAATCAGACCATCTGGAAATGAAAATGTTTTTTATACATGATAACTTTAGTCTAAACTATACCAATTTCACTGAATTTACATTGCTGTTTGCAGTTATTTGAGGTGACTGGGACAGTGCGGGAGGCGGACCGTGTCGCCCAGGTGATGAATGTGGTGGAGGTCACTCAAGTTTCCTCCTTCAAGCTGAAATGACAATCCCCTCCTTTCCACAGATGGATGTGGTCAGCCAGCCACCTGCAATTGTGGGCTGTTACACCCGCCCAATCACACCAACTTGCACTGTCCGTGAAGAATTAGAATTCCTTTATTGCTAAAGAGAAAAGAGAAGGAACCATGGCCTATAAAATGGAAATTAGCATGCTGAGCTCTGTCACTGTGGTGACCATCTGTGTCTGGCAGACTAGCAGATTCATTTATCTGGTGGAAACACATGATACACTGAATTACAGGAGGGGAGAAGACGGAAACTTGAACCCACCTGAGTCCTGTAAAATTACTTTTCTCCATGATGTGGCAGCTTTGTCATCTTTTACAGTGACTTACGGGTGATAACAAACACCCTCTACGTGGAGGCTAGTCTAACTCTCCTATTGATTTTTCTCAGTCCTGTGTGCTTGTTTAATAAGAAAAATGTTGCTCAAAACTGCGTCTGATAATCTTAAAGATGTTATTTACTTTTTGTGAGGTGAGCTGGATTATGATTAATATGGTGAATAGCTAAAATCTAATAGAGTCAATGCTTCTATATATCTCACAGTGGTCCAGTCCTGGTGCGGAGAAGAAAGTAACAGTCAAGCCTGAATTAAACACTCTCAGCTTTTATGTTTGTGCAAGGGATTTTGATTGATTTATTTATATCTCTGTGTAGGCCCCTGTTCAATCACAGGAGCTAATGTCATCCTGTTGCACGGAATGGGGACGAGAAACTCAGCTATCTGCCAGGTACAACCTGCTTCCCCACTTCCCCTGCCCCTTTCCAGGGTCAGTCTCAGCACCGGTCTCCTCAGGCACCCCTCCCTTTTGATGATCAGCTGAGTAACATGGTACATGTTTTTCTCTGAGTGGATCAGAGACACTTTTTGCAGGGCAGTGTAGTGAATGCATGACAGTTCCTCTATCTCTTGTTTGCACTGGGAGGCTGTGACAGGCAGGGACCTCATGGCATCAGCTGAACCTGGGAGGAAGGGTACAAGTGAACCATGACACCCTATACCTATCTCTATCACCCTCTCCCTCTCCCTCTCCCTCTCCCTCTCCCTCTCCCTCTCCCTCTCCCTCTCCCTCTCCCTCTCCTCTCCTCTCCTCTCCTCTCCTCTCCTCTCCTCTCCTCTCCTCTCCTCTCCTCTCCTCTCCTCTCCTCTCCTCTCCTCTCCTTTTTAACCAAAATCACATCCCATCAGTGCACCAAGACTCTCAGCAACCCCCTTAGGAGTCACCTTAGGATGGGACCAGCCACCCGCCAAATATCTCTTGTCTCCCTCCACTGGAAATGGGGGATCATTTATCACAAGCCTGCAGAAGATACAGCTTCTCCTTGTCAGGTGAGGCAAGATGGATCCCAACCCATGAGTTCTGCCCTTCCTTGCTAGCTCTCAGAAGGGGCTCCAAGGCACCCCATCACCCATGAACCTGTTGTAGGAGGTCTGCGTGGAGTCTTTCTTGTAGAAGATACAGGAACAGGAATTCTTGCTATTGATTAGCAACAGCTCAATATAAAAGTGTTTTAGGTAGCAGAGCTTTACTGGAACTGCAGTTGCTCCTAGTGCTGCTGACTCTCAAAGACAGAGCACTGTTCATTACACACTTCCTGAGCTCATCTTCCTTTCTTTTGAGATAACAACATACATTTGTCATGTTGTGCAGGAACCTACAAACACCGGTGCTTACTTTGATTTTCCTCTTGGCATCCCAGCTGGGCAGTGATATGTTGTCTTGTCATGCTGAACTACCACTTTGTTTTGATATTTTTTACACTGTGACACAATATTTCCCAACATCTTACCTTGAAATTGGAGCTGGGTCTAAATGGATGGAAAAAATGTTGTTAGAACTTTCTTGTTAAAATGGAAAAATAAATAAAAATAAAAAATGAATAAGCCTTTATGTGTTAGTACTCATCAGGGAATTTACAGCGTGGTTTGGGTTTAACTCATAAATTTAAACTGATGGTAGCTTTCTACACTGTCAAAATGTACAAAATTACTTACCAAAATTATTTCAATAAGCCACCTACTCAGTATAGTAAAATTTCTACCATGTTCTAAATAGGATCGGAAAGAAATTCAGTCAGTTTAAAAGACCATTCAGTGTTATCATAACCTGATCTAGTTGAAGATGTCCCTGCCCACGGCAGGGGAGTTGGACTAGATGACCTTTAGAGGTCCCTTCCAACCCAAACTATTCTATGATTCTATGATTCTATGATTATTTTTTCGTATTGATGCTGGGAGGGAGTTGTGATCTGTTTTGCGAATTCTCACCAGATGTTTGGCTCTTCAGTCAGGACTCATTCTGCTGAAGGAAGTGAGCACAATGAAGTTATTAACGTACCAGCAACACTGTGATGCAGTCATGAAGCACAACAAAAAAACAAAATAACTCATGATCACTGGTCATCCCTCCCAGAGAACTGCAATTAAAAACATCGATTGCAGGTTTTTTTTGTTTATCTGTTTCTGTTCTCTCTCTCTTTTGCTTTAACAAGAATAAAATACACATCAGAAAGGTACTAATGCAAAAATGGAACCGAGGAATATTTTAAGTAATTGAATCTATCATTTTAGTAGGTGCTGCGGTGAGCGGTGAAACATGCATGGTGGAGCCTCCATTGTTGGGGACTTTCATGTCAAGATAATTGTTCTCATTAAGCATGTTTCTATGGATGGAGAATTCATAACATTCCCTTCCCATGTGGATTCTCTGGTGCTTAAATTATAGTTGAGGTTGGGGTTCACCATTCCTTGGGGAGGACACTAACTTGGGTCTTGCTTTATGTATTTCCACAAAACATGAAGAAATTTGGTAGTTTAACTTTAGGTTCCTTCCCCCAAACTGAGAGGCAGAAGAATTTCATCCACTTCCCTTCTCTACTCACTCTCTTCTTGCCCCAGTGAGTCTCCCATCTTGCAAGCATTTTCCCCTTGACCTATCTGCTCCTTTATCTCACATATGTTCAAAGAAAAAAGAAAAAGGAAAAGACAAACAAACCTGAAAAAAAACATAATTGCTTTTTCAACTTCTTCCCCATGTCCCTCTCCTGCTCTTATTAAAGGCACTGTCTGCAATCATTGTCTGAAACGGTTTGCTACAGATAATCCCACCATTCTGTTGGAATTGCAGGTCCTTAGTTAAGTTCAAATTTAGGTCCTCATCTTTCCTAAACTAAAGGCTTTTGCACCCATTCTGACATTCCTGCCCAGGTTTTGGTCAGCTCTTGTTCTGATAAGCAAGATACTTCTCTGTTACCCCATCATATACAAGCCTGCCTTCCTCATATCTCTGTAAGTCGCTACTGTCAGGGGTGCTCTCCCAGGCTGCTATTTTGGCCATGCCGCCCCTCCTCATGCCATCTTTTCGCAGTTTCCTCAGGACTGTCCTTTCTTATTACAAGAAAACCAAAACAAAGTACCTATTTGCCTTAACTGAACTAACTGAACTTAACTGAACTATTCACCCAGCCTCTTTCAATCAGTATCACAATGTCAACTTCTGCCTCTGCTCCACCCATGATCTGCCAGGTTCCACTTGTTGCACTCTCCCTTACTGCTGTGCGTTTCCCATAACAAATGGCAAAATTCATAGCCTCATCCCCCCAAAATACCCTTAAAGTCCATCCTCGTCACAAACCCTACAAAAAACATTATGCAGCCAACTCCTCTGCAGCCTGAATTTTTACCTTGGTTTTCCCACCTCTGCCCAGATGTTCAATTTCAGCTCTACTGTGAACAGTTTTGGGGTACAGGATGTCTTTTTGTTGTCTATCTGTGCAGTATGTGAAACAACAGGATACTGGCCTGTCACCCTGGTGACGGTTTCCAAGGACTAACAAAGAAAGCAATGAAGAAAAGACGGTATCTGAGAAAAGTAGATACTACAGAAAAACAAGTAGAAAAAGTGTTTTGAACTTTATTCATATTTTCACCTGGGATCAATGACTTCTTACATACTTCAAGGCCAGAAAGAATCACTTTCATGATCCACGTGTTGTATCTTGACATGCAAAACTACAAATATACAAATAACTTCAACAAAAAATTCCCATTTTGACTGAAAATTTTCTCTTGGTAAATTATGCTAATGTTTCACTACCTCTTACATTAAAATTTGGCTTCTTTTTTTTCCAGTTTATGTTTTCTGCTCTACCTTTTTCTGCTAGGTGAGAAAGACCATCTCTGGTGAGTATACTACCTCCTGGCATTCAACTCTTGAGTTTCCATTCCTAGTCCTGCTATCAACATTTGAATTTCAAAAACTTGACTAAAGAGCAGATTTAAAATTCTACACAAATGTGGGTCTTGATTTCTGTCCTGTAGTTACCCAAAAGACTGTTCCAGATGACAAAGAACAGAAGATAGCCCCACATGTGTGTTTCTCACTTGAACTCTTCTTCAAGCTTACTGATGCTTTCCCTACCACAAATCCCACATGTGCGAGAAACGGCCATGTCAAGATTCACAAGCCTTTTTCGTTTGACCTTCGTTCTTTTTTGTTACCAGATCCATTCAGCCAGTGCCTGTTCTTCTTTTCCCTCCCCCGTCTGTCTGAATGGCTCATCTGTTGTATCCCTTCTGGCATTTAACTTCTGAATTGTCTGGGCAGGGACTCTGTTGTTACGATTTAGCTTTATAGCGTCTGGTCCTAAGGGACTCTGATCCCCAGTGATGGTCTTTCAGCATTCCTGCTTTCCCAGTGATTCTGTCTCATATAACAGGCAGCTCAGGAAGTACCTGAAAATATATTAAGCATATAGCAGAATAACATATCCCAAGAGAATCTGATTTAAGGCCAAATCTTTCTTTTTACTGTATACTTTCTTGTTGAACAGTTCAAGTTAAGGACAAAGTGTCAGCCTAAATTTACCATATTGGTTATCTCATGTCACAGTCTTCATGTTATTTTTATGCAGTTTACTTAGACATGCAACAAATAAAGGTCATTTCCTTCTACTTAGAAGAAGTTTTATTACTTTATTTTTAAGAGTTATCTTATTTCTAGTGAAGAGACAGATAGACAGGCAGCTCGGGAGTCTGGAATAGTTTATTCCAGAGTTTATCAAGCACGGTGTGCATACTATTGATAGGGCACAAGCAAATGCAAAAGGAACAAGGCAGCTGCTCCTGGTGGCTTCTTCAAAGAGAGATATCTGAGCCGAGGGGTAAGAATGCATGCATTTCTGTCTAAATACCTGCTTGGCCATTAACATCCAAGAGGATGGGTGAAAAACAACTGGTAAGGAAGGATGAGGCAGGAAGCACTGATGCAAGTGCAGATGGGGACAGTATTGGGATGGAAGTGATGACTGTAGATATGTGTTCACGAGGACATAGCTCTGGGTCCTAGATAGTGAGAGGCTTGGACGCAGGCATAGAATCATAGAATCATTGAGGTTGGAAAAGACCTCTAAGATCATCAAGTCCAACCATCGACCCAACACCACCATGTCCACTAAACCATGTCCCTAAGTGCCTCATCTACTCGTCTTTTAAATACCTCCAGGGATGGGGACTCCACCACTTCCCTGGGCAGCCTGGTCCAATGTTTCACCACTCTTTCAGTAAAGAAATTTTTCCTCACGTCCAATCTAAACCTCCCCTGGCGCAACTTGAGGCCATTTCCTCTTGTCCTGTCGCTTGTTACTTGGGAGAAGAGACCGACACCCACCTCGCTACAACCTCCTTTCAGGGAGTTGTAGAGAGCGATGAGGTCTCCCCTCAGCCTCCTCTTCTCCAGGCTAAACAAGCCCAGTTCCCTCAGCCGCTCCTCATCAGATTTGTTCTCCAGACCCCTCACCAGCCTCATTGCCCTTCTCTGGACATGCTCCAGCACCTCAATGTCCTTCTGGTAGTGAGGGGCCCAAAACTGAACAAAATATTCGAGGTGCGGCCTCACCAGTGCCGAGTACAGGGGCACGATCACTTCCCTACTCCTGCTGGCCACACTAGTTCTGATACAGGCCAGGATGCCATTGGCCTTCTTGGCTGCCTGGGCACACTGCTGGCTCATGTTCAGCCGGCTGTCGACCAGCACCCCCAGGTCCTTCTCTGCTGGGCAGCTTTCCAGCCACTCTTCCCCAAGCCTGTAGCGCTGCATGGGGTTGTTGTGGCCAAACTGCAGGACCCGGCACTTGTCCTTGTTGAACCTCATACAGTTGGCCTGGGCCCATCGATCCAGCATGTCCAGGTCCCTCTGCAGAGCCTTCCTACCCTCGAGCAGATCAACACTCCCGCCCAACTTGGCGTCGTCTGCAAACTGACTGAGGGTGCACTCCATCCCCTCGTCCAGATCATCGATAAAGATATTGAACAAGACCGGCCCCAGTACTGAGCCCTGGGGAACACCGCTCGTGACCGGCCACCAACTGGATGTAACTCCATTCACCACAACTCTCTGGGCCCGGCCGTCCAGCCAGTTTTTGACCCAGCGCAGAGTACACCTGTCTGAGCTGTGAGCTGCTAGCTTCTCGAGGAGAATGCTGTGGGAGATGGTGTCAAAGGCCTTACTGAAGTCCAGGTAGACCACATCCACAGCCTTTCCCTCATCCACTAGGCGGGTCACCTGGTCATAGAAGGAGATCAGGTTGGTCAGGCAGGACCTGCCTCTCATGAATCCGTGCTGGCTGGGCCTGATCCCCTGGTTGTCCCGCTCATGCCTTGTGAGCATCCTCAAGATGAACCGCTCCATAATCTTCCCCAGCACCGAGGTCAGGCTGACAGGCCTGTAGTTCCCCGGATCCTCCTTCCGGCCCTTCTTGTAGATGGGCGTCACATTGGCAAGCCTCCAGTCGTCCGGGACCTCCCCCGTTAACCAGGACTGCTGATAAATGATGGAGAGTGGCTTGGCGAGGTCCTCCGCCAGCTCCCTCAGCACTCTCGGGTGGATCCCATCCGGCCCCATAGACTTGTGACCGTCCAGGTGGCATAGCAGGTCATTAACTGCTTCCTCTTGGATTACGGGGGGTTCATCCTGCTCGCCGTCCCCGTCTTCCAGCTCGGGGGGCCGAGTACCCTGAGAATAACTGGTCTGCCTGTTAAAGACTGAGGCAAAGAAGGCATTGAGTACCTCAGCATTTTCCTCATCCTCGGTGACAATGTTCCCCCTTGTATCCAATAAAGGATGGAGATTCTCCTTGGCTCTCTTCTTGTCATTAATATATTTGTAAAAACTTTTTTTGTTGTCTCTAATGACAGCGGCCAGATTGCGTTCTAGCTGGGCTTTTGCCTTTCTCATTTCTTCTCTGCACGACCTAACGAGATCCCTGTACTCTTCTTGAGTCGCCTGCCCCTTCTTCCACAAGCGGTAAACTCTCCTTTTTTTCCTGAGTCCCAGCAAGAGCTCCCCGTTCAGCCAGGCCGGTCATCTTCCCCGCCCGTTCTTCTTACGGCGTTTTGCATGGAGTTTTGCTCTAAGGGAAGGGCGTGAGGATGTACTAATATTTGGGTGGAGAATATGGAGGGTTGACTCCTCTTAAATTGTCCAGAACAGAGCTCAGAATGGACCTACAACTATGGTGGTTGTAGGTCAGGCAAGCCAGATCTGAGAAGCTCTTGTTTATGTGCAGTCTTCTTCTAGGCCATGCCACAAGCTGACTGGAGAGATTAAGGTGGTTTATCCCCTACCCTCTGTGTGCTGGCTTTATGGTGGTCCTTGTCTCTACTTTGCACAAGAGATGATGCTGTTACACAAGGACTTAGGAGACGGCTGCTAATCTGCCCCTCTACCATGAAGGTGGCATTATACTTATTTCAGAAAGGTAAACAAGGAGAGGGGTAGCTGTCACTGGGAAATTGTAAGGCAATCTGGCATGAAAGCTGCCTCTCGCTCCTGCAGGAGGTGGTTCTGCAGAAGGGCCGGGAGGCTTGAAATAAAAGTGTGCCAGAACATCTGAAATATTTAATACGAGACAACTTTTAAAATTAAAAATAGGGAAAAGTATATTAAAAGAAATACCATGAAGACACACAAAAAGACTGCTATTTTTAAGTACCCTTAGGGGAAAGTGAAATACAGGGAGTTTCATGTAATGGGATTTTTTAGTGTCAAAAACAAAAGGGAATGAAATAAATATGTAATGTCAGAATTGTAAAAAAAAAAAAAAAAAAAAAAAAGGTGTCCAAGAAGCTGTCCAAGAATGAACTCTTCCATCTTGGGTTTTATTTTTCTTTGAAAGCCTTTTTTAAACAGCAGTTTTGAGACCATATTCCTTCTTCTCTCTAAATCAGAGTTAAATGTGAAAGGTTTTAAGGTTTGTTCTGCCATTGTTCAGTTCAGCCTCAGCATTGTATCTGTGTATCCTGTAATGACTGACATTGTGTAATATGTGAAGTACATTGAAAGCAAAGTAACCTGTAAGCCAAAGGGTTGGTCAGAGAAATCTGCACCAAGATTTTCACTGTCCCACAGGTCACCATCTGTATGCTTGGTGACAGTTACCATGATTGCACCAGCACATCACTTGCTACTTCATACCTGCATCATTGGCAAGGAAATTTCCTCTTTATCTTTAGGGATTAGCTGGAATAGTGGAATTTCTAGAAAAGGATGAATCTTCACAAAATGAAGTAAGGAGTTGTTTCTCATGTTATTACTTTTATGAGTGGAAAATAGAAATAATAATAATACTTGCACAATAAGACTATAGTAAATTATACAAGGTGTGGATCCTTTAAAAAAGGATCCTATGAACCCTTAAAACCCCCCACAGAATAGATATGCTATGGAAGTAAAGAAAAAAACCAGTCTTTTTCAAAATAATTATTCTGGAGTCTAGTGACATAACCTGCTAAACTGAAGCCTGAAAAAGTCAGTTTAGTATGAAAAGTGACACAATCCATACAGAGAAGTGTCACAATCAAATTTCTCTGCTCTGTACATAGGCACATTCAAATTTGTTCAGCAAGATACAGTACGGGAGGTCCTGCAAAGCAGAACTTCTTTGCAATTTCCACGGCATTGAACCCAGTAGATTGATGATTTAAACTAGCTATCTAGATTTCCAAGTAGATATGTAATCAGAATGGAAATGCACTGGAAATTTTTTTATTCATGCTACACTGGATTTATCTCACCATAAAGACACTTTGCAATGTCCTTTTCTCAGGATCAGTGCTGAAATGTCATTCTAGCTAATGCTTTGCATAAAAAAGGGCATATTCTATGAAACGTGAAGTTGGCTCTCCTACCAGTTAAAAGAATCAGCCCTGATGGAGGATAAAATGATAAAGAATACAAAACTACATATTCTTGTCTTGGAAATGTCAGTAGTGGCTTTTGCTTTGTGGGTGTGAAGAGGTGTGGGAGAAGCTGTTTTAAATTACCTAATTAAACAAAAGGAAAATGGACATGCTGGCAGCAGCTGTGAGGCAAGGATGTTGTATACGGACATTGCCTGCTACCCTCAGTCCCTGCCCACACTACATTTAGAGAACTGTTGCCTGATAATGGCTAAGGAGATGGTAAGCTGTAATTGCTGCTACTGATTGGACAAAGATTGCAGCTGCAATTTGTTTGTGCTGTAACAACAACAACAGCAATAATAATAATAGTAATAATATTGCTTTTTTGCCTTATCTTACCCTTACCTGCCCATTTGCACTACGTGTAGCTATTGTTTAAGTGAAGAAGTGATATCAATCAACATAACAGAAGTGCTGCAAATACCTGGACACTCCTACATCAATTTAAACCGAACTTATTTAACATTCAGGCAGCTAAGAATAGTATATCTAGTGAAATGCTAACAAACACTGCTGTTTTGCAGTACAGTAGAGAAGATGATGTAGGCATACATAGATTTAGCACAATCAGTTTATAGGTGTTGCCAGATGTGTACATGGGCTCACATCCGAGTAGTGTAAGACAGTAGTGCATTTTGGCTAAAGGTTGCTGCCCTTTTAGCTGAGATGTGTAATTCCTCCTGTGAACCCTCCTTGACTGTTACAATGCTGAATAAATAAATAAATAAATAAATACACGCCCCACTGCCATGGTTTTGTCCAGTCTGCTCCGGATTGCATAGAAACGGATCTGAGAGGACAGTAATTGGAAATTGAGGAATGGCCACATCTGAGACCATGCAATGACATTGTCTGGCTACGTCCTGAACAAAATGATATCACTTTGCCTGTGCACCAAAGCTGGCACACAGCCTGCTCCCAGGTTTTGGATTAAGGAGTCTGGGCAGGGAAGTTCTTCACATAAGATCTGATATTTTGAAATTTTGTTTTACTGTTTGTCAGAGGAAACATAACAATTGAAAATTACCGGTTAAAAGGGATTGAGCCCTGACTCTGGACCTGATGAACAGGAGCTGTGGAAACCCTGGGGACCCTGAGAGCACGGTGGTCTGCTAGCTAGCAGACAGGAAGTTTTGGCTCTTGAGGATCCATGAAGCCTCTCTGTGCTCTGATCTTGCCCGATCTGGCAGGTGAGCTGTCAAGAAACTGGGAATCATCAGAAACTTTGGTAACCTTGTGGATGGGCAAGTGGACTGAAAGGTTTGAAATAGGCAAACTGGAAGGGCGCACATGAGAAGCTTCTAAAACTAACCATCTCCTCCCCCAGAATTCTGGCTAATCAGCAAATTCTGATAAGAAAGAAAACTCCAGCCTTACCCTGGTTACACCCTTTTTGGTCTATACCTCTACTGAAGCAAGAAAAAGGAGTTCTTCTCATTTTGTCAAGACATCGCCAAAGAAATAATATTAAATACCATTATCGCTCAGACTAGTGTCCTTGACGTTAATGGAATAAAGCATCCGTTGTCTTTAATGGAAGTAAGTTCAGACTCATCTGTAGTTTTCCAATTTCTATTCACTGCTTGTATCACCCACAGGAATTGCTAAAATGTTGCTAAGAGGTTAGATTAGCAGAAGGGAAATGGAGACACAGGAGATGAGAACCCATATGGGTGAGCTTGACTCACCAGAATACATAATCAAGTGTTTATCTGCTTTTGCTGGCTGCAGAGCTATTCCTAAATCTTTAAGATGTTCACCTAGGTCCTGATTTATCAACATGATCAATCAAGATAAATCAATTAATCTATCAGATTTTCATTAATGGTGATATTAATAGAAAAGAGGCATTGAGGGCACAAGTCTGGTTGATATAATCCTAATTTGGCCACAGACATGTTTCAAACATCCTGCCCCTGAGAAGGTGTAAGAAATCCCACCATGTCTAATTATGTACAAACTCTCAAAAGAGGGCTTTTGTCCTTCCCCCTAGAGACAATTATGGCTCTTTATTGACCATGAAGTTTTATGGCCTTTGTACTTTTATTCCCCATTGCTTTTGCATGCAGATTACAACCAAATATCAAGGGCATGTTGCCAGATCAACTGCAGGCAGTAGAATTTCTTTCCCTTTAATGATAATAAGACAATATTTACATATACAGTAATATAATACAGGATATCAGAGTGCTCAATTCTGCATATCTGATTTTGAAGAAAAAAGGTGTGCCTGCACAACTTGGTGGTATTTGTTACAGTCTTATGGGCACTGTCTGCAGTCAGCTCCACCTCTGGTAGCTATGTTCAACTTTGACGATTCTCCACATTCTCCATGTACAAGATTAATTAGTTACCCCACAGAACATTCCTGTTTTCTTTCATTTGGTAATACCTCCATCTGTCATTGTATACTTTCTCTGAAATCCTCTGCATCTGTGAACTGTCCATTTTCAAATAGCCTTTTTAACTGTGGATCATCCATCACCTTATATTTTACTTCAGATGCAGATTAAGACATGGTATCCTCCCCTTTTTTTTCTTTTTTTCCTCCGATGTGGTTCAAGACAGCCTTAAGACACACTTGGTCACATATATCTTTTTTAAGTTTCCAAGATTTCTCAGCATCCCTAGAAATCCAAGTTACTCAGCCATAGTAGAAGAATATGTTTGTATGTATGTATGTGTATGTATAACACTTCTATAATTACTTACCACTACTATATATCTAATTACAAAAATGTTGTTGGTATTTATCAAACTTCTTTAGGAAGATAGGAGCAACCTCACGCTCACAAGCCCTGGTCCTCATGGGGGACTTCAACCACCCCGACATCTGTTGGAGGGACAACATGGCAGGGCATAAGCAGTCCAGGAGGTTCCTGGAATGAGTCAACAATAACTTCCTTCTCCAAGTGGTAGAGGAGCCAATGAAGAGAGGTGCTATGCTGGACCTTGTTCTCACCAACAAGGAGGGGCTGGTGGGGAATGTGAAGCTCAAGGGCAGCCTGGGCTGCAGTGACCATGAAATGGTGGAGTTCAAGATCCTTAGGGCACCGAGGAGGGCACACAGCAAGCTCACTCCCCTGGCCTTCAGGAGAGCAGACTTTGGCCTCTTCAGGGATCTGCTTGGTAGAATGCCATGGGCCAAAGCCCTGGAGGGAAGAGGGTCCCAAGAAAGCTGGGTAATATTCAAGGATCACCTCCTTCAAGCTCAGGAGCGATGCATCCCAACAAAGAGGAAATCAGGCAAAAACGCCAGGAGGCCTGCCTGGATGAACAAGGAGCTCCTGGACAAACTCAGACACAAGAAGGAAGCCTACAGAGGGTGGAAGCAAGGACAGGTAGCCTGGGAGGAATACAGAGAAATTGTCCGAGCAGCCAGGGACCAGATTAGGAAAGCTAAAGCCCTGACAGAATTAAATCTGGCCAGGGATGTCAAGGGCAACAAGAAAAGATTCTATAGGTACTTTGGGGATAAAAGGAAGGCGAGGGAAAATGTGGGCCCTCTCTGGAATAAAACGGGACACCTGGTTACCCAGGATACAGAGAAGGCGGAGGTACTCAATGACTTTTTTGCCTTGGTCTTCACTGACAAGTGCTCGAGCCTCACTGCCCAAGCTGCAGAAGGCAAAGGCAGGGACTGGGAGAATGAAGAGCCACCCACTGTGGGAGAAGATCAGGTTCGAGACCATCTAAGGCACCTGAAGGTGCACAAGTCCGTGGGACCTGATGAGATCCATCCGCAGGTCCTGAATGAACTGGCGGATGAAGTTGCTAAGCCACTCTCCATCATATTTGAGAAGTTGTGGCAGTCCGGTGAAGTTCCCACTGACTGGAAAAGGGGAAACATAACCCCCATTTTTCAAAAGGGAAAAAAGGAAGACCCGGGGAACTACAGGCCAGTCAGTCTCACGTCTGTGCCTGGGAAGATCATGGAACAGATCCTCCTGGAAGCTCTGCTAAGGCCCATGGAGGACAGGGAGGTGATTTGAGACAGCCAGCATGGCTTCACCAAGGGCAAGTCCTGCCTGACTAACCTAGTGGCCTTCTATGATGGAGTGACTACATCAGTGGATGTGGGAAGGGCTACAGATGTCATCTATCTGGACCTCTGTAAGGCCTTTGACACGGTCCCCCACAACAGCCTTCTCTCTCAACTGGAGAGGTGTGGATTTGATGGGTGGACTGTCCGCTGGGTGAGGAATTGGTTGGATGGTTGCATCCAGAGGGTAGTGGTCAACGGCTCAATGTCCAGGTAGAGGTTGGTGATGAGTGGCATCCCGTAGGGGTCCGTATTGGGACCGGTACTGTTTAATATCTTCATCAATGACACAGACAGTGGGATCAAGTGCACCCTCAGCAAGTTTGCAGATGACATCAAGCTGCGTGGTGCGGTCAACATGCCAGAGGGACGGGATGCCATCCAGAGGGACCTGGACAAGCTGGAGAAGTGGGCCCGTGTGAACTTCATGAGGTTTCACAAGGCCAAGTGCAAGGTCCTGCACCTGGGTTGGGGCAACCCCCAATATCACTACAGGCTGGGGGATGAAGGGCTTGAGAGCAGCCCTGCCGAGAAGGACTTGGGGGTACTGGTGGATGACAAGCTGGACATGAGCCAGCAACGTGCACTCACAGCCCAGAAGGCCAATCGTGTCCTGGGCTGCATGAAAAGAGGCGTGGCCAGCAGGTCGAGGGAGGGGATTCTGCCCCTCTCCTCCACTCTGGTGAGACCCCACCTGGAGTACTGCGTCCAGCTCTGGAGCCCTCAGCGTAAGAAAGACATGGACCTGTTGGAGCGGATCCAGAGGAGGGCCACAAAAATGATCAGGGCGATGGAACACCTCTGCTGTGGGGACAGGCTGAGAGAGTTGGGGTTGTTCAGCCTGCAGAAGAGAAGGCTTTGGGGAGACCTTATTGCAGCCTCTCAGTACTTCAAGGGGGCTTCTAAAAAAGATGGCGGCAAACTTTTTAGCAGATCCTGTTGCGACAGGACAAGGGGGAACGGCTTTAAACTAAAGGGGGGTAGATTTAGACTAGATATAAGGAAGACATTTTTTACGCTGAGGGTGGTGAAACACTGGCAGAGGTTGCCCAGAGAGGTGGTGGATGCCCCATCCCTGGAAACATTCCAGGTGAGGTTGGACGGGACTCTGAGCAACCTGATCTAGTTGAAGATGTTGCTGCCCATGGCAGGGGTGTTGGACTAGATGACCTTTAAAGGTCCCTTCCAACCCTAAGTATTCTATGTTTCTATGATTCTTTAATAAAATTTATTCACATCTCTTTGTGCTTCAACTTAACACAAGCAAAGATGATCTCCTTATCCCTTTCTTTTTATCTGGAGAAAAGCTCTCTAGTAGACGTTGCTGTCTTGTCTTACCTCCCCCTGCCCAGGGCAGAGGCTGAGGGGGACAAGGGGCTGCTGAAGGAGCCTCTGCGCAGCAGTACCCGGGATCCCATCTGCTCAAGGTTGTTGCTAAGGAACGTCTGCTGCAAATAACAGCAGCGCCTTCCCCCATCTGCTCCCACGCCAGCTCCAAGGGCTTTGCTCTCTCTTCTTGACTCCACACACTGGGAAGCACCAGCTGCTGCTGCTGCAAGATTGTGTGGAAGTTTTTCTCTTCCTTTTTTTTTTCTTTTTTTTTCTTTTTCTTCCCAATCACTCCTTAAATCCTTCAGAATTTAAGCACCTGCTGCCACCCCAGAGCATGTCTTTTAGCATGCTCCTCCCCACCATGTTAATGTCAATCATTACAGATCTTTTTCCTTAGGTTTGCTTCCTCGCCTACTTTTCCTTGATTCGGTGTACTACATCATGATTCAGGCCTTCGGACCCAAATGGTTTGTGCATGGATTTACAGTGAAAGGGTGAGAATTCATGTAGCAAGTTCCCTTCCCTCCCCTCTCCCTACACAAATGCATGAACTAGTCCCTTACAAGAGCTGTGATTTGGATCTCATAATTCATGTATGCTTTGAGGGAAATAAAAAAGCATGTGTCAGACTATCCTCATACTTTAATGATTACTCTGTTTGAATTAATTATACCCCTTTTTGGTATTTTTGAAAGGTCTGTGGCTGATGGTGTGAGATTTGATTTTATAAGAACAGAAAAGTCGACCACTCATATGATTACGAAATGATATACAGTTGAGCAAAGATTCTTTATCTCTACTGAGAGCTAAGAAGAAGTTCATAGGCAAAGCACCCTACTATGAATAATCTTCTTATTTCTAATGCCACCCAGCCATGCAGACTTAAAGATAAGTAGAGATGAACTAAAAGAGGCTGAATTTATTAAATGTAATGGAAATGGACTTTAAATTTGGTGAATCAAAATTTTGCATTAACTTTTTCCTTTAATACACTTTAATTGCCACCATAGTAGTTCCGTTTTCCTCATCAAATTAGTTAAGTGGGAGATGAAGTGATGCAAGTTCTGATCTATCAAGGAATCACAGCCTCTAAGATGAAACAAGTGAAATGTGGAAAAAGCTGTTGCAAAGCCTGGCCTGGTGCCAGGTGGAAATGAATGCTTTTATTTTTCAGAAATTCTTCTGAAGGGAAGGTTGTACCTCCAGTGAATACAGTGTTATCCACCATACTCTGACACTTCTTTCTGCATCAGGTCTTCCAGGGTGTTTTATTCCCTAGTTTGGGCAGTGCAAAAAGGGACTTGGGGCATCCATCAGCTGGGAGAAGAAGAGACTTGGAGGAAACTTGATCTGCATCAGAGCTGTTACAGGAAACTTCCCGTAGCTGATGATGCTTAACACAGCTCATTGTATGACTGATACTGCTGGCCTGGAGCGAGTGGGGAGGCTGGAGACCTGCCTCTGAGGGTTTCTGGGAAAGCTATGGCACAGCATGGACTTTGTCTGCAAAGATCATGGAGGGAGAAACTGCCCAGTCCTTTCTTGCCCCCCTGGCCAGGGCTGGGAAGGCTGCAGCCCTCTCTTGGAGTTGGTGGTCTTTGTAGCCATGACCGTGTCCAGAGATTCACAGCTCATGAGCAGCACCACATGGAGTGAGGGGAAATACGGGAGATCCACGGTTAGGAGGGGTAACTCTCCCTCCTGGTCTCACGTCTATCTGTGACATACACACTCATGAAAATCCTTTTACTTTTTATATAAGGGTCACAGTGCCTCAGCAGCAACAAACCAAACCAAACCGAATCAAACCACACAAAACAATTCCAGCCAGACATGAACTGATAATGGGCACTTTGCAACACTTCAAAATCGAATCATCAGCTTCATAGGAGAGACTGCGTTAGAGGAATCACAAAGGTTGGGTTTTTTTCTTTCATTCCCATATAATATCCATTTCATTTTGAAAGCAAACATCAGAAAGCCCAAACCTTTACTCTTTTTTTTTTTTTTTTTAGGAATTCCTCTGTTGTAAATCTCCCCAATTAGCAAGGCAGTGCAAATTTAAAATATTGTTGAAATCAGCAAAAATATCGGAAAGTTTTGGCCTTTAATAGAAATGCTTCTCTATTTAAAATCAATTTGGTCTCATCTATGCTGTCCAGAGTCATGATTCCATGAATAATAAAGTGTGTGGATAGCTTGCCTCTGGTTACTGTTCTCATGAGTCAGATGTCCTTATGTATTAGCAGGTTTGGGGGCTATAAACACTGTGATTCTTCTCTTAATTGAATCAATGTGAGTTCTGCTAGTAATTTCAGTGGTAATTGGATTTTTTAATGAAATGTTTCATATTTTTAGGGTATCTCCAAGTCTGTGGGAGGACTCTTTTTATCTTGGTTATAGGCTGAGCCCAGCTTTAGTCTAGACAGGTGAAACAAGTCATCTCTTGAAGTACATCCCCCAAGAAAGCTGATACTGTATAAAGTATCTCTGTTTAGCCACTAAAAAAGAGAAGCAACCCAAACTGAAGCATCTCTGCCAAAGAGTATGTCACAGGGACACCCCCCACCTGACCCCAAAGGACTGAGATGTAGATCCAAGGCTCTGGAGCATACTGTGTAGAGGTCTCCAGGCTGGTTTGTATGGACCGTTTTTGTATCCAGAGCAAGGCAACGGCCTTTGTGGTGTGAGCCAAAACAATTCACTTCATTGGTCTCTGCCCCATGCCATGAGGGTGCACTGCCGTCAGAGCTGCTTTGCAAGTCTCTGTCCTTCACCCTCTTGTGTTGGGAAGACACGTGCTTTCTTCAGCATGTTGGGGAGATGGTTTCCCTTCTTTCCTGTTTCACTTACTGCAGTTTCTGTTGTTTGATGATATCAGAGGTGGGGGAATGGGGTGTTTCAGTTCTTTTTCATTTGTTCTTTATTTCCACTCTTTTTTCTTTAGGATGTATTGGTATGGCAAAATGACTTATCTATTTAGCCTGTATGTTCATTAATTAAACTTCCAGGTGCCCAGAGACATGTGTGTCTGAGAAAAAAGTGAGTCCCAACCTCTTACACCGGGAAATGTGAAAACTACAGTTAAAATATCAGCCTAGGTGGATGGTGAGAACTATTTGACTGTTCCAGCTCATGTCCCACAGCAAACCAGGGCTGTGGCTTTTGTCTCTGGTTGCTCTGATCCCTCTTCCACTGTTGCAAGGATACAAACCAAAATGATTTTGTATTAGGACTGCCAACTCCTTATTCCCCATCCCTAACTAAATCCCCTAATGTTCATGCTAAGGAACTGATTATAGGGTATGCTGTTGGTTGTTGGTTTTTTCCTCTTTTTTTACCATCTGTCTGCTGTGAATACGTCTGAAATCCCTGGCTTCACCAGCTAAAATGTACTCAGCAACTCAATTTTTTTTCTCTTCTAATTATCCTTTTAATTTGCTTCTGCTCAGCTCCCACACCTCCTCCCCCTTACCAGATTGTTTATATTTTTCCAAAGAGCTTCTGAGAATTGCTTATCCTGCTCTTTGTACCCTTTCCCTGCTCCTCATTCCAGAAATTGCTGTCTCTTGTCCCCTCCCTTGCTGTGATCTTGCAGGAGTTAATGTGGATCACAACCTTCGCAACTGTTTCTGACAAATTGCCCCACGGAGCAGTAATCTATTATATTAAGAGTATTTTCCTGTTACTCAGCCTCCCTGTTCTGCATTAGCAAGTGGCATAGATTCCAGTGATTACAAAGAGGTTTGGTACAAACCAATAGTACTTTATTTCTGGAGATAGAGACTTCATCCAATGACGTCATCAAGTTACACAAGCAGCTGCTAACTGAGATTTGACTCAAAACGTGCCTGTTGTGTAATACTTGAGTGGCTGGAAAAGTGCAGCCTGGAAAGAAATCATGGGAGCGGTCCTGGGAACAACATATCAGTGAAAGATTTAGGAATAAAACTATCAGTCAGCTTCCCAGCCTGGGGGCTTGATCCAGGCATGGATGCAGACAGCTAGTGCAAGGTCTAAGTAAGACTGATGTGTCTAGCTCCAAAATTGCATTCCCACGACTCTTTCAGGCACCATTCAAGGCTGGTAACATTTGAACTCTCCTACCTCTTCCAATTTCCTCGGGCTCAGAACAGCCCACTCTGAGCCCCTACCTCTTGTCTAAATGTAATCAGGAAGCAGGAACAAGGCAGCGCGAGGCCGATGTCTCCGGAGGAGCTCCATACAGTGTTTCAGATCTTACCTAACATACAGTGACAGAACTGGGTTCCTCAAGAAGCTGTTGCTGGTGGTTTTATGTAATAGCCAACTTCATAAACACATTTTTAGATATCTATAAAAGGCATTTTTTTGTAGTGTCTGCATATAAATTGCTATGAATTTCATGTAACATACATCATATACATAGAACACAATATATGTGAAGCATTAATAACAAATTGTATATAACAAATATACTGTTTAATGGTATAAAAATAACAATATTTATATAATATAATATGTTTTTTACAATATAAAACCTAAAACCAAAAAACCCAGTGATTGGAAGATCCATCAGTGAAACAGATCCTAGCCTGGGGTTCAAGTATCCAGTCTCTGTCTCCACGTATGAGCTGTCCTGTCTGTGTTGGAAGGGCAGAGATGGGAATATGGTAGTGACAAACTCCAGTCCCCTGTTGAAGCTGAGCAACTATACAGAGTTCAAGAGTAATTTTATCAGACAGGGAGCATGTAAGCAGAGAACACCTTTGCCATCAAAGGCATGGAGAAATCACTAGTGGGAAATGGAGAGGGGGAGGGATGTAGTCTGGTTTGCAATTTTTCTTTTACAGTAAATTTTTGCTGTATAAAATATGAAAGCATCCTCTGCTGTAGGTTCTTGCTCCCAGGTTGTTGTTCCTGAGAACTAAGCCCCCACAGTACTTTGAACCTCCTCCGCCCCTGAATCTACTGCATCAAGGGATTTCTTTTTCCCTTTTCTGAATACTGCTTGAATACTGCAAGAATAACCATGAAATCAGCATATACGGGCTAACTAGCATGTTATACTGGTATACGGATAGCAATGCTGGAGAACAGTAAAACTTGATGATAAAACATGTTGACTTAAAGATGACTTGGATGAAGGTATGTAGAGAATTTCAAGACTGCAGAGAAAAAGAAGTAATAAGGAAAACACTAGGATAAGACATAATAGTGTTAAAGAGTTATGGCTCTAATAGTTTGGGTATATGTCAAGAATAAACCTGGAAATAATATCTTCAGCGCTATAAAGATAGAAGTAAAAAGCAAAACAAAACAAAAGCAGACACAGTCCAAAATGCATTGGATAGCTCTGGTAAATAGATCAAAAGAGGTCTAAAGAAGCGCTGAAGCTTGTATAACACTGAAAGCAATGGAAGGACGTCAAGTTTTGAGCTCCTGTTGCTCAAGATATGCATCCTAAAGTTGTTGTTTTTTATAGTGCTGTGATGTCTAGTCTGAGTTTTACTTTGAGATCTGCTGCTAAACAGAAATTCCAGTCCTTCAAGGAGAATTGTTTATATAGCGATTAAAATAGAATAGAATAGAATAGAATAGAACAGAACAGAACAGAACAGAACAGAATAGAATAGAATATAGTGGTTAGATTTTGAATAGATAATCTAACTGTATTGATCCTTGAGGAAAGACAGGAGTAACTGGCTGCCAGTTGGACTTTGTACCAGTGATCATCCCTGTTTTAGGCTGAAGGTCCTGCCAGTTTTCTGCCCACCTTACCATCCGCTTATCCAGCCCGTAGCTTATCCATTTGGCTATAAGAACACTATGGGGAGACCATGTTAAAAGCCTTGCTAAATTCAAGACATACAACCTTCACTGTGGGTTGACCTTGGACTGTGGCCCAATGCCCACCCAGCTGGGCATCACTCTCCCTCCTTAACGGGACACAGGGAGAAAATAGGATGGAAAAGCTCATGGGTTGAGATAAAGACAGGGAGATCACTTACCAGTTACTGTCATGGGCAAAACAGACTAGATTTGGGGAAATTAATTGCATTTATCGCCAATAAATAGATTTAGTTACTGAGAAACAAAACGAAAATTAAAACACCTCTCCCCCTCCCCCTTTCCCAGGCCCACCTTCACCCCTTCACTCCCAACTCCTCTCCCCACGAGGGGCGCAGGGGGTGGGGATGGGGGTTGCGGTCAGTCCATCACAGCCCCTCGCGGCCGCTCCTCCCTCCTCACACCTCTCCCTGCTCCAGCGCGGGCCCTTCCCCGGGCTGCAGCCCTTCAGGGACAACCTGCTCCCGCCTGGGCTCTCCACGGCCGCGGCTCCTGCAGGAAATATCCCCCTGCTGCGGCCTGGGGCCCTCCCCGGGCTGCAGGGTGGGTCTCTGCTCCAGAGGGGTTTCTCCAGGGATCCCTGCTCCGGGCCTGCAGCACCTCCTGCCCTCCTCCTCCTCCTTGGGCCTCGGGGTCCCTCTGCTGCTGCTCCCTCCTTGGCTTCCTCCTCCTCTGCCTGTGCCGCCTTTTGCCCTTTCTGGCACCTCTTTTCCCCCAGGCGCCCCCAGCTTGGCCGAGGGGCTCAGCCCTGTCCTGCGGTGGGGCCCTTGGAGCCGGCTGGGACCGGCTGGGACCGGCTGTGTCTGGCATGGGGCAGCCCCAGCCTCTCCTCAGAGAGGCCGCACTGCAGCCCCCGCTGCCAAAACCTGGGCACGGACACCCCGTACAAACATCCACTTTTTTCCACTTGTCCACACAGCCCGTCTCATCATATAAAGCAACCTGCTTCATCAGTCCTGATTTACCTTTGGTAAATCCATGGTGGCTGTTTCCAATTACATTTTTGTCCTTCATGTGGCTGGAAATAACTTCCAGGAGGATTTATTTCATGACCTTCCAGGGACTGTGGATGACCAGCCTGTAGTTTCCCTGAACCCTTTTTCTTGCCTTTCCTTGAAGATGGAGTGATGTCTGCGTTCTTCTAGGCATTAGAAACTTCCCCCAACACACATGGCCTTTCAAAGACAACAATGAGTGGCTTGGAAATTACATCAACCAGCTCTCAGCACCCTTGGACTTCAACATGTTCAGTTGGCTTAAGTGTTCCCTGACCACATCTTCCTCTGGAGAGGTCAATGCCGCTTTCCCACAAAGTCAGCTAGTAGGATCAGGGAGCTAGGAGGCCAGAGAACAAACATTCTGAGTGAACATTGCAGAGTAGAAATGGAACATTGCTTTTCAATTCCAGCCACCTCACATCCAAATATTTCATTTCATTGAACTGATTCAAATTATTACAGTTCAGAGATATTTGGCATTGAATGGTGTCTATCTAAGCTGCTACGGCAGCTCATGGGAAGAGTAGTCCGGAGGTTTTCTCTCTTCCTCAGGCTGGTGTCCTCATCTGTATTTCCTTTCCCATGAGGCACTGTGGTTTCCTTGGTTGTTGTTTTGTCCCAATGATTCATGTGTCATTTTTTTTGAATAGGAAGTTTTACTGTTTGAAAAACGAAAATGTCTTTGGTTTAGTCTTTCTAAAAAAAACAAAAAATTATGCAGAAAGGACACAACTTTTTCAAACAGTTGTCTTTCATCAAAAAACAAACAAAGAAATAAAAGTAGACCAACTCTCACTGGTGGTATTTCCACTGTCCCTTATGTTAAAGCTCAGGGCTTTTCTCTGAGGTTAGATCCACTCCTGTGAAAGTGGAGCAGTGCAACAGAGACCTTGTTCTTGGTTAACCAACTGATATAAAAGACCACAGGAATTCTTGCAACTGACAGGGTGACAGACTGGCCTGAGCAAAAGGATGGAGGACAGAAGAAAGACCCCAGTCCTGGATCTCTTACATGAACAATGAAAGGCAGCCAAGGGGGAGAGATAGGCAAGATGCCAGCTGTACAGTGATGCAGATTTTATTGTAGTACAGCTACTGACCCTGAATCCTCCTGCCAGCCAGGCATGCTGTAGTATTGGCTGTGCAGTCAAGTTTTCAACAGAGCGAGGACCCTGACTGCACAGTTGATCAAACAGGCCATCAATCAAGTGATTCACATTGTGTACTTAAACCTCCTGCTCAAAGTCAGGTTATAATTCATACAGCTGATGACCTCCCAAAGCAGATGCCTTAAACTTAAGGCAAGAACTGCAAAAGGAGGTAACGCAGCTGAAAAATAAAATCTCCAGTTACTAATAATAAACATCAGAACCCCTTCTCCTGACCTTCTCCAAATGGGCGTCTCATAAAATCATAGAAATGAGTTTTTTTAGCTCTCTGGGGTTTACACTTTTATAGCAATGCAAGGAGGAACATTAAAAGATTACTGGAGTAGGATATTGCTGACCATGCAAAGAGTGGGCAGTGAACATGGCCTTAAAAGAGATAGGACTAGCCAAGTGTGAAAGACAGGCATTGTTTCCTTGTGTGACACTCTGCACCAACTAAATGCCATGGGACTGGCTGGATTCAAGCTGGAGCTTGATTCAGTTGCCTACAAACAGGCTTCTAGTGTCACCTGAGATGGCTTGAGGTGTCTGAACAACTGCACAAGGAAGTCCAAAATGAGACAGTACTTTCACAGACTGACAGTCTTCAAGACCAGCTGCTAGAAGCCAGATGGGACACTCTAGAGTATCTCAAATGGTACTGTCATGATCAGGCATAGTAGACCTCTACAGTACAGGTCGCTCAAGTTAGCTCAGGTGAATCCTACCTGTTTGAGTCCTTGCACCACCAATGCTAAGCTGCCTGCCATTCCCCTTTCTCTAGTAGTCTGTGACTAGCGAAGAGGGGAAGCCTTTAATGCTACACTACTCTTGTGCACAGAGGATCTGCTGCTACATTGGTTTAAACAAATTTAGTTTAATGGAAGAGGGAAGGAAATTACAGTAGTGCTGTAATTTAGATTCTGGAGTGTAATTCAAGTCTGTGGCACAGACTTTGCATGTAAGTCATTACAGTGTTTCTGTGTTCACCTCCGGTGTACAAAACGGGCATAACTGCATTTTCCCTACTTTATGAAAGCAACCTGAGGTAGGATGCATTAAACAAGAGGAGGAGCTCCGATACCCAAATAGAAGGTACTGCCATAGAGATGGGGCTGATGTGCAGTAATAGCATAGTTACTGCCAGGTCTGCTGTGTAAGAGTCTTAAATGGAATCCGGTTATTATGAATAACTGTATCGCTAATATTCAGACAGCTCCCTAATGTTGCATTCAGTAGGAACAAAGGAATAATGGCTTGCTGGAAACAGCTTTGTATTTTCTTAAAAGGCAATAGGCCTAAATGTTTTCTCCAGAGATCCCTGTTTTCCAAGTTTCAAATCTTGTTTTGATGGAACTGATGTGCTAGAGCACCTTAAAAAAATATGAGCAGACTATGTTAAGACCTCTGAAAAGGTGGCAGGAGCTATTTGTTAGCAGCTCTTTAGTGAGACACCCTGATGTAGATTGGTCTAGTTGAAGAAAGTGGAAGAGTTTGGTCTTTCTATCACTGAGAGTGAGCATAAGGGGAGAATTAGATATCAGGAAGCTGGTTTTAATTGTTATACATATATATATTTTAAATCAAATTTACAAAAGTTGTTTATCTGCTGGCATCATTGCCATGGACTGTACAGAACTGTAGTGTTAAAGTGTAAGACAGACCTCATAAAACGGTCCTAACTGCCACCCCTAGGAATATACATCAGCCCATGGTCTGACTAGAAAATCTGTTACATAGTATAAGATATACACTGCACCTCAAGCACTGTGTGCAGTTTTGGGTGCCTCAATATAAGAAGGACATCAAACCATTAGAGTGTGTCCAGAGGAGGGCGACCAAGATGGTGAAAGGTCTCGAGGGCAAGACTTAGGAGGAGCGGCTGAGGTCACTTGGCTTGTTCAATTTGGAGAAGAGAAGGCTGAGGGGTCACCTCATCGCAGTCTACAACTTCCTCAAGGGGGGCAGCGGAGGGGGAGGTGCTGATCTCCTCTCTCTGGTGACCAGCGATAGGACACGAGGAAATGGAACGAAGCTGCATCAGAGCAAGTTCAGGTTGGACATTAGGAAAAGGTTCTTCACTGAGAGGGTGGTCGGTCACTGGAACAGGCTCCCCAGGGAAGTTGTCAGGCACCAAGCCTGTCAGAGTTCAAGGAGTGTCTGGATGACGCTCTTAGTCATATGGTTTAGTTTTAGATAGTCCTGCGAGGAGCAGGGAGTTGGACCTTATGGGTCCCTTCCAACTCAAGATATTCTAGGATTCTAAGAAATCTTCATTGTTTGATTAGACAGAAGATATGGTCTATAGTTGTAGTAGTCTGCCTATTTCTGAAAATGTTCTCCCTTCTTTCCTCTCCTTCTGCTAAGCCTCCGAATTTTTGGAATGAAGTTTTGTGCTGTCCAAATCCTATCAAGGGCCATCTTTGTGTCCTTCTAAAGCTGAAGCTACTCTGGAAGCTAATGAAGCAGAGCTTTGTAACTGGAACATTATTCAGATTTTTGTCCAGTACTTGGGGACAGCTCCTGTGACATAGTATAGTCCAGGGATATCCAGGGATACCTTTGTTCCTTCCTCAGAAGTCTCCCTTCCTCACAGGATTCCTCGTTGCTACAGCAGTTATAAAGGGGAAGGCTTAGGGTTGGGTCTGTCCTTGGATGTCTTGCCTTTGGTCCCTGAAGGATGTCTTGAAGGTCTTTGTTTTGGTTCTCTGTTCAGTCACAGACTTTCTTTTTGACTTTGGGCAGATGGCATCATCTCTCTTAAATACCAGTTTTTCATTTATAAAATGAGGCTATGTGGGGAGTAAGCAAACTTTCCATGCGTGAGTGCCGGAATGTGTTTTTCTTTCTGAAAATGAACTTTAAACAAGGCAATGGAAACTTGGCCAGCATGGGGTGATACTGCCTTTCAGACAGGGTCTGCAGTTTCTTGTCATTGGGAGTTCCCAGATCTTGTGTCCCATGAGGACACCAGGCCATGAGGACCAGGAGCTGGAAGACACTGCACTTTGCAGATGGCTCCTACCTTGTCTGCCCGGAGCCCCTGCTACTGTGCAACACCCCAAATCTTCCTGTGTGACCTCAGTGACATCCCTTTCAGCCATCCTGGAATACCTGATGCCTGTATTCCTACGGTAGCACTGGGGAAATGCATAAATAAATACATAGGAAAGAGAGAAAAGGATGGTTGCTCCCTTGGGGACTTTTATCCAAGGGAAAACAAGACAAAGATTTCAGTGGCTCACCTAGCATCATATTCTGCTCCTATACAAGGTAGGTATAATATATCAGGACTGCGTATCTGTTTAAAATGATGGCAGCTATCGCTTCCAAAATAAAGTTTACTTTTAAGTATTGGTGGTCATATCAAATCCTATCACTATGTCAACACTGGCTTGCCAACTGTCATGAAATATTGAAAGCTGGTAAAAAAGAGAACCTATCAAAATTGGCTGTCAGTAAAATCAGTGGAGAAAAGAAAATGCATGTCAGTAAAGACTTTAAGATAATTTAAGAGAAAGGAAAAGAAAATTTTTTCCCTTCATCTGGTTTAAGTTCCTGGGCTAAATGAATATTTTAATATGTAAATTTATGGGCTTTTTAATAGTTTGTACGATAGATTCGGCACAAACCAGCCATTCAGTGTATCATCGTAAAGACAGGTGGGAATCCAAAATTGATTTAAGAACATAATTTTCTGAGATGGAGGAGTATTTTTAATGTGGTATCTGTATTTATTGTGCTTTTATTGTCTGAAGTTTTATTAAGAAAAAAGTTGGGAGAGAGAGTGAAAAACAAAATGCAAATTTCCGCCCTAGTAAATGGGTTTCGTTGTTGACATTTGATTCGCTGGGCCAGGATCTTCTCTCCTGCTTCTGTAAGTAGATCAGTGAAACTCAAAGGAGAAGCACAGATGTAAAGTCAGTGCAAATCTTTTCTGTACTGTATTAAGTGATCTTCCCTCCCACCACCTTTTCTTGTAAAAGACCCAAGAATTTAAAGAAAAATCTGAATGCTGTACAGCAATAATTATATTTTGCTCTTGCATACCTCTTTCCTTTCAAGATCTTAAAGTCCTTTCTGTGGCAGTCTCCATTTTATGACAGGACAGATCTCATAGAGAGATCAAGGGTTTTTTTCAGACATACCTAGAGGAACTGAGAACAAAATTTCTATGGAAAGTGCACTGGTCATTCACTTCTTGTGCTATTAAGAATTACAAGTAATATTTGAATAGGGTTTTGTCTCCCAGACGTGGGTGCTAAGAAGCCCTTCTTTTCCTTCATAAGGAAATCTTTTATGGCTGTCAAAATTAGGTGGCAGCATTCCTAGAATGGGGCATGTTACAACTGCCTTAAGGATGCATTGCAAAATTCAAGCTAGGTAAATATGGAAGGCTACATCTCTACTAGCACACTGGTCTTGGGGAGAGGTTGCACATTGCAGATTACATATATGTGGCTAAATTCCCTCCTCCAAAACACGTCTGCATCCAAACTGCCTCCTGAGAACAGTTCTCGGTGCACACTGTTCCCTGGACCAGCCTGACGGTTGTCTGCAGAAGTGCAGGACAGTCTGCAGATAAATAAAAGTATGTGTTACAGACAATGCTGGGGCCATGGTCCTGTGCTGTTCTGGTCCTGTTTATTTCATTAATCAAGATGTAGCCAAAGAGACAGATTGGGAAGTAGGAGCACAAAAGGGGGTCAGATGATTCGAATTTCATCTGCCCTGCTAAAATGCCAAGAAACCTACTGAGCACTGACCAGGCACCTCGTGTATAAATAGACAGTGAAAAACTAGGAACTATTTTCAGCTAGTGGAGAATTTTTGCCTTTACTGCCAGAGAAAGACCCTGATGGAAGATGAAGATATATTGGGGGAAGAAGGAAAGTTCAGTGCTTGTGTGTAGCTGAAACCTCTCCATCATGAAAAACGCTGCAGTATGTAAGAAAAACAGGGCAGTGCCAGGCTTAAAGCAGCTGTAGATCCTCTGGTTCAGCTACATTGTAGTAATCTAGACATCTCAGATCAAAACCAGACCTGCTGTAAATCCTTGGAGCTAGCACATGTCTGTTGCTCACACAGCAAAACAGAAAACTAAAAAACATGTTCAGAGGGATAAAATAACTTATTCAAGGTCCAAACCCAAGTCACTAGCAGAGTAAGAAAAATAATTCTGACCTCTTGCTTCTAGATGACCATGTTGCTTGCTAGCTTTATGCATAGCAATAGCATGCTGTTAGAAGGAGATCAAATCTCAGTGTGAAACAAAAGCTTCCGAAAGCACCATTTTTCTTTCCTTGTTCAGGCAGGGGCCAAGCTGCTAAAACTTGGAAAGAAAACGCTTAAAATAATCACCAAATCACATTTTCAGAAATTCCCATACTTCCACCTGTGCCACATAAAGGGTACAGGTGTGTCTCCTGGAGAAACAGAAATTTGGTTTATAGTTACCCATTCAGTCTATTTGTGTCTGCATTGTGCAGTTCTAGGTCAGTTTTACTCATTTTTAGTACCTATATTGTGTTGGTTTACATCTAAATTGAAGGAACTTCACTCAGCTCTTCTTAACTCTTTTGGATAGTCTAAAAAATATGTGTGTCTTTGTCTTTTAGCCTGATCCTGCCTGGCCGTCTAACTATGGGTTTCTTGTGTATGTGCTGTCTTAGTTTTCAAAAAGCATTGTCTCTTTTGTGCTGATGGTGAAGCCATCTCGGAAGGTGAGCACACAGATAGTCTCAGGTGGGATATTCTTGAGTCCTCTTGTATACACACCTAAAAAAACCTTTTCAAACTCAATCTACTTTCCTGTCAGTTGCAGCATCCCCCCCTACTTCCAGTTCCTAATCTCAGTGTCCTAATTTCCTCCCTGACTGATTGCATGAGTCTTTTTTCCTTCTGTTGCTGTTGTTACTGTTGTTGTTACCCTTGTTATTTGGGGAAGTGTTCTGCAGCTCAGTTAAGCATCCTGAAGCCAAAGAAAAATGTGTTAGAAAGTCACAACAATTGGGAGGGATTCAGTGGGGACATCTGCTGACAATCCTGTTAGGTCAACAGCCCATGGCGTTGACAGCCTGATAGTCCTAAAACTTAGAAAACTACAATACTGGAAAGCTGACAGATTTCTGCTGTCAGAAATCTGAGGGTCACTTGTCATAGCAAATGCATGCACAACTCCTGATCAGTCAGAGTAAAAACTGAGCCTGGAAGGTACTGAATACCTTCACCTGCTGCTATGTGAAATGCAAATTCAAAATGGTCAGCCTGCAAATGGCCTGGGCCTGTATTTTCTTATGAGACCACATCTGCAGTGCTGTGTCCAGTGCTGGACTCCCCATTGCAAGAAAGGCATTGCAAACTGTAGGGAGTTCAGCAGAGGGCCACCGAGATGACTGGAGCTGGAGCACTTGCCTGGTGAGCAGAGGCTGAGGGAGCTACATTGTTCAGCCTGGGAAGAGAAGGCTGAGAGGACATCTTATTCTCTTCTTAAATTACTGAATGGGAGGGTATAGAGAATATGGAGCCAGATTATTCTTGGGGATGTACAGTGAAAGGCCTGCAGATGGCACATATTATGACTGGTTGTTAGGAAAAACTTCTTCACTATGAAGGTGTTCAAATATTGGAACGGGGGCCAAGAGAGGTTGTGAAATCTCACCTTGATAAATTAAAAAATCAGATGGATGATGTGTTGAGCAACCTGATTTTTAGCTGGCCTTTCTTTGAGCAAGGCATTGGACCAGATGACCTCCAGAGATCCTTTACAACCTTAATTACCCTGTGACTCTGTTCACCTGGAAGAATTGTTATTCCAGAGAAGATCTAATAAAAACACTGACCACTGATATATTTTATGCTTTTGTACAAAGGTAAAAAGAAAAAAGCTTTGAAAAGAGTTAATGGCTAAAGCTAGCGATCAGTTAGTGGCAGCTGTTAACCAACAAATGTTCTATGGACAACAAAAGGAAACAAAAATTTGCCAATTTTAAGCAAAAATACAAAAATTTAAACTCTTTTGAAAGAACAAAAGACTTTCAGGGGACTCAAAATAGCCCATGTTGATGAAGAAATAAGTTCATTGAAAACTTTTCTTTCCAAAATTGTCAAAGTGGGATTATTTGACTTTTTACATTTTAAAATGTGAACTGTGACTTAGAATTCAGTTTTTCAGTCTTCAGAGGAAAACTACTTGAATTCCATTTTTCCATCTGCCTCTAATCCATAATGGCAGAAATAATCTGTAAATACTATGAGGAAGAAGAAAATTTTCTTTATCACACATTAGTTGTCTAGCGAGTGTTTGCAGGAATCTGAAGCAGGCAGCACCAAAAACTTTTACAGTTGTACTGGGTGAACCAGTAGAGCAAGAGAAGTGTACACTTACCCAGTAGAGCCATGCCCTTCCCTATTGCCAAGAGGTGATGTTGCTTCTTTGTTCCACTATCGATTGCAGCCATTTGTTATCTTCTGAATCTCCAGCCTTAGAGTGAAATTTGTCAGGTTTATCCTATGCCAGAAGGTCACATTCAAAGCAAGTTCGGGTATTTTTGTGTACAAAATGCATATTAGGTAAAAACACTGCATCCCTTTTAACCATCCTCTCTTCCTTCTACCATCATTCATTCTTATCCAAACTTTTTGATTTAATCTGCATGTGTGGACAATTGAATAACTCTTAGACTGAGGCTGGACATTTTTTGTTTACATATTATTGTCCTTCCTCCATTAAGCTAAGGACAATCAGATTCTATTTATGCTGCCTCTGAGCTTTTCCTTTTCAGTTCTTGCTGAAATATACTTCTGATCTCTTCATGGCAATTGGGGTAGTTTAGGTTTCAGAATGGACTGCTCCCAGCAGAGTCCTAAAAAACCTCAGGGCCCAACTATTTGTAACATCTATCACTTGTTCGTGAGGTGGCATATACAGGACCTCAGCTAATCCATGGGACAGATTACTTTGCAATGGCTGAACAAAAACTGCAGATGGGTCTGCCTTTATTAACAGATGCAAATGGGATCACTTTTACAGTTTGCAATAAAATGTCTATTACACAACACCGCAGCACCTACTCTTTTTGGTATGGTTGGCATGACCGTGTCCCATTCCTGTGCAGGGACATCAGGATCTCTTTATGGCTGCCACTGGAAGTACTGTAAAATCCCACACCAGCTGTTCCCTCTGGAGGGACAGGGCAAAAAAAATCCAGTTAAGCAGCATGTCAGGACTGTAGAGGGCATGTCAGACTTGAGAGACAGTCACTGGACTGACAATGCTTCACAAAAAGCTCCTGCCTTTGTGGATTTCAAAGTATCTTTGGAGTCAGTCCAAGTGCTCACCCTAATAGCCAGTCAATTCCTGATAGTGCCTTGCTACCAGAACTTCATTAAAAAGGGGGGGGAAGCCTTCCCACATGGGACTCAGCAAGTCACTAAAAGGAAGAAGGACCTGCCTTCCTCAGGCTGCACCAGATGAAGATCTAATGAAAAGCTGTATGAAGCATGGACTGAGGCTGCAGGACCTGTCTTACTGTTCTGTGTTACTTCTTTGGATGAACAAAGCACGTCCAGTTGCAAGCTCAGCTGCCTGTAAGCGTAGCTCGTGTATGTTTGGGCATCTGGGGGGTGTGTGTGTATGTATACACGTACACAGAGAAAGGCAGAAGGAGAATCCATGTTGGAATAGCTGAAATGCTGGTAGAAATCAGAAAGGTAGTGTGTATAAGGGGTATTAGCTACACCATCACTGGAATCGAAAGCAATCTCAGACCAAAAGGTCAGTACTGTTTCCAAAGATGTTAAGTAACTTCTAGCATGAGTGACTGCTCCTGCAGATGCTTCTTGTTTCCTATCTTTGCTGAAAAGGAAAATGATGCAGTAAAGAATGATTCTTTCCTGCAGCAAGAAAAACACCTCTCCTGAAGAAAATAGGGCCATGCTTCCATTCAGACTGCCTAATGACATAAGATAATGTTCAAATTCAGATCAACGATCCTTGGTCTGAATCAGGCAGAAAAAGGCATTTACCCTTGATGTCTCACCCTGCATAAGTGGGCAGCCAAATCATTTACGTACTAGCCAGTGGAGTAGGGCTAACAGAGGGTCTCAGAGCTGTTTTTAACCATCTCTGCTGTGAGCTACCACCTTCCAGTGGTGAGGCTTGCCTGGTGGTATGGTGACTCAGAAAGAGCAGCACTGTGCCTCCATCCGCTGATCCAAAGCTCTGACCTCTGTGTAGTGCAATGGGGATGGCACCAACACCTTTTTTTGGAGAACTGTTTTATATAAAATGCTTACCCCTGTATACATCTGGAGCGTATGAAGTCACTGTGGTTACTCTCTTGACTAAATAGTTTCAGGTAAGCATAGTAAAAGAAAACCACTCCATATTGGACCCTTGCTAAGGAGTGATAGTGCAGTCTCAGGACCTTTCCTTACCTGGAAACAGTACAGAACATCCTATGAGGCAGTCTGATTCTAAACTTCACTCTTAAGGATTTCTTGGAAGCACAGGCATTTTCTTTTTGTCCGCTTGTATATTAGTAACCAAAAATTCCATGTAGGAAATCAACGTGAATTACGTTTTTTAACTCCCAGATGTTATAAAGGGAATGAAGAGAATACAGTGAGCTGGATAGCTTAATTGTATATCTTTCAGAGTGCTTAAAAAATATGGGCTTACTTGCTATACTTATTACCTTTATTATCCAGTACAATCTGTAACCAGAAATATACAAGAGTCAATTAAGGTTTTGAAGAAAAGTTTTCTTCTCTTTTCTGAACAAAAGTGTCATATATCATGCAATATCAACTCCAGTGTTAGACTAGCAGAAATTTACTGCACCATGTCCCTGCAGTGAAAATTTTCAGCTAGATTAATGTTCCTTTAGCTGGCATTAAATCAATTTCATACATATGCTCGTATTTTCACCAGAGTGACATTCTGCAATAGCTGATGTTTTGTAGGAGCAGTAAAGAAAAAAATTCAGCGGATTTTGTTCAAGCTTCATATATATATATGTATATATATACAGGTGAACAACACACTTCATGCTTCACTTGCTATAAAAAAGTCTTGAGGTTTCAAAGTTAGCCAACTTGCTTCATGTTTTTCATGACACATACACTGCTTATTATCAGTGCACCTTCCCACAGCTGAGAAACATCTAGAGTTACATGTATTTAATCTGGATAGAACTGAAATTTTCTTTTTTTTCCCAGTTTATTGAAATTGTTCTTGTCATGCAACTTACACTTCAGCAATTGACATATGGGGATAAAACTTTCACAGATCTTCCTACCTAATGGTCACCACACTCTAGCTGAATTCGTCAAGGTTGGTTCTCAGTAGATCAATGAGATAACAGCACTCTCCATGACAAGGCATGCAAACTGTCCAAGGAGGTTCTGCCTGTCTGTGGGAGTTTGTCCCCTGGGCTCAGAAGACCTGGCTGACCAGGGCAAAGCAATCTCCTGGGCAGGACTCCAAAAAGGTCATTTTTCCTGAATGCTCATTCTGAAGAAAGGACATTGAGGAAAGCAGGAGTTAGCTTACTCAGGCTGCCCCCATGGAGCAGCTACTGCAGCCACAGGGGCAAAGACAGTGTCTCACCTTCCTCGCCCATTATTTATCTGACAGTCACACGGGGTATGAGGAGTGGTTTGTGTAGCAGTGACCTCTTCTCTTCTCTTCTCTTCTCTTCTCTTCTCTTCTCTTCTCTTCTCTTCTCTTCTCTTCTCTTCTCTTCTCTTCTCTTCTCTTCTCTTCTCTTCTCTTCTCTTCTCTTCTCTTCTCTTCTCTTCTCTTCTCTTCTCTTCTCTTCTCTTCTCTTCTCTTCTCTTCTCTTCTCTTCTCTTCTCTTCTCTTCTCTTCTCTTCTCTTCTCTTCTCTTCTCTTCTCTTCTCTTCCCCTCCCTTCCCCACCCTTCCCTTCCCTTCCCTTCCCTTCCCTTCCCTTCCCTTCCCTTCCCTTCCCTTCCCTTCCCTTCCCTTCCCTTCCCTTCCCTTCCCTTCCCTTCCCTTCCCTTCCCTTCCCTTCCCTTCCCTTCCCTTCCCAGGGAAGACCTAGAGGATCTGATCTGAAAAAGAAGAACTCATTTTCTTCTCACCTTAGTAAAGGAAGAGTAAGTCTAATGGGTGGAGAAACCACTGCAAATGAAAGGAAAATCAAGCACAAGATCTGCAAGTAGCTCTACTGTGAATTTGGAATTCAGGAATTTACTGGGATTGAAGGATTTACAGGCATTCAAGTAAAGGTATATTCTGTGCTGAGACATGCATGGATGTAGGGATAATGTAGCAAAGACAGACTATATATATGTATATCTCTAAACATGCCTAGGGAAAAAAAAAATATTCCTTTTCCAGCATTACTGAGGCATAATGAGGGACCTGTGAAGGACTGTGAGGTCTCTCAGAGTGACAGTCAATGCAAGTGCTGATCTTTTGAAGGCCACCCTCAGGGTGCAAGTGAGATGATGTAGCCATTTTATTGCATGATCTCCATCCTGTAGTATCTAAGCACCTCATAGGCATCGTCAGCTCTCAGTCAGATAGAAAACACTCATTGTATTTTACAGTGGAGGGAACGGAAATATAGGGAAGATTAGCAGCAAAATTCTTAATCGGCGTTAATATCCAGGGGTCCAGGTGATCAGCCACAACCCTGAGGTGTTTTGACTTTCCTTATATATCTAAATTTTATGGCAGAAGGACTCCAGCTTGGGGAAGCAGCTCTTCCTACACACCGAAAATTGGTGGATAATGTTTCCTCAGGACGCTGCTCGTCACTGATGTGTTACTTGTGGCATCTTTCTGCAAGTGACTAAGGTCATGCATAAAGTTTATCACTAACCTGGGTAATAAACTTGAGCTGCCTGAATGGCTGTTTTGCATCTTGTTTTCTCTCTTTCTATGTCTTTTTAGCTATGTTTGTTAATATCAGCTCAAACTCAGTACCTATGTTTCTAAGCGGCGTCCGGAAACGATGTCATCCTCCTATTTTCTTCCAAGGAGGGATTCGATTTAATTCTCTGCAAGGCTTCATATGTCTTTTCTCACTTATTTCTTAACCCTTTGTCCTGTCATGATGAGTACCTTTTGTCAGCACAGTATACAGTTAACATTTAATTACCAGAAAGAGAGGGGTTTGGGTTTTTTTTCTGACATTTGAGGCAGCAAAATTATAAATTAATACCTGTGTCAAGAAGAAACCAACCCATTAAGCATTTATTGTTGCAAATGGCTTGAATGACTCGCTTTTAGCTTTGGTCAGCAGTGTTGAGAGGGAAGAGAGGCCTCTTACATATGCATTCATTATGGAAAATCAAAATGAGAACCAACAGAGGCATTATGAGTATGATTCCTTTTTAATACATACATCTTGGTGTTTGCTTTTTTTTTCCCCCTGATTATTATTTAATTTTCAATGCAAGGCGAACTACACACTAGCAGAGTTATAAATGAAAAGCTGACTGCAAAAATCCTCATAGATTTGACAGCCTTGGAAGACAGCTGATTTTTAAATGTCTGCCAGCAGCGCGCATGGAACAGCCAGTGCATTGGCTCATAAACCTCCACCTGCTTTATTGTTCTTAGGAAGGATTTTCACAGTTTCCACGTAGGGGACTGTCTCTCTAAACTAAAAGATAAGCAGCACAAGAATTTTATTTCATAAATTTCTGTTTTGGAATATGTGCAATGTGTTGTATCTATTGATTCTTTAGCTCTGTTGTGCTTTGAGGTTTTATGGTGTAAGAGTATAGGAAAATAAATTCTGAGCATTATATTAGTATTAGGTTTTGTTCTTCAAGTGTTCAATTTTTTATTTTCTGTGCTACTTCTTGGTTTTTTTTTGTTTATATATGCACACACGCACAGATCCATACACATGCCTCCTCTATCATTTCGATTGCCCATCGTGCCTTTTTTATAAGACACTTTTTAAAATTTCTGACTCTTCTCTGTGTCATATTTAATTTAATCCAATATTTATAACCACGGTAAAATGAACAATCACCCAGTGCTTTTCTGTGCATGGTTTGAAGCGTTTTTCATAAATAAGGATTTAATAAAAAACAGGTTTCATTTTTTACACTCTAATTAAAAATTAAGAGGAAAAAAATAAAAGAAGAGCAATAAAAATGGACAAATTCTTCTCTCTATTGCATGCACTAACCTGATTTGATTCACTGGATTTACTCTAATTTAAAATGTGCATAAAGGCGAAAAGCAGAGCTTGGAATAACCATTCACGAAACGGTGAGCTAGCAACAATAACAGGGTAGTAATTAAAGAGTGCCTCTAGCGCACTCTTTCGAAGAAGCTCATATACCTTTGCTCACTCTCCAAGAGCGTCACCTGAAAATTCATTAAACACAAAGCTTAGAATTTAGCAAGGCAGCCAACAGCTAAACAGAGACCAGGGAAATGTTTGCTACTGTTGAAATACCGCAGCTCAGCTGACTAATAGTAGTGGGCCATGGTGTCTTGGCCGCGGTGACCACCCATCCTTTGCTGCAGCATTGGGGTCCTCGTTACACACTTCCCTACCACTGCCTTATACCGTTGTGTGGCCTATATCGGGGGCTCGGGAAATTTAATCCAACATGGACTTCTCATCCACAAGGAGCTCATTCTCAGCCTCTGGAGACAAGTGTGACTGAAATGGCATGGTACAGACTGGGGACTTTACACTGTCAAAGCTCAAATTCTAGTTGTTGGTCAGAGGGACTTCTCATAAGCAAGGTGGAAAATGCACAAGGGATTGGAGCAATCATTTGGAGTGGGGAAATCTTTATCCTCACTATGGGAAAGGCTCTGAAAAGGGTCACTGAGCCATCCTCATCTTTTCTTCTTCATTGTCTCTTGCCTTAGATGAGATGGGAGGCTGGATGGGGCACAGACACCACCACATGCTTCCCACAAGTAAGTGTTGTGCCCATTTCAGTATTTGGTTCTCTTTAACAAAACACAAACCAAAATTAATTCCTATCCTCTAGAACAAAATACATTTTATGGGATTTTCAGAGAAAAAAACCTGTCCCTGTGGCATTCAATTGCAAAGCTCCAATTGACTTTTCTGGAACCAGGTTTTCACCCCTGAGTTTCCAAAAAAGATTGAATCAGGGTGCATGGGATTGAAAGCACAATCCTCTGCATGGACCTTGACTAGTTCTGTTGGGTACACGCCATGCTACTGTCACACACACCCACTGACAGCATGGTAAAAGCTTAAAGACTGTCCTAAGACTTTTTTTTTTTTTAAACTTCCAGCCTATTTGGTACAGCAGGACACTTAATTCCAAATAAAAACATGGGAGAACATGGGGGTTTTTTTAGTACATGTGGCAGTAACAGCGAGTGGTACATCAGAGCTATTTATCACTGCAATGTGGCATGGGGGATAACGGCAGTCTGTACTGCATGATGTAGACAGTGCTGTTGGATGGGAGGTGCCATTTAGGTGCAATTAAGCGAGCTTAAGTTGCTGGGCTGCAAAATTCCTGCTGTATTTTTCCAGCACACTGTTGCATGATGACTTTTCCTTCTTGGTAAAATGGTGTCTCTGATAAGTGACAAAAACAGTGGGCATGTGAGGGTTTGAGAAGGCAGATGCCTCTGTAGCTGCCAAATCTGCTCTCTGCATTATTATTATGGGGCAATCAAGGGTAAACATGGGTAATAACACCTGAGAGGTGTTCAAGATTGTTTATAAATACATAATCCTTTCCTTTTCAGGAAGAACAAAAAAAGCATAACCAAAAAAACCCAACCCCGAAACTTATTTTCACCTCGAAACTTGTCTGGTGTTGAGTGATTTTGGGTATATCTGAGAAAACCAAGGTTCACTGCTTCTCTGGAAGGAACAGATGAGTTTAAAATTATGTTTGAATCCAATCCCTGTACCATGGACTGTACCATAGGAAACACCTCACAAGCCAGTGCGGCTTGTTTGAATCTAAAAGGGTTACTTTGGTATCTGGAGTTACCATTTGTCCAGTTCTGAGAAAATCTGTCCCAGTGAGAGTAAAACTCCACAATTATCACAGTGGAAGAAAATGTATAACAGTGAGGGGACAGGGCTATCTCACATTTTAAAAACCACAGTATTCCTTATGGGACAGCACATCACATATGGAAGTGAAACACTTTTGATCTGCTAAATGCTTAAAAGTTAAAGTCTTTTTCCTAAGGGAGAGAAGGAACTCTCTTATAAATTAAAACGTTCTCATTTGGATTATTAAATAGTTTCTCAGTGGGAAAAGAATAAAATTAGAAACAGTACTTTCAGCGTGAAAATTGTGGGGGTTTTATGAACCTGCTTTCTTTTTGGAACAATGAAAAAGGCTTGCCATGTTTTTTTACTAGATCTTGTAAAATCATTCATGCTCAGTCCTCACAGGGCTTTGCAAATATTACCTAGGCGTCAAAATGCTGCATGTGAGGGAGACAGGCAGTATTCGGACTGATGGAATGGAGTATTGGAGAGGGAGCCTGGGGGCTGTGTAGCTCAAAGTGACTGGCAACTTAGAGGTTATGTGTTAGCTCTAATACTGTTAAGGTTGTGAGGCTAAACCACTTCTGAGAATGGTATTGAAGTCACTTATTCTTTTAATGCTTTTGCAAACAGTGCTCATAATTTTGCAAGACAGCTTTACCTGGATAAAAACCGGAGACCGCCAGAGACTGGATGCAACGTAAAGCTTTTTCCTCAGTTAATTATTGTTAAAATGGAGGATTATAGTAAGGAAGTCAGAATATAACCCTCCAAAGAGCATATTTGTTTATGCTTTATATACCTACATATACTGACATTTATTATTTTCTTTTGTGAGCAAGTAATAATAATCCTGTGTCTGGCTTCATAAAGTGTATGAATTTGCAAATATGTCTGTATCAATATATAGCAATACACAGTTGGCTAGCATTTGTTTGCATCTAGCTGTATTTCTGCAGAGCTAATCTCATCTCCTATCCAATATAAAACTGTCAGATTGTCTGTTACGCTAGGAGACCATTTATATTTCCACTTGTGCATAGTTAAATCATGGTTTGCAAGCAGCTTTTTAAGTCTAACTCATTCTTCTGTGTGTGCATATGTCTGTCTCTGTCTTTCTTTAGTTCTTTGGATTAACCAATACTGCGTTGGGAACTGCCCAAGAAAATTTGGGCGCTCAGCATCAGAGCTCTTCCATCACTAAACTGTTTCCTTTCAGACATATACAGACATTGAGAAGTTAAGAGATAAAGTTTCTTCTTTGTTATAGAGTCAGTGCAGTATACCTTATGCTGACTCTGAAGAAGTTTCTAATAAAGCCTTGTGGGATTAGGAAAGGGGGCTAAAAACCTAGTCTGATTATATCAGAATTGATTAAATGTGCTGTAATCCTCATTCTCTGATGATAGACTTTTAATATAAGTGAGTTTCCCTGCACTGCAACTTAAAACAAACTTTGAGTGCTTTTAGTAAGTAAGGCCACAGAATTACAGCCTTTCTCTGACTCCTAAACAACGTGAAAAAGTATGATATGACAAAAAAAAAAGTACATATTATCAAAGTCATTATTTTGACACTTTTATCACAGTATAAACAACTGCTCAGGTTTCTGAATATTCACTGATCTATATTTCTCTCCCTTTTTTGCATTCTTCAATTGAGGTCAGCCTTTCAAAGCAAAGTTAGTCATTCTTCTCAGAGGCAGAGCACTATTTAACTTGTCTTTTCACAAGCAGCTCAAGGTGTTTCATTATTGTCTGGAATGTGACAGTACAATCCTCCCCTAACAAAAAATAAATTTTCTTCTAGAACAAAACCCAAACTCCAAAGATCTAATCAGAAAGAAAAAAAAAAAAAATAAAAAAAAGGAAAGATTCAAACCTCAACTAGCAGAGACATGCAAATTTACTGCCTATAAAGCATATGCCAGTGAAGGGGGTTTCAAACCTGTGCAAGATTTTCCTCCTTCTCAATGTAATATTTATGTAAAAAGAAACCTCCCATACATACTGGTATGTCTATTGAGTGTAGGCTTAGTGACTCTTCTTCTGCAGAGGTGAGGTGGCAGCAGACATATCAGACTGGAGACGCAGCCCATTTCATCCAGCAAGTGGAAAGATGGCAGACCTTTAAAAGTGGATTTCTCCCACCTGTAAAACAATCTCTCTTTTGCTTATTAAATTATTTTAATACACACCAAATCCTAATCCTGTTGAAGCCTATGGAATTTTTTCCATTAATCCCACTGGCAGTGAATGGAGCCCTAGTGTTGCTTAAAGAGTAGCTTGTGAAAAAAAAGTGGTTTTGTTTGTTTGTTTGGGTTTTTTTCTTCTTTTTTTTTTGTATGGAGTGGCTCGGATTTGCCCTTACTAAGACAGTAGTGATGATGAGCCGTGGGAGAATAGGTCTCTAAGATGCAGACCCTTCTTCATGGTAAAGATAAGCGTAGCTGCAGTTTGCTTCACTGATAGAATGGGTGATAATATGTTATTTATTGGTCTGTTTGGCCCACTAAGTGGCCCTGAGCCCACTGGGCACAGCCTGAGCCTCCCTGTGCTCATCCTCTAACAAGAAAATGCTGGCACACAAAGAGTTGGGTTGCTTTTTCCTCCATGGAGAGCTCTGCCTTATTACAGCTAAATTTGGAAAGCTTTGGCCCTGACAACAGCAGATGAAACCTGTTGGTCGTTGCATGATGTATCTTCCCCATAATCATGTGTGCGTGTGTATTTCCTATTAGCTGTAATAAGGGTTATGTATTGAGAGCAGATGCTATTTAACCAATAACTGTCTCATACTATTACGTCTGGATTTATTTAAATGCTGTTGTCTTCCCATACCATGTGAGCATTAGAGTGCAGATTTCCACAACAAACCATTGAGAAAATGCTTAGTGCTGCTGATCATCATAGTGCAAGGATGCATTTCAGATCCGTAAGGCTGACTTTTTTTTCTGAAGCTGACTTCACTGGTTTCAAACAAAGCCTTGAACCGCAAAAGATGAGTATTCCACTTACAACAGAACTGCAGTTCAAAATCATCTTGGATATGAAAAGGTGCACCTCAACGTTAGATGTGCATTTAGGCTGGCTTGCACATGGGTGGGTTTTTGACCAGAGTTAATAAAAAGGCAGAGATTGGAGAAAGAAAAAAAAAGTCTGCAACAAGTTTACTTTTGGGGTGAAAGTGCAACTTGGTGTGAGCTGGGTTTTCTCGCTTCTCCAATTGCAGTTAGTGTCCTGAAGTATAACAAAGCTCACTTTCCAGCTCAGGTCAGTCAGGGCAACAGGTTAGAAAAACCTCTGTAAGAACTCAGGGAAAGGTAATGGGAAATTCTGCGTGCCATAAAAAGGGCAAAGAAAGAAAGAGAAGGACAGAGAAGGGAGAGTGTGGGAGAAGAAAACCAATAAGAAAACACATTTACTGTGCAACAGTAGCCTGGAACAGGGAGCTGAATTGAGTCAGGGGAAGGTAGGGATTTTCTTATCACACATTTTTCATCTCAGTCCTCATCTCTTCCTACAAACAAAGGAAAATGGATAGGCTCTGTCTGCATAGTACAGGATTTCACATTTCTCCTTGAGCAGTGACTGCACATCTAGAGACTCAGGACAGCCCTAGGATGTCTCTTTTGGAGGTTCATGCCTTCTCTTCTTGAGCCTGTGGGCCTACTTCTTGATCTGCTGCAGGCAGAAGGAGCTAGATCTTTCTAAAAGCTACTTCTGAATAATTAAAACCCCTCCTCCTGTGCAACATGAATTCTCATGATGCAGAACAGTCTTCTGGTCACATTTAGTTCAGGGTATATAATGTCCTCAAACTCACTTTGCAAAATGCCCTTGTTGCTGGTTCTCCATTCTCTGGTCAGGAGGTTTCAGGTAATGTCAGCTAATGCAGAATGGAGAGCTGCCTTTTCCTTGCTCACCACCGAGTCCTGGGATTTCTCCCTACTCCAGGGTGCAAATGGATAGTGAGAGGTAAAGACCGCAACCTCCAAAATGCCCCATTGTGTGTATTTATCTGAATATACAAAACTTGGACTTGTTCACTGGCAGAAAACCTAGACGCTGAACTCTAATGGCCACATTTCCTAATTAGAAGGCACTCAGAAATCGAAGTCTTTGTTTCCACAAAGGTAACAGCACAGTTGCATGGATACATTCACATACTGCTTGAGAGCACCTCTGCGCTGTGTGAGTGGGGTGGCAGTCCTTAGAGGACTCCTTGGGACAGCACGATTAGGATTTACTAGTGTCTACCCAATGCACGGGAGTCGAATATGATCCTCCTGTTTCATAGCCAGATTCTTTTTTTCTCTCCAAGGTGACCAGGAGTCAGCTGTGAGGGGGAGCCCAGTCTATATGAATCTATAAGAAGATACCTTAAAACATGTGCTCAGCCTCTGGCTTTATAACAATTCAAGTTAATTCAGTGACAGTTGTCAGTAAAAATTCATATTTATCCATGCAGTTCCTTAATGTGGGTGCAAATGTGTGGCTGAGTTAGATCTATACATTTTTAAGCGGCTAGTTTTAATCATGTGGCTGACTTACTTTTTGCATAAAACATTTTTTTTCCTGAATATATATGATGTGCTGTGGAGGGTAAGCACATGTCAGTGGTTAAATCTACTGAACACTCCAGAGCAACAGAAGAAATGACCTTACTGGCTGGGTCTTCAGGTGAGTGAAAGAATGTTGCTCTGATCTTTCTGTCTGGTGTTTCAACCTTACAGGGCCATTTTTTGCAGCGCAGATGTCTGACCAGCCCTCCAAAGGCCGAGGTGAGCAATTCCAGAGGGGAAGCAAGTCAGGCATTCAAGAGATGAAGAGTTGTTGAATTTACAATACTTCAGTCTGCTTTTCTAATCCAAACCCAGACTTGACAGATGGGTCCTGAGGTCTGTTCCATGACCTCCCATGCTATCACTGAGATTGGAAATCCCCACTGCAATTACTAGCAAGTTCCTTTGTCCTCATCTGTTACGAATGTTGACTCCCTGGGGAGAACATGGTAGTCAGGAAACTGAGTAAGGCTGACATTGTGGCACTGAGCTAACAGGATGGACCCAAAATGTTATCCTTTATTTTGGGGTAGATAATTTATTCTTTTTTTTTTTTTTTTTTTTTTTTTTAAATTGTCTTTCCTGGTCCTTCTCAACTTTAAGCAATTAGCACAGTAACAATATGCTTAAAAGCTAACAATATACTGCATGGAGAAAGGCCAATTATAACCCCCCCCAAAAAAAAAGGAGGAAAAAGGAAAGGGAGGAGGTAGGTCTGCTTTGCTACGAACCCGTCAGTAAATTGTGCAAAATGCAGGATGCTGTAAGCCCCGGAAAGATTCCAGCATCAGCCCTTTATCTAAAGCTGCGTGGCTCTATCTCCACTTCTGCAATTGCAGTCTTTGCTTCGGTTACATTATTCTTCCTCAGCCTGACTATGTTTTTCTATATTTCCCCTGTCTATTTTCTGAAGAGGCAATTGTTGTGAATGGTGGAGAAGGTTGAGTACCTAACTGAAATAAAGGAAAATTAGTTTTTAAGGAGAGTAAATTGGATAGAATAGGACCCGTAAGGATAACAAGCTGGAGATAATTCAGTGTAGTCTTCCTGTTCTGCTCCTGTTTATTAAATATTCTTATTGACTTCTGCTTCCCAGTACTCTATGTTCTGTAGTGTACTAAATTACAGTAACTGAATATTCTGTCTACATATGCTGACTGGTCATTTGAGAGATGAGTGTACTTGAGACAGAAATGCTTTCCTTTAGTCCTTGCATCTTTGAAATGCCTATTATAAAATGTACATCTGCTAGAAGGCACTTCTCCCCGCCAAATGAGATTTAATGCTGCAAAACTACAGAGCTAAACAAAATAATAAACTTTAAGGAGGAACCTTCTTTTTGACTCACAGTTCTCTTTCCTAGCCACTGCTAGAATTGTGAGTAGGGATTAATGCCGGTGCCTCCATACCCAAACCTTCCCTCCAATAAAAGAAGTCCTACCACACAAACGTTCCAGAAAGCTTAGCTTCTCCTTGTTGTGACCTAAAAATGGCCATGGACTTTCTCAGACTTTATAAAGTTTGGTCTCTCTTGCTTGGGGAACAAGACGCTCTGAATGCCAGCCTCTTTTGTCAATGAAGGGTAAACTACACAAGGCCAAGGAATGCTCTCAAGCACAAGCATGTCTTTATCCATAATGTTTAACTGCTATTACTCTCTCTAGAATATCTTTGACGGGTACATCTAAAAGTCTTTTGGACGATGCCTGGATGTGGCATGGGGAATAGCATAAGCCAGTGACTGCCCTCAGTAAGCAACACAGATGAGTCCATCCTGTTCTTGAGTGAGAAGTCTCACTCCATGGATTTACACCATGGTTTTGTAGCCAGACAACAGGTCTTGGTCAATTTTCTTTACTACTACAGAATAGATTAAGTGTTCCAACTTTCTTCCCTTTTCAGAAGAAGCGGAAAGGGGGAAATGCCACTTCTCTCTCTTCCTTAACTATTGGGCTGCATAGTTCTATTCCCTAATGCTCTTTTCTTAGCTAAAAAAAGCTTTAAAATTTTATTTTAGTTTTTGCTGTACAGTGGCAGATTTTCATTGCCTTTCCACCCAGCATACCGTGTTCCTGGAAGACAGGGCATTTGCCAGGAGGGTATAGCTTTGAGGCTCCTCCTCCTGATGAAAGAATTGAAACCAAGTCTCCCAAGGGCCAGGCAGCTATGTGTCCATTAGGAGATTTTTACAACAATGGTATTTCCTTAAGCTATATTTTTTTTTTTTTAAGTGTCACTCTTGTCTGATATGTTGGTTATGCTCTGAGAACACTTTTCACAAGAAGCTTTCACTTTTCTCCCAGAGGAGAAAAATGAGGGTAAAAATGCCTTATTCCTGAATCCCAGTGAAACTTGTTTGTTAATCAGGTGTTGAACTGCTCAACAAACTACACAGTGAAAAAGGAAGTGCTTCTACATTTGCTCAGAGATAGAACTTGCAGGCTCGTGAGATATTTGTGACTGAAAATAGTCACATTTGTGAACATTAAGTGCCTCCAAATATGGATGGAAGAAGTACATTGCGTTAGGAACGTATTTAAAATTATAATGTATAAATATAAATTCTATCCCTTGATGCCCTCATTTTATAGGACTGCCTTTATTTCCTGTACTAGTGATTGAGATTTGTCCTTGCTTCTCCTGCAAGACCATTCCTTGTCTTCCATTTGCTGAACTAAATCTAAGTGCTCTGTCTTGCTTAGCTGTCTCCGCAGCAGAGGCTAAATCTGCATCCAAAAGGGAATTCAACATCTACAAATTCAACATGCATTGAGTAATTTGGAGGCAGCAAACAGCAGCTGCTCAGAAAACATTCAGCTTGCTGTCATTTATCTCTCTTTTCCATTTGGAGTACCGGTCTTTTAAACCAAATACAACACTCTCCCATCGAACTGGGCCCCAGGGCCCCGCACCTCTCACAAAAGCTGGGAGAATTTCTTTTGCCTTAGAAAATCATAAAACATATACAGTCTTTTATTGGGGAGGAAGATATTTTTTCCAGTAGGAAGTAGTTGGTTTGTTATCTGTTTTCATCCATTTTATATAAAATTGCATGCAAGTATGAGATAAGTGTATCTATCTAATTACTATAAGATACCGTGCCTAGCCAAGTACCTGAGCTCAGGTACCTCAACTTAGAAAAATGGTTGGGAGTAGAAAAAGTAATTCTATTCCCTTTCTATACATACAAGTTTTACGTATTATACCCCTTGGATTCTTTAAAACAATTAAGGCCATGTAACTGTTTTGCTTTATTTTTCCCATGTGCAAACATATTTAATTTGTTTGGTATATTTAAGGCAATAGGCTTGGGATTTTTCTCAGCCTTCTCAATTTAAGGTGTCCCTCAGCTCCACACTGTAGTCTTCAGAAAAACAGTAGATGTTAGTTCCCATGTTTGCGCGAGAAGAATTGTTGTGATTCATGAACCAAACCTGTCAGGCTCAGGTCTTTCTCAGGGTGGAATTCACACCATGTAATTAAGATGTCTATTTTATCACTCTGACATGGGAGAAAAAAGGGAATGAAGGGAATAGAAGCGACCCAAGTGACAACAATCATTTAGGCACAGCGGATTTCTTGCCTGGGTTTTTTCAAGATGCAGGATTTCAAGACTAGTTGTCACTTGTTTCCTTCTTGCGAGTCACAGGGAGCAGACCCGGAAGAGTTCTTCTGAGTCATTCTCTCAAGTCTGCTATTGCAGAAAACCTCACTGTCTAACCTCTAATTTAATAAACTCACAGACAACTCAAAGATAGGTAGGCACCTTGTAAAGTTTTGATTTCCCTTTCAAGACTCAAATATCTTGGGGGAAAAAACCCAAACCTGAAGAATATGGGTTCTGACCACATAGTTGACCTTGGTTTAAGTTGGACTAGGTGACCTCCATAGGTCCCTTTCCTGAATTACCTTCTGTTCCTATCATCCCAGCATAAATGGGCACCGACCGAAGCCTGCAGATTACCCATGAGACGCACAAGTGACACCAGTAAGAGATTCCATTGGGTTTTCATGTCTCATGATCCTTCTGGAGAGAAGTGAAAATTTTATAAGACCGTTGCTTTTGCTAAACCCCCTAATGGCTATTATTTTGTTATACCGTGTTCATTTCACTGAGGTGCTTCAGCTTCCTGTGTTTATGCCCAAAAATGATTCAAAGCAGAAGTTCTATGGAGATGCCAGCAGTTGGAACAGAAAGAGGCAAGGAGTAGTAAAAATCTGTTCAGCAAGAGAAGAGGATGGCGAAGCAAAAATGACTTTTTATTTCCCTTATTACCACCACAACTGTTTCTTCATCTTATGTTCATTACTAAAATTGAAAACTCCAGAGCGCCAGATCCATAGCACAGGGAATAAGTGAAAAGACTTCCATCGACTTCAGGATAGCACATTCTGGACCTGTACAGGAGGAAGGAAGCACGTATGCTGGCAGGAATGCATCCCATCACCAAGTCCGCTAATGGTTTAAGCACAACACTGTGTGGACCAGTTGACCTCTGTGCCTCTTTGTCCCCCCTGCCAAGGCAGAAGCCATGCCAAGCAAGGCATAACAAAGGCACAGAAGGTTAAATACTTGTCTGTAGCATGTAGGCTCTGAAAGGCCCCACAGCCAAAGGGTAGAGTGTACCGAAGAATAATCTTATTAGATCATGTCTCCAGTGTCAGCAGGATGTCTGACCAGGGCCTTTAAGCTTCTGTTCCTTTTCTGATGCCTCTTCACCTATCTCCCAGTGAGGAAGGCAGATTGATCTTACTGTCATGGTCCGAGTCTTATTTTTGAAAATTTTTATGTGTTGGCAGCAGAAAGGAGGGCAAAGGGATAAGATCAGTTTTGTTATGGGAGCCAGTCAGCCCTTCTATTTGTGCTAGAGAGAGACACAATAACTATTATGAGACTCCTCAGCAGGGCTTATTAGCTTAGACATTCAGAGCAAGCATGTCTACCTGTCATATGTTTTGCAGATATCATGGGAAACCCACCTCCAAGTCTGCTCTTAGGTCTATATAACTATGCGTTGCTCTCAGTGTAAGGACCCGGGTGAAACCATAGCCTTTCCTATTCTTGTTATGTATTACTCATGTGGTGAAGGTGGATTGCAAGGAGCTTTAAAAAACCCTCTCTGTCCATGCCTTTGCTTAATTAACAAACTGAACACAGTGATAGATGAAGTAGAGAGCCAAGGAAGGACTACTGCATATTGCAAAACCCTGCACAAGTCAGCAGGAGTACAGATATCTGCATAGCAGAAGTCCTGCAAAGACTGAGAGGATTTGGACTTGGATTTCTAGGAAGTAAAGCTTTATCTCATAACTGGCTCGCTGTGTTTCCTCGATTTCAGGCAGTTATTTCCTAATCAAGATGCTGTAACTTAAGTAGCTATCATGGAAACGTGGGTGGAAAAGATCGTCTCGAATTTCTGCTTCTTTAACATTTCTGTTGTGAAAGCAAGTAATACCAAGTATTACATTTCAATGTCATTATTAATGTAGTGATACTGGTGTAATCACTGATGTGATTACGGTGCACTGTGCACCAAAGAAAGACTCTTCTTAGTGAGACTATAGCCTGTTAGAGCAGTAACCTGTTCCTGACAGCTGGTGAAGTAAAGAAGACAAGAAAAGGCAAGGGTGACATTTCTCCTGATATACCTTCCTAAATCCCAGGAACCAGCATTTCGGGCACTTCTCTATCTGAGCACTGGATCTGTATATTTATGTTTAATAGCTGTTGATGGACTTTGTTTCCAAGAATCTGTCAAATCACATTTTGGCATTTCTGAAATTGTGTTTCAATGTGTTCCGCTATGTCCTTGGGCACTATATGAAAATATAAATCCTTTTGATGTTTGCCAAATACCTGCCTCATAATTTCACTTGTGCTCCTACTCCCCCTCATTCTTAGGTTGTGAGAAATAATGCATGATCATTGCCTATTTCCTTTCTCCAGGATTTTCAAAACTTATATATTCTGCTATTGTATCTCCCCCCATCTTCTCTTTTCCAGACAAACACATCATCTTCTGTTTAACATCTGTCCATATAGAAGACAGCTGGTCTCTTTGGTAATTCTTTTTTCCCTTTTTGTATTTCTTCTAGTCCTAGTACGTCCTTTTCATGATGTAGGGATGAGAATTGCATGCAGTAGGAAAGATAAAGGAGTATGAAGTTTTTCTAGATTAGCATGATGATTCTTTCTGGTTTTTTCTCTGTGCCTGTTCCTGTAACTCCTCCTGTTTCACTTGCCTTTCTGTCTGCTCTTGAGCACTGAGGAGGCATTTTCAAGAAGGGCAACAGTGAGTCTGTGTTATGAGGAATCTTTGTTCAACCTGGTTCTATCAAAACACAGTATTTTTTGTAATCTACATGCAGAAATAAAAGGACCTCTCTCATAAGGTTTTTGTATAAAGGCATAGGTAGGGGTAGACAGTGGTAACAGAATAGAGATTGAAGGGTGGGTTATAAGGTCTTACTAGATAGACTCCTTCTTGGACTTGAGAAGAGGTTTCTGACTGAGGGGCTGGGGGTCCTCATTGAGTGGGGTTCCACAGTGAATCTTACATTCCTCAGGTGTGGACATCTCTAAGAAAACCCCAATTTTGAAAGATATGTAGTATGGTTAAGACAGAACCTCCTACTAAGCTCTTTATATGACTGCAGAAGCAAGATATAGCACTGCTATCTCAGTTGTACATGGGAAGCCAAAAATAGTTTAAAGAATAAATAAAATTAAAAAAAGGAACAAAAAACCCCAGGACTTTTCTTTCAAAGTGGTTGTGTTTCAGAAAGTTGTTTGCCTGCAGGTTATGGCTAATCTTGGAGTGGAGCTCATGGCACCTGTTCAAGATGCCAGGACAGAGGGTGTTGTTCAGAGATGGATGAAGCTGTCCTTTATCAATAACTCCAGCGCATTCAGTATAAACAAGTTTCTTCCATCTGTGCAGCATCCTGTCATTGCCTGAACAATGCTGAAAGGAAAATCCTACGCCCCACTTACTTCCTGCTCTTGACATATGAAGCTCCAAGAGATTGAAGACAGCACATGGTTGAAAAGAATGAAAAGAAATGAGGTAATGGCCAAGCATAGCACAACTCTCCTATTTTGCTGACTCCTCCAGAGATGACAGAACAGATTGACCTAAGGATGACTCTTCTGAAAGCCATGATGCTATGAATTTTAAGTATTATGTTTTGCTCTGGTTATATTACCAGGAGGAAAGAATGGCAGGTGGGGGTCTTTTGTTCCCCAGTCCCAGAACCCCACCTTGATGAACAAAAGCAACATACCCATTTTACAAGTAGTGGATCTGAGATGCCAAGGTGAGGAAAGCCAGCTTTGTGCTTCTTGTGAACGTGCAAGCTGAGCATTCCAGCTTGGAGTGAGAAAACAAAAGACAGACAACTGATATTTGTGGACCTGAATGAACTAGTCTTAAATTAGTAACACGAACTGCAATGGAAGAAAACTCTGCATTACAGCAAGTGTGAAAAGTAGCTCTGTCTTATTCCTGCTACCACTACTGAAAGCTATCTCACTGACTCCATTGACCCCTGCTCTTACTGAAGATAAGTTATTATAAAGATGTAGTTACTGCTTTTCTCCTTGCACTCTGAAGCACTTGTTTTTTGAGGTTCTGGCAAGATCGAGGTAAAGTCTGATTTCCCCAACCTGTTGTACTGGCACCATTAGACATTGTGATGAAACATTGGTATGTTTTTCATAAAAGAAGGAAAAAAAAAGCTCCATAGACCAGGATTTGGATCCATACCCATGTAGGTAGGCCCTCTGCCACACTATCTGGAGCAGAGACAGGCATCTCAGACCCACACATTGCAGGCTGTCACTCACTCAATTCTGCATGCTTTCTTTTGCAGGAAAAAAAAAAACCAAAACAACCAAAACCCAAATCCACTTCTGGAGATCTAGGAGAAACTTTTCTTCATGCAAGTGGCGGTAAAAGCAGCACATTCCCATGAAATGTCAGCCTTTCCAACTCCCACCTCCAAATAACCTTCACCTCCCACAGCCTCACTGGCGAACAGAGGTTGTTCAGCCCTTCACATGACCAAAGGCAATGTACCTAATGTATGCAGTGACGCTTGGCACAGAAGACCAGTCTCTCCAGGCAAATGGCAGTAAACTTACCAGCTTTTTGTACTCCGGTGCTTGCTGAAAAGATAAACAGTTCACTGCACTGCTAATCAGGAGCGTCAGCAACAGTAAACTGTTTTGGCCAGTTCTTCATTCCCCAGAGCCATAGCTAATGATGTACGTCATATTCAGATGAAAGCAGTGTTTTAGAGTTATGTAGAGCGCCTGGTTAGTGCCTAGTTAATGAGGAAAGATATACATTGAAGTCCCTGTGTAATAATTCCTCCCCACATTAGAAAAGCATCCAGGTTAAAAGCGGTATTTGGATTGAGCTCTGGTACTCTTCTGGAAGTTTTGAGTTTTAAAAATAGTACCTCTTTCTCTCTTCCCTGAGAAACAACTGGCATATGCACGTAACCAGCTGCAGCTTCAAGGTTGTGGCTCCGCAAGCTAGCCCACATCCAGTTGTGTCTCCAATAGGAGGTAATTGCCTGATAAAGCCTAAAGATGATTGAAGCCTAAAAGCACTTAAGGTCCAGGGAAGAGAGAGCTTTAACAGACCTGTCCTCAGAAATTCCTAATCCTACCTCAGCTGGGAGGGTAGCTGTGTTTTTAATCTCTCCCCAGGCATTGTACAGGAAACTCAGGTGCTTAATTCATGGCAGCAATTTGGCTGAGAGCCTACTAAGACTTAGGTGTTGAGAAGCCACCCTTCTTGCCTTCCTGTGAAAGTCTTTTACAGCATCTCCCCATTTTAGGGTACAGCAACTGAAGATCTTTGATTTTGATGTCTGAAACACCTCCTGAAATAAAGTATTCTCATTTTACAAATAAAGACTTGACAACCAGAGCCTCTAAAGACTGAGGAGCCTAGTGGTCTGGCAAAAGCATCTGGTGAAAGGAAATATCCAACCAACAGTTCCCCTCTTTTCCCTGCTCCCTGCGGCATCCCATCTTAATAGCTCAGGGCATCGGCCCCTTCTGTTAAACATGAGGAAATCTTTTGCATGGCAGAAAGTTAAATTCTGGTCTCCTCAACTGATCTACGACTTTTATGTGGCTGATTATCCACTTGTTTGCATCGGTATTCGTGTATATCTTGATGGCAGTGGAGCTATATGTGGGTAATGCGGACACAAGTGACTGATGTCAGGCCCACAGTTTTTTAAATCTTCTAAATAGATGAACAAGAACAGCAACAACAACTCCCCCCCCCCCCCCCCCTTTTTTAATGTTGTCTCATAGTAAAAGTAACATCTGTTGGAAATGTCAATTCTGACTGAGGACTTCAGTTTTGGGTCTTACATGGCATCAGGTAACCCCTATTGAAGGAATCAGATTTTATTGCTAAAAAAATCTAGAATACAGGGAGAATATGGTTAATAGTAATAGTAACAATAATAGTAACAACAACAAAAATATTATTAGCATCTTCAGTTTTAGTAAGGGACAAATAAACCTCAAGTTGACACAGAATTTAGGGCAAAGGAAATTCTACCCTACATTTTGTTGACGGTAGTATATGACTGTAAGAGGTGCTAAGTCTGGCTTTAAAGTGTCTGAAAATATAGAAAAGAACATGCATCAGAGTCTGCCCTCATTAAAAACCATGTTACTTCTCTGACTTCAGCAAAAGCAGAATATTGGTTTCTAAAAGCAGATTTTAGCTTCACAGATGACTCTGATCATATACTTATACAGTGCTATAAATTGCTAATGGGCTTGTGGATTCTGTGAAGCAGGAAGGAATTGGTTGGAAAAGTGCTGTTTTCAAAAGAGCTTTTGAAAGAGGAGAGGAGGGAACATAATCAGGAGTCTTGCAGAAATCCAAGGTCACACGCAGGGAGCAGAACTTCAGGGAAGGAAATTAGAAGAGAAAGAAAAGTTAGAAGGGTGAGAAGTGGTGACAGGCAGAGGAGGAGTTAAAATGGTGGTAGAAATGAAAAGGATGTCACAAAATGTTAATCATGTGGCAGGTACTTCAGATGTCCCTAGCTCTATGTCTAAGCCGCTTTGCCTGTGCTCTCCATGATGCTTAGCTGGGACCATCTCCCTGTATTTGTACAGACTTCAGCACAATAGGGATCTGCTCTGTTTCCTGAGATCTCCAGGCATCATCATCACACAACTAATTAACAGCAGTAATAAATGATACTGTATTGCCTCTTAACCCTCTGCGTTTATTTTTCTGTGGGTTGCATTAAAAAGAACAAAAATTTTAAAAAAAGAAAGATTAATAATCCTCAGTCAGAATGAAACTCCGGAGAGATGACACCATCTGGATGATTAGTACTTGTTTCATTTGCACGTTGAACTCAGTACTCTTCTGGCACTAATTATTGCATACCCTTTCCTTATACCATGACTTCTGGGGCTGTGTGTGTGATATAAATAGCAGACTAATGACATGCTGCATGTTGCTCAGGAGACCTCATGTTAGTTTACGGCATTTCTCTGATTATTACTTTTTTAATAGAGAGAAGATAAAATACTGATCTTGCAAGCGAGACATGAGAGCCTTAATTTGTTCACATTTTTCTAAGAGCCAGTGCATGATGAAATATTTATATGTTCCTTTCTGACTGCAGCATTTTGAATGTGCTGGGTTGTTTATTGGTGTAGTTAAGAACTGATGGGGAAAGAATGCTGGAGCATTCAGTAGCAGGATATCCGTGTCAAGCGTGAAAGTAAAACAGGCATAACCTGTTCAGCAAACATAACTACACATGGTGTTAAGGGCCTGACCTATCCCATACAGGCAGAGAATTTAATAATTTGTCAATTGGTGGAACATTTGTAGGAGAAGTCAGAGAGTCAAACACTGTCCTTAACGTCTGAAAGGCAAGGCAAACATAAGGTCATTAAAATGGCATGTAATGCCAACTAAAATAACGAGGTTTGTCATCTTATGGGGGTGTAACACAAACTAACTAGAATGGCCAAGAGAGGAAGCAAAGCCCCAGATTGGCACAGAGCTTTTGGAGAGAGGGACGTCATCTGACATGTGGACACTGCTGATGAGATGCCCATCCTCGGTTAATCTAAATATGACCTGCTGATGTGTTATCCTCCTGAAGTTTCACCTTGATCTGTTCCTTTCTAGCTATAAATTTACAATGTACAAAAATCAGTAACTGATGATCAGTGCAGTGAGGCTTGGTGTGGCATTTCCACTGTCATGATGACATTTTGGTGGGTTAACTCATCCCCCTAGGGGTCAGTTAATAAGTGTTGATTGTTATTCACTCCTTGTTGGTATTGGGACTAGCAAAGACTTCTTTCTCCCTGTACAAAGTGCGGGTTTAATAAAGGTTTTAAGAACAGTGTCATGGCATGTAAACAAGTGTGTATTCTAGCTTAAAGACCAGACTGATAATCAGAAGAAGAATGAAGACCATTTCTACTGATGATCTTTGCTGTAATTCACTTGCTTGGCTGTTGTCTGCCCAACTCAGCCCTCAATTTCTGCTCAGATCCCAGCTCAGTGCCACTCTGCTATATGTCTGCCACTTTCCACAAATACACATTTGAACCATGGAGAAATTCTTCAGCAACAATCTTGAAAATCTCTGTTCCTGACTTATAGCCAGAAACTTCCAGTCCATCCTTGCTTTGCTATTACTCACAAGTAGTGGGACAACCTTAGAAGAAGAAACTGATAGTCTGTAGTATGATTGCCAGCAGAGATCTGCAAGAGAATCTGAAATACACCTTTACATTGTGCTCAGGAGACATAGACAGCACTGAATAGGTGCTAGAGAATAAAAGAAAAGAGGCGGCTTACAGATTTTGAACTGCTAAATATTAGGGAGGATTTTAGTTGTCAACCTAATTGATCAGTCTTCAAATTATCCAAACTCCATCCTGAAAATTTAAGCCTACTGAAAGCAGGTTTAATTTTCTTAGCTATCTTTTGTAGTTCACAGACCCTCAGAAGGCTGCAGCCCAATTTGAAATATAGTATTAAACATATGCCATTGGAGACATTCTAGGTTTGGGTTAAGGTGGGATAGGAATTTAGGGAGTCCATGGGCACTGAAAGCACACTGTTAGATCATTTAAAGTAAAGGTGATATGTTCCTCTTTCGCATCCACTGTGCTGTTTCCCCATTGACGTTGGTCTGTCAGCTAGCCCAGAAAATGAAAGAACTATTACCCTTTTCTACACTCCTTGGGGTTCCCAGTCCTTTATCTCTACTTGAGCCTTCACATCCACAAAGTCCAAGGACCAAGAGCGAGACAAGGAGACAACCTTCTCTTATCTTCTTGCGCACCCATGCAGTGCTAGCTGCAATCTTGGCCCTCTGTGATTCATAAACTATCTAATTCTCTTTTTAAAACTCTCTCTTAAATCAAATAATTTTGTTTCATTGCCTCCTCCTGCATGAAGGTCAAAGCCTAGTGGTGCATACTTCACTGATTCTTTATAACAGTGCCCTCTTCAAGATCGGTTTCATTCGCCATGTGTCGATGGTTTCCGCTCCCGTCTTCATATAATTACAGGAAGGTGACATGAACAACCACTCTTCACCTGCGTGAACGTCTGAAACTATCTCTGGATGTCTACAAGTAATTAAGATTTGAGCTTGCTGTTCATGTAAAAGGCTTTCTCGTTTTTTTTTTTCCCCTAAAGAAACCTTAGGTCTAGTGGCTCAGATTTTAGAGCTGGGCATGGAAAAAATCAATGCATTAGAAATGTTGAATATATCAGATACCATGAATTTGAGAATAAATTCTTCCATTTCTTTTTTGCAAATTAGTTTATCTTCTAACAAAAGAGAAACAAAGAATCAAAACAACAAAGAATAACTAATATTAGAAAGGAACTGAAATGAGTCTTTTAAAATTAGGAAAATCGTATGGGTTAATACCTATACAGTGCACTCAGGGGAAAAATGCAAGTAATTATAATATTATCTCTCTATTCAGAATACAGGATTTTATGGAATTTACAATGCACGTAAAAAGCCACATGTTCCATTATATTTACAATGCTCCACTTTTATTGCATACAGTGAAAAAATATAATGCAAAATGAAATGGAAATTTCTCTAGCCCAGTTTTATTTGACTTGGTCTGATTTGGTATTGTAAGTAGCCAAAAATGTCACAGGAGATAATTCCAAAAATAAATGTGTGGGCATTGTGCAAAATGTGCTGGTAAAAATGCTACTATTTTCATCTTAAAGAAGTGACATATCAAAATATAAAGGACTGTAATGAATAATACTAGGAAGTGACATTGTAATTTGAGCTGGCTGACCACAAACACTCAGGTTTGATCTTCTTGTATTAGGCAAATTCTAAGGCCATAGGTGAGCATGGCCTCATTCGCATATACTTTTCCAACACCTACAGTTCTAGTTATCTCTGTGAGCAATACAGGTAACCTGATGGTCAGAATAGTAATGTAGCTGCCTAAATACAGATGGAGAGCATGTTATATACATGGTCAGGTGCAGACAGATCCCGCCTAAGGTCTCAACAGGAAAAGCCTGTATGAAAAAGCCAGTAGTCCAGTGCTGTGTGCAGCTAATAGTTTTTTTTTTTTTTTTCCCCTTCCCTCAACAGCTCAAAGGACAATGTTATAAGAATTTGGATATGGGGCTTTTGAGTCACATACAGATGGCTTGTGTCTGACCATCATGAAGTATAGACCTCCATGATAATATTTGTACTCAGGGCACAAATGCCATTAGGTGCTTTCCTATAGGTGTTATAGGTCAAGAACCTTAGTCTTCACTCAACTTGTTGCTTCTCTTACCGTATATGTTAATGTACCATTTTAAACCAGTTTGCTGTGAACTTGTTCACAGGCTGCAAACACCCTAAGGAAGGATGGGTTTGTACACCAAAAAAGACCTTCACTGAGGTTAAGGTGGAGCAGCACTACTTGGGAAAGCTGTGGGCTTTCCTAGAACAAAGATATCGTGTTTCCCCTGCCCTGGGACTAATTTGGTCTTGCTGGAGTATATGGCAAAACTTCCATTGATTTAAATGAGTCAGAATTAAGGTCTTGGGGGAAAAAAAAAAATCCTGCTCTTATTTGTAGGCTTTTGCCTGTGCTTATATTTCAAATAATATGCAAATCCAGGTACTATGTCATGACATAACACATATTATAATGCATACTATAATAAATATAATAACTTATAATGCATACTATACATTACAATTAAATTCATAATAATAGAATACATAAGATATAATACAATAACAATATAATATATATAAAGGATTATAATACATCACAATATATATTGGAAAACATGTAACAATCCCATGGCAGACTTCATAATTTCAAAATACCTCTTTTCTGATTGCCATCAAATGAATGTATCATCAGGAGTTGATGGGAGTGTCGGATGAGAGCTAAGAGATGAGGAAGTTATTACTAAAATGTATTAAATTTTAGCAATAGAAAAATCAAATATCATGGCCAAATATCAAGAAAGTGCCCCAATGTTTCTTTGGAGGAATGCAAAACAGGAAATGTCCCTTTTTCCCTGACTTGCTAATACCATCTGCCTGAATGTCTTTGGCAGGAGAACAGCCTCCGAAGGAAAGTGCTGGGACAATTAAGACTAGACTGGACAAAATCCAAGGAACAATTCTGTATTGAAAAAATTATGGACCAGGACATTTAAAAGGCTTTTTCGTCCTCTGTCTATGTGCTATTTAGTGGCTTTGGATCTGATCTTTAGAGCTTAATATTTAATATTGAAATATTTTGAAAAGTGTCATAGAAACAGTATTGCCTTCATATCTTACTGCTCCAAACAGGATAGAAAAATAGCTAGCTTAGCATACTGATGCTTTTGCAGGATCTTGTTCTGTCTCTTTACACTGAATAAGATCCCTGCCACTGAGCGGGGAGGAGGAGCAGCCCTGCTAGCTGTGCTGGTGCCTGTATTTCAAGCCCAGCCTGGGCCAGATAGAGATCTTTGACCCCATGATGCTCCTGACTGACTATTGATTCCTAATGATGACAGAAGCTTGCAGAGGAGTGGAAACTTACAGAAGAAGAAGAGTTATAGATTTGGTAGGAGGAAGAGTGAGGAAATGAAGGATCTCATGGCAGGGAATTTATGTAAATAAGACAACAAAAATTCACATTATACGCAAAATAGGACATCGCATTGTATGTAGAGTGTCTCCAGTTTTCTCAGCTTACTGCCTTGACAGCTGTGAGAGAGAAAGAAGGAGCATGGCCAGTCAAGTATATTAGCTGATGTGCACATCCAATCCTGGGCAGGATCTGCTTGCACACACAAGACTTGGCTCTAGACCATGCTGTCACTCTTCAATCACGTGTCATGTTTCTGTTAATCTTCCAAACAGCCAATACCAAGATATCCAGCTTTCTTGCCCTCCAATATTGTACACACAGGCTTCTTAAGCACACTGTAAATGCAGGAAAGAAGAGCAGAGAAACTCTTAAAATCACTGTAGCAAGTATATTTTCTTTCTGAAGGAGCAGGCAAATAATTTCCTAATTTTATGGGAATTAACTACAAGTGGTCACCAATCTTGACATTTTCATGAAAAATGACGTGTTGAATATGCAGCAAGAATCTGTGCTGGAGGGCAGCTTTGTTCATTTCTATCTGCAAGAACTGGGCAGCACAGGGAAGGTCCCCCTTCCACTTTCAGCCATGGTTATGCCATCCAATCCAAGAGGCAGGAGCAGAGAACAGGGTTGGGAGTGGCAGGGATTTCTCTTAGACTAATTGTTCCACAATTGATTGGTGCCAGTGATCAGCGCAGCAAGTGCTCACTCACTCGCAGCAACCTACACACTTGGTTAACCCCGACAAACCTTGAATACAATGCGCAATCTTTTCTAAAGGTATTAACTTGCTGATCTGGAAGCATTTTCTTTGTTTATTTGTTTGTTTTTTTTCTCCTTCATACTATTTTAATCTCTTCACTGTTCACAGAAAAGACTGTCTCTGAAAATTATGATTGATTCCTCCTTTATTTACTGAAGATATTCTTATTATTTACCCCAGTGACAAACTTTCTTGAACAGTGAAATCACGTTTAAGAGGTGAGCAAGATTTAGTGGCTTTTGTGTACCTCACAGCTTTCTTAGTTTCAGTGCTGAGACTGCTAACAAAGATCGGAACTAGAGAAACCAGCAACAGGATTTCTCTGACTTGGATAAGAATTCTGCAGAGTACATCAACATTGACCAGATTTCTGCAGTGAGATGAGCAGGTTTGCTACTGACTTCAGTGGGAGTTGGGCTAAGTAAAGGCAAAGCACCGTGGTAACTCCCACTTGCAGGGCAATCAAGCTGTTACTGAATCTGAATGAAAGACTGCTGGGAGTAGCCAGACAGAGACCACATGTGCCACATCCAGCAGCTCTTTCCACCGAGCTCAGTAAACAACCCTCAGCTGGTAACAGATGCTCCTTGAGTCTCTTGAGGTGGCATTTTAAGACACTCTAGCCTGATGTTTTTCAAGATGTTTTCTCTTAATCAATAATACTTGCCTGTTCCAACAATTGGGTTTTTTTGAATAGGAGCCCATTCTGTTTTTACAGTAAAAACAAATGTACAATAACATGGTGAACTGCTTACATCCCAGGTGAATGCTGTGAAGAACATAATGAGATCTAAGTATCCACTACAAAGCAGAGAAGGCTTAATTGAAAATGAGTCTGGAGGATGTCCTGGCCCAAGCAACATAAAAAGAAAACTGACATTAAAAGGTGCTAAGAGGATAAGTGTCCATGGTGATCATTACTGTTGAATACAGCTATCCTAATTTCATTGCCTTCTGAATTATTTTCAGAGCATTGCATTTCTCTCTGCAGTTCTCTCCTTTGTCCTCTCCTGCTGCTGCTCTCATCTTTTTGATGTGTGTGTGATTGGCAAAAGAAGGAGGGTTGAGCTGCTAGCATTCTGCTGCTAATGCTGAGCAGCAGAAAATGTCTGGGAGGGAAAAAGACTTTTCAGATCTGAAGCTGTCCAGATGCTTTCAGTGCAGTATTTATCACAGCTGCCTTTTCCCTCGAGAATGCTAGAAAACTATACCAGTGCAGGAGTTGCGGTCCTTCTTTGAAACACTTGGGAATATCTCTTTTTTCTCTAGATACTTCAGTTTTCACTCTGATAGTTTAACACATATGGTAGTCCAAGCTCAAAACTCTAAGAAGGAAATATTTTTTCCAGATAAATACACACCAGGCATTGGTGATTCTTATTTTGTGTTAGAGAAAGAAAAAGAGATTCTCAAAAGAAGAGATGGGCAAAATTCTACACAGCAGTGATTTTGACATTTCATTTTCCCTACATTTTTGGGTTGGTGGTGCTTGCTGACCTCTGAGTGCTACTGCCTGATCTAATTTCTTCCTAAGAATAACTGGTAATAGCAGAGACCTAATAGGAAACATAAAAAAGCCCAAAACCAAAAAAAACCCTTGACATCCAACCGATGAACGATAAATTGAGCTAATCATTTAAAGAGAGTAATTTTAAAGAGGCTACATAGTAAAGAGAAATAAAAAGGTTCATTATGTGTCAGTAAGGAATATTAAGCATCCGTGAACCAGGAGAGGAAAAAGAGAGATTGAATTTGACATCTGAGTGAAAACCCTTGGAATAAAAACAATTAGGGCATTAATATAAGAGGATTCAGCGTTTTTTAATGTAATTGACCTTTGAAGCCCTATGAATCTCTTTTACTTTTTTTTTTAAGATTGCAAAGCATCTCTAAGAGCCCATTTGGGAACATGACAATTTAGAAAATGGAAAATGCATTCCTTAGCCTGAGTTTAGTGCGGTTGCAGCCTCCCAGCATTACCCGTGAGGTAACACTTCAGTGCTCCTGTTTTTCTGTTTCCCAAACTCAGACAGTTCCATCCCTAGATATGTCTAGGAACCCTGGGTGTTTGTGCATCATTATGCTGTCTGCTTCACTCCTTCCCACCCCCAAATTGAATTAGGTCCATCATCCTTAAAGGCAAGGGATAGAACATGAATCATCTGTTGTACTAACTTTGAGAAAGCTGTTAAGTGCTGTAGAGTTTCAGAAGCAGCTTCTAACATATCCAGCAGATCATCCTCAGATACAGTCTGATGTAATGGTTTCCATTGACAGTAAGTGTGCTAATGAAACCGTAGATAATGAATAACAAGATCCTAGTAGGAAATCACAGTAATAGAGGGTTTGGGTGGGGCGTGTCAATCCTGGTGACACCTATTTATAATGTTTCATTGATGCAAATGTAATAAAGCATAAGGTGGCGTACAAGTCCTTGATGCCTTCTCTGAAAGTTTCTTAGTGCACTTTAACGTTAGTGTATAACTTAGTGCCATTTGGTCATCAAAAGGACTGGGCTCAATTTCTTATGAGAAACTTACTGGGACAAATAAAATATTTTCAGCTCCAGTCATTATCCCAAGATGTGGGCAATATTTCTCCTCTAGAAAGTAGTCAGTCTATGGCTTGAAAATGAATGGGACTTCACCATAGTGGAAAGGGACTGCAAAGTCAAAAGGGCAAATTATTACTTAAGAAAGACCATGAGAGACTGCTATTGCCAAGGAATCCCAGCAGTCAAGGACTCATTTCTCTTCTTTTGTTGATGAGTATCCGCTGAAGGGGCAGAATAGTCTCCACTATTTCCCCTTTAGCATTCCTATTCAAAGACTTGTAATTATGCAGATTTCATTCAAGCTAATTACAAATAGAAGATCCTAATGTCTTTATCAACATTTTCTTCTAGTCCACTATCCATACTGTTTTTTTCTTACCCGTTTTTCATCTTGACCCTTTCATTCAAGGTGCTAGCTCCTCTGGATACAGAGCGAAGTGTCCATCTCACCATTTAATATTCCAGGTATACCTATTCTGCATTGTACAGAGTACCGTACAGGAGAGACAGCTGAGCTACCTTTACATGAGCTCATTTGAATGCTTGGGACAGCATAATATAATGCACTGCGTAAAGCACATGAACCCCAATCCCTCTTTCACAAATCCTACTTGCTATATATGTTTTTTCATCAATTAAATCTCCAATTAATTTAGTTAGGTTTGAACCACCTTCCTCTGTCTTTCTTTCTGTCTGTAAGACACCAACTTTCTCACATCATCTGGCCATGTACAATGGGTCAAATTCTGTCTTTGACACTGTTTCCATTTTATATAACAAGGTTGGAGTCTGTAGGGCTTAGTGAAAAGTTAGTCTTAGCAACAATGCCTGGTGGGACAGGGTGTAGCAGCAGTGAAATTATAGTGTTGTGAAGAATTAAGGCTTCCTGGGTATCTGCAGGTCTGTGAGTGACTTTGGATAGCCTGTGAGAACATCTAGGGGAACAGTCAAAGAACTGGTGCCTGTTTTGGACTAAAAAGCTTGTCTGGAAGATTCTGTTACACAGCTAGTCCAAGCTAGAAACTGTTAATAAGACTTTTGATTGAGGTTAGGTAGTTTCTACTCTAAGGAGTGAAGGTGTTAAAGCTCTTTACCCTGAAGAAGAAAAGAAATTGCCAGTCATTCTTTAAACTTTTCAGTGACCAAGAGGATAATGAATTGACACATATATATGTGCTACCAGGAAGGGCAAGTAAGGTGGGTGCTCCACCATGTCTTGTTTTAAACTTAGTATAATGATATATGCATGATGGCAGTATGTCAATATTTAGGAAATGTTGCTATGAATAAATGCAGTGCATTAGACTGCAGCAGGGTCTCCTGGAGGAACTGCTGAAAACATTGCATCTTGAGACCACAACTTGCAAACCACACTAGACATAACCCTCCATAATATATTAAAAAGACAGATGTAGTAATGAGGGAGAAGAAAATATGGTTCAGTGAGGTCTTTAGCTTAATTTCTAAGCAATACAAATGAGAACCTTGTTCTAATGTAAGAGCTAGAAGAACAGGAACTGGATCAGTCTGTGAGGCACTGTTTCCCCCTTAAAAAAAAAAAAAAAAAAAAAAAAGAAGAAAGAAAAAAGAAAAAAAGATAATTAATTTCCTTCCAGGAAAATGACAAATTGTTTCAGTACACTCAATATGAATAATTCACAAATAACCTTATTCACATAAGTGAGAGGATTCATATTGTGCAGTCCTATTCATATAAGCAATGGAGCCAGTTTAGCTGAAAGTAATTAGGTAAGGGTGCTTTGGAAGTGTATATCAGTGCCAAAGAATAAATCTGAATCACTTGAATCCTGATGTAGTTCCTTAAGTTCAGGAAATTTATCTCCTCTATTTTTTAAGCTGATCCCTCTGTTACATTGCAGTGGTCAAAGGTAATGATTTTTTTCAAGAAAGAAAGAAGAAAATATTTAACAATGGTCAAAATTCTCACATCTATTTTCTATATCTGATAAATATAAATGTTTTTATAAGACTGAAATCTCTGATGATTGACTATTTCAAAATAAGATTTTTTAGATTCTCTGAGAGAGCTTTTGCTTGCATCCTCATAACAGAAAATAGATTTTAGTAGGATAACTTAGGAATTCAAAGACAATGCATAAATGTTTTGGTATCTTAAAACCCTAGTGAACAACTGTTCCAAAGGGAACTCATGTTATTTCTGAGTCTCACTGGTCCTTCTCTTTCCACATCTTTAGGATCATACATAATATATTTTCAGGGAAAAAAACCCAACAAAACCAAAACCAAAAACAACCAACAAAACCCCCCAGAAATTTGGGAATGAAAGAAATGAGCCCTCAAAGACTATAAAAGTAAAAATACTAGTGATATGCTGACTCACAAGATTCAGGCTTATGGGGAAAGTAATATAGAATTTTATATTTGTGTTAAATTATACAATAATTTAATGCGGTTTTAACACGAATTATCTAAGGAATTATGCTGTCATACTTAATAATTCAAATAAAGTTAGTGGATAAAACAAAAAAGTGTTATATCAATGAAAAGAACTATATTTTTTATACATAAATGCGGGAATAGTTCATTTTAGTTAAGGGTATGAACGTCTCCCATGTTGGTGGAACTGATTTTATTTACTATAAACAGTATGTCTAAAAGAAAAAAAAAATCTCTGAATTGTCAGAGAAAGAAAAAATGTTTCTTTTCACATTGTGTATAGAAACCCCACACATCTTCTACCCATTTGCTGCTATGTGAATTGGGTATCTCCATGATCCAGACAACTTACATAATTTTTTTTTAAACTGCAGCAATGAAATTATTCATAATGACAAAGAAGGGAACTGACCCAGTTTACCTGAAATGAGATTCCCCTTCCTTCCCCCCAGCAATAGCTGACACCAGCAAGTTTCATTTCAAACTGGGGTTAAAGCAGTTTTTTAAAACAGAACAAACTTACAGAAATAACCGTTGCAAATGGGAAACAAGCATTTGTAAGCAAATGGCAAGCCTGCTTTTTTAAAACTGATGTTCTGAAGCTGATTGCACTCCTCAGTTATTTATATCTAAATGCCTCCACTCTTTAATAGTGTCCATTTATATTTCAAGTGGCCTAGTTACACAACACTGGTGTTACGTGGCTGCTCCACATGCATCATAATTGAATTACTGGAACAAAATACAGGCAGGAGTTGTGACTTCCGATGTTATATAGTTATTGCAGCCTAATAAGGTCAGCGGAGATTAACTGTGAAATCAGAGACTGTTCCATTTGAGGAGGAATATACCCCAGATGACAAGAATAAAGCACTGTCCCATATCACTTTTCAAAGATGTGGCTGTTTTACCCTCGTGCGCTCCTTATTTTTTGCAAGTGAAACTAAAGCAAAGACGTGTTGTCCAGCACGGCACTGGCTGGTGCTGACTTCGGAGCACAGGAATTGGGAAATGGTAATTTCCCAGTCTCTCTTGCTGACTTGCAGATTGTAAGAGCTTGCTGGGAAACAGTTCAGCATTTTGGGGAGCAGCTTTTTACTCTGTCCCTCAGGCTGGAAAAAGCATCTTTGGAAATCCTTTGTGTGCGGCTCTGGGGAGGAAGGAACTAGGAGCCTGTGATGTGGTTAGCTGATGGTTAAAATATTCACTGGTACAGGGAAAATGTTAGACCGGGACAGAGAATCAAGGTTTCCTTCAGCTGCAGAGATCACAGAGGGCCTAATCATCAGCATATCAGATACTATAAAGTAGGTTTTCTCTCACTGGGAATTTTACCCTGAACAGAAAAAATCTTTTGTGATTATAATTCAGTTGACACATTTCGTCATGAAGTGGTTCAGTTAAGATGGAGTAGCATATTCTAAGGAGAACAATTTCATTAAAAAGACTTAGCCACATCTCTGCATCTCTGACAGTAATCAGAGCAGCAATCCTGCAACTTTTACAAAAATAGCTCCACAACAGGCAGATGTGGGATCATCTGTTTCCTCCATCTCCTGCTGTGTCCTTTTTCTAAAAAGTTACAGTTTGGGATATAATGCAGTAGTCCCTCACTGCCAGTCCTACATTCAGGACATTATTCAATTTGAATGACTTACAGCATTTGAATTTGCATCCACATTCTAGAAAATACAAGGAGTGCTTTTGTGATCTCTGCTCTCCTAGAAATACTCTTCCTAAGGTAGCTCCAAGGAGTATACCTGGTGTATCCACAGTTTCTCCAGATAGCTGCCTTTCTGTGCCCAGTCTGGTGTCCCAATTTACAATATTCGCTTTCACTCCCACACATTTTACTTGATCAGTTTGTTTTCCTGTTATTTCAACTCAGAAATATATATGTTTTCTTAAATAACATAAATTGCCTTAATGATCATCTTGTTTGAGAACAAATATCAGCCTATGACTTACTCGGAGGTAACTGAGTTGTGGATTTACTTTATTTATTTATTTATTTTAATTAGGGTCGTAGGAAGTTATTTCACTGGCAGATACAATATGTAACTTTCCTTTTTACACAGATTATCTTGATGGCCATATGAATGGCTCTAATGTGTGCAGGGTATATATATCCGTTCTGATAAACGAATAGGTATTACAGCCTGAAATAGGGCATCTCACAATCTGAATGGCATTCTAATGGCAAACAGGGCAAAAGAAAATGAACCTGATGATAGATAATTTCTCATTTAAAAAATGTATTTTGCTTGTTTGATGTCACATTTTTCACTTTAGTAAAATTTCTACCAGCTACTGAGGGAGATATATAAAAAGATAATAATACGTATTTGTGCTCTCCCCTGTAGGAAATTTTGTGAAAGCTTAACAGAGGGTGATCACACGGCAACTTGTTGGGTATAAAAGGCCCCACAGAAATTGAGTTTATAAGGGCTAAGAGGTAAGGCCATGTTTCTGTAGCTTGTAAGTGCGGGTGACACACCTCTCAATTGTCAGGTCTGGGAGTCCCTGAGCTCTATAATGAATAATGTGTGACATGAATTGCCACTAAGATATAGTGGAAAAGTGCTGAGACCACAATATGATGGAGTCTCCTGCTGGTGCAGCTCACCCTCAAGCTAACCTTGGGGAAATGCTTTGAAATGGTCGTTGAATAACAAGGAAGCAAGTTCTTTGTATGTCAGTGGTGTTTCAGACAGTGACATAGCAACATTTAGAGTTGTTTCTTTCCTCAAACTTTTATATTCCACTAAGAGAGGACTACTGAGGAAAACAGCACCTTCAAATGGCCATTGTCCTTTTTCAGCTTTATTTTTCCAAGAAGAAAGCAATCGCTGTTTTTCCTTGAACCCCAGGCTCTAAAAACATCACTCTGTCATAATGACCTAGGAAAAAATTGACTTGTTCACATGAATTGCTGGATCATTGTTGTCAAAGGCTCAGAAAGCAGTTCTCAATTTCCCACAGTGTTGTGGAAAGATACTGACAAAAGGTGAAAAAAAGGCATGATAGAAACAAACAAAAAAAAAGATTAGTTTCAAGGTCTTTCAGAATATTTTACATTTTACCATTACATACATGTTATAATTTTCAGAGTAAACATCTTAGGACAATATCAGGCAATACAAAAAACTTATGCAGATTTTTTAGGTTAATTTTTAGAAGTAACGCTATAAATTCTGGCAATTCATATCCAAGAAGAGAAGACTAAACCCCATGAATTTAAACTGCTTTAATAATGTCATGAAATACACTTGTTCCCTATTTCTTATGTATTTAGGATGCCTATAAGGAAACTTCTCTTTTCAGGGAAACATAAGATCAGGTTTCTACATTTATCGAGGGATTGTTGAAGTCGGCTCAAAGAATATAGGAAGAGCTGAATACAGCTGTTGACACTTCATCTTGTCTTATTATTATCCGAAGAACAAGTATGGTTTCTTAAGCATCTACTGTTATCCCAGTTCATTCAAGCTTGGAAACCTAACAAGGGAATAGAATATGTATTAAAAGGGCTGATAGACATAAATTCCCTTGCAAAAATTAAGGTAGGCAGATAAGGATTCTGCATCCCAACTTTTTCCTGTCTCTCTCATTTTGAAGAAGGACGATTTAAATTAAATTTTTTGTATGGAGACAAAGGTGTGGGAAATTGGTGCAAGAACATATTTTAAGAAATTCATAAACCCAAGAAAATCTAACTTCCAAATTTAAGCTGTTCTATGGACTGTGAACTTTTTTGAAGTTAAGTCTGACTAATATTTTTTTGACTCTATGTATATTGCAACAGGACTTGTTCATACCATGGCTCCCTCTCTCCCAGTGAAAAACATGTGCTTTTTATGTTCATATGCACACTTTGTCCCCTTTTGCTTATGCAGTGGACTACTGACAGGATAGTCCTTTGACAATTAGGTCGCACGCCATGCTTTCTCCATCCTTTCTGCTTCCAAGGGCCAGTGTAAACAAATTGAGATGATTTACACAACCTGTATTTACGGACACCATTGCAACTCAGGATAAGAAATAAGGAAGAGGTCAGGCAATCGCGATGCCTCCCTTCATCTTCTCAAAACCTTTGTCCACACTTTTGTTCTTCTTCCCCATCTCCCTTGCCCCTGTGACACATCTCCGTCTTGTTGCTTGGTAACCTTCCAGCACTGCTGTGCACGCCGGCATCTACTGCTCCCTGCTCCCCCTTCCACTTGCTCAAAATACCGAGACAGTCTAAAATCGGATGAGATTTTCTTCTCTCTGCTTCTGACAGACAAATCAAATTCTGAGTAAACGTTGAAAGCTCTGTTAGAGGGTAAATTCTCAATTAAGGGAAAGAAACAGAGGAAGAGACACATTTAGAAACAGCTGATTAACAGCACAGGAGTTCTATATGTCATTTCTTTCAGATAGTTGATGAAAACCCAGCTATTACAGTGGAAAAAAAAAGGTAAAAAGAAAATGAAAATAAAGTAAGGCTTGAGAGTAAAAGAATTTGTTCATTACTTGAATAACACCAGTGGCTAAAGATCTAGCTGGGTATGAAGCCCTAATAAGTTAGCTGTTACACAACAAAAATAAAGCAAATCTTATCCTGGAGAGGCCTCAGTCTAAAAAGATTGGTTGAATGTTTTAAGCATCAGGATGTCATCTTGCCACAGGACACGATATCTCCCCTTCCTTTTTTCAGAATAAATTGGCAGCTTCTGATGCATTTTATACTTGCTGTTAGTATTCATATTATTATAGAAAATTATAGATGAGTATATTTCTTTTGAGGGCAGCTTTTAAATTGCATTTTTAACAGGAAAATGGCAGGATTGATACACCTGCAAGTGGAATTGAGATTCTAAGTCTCTGAGGAACTTGAGTGTTGAAATTGGACATTTTAACAGAGCGGAGTCCTTCCAGATATCAATCAGATCCAGGTCGGAGGGAAAGCATAGTTTTGGACTGAACTGTGTCCTGCGGTGGGGATGTTGGAGCTGGCTGGAACCAGCTATGTCCAGCACAGGGCAGCCCCTGGCCTCTTCCCACACAGGCCATCTCTGCAGAGCCGCCCTGCTAGCACCTGGGCAGGGACACTGGAGACATTGACCTACAGGAGGGTCAATACCTAAAGGCAGAGGAGGTTGCACAAGGATGTTTCACTTAGCATTAGACACCTATATCTCAGCACCTAAACTGTGCCTCTAGAATTGGATCTATTTTCAGAGTAGGACAACGGAATTTTGGTACTGGTGTATACAATTTTGCATACTCTATGTAGGACTGCACACCCTCATTATAGTCAATAGAGACCTAATAAATGGAGCCCATCTTTCAGCTGACCAGGCAGTAGGTACTTATTTTAGATAAGTTGAATTTCAATCTGGGTTCTGTTGGCTATATTGACCACAGACTTGATTCAGTAGGCCAGGTATGTGCCCAGGAACATCTCACAAGCTTTAAGCTATCCTCCCTTACCTCCAGCTGTGTCTCCAAAAAGGTCTGGGTCTCTTGTGCACAATTTGTCACAGTTGCCAACCACATGGAGATGCCTTGAATAATCTACAGATTTTTAGATAGCAGCATATATGTATATTAGAACCTAGATTGCCATGATGTCTAATGGGAGCTTGGACATGTAGCACAAATGTAGGCATTGCATACAGAAGCCTAAGTTCAGTTGAATCAATCTGGAAAAGAATTGCACTCTCATTTTTTGTCTGTTTCTTAGGGATTTTTTTTCCTCAGAACCTGCTTCCTGCAAATTGCATTTGTACAATGAAATTGTAGGGACACTTGAAATCTTAGAGTCCAACTTAGAGAGTAAGAAGGCACCCTGCAGGATTTCTAGGGCCTAAATATGGTAGAATTCAGTAGTAATCTAGTGGTAAAGGAAAGGGAGAATGACTGATGTCCCAGTAAGGCGAATGAAATCTGTAGTGAGATGGATCTGGAGATACATATATCATATACCTTCTTTTAAGTGCAAACCAAAACTAAACCTACACTCCTTTTATATTCAACAGATCTTACAGTTTGCTCCCAGCAAGTCCATACTGCTGCTCAGCCATCTCAAAAGTAAGATATAGAGAAGCTGATGAGAGCTCTGGGGGGACTGTCAGTGAGTGAAAGACCAAGTCATTTGTATTCCCTTCCTTGGTCAGTAAGGAGTTGTACCTTCATTGCCCTCATAATTTTCTTACACTTTGTAGACTGTTTTTAGGATAATTTATCCTGTTTTTTCCCCTGTCCTCTTCCTTTATTTCGTGAAAGACACACATATGCAAACACAAAAAGTGGACATAACTTTTATTTTTCATAAAATAATAATAAAAAAACCCACAAGGAAGTGGGGAAAGAAGAATGACAAACAATATTCTTTTTGTAGTCTTTTGATTAAAAGCATTCACAGCAACTTCACCTAAGGAAAGCTGTATTTTACAGGGCACCTGTCTAAACACCATATGTTTATAAGCTTTCTCCTAAGTTTCTGTATTTTTCTAAAAAAGAAGCTTTGATTGTTTCAAACTGTTCCTGTGTCTCATGACACTAATTCTAGGTGGCACGGTGTGAATGTCATTAAAGGTGAGGAAGGACCAAAAGATGCAAGAGTATAAAAACAATCCCCTTTCTTTCAGAGAAATGAAGTGATTCATATCTCATCAATTGTTCCTCTGTGGGATTTTTGGCCTGAGTAAAAAAGACCTGCTTTTTGGAACATATGGGTGAGTCAAATTGCAATAGGATGAAAGCACGTCTCAGTAATTTAGTTTCAATTGCTCATTTATATCAATAAAAAAATACTGTAAACAATGCAGTTGGGTTTTTTTAGCAATGCACCAGAATAGCTGTAGATGTCTGCATGGATATACAACGGGATCTGTCTGATACATCTCATTTATGCTTTTATGATTTTGCAAGGAACAACACAAGTCTTATTAGATTCTTCTGCATTAACTTAATGGGGAAAAACAAAAGCCCAACATCTTCCTTCTTCAACAAAATCTGATGTGTAAGGATAAAGTCACTCTGACTGCAGACTGCAGTGGAATAAGAATAAATTGCAGCACATATCACCCTCCCAAATTTCCTGCCATACTTAACAAGTTCCATACTGACAAAAACAAGCATTAATATGGGCTGACAAGCTGATGGGAAAGAAAATGTATAGCTGCAAATGACATCATGAGTATCTCTGTTCTCTGCAACTCTGATAAATTTTTTCATCTGAAGTCTTTTGCTATTATCTGTATTAAAAAAAAAAAAAAGTAATTCTACAATAAAATCCTAAACATTTCTATTCTATTCCTCTAAAGACAGTTTACTTGGCTGAAAAATGGAAGGAAGAAGTAAACTTGCGATATTTCTGGAAGATATTTGAAAACCAAGGAGGAGTTAATTATTTTATTCTATACATACTGAGAATGGCATAAATTAGTTAATTATGGTTTAAAAGACCAGACTTGTTGTTTCTAAACTCAGTGGCAAAAATCTCCAAAGACCTAAAAAGTGGCTGCGCTGGTTCAGAAAACTATCCATTTAGTCCTCCATTTTGTTTTCAACCACAGCTGAAAATGGATGCACAGGAGCAAGTATGAGCAGAGCAAGCAATTGTGGTGCTTCCATCCTATGCCTCTATTTTGCCTCTTCAGTAATCCCTAATGGATCCTTCTTCCATTTGTCCAATCTCCCTTTAAACCAGTCAAACTGTCTTGCATCCATTGAGATCCTTTCTTAAGGAGTTTCACAGATCTACAACCTGTTGTGTGAATAACCAAATCCTCTTTTGTTCCTTTTGAACTGGGCTCTTACTCGCTTCATTTGATTGCCTCTCATTCTTATACTGAAGACATAGTCAAAAATTGTTCCCTGTCCACTTGCTTCGTGCCACTCATGACTTTGTAGACCTCTGTCATATCCCCTTTAAATGACCTCTCTTCCATGCAGAAGAATTTCAGGCTACTGGAGGAATAGTTATGCTACCATTTCTCGTGAGAAAGCTCTCTCATGTCTTTGATCATACTTGTTGCTTTCCCTGATTCTTTTCCCCTTCTGATATACCTTTTGAATGAGGGGAACAGAAACTGCACACTCAAACTGTATTTGAGTTGTGGATTAACCATGGATTCACCAAAGGATCACTCTGAGTGCTATCATGGACTCATTCATAGCATCAGGCCTGTTGAATGCCACATTAAGATCTAAACCGTTCTGTAATGTGGAAATTCTGATTTAGTGATGGGAGTTTTCCATTGACTTTAATTTTGTTGTGCGTCCCACCTTGAATGTATTTGGTTTGGGAATGATATCTGTGTATATATCAAAGGATGGGAAGGGGAGTGGTGGTTATTGAGGATGTGTTGGATCGTGTGAGACCTGAGCTTGAGATAAACGTTGTGGAATAAGGGATGGAAATTGTACTGGTTTTGGCTGGGATAGAGTTAATTTTCTTCATAATAGCTACTATGGGGCTGTGTTTTGGATTTGTGATGGAAACAGTGTTGATAACACAGGGATGTTTTAGTTACTGCTGAGCAGTGCTGACACAGAGTCAAGGCCTCTTCTGCTTCTCACACCACCCCACCAGCGAGTAGGCTGGGGGTGCACAAGAAGCTGGGAGGGGGCACAGCCAGGACAGCTGACCCCAACTGACCAAAGGGATATTCCACACCATATGACGTCATGCTCAGCATATAAAGCTGGTGGAAGAAGAAGGAAGGGGGGACGTTCGGAGTGATGGCGTTTGTCTTCCCAAGTAACCGTTACACGTGATGGAGCCCTGCTTTCCTGGGGATGGCTGAACACCTGCCTGCCGATGGGAAGGAGTGAATGAATTCCTTGTTTTGCTTTGCTTGCGTGCGCGGCTTTTGCTTTCCCTATTAAACTGTCTTTATCTCAACCCACGAGTTTTCTCACTTTTACTCTTTTGGTTCTCTCCCCCATCCCACTGGGGGTGAGTGAACGAGCAGCTGTGTGGTGTTTTGCTGCTGATTGGGGTTAAACCACAGCAATCGCTATGCCAGACAAGGAGTGTCCTCCTCTCTCAGATAATTCATGACTGGGGTGAGAATTTCACAGAGTAGGCTGCTGGTTTGCTTCTGTCTAAATAATCTCTATAATTACAGGTATAAGGGTAGCCAGCCTCATATTTGTAGGGTTGGGGGTTTTTTTTCACTGTTGTTGAGGGTATGTCAAACTGTCAACCCTACTGTGGGATAACCCATCAAATCTTCTCCTCATGCAAAGTTACTTACCTTCTGTCAGTTTTTCCTTTCTGAGGGGTGGTTCTAAAATGCGAACAAAACTGGTTTGACAATTTTCCAATCACCCTTGAATCTGTAAGAGCTCATGATTCCCAGATGCACTCATATTAAGGATGTGTTGATGACAGCATCCAAATTCCCAACAGTCATGTTTCAATAGTAAATAAGCATAGTCCTTTTTTTTCTCCTCCCATGAACGAAGAGAGTATTAAGTTAAAAAAATAAATATTATCTCCCTTGTCCATTTTTCTCTTTTTTTTTTTCACTTTCTTGAATTCATGCACTGAATTTTACAAGTCTCTAATTTTGATCCAGGCTGGAACTTTAAGACGATACCCTTCAAGTATTCGTTATGGTCTTCTGGACTAGCAAATACATGAAACTGCTCTGTGTCCTTTTAACCAGTTATCTCAGAATATTCATATTTCATTCATAGTATCTTCTGCAGTGAATAAAAGACTATTTAAGTGAGTTTGTTGCAACTCGTTGCTTTAATTTGTATTTTTTCTCCTTCTGTAAGGTATAACTCCATGGTTCCTGTATGATAGCCTCTTTATCTATCTGCACAAAAGAAAACAATGGAAAAACAGAAGGCAAAAAGAGTTTTTAGGTTCTGAGATACCAGATTTGCTGTACAAAAAGGTACATTTCATAGAGGCATGAAGACATATGATAGAGCACAATAGAATCATAGAGACATATGATCCACTGCCCTCTGGGTTGAATCCACAGTGCTGGGGTACTGATTTCCTAGTACAATTCTTGAGCAAAAAGAAGTAAATGAGCACTTTTACCCATTTATTGGAAGAAATAACAAAATGCCATTAAAGTTAGGCCTGCTCCTAGAATGTAAAAGTTAATATCCTGGAAAGTTATTTTCTGTGGTTTTAGGTACAAAAATTAGTTCTGTTTCCTGAGCCTCTTACCTATGACCACCACCATGGCACTGTGCTAAATGCTATTCATCACAAAATCAATCTCCCTCCTCTTCATCAAAAGCCAGTTTTGAGCTTTTCTAGGTGGTGCAGGTGTTACATTGCACACTGTGATCACCCTAAGGGAGGGCAACGTTTGCCAACAGTTGTCGCAAGACAGCAGCTAAAATGCTGAAATCTTTTTCTATATTTGGAAGAGGAAATTGAGTATTTCCAGTCAAGTAAGGGTAATGCAGACTTTTTAGTGTGACTGCTGCATTAATGATAACAGGATTCTAAAAATGTACTTCATATCCACACAACTAAATCCTCACCTGACATTAGTCAGCAGAACATCATCACCTCTGGAACAATAACACACACTGAATAAGAATTTGATTCAGAGATCTCCCCCCCCTCCTTTAATTAGACTTTCTTATCCTTTCATCTTTCAACTTCTCCTTCCTTCCCACCTACATATGCTTCCCCTATTTGAAAAAACAAACCCTCGAATATTCTAGCCACATTTCCAGTGTTCAGCTAGTTTTAAAGTTAAGAAAAACATGTTCAGACAGCCTTATTTCCAGACACTACTCCCCTCCTCCCCACCAAAGTAATGACTTTCTATTTCAACAACCCATTCCAGACTACAAAAGCACATGGATTGCTCTCTACTACATGAATGAACGTATTCTTGATTGGAAAGTAGCAATCATTGAATACATCATGTACAATGACACCAGGGAGGGAATTGTTCTTCATTCTGCCCAGCGAAGCATGTTGGAACACCTGTTTCCTATCCTGAAAATGTTTACGGCAACTGCCAAAGAAGTTAGTGCTGAAACAGCACCATTAAGTCAAGTTATCCTGCTTGGCCACCTGTTGAAAAAAAACACTGTCGAGGTAATTCCAGACCTCAGCTGGTCCCAGGGATGTTACACCTCTCCCTGCCTATGGGGAAATATTCTTATCAGTGAAAAAGTCTGCTATTTGAGGAAAAGGAAAGCAGAAAAGGAAATGTTCTAGTTTATCAAAGCTTTCTGTTATGGCAAAGAGTCTCCTTTGCTCCTTTATACCAGAAGTGAATATGAGTACTGGTGGATTTGAAGGGAATAATGTGAGCTCCATTTCTTGCAGGTGGAAATTATATACTTTGAGTCTGAGCTACAGTCAGAAATGGGATTCAGAGAGCTTTCTCAATACAGGTCTGTGCATCTTGGATTGCCTACGTTAACTAACTGTTCATTATCTAGCTCAGATGTGGATATGTGTATTTAATCAGATGAGTCCCGCTCCCCATACTGACTGCATGAGAAACACATTGTATGTGAAGTGTATAAGAAAAAACTCACACTGAACACTTGCTATTAAGGTGAGATGAGGTTGTTACCTCTGCCACTTAATGTGTTTTCCTCCCAAATGGATGAAAAAGAAAGATTGATGATACTTAGCCTTGGAGAATTCCACTAGCTCCAGTGTTGACATTAAAGCTGCGCAAATAACTGCATTCTTGGTCCGTTGAATGAGTTGGAATGCAAAAGAAGAAAAAAATCAATTGATTTAAAACTACATTATTCAACTTTTCTTGTGAAAATTTGAACTCCTTTGAACTGGATTGAAACTTATACCACAACAACACAAATTAATGTGTTTAATTTGTTTATCCTTTGTTTTTGTTAAAATTTAACTTATTTGTAGTCAAATATTTTGAATATTTTTCATTATTTTTAAGCTAATGTACTGCTAAATTTGCAACTTTCTGTTGACTCAAATTGTTTTTATGAAAAAAATTCTCAAACTTAGTTAACCTCAGGACTTCACTACATAGTTTTTTCATGAGATCATTATATACAAAGGGAGTAAATCAACTGACAAATCTTTGAAATGTTTTGATAGTGTTTATTGTACTGTAAGACAATAAAACTTAGCTGTCACAAGCAACTGAAAGAAACTCAAAACAAAGATAGAATATTAAGATATATTTTTGCCTCTGAATTCAAAAAAGCAATAATTCTTCTGCAAGAAGAAATGTGCATGTCTTGTCAGAGAAAATAATAAATCAGAATTAATCCCAGCCTGATTGTGATTATTTTTCAACGTTTGATTTCTCATCATGGGATTGTTTCTTGACTATTTCTCAAGTCTTCCCTGGAGAGCTCACAGCATAAATAGGCCAAAATAGAAGTATCTTCCTCTCATTTTACAGATTGCACCCATTTTACAGATGAGGAACTGAATCTCATATGTGTTACTCAGAGTGAGGCAACAAATACATTGCCAGGTTTAAAGAATGCTAAACCCATGCCTTAATTACAAGTCAAAATTACACAAATCTTAAAGCAATGTGCCAAATGAATTTGGTATGGCTGGTAGCTTTGATTTAGCTGTACGGATTGCATTGATAGAGTAAAGCAAACAAAGGCAAGAAAGAAAAAAACCCAAAACCCCCTAACTAGTAAAATAACAGATAGTAAATAAGAAGTAAAGTAGTAATGCAAGGATTTTCTCCCCACCCCACTAGGAACTCAGTAGTTAGAAGTATCTTATGACTTCATATGAAGAGTTCATGGGAAAAGGTTTTACAAATCATTCAGAGTACATTTAGTTTGTGTATTAGGGCTTGGTTCCCAGCCATGAGATCTACTGTGTTGTGGAATGATCTTAGAAGAAATGTGATAGAAAAGTTATTGCTTGAAATATTTTGAGATGAGACTGGACAGATCTTGAGGAAAATATATTGTTGAAAGTAATATTTCCTTTAAAGGGAGATAGACTAGCTGATCAACAAAGTCTCTCTCCCGTCTCTGTCTTCTCTGGTTATATTTACAGCTTTCCTTCTCTTTTTCTCCCTTTCACTGATTAATATTTGAAGGACATAAATATGTAGATCCTTAATGGATACAGGAAAAAATCCCACTGCCAGCCAGAGGAAAAACACTCCTATTTTACCACCATGCTGTGTACCCAGTTGAGACACAGAAAGACAAAAATATATCCATTTGCAAGGTTGTGAGGGGACAAAAACGTAAGGAAATATTTCCATTTTTAAAGAAAACCTTTCAAAAAGATTTCCAAATTTGAGCATGGAAAGGAGAAAAAGAGACATCATGGCAAATATGGCAGTGTTCAGTGGCCACAATCCTCTTCCTTGACCGTTCATTAAACAATTAGCTCTAATACAAAGTCACCTATCAGCAAGGATGGAAACGTGGTGGGTGAGTTTGCTATCAGGAATAAGAAATGAGCTGGATGGCTGGAATTTGCAATTGCCAGTAATGTGGACATTTCTGATTCGTTCTTTTGTCACTCATAAGGCAGAGTTGTGAAAACTCAGGCTTGGCATGTCTATCGAGCAGGTCCTTGTTATCGGCTGTTGGCAGTCAACGGTGATTAATGTATGAGTTCTCAGAAATGCTGAGCATGGTATTGACTGGCCACTTCTACTGATGAACTGGCACCTTAGCCTTTAGTGTCAGCCAGTTCATTAGCCGAAATAAGTCTAGTTCCACCAAATCTCTTATTAAAATAGAACAATTGTCTGGTTGGTTGTTTCAAACTGTGAAAGATTGCCAGTGCATAGGAAACTGAAGACTTCATTATATGATGAAGGAGGAGTGAGTTCAAGTCACTGACGATTTTTACAGATACTGGGTCCTCTGCCCTTGACATTTCAGAAAAAGATTGGTGAGAAGGTGCTCACAGGAAAAAAATGAAGCTGAAAATCTGAATCTCTCAAAAGGAAAAAGGAAGAAAGTTAGTGCTGGATTGATTTAAATTCAGAATACCATATAAGAAAAGTAAAACCAAGAACAATTCTGGTAATGACATTAGGCAGTTAAGTCAGAAAATACTGACACTGGACTCAATTTACATCATCTTTAATTGGCTACTGAGAAACGGTGGTGCAAGGTGGGTTTAATTGTCCTGAAAAGAATTGAAATGCAAATACTACCTGGAATTAATGATTGTTATTTGATATCTCTCATTACAGAGATCGTAAAACATGCTCTTTAATTGTTTGCTTTAAGCATTATTTTTTTTCTTGAATAAAGACTGAAACTTCTAATAGAAAATACTTCTTTTTGGTATCACCATGCATATATAGACCGTGGTGCATAGCTTAAAGAGTTGCAAGGCATCAGGGTATGATAATACAGTGCCAGAACTGCTACAGACAGACAGGAATTTCATTCTATCATGGCTATTGGCTTTCACCAAACACGTGAACAACTAATACAGACCATCATTCCCAATGACTAGGGAAAGCCAGGGATGCTGTATCATCTCAAAAAGGTCATCATGTAAATAAATTGGTGAATGTTATTTAGACCTCAACAGTTTATCATTACAAGATTACATTACTTAATATGCATTTCTCATCACTATGAAAGCTAAAATGAGAGCTAAAGCTATGTTTGCAATATAGCCAGTTCCTGTTATGAATCCCCTGAATCTGTGCCACTCCACTGGAGCTCCTCACACCACTGGAGACCCATAATAATTTAGAAAGAGTCTTGAAAGTAGGTGAAAACTATCATTATTTTTCAAAACACACATGCATACACATTCCTGCAGTTGGCAGAAGTGTCGCTGCCGGCTGGTGGATGAAACTGGGAGATGACCCCTGATGGCTGTTAGAGTGTAATTAGAGCGCTTGTAATTATAACAATAAAATTAACATTTTTGTAAAGCAATAACATTTTGATTATGAACATGCTAAGTATTTTATTTATGTATCATGATCCCTGATCTGCAACTACCAAGCTGTAGGAGGATTTTAGATACTTTTCATTTGAAAAATTGGAGACTCAGTGCCATACAATTGATTCATAGCTCTTTGAATCCTGAATATTTTGTTGGGGAGGAGTGTGCGGTGGTGTTGCTTCTATAAAAATGTGTATATCTGTAACTCTTTGGAATCAGTGAAGCACTTTCTGACATTGGCTGAGGTTTTCAGCCAGTAAAACTTTAGATTTGGTTGTTTCCCCTACAATCAATTGAACTTTAGTCACTACAGTCTAGAGTGGGAGGATCACAGAATTATAGAATCATAGAATATCTTGAGTTGGAAGGGACCCATAAGGCTCATTGAGTCCCACTCCCTGCTCCTCGCAGGACTACCTAAAACTAAACCATATGACTAAGAGCGTTGTCCAGACACTCCTTGAACTCTGACAGGCTTGGTGCCTGACAACTTCCCTGGGGAGCCTGTTCCAGTGACCGACCACCCTCTCAGTGAAGAACCTTTTCCTAATGTCCAGCCTGAACTTGCTCTGATGCAGCTTCATTCTATTTCCTCGTGTCCTATCGCTGGTCACCAGAGAGAGGAGATCAGCACCTCCCCCTCCGCTGCCCCCCTTGAGGAAGTTGTAGACTGCGATGAGGTGACCCCTCAGCCTTCTCTTCTCCAAACTGAACAAGCCAAGTGACCTCAGCCGCTCCTCCTAAGTCTTGCCCTCGAGACCTTTCACCATCTTGGTCGCCCTCCTCTGGACACACTCTAATAGTTTGATACTGAGGTGCCTAAAACTGCACACAGTGCTTGAGGTAGGGCTGCACCAGTGCAAGATGACTCAGGTCACCCTGTAATAGTCTTGTAGGGTTTAACGCCGCTGCTGGAACAGAAGTGTTGGTGCCGTTTGGGAATCCTAACATACGCATGACACCTTCCTAGGTCTGGTGGATGTGATACAAAACCTGCAGGAGACCTGTGTCCTGCTGGAGAAACAGGTAGGATATCTGAGTGCAGTGATATGGTTGCAGCACTGGTCTCCTAGGAAGGACCCAGCCATAAGGTATTAAAAGATTATACATCCTTGTATGTGTAATATAGTAAACAATCAAAGCCAGCAGTTCCTGTGAAATGCAATTATTCAACTCTCCTAAACATGGTGAGAATACTGTGTTTGATTTTCAGTGAAAAAAAAAAAGCTCTCTGTTCCATCTCTTCCAGCTTTCCTGGTATTTGAGCTCACTCACCTGCTCACTCACCCCAGGTATCCTGAGCTTCTCTTAGACCATATAAGCTGTGCTGATATGGAGACAGGTTGATTTTCAAAAACAGAGTGCCATGCTAGCCATGGCTCAAATCCAAGGCAAACTGTGTTTTTGTTTTCAAAGGATAGTTTAAAATTGCCAAAGTAAGATCTCAGAACACTGTGCATTTGTGAAACGCTTTCAAGGTTTCTTCACAGTGACTGTTCACAAGTGAATATAGAGTGTATTTCATTCTCTAATTTCTTTTATTCTTGAAAAGGAATACAATTGGAATAAGAAATCAGAATTCTGCATTCTAACTAACTAAGGCTCACAAATAAGTAACATTAAATTTACCAGCCCACAAACTATTGTGACTGTGGTGCATCTATGTAAGATGTGTAATTATTAAGGCCTAGCTTATTAAGCACATTTGGAAATTGGCTGAATTGCTTGATTTGGTAAAAAATTACATGCTACATTTAATCAGCCCTCCTTTAAGGAACAAATGTCATTAAACACCACTTAATTAGCTGTTCCTACATCCCCACTGTGTGAAAAATTGTATCCTTGATGACTACAAAACATTTTTAAGGTCAAATGTGGTGAATAAAAATATCATTGAATGCCCTCTGGTAATAGTCTACATAAAAGTGCAGCTCATTTGCATTAATTGAAAAGATTAGTTCTGTAGCACAGTTAATCAGAATCTGATGTCTGTACTGTACAGATGGAGAAGACCTTCTATAGTTAAGCTTACATTTTCTTTTTTATTTTTTAGTTGTTTATAAGTCTGTTAATTTGTCATGGTGGATAGATATGAAAATACCTTCTTGCTCTAGTAATTTAAGATTCCTGGTTTCTACTACACCAATGTGCCATGTTTGGAGAGAGGAGAAACGGACAGTAAAAAGATAAGAATTGAACATTTTGAAAAAATAATTATTTTTTTCTTCTCTTTTTTTTTCTCTCTGTAACTAACATGATTTCTCTTTCTGTGTCTGCATAAGATCCGATATCCATCTCACTCTTTATCATTCACTCATTAAAGTTTTTCCTGCCTATTTACCCCCTCCTTGCTTCTCCCTGTCACTATGTAATGTGTGTGACCCTGAGACTCCAGCCTGGTTATTTCCCTGAGACCTCTGAGTGTTACTCCTTTTTAGAAAAGGTATGTCAAGAGCCAGATTTTTGGCAAGCTCCAGTGAAACAGTCGAATAATCTGAATCACCGGTGTCATCTCCTGATGTATAAAACAAAAGAGAGAAGGAAAAGGTGAGATAAGAGGATCAGATTTTATTTTTAGATAGGAAGCTATGGCAGGTGTTGTGGCTTGTGACAAAGATTTCATCTGCTCTCTAAGCAAACTGTGAGAGGGCTGTCAGCATGATCCCTGGCAAGAACTGCAGCATAGACCCTAGCAGGCTTGCAGACAGTCAGGTTTCCTTAGCTGGTAAGAATGAGTTCAGTATTACCTGAAAAATGTACCGAACCAAGGTTTTGCTGTGACATTTGGTTTCACAGGATGCACACACAACAAGACTATTTTTCTTCTTGATACATTCCTAGAGACATAACCACTAGGACAGTGAGCTTGCCAGGGATATTTAATGGAAGAGTTCTCCCTGACAGGAGATGCTCAGTGGCTTTATTTCTCTCTTGAGCAAGGAGTGGATGAAAATGTGGGAAGAATTATTTTATTCCACCTTAATGCCTCCTGTGTTTTGGGATTCTACAGGGACTTTCCTAAACTTTGGTATAAAACAAAAAAAACCCCACAAAACAAAACCCACATCCTGCAGTCTTACTTTAACTTAGCCTTTGCAATGCCCTTGGAGTTTGGGGCATTTGAGGTTACATTGGTACGTAAGACTTTAGTAACAGCTCTACAGGCTGGAGCAGGGGTTGTACCAGCCTGGCTCCACGTCAGGGAGGCTCATGGCACAGCAGCTTTCCTCAGAGGGCTCTGCTTCTTCCCTTTCCATCGCTTCGTCTACCCAATCAAGGAAACAAGCCCTGTTTGCTTCTGTTTAATTGACTGAAAACATATTTGTTATCAAACAAATATATCTGAGGGGATCATGTGGAGAGACTGTGTCTCATTTTCAAGGTTATTCTTGGATCTTTTCTTTAAAATTGTGACAACCCCTGAGGAACACCACTTGTCACCAATCTCTATCTGGACATTGAGCCGTTGACCACTACCCTCTGCATGCGACCATCTAACCAATTCCTCATCCACTGAACAATCCACCCATCAAAACTGTATCTCTCCAATTTAGAGAGAAGGATGTTGTGGGATCCGTGTTAAACACCTTACAGAAGTGCAGATAGATGACATCAGAAAAAGATGTTAAGCAGCGACGGCCCCAATACTGACCCCTGAGGAATGCCACTCGTCACTGGTCTCCACTTGGACATCGAGCTGTTGACCACAACTCTTTGAGTGCGACCATCCCGCCAATTCCTTATGCACCGAGTGGTCCATCCGTCAAATCCATGTCTCTCCAATTTAGAGACAAGGATGTCATGCAGCACAGTGTCCAATGCTTTGCACAAGTCCAGGTAGATGATGTCAGTTGCTCTTCCCTTATCCACCAACACTATAACCCCGTTGTAGAAGGCCACCAAATTTGTTGGGCATGATTTACCCTTAGTGAAGCCATGTCCAAATATATATATATTTTTTTTTTCAACAAAGTTGAAAGATACAGTTTAAGGAAACACAAAACATGAAAATGTATATGAACAGAGGCCACACTCTCCTTTTCTATCCCTATGAAGGAGTGTCCCAGGCACATTTTTGCCAAGCAGGCAAGTTGATCCCAAATGTTCTTCAGTTTCTTACAGGGCAAAGGTCTAACCCCTGACTCCTTGTTATCTGCTGAGTTCTTCTGAAGTTAGCAAATTCCTTTAAGCAGGCCTTTGGCTCCATTTCAGTAAAATTCCCCAAAGACTCTAATAGGAGCGTTTCTAACTAATCTCTTAAAAAATAACTAAGAACAAATGCTGTGATGTTAAATCGTAATAGATTTCTCTTTCAGCAGCAGAGTGCCTTCAAACTGTCCCCCTGGTCTCACGATGATGAACCTTTGAATGTCATAAAATAACACTTAAGGCCCAAATATTTTGAGGCTTGTGGTGGGTTAACCCTGGCTGGATGCCAGGTACCCACCAAAGCCGCTCTATCACTCCCCCTCCTCAGCTGGACAGAGGAGAGAAAATATAATGAAAGGCTCGTGGGTCAAAATAAGGACAGGGAGAGATCATTCACCAATTACTGTCACGGGCAAAGTAGACTTGACTTGGGGAAATCAGTTTAATTTATTGCCAATCAAATGAGAGTAGGGTAATGAGAAATGAAAACTAAATCTTAAAACACCTTCCCCCCACCCCTCCCTTCTTCTTGGGCTTAACTTTACTCCTGATTTTCTCTACCTCCTCCCCCCAGTGGCACAGGGGGATGGGGAATGGCAGTTGAGGTCAGTTCATCATACGTTGTCTCTGCTGCTCCTTCCTCCTCAGAAGGAGGACTCCTCACACTCTTCCCCTGCTCCAGCATGGGGTCCTTCCACAAGGTGCAGTCTTTTGGGAGCAGATTTCTCCAGTGTGGGTCCCCCATGGGCTCACAGGTCCTGCCAGGAGCCTGGTCCAGCATGGGCTTCCCACGGGGTCACAGCCTCCTTTGGGCACATCCACCTGCTCCAGCGTGGTGTCCTCCACAGGCTACACATGGATATCTGCTCCACCATGGACCTCCATCGGCTGCAGGGGGACAGCCTGCCTCACCATGGTCTTTGTCCAGGCCACAGGGGAATGTCTGCTCCAGCACCTGGAGCACCTCCTCCCCCTCCTTCTTCACTGACCTTGGTGTCTGCATGGCTCTTTCTCTCACATATTTGCACTCCTTTCTTCTCAGGCTGCAATTGCACAGTTTGGGTTTTTTTTTCCGCTTCTTAAACATGTTATCCCAGAGGCACTACCACTGTTGTTGACGGGCTCAGCCTTGGCCAGCTCTATTGGACATGGGGGAAGCTTCTGGCATCTTCTCACAGAAGCCACCCCTGTAGACCCCCTGCTACCAAAACTACCAAAGTTCCTCTTTCTGATTTTTTGTGTGCTTGCAGTAAGCTGTGTTTGGGTTTTTTGAGTACTATAAAAATGTTTAAATTCAGAAATTACCTCAGTAAAACTCTGCTCCATTGTGCTCTGTGAACCCATTATTTTGTCACACATTATCAAAATACTGCAGAAACATTACTTTTATGCAGCGTATGCATAAAATAGATAATATGGTACAATTGCTAATGATTTCTTATACATATACAAGCATGTATGCACACAATATTGGATCTTATCCAAATGGCAGTGTTCATCTAATGAAAATCTAAAGTTTTTATTAGAAAAATGAACTTTTTCTAAAGATTTTCCTACTCTTTTGGCAATTTGATCTCAAAAGAATTTTTCACTAGAAGTATTTGACTTTAAAGTTTATGGTTTCTTTAATCAAATAAGAATATTTTGTAGACTTCATCTTCACTATGATCTTTTTAATTAAATCTATGGACTTTCCTTCCCACTGCATCACATTATTTAATTAAATGGCATTTAGTTAAAGGAAATATTTCCTCATGTCCAGTCTGAACCTTCATCACTGGGCTGTCTCCAATTTCCCAGCATTATCTTGTACTGTCAGGCTGTTGTTTATTAAAAACCTAGACAAGGAACCACTGTTGCAGGTACTTTACGAACACAGATAAAATGTTCTACAAAGACAGGCACAAAATGAGAAGTATCTTATCTGTGGCCCTCAGCAGAGTAGTGAGTGGATATGCATTAAGTATTTCCCATTCTTATGAACTTTCATGCCTCTTCATCATGATTAAGGTATATTAACATAATATGAGGGAAGCTTTGAACTGTTATTGTTACTTTTGTACATGAGTTACAGTACAGCCTTCGCTATAAATGTAGTAGCTCTATTCACTTTCTAGAGATCAGTCCTTCTCCTTCCACTAAGATTAACATTATGTATTTATTTTTTTTAAATAAGATGAGACAGAACATGCAATTGATTTAAGCTTCACACAATCCTCTGTTGTGTGTATGTATCTGTCTGTGTATCATCATGATCTGGAGGCAAACTTTCTACTAATATAGCTGGATCTCGTTGCTGAAAATTATAAGCATCTGATGTGATTGAAATTAACCTTTAGACGTTCACTGATCACTTAAGTTATACTCTCCAGTCTGATTAGACCATGCCTGGCAAAGAAAAGAGAGAAAAAAAAAATATTGTATTTGACCACAGGCATACATACTCTGTATTATGTAAATAACTAAAGCGTGCATGGAGGTTCACAGTCTGTATGGAAGAGGTATCTGGGAAGCTTGCAATCTGTCCCCGGCAGCCCAAAGTCCAAATTTAAGAACAAGTACAGCAAGAATATATAACAATTATTCTGACTACTTGGGTGCATGAACTGTAGGTACCAAGGTATGATTTCATTTGGTTACACAAGCATTTCAGGAATAATGTTTCCAAGACATTATTATTCCTGATGCATGACTCACAGCTGGGGCAAAGCAGGACAATTCAATGAAATATCTTTTCCAGTGGATTCCTGATAATGTCCATCCAGTAATGTGGAATACTATGAACATGGATTTTTGAAAAAAACCCAAACACATTCGTAGGCATCTCCTGTGTGGCTGCTGAATCCGTCACTTCACCCAGGCGGTGAATGAGGTGGCTATCATGTTGTCATGGTTTAAACCAGCAGACAGCTAAACACCAGAAAGCTGTTCACACACTCCCCCCAGTTAGATGGCGGAAAGAATCAGAAAAAAAGGTAAAACTCATGGGTTGAGATAAAGACCATTTAATAGGACAGAAAAGGAAGGGAAAATAAAAATAATGACAAAAGCATATACAAAATAAGTGATGCACAATGCAATTGCTCACCACCTGCTGACTGGTGCCCAGCCAGTTCCCAAACAGTGGCCGCTCAGCCCCCTGGCCAACTCCCCCCAGGTTTTTTTGTTCAGCATGACGTCACATGGTATGGAATACCCCTTTGGCCAGTTTGGGTCAGCTGTCCTGGCTGTGCCCCCTCCCAGCTTCTTGTGCACCTCCAGCCTCCTTGTTGGCAGGCCAGTATGAGAAGCTGAAAAGTCCTTGACTAGTGTAAGCACTGCTCAGCAACAACTAAAACATCGGTGTGTTATCAACATTATTCTCATACTAAATCCAAAACACAGCATTATACCAGCTACTAGGAAGAAAATTAACTCTATCCCAGTCGAAACCAGGACAGTATCCACCCCTTATTCTATACCATCTACGTCATGCCAAGGTCCCCACACTTTCCAATACATTCCCATTAATCACCACCACTTTTCCTGTCTTTTGATATATACACACAGATATCATTTCCTTAGTCTATAGGCCATCCTTCTAAAATGGTCATTGTGTTCATTTAGTCCATGACTTTGGGCTCCATCTGTCATAACAGTCCTTCAGAACAGGAGACATGGTGTGTGGTGTTGGATTGTTGCATGCTGAAGCCAGTTCTGGTTCCATCATCACTGCACTTTGCTTGGTTTCAGCAAAATTCATTCTTCATTAATCTGGGTGATTCTTACTGTAATACCATTAATATGGCATGTAGCCAGCACAGAAGTGATGATATACAGTATTACATAGTAATTAAAATCATACAATTTAATTCATTGGCTATTCTCACCCAAAATCAAATCCCCTTGAGGTACACATGGGACTTCCCCATCCTCCCACATCACCCACCAAGTGCACCAAGGTCCTTGAGCAAAAGCAATCCCACAGATGGGTTTGCCTTTGCTTGAGGCAGGAATAACCCAGACTGTCTTCCCCAGCATATTTTTTATGTGCACTACAGGGACTTTATTCCCATCTACAGTACGTAAAAGTTCTGACTGGGCAGGGCCTGCTCGATTGGCAGATCCCCGAGTGTTGACTAACCAGGTGGCCTTTGCTAAATGTGTGTCCCAATGTTTGAACGTCCCGCCACCCATTGCTCTCAGCGTAGTCTTTAACAGTCCATTGTATTGTTCGATTTTCCCCAAGGCTGGTGCATGACAGGGGATGTGATACACCCACTCAATGCCATGCTCTTTGGCCCAGGTGTCTATGAGGTTGTTTCAGAAATGAGTCCCGTTGTCTGACTCAATTCTTTCTGGGGTGCCATGTCGCCATAGGACTTGCTTTTCAAGGCCCAGGATAGTGTTCTGGGCAGTGGCATGAGGCATGGGATATGTTTCCAGCCAGCTGGTGGTTGCTTCCACCATTGTAAGCACGTGGTTCTTGCCACTTTGTGGGAGTGTGATATAATCAATCTGCCAGGCCTCCCCATGCGCATGCCTGCAGGTCTACAACCTTGATGGCATTATGGAGACGTGGTGGGATGATTCCTATAATTGGAGTGTGGGGATGGAGGGATACAGGCTCTTTCGGAAGGATAGGCAGGGGAGACGAGGAGGGGGTGTCACCCTCTGTGTCAATGACCAGCTGCAGTGCATGGAGCTCTGCCTGGGGATGGATGAGGAGCCAACCGAGAGCTTGTGGGTCAGGATTAAAGGGAAGGCAGGGACAGGTGACATTACGGTGGGGGCCTGCTACAGGCCACCTGACCAGGAAGACTGACTGGATGAGGCCTTCTATAGACAGATAGGAGCAGCCTCATTCTGACAAGCCCTGGTCCTCATGGGGGACTTCAACCACCCTGACATCTGTTGGAGGGACAACATGGCAGGGCATAAGCAATCCAGGAGGTTCCTGGAATGCATCAATGATAACTTCCTTCTCCAAGTGGTAGAGGAGCAAAGAGGAGAGGTGCTATGCTGGACCTTGTTCTCACCAACAAGGAGGGGCTGGTGGGGAATGTGAAGCTCAAGGGCAGCCTGGGCTGCAGTGACCATGAAATGGTGGAGTTCAAGATCCTTAGGGCACCGAGGAGGGTGCACAGCAAGCTCACTCCCCTGGCCTTCAGGAGAGCGGACTTTGGCCTCTTCAGGGATCTGCTTGGTAGAGTGCCATGGGCCAAAGCCCTGGAGGGAAGAGGGGCCCAAGAAAGCTGGGTAATATTCAAGGATCACCTCCTTCAAGCTCAGGAGCGATGCATCCCAACAAAGAGGAAGTCAGGCAAAAACGCCAGGAGGCCTGCCTGGATGAACAAGGAGCTCCTGGACAAACTCAGACACAAGAAGGAAGCCTACAGAGGGTGGAAGCAAGGACAGGTAGCCTGGGAGGAATACAGAGAAATTGTCCGAGCAGCCAGGGATCAGGTTAGGAAAGCTAAAGCCCTGATAGAATTAAATCTGGCCAGGGATGTCAAGGGCAACAAGAAAAGATTCTATAGGTACCTTGGGGATAAAAGGAAGACGAGGGAAAATGTGGGCCCTCTCTGGAATGAAATGGGAGACCTGGTTACCCGGGATACAGAGAAGGCAGAGGTACTCAATGACTTTTTTGCCTCCTCGGTCTTCACTGACAAGTGCTCGAGCCTCACCGCCCAAGCCGCAGAAGGCAAAGGTGGGGACTGGGAGAATGAAGAGCTGCCCACTGTGGGAGAAGATCAGGTTTGAGACCATCTAAGGCACCTGAAGGTGCACAAGTCCGTGGGACCTGATGATATCCATCCCGGTCCCTGATGGGTCCTGAATGAACTGGCGGATGAAGTTGCTAAGCCACTCTCCATCATATTTGAGAAGTCGTGGCAGTCCGGTGAAGTTCCCACTGACTGGAAAAGGGGAAACATAACCCCCATTTGTAAAAAGGGAAAAAAGGAAGACCCGGGGAACTACAGGCCAGTCAGTCTCACCTCTGTGCCTGGGAAGATCATGGAACAGATCCTCCTGGAAGCTCTGCTAAGGCACATGGAGGACAGGGAAGTGATTTGAGACAGCCAGCATGGCTTCACCAAAGGCAAGTCCTGCCTGACCAACCTAGTGGCCTTCTATGAGGGAGTGACTACATCTGTGGACACGGGAAGGGCTACAGATGTCGTCTATCTGGACCTCTGTAAGGCCTTTGACACGGTCCCCCACAACATCCTTCTCTCTCAACTGGAGAGATATGGATTTGATGGGTGGACTGTCCGCTGGGTGAGGAATTGGTTGGATGGTCACATCCAGAGGGTAGTGGTCAACAGCTCGATGTCCAGATGGAGATTGGTGATGAGTGGCATCCCACAGGGGTCCATATTGGGACCGGTACTGTTTAATATCTTCATCAATGCCATAGACAGTGGGATTGAGTGCACCCTCAGCAAGTTTGCAGATGACACCAAGCTCAGTGGTGCAGTCGACACACCAGAGGGATGGGATGCCATCCAGAGGGACCTGGAGAAGCTGGAGAATTGGGCCCATGGGAACTTCATGAGGTTTCACAAGGCCAAGTGCAAGGTCCTGCACCTGGGTCGGGGCAACCCCCAGTATCACTACAGGCTGGGGGATGAAGGGATTGAGAGCAGCCCTGCTGAGAAGGACTTGGGGGTACTGGTGGATGAAAAGCTGGACATGAGCCAGCAATGTGCGCTCGCAGCCCAGAAGGCCAATTGTGTCCTGGGCTGCATCCAAAGAAGTCTGGCCAGCAGGTCAAGGGAGGGGATTCTGCCCCTCTCCTCTGCTCTGAGGACACCCCACCTGGAGTACTGCGTCCAGCTCTGGAGCCCTCAGCATAAGAAAGACACAGACCTGTTGGAGCGGGTCCAGAGGAGGGCCACGAAAATGATCAGGGGGATGGAACACCTCTCCTGTGAAAAAAGGCTGAGAGAGTTGGGGTTGTTCAGCCTAGAGAAGAGAAGGCTTTGGGGAGACCTTATTGCGGGCTATCAGTACTTCAAGGGGGCTTCTAAAAAAGATGGCGGCAAACTTTTTAGCAGGGCCTGTTGCGACAGGACAAGGGGGAATGGCTTTATCCTAAAGGGGGGTAGAGTTAGACTAGATATAAGGAAGACATTTTTTATGCTGAGGGTGGTGAAGCACTGGCGGAGGTTGCCCAGAGAGGTGGTGGATGCCCCATCCCTGGAAACATTCCAGGTACGGTTGGACAGGGCTCTGAGCAACCTGATCTAGTTGAAGATGTCCCTGCCCATGGCAGGGAGGGTTGGACTAGATGGCCTTCTAACTAGGGAACTAGGGAGTAGGTCCCTTCCAACCCAAACTATTCTATGATTCTATGATTCTGTGATTTATATTTCAGCCACCGTCCTCCATACCAGAGGGGCTTTAACCACTTGGCTTGCTTGATCACAGCATATGTTTCGCATTCATGGATAACCTGTGCAATAGTGTCCATGGTCAAGTCCACCCCTCGATCACGAGCCCATCTATATGTTGCATCTCTTCCTTGGTGGCCTGAGGTGTCATGGGCCCACCGAGCTAGAAATAATTCACCCTGATGTTGCCAGTCCAGATCCACCTGAGCCACTTCAATCTTAGCAGCCTGATCCACCTGCTGGTTGTTTTGATGTTCTTCAGTGGCCCGACTCTTGGGTACGTGAGCATCTACGTGACGGACTTTTACAACCAGGTTCTCCACCCGGGCAGCAATATCTTACCACAATGTGGCAGCCCAGATGGGTTTGCCTCTGCGCTGCCAGTTGCTCTGCTTCCATTGCTGCAACCACCCCCACAGGGCATTTACCACCATCCATGAGTCAGTATAGAGATAAAGTACTAGCCACTTTTCTCATTCAGCAATATCTAAAGCCAGCTGGATGGCTTTCACCTCTGCAAACTGGCTCGATTCACCTTCTCCTTCAGCAGTTTCTGCAACTTGTCGTATAGGACTCCACACAGCAGCCTTCCACCTCTGATACTTTTCCAGACAATGACAGGACCCATCAGTGAACAGGGCATATTGCTTCTCATTTTCTGGTAGTTTATTATACAGTTGGCCTCTTCAGCTTGTGTCACCTCCTTCTCCTCTGGCAATTTTCTGAAATCTTTTCCTTCTGGCCAGTCCATGATCACTTCCAAGATTCCTGGGTGACTGGGTTTTCCTATTCGAGCCCTTGTGAAATCGTTCAGCCCCATTTGAAATCATTCTTCTTCTGGGTCACTGGATAGAGAGGGCTTACAATCAGACTGTAATTTGGAATATGCATTCTGCAAAAACCCACAACGCCTAAGAAAGCTTGTGCTTCCTTTTTGCTAGTTGGTGGAGACATGGCTGTTATTTTGTTGATCACATCCATTGGGATTTGATGACGAACATCTTGCCATTTTATTCCTAAAAACTGGATCTCCTGTGCAGGTCCCTTGACCTTACTTTGTTTTATGGCAAAACCAGCCTTCAGCAGGATTTGAACTATTTTCTTCCCTTTCTCAAAAACTTCTCCTGCTGCGTCACCTCATATGATGATGTAATCAATGTATTGCAGGTGTTCTGGAGCCTCACCCTGTTCCAGTGCAGTCTGGATCAGTCCATGGCAAATGGTAGTTGGTTCCAGGTGTTCTGGACGCCCCTCCAAGTGAAAGAAAACTGTGGCCTGCACTCTGCTGCCAAAGGGATTGAGAAAAACGCATTAGCGATATCAGTTGTGGCATACCACTTGGCTGCCTTTGACTCCAGTTCGTATTGAAGTTCTAGCATGTCCGGCACAGCAGCACTCAGCAGTGCCGTGACTTCGTTCAGGCCACGATAGTTTACTGTTAGTCTCCACTCTCCAGTATACTTCTGCACTGGCCATATGGGACTGTTAAAAGGTGAGCGAGTCTTGCTGATCACTCCTTGGATCTCCAGCTGATGAATCAGCTTATGGATGGGAATCAGGGAGAGTCAGTTAGTGCGATATTGCCGCCTGTGCACTGTGGTGGTAGCGATTGGCGCCCGTTGTTTTTCGACCTTCAGCAACCCCACAACAGAAGGGTCTTCTGAGAGACCAGGCAATGTGGACAGCTGTTTAATTTCCTCCATCTCTGAGGCAGCTACACGAAAAGCCCACCAGTACCCTTTTGGATCCTTGAAATACCCTCTCCTGAGGTAACCTATGCCAAGGATGCATGGAGCATCTGGGCCAGTCACAATGGGGTGCTTCTGCCACTCATTCCCAGTTAGACTCACTTCAGGCTCCCATACAGTTAGCTGTTGGGATCCCCCTGTCACTCCAGAAATACAGATGGGTTTTTCCCCTTTGTAGCTTGATGGCATTAGGGTACACTGTGCACCGGTGTCTACTAGAGCCTCATACTTTGTGGGTCTGATGTGCCAGGCCATTGAATCCACACAGTCCAGTAAACCTGGTTGTCCCTTTCCTCCACCTCGCTGGAGGCTCTAGTCCTGGTCATAGTATTTGTTACTCGCTTTTTGTAAATGTGAATCAGAAGTCCCTTTATTAAGATCGGAAGTAGAATCAGCTCTTCTACTCTCTCTGGGGAACTGCCCACTGGAAACTGGAAAAGCAATTTTCCTGGAAGAATCCCCTTTTGTGATTGTTTTCCCTTGCAACTCATGTACCCGTGCCCCTAGGGCTGAGGTAGGTTTTCCGTCCCACTTCCTCATGTCCTCTCCGTGGTCACTCAGGTAAAACCACAGGGTGGCCCGTGGTGTGTACCCATTATATCCTCTCTCTTGAGCAGAGGTATGCTTACTCCTAATTGCTGAGATACTGGTCCATACAGGTGGGGAGTAGGGCATATCATCTTTGAATTGCTGGAACTCCTGGGACGGTTTCTCCACAGCCGAGATGCAGGCCCATAGGTAGGAAGAGAGACTTTCTTCATATTGCTGGAGTTGGCTAACCAATTCATCCACCATTTGTTCCTCTCCATCTTTCCAGGTCGTTACTGCCAATGAGTTGGCATATGATGATGGCGCACTCAAGTACAAAATTCTGCCACATGGGTTGTGTGCACTTGACTTCATGTGGACCTTTGGATAACTGTTTGTTGTTCAGGTCATCATAAATCACCTCCAGCACGGCTAATTCCCTCAGGTACTGGATACCTCCATGGTGATCCACTTGCCTGGGTGACATATAATATCTTCCTTGAAGGGATACCTTTCCTTCACGCCTGACAGGAGTCACCTCCAGAGGCTGAGGGTTTGTGCCCCTTTTCCAATCGCTTTGTCAATGCCCCCTTCCCCGGAAAGGGATCCCAGCTGCTTGGCTTCCCTACCCTCTAATTCCAGGCTACTGGCCCCATTATCCCAGCATCGGAGTATCCAGGTGACAATATGCTCGCGTGGATGATGGCTGAAATCTTTTCGCACGTGTCACAGCTCACTCAGGGATAGGGATTGGGTGGTTACTGCCTTGTTTATGAGTTCTTCCTCTCCATCCTCCTGTTCTCATGATGGCCCTGCTTCGGAGTAACCTGCCTCATCCGATTCTTCCTCCTTCCCCTTCTTAGTAGGAGTTTCTTCCCTTACTAAATGAGCTGACTTTCACATCCAATATTTCTTCTTGTGTACAGGGGCAACTGATACTGGCATGGGTTGGTTCTCTGGTTCAGCTGCAGTGTCCTGTTGTGAGGGTTGGAGTAGTGCCTGTTGCTGGGGTTGGAGTAGCCACAGTGCCTGTCGTTTTGTTGTCAGATCCAGAGACCTTCTCTTCCCCTTGAGGGTACTGAATAATGTTGAACAGAGCTTGGTAGGCATGGGCCAGGCCCCAGCACGTTGCAGTGATTTGTGTGTCTCTGGAATTGCCAGGGTGACAGCATACTTTTTCCAAATATTTTACTAGTTTTTCAGGATTCTGCACTTGTTCAGGGGTGAAGTTCCAAAACACTGGGGGTGCCCACTGGCCTAGGCATTTGCCCATGCTATCCCACACAGCCTGTCACTCATAACTATTCAGCCTCAGGGCAGATCTCTGGGTGGTATTCTTAAATAGTTGTTTAACCTTAAACAAGATCTGAAACACATTCAGGAGACATAACAATAAGAACATGCTGGCTTGAACATCCCAGGAATATTAAAAATTCTCAGGAGCTATTGGAACTAGCCTGGAGGGGAAGGGGAAAGTGAAGGAGCCGGGGAAAGTGTCCCCCCTTGTCTCCCCCATAAATTGGCTCTTTGAGGAGAAAAGGTAAAGAGTGTAATTATTAATAGTTTCTGAGATATGGTTCCTGAAGTACGGAGATGATGGCAATGCTGAGTAAAAATGCCAGATTAGCATCACGACCGGTAATTTTATCATATCACAAGCCAGTGTTAAACAATACAGCAAATTTATAACCTTAATCCAGCCCCCAGAGGTGATAAACAGCACAACAGGGAACGTATACAGCAAGTAAAGTGTCACATAACACAACTTTGAGAGCAAGCAAAACAGCTCTGAGAGCAAGTAAATCAACATTGTGACCAGCGATTATTAACCTAATAATGAATGTTTATAACAGATTTGTTTTAACATGCTCTGGTCAGATCTGTCGTTATCTCAACCCTTCAAGCCCCAAGTTGGGTGCCAAAAAGGACTGTCATAGTTTAACCCGGCAGGCAGTTAAACACCTGTCCTGGCTTCGGCTGGGATAGAGTTAATTTTCTTCCTAGTAGCTGGTACAGTGCTGTGTTTTGGATTTAGGATGAGAACAATGTTGATAACACACCGATGTTTTAGTTGTTGCTGAGCAGTGCTTACACTAGTCAAGGACTTTTCAGCTTCCCATGCTCTACCGACTGAGAAGGCTGGAGGTGCACAAGAAGCTGGGAGGGGGCACAGCCAGGACAGCTGACCCAAACTGGCCAAAGGGATATTCCATACCATGTGACGTCATGCTCAGTACCTAAACTGTGATGTACTGAGCCCCCAGAGGTGATAAACAGCACAACAGGGAACGTATACAGCAAGTAAAGTGTTACATAACGCAACTTTGAGAACAAGCACAACAGCTCTGAGAGCAAGTAAATCAACTTGATGGCAATGCTGAGTAAAAATGCCAGATTAGTATCACGACCAGTAATTTTATCATAACATAAGCCAGTGTTACACAGTACAGCAAAATTATAACCTTAATTGTACAATGCAATTGCTCATCACCCACTGACTGGTGCCCAGCCAGTTCCCAAACAGTGGCCGCGCAGCCCCCTGGCCAACTCCCCCCAGGTTTTTTTGTTCAGCATGACATCACATGGTATGGAATACCCCTTTGGCCAGTTTGGGTCAGCTGTCCTGGCTGTGCCCCCTCCCAGCTTCTTGTGCACCTCCAGCCTCCTCGCTGGCAGGCCAGTATGAGAAGCTGAAAAGTCCTTGACTTAGTGTAAGCACTGCTCAGCAAAAACTAAAACATCAGTGTGTTATCAACATTATTCTCATCCTAAATCCAAAACACAGCATTATACCAGCTACTAGGAAGAAAATTAACTCTATCCCAGCTGAAACCAGGACAGATGTCTAATATTTAACTAATAAGTTCCTTGATTATAATCCCATCCTGAACAATGTTATTTCTTGACAGAGCCTGCACATTTGCCGGTGTGTGCCAGAATATGGCATCTTTTATCTGATTTTGACTTTAAGACTACTGGAAACCCTTTAGTTTAATTGATGCTGATGAGCTACCCCATGAACAATAGCACTGAGCAGGACATTAAGATGCCAGAAAATAATGTTTTGTCCAGGACGTATTGTTTTGAAAAAAAAAAGACAAAGCCAAGTCCCTCTCCCCCCAAAACAAAGAAATATGACCTTCTATCATGCTGTTCTGGTAGACTATCAGGTATCAGGAAAACTTGTATAATTAATTTGTCTTGTGATAATCAAACTGACCCTCCCTTCTAGTGTTGTTCCTGTGCTATTTTGGGGGATAGTCACTATGTACTCATTCTGTAAAAGATCTTTTTTTACAGTGGAAAACAGTTGATTTATCTTCCTTTTATTTTAAGGGCTGCAGTAGATTTGAAGGCTGATTTATTTTGTCTGTATTAATATGGGCAACATCACTTGGTCTAATGATTAAGTATTCATGTCTGGATAGAAATTACTTTCTTTGCTCTAGATAATAACAGATTATTTTTCACCCCTGCTATATGTGAATTATGAAAGATAGTTATTTCTTTAATCTCTAGCATATCTTACTATGAAAGGGTTTATGCATTTAATTCTGTTGGTTCAGGGAAGTGATCTTTTAAGACAAACTAGGATGAATGTATAGCTGCTGTCAGAAATCTTTTTCCTTTTTAAACATACTTTAGAAGAAAGAGAAAAATGACACAAAGACAGAACATTTTTTTTGCCTTGTTTTCTTAAAAGTTAAATTCAAGTGGATACACAAAAGTATTTGGAAGCCATTGAAAACACCAGAGTATCTATTTGCTCAGTCAGGATATTTCGTTCTGCTGTGTTCAGTATCCAACCCTTCAGCAAGCAGATGAATATTCCTTCCCCTGAGCTGTCTGGTGAGCTAACCTTGTCACCAGGCTCTGAATTAGACTTCAGAAAGATGGGAGTTCAATTCTACATTGGGCTATGTGAAAACTCTGTAGCTTTGGACACTTCTTGTAGCCTCTATAACCGTTTCTTATATGTAGAAATTATGGTAACAATTCTACCCGGTCATGTGGAGAACATTTCTACTGCTCTTTAAGATGAGGAGAATTGTACCTAGTAACCAAGGTGACTTGATCTCCTTTGATTGTAAAGGAAACCAGAAGTTACTCAAGTATAGATATCTCTGCTGTAGGCAAGTATGTTTAATCAGGTGAATTTTACCCACAGTTAAGGTCTGGACGGATGGCTGGATCCTGTCAGCCAGTTCAATATATTGCTTTTAGAAACTGATTTTCTTCAGTAAGAGCTGATGAAATCTGCTCCTTCTGCTTTGATTCTCTGTACAAGGTATCTCCTCATACAGGCAGAAAGAACTACCAGCCTTTTGTTTACCTGAGAATTTGCATGTGTTCAGTCACATAGTATAAGCAACCTATCCACTCCAGTGTAGTATGTGATGTTGCACACTGATATATTTACCTCATCAATGTATGTTTGTCCAAGTATCTTCCTCCATCTTATTGGCACTGCTGGCAACCAAGATGACATCATCCACACATTTTAAAAGTAAAATAGAGTACCAGGGATCTTTGCACAGGCAACAACAGCCACCTTAAATTCATTGCTTTCTCTTCAAATTAGGACTTTTTCCCTTGGGCACCATGATGTAGCTAATCTTAATATGGCCTACTGGTTCTCGAATTGAAAAAAAGGTCATTACGGAGTGCAAACACTGTTGGTAACATACTGCTATATTAAACTTCCAGATGTCAGCTTTGTCAGAGGAAGCCATCAACAATTCATGACATTGTAAAAACATTTTTCTTGCCGATCCATTTACAATGAAGTATTATGTTGCTCTCTTGACAGGTAATGCAATATTATGTTAAGTATAAATAAATCAAAAATACAGATGTACTTGCTTGAATTACGATGGCCACTAATGGCATTTGGGAAAGAAAAAGCAAATTTGAAGTCTGACTAATATCTTCGGTTACTCCTGCCTGGCGTTTCTGAGGTGCTCTGAGGTCTGCAGTAGCAGAATAGAGCTTCAAGGGAGCAAATGTTTGTGCTTGTTGGGCAACTCAGCTGGAGACACGCTCCCACACATTTGTTCTTCCTTTTTAAGAAGACTAATGGGAACTCTGGTATGGCAAGACCACTGACCCTCCTCTGACAATGAAATTCAGTGTTTGCCCAGGATGGTAGGGGAGTGGACCAGCCAGATTATCTGATTCTGAAGGTAGAGCAGCCCACCCACCCAAACTCATCTTGGTGCCCTAGCACGATAATCTCTCCCAGGCAACTGTTAGTGGTGATGCTGCTCAAAACCTTATCAGCCACAATTTGTTCCGAATTGATTTTTCTCTGCCAGTGGAAAGGACAGTATATACTACTAGATAAACAGATCTATCTTTAAGCAAATGTAACCTTTTAAGAGGAATTTGTTAACAAATAACCAGCATTTTTCTGATGCTATTTGCTTTTAGATGGATCCCCATAATTAGAATGGAGAGATCTTTTTCAGGGCTAATTCATTCCATAAGAAATGAAAAAGTGCAGTTAAAAAATGATGAATATTTCTTTGGAACAGGCTAAAAAGGGGTTTGAGCTGTAATATTTAAACTTGGTGATTCATGATAGCAGAATACTTAAACTGCATAAAATGTACTCATCTTTTGAACTTGTTTTGCTAGCATCTCAAGTGATGGATTCAAACATCTTCATAATCCACTAGTTTATTACAATCTCTTCTCAGTGTTTTGGAAGTACTATTATCTCATTGGCTTATTTATTATTATGTGTAATGTATTAAAAAGAGGGTGTTCTGTTGACCTTAAGCTCTGAAAAAGTAATATATGAGAGTGAAAAAGCAATAGTTGGAATTAATTATAGATGTAGACATGATGGAGGACTCTCTGCCAGTGTATATTGGCATAGTCCCATTGAAGTCAATAGAGTAAGACCAATTTACGTTAGCAGAGGAGCTGATTTAACAGGCTTTGGAAGATGTGCTGGGATTTTCACAAATGTGAAGAGAGAGACAGAGCACTGAAAACAGCAGACTGCTTGTTATTGTATTTGTATGTATGCTATTAACCTTCACACCTGTTTGTGTAAGCACTGCAACAGTAACTATTTTTTTTCAGGAAAGGTGCAAAATTGCAATGATATCAGCTGAGGGATTTCGCATGAATACAAAGCTTGTTGAAACCTAATCATGGTGTCTCATAAAATGGTAAAGCTCTTCTTTTCGAACATCAAAGAAGTACATCAAAGTGTACCTCCTGATGCTATGGAAGCTGTTTAAACAGATTCAACAGTTATCTTGTAATAAGCTTTGAAAAAATATCTGTGCATAAATGAGGCAGAATATTTTGAATCATGGGAACCTTTCTAAAATTACATGGAGTGAACAAATAGTAGGTCTAGTTCTTACCTCCCTTTCATTTTACTTTGGTATACTTCCACAGACTTCAGTGGCAATGTGCTGGATTTACACCATTAAAGGGTAGCTCAAAACAGGCATTGAAAGGGCAAAGTGACAGAAACATTATTTCTGATAAATTGTAGGAGAGAAGAAGGGAATAATCAAATATTAGTAGAAAAATAGGGCCGATTTTGGTTCCACTCTGTGAGTCAGAGTGCCTTTTCCTCACGCTTTACAATCTGACTACAAGGAAACCTACTTAGCATGGAGTTTTTGGTGAAGAGACTATTTTTATAATGCAGTGATTCATGCCTCCTGTTTCATACAAAGTGTTATTTTGTGTTAAGCAAGGGGCTCAGTGTGGCAGTCTGGGCGCCAAAACTACCTATAGGAAATAGAGGCTTCCTATCTAGCAGTAGAAGAAGAACTTGTCCTACAGCCAAACTCCAGACTCCTTTACTGGAAAGAAAAAACTTTGGAAAACACTGTGCATTAAAAATCAACTTTGAAAATTAGCTGTTCTTATTTATTTTGTTCTTCTTTTCCTTCAAGTATGAATGACACTAGCATAAGTCAAAAGACTTAATTTGCAGTTAGGGGAATCTCTCTACTCTCTTTCCTCCTGTAGCTATGTGAACACAGAACTGGAAATGATGCCTGGAGTGATTGATCTGGTCCTCTGATGTTCCTGGCAGTTGCACAGAGCCACCTTAGCTATTTCAGAAGTGGGAGTTCAATGGGATATAGCTATGTTGAAGGTGAGGGTGGTGCTGTGTCTGTCACAGGACTAGAAGGGGCAGAGAGAAGAGTGTGAGAAGGGTGAGGTGGAGGACCCATGGGGGAAACCACAGAGGGAGAATGTGAGGTCTCTGTACCAGAGAGAGCCAGTCCCTGCTGTTCCATTCCTCTGGAAGCAACAAGCCAGACTTGACATGCAAGAAAGAGGTGGACAATCTAGAGCTGATCATGCATCCATATAATTTCCTCCTTTTCAGCATGTAAAGACTAATATCCCTCTTGGTTATCAAGGCCTCCATCAGGCAGAAATCCATGGGGCTTAGCTGTGCAATCATCAGAGGAGTTTGCTCCCTTAGCTTGTTTGTGTCTTCACCATGCATTGCCAAAGAAATTAGTATGATCCCGCAAACAGAAGTGTCTGAGTTTTAGTAGGGAGAACCTAGACTCTGGAATAATTGTCATGAAGAATATAACACACAAATGGGACTAGATAGGGAAAGAGTACAAAAGGGAATGTCTCTATATGGGTGCATATAGATGTCCATAAAAAGATACTTCATTAGTCTTGATAAAACCAGCTGAGATTCCCAGATTTCAGCTAGCTGAAGACATGGCCCTGTTGGTTTACATTCATAAGGGTGACCATATGTACAGCCTTTCTGCCATTTTGCATTTCTCTGATATACCACAACAATACATCATCAAAATACCATTCCTTTGATAATGTATTGCTGTGTTATGCTGTTAAAGTGACTTTGCTTGATGACACACTCAAGTAATACATCTTTAGACAGATGAACTGTGACAGCAGTCACCTCTCTGTCTGTCACATGCAAGGGAGTATGGGGAAATAAAAGACGTAGTGGCAGGGGCTAGGGAGAAACATGAGGCAGAACATGTGCCGGGCTTTGTGGAACATAAAGCACACTTACCAGGAAATACATAGGAAGTGACTTAAAGAGCAGATTAAATGGGCTTGTCATGGGGCCTCAGAAAGCATGTGGGTACTGCTTATCTCTGGTGCAGTAGCTTTAGCAAAGTCAACAGCAAGAAGTACCATGAGAAAATTCTGAGTATATTAAAGTGATGGCTGTGAAGAGTATTACACAGGGATGCAAAACATTGGATTCTTTTAAGACCAAGGTAATGCATTCAAGCTACAGCCCAGGAGACCCAGCTTCACATCTGGCTCAGTAAAATGAGTTTGGCATTGCAAACCCATTCCTCTGGTAAGTTCATCTTCATTCAATTGTTCTGCAGTACAGTAGTTCAGGACAATTAGAAAGTTGTGCTCAGGATCAAAGGGACTCCCTGCTGCTGAGTTTCTGAGTGTTAGCAGGGATGTGTGGGAGAAACTTGGTGATCTTAGAGTCAGGAGGTTCCTGCAGAAGAATGTGCATAAAAGATGTTACAGCAAGACACACTGAGATGCTCCCTTCTCCCTTTACTGAAAGAAAACAAAACAAAATTCAGGGAGAGGAGGCATGCAATTCAGTTCAAAGGCATATCCTTTTTTAAAAATTGCTCAAAGAGTAATGTCTTTCATTGAAAACTGGATAACTCACCATTGTAATTCATTGCTACAGGAAGGTGGTGTGTCAATACCACTGGGTAGCTTTGTAGATTTAAGAATAGAGCTGGATTGTGCCATAAACACAAATAACAATGGTATTACAACAGCAAGAGTACAACTATGAGAGCTATCCAATCCTGTTTTTAAGGTATAGTGTGACCCACTGAGGTTAGATAAAATTGTCCTGTAACATATCACACCACATAATCAGATTCACTATAATAATTTTGCAGTCTTTTCTGAAGCAGCTGCACTGACAACTGTTAGAGACAGGGACTTGCTCCAGCTAGTCCATTGATCTGTTCCTAGGTGACAATTTCTTTGTGCCTACAAATAAATCCAGGGAAGCTGCAAAAGCTGCCTAAAGTGCAAACTGAGCAATGCTAAGCTTAGAGAATCAGACTTTCACTATCTATTTTCTCTCCATGTATAATAAACTGAAGTAACATGACTAATAAATAATAAATGAATATTTCTTAGGTCTTATGTAGCACCTCGTATCAGAGCAGCTCTGAACACACTGAAGGGAATACATAAATTAATTCTTGTAGTATGCCATTGGGACAGATATGTTTGACTGTACACATTTCACAGCTTGCTAAACTATTTTGTGCTTTTCCAATTAGTGTAGTCCACCGTGCCCACGATGACAGAGCAGTCCCCTGCAGTTCTAGATGCCCTGTAAGCTCTGTGGTCCTTGCAAGCTGAGTGTACCATCTGAGTATAAGGCAAATGACAAGAATTGTGCACAGGCAGGTGGGAAGAACAATAAGCAGTAGAGGGCTGGGCAGGGATTTCTGCACTTGCACTGCCCAGCTAATTCCAAGTTTTCTGTAGGCATGCAGAACTTACGGCTGTGGATTTCATCAGCACTCAACAACATAGTTATGGATCAGGAAATTCTAGAGCATTTTTATTTCCATTGGAAATTACTATTTATTTTATTTATTTATTTTCCCCCACAAAACCCTAAAGTAAGGGAATGATTTTTATTCAAAAGGAAGTTGCGGAAACTACTGGAGAAGGTACCTTATTCCTTGCACCTTTACTTTTGATAGTCCATGACCTCAAGTGAAGTATATCTGCCATTATGTAACACAGTTAGGAAACTCTTGCTGTACAACTTTCCATCTTGAAAAACACAAACAAGCAAAAAATTTGGGCTGCAGGAGATGCCTAGTGATCTCTCCAGCTGACACTAATGAGTCCATGGGGAACATGTGCAACTCCACAAAGATTACATTTTTGTTGCAAGTCTTTCCAGCTCAAACCTTTCAGTAACACGCAAATTTATTTTCAAGTAATTTTCTTAAAGTTTTTCCTAAAAAGACAACTTTCCATCATACATGTATTGATAAGTTATTCATGGATCACACCCTTTTGCTTTTTTTGAAAGTGTGCAAAAAGCTGTAGTGGAATATAAGGTGCTGAGCTCTTGAAAATCTAGTCCCAATTATTTTGCTGTAGGTCACATAACAAGACTGTCACTTGCTGTAACTTTGAGACAAAAGGTAAATGAACAGGGACAGTTCATTGCTTGTGTTTCATAAAGCTGGGACAGAGCAAACTCCACAGCACAGCAGGACACATTTGAAAAGACAAAGAACAGGGGACATTTATTTCTAAATTTTCACTTACTATTATAACTTGTCATAGTCTATGTCATGTAGAAAATGTGAACGAGAAGTTCAGTGAGTTCGGTGAAGCAGGTTATAAAGATTCCTTAAAAATATTTTCTATTTCTTTGGCCAGTAAAAAGACAGAGGCTAGAAAGCTTTGCAATCTTAAGCCCCCTGTCTCCAGCCCCATTCCCCCATTTCAGGTTAAAAAACAGCCTGCAATCTTGTAGAGGTATTTTAGTGTTTTCTTTCTTCTGCTGGAATGCATTAATTAATTCCTTTGTACTAGGCTTATAAGAATTTTTTCCCATTTTTCATGAGGTAGTTTCCATGGTGGCCATAAAGCTAGAATTATTTTTGCTAGTGAATTATTTGCAAAATACAAATACATATGGAAAAATAAACACCTATGGTTATGACTTAAAAGTCACTTCAGTAGCCCAGGAACCAAGAAAATGCATAACCATGGGCTAATCTCTTTTCAGGAAAAATTTAAGTGAGTGCATAACTTTTCTCATCTGTCTAAATGCTTTTTTACTGAATTAGACAAAGGTCAGCCAGAGAGGATCAAACTGCTATTTACATAGTGTAAAATCAGGCAGTTTATACTTAGGTCAAACTCCTACAGCATAGCGTTCAGTAATTCTCCACTCCTCAAAATGTGAAGTGTGTATAATTACTGATGTAAGTAAAATCTACTCAATTTCTTCATCCACTTGCATACGAATAAATGAAAATGTTAATAAATCTGAAATAAAATTGTATTTATATCAAATAAATAAATCCATTATTATTGTATTGAATCTCAGCTGTATACTGCATACATATTTTCTGTCTTATAAAACATAGTATTATTGAATACCTGTGTTTTTATTCATTTGTAATGCTGCGGTTAGGGTGGTATTTGTCTTCCATGTTGTTAACGTATTGAATAATTTATGCGCACACAAGTACCTATAATAATTTGAGATGCTCTGAGGTACCCTCCCTCTGCCTGTCCAGAAAAGCAAAGGTCTCTCATCGGTCCCGTAGGCTACCCACAAACCTCCTGTGCTCCTCTTGTACACCCCAAGGTATTTGACATGGTGCTAGATGTCGAGAAGCTTAAAAGTCAATGAAGTAAGCCTACAGCCAAAAAAACCCACCTAGGTTGTCTCTGAAGTCAGAGATAAAAATCAGCTTTTCTGGAAGCTGATTTATCTCACCCTGGGGGCCCGTTTTAGGACACAATTAATTGCCCCCTGGAAGCGTCTGTCTTTGACCACAGAAGGCTATGTGAGACGCTAAGAATATTTGTCCACTGTTTTGGTATGGAAAGAGTTTTCTTCCCTTGCAACTAGTTCTAAAGGAAAACTGGTTTGTTTTAACTGTGAACATCACAACCTTAGCACATTACTAATGTCTGCTATGTTCATATGCTCACATCACACCTTCATTGCTGTGCTGCCTATATGCTTTCTGGGAACTACGTGGCACCTTTATATCTGGAGTGTATATTTCCTTAAAATCTGCAGTACACAAAATAGGTGGGAGAGAAAATCAGATTTTATCTAACTCATCACATTCAAGGGGTTGCATTGCTGTCTGACTATCTTGTCCAAGTAAATCTGATGGCAAAGTGCTACGATGAAAGTGCTGCCTCTCTTCCTATCTCTTCCCCTCAAGAATTGCTCGGGAAGGGAGTCCGCCAAAGGGATGCTCTGTGAACAACTGGTGGAGCAAAGGGTAGGTAAATAGAAAAGATGAATGGGCATGCTCAAAGCATAGTTTTTCATATGTTGCATTTTTCTTTTGACAATTATTTCTTTATTAAAAAACAGTTATGTTACAGAGCAGAGAAAATTTGTAATTATAATACAGTACAGAAGTTCAAGACAATGAACTCTGTCAAATGCATCCAGGAGGAACTGAACAATTATCATGAACTTAAACTATGGTTTCCAGCACAGAGGGCAAAGATTACAGAAAAAAAGAAAAGAAGGAAACTAGAAAACTTTTTTACTAGAAAAAAAGAAAGAAGGAAAACAAATTTTTTATATAATGTTTTGTGCAGTATGGGAGATAGAATTTGATCTTTTTTCAAGGTGTCCCTTGAGAGCTGGGACACGAGTAGATGTTATAGATCGTCTGTGCTTAGTTTCTAACACTGTGCAAAAATACTGTGCAAAGCTGTTAAGTTAGCTAAAGCACCTATTGGAGAGGGGAGCAGCTAGAGGAAAGAACTGGTACAAAACCCCAGTTGTGGTGAGACAGCAAAGCAAGGCACAGCTAGTACAGTCAAACATCAAAAGGTCAGTTCAGCTTCAGTTCGGCTCTTGTGACCAACAAGACTTTAATGTTTAAAATAATGCATGAAAAGTACTTCAGGAAAGAGAAAGGAGCTGATTGGCCTAGCAGATTACTACTGGTATAATTTTACTTTAAGAGTTAGTTATATAAACAGGCTGTTTTCTTGTTTACTTACCTTGTTTTCTTTTCCTCCCTTTAACTAAAAAAAAAAAAGTTTATTGGCCACCTGATTCACATTTGGTGAAAAGGGAAAATATGCTTACTTGAGTATTGGAAGGTTTAGTATAACAATGCCAGGATTCTGTTTTGGGGTTTTTTTGTTTGTTTTTTTTTGTGTGTGTGTTTTTTGTTTCGTTTTGGTTTTTTTATAGTGACCTCCTTACATTTGACTTTTAACTAAGTGCTGGCAGAACCAGTTCTGACAGTCATACAATGCTGCTGTAGGCTGCTGAGGGGCACCCTCTGCTTTGGTGGTGGCATGGACAGACCTGGTGGTTTGATGCTGATGTGTTTTTTACTCACAAATGCTCTGAAATTCTGAAACTGAGTGAGCAGAAGAAATGGAACCAACCACATGGTCTGTAACACTGTACCTGAATATGTATTTATATACACAATGGTGCAGTATTTTCTCATCTAATCTTTCCTCAGCATTCCCTGTTCTTCCTTTAGGTTCTTTTTTGGCAATAGCTCAGCTATTATCTTTTCAGATGTGGCCCATTAATTCTTCTGTATGAATTCATGCACAGTCAGCTCTCCCGTGCTAATGACCAGAGAGGAATAATGGCTAATGCCCACTGAGAAGGATATGTATTGTTTTAGCTGCTTCTTTGATTTATTGAAATCTCTCTGTACATTTCTGTATTTTCATTTTTTTATAGAATCTGAGAAAAGAAAGCAATTCAGAAGTAATCCAAGATAATGGTCCATTTCTGGTCACTGTAAAAACATGGATGTTCTGGAAAGGGGGAGAGGAGAGGTTAAGAAAGAAAAAAACAAAACAAAATAAAACAAAAAAAACAACAACAAAAAGCCAAACTTATCTACAACATTTATAATACCAGAACAAGAAATTGTCAGTAAATACATTAAAAACTAGAAAAAATGAAGTGATTTTTCTTATACCACATGCTTTAATGGCAGAACTTACTAGGAGTGGGTATTGTCGGTTGTGAAAGAATATGAATTAACAAAAACAAACAAACAAAAGGACATATATTTATCTAAGACTACCAAAGATTGAATCAGCTTCCAGTTCAAGAAATCCCTAAGCTACTGCTTACCGGAAACCGTGAGGGTCATGACTAAATCTTTTCCATCTTTTCCTTACCCTTAATCTCATTATTAAACGTCAGCTAACACTCGCCATCAGGCTAGGTGGATCCTTGGTCCCATCCACTTATACTCTTGTGATGCTGCTTACTTAGCAGGTCAAAGAAACAGTCTGCAGAGTACTGACCATGAAATAAAACTCGTCAATGGGCAAAGGAGAACAAGACAAGAGACATATAAAATATTTAAGAAATTATTAAATTAAGAAATCAATTTAATAAGAAATTATTAAAAAGAATTAAAAAAATATTAAAAAGTCTTCCTCAGATTTAATTACCATTAGGGGTGGGGTTTCTGTGGTTCTGGTTCTAATTCCGTTCCTTAAGTAATGTGGAAACATTATTTTTCATTTTCATCCTTCCATTGCTGGATAGTGTTGCTATCCATTTTTAAAAGTTTTCAGGTTCTACACCTGGACTGTGCTGCAGGCCATCTGGGAAGGAAAAATATTCTGTCTGGTATATAGCTTGCGAAGTGTTTTAAAATCCTTGAGTTAAATTAATGAATGCAGAGGATGTCATCATATATCGATGCTTCACCTTTTTGAGATTCTGACCTCGACTATCATATTTATAAATAAATGTCACAAATGACCATTTCAGAACAGAACGAAAAAGCTGAGAATTAACAAGAGCTTCCTGAAAAGTCAGACAACACATCAACTACAGGCAAACAGGAGAGTGCCTTTTTTTTTTTTCATTACATCAAAAAAATATTTAGAGTTCCCAATGCTGGCAAAGCTTTGTTTTGTGAAAGCCATGAAATTACTAGACCACTGAAGGAGGCTGCTGACAGAAAAGGTCCAGCTGCCTTTGTGAGTGACATGTCAGGTTATTTTATTTTCCCTTTGAAAAATACAGATTCAGATCTTGCATTGTTTCCTTTTATAGTTTCGGCCATCATAATCATTTTTAGTTCAAAACAGCAACATAACTGTGTAACGTATCAGTGTAACTTTTAGGAAGCATATCTACAGAGGATTTTAATGGCAACTTCACTGACTTCAAAACTCTTCTCAGCATACAATTTTTTCAGGTTGTCATGACTTTAAGAGGATTCTCTGTTCATCATTTCCACATCCCTGGACGTCTGCTTTATATGCAGCTGTCAAAACACTTGTTAGGAGCTAAACTTTCTGTACGATACAGTTTTTTGGTGGACAAGCTTTTAGCCAAAATAGTTCATTGAAGGTAAAAACAGAGTTGGCTAAAATCTGTCTTCAGTAATGTTGGATATAAGCAAAATAAACTAGAGTTGTTTTTTTCTGTTTTTTGGTACTAATTCAATCTGCAAATTGGTATAATCTTTAAGCTGATTAAACGAGAAATTGCTAAGAAAAATTAAAAGTATCTAGCAAGATCTTTTCTTCAGGAGATATTGCTCATAGCAAGGAAGCAAAGGAATCCTATTTACAATTCAGCTCAGCTAAACATGAGATAAATCCTGCCCTTCCCAAAGTTATTATCTCTTCCTTCTTTCACCAATGTAGCCAACTTCATTTCTTTCACATGAGCCACCAAAGGAGAACCAAAGTAGAACTGAAGTTAACTTTTTGTTGAAAAAGAGCTAGAAACTGCTATTGAATCTCTTCTGTATTTCCCCTGCCACAATAGCTGAAGTTGTGATAGAACAAGGCAAAAAGAAATCCCAAAACCCAAACCAACCAACGAACCAAACAAAAAAATTAAAATAAGGGAATGTAGATTTTTTTTTTTTTTTCAACAAAAAAGGTCTTTTCAGATTAGTCCAAATGACTGAAGAATTAACACATGTTCTTTCAGCCAAAAATTTTAGAAAAGGAATGAACATATAAGAAATGTTCTGTTATTCCAGAGTGTTTCAATTCCTCTACAGTGTTTCTGTTTCTCTGGCAAGGTTTACAAGGGCCCTTTCATGAAGGTGTTTTGGAAAAGCATCTTCTGTGTCCTGTAGTCTAGTGAGAGGGGCACTCCAGAGAAAGGACACCCAAATCTCCTCTTGCAGAATTCAACCACTAAGCTGTCACTGATCATAATCAGCTCCTTTACCTCTAGCTCAGAGGTAGACCTCGACACGCAGGTGTCTGAGTGTGGAGCTGAATTTCCTCCCCTCAAATTCAAGTCAGATGAATCCCAGCCCAGAAATATCTGCTTACCAGTGTAAATGTCCCCTTTCGACTGTCTAAGTATATCTGATTTTCATTTCATTCAGATAAAATGTCTGTAATGTATGAAGTCCTAGGGTGTGACTCAGGTGCTTAATGTACTTGCCTAATCTTAGGCATTTAGTGCTATTTTAACTGTTCTAGGATATTTTGCTTGATCTCTAACAACTGGTCCAGAAGGATGTGGGTCTCCTGTAGGTCCTGCTGTTACTAACATTGGGATGGGAAAGGGTGGAGCAGATGAATTCCATCCCAAAAGTATTACTGCTTTACTCAGTGTAATATTAAAGCCAACCAAACAAAAAACCACCCCCCAAAACCAAACCAAGCGAAACCAACCAACCAACAACAACAAAAAACAAAACAAAACCCAAACCAAAACAAAATTGTGTTACCTAAGAAGTATCTAACTGGAATGGACCAAATACTGAAAGGACTCAAACCCTATCCTGCCTGGGAGCACCAGTCAGACTGTTTTTAGCTAACTTCACTGTTCTGAAACACTGTAATGCACTAAGAAAAGCAGCTTTTCACCTGCATCAGCCCATACAGAAACGTCTTCACTTGAAAAGTCAGTTTTTGGCTCCTGCTGTATTGGGAGATTCTCAAAGTAGCAGGGAAGATGAAGAGTTTTAAGCAGAGTATTCTGGTGCTGGTCAGGAGCTTGCTCAGCTCCTGCTTAAAGTTATACCAGACTAAATCTTAATGTATTTTCTCCACTGTTTATGTTCCTGGTCTGTAGATTTTTAACACTGAACTTTGACCAGAATCCACACCACTCCCAGGGCTGGCAGTGTGAGTCTGGTGTAAAATCTTTACCTCTATAATCATCTGCAAGCCACAGAGTCATTCTTAGTGGGTCTTTTCCTCTTTAAAGTCTCCATTACATTTCAAGGAGGTGAGGGGGTTAAGTACACCTTGATGCAATTGAGAATCAGACCTATTCTTTTTTATATAACAAATTGTCTAAATTATAGAAATGGGAGAACAGATAATTATTTATCAAAAGGATAATTAGGTCCAGGAAGAACACGCTGCACCATCTTAATGACAAAGCAGGTAATGCTGCTTTATCCATTTTAACTTATGAAGAAGTTGGCTTTGTGAACATTTGACAAAATAATATATCTTTGTGCAATTTCAAGTTTAAGTGGGTCTCAGTTGCAGGTTGAGAGGAACACAAACTGTCTGTATCCATGTTTAACTAGAATCAGACATAATGACCATTCAGAAATCACTGCTTATGGAAACTATTATGTATTTATGTGGATTTTTTCATTTGTACTTCTCTGTCATATATACTCTTTCTAGTGGGCTGCTATGATGTGGCTTGACTTTCTCCTGTACTGCTTTCACTGAAGTACTGGATATATTAGTATACGGATACACAAATCATTTTAAATCTACTTTTATCCAAATCAAAAGAAAAAAACTGAAAAAAAACACTAGTAAGGGAGACAGAAAATTCTCCAATTTTGATGTATTCAAAGCTACAACTTACTGGAAAATATGTTTTAGTAAAATTCACATTAGGAGGCTGAATGCGGGGTGAATGAACAGAGTTCTTTGACTTGTAATGGGATCCTTCTGGCCCTAAATACTAAGGATTAAAAAGTCACCAATACTTGAAAGAGCCTCCACAGAGCTAGATGTGCAGATGTTTAGTAGCTAAAAAGTGGATCTGCTTTTTAAAGACCTTTTCTCTAAATGTGTAACCTGAGCTTATTAGGATGTTTAGTTTGATTTGAATCTGCTCAGTTCTTTTTTAATACCTCAATAAGGACAAAGCTCACCTGAGAACGTTGCTCATATTTCAGTGTTGAGATCTTTTAAAAACTGCATGCATAAGATCTTTGGATACAGAACATTTCAATCTTGAAACTGGAGAAGTGACTTATAATAAAGAAAAATGAAATAGCACAGCTTGCTCCTTAATGTTAGATTGCAAATCTGTGACACGGATTTTGACATGGTTATTTATACCCCAAGGAAGCTTGCTCTTTGCAAACTATTCCAATGAAGGGAAAAAAAAAAAAAAAAGATCTATGAAAAGAATAAGGCATTTGGACACAACAGCGTTGAAGTGTGTGGAGAAACTGGGAGGTGAAGCCTTGAGGACCACAAGAAGCAGTCATAGAATCATAGAATATCTCGAGTTGGAAGGGACCTGTAAGGATCATCGAGTCCAACTCCCTGCTCCTCACAGGACTGCCTAAAACTAAACCATATGACTAAGAGCATCGTCCAGAAGGTGTTTCTTTCCCTCTCTGATACAGTTTGGATCATGATCCAGTATCCAGGTAAAGTGAGTTGCAGTAAGTGTCTGTATCCAAGCTGACGAATCCTGTGGGTTGGTTCTGGCCCCTCTGGGAAATCCAGGGGGACTGAGTACATGTTCATTCACAATATTCAGGATTCATCTTCAACAGGGTTGTGTGATTGCTGAGAAAAATGGGAGTAGACAGAGAAGCGTTGTGTATATTTCTGCACACCTTTCTGCCTTCAGTAAGTCACAGCTACAGAAGCCTATAGGAGGGGAGAGAGAAAAAAATGGAGAATGAAACTAATGAAATTAGTTGGGGAAAAAGGCAGAAAAATTGAGATAGATACACAGAAAAAGAAACAATGAAGCAGATATGTAAGTTAAAGAAACTGGGTTAGACAAAGACTAATATGTGCAAGCTAAGGAGAGAAAGCAAATGTGATTGCCCAAAAGAAGAAATGTGGAAAAAGCATGCTGTGAGTCAGGGAGGTATAGAAAAGGGTTAGATAAAGACCCACCTGCAGAGACAACCACGCACACATCAATGGGGCGACATGTTACTTGTAGACAGAGATTAAAAGTACCTTGAAGGTATGAGAAGAAAACTTCCTTGCCTTTCTCTGTCACAGAAAAAATTGAGAAAAAAGACCTGAAGAATGCTAATAAGATGATGGTGAATGAAAGTCAGCAATACAACCAGGCTTAGAAAACGTTTATATCATTTGACATTAATATCAGGAAAGTGTCTATGAAAGTGATAGAGAATACATGTACTACCCCGTAAAATGCCTGTTTCATGTTACTCACTGTCCCAGATGGCACATTTTTCTCTAATTCCAGAGCTGATTGTGGTGAATACAGCTTCATGTTTCTAATATACATTATACTACCAGGAAATAAAACAGCCATCACTTAGATGTATAGATGTAGATGGTACAAGTTTCAGTGCCATCCATTAAATTACTGTAAAAACACAGGGAACTAACTGTCGAACAAATAAACATTAGCATAGAGGGTATCATGGGGCTCTGGTGATCAGTAGCAACCTTTTAATCTCTGGGTAACATAGTTCAATACCAGTTCAAGTGAGTAATAGCAAAGCAGTCTCCCTTCTGGAAGCTCTGTGGCCTGTGTGACTTAAATTGGTGGTTTCAGCTCACATCCCTGTAGACGTGTTGCCACGGTTAGGAAACATCAACGTTATAGCTGAGCTGTCATGGGAACATGTTATCCATATGCTTTGGAAACAAAAACCTTAGAGATTTATGAAAGGGGTTGTGGCAGTGGTGGCTGAGACCTCAGGGCCAGATGCCAATGCATCTGTATTTTAAATACAGATGAAAAGGCATCAACTGCTCATGTAACTGAGGTCACAGAACACATGCAAAACAGTAATTTGTTCCCCCCTGAGGTGTGAAATCTTCACAGTGTGGTTTATTACTATCCTAATGAAACCAGCCCAATTGCTATTAAGTGGAATTGAAAGATGCATTATAATATTAGCAGAAATTAAAGGACTTACTGCTTTTTTCCCCCTATGAATTTCTATGATTTGCATAGTCTGACTGTAGTGTACTTACATCTGTTGAAATGGTTGAATGGATTGTAATTCAATGCATTGAAGACATGTTATTGTTATTTATGTGGTACCATAGGCACGTCACTTCTACTCTTGACATTTTTACCCCAAAGAGCTTTTACTTTAAATAAGACCCAACATGCCAGGGGATACTTAGAGCAATGTTGGCTGATGGAGGATGGTGGAGATTCACAATGAACAGAGGAAGTGTGATCCTTTTTGCAGACTGTTTATTGTATACCTTTACTGAGATTTGGCTTTAATGGTCCCAATTAAAAAAGAAAAAAAAAGGACAAGGAAAGTTCCGTACCCAGTTCCTGCTTGTATGACTGCTTGAGAGAAGAGGCAAATCTGTGCATATACTTACACTACATCTTCTCTGTTAACTTTCCTCATCTCAATGATTTAGAGGATTTAGTGTAATCACTGTATGTAACAAGAAGAAAAGGGATTTGATAATGTTTTATTTGCACTGCAAAGCTGGCCCTAGACAGAAAAGAAAACCCATAGCTTGGCTGTGGTCTTGAATTACTGAGGAGGTAAAATTTAATAGAATAAAAGGAGGGACATGTAGAAATTTGTTTCGTAGCCATTGATTTTGGGGACAAAGGAGAAATTCCTTTTGGAAGTAATATATCAGCAAAAATATCAGTCAGCAAACAAAAAGGAACTTTCTTTAATAAGTGCAGACTTCTGTAATAATCATAGACAGGAGAGAGTTATGATTGAGGAAAGAAATATTAAAATACCCTAAGTGGACTATGGAGAGAGAGAATTCCTGTGTCTCGCTGCCCTATACCCTTCTGGGAACATCTTATGCTCTTATTTCTTCTTTCATCAGAGATACTGAGCACCTTAATTTGTTATTAAAGCTATTGGTGGGATTTTTATCACACTTTAGAAATTGAATCTTTCTTGCCACTGGAAATTAACACAAAAATTAATAAAACTGAAATGGTAATAAAAAACCCCCAAAACAGACCAAAAAAAAGAAAAGACCACAGGAAAATGAGACTAAGTACCTACTCATTATATTTATTAGTCATTATTACAGCAAACAAATTTAACAAAAAACTCCAGCAGATTTTTCAGTGTTGTTCTTCATCTTTGCAAACAGGCAAAAAGGGAGGTAAGACCACATCCTATTTTTTGGGGGAGGGGCTGAGAAAATTCTGAGGCAAATCTAAAATAATATTCAGATTGAGGAGAGTGGTGACCTGAATCTGGCTAATATAATGCAAAAATTTGATTCATGCTAAATCCCAAAAAGGAACATGACCTACAAATTTAAAAAAGGGAAAAGTAAGAAACCTTGAGTGCGTTCAGAGGCTAAGGAACTATGCTGACCAGTATGTGGCCAAGAGTCAAAAATCTTTCAAGAAGACATGAGAACACTGTACTTTAAAAGGATAAATAATAGGCTATAAATAAATGGTGTATTAGGCAAAAGATAGTTTAAATGGATTTAGAAATGAGGTCCTCATTAAGAAAATGTCAACTATTGCACCTTCTGCAGGTACAGATGCAAACAGAGGTTGAAAGCACGATTTTATTCTGTACTTCTCCCAGATGCTGGTGTTGACTGCCTGAAATGGGAAAGTAACCCAAAGCCATTGGAGTCAATGGTCTCCTTCTGATTAGTTTTGGTTTGGTCCCCAAAGCTTACAATAAAGACCAAAACTTAAGTCGATTGGGATAAAATGCTGCACGTACTGAAGAGGAGTGAAATTAATCTTAATTTCAGAAGGGCTACAATTTCATCTTTGGTCAAAAAAGAGTTTGATTTGGAGCTCAGGGAGAAGGAGAAAAGGTCAGAGGTTGGATCTAGTTGAAAAGGGGACAGAGGCCGAACGTAGCTTAAACTGCATTGTTTAAACTTTCTTATTACAGTTCCTTAAGGAGCCCAATTAATCAGTTGCATTGTACTAGAAGGATTTTGTTTCTGAGCACTAAACTCTGATTTAAACTTCTTCTCATAGCTCTGAAATGCATGATACCAGATTATATTCCCCACTGTGATTATATCTATCTGTCTATCCATCTATCCATCTATCTATCTATCTGTCTATCTACCTACCTATCTACTCATATCATATTAGGCATTATTGTGTGTGTATACATATATGTGTACATACATAAATTTTGTTGGTTCTTTGCTATTACATGAGTATTTCTGCTTTCTCTCTCTTTCTATGCTACACCAATTGAGGCAAGAAGGAACAAATACCATTAAAATTATTTATTTTTCAGTACCGGTGAGCATCATGGTCTGTAGACAGATAGTCTGATTAAATTTCTCCTAAATGAAACTTCAAATTCTGGAAGTGTCAATATTTCTGTGACCTGGTATTACATTTATTTATTACCACCTACTATTTACCTTAACATAATGTTTAGGAGACTCATTTGTAATAAAGAAATAATTAAAAAAAATACATTAATATAGCCACATATCAAGTTTCCAGTATATTTCCAGCAAGTTTCCGAGTATTGTTGACAGCCTTGGTCGAGTGTTTATGGGTAAGGATGAGGGGGAAGGCCAACGAGGCAGATATCCTGCTGGGAGTCTGTTATAGACCACCCAACCAGGATGAAGGGGCGGATGAAGCATTCTACAAGCAGCTGGCAGAAGTCCCTCAATCGCTAGCCCTTGTTCTCGTGGGGGACTTCAAATTCCTGGATATCTGCTGGAAATACAACACGGCAGAGAGGAACCAGTCTAGGAGGTTCCTGGAGTGTGTGGCAGACAACTTCCTGACACAGCTGGTAAGTGAGCCTACCAGGGGAGGTGCCTCGCTCGACCTGCTGTTTACTAACAGAGCAGGACTGGTGGGAGATGTGGTGGTCGGAGGCTGTCTTGGGCTTAGCGACCATGAAATGATAGAATTCTCACTTCTTGGTGAAGTAAGGAGGGGGGGCAGCAAAACCGCAACCATGGACTTCCGGAGGGCGGACTTTGGCCTGTTCAGGACGCTGGTTGAGAGAGTCCCTTGGGAGACAGTCCTGAAGGGCAAAGGGGTCCAGGAAGGCTGGACGTTCTTCAAGGAGGAAGTCTTAAAGGCGCAGGAGCAGGCTGTCCCCGTACGCTGTAAGAAGAACGGGCGGGGAATATGACCGGCATGGCTGAACGGGGAGCTCTTGCTGGGACTCAGGAAAAAAAGGAGAGTTTACCGCTTGTGGAAGAAGGGGCAGGCAACTCAAGAAGAGTACAGGGATCTCGTTAGGTCGTGCAGAGAGGAAATGAGAAAGGCAAAAGCCCAGCTAGAACGCAATCTGGCCACTGTCGTTAGAGACAACAAAAAAAGTTTTTACAAATATATTAATGACAAGAAGAGAGCCAAGGAGAATCTCCATCCTTTATTGGATGCGGGGGGGAACATTGTCACCAAGGATGAGGAGAAGGCTGAGGTACTCAATGCCTTCTTTGCCTCAGTCTTTAACAGGCAGACCAGTTCTCCTCAGGGTACTCGGCCCCCCGAGCTGGAAGACAGGGACGGCAAGCAGGATGAACCCCCCATAATCCAAGAGGAAGCAGTCAACGACCTGCTACGCCACCTGGACGCTCACAAGTCTATGGGGCCGGATGGGATCCACCCGAGAGTGCTGAGGGAGCTGGCGGAGGTGCTCGCCAAGCCACTCTCCATCATTTATCAGCAGTCCTGGTTAACGGGCGAGGTCCTGGACAACTGGAGGCTTGCCAATGTGACGCCCATCTACAAGAAGGGCCGGAAGGAGGATCTGGGGAACCACAGACCTGTCAGCCTGACCTCGGTGCCGGGGAAGATGATGGAGCGGTTCATCTTGAGGGCGCTCACAAGGCATGAGCGGGACAACCAGGGGATCCGGCCCAGCCAGCACGGGTTCATGAGAGGCAGGTCCTGCTTGACCAACCTGATCTCCTTCTATGACCAGGTGACCCGCCTAGTGGAGGAGGGAAAGGCTGTGGATGTGGTCTACCTGGACTTCAGTAAGGCCTTTGACACTGTCTCCCACAGCATTCTCCTCGAGAAGCTGGCGGCTCACGGCTTAGACAGGTGGACTCTGCGCTGGGTCAAAAACTGGCTGGACAGCTGAGCCCAGAGAGTTGTGGTGAATGGAGTTCAATCTAGTTGGCGGCTGGTCACGAGTGGTGTTCCCCAGGGCTCAGTTTTGGGGCCGGTCTTGTTCAATATCTTTGTCAATGATCTGGACGAGGGGATCGAGTGCACCCTCAGGAAGTTTGCAGACGACACCAAGTTGGGCGGGAGCATTGATCTGCTCGAGGGTAGGAAGGCTCTGCAGAGGGACCTGGACAGGCTGGATCAATGGGCCCAGGCCAACTGTATGAGATTCAACAAGGCCAAGTGCCGGGTCCTGCACTTTGGCCACAACAACCCCATGCAGCGCTACAGGCTTGGGGAAGAGTGGCTGGAAAGCTGCCCAGTAGAAAAGGACCTGGGGGTGCTGGTTGACAGCCGGCTGAACACAAGCCGGCAGTGTGCCCAGGTGGCCAAGAAGGCCAATGGCACCCTGGCCTGTATCAGAACTAGTGTGGCCAGCAGGAGTAGGGAAGTGATCGTGCCCCTGTACTCGGCCCTGGTGAGGCCACACCTCCAATGCTGTGTTCAGCTTTGGGCCCCTCACTACAAGAAGGATGTTGAGGTGCTGGAGCGTGTCCAGAGAAGGGCAATGAAGCTGGTGAGGGGTCTGGAGAACAAGTCTCCTGAGGAGCAGCTGAGGGAACTGGGACTGTTTAGCCTGGAGAAAAGGAGGCTCAGGGGAGACCTCATCGCTCTCTACAACTCCCTGAAAGGAGGTTGTAGTGAGGTGGGTGTCGGTCTCTTCTCCCAAGTAACTAGCGATAGGACAAGAGGAAATGGCCTCAAGTTGTGCCAGGGAGGTTTAGATTGGACGTGAGGAAAAATGTCTTTACTGAAAGAGTGGTTAAACCTTGGAACAGGCTGCCCAGGGAAGTGGTTGAGTCCCCATCCCTGGAAGTATTTAAAAGACGAGTAGATGAGGCGCTTAGGGACATGGTTTAGTGGGCCTGGTGGTGTTGGGTTGACAGTTGGACTCGATGATCTTAGAGGTCTTTTCCAACCTCAGTGATTTTATGATTCTATGATTCTATGATTCTTTAAAAAGATAGTATCTATATTCTCCAGACTAGCACAAATATTTGCTAAATCTTAGAATATTGACTATAAAAGCAAGTATGTTTTAAACTTCAGTAGAGTTACTGGCCAAGAAGAATTTATCTTGTGTACTCATTTCATTAATCATGAAGTGTTGCTTTTAAAAACAATGTCCTTTATGTGGAGTTAAATAATATTTCCTTCTCTAATTTTTACATTCCTTGTGCTGCTGGTTGGTTTCCCTCACAAAGCACGTGCTTTGATTACCTTTGCTGAAGAATGTTCTTACACTAGTCAGTACTCTATGCGTGGGATGGCACCTAAACTCTACCAACACAGAAGCAGTCCTGAAAGAAAAAAACTAGTTGAAAATTTTCCATGTCATGGGTTTATTCTGCAAAATGCCCATTTAAAATGCAAGTAAGCAAGCAAGCAAACAAAACCCAATTTATTTTGTTGCACTTTTAATGATTATTCAGATCTTTCTCTTATGATTTTATTACTTCTGTTTCTAATCATATAAAGTCAAATATCACTAGTTTGTAATATTTCACAATGGAGAAAGAAACCTGAAATTTCACTGTTTCCCACAAACCCAGATGTTGAAATCTCAGCAGTTTCCATGTGATGAAAACTGTATTTTCCAGCTTGTTCAATTAGAGTGTATCATGTTCACAAAAACTCTCCTGTAGCTTCTTCCATTATTGTTTCTCAAAGCTGCAGTTGAATGTAGTTTAAACCATGAGTAACTGGTTAGCCACTCTGCTTACTCCTTGAAACCAAGTCTCCAGTTACTACTTGCTGGTTTCCCATCCACTTTTTCCTAGGAGATTATGAGAAGGTGGTGTAAAGTGGCCAACCTGTGCTTTTTCCATTTGTTGTAGGGCTGTGTAGTAAGTAAAGATGTCCTTCTCTGAAGAATGAACAGTTTTTATTTCTGTGTCCAGAGCACAGGGAAGTGCTCTTGAAATTATCTAACTTTGTTTTCTTTTTAGATGGGCAAAAGGAATGAACCAAGCCAAGACGATCACCCAAAATTCAACTTAAAGTATGAAATATTTTTTATTGTTGTTCTTAATATGAAGCATTTCAATTTTTTCAGCTTTTATTTCTATACTGTAGAAATGAATTAAGATATTCTGTCCATTTCTTTCTACATCTTTCACAATTTTCCAACAATGCTAATTTATCCATTCAGCTTTTCACTTTTCCAAGCCAGTGTTGTATGTGTGGGTTGCCAGGTAATTTTTCCAAGCCAGTGCTGTATGTGTGGGGTGTCAGGTAATTAGTGATAAGTACAAGGCAATGATTACTATAAAATGACAGTGCTGCCTTTTTGGGCTTCCTCATAGGTTTATCAATGCTTTCACCATAAGATTTAATATAAGCAAATACCATATCCAGAGTGTCCAGCACTACACCTCTGTCACGGATGGAGTGAGACTGCACTTCACTCATAAGAGAAGCAACAATACACTTTATTGATATAAAACAGTGAGTTAACAAAGTTCAATGGTAAATGCGACAATGGTTTAACAAGATTTGATGGCAAGATACACTTGATTATTTACTGCATAGAGGACAGGGTCAGACAAAACTGTCAGGGAGACACTCCCATTGAGCCATGAGGTTCAGAAAGGACCCCCTTGCTTCCTAGACTCCTTCTCAGAGAGGAGTCTCGGTGCGGCTGGATCCAAACCTAGTCCCAGACTTGGTCAACGGTTTATGTCTAAAGGATTATTATATATGCGTAATTAATCCTTTATATCACTTAGCTAAGATTTCAAAGTTTAGCATGCTCTTAGTTACTTACCGAGGATCTGTTGTGGCAAGGAATCTCTCAACCTCGAGGAGTAACCTTGAGAGGCGTCCCTACGCAAGGGGAGATCCCGCCGTGCAGCCCACTGCCATGCAGGAGAGCTCAACAGGCCCTGGGCTGTCCATTATTTATAGAGTAAGACGATTGACTTATAGTCACATTTGCATATCAGCGAGTCGTTTGAGTCACTGCTCCAGGCAGCCCTTGGCTACTGTGTTGCCATCCATCCCCAAAGTCCAGCATAACCTGGATGCAGCCATCACGACCCCCACTGGTGGTCATTGCTTACGCAGGGGCGGGGGGGGGGCACACAGCCACAGCCTCACATTAAAGAAAAATCATCACTGCTCAGCAGTTTACAAATGCTACATGGTAACAGCAAAAAAGTGACCTCAGTCTCATTTTTGGTGGCTCTAATATACCTTTTCATTTAGACATGCTAAAATTTTCAAAGCCAGAAGATGCAGACAGTTCAGTGAGAGTTTAAGCAGCAAAGAATAACTTAGCCCCACAGTCCCATTTGTGCACTGATGCTGCAATAAGACATACTTTTCCTATTCAGATTTTTAAGTGCAATCTGTTTAAAAAAAAGATGCTGTTTCAGGTTTAATTCCTCTCCTGGGAGAGCCCTGTGTGGGAGAAAAAAAAAGGGGGGGGGGAAAAAAAGGCAGAGATACATAAAAGAACCTGGACACTCTTTATTCATAGTGGGAAAAAAGAAGACAAAAAGAAAAAGAAAAAGAAAGAGAAAGAGAAAGAGAAAGAGAAAAAGAAAGAGAAAAAGAAAGAGAAAAAGAAAAAGAAAAAAGGAAAAGGAAAAGAAAAAGGAAAAGGAAAAGAAAAAGAAAAAGAAAAAGAAAAAGAAAAAGAAAAAGAAAAAGAAAAAGAAAAAGAAAAAGAAAAAGAAAAAGAAAAAGAAAAAGAAAAAGAAAAAGAAAAAGAAAAAGAAAAAGAAAAAGAAAAAGAAAAAGAAAGAGAAAGAGAAAAAGAAAGAGAAAAAGAAAGAGAAAGAGAAAAAGAAAAAGAAAAAGAAAAAGAAAAAGAAAAAGAAAGAAGAAAAAGAAAGAAGAAAAAGAGAAAAAGAGAAAAGAGTTTGAAGAATGTTGGAACTTGCACGAAAAGCATGTGGAAGCAGTGCAGAGATTTCTTGTAGCCGGGTTCCTCTCCTCTGCCTGATCCACTCTTGTTTGCATATGACCTGCAAACCTCTTTAAAGAGAAAAGAATACAAATAGGAGGAAACACACCACAGCAAGCAAAAATTAAATGGAGAGGAAAAAAAAACCCAAACCATCACCACTACTTTTCTGAAGTCTTTCTTTTTGGAAGCCAGGAAGCTTTTTTAAGTGCTACTTTACATTAGAATCCATGTAGTCAACCTATGTGAAAATGGGAGAGCTCAGAATAAAAGCTTTCTCCAAATTGACAAAATACTTTGATCATTTGTTTCAAAGCCAGCCTGGGTTTCTGAGTGGCATTTGCCTTATGCTGTAGACACTCCTCTACAATTCAAGACATACACACAGATCACTGCTGCAAAGATAGTCACCTGGTATGAATGCCAGCATTCCCATGTGACAAAAAATACAAAGGCGGGGAACACGATTGTGCTACATCAGACTGACTGATGTAGCAAGTAAGCTTGGGAAGGAGAAGAAATAAATAGGACTGTTTTAGCAAGATTATCGTGATGAAATGAACACCTGCTTTGTTTGCCCTTTGCGTTACTGGATGTATAAAAGTGCTTCTGCTTTCCTCTGCAACATTTGAGTGCTTTTGTCACACCACTTCTTACATGTCCTCCAAAATCTCAGACCTCCTTTCTTGCAGATAATCATGCTCTAATTCAATGGGGCTATTCATGTGCAGGAATCAGTACATACTTGTGTATTAGCAGCATCAGAGCCTTAGGTGGTAAGCTTTTTGGGTACCTTTGTTGCAAGTGCTGACTCTCAGTAAGTGTCTGTGCAAATGCAGTACAATGAAAGCCTGGTTCGGTTCTAAGGTCAAGGAGAAAATGTAGGCACTTCAGTATCTCTCCACTTAGGTGACAATGCAAGCAGCAGTTCTGGATGTTTTGTGCAGCAGTTCACAATCTGATTGCTCATGCTCTAACATTTATTTGGATTTGACATTCTCTCAAGAAGATTCACATTCACCACTGAGATTTGCTCCCTTATGGGGAGCAAATGCCTTCACAAATTCTTTTCCGCTTCTTGACTTCCTGTTCAGATATGAATGACTATGCTCCCAAATCTATGAAAAAAAAAAAAATATAGTGATAGAAAGGTGTCTATTTCCATAACTTATTCCTCCCTTTTATTTAATGCATTTTCTGCCATCTTGCTTGACTGAAAGGGTGCGACGAAGTTGTCTGAACAGAAACATCCAGTGCTGTTTGAGATGTTTATGTCATCTTGTGTGGCTTTCAACTGTTGCTCTTGCAGCATACAGGTCTCATATAGGTCACGTGTTATGTCTACTAGCACACACAGAAGTCTGGGATACTCTAGGACGTCTAGTATGAATGAGATGACTTATGCTTAGGGAGATGACTAATGCCCAATTTCTAGCTACATTGCTCATAGCCCTGTGTTTGCTTTGGAGGAGGGTCAGGAGGAATCTCTGCAATATAATATATATTCCTCACTGTGTTGCAGGTTCATGCTGAGAAAGATTTGGAGACATTAATTTTAAGGTGTCATCAAGGTGTTACAAAAAATTCCACATTTCACGCTAGACTCCAAGAAACCCAATAGTCATCTTCATCAACTTTTTAACTGGACGCACAGCAGTGAGTCTGGAAACAAAGACAATTTTAATGAAAAGAGTCTACAGGCATAATGTTTTATCATTCTTAAACTAGAATAAAACTGACAAGAGGTTTTTCCAAATGAAAATAGAGTCATTTGTTTGATGGCAATGAAGAGATATTGAACTACTTCCTGGCTGCTCTTTGCAATTTGTAGTACTTGGAAAGTCTTAAAGGAAACTTGACAGTGACAAATAGACATTTCTAAAATGTCAAGTAATTCTAAACATGAATTTTCATTTATTTATAGACTTACTCTGATATCTCAAATGTTACAGAGCTTCCTGTAGACAGTATTTAGCTTCCTATTATGAATTTTCAAAGTCTCAAATACATTGACATCTTTCATGAAGATAATGTTACAGTGGCACATTTCACAAATAAATTATATAAAATTAATGGTTGGCAATTTTTCTGAATGTATTTTTGATACCTGAAACCACTTTCTAGAGGAATTACTTCCTAAAAAAAAAGTCGCCACTTCTCTGAGAAATTCTGAAATCCCATACTGTCACATAAGGATTAATTGATAACACTTCTGAAATAAATATATTCCCTTTACTGTTAGCCAGATGATGACTAAATAAATGCAATATACAACTGTAATGTAAATTCAAAATCAGGAAATGAAAATCTTTCATTGCTTTTCAGTTTCCTGTAACTTTAGTGACAGTGGAAATTTCTGACTTGCCAAGTTTAGAAGTTAAAAAAAAAATTGTTAGCCTACCGGATGGGGCTTTTATGCTGGAGTAAATATAAAACTTCTTATGATACTCTCTTTTACACTCCAGCATAATTTAAAGCTTTCATATTTCAATATTTATGTTCCTCCTAAAACTGTGTAATAAAAAGAAAACTCAGAATTTTTCATTGAAAAATATTTCTCTGTTTTTGTATGAAAGAAGAGGTTGATGTCTTCAATAAAGACAAGCTTCAACATGTCAAAGCAGAAATATTTTTTCTCATGGTGTTGCAGACAATTTTTTAAAACATATTGAAGTAGTCATTATACAATATGGAAAGCATGGCCCTACCTTTTTTCTGTAGACTGGGCCTTCTGTGTGAAATACAATGCCTAGATGTGTTAAGTACATCAGACAGAGGTGAAACCCTGGGTCATGAGGAATATTTTTTTTTTTTTTTTTGAGGTTCAAAAATAATAAAACATAATTTTTCTAGAATTAGATTTTTTTTCCCAAAAACTTTTCTTCTTGTGGGAAAAACATTTTGATGAAAAATTCCTGACCATTTTTTTTTGTCATTCTCACAAAGGCAGGGTACACTTCCGATGCATAAGGGCATGAGAATGGCTCCTGTGATAAATCAAGCACAATAATTCCTCCTATCTTCTTCTCTGGGATAGTTACAGAAATGGATATAATTATGAATAAATCCAACCAGTAGAAAGTATATCTCTGGATCTCCATTTAAGAGGAAGGAAACTGGCTTACAACAGCAATTCCCTGAAATTATTTTTGTGATACACCTTGGTTTTTTGTGTGTTTCTTTGGGGAACAAAAGTAGTTAAGTTACTGTGCTCTGTTCTTTATGTCTTGTTTCAGCCTGTCACAGAGCTTTCTTACACTGAAACTGCCTAAGCCTTCCTTTTGCTAACACATATTCAATATTACAAAGGATGGAAAGAGGAAATAAATTTAAAAAATGGCATTAGCTTTAAATGACCTGAAACCCCACAAAACATTAATTGGACCAAACCTGAATGAAACTGCTTGTCCTAATTGTACACTTTTCAAACATGGTACAAAAGGCACCATCGTGTCCTCATTGGGTTCCCCCTTGTCACTGTTCTAATGGCTTTCTGCATTAAAATTTCTAAATGGGTAAATGCACTAAGTTGTTTACAAATTTCAGATGGGAGAAAGAAGGAAAAAAGTTAAAGAAAACAACTTTTTGCATATTGTCTTTCATCTTAGCTGAGTTGGAACATTTCTAAAAATTTGGCTTTACAGTTTTAAAAATAAATGGTTTATATAGGTTGGGGACAGGCAAACCCACAGGACAGATTTCTAGGAGCTGACATGCAAGAAGCTTGTCCTATCAGCCATAACAAGGTTCTGTCAGATTCTTTAGAGTCTCTTCTTCCAGAAGTTATTTAATAATGATTTTTAAAATGTGACTTTGGCTACCAAAGACTCTGAGCGTTTTCCCGTTTCATTCCTGTTATGCTGTATTCAATGGTCTTTTGACAATTCAGGTTTCTTCTAATAAGACCAGATGATCTACACTCAGCAGTGCTGGGAGCCAGATCCTGCTTTCACAACTTTCTTTCACCTATAGGCCATGAAGGCATGGACAGCAGCAATGTTAGCTCTGCACATCCATATACACCCACGTGATGGGTAACGTGCCTCTAAGTCTTCCCTTTTTCCCAGGTGGACACAGCAAGTCTTGACTGGGCAGGGTAAACCGTAAGAGTGATTTCCCATGAACAGCTCCTGAAAAATTCTTTTTTATTTCTTTATGGCAAAAAACGGGGTGGGGGGGGGTGGGGGGGGGTGGAGGTGGGGGGGAGTGGCAGGAATATAGATGTTATGGAGTTGCCCCATTGATTTCTTAAATGCAGTGAGTTCTCTGAAATTGAGCATTGTCTTCTGCACACTATCTTAATTGGGTATATCAAAACATGCTTAGTCTTACAAATGGACCCTCTTCCTTTCAAACATCCTACTAGCCTTTTTCAGGACTATTACTTCTCCACTAGCACAAACACTGAGCCTGTCAGAATATAGTTTGTCTGTGTTAATTTATTGATACCAGTTTGAGTCACCTTACTTTGGGAATTATTTTATCTTAATGCATTCTGTTCACCCAAATTCACCCCTGACGTAGCTAAATTTATGTCACGGGACATTAAATTTCATATTCTAGCTCTGGGCACATTCATCTAGACTGTCAGGGCTACCCCGTAAAGGGATTTTTTACAGAATTGCCTTATAAAAGAGCAACTTCCCTTAGTATCTTAATGTGTTTATCTTTTCAATGATCTTGCCTGTCCTGGTTTTGTTCAAATCTTTATTAAATGCAGAAAACAAATGTAGGGACAAATCTCAGTTGTGCTTAACTTTGATGCCTCTTTTTCTACTTATAACATATCCTGTTACGCACTTTGATTACTAGTATCTAACCCATTTCAGCTGTAAATGCATAATTCACATCATTGACTGATGAATCTCTACCAGTGCAAAGTATTTGTTAAATGTATTTTTTTTTTTTTATACTATTTGTTCTTGTGGTAGCTCTAATCCTTGACTTAAATTGTGAACATTCAGTGCCTTTTAAAATTGATGCTTATGCTGGGGTTGAATATAATTCAATATTCACTCAGTAGAAACAAGTCCTGCTTGTGGTAAGGTAAACAGAGATTGTGTCAACAGTTTCCCAGGAACAGATCTGAGTGTGCTTACATCTGCCGTAAGCTACCTGTAGCAATGAAGGGTAGATGCAAAGAAAGTGCAAGTACTAGTTAAAAACTAAGAACAAAGATGGGTAAATAAGAAACAAATAAGAATTCCTCACTAAGAGGTAAAAATCAGAAGGATATTCTGTCATGTGCATCTATATCGGCAAATATTTTCAGGCATTTGGGGTTTTCTTTAATGTAATTGCAGCATGTTAAATGTTAAAATCAGAAATGAGGAGAAATAATAGTTTTCCAACATTAGAATTGTTTAATTTTGAAATCAGTTATGAAAAAAAAAACAACAGAAAGGAAGAAATTTGATTATTTACACCTAGCTGAGGTAATAGCACTTTGTCATTCAATGAACATTGCCCTATCAAGAGGAATAAAAAGCTTAAAAAACCCCTCAACAACCATTTATTCCCTTCAGAAATTTGGATAAGCGCTGGTGCAAAATCTGAGATTGACATTCAGAAGATCTCTGGCAAATGAAAAGGGTACATTTGGAATACCATCAGATCAGGAGTTATTCTGCCAGCAGCTGGTTGATTGCCTCATTCAGTTGCTGAAATGTTGCACCGCTGGGCTCTGTTAACACCATCCATTTGATGTTCATCTCCGATTGGCACATGCAGTTTTCAAACTCTGTTTTCACCGGCACTTATGCTTTTCTGGAAGAACCATTTCAAAATGAAAATGGAACAGGAAGCAGAGTTTTCTCTAAAGCAGAGGTGGCCAGAGATTATTATTAAAATTATGATGTGCTAGAGGAACAACTAAACAGAACCAGCAAAGAATATATATATATGTTAAAAGACATTTGGAGCTGAGATGGCTTCATATAGTTACAAAGTCTGAAGCAACAAAAATATGTTGTGGAAAGAGGATGATAATAGGAAAGAAATGTTAAGTTTTATATTGGTTTAGCAAGGAAACAAATATGGGAGTGTTGACCTTAATGATGCATTTGGACACTTTTCAGCATTCGTGGAAAAGGTTACCAGAATTGTAATTTTCCTTCCTTGGATGATTTGATTTGTTTATTAAAGTAGTGCTCAAATGCCAGAAGCAAGATCAAGACTTTGCAGTGTTGGATGTCATAAAACAAAAGAAATGTTATAAAGCCAACCCTCCTCATAAAGACTACTGAAGAAATAGTGAAAATATTCTGGAACAGTTTTCATAAATTAGCACTGTTCTTGAATCAAAAACTGCAGGAAATTTTCTAATACTCCTCAGTGATAAGGTAGGAAGTCCACTGCAGCTTTTTGTTTTCTTTTAATAATGTTTCTGCAATTTTTATCTCATACACTATTGAGTACACAAACCCTGACAGTTATTTCAGAGCAGGTTTGTGAACCTTGCAAATTTCCTGAAAAATTAATTATGAATGCTTTGTTTGTTATATTCATGTGTAAGTCTTCAAAACAGAGATTAGGTGTTGTGGTAATTCAGAGAGTAAATAGAAGGAAGAGGCATAGAGTAAGTAGCACAGAAACCAGTTCCTCTACTTTGCCATAATATAAAAACAAAGAGAAACTCAGCAAGCTCAACAGCAAGCAAGCTGAAAAAGTGATTAAAAGAATTTCCTATAACACAGATGTATTTTGTGAAACTCGTTAGCACAAATTATTACCACTTGCTGGACTTGTGCTTTGTACTCATGTATGAATAATCAAAGTAAACACAGTTATGAATTCAAACTGGATTTCCATATTGATATTCTTAGATTTCTTCTATTTCCTTCGATAGTAGTAAAAATTGACCAAGGGTTGACCAGACTGGAACAGAAAGTGGTACAGGTGTCAGCATGGGTTGGAGTCTTTTTTGGCTCATCATTCCTAGAGATCAGATCTGTACAATTTCTCTGCATCCCGAAGGACATTTCTGTACATGTTTCAAAATGGTACCACATTTTCTTCTGTTCGGCATATATAAGAAGCTACTGGTCAGAAAGCAGACATTGGATTGTAATGCCGTCATCCTTCTGGTACCCAGGTTTATGTACGTACCTCCCTTACCTGAGACAATCAGACCAGTCACGCAAAGGACACACGTAAAGATCAGCTGGCCCTGCTTGACTGAATATATAGTGGAGACTGAAGTAGCTGCCTGAATTTAGCACCTGCGTTTAGCTACTGAAATTTGACCTCTAGGTTTTTTGTTGAATCCCCAGCTGCTGTTCAATAATCTCACAACAGCAATATCAAAGAAGTCAGCTTTGGAAAGAAAGCAGATTTAGTTATTATATTCTGTTCTCTTGTACCCTTGGGACTAGAGTACTGAGGGAAATGGAATGTTAAACTACATCTTAAAGGTGACCCAGAATGCAATCTGGCAGTAAAAGAAAAACTGTCCTTGTAAAATAGAAGAGAAAGTTGGTACTGGAGGTCAGATTAAATATGAGGAACTCCAAGGAACTGCTTGTGGTCTGTCTTTTTAGCCAGTATTTCAGGAAATGACACAGTAAGGTCTGAAATTTGCATGAAATGTAGGCATGGTCTGGACTTCCTTTTATTGTGGTTGGTTATTTCTTTTTGGCTTGCTGATTAGGAACAGCTGCTGGTTTTAATTTAAATTTCATATTTTATTTCTGGCAAGGATTCCTACATCTCTGGGTGGATTTTTTTGTCAAGATTTTGATGTATTTATTATAAATAGGGAACAATAATAGATAATAATAATTGTGAGCTGCAAAGATACAGTAGGGCCAGGTGGCTCCCTGTGACTCAGTGACCTTTCAGTATTAGAAACCACCTGCTGCCATTAGTTATATTAAACCTTTGCAGCTGGGTTGCAACAATGACAGAAATATTTGCTGGACCCTGATCCTGCCATCTCAGAGCTACCAATAAGCCTCTTTAGACAGGGGGAGGGAGGTTATTCAATGTATTTCAAAAGAACGTCCTGCTTGGATAAGGTCTGCTCTGGTGGAAAAGACTGTTGGAGGATTCCCTGGGTAGGGAATTGGCTTTATTAAGACACCCCAGTGGTTTTGCTGCTTAGTGAATCAAGTTGTGCCTATAATTGGCCGTCCTTTTTTTTCTTTTTTTTTTTCCCCATGAAACACTATGCTTTCACAATTCTGGGTCCCAAACTATGCTTATAATCAAGTATAAGTCAAATAATTTTTACTAAAGCACCAGTACAAGGTCTTGGCAGTGCACACTTTTAAAAGAGTCTGGAATAAGAAAGGAAAATGAATCCAAACCAAAAATCTTTAGCATAACTGAATATTGAAAGTTTCAAGCTGCGAACAAAGACTAACATACTTTTTATCTCTTGAAAGGTGACCCAAGGATGCTGAGTTATAGTTAATGTTTCAGAAGTCTGAGGTGGAAACAAGGTGTACAGTGTATGCCATAGGTGTTAGTACCATTTTCTGTATGTTCAGTGTAAGATATTCTCAGGAAAAAAATGTGTCATATGGATATAGAGATGCAGTGGTTGAAAGTTTCCCCTTACAATAAGGATATTATGGAAGAGATGGAAGCGTCTATTTTTCTGAGAGTCCAGAGCTTGCCTTTTCTCTTTGGTGTCTGCAGTTTTTATGCCACAACATGGGGAAGTTATCATTCAGGCCTGTCAGCCTGACCTCGGTGCCGGGGAAGATGATGGAGCGGTTCATCTTGAGGACGCTCACAAGGCATGTGTGGGACAACCAGGGGATCAGGCCCAGCCAGCACGGATTCATGAGAGGCAGGTCCTGCTTGACCAACCTGATCTCCTTCTATGACCAGGTGATGCGCCTAGTGGATGAGGGAAAGGCTGTGGATGTGGTCTACCTGGACTTCAGCAAGGCCTTTCACACCGTCTCCCACAGCATTCTCCTCGAGAAGCTGGCGGCTCACGGCTTAGACAGGTGTACTCTGCACTGGGTCAAAAACTGGCTGGACGGCCGGGCCCAGAGAGTTGTGGTGAATGGAGTTACATCCAGTTGGCGGCCGGTCACGAGCGGTGTTCCCCAGGGCTCAGTTTTGGTGCCGGTCTTGTTCAATATCTTTATCAATGATCTGGATGAGGGGATGGAGTGCACCCTCAGTAAGTTGGCAGATGACACCAAGTTGGGCGGGAGTGTTGATCTGCTCGAGGGTAGGAAGGCTCTGCAGAGGGACCTGGACAGGCTGGATTGATGGGCCGAGGCCAACTGTATGAGGTTCAACAAGGCCAAGTGCCGGGTCCTGCACTTCGGCCACAACAACCCCATGCAGCGCTACAGGCTTGGGGAAGAGTGGCTGGAAAGCTGCCTGTCGGAAAAGGACCTGGGGGTGCTGGTTGACAGCCGGCTGAACATGAGCTGGCAGTGTGCCCAGGCGGCCAAGAAGGCCAATGGCACCCTGGCCTGTATCAGAAATCGTGTAGCCAGCAGGAGTAGGGATGTGATTGTGCCCCTGTACTCGGCACTGGTGAGGCCGCACCTCAAATACTGTGTTCAGTTTTGGGCCCCTCACTCCAAGAAGGACGTTGAGGTGCTGGAGGGTGTCCAGAGAAGGGCAACGAGGCTGGTGAGGGGTCTGGAGAACAAGTCTTCTGAGGAGCGGCTGAGGGAACTGGGACTGTTTAGCCTGGAGAAAAGGAGGCTGAGGGGAGACCTCATCGCTCTCTACAACTCCCTGAAAGGAGGTTGTAGCGAGGTGGGTGTCGGTCTCTTCTCCCAAGTAACTAGCAGTAGGATGAGAGAAAATGGCCTCAAGTTGCGCCAGGGGAGGTTTAGATTGGACGTGAGGAAAAATGTCTTTACTGAAAGAGTGGTTAAACCTTGGAACAGGCTGCCCAGGGTAGTGGTTAAGTCACCATCCCTGGAAGTATTTAAAAGACGAGTAGATGAGGCACTTAGGGACGTGGTTTAGTGGGCATGGTGGTGTTGGGTTGACGGTTTGACTCAATGATCTTAGAGGTCTTTTCCAACCTTAATGATTCTATGATTCTATGATTCTATGTTGTTAAACCTAAAATGTTATGGACATGTTCAAGCATAATTCAAATGACTCTCATGTCAGGTTAAATCATTCAGAATTTGGAAATAAAAAAAAAAAAAATCACACTTTTGGCCTATTCTTCTACTAGGAGTTTCTAGTTCCTAAAAACTACCATCAACACACCCACTTGTGCCCCACATCATTATGTATCGCACTTATAATGCTGGAGTATCGGTGTCTTTTACACACCTACTGGTACTGCATGGCTAGCATGCCAATAGGTGCTGCTTTACTCCATGCTACATGGCATTTTTGTGTGAAACATAGAATCATAGAGTCATAGAATAGTTTGGGTTGGAAGGGACCTTTAAAGGTCATCTAGTCCAACCCCCCTGCCATGGCCAGCGACATCTTCAACTAGATCAGGTTGCTCAGAGCCCCCTCCAACCTCACCTGGAATGTTTCCAGGGATGGGGCATCCACCACCTCTCTGGGCAACCTCCGCCAGTGCTTCACCACCCTCAGCATAAAAAATTTCTTCCTTATAGCTAGTCTAACTCTACCCTCCTTTAGTTTAAAGCCATTCCCCCTTGTCCTGTCACAACAGGCCCTGCTAAAAAGTTTGCCGCCATCTTTTTTAGAAGCCCCCTTGAAGTACTGACAGGCTGCAATAAGGTCTGCCCAAAGCCTTCTCTTCTCTAGGCTGAACAACCCCAACTCTCTCAGCCTTTTTTCACAGGAGAGGTGTTCCATCCCCCTGATCATTTTTGTGGCCCTCTTCTGGACCCGCTCCAACAGGTCCATGTCTTTCTTATGCTGAGGGCTCCAGAGCTGGACGCAGTACTCCAGGTGGGGTCTCACCAGAGTGGAGGAGAGGGGCAGAATCCCCTCCCTCGACCTGCTGGCCAGGCTTCTTTGGATGCAGCCCAGGACACAATTGGCCTTCTGGGCTGTGAGCGCACATTGCTGGCTCATGTCCAGCTTTTCATCCACCAGTACTCCCATGTCCTTCTTGGCAGGGCTGCTCTCAATCCCTTCATCCCCCAGCCTGTAGTGATACTGGGGGTTGCCCCGACCCAGGTGCAGGACCTTGCACTTGGCCTTGTGAAACCTCATGAGGTTCACATGGGCCCACTTCTCCAGCTTGTCCAGGTCCTTCTGGATGGCATCCCATCCCTCTGGCGTGTCAACCGCACCACTCAGCTTGGTGTCATCTGCAAACTTGCTGAGGGTGCACTTGATCCCACTATGTCATTGATGAAGATATTAAACAGTACCGGTCCCAATATGGACCCCTGTGGGACGCCACTTGTCACCAATCTCCATCCAGACACTGAGCTGTTGACCCTTACACTCTGGATGCAACCATTCAACCAATTCCTCACCCAGCGGACAGTCCACCCGTCAAATCCATACCTCTCCAGTTGAGAGAGAAGGCTGTTGTGGGGGACCATGTCAAAGACCTTACAGAGGTCCAGATAGACGACATCTGTAGCCCTTCCCGTGTCCACTGATGTAGTCACTCCATCACAGAAGGCCACTAGGTTGGTCAGGCAGGACTTGCCTTTGGTGAAGCCATGCTGGCTGTCTCAAATCACCTCCCTGTCCTCCATGTGCCTTAGCAGAGCTTCCAGGAGGATCTGTTCCATGATCTTCCCAGGCACAGACATGAGACTGACTGGCCTGTAGTTCCCCGGGTCTTCCTCTTTTCCCTTTCGAAAAATGGGGGTTATGTTTCCCCTTTTCCAGTCAGTGGGAACTTCACCGGACTGCCACGACTTCTCAAATATGATGGAGAGTGGCTTAGCAACTTCATCCGCCAGTTCCTTTAAGACTCACGGATGTATCTCATCAGGTCCCACGGACTTGTGCACCTTCAGGTGCCTTAGATGGTCTCGAACCTGATCTTCTCCTACACTGGGCGGCTCTTCATTCTCCCAGTCCCTGCCTTTGCCTTCTGCGGCTTTGGCGGTGAGGCTCGAGCACTTGTCAGTGAAGACCGAGGAGGCAAAAAAGTCATTGAGTACCTCCGCCTTCTCCATGTCCTGGGTAACCAGGTCTCCCATTTCATTCCAGAGAGGGCCCACATTTTCCCTCGCCTTCCTTTTATCCCCAAGGTACCTATAGAATCTTTTCTTGTTGCCCTTGACGTCCCTGGCCAGATTTAATTCTATCTGGGCTTTAGCTTTCCTAATCTGATCCCTGGCTGCTCGGAGAATTTCTCTGTATTCCTCCCAGGCTACCTGTCCTTGCTTCCACCCTCTGTAGGCTTCCTTCTTGTGTCTGAGTTTGTCCAGGAGCTCCTTGTTTATCCAGGCAGGCCTCCTGGCGTTTTTGCCTGATTTCCTCTTTGTTGGGATGCATTGCTCCTGAGCTTGAAGGAGGTGATCCTTGAATATTACCCAGCTTTCTTGGGCCCCTCTTCCCGCCAGGGCTTTGGCCCATGGCACTCTACCAAGCAGATTCCTGAAGAGACCAAAGTCTGCTCTCCTGAAGGCCAGGGGAGTGAGCTTGCTGTGCGCCCTCCTCGGTGCCCTAAGGATCTTGAACTCCACCATTTCATGGTCACTGCAGCCCAGGCTGCCCTTGAGCTTCACATTCCCCACCAGCCCCTCCTTGTTGGTGAGAACAAGGTCCAGCATAGCACCTCTCCTCCTTGGTTTCTCTACCACTTGGAGAAGGATGTTGTCATTGATGCATTCCAGGAACCTCCCGGATTGCTTATGCCCTGCCATGTTGTCCCTCCAACAGATGTCAGGGTGGTTGAAGTTCCCCATGAGGACCAGGGCTTGTGAGCGTGAGGCTGCTCCTATCTGTCTATAGAGGGCCTCATCCACTCGGTCTTCCTGGTCAGGTGGCCTGTAGCAGACTCCCACCGTAATGTCACCTGTCCCTGCCTTCCCTTTAATCCTGACCCACAAGCTCTCGGTTGGCTCCTCATCCATCCCCAGGCAGAGCTCTGTGCACTGCAGCTCGTCATTGACATAGAGAGCGACAACCCCTCCTCGTCTCCCCTGCCTGTCCTTCCTAAAGAGCCTGTATCCCTCCATCTCAACACTCCAATTATAGGAATCATCCCACCACGTCTCCATGATGCCATTAAGGTCATAGACCTGCAGGCTGTGTATGCCATGTAGAAGGTGTTCCTGTAGTTTGTGTTAGAGTTTGAAGAGTTTGGGATGTTAGTTATGACGGTCAATAACAATTTACTACAATTGTCACACTGCAAACAGCTAGAAACTGCAAGTTTACATGGTTCAGGACCAAGCAGGGATCAAGACCTCACCTCCCTGAAGTGCATGTTTCACTGAGACACTGAATGGGTGGGATTCAGCTTTGGAGTGTAGGGGTGGGGTTTAGATTAAGACATCTAAAATCTAGACGTCTATGTGTAGGTAGCCCATGTGAGGCAGGTGTCTTGTTTTTCATTAGAATCATGAAGCTCAATGTAATCTGAAGGGCTATTCAGTTCACCCTGAAATATGCATTTGTATATGGTCAGCTGATTCTCAGCCCCTCAGTCATGAGGATGGATACTTCCACTGTTTCTCTTCATATTACATCAACCTTTTCATGAATCAAATGCAATTCAAAGGGTAATCAAAGGCAAGAAATTTTTATTTCTTGTCGTAACCGGCAGAATTCCTCTCTACAACTTTGGGTGTTACATAAGCAAACCATAATGGGCTTCTTGTCAGCCAGTTGTTAGCCACCAGCAGTGAGAGGAAGAAACTGGTATTCCAGCACAATCAAGCTCCTTGTGATGCTCTGCAACCTGTGCTGCATCATTATCCTCCCATTAATTTCAAATTAATAGCGGTTACTTTGGATAATGGTGACTGGGGGGGAAAGAGACATAACTAATTAAAAAAACAAAAAAAAGGAAAAAAAAAACCCAACCCTTCTCAATAACTTTTCATCCTAAATGCCTGGACACAATTAGTGAGTGACAATGACTAAAGGGAGATTTCTAGTTTAGTTTATTTCTGGATAGAGAGAAAATGACCAAGTTTCTCTGGATGTTTACCTAGTAAATTAGAACAAACAGACAATAGATCAAAGCGCTTTGGCTCTTGGGTTAATGTAAAGCATTGGACCTGTTCCTGTTTTTGAAAAATACAGCCATGTATTCATAGTGTTGCCTCTGCAATGACAACACCAGTTAAAGCCAATGATTTCAAAGTACACTAGAAACGTTAAGCTTCACAAATTTCTCTAGAGTTATTACTTGAGGAGAGGTAATAAGGAGCTTGATCTTAATTGCACAGTCTAACTTGACACCTTTTAAAGATACCAGTCTCAAGACTTCCTTACAGAGGAGGATGACTTCAGGCAAGGCTGAGATGTCCCTGAGAGCACATCTGGCACCAAAGGATAGTGTGACCCAGGCTGCCTGTGTATTTGGGAGACAAGTAGAACCTGGAACGTACTCTGCTTTGGAGATTGACTTCTTACAGCCACAAACCCGTGAAGTCTCCACATTTATTTCTGTGGTGCCCTGAAACATGAGCTGCTTAGACATCCATATCCTGCCTCATTCTTGCCTTTATCCAAGTGACTGGACTCTGAGCTTGCATTTCAGGTAACACTTTAGGCATACTTGGACATGAAGAATACATGAAATATGCCTGGGACTCTCTGACTGGCTGGCTGTGAAAATTTGTTTTAGACTGTACTAGCTGGTACGGCTAAACTTTCTTAGTCTCCAAAACAGTGGCAACAAACTGTGTGTTGGAAACAGTCCTCAATTTGTTCTAACTTTTGTACTGTGACCGGGTGTTGCCTGGGAGGACACATGTTGCCATGGAGAGAAAATATTATAGGGACTGCTGGTTGCAATTTAATTATCATTAAAACCTATCAGTTTCTATCAGATTTGGATAACACTGAATATTGCTTTCAGACATGAGTGGTGTGGGTACTCAGAAGGCAGAAAGTCCAAAAAGCTAATGAATAAGCGTTTCTTCCTTAAGAAATAAAGATAATGAAATCTTTCATAAATGGTACAGTATTCCTGCAATATTTTTCCACTAAGCAAATCTGGAGTTGCTCCACTGATCTCATGACAAACAAGTAGAGTAATATAAAATGTAAATTAGAGAGAGCCTATTAAAGAAATTGAAGTCTCCAAATGCTAATTACAACAAAAAGAAAATTAAAAGTTTAACAAGAGCGCAATAAAAGAAGGAATTTAAATATTCTAAATGTATTCAGATATAGCACTTAATTGGTGCTGAGCAAGTTTAAGTTAGGCATCTAACAAGATAAACACTTTTAATGACAGAAAATTCATGTAGTGGCACAGCAAAAGACTATTTTATTTGATATTTTATATGTGTTATACAACAATTTAATTAAACATTGAAGTTATGCAGGCAAATAATTTGTGAAATAAACTAAGAATTATCAACTTCCTTTTCTTTGAAGGATCGATGCAGGGTGACACTTACCTAATTTATGCTTTATGACTCTACATTCTTAAATTTTATGTCAAAACTAATGAGACAAAATAGATTGCTAAGGGATTGCTGCCCCTCTCCTCTGCTCTGGTGAGACCCCACCTGGAGTACTGCATCCAGCTCTGGAGCCCTCACCATAACAAAGACGGGGACCTGTTGGAGCGGGTCTAGAAGAGGGCCACGAAAATGATCAGGGGGATGGAACAGCTCTCCTGTGAAGAAAGGCTGAGAGAGTTGGGGTTGTTCAGCCTAGAGAAGAGAAGGCTTTGGGCAGACCTTATTGCAGCCTGTCAGTACTTCAAGGGGGCTTCTAAAAAAGATGGCAGCAAACTTTTCAGCAGGGCCTGTTGTGACAGGACAAGGGGGAATGGCTTTAAACTAAAGGGGGGTAGACTGAGACTAGCTATAAGGAAGAAATTTTTTCCGCTGAGGGTGGTGAAGCTCTGGCAGAGGTTGCCCAGAGAGGTGGTGGATGCCCCATCCCTGGAAACATTCCACGTACGGTTGGACAGGGCTCTGAGCAACCTGATCTAGTTGAGGATGTCCCTGCCCACGGCAGGGGTGTTGGACTGGATGACCTTTAGAGGTCCCTTCCAACCAAAACTATTCTATGATTCTATGATTCTTTATTTTTTTTCACCACCATAGACACATGGTAAGTCAATTCATTCTTGCTGGAAATAAGCTCAGATAGAGAAACAACCCTAGTTTTTGTGAAGTTATTACCTTGTAATTGTTATAAAAGCATGTTGCTAAATCTCAGTGTAAGGGGCAAAAAGAAAGGCTTTCAATCCAGGTCAGTTTGTTAGGAGAAGTTTTGGAACATTTTGACTAATACTTTAAGCATGCTATGTAATCTGTTGCCTTTAACTGGAGCTAAAAAGAAGAACTCTCAGAAGATGTCATGTGATTCTGAAGCAGTTTATTTGAATCAATTAAATATAAACATTTTTGTTTCTACTGAATTCTATTAGAATATTAACAGGCATAATTCTGGTAAAGTCCATTCATTTCTGTTTGCTATTTTTAAAGTTTCGATTACATGAAATGTTGTTTCTCTTGCAAACTAGACATAATTTCAGGATTGGGGTCACTGGCTTGACTTCAGGCAGGTAGAACATGTGTGCATGTATTTTATGTATGGTTTGCTTATCTGTGGGTGTGCATATGTGGGTAGCTGTGGTCTGACAGCAATAGTGAAAGGCTTAAGTTGCTGTCTTGACTGGGTTACATCAGGAAGCACATGAAGAGTGTCCGAGTGTCCCCATGAGTTTATAGAGTATTTTCCCTCAGGTAAAGCTGACCGAGGTTCAGGAAATGCAAACAGGGAGATTGACTTGCCCGACCTCAGAACAGGTCAATGACAAAATTGGGTCTGCATTATGGATGTCTCTGGTTGGATGAGATGAGTCCCTCAAGAAAGCACTAGGAATGTCTACCTGAGGGAAGCAGCTAATTTGCAAGACTGAAAGATGTTGCAAATATGAGAAAGGCTGTTCTACAGCTGTAGACATGTCTGTTTTTATGTCCCCAATGTTTGCTCTTGATGGCATATGTTTCTATTTTCATTTTTTAATGTAAAACATGAGCAAATCTTTAAGTGACAGGAACATCAGAAACCTGCACTTTCTACCTCTACCAAGATAGAATGTGGTCCTAAATTCTTTTATAAAAGACTATCATTATGATTTTATTTTTTTATTTATTGAGAAAACAAATATTTTTGTTCCAAGAAAATGTACTCATATTTAAAAATGCTTAAAGAACATTAAAAATGCTTAAAGACCAATGTATTTCTCCTTCAAGGGGTAATAAAAAGAAAACATTTGTTTGCATGATTCAGGGACAGAGATCCCTGTTAAACAGCACAGATAGTTATACAAGATTGACAGCAACAAATAAGGGAATTTACAGTGTAGAATACATATATGTGTGCATTAGCTTATATACAACACTTCACCTTGCGTCATCTTAACAACCTCCTATGATTTTTTGCTTATATCTTCTCACATTAAAAGTCCTTCAGAGGCTTCCTAAAATGTTCTGATGATGACAAGCAGCTTTTTCTTAATCAAACATAAGAAATATTTTTACCATATGGTCAGTTGACCTTGGTTGGCTACCAGAAGGTGACCCAGCTGCTCTCTCGCTACTCCTCCTCAACAGGATAGGGGTAGAAAATAGGATGGAAAAGCTCATAGATTAAGAAAAAGACAGGGAGACCATTTACCAATTACTGTCATGGGCAAAGCAGGATTACATGGGGAAAATTTGTTTGATTTATTGCCAATTTCAATAAAAATTTAATTACAAATTTGGGTAGTGGGGAAACAAATGGCAAACATTAAAACAACACCTTTCTTCTCCCCTTCTTCCCAGTCCCACCTTCACCCTTCACTCCCAACTCCTCTCCCTCTGAGGGGTGCAGGGGGTGGGGATGAGGGTTGTGGTCAGTCCATCACAGCCCCTCGCGGCCGCTCCTCCCTCCTCACACCTCTCCCTGCTCCAGCGCGGGCCCTTCCCCGGGCTGCAGCCCTTCAGGGACAACCTGCTCCCGCCTGGGCTCTCCACGGCCGCGGCTCCTGCAGGAAATATCCCCCTGCTGCGGCCTGGGGCCCTCCCCGGGCTGCAGGGTGGGTCTCTGCTCCAGCGGGGTCTCTCCAGGGCCGCAGGGGATCCCTGCTCCGGGCCTGCAGCACCTCCCGCCCTCCTCCTCCTCCTCCGGCCTCGGGGTCCCTCTGCTGCTGCTCCCTCCTTGGCTTCCTCCTCCTCTGCCTGTGCCGCCTTTTGCCCTTTCTGGCACCTCTTTTCCCCCAGGCGCCCCCAGCTTGGCCGAGGGGCTCAGCCCTGTCCTGCGGTGGGGCCCTTGGAGCTGGCCGGAACCGGCTCAAACTGTCTCTCTCTCTCTCTCACAGAGGCTGCACTGCAGCCCCCCCACTGACACCAGGGCACGGACAGCCAGTGAATCCCCCTATAAACATGAAATATAGTCGGAGATCTCCATGAAAGCTTTTCTGTAACCTTTTTTCCACATACTAATTGGGACTTCCCTCTAAGTACTTACTGATGAACTACTCTGTGTCAATAACATGTTCATAGCGGATATTGTTACTTAAAGCTGAACAAAACGTAGGGCTCTGTGACCTGATACAGACCTGCTCTGGTTGGGAGGACTAAGCAGTCCACTTAGTCTTTCCATTATTTGGTTTCTATTGTATATTTCAAATAATGTCTTGGCATATTATTTTCAGATTAGAACCAGGATATATAAACAGATACAGTTATCAAGCAGTAGGAGAAAGAAAAAAAAAAAAAGAGAGAAAAAGAAAAAGAGAGCAACCAGTGTCTAGAATTTTTTTTTTTTTTTTTAATTCTACTCTAATACTTTGTCATCTTAAAGGAATTTGATAGCAATTAAGTGATAGTGAAGGAGATCTTGAAGTCTTAAAAATGACTATATAATATAGTCTTTGAAGAACAATCCATCTAACGGTAGCTGTGTATCAAGTTACTAAATATTTCACTTTTTAAAATCCTTTATTTTGAATGAAGGCTGAAACAAATGTATGCTTGCATCTGAAAAGTATCTAAGAGGCTGAAGAGATGAATATGGGATTATGATAAATTGTTTCCCAAAATAAATGTCCCAGTAGTTTGCAGGAGAGATGTCCAGTAGTAGAGATATTCTACCCTGGTGAGAATAATAGATAGCAGAATTTAACTGAAAAATAAAATCCTGGAGAAAATGTATCTGATAGAGTCCCTTTTACTCCATAAAGTTTTTTTCACAAAACACTAGGCAGATGCAGCAGGATTGGTGAATGTTTATAACAAATGTGTCACTGATGAGTCAATGAGGAATGATGGAACAGTAAAGCTTGTTGGCTGAAAGATGCACTTTAAGATCTAGAAGTACATATGAAGTCAGGTATTGATGAAAAACACCTGAGGCTGCAAAGCAATGATGGTAAGAGAGTTGAGACCCACAAAAAGACAATAATTTCATCTGTTGGCACTGACAGAAGACAGGAAAACATGAAGAAAAATGGAAATTGTGTATGTCAGTTAACCTTTCCTCTTTTTTTGCTACCTCCCTCATTTGAAATATAGTGATCATCTCAGGTTATCGTTATATGTCTTACTCTATGTAGGATGCCAAGCGAATAGACAGCTACAAATTCAAATACTGAAGTAACTAAGCAGTGACTCATACAAAGGCTGGTAAACATAAGGAATGGGTACAGCAAAGAGTGTAAACCTTAAAAAGTACAGGTTTCTTTCTGAAGTGTAAAGATTCAAAATAGAATGGAGGAAGTAATTTGTAACAAATAATTTCTGAAGAACATTTTCCTTCTTTCTTCTGGCCAAAAAGCAATTGACAAATTTTCTAGGTCTCTTGTTAGTTTTCCAGCAAGAATATTGCCCTTGGTTTGTCGATAGCTGGTGTATAATTAGTTGCTAGAGCTCTCCAATTATGCTGTCTTGTGCTGGTGAAACTGCATGATGTTGTTGGATGATACTTTCAGCATTTCCTGTTTTAAATAAGTTTGAAAAGGGGGAGCCTACTTTGTCCATCCTTTGAAGATGAAATTCATACTTCCATAACCTTTAGAAAGAAAGGATTTACATGCCTAACCCAGATTTGAACTTAACGGGTAGTAAAGCTGTATTCTTTATTGATGTAAATTGCTACTGTTTTATTCAAGAATTTCATCTTACTCTTACTCAATTACCTGAAAGCAGGTATTTGATGACCTGATTGTATTGGCTCATCTCCTTACAACATTGAATCTGTGAAATCCAAGCTCTCAGCAGGCCAGACCAAACACCAAGCCGTCTTAGTGCCTGTGGTTTTATCAATTAATGGGAATTTTACCCCAGACTTCAAAGGCAATACATTGGAGCCCTGTTTCTGCATGCTGTAATCATTCCCTCTAACTCTAGAGTTAAAAAAGGAAGAAAAAAGATTAAAAATATCTCATTTTTCCCCCTAGAATGTTCTAAACTGTTACACTCAATTGCACCACTTCACTTAGGTATACGTTATCTATGTTTTTTCATCAAAACTTAAAACATCATTAAATTTCTCATTCCAATAAGCTTTACTTTTCTTTTTTTTTTCTTTTCATTTACATCTCTGCTGATATATTACTGTTCTGTCCAATCACTGAAAACGTAATCAGATATGAGATTTTTTTCAGTTTTCTGATTCCACTGATCAGCAGAAAGATTCAGGAAGTATCAGGTATAAAATAATGTAGTAATTCAATTCACTCCTTTTTTCCTGGCAAATGGAGACAGAGCAGCTTGCCCCAAGGATACTTGAAATTTTGCAGTTCCATATTTTTGAGCTGAATAAAGATCTTCAGCCATTAAATAACCAGCTCCTTCTCTCTACATTTGTGTGAAAAGTAAAGGTCTTTGTGTCTTACAAATGTAAATATATTAATTCAATTGCAGTGATAAGGGGATAAAAAGAGTGAAAACAAATCCTTACTTTGTTTCCTTCACCCTTGTGCAATGAATCAATGACTTGGCATTGTGGTCTGATGACCCAGATAACTGAAATAGTTTAATCAATGTAACAACACAGAATGTGTTGAAAAATCTCCACACATCAGAGATCCGCGCGATTACTTTTGACACTTTAAATCTCTAACAGCTCAGCAACCTATATAAGCAGATAACGGCTCTGCAGTACATTGTTTATGCACTTGAATTGGTAACGCATGTCCTGGTGGAACTGAAAGCTCAGTGTCTGTGGCGTGACTATGATCTTGTGTGTGAAAAGATTAGGCACATCTTTAAGCACTTGTGTTGTCTAATTCCCTACTGGATTAACGTTAGGTGGAGGGGATGGTGGTGTCCATTAGGATTCTCAAGCCAGAGGCACTGTGTATGTTTATGTTTCCCTAAATCAACTGTGCTCATTAAGTAGAACAGAGTCTTTCTTGCTTGAAAGTGGGGAATGCGTGCTGATGACAACCAAGAACAACTATGTTCTGGTCTGTTTGTTTTTTTTTTTTTTCCTTAGCACCAGCTCCTCTGGAAAATATGTTAGGGCAAAATGTCACTCGTGGACACTGTGCTGCAGAATGAGCCAGTCTCCTTCCAGAACTTCAGGACTGATTATCCCACTTGTCGTCATTCCTCCTTTGCCACACAACAGCGGCAAAACAGTCAGTCCTGAGCTGTAGTATAGGCAAAGTAGGGATGCTCCTCATGGTGGCAGTTCTGCATCTCTGACAGTATGCCTTTCCTAGGCAAATGCCTGAATTATCTTTGCTGAAAGGCATCAGTGGAGGAAATCCCAGGAATTTCCTTGCATCTTTCTGGTATTCTTGTATTATGACAAGTCCTGTTTGGTACCTGGGGTTCTTGTGGTCCTTTTTCCCACACTGACTTCAATATGAGTTTTACTTGAGGAAGGCTGGAATAATAATAATAGTAAAAGGGAAAGGGAAAGGGAGAGGGAAAGGGAAAGGGAAAGGGAAAAGAAAAGAAAGAGAAAGAAAGAGAGAGGAAGAGAGGGAGGGAGAAGGAGAGGGAGAAGGTAAAGAAAAAGAAAAAGATAAGGAAAAAGATAAGGAAAAAGAAAAAGAAAAAGAAAAAGAAAAAGAAAAAGAAAAAGAAAAAGAAAAAGAAAAAGAAAAAGAAAAAGAAAAAGAAAAAGAAAAAGAAAAAGAAAAAGAAAAAGAAAAAGAAAAAGAAAAAGAAAAAGAAAAAGAAAAAGAAAAAGAAAAAAAAGAAAGAAAAAGGATAGAAGAAAAAAAGATGAAAAAGAAAAAAGAAAAAAAGAAAAAAGAAAAAAAGAAAAAAGAAGAAAAAAGGCTATGTTCTGATAGTGATGCTAATGTTAACGAGTATTTTCTGTAGTGGTGCAAGCCTAATGATTTCACTGGGACACATCCTAACATTGCTCCAGAGGAACAACATTGCTCCAGAGAAACAAGGCATAGAGAATTTGTCTCACTGATGCTTCTCACAGAATAAAGTAGCCAGGGCATCAGTCACGGTGTGCTTTGGTTTTCATGGCTGCCTGACAAGACTTGGGGGGAAAAAAACCCAAACCAAATAATACATTATCCCTGTCTAGTTACCTTTCTGAGTTCAGTCTTGCTGGGTGCTTTGTATTCTGATTCTTTTCCTTGAGTACACTGATTCTTGTGTTCAGCTTTAAATGTATGAGAAGTCCCAGCAGTTCAAGCTAAATGTGTGTTCAAATGTTGCAATAAAGCTATGGTGTTCTGCACTTCACAAGATAAAGAAAAGACTCTTCAAAGGATCTTGAAATCTTTCTGAAGCATTATGTACTTGATCTTTGTGATATCTGTGCAACAAATGCAATATTGTTCCATTTCTTAGGACAGTAAACTGAGCTATGGAAAGGTAAAAGACATGATGCATCTGGGAAAGAGTAAAGAATGGAATTAAAATGTCTGGACTACCAATTTCATGGTATATGTACTAAATAACATTAGCCATGAAAATGCCATTATGCCTTCTTTCTGTAGCCCTGCAGATCAGTAAATAATATGTTGTCATTGTCGGTAACAGGCCACGGGCTTCAAATCAACTCTGCAAGACCTCGGGACTTATCAATTTTTTGTTTCAATTTGACCTGCCCTGCCTGGAGCTTTATTTAAGCTTCTTTAGCTGTAGCAGCGATTTCTGACAACCAGGTAGCTATTGCCTAATTTATTTTAATTTTGCTTATTTTTGTATAATTCTCTGGTACAACCATAATTTTCACATAAATAGTGGTAAAATGCATTTGTTCTGTGTAGCGTCAGCTACTTATGAACCTAGCATAATCATAGAATCATAGAATCATTGAGGTTGGAAAAGACCTCTAAGATCATCGAGTCCAACCATCGACCCAACACCACCATGTCCACTAAACCATGTCCCTAAGCGCCTCATCTACTCGTCTTTTAAATACCTCCAGGGATGGGGACTCCACCACTTCCCTGGGCAGCCTGTGCCAATGTTTCACCACTCTTTCAGTAAAGACATTTTTCCTTACATCCAATCTAAACCTCCCCTGGCGCAACTTGAGGCCATTTCCTCTCGTCCTAATGACGTAGTGTAGAGGGGTATTGTCATGGGATAATAGCAGAGTCCTCAAAAGCAGGGACACAGGATACATTGCAGAAGACAATGCAATGCAGAATACAAGGCAAAAGGAAGGGGATGCAACATGATGCTGAAAGTCGTAAGGTTATAAACAACTTACCAATGGTCAGTTAGAGAAATTCAGACCAGGGAGGAGGGAAAACTGGTTTTAGGAGTAGCAATGAGTAAACAGAGCAAATATCTTGTATAGATAAGACACTTCACATACAGTAAGTTCAATACTAGCATGGAGTAGCAGATCATAGAAGAAAAAAGCAGGTATAAAGCACCACTGAAAATATATAAAATGGAATATGTATTTTTTCCTCTATTACTTTGGTCTAGACTAGTAACAATTCTTTGAGTAGGCTGTTAAGATTTCAATTACACTAATAACACATTCTTGACTTTACATATAAGGTATGAATCCTTTTGCCCATAACAAGGTTTTGAATATAATATTTTTATACTTTTGAATCGCAGGAAATATATAAAGTCTATTCATTTTGGCCTTTGTTTTTCAGTTTTTCAGTTTCAACAGGCAACTAATGTAGCAATCAAAACAATCATGTAAGGGATAATTTCTATTTCTTGAAAATATAAAAAAATAGTATCAATTTTAAATATAGTATATAATTTAGCATATATTTACACATATTTAATTTTTAAAATGTAAGGCTGTAATCTGACTCCACTAAGGATTTTTTTTTTTTAAAATAGTTCCATTCAGATTGAACAAACTATTTTGGTGGACCAAACTGAAATTCTTTTTGTCTTCTTCTGTTCCAAGATCATCTTTTTCACTGATATTTTTTGTATAGTAAATGATCTGAAATATTTTTTTTTTCTTTTTCTCATTCCTGGCTTGCAGTCCTATTTTGTTCCAGGTGCAATGTAGAAAAAAGCTTAAAATAACACAAGTCTGAATGATAAATAGTTACTTCAGACGGGTTAAGCAAAAGAGAGGTGACATTCATCTGACTGAGATAGACTTCACCAGGGTAAATCAAGTTGCTTGAAAATGGGCATTTAGGATCATTAGAGATGCCCTGGGGTACCGAAGATGTCTGCACTCAGGTGGCAAATGCTACACAGAACTTAGGAGAGCCACACTCTTTTCCAGCCCCAGATGGAGGTTACCCCACAGTGCTGAAAATGGCACCAAACACTTATGCGGGGACAATCTTACCTTGTAGAGCATTAAAAATACATGCTTTGAGCTAGTTGTCTATAATCCTTTATTGGTCATTACAGGAAAACAGATTGCAAAAGATGCTTTTAAGAAAGATGCACATTTTTTCCTAAAGTGGGGGCCTAAAATGGGCCAAATGTCTTGTCAGTGAAAACATCCATCTCTCTCCACTAGGTATAGCAGTGGTCTAGCACAGCTAGTTAAGTTCCTGCTGATATCATACATTCGGTGAGATGAATGCCACCTGCTATGCTGGCTACCAAATTGTGTAAAATTCTTAACTGTTTTTTGTTTTGTGTTTTGATTGTTTGTTTGTTGGAAATATCTAATGTCAGGAACTTCGCTGAATTATGTGAAATAATACTTTGCTTTGCTAGTGGATTTGCAGGCTCATATTTTGACTGCACGTAGTTTAGGATCCCATATGCTGCATACTGTTCTCAAAGCTGAATAGATCTATTGATTTGTCCAAGAGCAGTACTGCAGATTGTCAGCTTGACAGTAATGTATGCTTATTCACTACATCCTGAAATTGCACAGTATGTGCCATCTATGACAAAGAGAGTTGGGCATAATGTTTCCATAAGCCGTACCTTGCAGCTAAGTGGTACTTCTGAGAAATATATCCATCTAGATTGTTTACGTCACTTGGTTTTAAGAATGGCATATATCTTCACAGTGCCTTTCCCTGGAAAAGAAATGTTAATTTGAGAATATTTGATACCAAAATATTGGTGACTTACCAGAGATCACATATGAAGTCTAAAACAGATCTGAAGTTTAAGCTGGGACTTCAGCTCTAGGTTAAGACAGGTGAATACAGGTGTCTTCATATGTAATCAGAACCTAATTTCCCATTTTAATCAATGGAATTTTGAGTATTTTGAGACTAGAGAGAAATTATTCTAAATTTAACACTTACTGGCAAGTCAGCTGAATGATCCTCTGAACTCTCGTATTTCTGCTCAAGGAATTTAGTTCAGTTGCCCACATAGACACCTATTGCCACTTAGGATGTTTTATGGTATCCATGTTATATATCCATGGCTCTGGCAGATATGACACAGGAGGCCTATTAAATGCATGCATTTCTGGAGTGGATGCTCCAGAAATCCTAGCATGTATACTACAGGAATCATGTGAAAAGCAGATAAATTAAATAAGAGTAATAAAAAGAAGAATGTGGAGGCTTCCTTAAGCTGTGAGAAAAATTATCGCTTGGTAAGTGTCTTAGTAAGAGGAGCTTTATTTCAAGGTGTGGGTGAGATGGAAGTGAAAGCGGGAGGCCCTTCACAGGGTACAGTTGTGGGAACTCATTTTGGATGACAGTCTAGTGACAGTTTCGGCTCTGCTTTCTCCTCCCCTGCAGTCTGCCTGACTGGCCTCCTCACTGAGTTTTTCAGAGGTTGACATATCTCTGCTGTGTTGTGCAGAAATTTTGCAGCCCAAGAAACATTTTCTAACATGAGTTTCATCAATACTTTAATCTTGTAAACTCTCTCTATTGCAATAAACCCATGATTTCAAAGTAACAAAAAAAGATGTTTCATTAAATCATTCTCAAGCATCCTAGTTAGGACTTGCCTTTGAAATGGCATTATCTATACACTGTCAGATATTAAATTTGTGGTGTGAGGAAATATTCTGAGGTGTAGTCATCTTCAAAACCACTTAAGACCTGCAGAAACAAAGAAAAAGTCATAGCAAAAATCCTTGTGACGTGCTGGGGATCCAAGTGCTCTTGCAAAGTAGTTTTCAGGCTTTTGTGCTTGGAGAAAGAAGAGAAACTGAATTAAAGAAAAAAAAGAAGCAAACCAAAAAGTTTTAGAAGAACCTCATGATTTCAGGGGCTTGGCTTATAGTGATTGTGAGCTTGGCATTTACTAGCCAGTGCTTGTGCATCTTTTCTTCTCCCTGACCCATATTCTTCTCGAGTGCAGGAAACCTTAATGGCAGTTTTCACCTTCATTGTCATAACCAGGAAAGCCCATTTTCATTTACTTGGGCTTTCCATCAAGGAAAATATTGAGTTTCCTTTTGAAAGAGTATGGTGCTTAATTTCTACCTCCCTTAGAAGAATATTTATTCTTTGATTGCTGATACTTCGTGGTTCAGTCCTGAAAACCACTATTATTTTCCTTATTCTGCTTGATCCTATCTGTCCTCCAGTTTGGAGTGTGAGGCATTTTGTTGCTAGTCTTTTTTCTCAGGCATGGATTATATCTACACTTGTTGAGGGCTCAATACAATAGACATTCAGTACTAACTGCTAGTACAAATACCAGCCTGTATTGTTGTGTTTTGTTCCCCTAAGGAAACAGGAGATCAAGAGTCTTTGAAGTGTTCTATATGCAGGAGGAAGGAAGGAAGGAAGACAGACACAGAGCAAATATTTCTTTAGTTATTGTCACCTTGGTAAAAAAGACCATAAAAGACCTCAAGAGCTATGACTTACAGCCCTAGTTACTGCTTGTGCTACAGTAGGATCAAGCTAGAAGATCCAATTAAAAAAGGTGAGTTGCACTGTGTTGGTTCCTAGGCAAACATTAAGTGGAAGACAGCTCCACGCACAGAAATTTAAAATCAAAATAGAAAAGAATTGAGGAAATTATTTTTAACAAATGGGGAATAAAACCTTACAGAGTTAATGTTCACCTATAAAAGATTGTGGAAGGGGTCAAAAGAGAAAGTTAACAAGTAGGCAGATGAGAGAGAGAATGTGAAGTTTCCAAGTTCTTCTGGAGATTAACTGAGCTATAGGGAATTCAAGTTAAGTACAAAAAAAATATCAAAACCAGACCTGCAAGTGAGAAAGAGAACAAGCAGGATTGTCAGGGAAACCTGGCTTGGGTCACAAGGAGAAGACATGGACAACATGGAATGGAAAAGAACTGTGAAGTTTTGCTACACGCTGACCATATCTGGATTTTCCAAACTGTACAGACAACTCTAAACTTTGTGTGTGCTGTCCATAACTGCACTGGACACTACCTTACAGAGAATATAAAATGTATTTGGAAGCAATACCTATAAAGTTCAAATATTTTGTCATGATATATTGGCTTAACATTACAAATATTGATGTAAACTGAAAACAAAATTATGAATTACCTTAAAGGACAATAAACATTGATACTCACTTTGGAAAAAAATGTTTATTACATACAAACCTGAAACAAAATCTTGTCCAGCAACCAAAATATTTCATCTATTGTCTTTTTGAATTTGTTCTGCATTTTATAACATAATAAAAGATAATGCAAATGTGAACGGATGAAGATATATCAGAAAGTAAAATATGAGCAAGTAAGACATAGATGTCGATACACTGCAATTTTAGAAAAATATTAGCTTTTTTAGGATCTGCAGTACCATCTACCTATGGTAAATAATAGAAATGAATTCTTACATGTCTCTTTACCAGTAATTATGAGTTATTTTCACAGGAATGTTATGGTATTACCTACTTAAAGGACTTTTGTAAGAGTTTTGTCATCCTCAGGAGCAATAGTAAGAATAACTGTTTATTACTTCAGCAGTTTCACCTATAAAGCTAGGAGATGAATCCCATCCTCACACTATAGTTTTATAATGTCTAATAAAACAGGTCCTGAACTCAGTTTGGGTTTCTGGTGTGTAATGTTTTTTTCTTTTTTTTTTTTCCCCAGCAGACCTGGAGATTCAGATTAGAAGCACAGGTTAAAGCTAGAGTCACTGTAGTAGTAAAGATCCTGCAGTGATACCTTCAAACCCTTGTGTGACTTCTGCAAGAAAAATATGAGTAAAAATAAGAAAAACATGCAACTGCCAAGTCGACTTAGCAGACCTGGTGCTGAAAACACACAAGGAGAATAACTATGAAGAAAGGTGTTATTTTAAATGACATTCTTCATTTTTCAGTTAGACACTGTTTGCAAAGTGTTTTCTTATGCTTGGATGATCAACACTAAATAAATTGGAGTGAAAATGTGCTGGATAAGTGTTATTAGTAAAGATATGGATTGCTAGCTAAAGTGATGTTTCATGATACAACACAAAAAATAAAGTAAACCAAAACTCTTGAGGTAGAAACTGTTTTGCATTGAAAAGTCAATGAGTATTGATTTTAATATGAACTATGTTTGTTTTATATTGCTAGCTATATAAAACATTTTGATAGTTTCAAAAGAATAATGTGATAAATAGAATTGTAGAGGATTTTTCTCATTGGACTAACTAAAAAATGTAATAAAACAGTTACAGAAACATCAAAGATACAGGCTTTTTATCTATTAAAATGCATAGATCAAAATGTTGATTCTGCTTATGCTGGCATTTAATTGAAAATTAAACTACATCAAAGAGACTATTAAGAACTGGGATTAAGCGGGTGGACTATCTCCTTCAATGTCAATGACTGCCTTTTTCAGCCACTCTGAGAATACGTTTCCAGAAATCAGGAGAAGCAGGACCTGCCAATCAGGGTCTGGAGTTTGGGAGCATCTCTCTCTGGCTTGGTTGCTAATGGAAAATCCTTTTTCTTTCTGGTTAAAATGGGTTTAATCACTATTTATCTACCTCACAGCCCTTGGCAATACGAAAAAGGGAGAAATTAGCATATAATCAAAGCAGTGTGTGAGTGTGAGTAAATGAGTATTTATATTTAATGGGTGTGGGTAAGAGTGTTAAAAAGCTTTTACTCTCTAGTGTGTGCCATACATCCTGGTGTGACTCTGGCTGTGCAGACAATACTCGGTTCTCACTATGTTGGTTCAATGTTGTGTACATCGCTGCATGAACGTACATACACATATGATAACAGTTGTCTACATATTTCAGCAAGAAATCATTGCTAGAAGCTTCCCTATGGAAAGATAAGCTTTGCTGTTTATCCTGTTTAAAATGCACTTTATTCAAAACCCATCTGGGGGAATTGTACGTTTGTAAGTAAAAGTAGATTAGCATAATTTAATCAGCCTATATCTGCTGAACACTCTTGTCATCTCCTCAAAGACTTAATAGTGCACTTCTTTTGCCTGACCTTTGCTCACTCTGACAATAATCTCTGAGAATATTCCAGACACGTTTCTATGTAAGACTTGTTAGGAATCAAGCAACTTTTAAAAACTGGAAACAGAAGAAAACCAATTAGGAAATCTTTCCTGCTCAAATGCAGAAGTCTCCCTGGTGTTGCATTTTGCATCATAACCATTAGTACTAACTGGCAATAGTTCTTAAAAAGAAAGGTAAACTAGGATAGATTTCAGTAGTCAAGAGTATTTCAGTGTTAATATGATCTATTGCAATGCTCACTGAAAACAACAGAATGATTGTTTTTGTTATGATGCATATAAAGGAGATACTCCATGTTATTGATAACAAAAAAACCTTTTTTTCTTTTTCCCAGTAATAAATGGTTCTGGGTTTGATTAAAGGCTCATATAGCCTCATATCGAGTCTGTAGCATTGACCCCTAGCGAGTGGGGTAAGAAAAAGGTACAAGAATAGGATAAGAATGTTGCAATAATTTCTAGAATATTTTCCCAGCACCATGATTGGTGATTCAGAGGCTTCCTTAACTAGAAGAGTTTTCTACATATTTAATAGCCTGTGATAGATATTTGTCTCATTAATTTGCCTAATCCCTGTCAAAAAGTTCCTTATCTTAGAAATCCATTAATGCTGAAATTTGTCTTCCCCAAATTTTCCATTTTTTACCTATTCACCTTCTCCATGCCACATCTGATTTTACAGACCTCTATTGCATTTTTCTGTGCCCCTTCCTCCCCTGCTTCCAGCTCTTGTTTTCCAAGAAAAAGACTCTTGGTCTTGTAATTCGTTCCTTATGCAGGGCTGGTATGATCATTCTTTCTCCACAATAAAATGGTTCAAACTTTGCTTTAATATTTCTGTTCATAATCTTACTCTTTCTAATAGAAATAGGGCCATATTCTGCTGTAGATACATCCGCACAATTCCTGTTGACAGGTATAGGAATTTTATACAAAAAAAGCCTGAGAGCTGTAGTGTCTCTCTGTAGACAGCCCATCACGATTAGAGAAACACTGTTTTATCATGGCTATACTTCTTTCCCAACCCAGTTTATGCTAGACAGCTACTTTTTCTGAAGCTAAAATTTGTTAAAATGAACAAAACCTTTTAGTTATAGTGGTGTAAATACTGGTTACATCCTCAAGTAATGTAAACAGAGCTCTTGCTGACTACTAACAGGACTCTGATATCGGAGTTACACCTCTGCAGGTCATATTCTGCTGTAGGCAAGTAATTTCTTTTCCCACATTAACCCAAATATGTAGCTTGTTGCTGAAGAGACTAAAGAAAATGGAGAGTTCTTCTGGGTGTTATAATCTATGCTTCTGTCCCACTCAAAACAACCCAAATATATGTAGATAATTAAAGGCATGAATGACTTATTCTTACTTTCCTTGTGTATGTGTTTTTAGAATCCTGTTAGATTAATTATATATTACATTAACATTCATCCTTGCAATTAACATTCTGTTATATGAATGGGTAATAATTACTGTTTACAGATTAATGGAGTCTGTTAGTTGTGCAGATGCTTTTAGTCACATTTGGAGACAGTCAGAACAACTCTTTTTACTTCTTTCTGGTAAGTGGTTTTGACAATTTCAGATGTTACGGGTGCTGCTGAGATCCATGTGATGAAGTTGTTAAAAAAGAGATTGCAATGTGCTTTGTATGGGTCTGCAGTGTAAACCAATCCAGGAACTGATGAAGAAAGCAACAGCTTACTTGCTAAGAGTTATAACTGAGCGTGAGAAACTGATCTGAAGTTGTTGAGCACAGAAACAGAGGGATTCTGGCAGTCATGAAAGCTCTTCATTGAGCTCTTCATGTTATTTATTGATTGGCACAAGGCCAAATCTACAAACAGACTTAAAGACTGTAGTTCATAAATCTGAGCCACCTTAGGTAAGCCCATGAGTATCAGCCAGTCCAAGTGGTAAAATAGCCTTCACGGAAGGTGTCACTCTAAACTGGGAACTGCCTTTTTCTGTTTCTCTTATGAGACCCTTAAACCTGCACAGCAAGGACCACAGAGGGTTAACTGTGGCTAAGGGTCGAACTCCCACCCAGCCGCTCTCTCACTCTCCCTACTCAACCGTACGGGGGAGAAAATAGGATGGAAAAGTTTGTGGGTCGAGATAATGACAGGGAGATCACTTACCAGTTACCATCATGGGCAAAGCAGGATTACATAGGGAAAATTAATTTAATTTACTGCTAATTTCAATAAAATTTAATTACAAATTTGAGTAGTGGGAAACAAAAGGCAAACATTAAAACAACACTTTTCTTCTCCCCTTCTTCCCAGTCCCACCTTCACCCCTTCACTCCCAACTCCTCTCCCCCCGAGGGGTGCAGGGGGTGGGGATGGGGGTTGTGGTCAGTCCATCACAGCCCCTCGCGGCTGCTCCTCCCTCCTCACACCTCTCCCTGCTCCAGCGCGGGCCCTTCCCCGGGCTGCAGCCCTTCAGGGACAACCTGCTCCCGCCTGGGCTCTCCACGGCCGCGGCTCCTGCAGGAAATATCCCCCTGCTGCGGCCTGGGGCCCTCCCCGGGCTGCAGGGTGGGTCTCTGCTCCAGCGGGGTCTCTCCAGGGCCGCAGGGGATCCCTGCTACGGGCCTGCAGCACCTCCCGCCCTCCTCCTCCTCCTCCGGCCTCGGGGTCCCTCTGCTGCTGCTCCCTCCTTGGCTTCCTCCTCCTCTGCCTGTGCCGCCTTTTGCCCTTTCTGGCACCTCTTTTCCCCCAGGCTCCACCAGCTTGGCTGGCAGGCATGTTCCCTCAATTAGGGTCACATGAAAAACACTTTATAAGAGATATCATACAATATATAAGAAGCAGTAGAGTCTTATATAAACCTTTAAGGATCTTTAAGTTCTTTTCCTGATCTAAAGGTTTATGGCTCAGAAAGTTATGGAAATATGTGCAATGTCACAGTGAAGTTAGAGAGACATTCTGGTAAGAGATTTGCCATATGTCTTCAGCCCTCCTGTAAAAGGCTGTGGTTCTATTCATAGGTACCATGCACAAGCCCTTAAGAAAGATGGCTGAAAAAAGGGTTTTGACAACAGGAATATATCTTTGTTAATAAGCTCCTTTGGAAATCTGAACAATCTTCCAGGATGTCTTCTCTTCTCATTTCCTTTCTCTTATATTAATTATTTTTCTGATCATCACTGATGGATATGTTTCAAGTAAGCCATGCTATGTCAAACTGATTTATAGAATAAAATGTATATTTACTATTCCTGGATCCTTCTTCAATTAATATTGTAAAGAGTGTGCTATTTATATATTCAGGGAGACAATTTGTCAGGGCAATCGTTATTACCTCTTCCACTCTTAGAAATAGTAATTCTTACAGTAAAACTCCAGTATATACATGAGGGCTCTTATAGTCACAGGCTCACACCCATAGCTTCCATATTTGTAAATGGAACTGAATTTTAATTTAGATTTTAATTTAGTCTTAAAATAATCTATATGAACTTGAGTTAGCTTTGGGTTTATATTACCAGTTAGCTTTGGTTTTACATTATCCTTCTGTTAATCCATCATCAATGAAAAATATAAGAATGTTCAACTGATTTGACAGCAAAGACCCCACCCCTTTTAGTTTTGAACATGTGAGTTTGTATCCCTGAAATGAAAGATCAGCCTCATTAGACCAAAACACCCATGGGATGAAAAAAGGGACAAAGAGGGAGCTACACTTTGTTAACCATGGTAAAGGTACTACACATTTTTTGAAACTGATCTAAAAAAAACATGGTTCCAGGTTTTTGTCTGGGGTCCACCTCAAGCTGTTCAAGTTTAAAAACAAACTAACCAGTGGAAGAAATAGGAATATATTTTGAACATACTATCAAAAATGGTATTTGAAAGATGTGTTTCTCCACAACTTTTATGGTGCATGATGAGTTTACATTTAGTACTCATAATTTCAGCTTTTGAATGGGACAAAAGCAAACAGTGAAAACCAAGAGCAACTGAACTGATTCACATCATCTCCACAACTGAATTACTCTGATTTACAGTGACTAAAAATGTTGACAACTGAGATGAAATATGTGGAGGTTCTCTTGGGAGTTATTACCCTGTCTATCCTGGTCTTCGAAGAAAGGTTGCTGCCATGACAGCAGATCTGGTAGAACTGAGTACCAAGTCCTCAATTCCTATGTTCACACATTGGTTTATTAGCACTAGATAATACCATAGGTGTTTTAAGAGGGTCAGGTTCAATGTGTGTTGTAACAGAGTCAACAAAGTAAAACTTCTTAAAAATGTTCCGGTGGGTTATCTGGCACTGGCAGAGAACAGACACTGATGTTAGTCAAATATTCAGTTTAATCTTGTCACACTATATTGAGTCTATTATCTCTTGATGGGTGGCAGTAAGTACTATTAGCAGGGTGACTGAACATCAGGGAATGAAGAATTGTACGGAAACATCTGTTTTTCAGATATCCAATTAATATGAATGGTCATTAGCAGGGCAGTTCTCAAAAAGATACAGCAAAAGGTCAGAAGTTTTCCTGATGTAACCATATTTCATTGCTATAAACCCAGTCAATGAAATAAAACCTCTGACTTTTCATTTAGGAACAACCAGGACTTTATGATTCAGGGAGTCTGGCTAATGGGACATGGAGATTTCACACTAAGTCATTGGTTTAATTTAGCCTAAGTCTGCAGTCCAAGTAAAGTAGTTACCTGGTAGTGGCCGGTGCAAAAGGAGGTGCTGATTTCAAATGAACATGGATCCCCAAAGTTATTTTTGCCTTCACACCTAGTGGCAGATTTGCTAGTCAGTTTTCTTTTTTTTACTACAATTTATGCAGGAACATGATTGAGTAACATCTCACCTCGTATCAGTGTGTAGAGCACTTGAAGATTAGGCTGGAAAAAAGTAAAAAGGTGCCAAGTTCCTCAGGTTGCCAAATTTCTCTAAATCCAATGTGGTACATGAGCAAGAATTAATTGGACTTTCAAAAGGCAGAGAACAGGCCTATTGGAGAACTTATACCCAAAGTTAGCCATTTAAGGCTATCTCTAATGTCATCAAAATGTCTAATTAAGAACTTACTATCCCACAGTTAGATCCCTTTACCTAGCACTGAAGGAATTAAAATAAAATTTAAAAGTTTGAAAAGTAAAGTGAAAAGCAGAACTATTAATTGTTCTTGATTAAAAAATAAAACCCATCCTTCTGTTATTATTTCATAGCAAATGTACTGTATGAGAGCAAAGAAGAGACAAGAAAAGTAGAACCCGCTAATATCTTCAATCCAATGTATTTGAAGTCATGTACCCAAGATAACATGTTTTAGTGCTTGTTTTGTTAATGATTGTAGAAGATTCTTAACTATTCATAAGATTGTTGGGACACGTGGTAATATCTCTTCTCAGGGAGGATCTCAATTTCTTCACTTCCACTCGAGGATGAATTAAGGTAATCCAGTGTAAAAAAAAATCTAAAAATATATTAAGATTCTAAGAAATCTTGAATCTATCTAAAGCATAACTTAGTATGATAACTAGTTCATATTCCAATGAAAATTTACACAAAAGACATTATTAGGTGTGTCTTTAATTTTAGTAGCAGAATAACTTGAGTATCCAAAGAGTTAGTTCCTTTTTACTCTTCTTGATGTAGATACACCTCTTGGCAGAAAGGACATGCTACATTCACAGGTATAGAATGAAAGGATAAGCAGCCCACAAAAAGGCACAGGAAGCACTCTGTGCCTTGTGCTAAGGCTACTGATCTGTATGGGAAATTCTGAGTTTTGGATCTTGTTCCTTCAGTATTACACGGTTCACATTAAAGAGTTCTTGGGCCAGAAAGTAGATGTCATCTTTGGATCCAAGACCAAAACCCAGGCTGGGAATCCCAGCTATTAAGTCACCTAGAAAGCTGAATGTTTTATCATGATCCCTTTTTGTAACATGTCTCAACATGGACTTGAGGAGGAGATTGCAGAATCCTTGCAGAATATGCCTAGGTACCATGGTTCCCATGGGACTAAGACAGAAGTGAGATTTATCTAATCGTTAACAAAAACAGCTCTGGGCTTGTTCAAAGACATACTTTCCAGACACAGAAAAAAAATTCAAGCTAAGCAAGAAGAGACTTTGAGAACTGATTTTAGATTACTGAAGTTGTTTTTAGATCACTAAAGTTGTTTTTAGATCATAGTTCCATCACAGTATAAATGCTACATTTAGATGATAAGGGTAAGTACGTCTGCTCGAGGGTAGGAAGGCTCTGCAGAGGGACCTGGACAGGCTGGATCGATGGGCCCAGACCAATTGTATGAGGTTCAACAAGGCCAAGTGCCGGGTCCTGCACTTCGGCCACAACAACCCCATGCAGCGCTACAGGCTTGGGGAAGAGTGGCTGGAAAGCTGCCTGTCGGAAAAGGACCTGGGGGTGCTGGTCGACAGCCGGCTGAATATGAGCTGGCAGTGTGCCCAGGTGGCCAAGAAGTCCAATGGCATCCTGGCCTGTATCAGAAATAGTGTGGCCAGCAGGAGTAGGGATGTGATTGTGCCCCTGTACTCGGCCCTGGTGAGGCCGCACCTCAAATACTGTGTTCAGTTTTGGGCCCCTCACTACAAGAAGGACGTTGAGGTGCTGGAGCGTGTCCAGAGAAGGGCAATGAAGTTGGTGAGGGGTCTGGAGAACAAGTCTTCTGAGGAGCGGCTGAGGGAACTGGGGTTGTTTAGCCTGGAGAAGAGGAGGCTGAGGGGAGACCTCATTGCTCTCTACAACTCCCTGAAAGGAGGTTGTAGCGAGGTGGGTGTCGGTCTCTTCTCCGAAGTAACAAGTGATAGGACGAGAGGAAATGGCCTCAAGTTGCGGCAGGGAAGGTTTAGATTGGACGTGAGGAAAAATGTCTTTACTGAAAGAGTGGTTAAACCTTGGAACAGGCTGCCCAGGGAAGTGGTGGAGTCCCCATCCCTGGAGGTATTTAAAAGATGAGTAGATGAGGCACTTAGGGACATGGTTTAGTGGGTGGTGGTGTTGGGTCGATGGTTGGACTCGATGATCTTAGAGGTCTTTTCCAACCTTAATGATCCTATGATTCTATGATTCTATGACAATAGGAATGCTTTCTAGCTCCAGGGACTGTATGTCCTGACTAATATCCCAGCTCTATAGCAAAATGATATGTGAATGCTGGCCATCTACCTCCTTTCCCCTCTTCTCTCTTTTATGATATGATTTTCATACTAGCAAAACATGGACATAGGGGCTGACCTACAGGTCTCCCAGACAAGATTATGGGAAGACTTGGATTACTGGGGTATTATTTAATGTGTCTGCTCCACATTACAATTATACTAGAAGTTCATATGAGAAAGCATACCTTTTTGTAGCTGTCCATGAATGTTAATTTCTCTGTTGGATTAATCCCACAGATGACACAAAACAAGTCCCCTTCCATCACTCTCTGTCCCAGCATTGCTGCCTGGTTTTGATTTCTTTCAGACAAATCACAAAATTCTAAGGCTGAATTGTTGAGATGCTGGAGTCTTCATTTCATACTCAGGTGGAACATTGGCAAGTGACCAAAATGAGAGAAACTTAATGCTGTTATACTGTGCATTGCTATATTTACTCTGTTGCTTGTTGCACGAAGACTTTTTCTGTAAATTGAATTGAGGAGAAGTAAAAGAAATACAGTCAAGATACCATCAATCCCTTAGAAGATTTTGACTATAAAAAAACAATGTTTGTACTTAAAATAGAAGACACAAAAACTCATTTCCCTTCCCTTTATCTATATGCAGGTGGTCCTGTCTTTTTTTTAAGTGAGAACAAGATAAACAATGAAAACTAATTTCAAGAAACATTCTTTAAGTATGAAAATGAAATAAAAATGCCATTTATATTCTGTGTTATGTTTCCTCATATTGCTGAACTCTAACAACCACTACATGGAAAAACATTGCAAAAGGGGAATGGTCTCTCATATTAAAGTGTGGTTTCTACTATTTTGTTTATTCGTGGCATGTGATGACAAGAAGCAGACAGGTGACAATGATTGGTCTGTAGGGAAAAAAAAAAATATTCCACAGAACAAGCAAAGACAAATAGTTGTGCCAAGTACAATGACAACCTATCTTTTTAGCCTGATCCTGAAATGATGCCTTGGTTGATTTGACTTCATCTGGTCAATAATTTCCTCTCCATTTTTCCCTATCTAACAGATAACTCAATGCATGATGGACTCTGTGCTTCCCAGAATTGGGAAATATGGTCCAGATCCAGGAATGAACTCATGTGTCTGAGTTGATTTTGTACCCTAGCTCATCCTCAGGAGGGAAGGACCATCAAACTGTATGAGTTTAAGCATGTGCTTTTACCTCACAAAACTCAAAAGGACTTGATCACTTGGAAATAGAGCTGGAACATATATGAAATAAGCACAATCTCACATATTTTGCAGTATTAAAGAATGGTGAGCACAGAAGACCTCTGGATTTCTTTCCTCCAAAAAACCTGTACTGCAACAAGTGTTTCCCCATCACATTAATGGAGTCAGTGCTGTAGTAGGTGCTGATAAATGTTAGCCCTACAATCCTCAGCCTGTCAATACCACCACAGCAGTTTATCTCAGCCCAAAATGATAATCTCATGGTTGGCTATTTCTTTATGGCAGGGAACATAGTGATTAAAATCTCTTTCATGATCTTCTGGAATGGCTCTGTCTTTCAGGTTTCTGTCTATAAAATATAATAATATCATTTCTATACCCTGCAATGGTATTTTAGGGTAATCATATTAAAGATTGTGGCACTCCATAGTGTTAGTGCACATATGGTTTACAAATAATTATTTTGACAACTAGCACAAAATCTGGTCTTGATGGATTTTTTGTCAGGACTCTGAGGGCACTCACAGGTTGCACCTGGGGCCTTTCTTCTTCCCCATCTCTGCCCATTGTTCTGGAGCCCATTTCAGCCTCCCTGGGCTGTCAGTCCCTACCTCAGTGATACCGTAGGACATTGGTCTCCAGCTCTGCAAGAACCCTGCCCTGTCGGGCCATGGAACCCACCAGGCCAGTCCCATCAATAGGTCAATGTTCTGTCCTGGTCTTGGCCCATCCCCATCCCCAGGGGGGTGCCAGAGCCCAGGGCTGGTGCTGCCTCCTGCTGCCTCCGGTGCCCCCTGGTCTGCCCTGTTCCTGGCTGGGGTGTTGGGACTGGCCCTGACACCCTGGGAGAGTCTCCATGACCCCTGGTCCCTGGCCCCAGGGAACTGCCAGCCCCCATAGCGCCCTGACACTTCTGGAGTTATACCACAAACATCATAAATGATCAACCTTCATTAAAAAATAATTCCATTTTAAAATAAATGGTCTCCCTGTTGCTTAAATGATGATAGTTAACTATCTTCCAAAGTTGTCTTGATAGACCCTTTTATTTTTGATGAAGACATTCAAATTAGACATGTTTGTGCTTCTGAAAAGGAGTATTAGATCAATTTTCTGGGCAGGGTTCCTCTGCATTGTACTTTATGTTACGGCCAAAAGCAACGAAAGAATCCTCTGCATCCACAAACTAATGATTGTTTCATGGAGCACAGGAATACTGAAGCCTTGTTCTCTTGGGAATGGGTAGTGCTATTGGACTTACCAATGCCTGACACATCATGAGGTCGGAGGGGTTTTCATGTCACAGTGGTGGAATTCATAACATCTCTCTCCAGAGTGGATTTTTTGACATCTAGCAAAGCCTGAGTTTGTGTCATGTCCTTTCATATGATATTGTGGAAGGGGAAGATGTGTTAATAGCCTCTCTTCTCTTTAAAGCACTTATTAGGTGCTACTTAAGAAACCCTAAGGTTCACTTAAGGAACTATATTTACGATCTTTGTCAAAGGTCTTTTCAGTTGGACATGAAAACAGTGTTCAAGAGATATTTAGGGTAAACTTATAAACAAATATGCACAAAAGCCGTATAATTGCACAAGCATCACTTCTTTAAGAAACAACATGAAATAGATGCGGCAAGGCTCTCGTCTTGGAGGCATTAGGAGGACTCAAAGTATTACTCCCAGTTTTCTTCTTTCTGTTTTGGTCATTTGCTTCATTTCTTTGCTAAAAAGCTATGAATATTCTTGCAGATTTGCAGGAATGCAACTTTTTGCAACACATCAAACAGTACGACCCTTGCAAGTGCAGGATGAGGCTGCAATACAGGCAGAGTGCAGGGAGCAGTACCAGAAATCATACAGTAGTAAACAGCAGCCAAAACCACAGACCAGAATTGCTGATTCCATGATTGCCACTTCAAAGCAACTAGTTCAGGCTCTCAGGTAAGTACCTTAAACATCTGCTAGTTATAAAAAAGAGTAAGCAAGCTTGGTAGACGCTGTTGTGAAAGTTTTTAAAAATGTAATTAGGTTATTTTAAACTGCTACCCAGATTTTATGATTTCCTACAAGTGTGTTGAAATGACAAACTCTAGGAAACAAATGAATAAATAAATACAAAACCAAATTCTGTTTTCTTTTTTGCTTACTGAGTTTGTTTCATGGTAGCAGAAACTGGAGATTTTATGTCAAATGCCAGACAATTCTTTGTAATTTAGGGGATGGTTGACCAATCAGCTGACTCTAATGGTGCATATGTGGGACTGGTATAATTATCTATTTTCTTTTGCGGGGTGAATCTGACTGATTCACAAGCACATGCCTACAGTACAGATGGATTCTTAGATAAGTTATTGATTTATTTGAATCCAGTATTTCTCATATTCCTGTCCACAGTGAACATTTTTCAATTTAAAACTCTGACCAGAACAATGTCTGTAGATAGTTGGAAATTTCCGATTGCTCCAAAGATAAATTCTCCCAATGACATTTTAGATCAGCGGCTGAGTCAGTGCTTTGGTGGCATGTAACTGTGAACCCTTGAGCTAATATCCCATGGAAATGACACTTCCAAGAACAGTATTTTTTCTCACTTTCATCTCCTCAGACTCCCTGCAGCAATGGCTGACTCAGTTATCGATTAGTAAACTGAACTCTAATGAAGCTAAAGTAAGGGACACTCAGTTGAACCTGTTTGCATGTCAGTGCTGAATTTCACTTATTACTATAGTGAAAGCATATTGTCTTACTGTATTCATTGCTCTGATGCTGTACTTTAGAACTGATCGGGTACGGAAACCTGGAAAGAATCCAGTTCTAAATTTATCTACTACATAAATAAGTTAGACATAGATAAAATTACTGTCCAACAATGCAGTGATAAGTCTTCATTTAATATGCAGTCCTCTTTACAGTACAACATGTAGTTTTTATTTCAAAGGATAATTAGGGATAGGTTCTCAATTTCACTGTAATTCAGTACAAACAATGCTTTTGTTTCAAATTGGATTGCATTGCATCAGATATTATTGTTAAAAACAATGCTTTCTGATATACATCGACAAAAGCTCTTGTAGTTTAAGAGACTGGCTTATTGAAATACCTTTTTTTCCCCACAGTCCCGGAAGACTGGAGGCTTGCCAATGTGACGCCCATCCACAAGAAGGGCCGGAAGGAGGATCCGGGGAACTACAGGCCTGTCAGCCTGACCTCGGTGCCGGGGAAGATTATGGAGCGGCTCATCTTGAGGGCGCTCACAAGGCATGAGCGGGACAACCAGGGGATCCGGCCTAGCCAGCACGGGTTCATGAGAGGCAGGTCCTGCTTGACCAACCTGATCTCCTTCTATGACCAGGTGACCCGCCTAGTGGATGAGGGAAAGGCTGTGGATGTGGTCTACCTGGACTTCAGTAAGGCCTTTGACACTGTCTCCCACAGCATTCTCCTCGAGAAGCTGGCGGCTCACGGCTTAGACAGGTGGACTCTGCGCTGGGTCAAAAACTGGCTGGACGGCCGGGCCCAGAGAGTTGTGGTGAATGGAGTTACATCCAGTTGGCGGCCGGTCACGAGCGGTGTTCCCCAGGGCTCAGTACTGGGGCCGGTCTTGTTTAATATCTTTATTGATGATCTGGATGAGGGGATTGAGTGCACCCTCAGGAAGTTTGCAGACGACACCAAGTTGGGTGGGAGTGTTGATCTGCTCGAGGGTAGGAAGGCTCTGCAGAGGGACCTGGACAGGCTGGATGGATGGGCCCAGGCCAACTGTATGAGGTTCAACAAGGCCAAGTGCCGGGTCCTGCACTTCGGCCACAACAACCCCATGCAGCGCTACAGGCTTGGGGAAGAGTGGCTGGAAAGCTGCCTGGCGGAAAAGGACCTGGGGGTGTTGGTCGACAGCCGGCTGAACATGAGCCGGCAGTGTGCCCAGGCGGCCAAGAAGGCCAATGGCATCCTGGCCTGTATCAGAAACAGTGTGGCCAGTAGGAGTAGGGAAGTGATTGTGCCCCTGTACTCGGCCCTGGTGAGGCCGCACCTCGAATACTGTGTTCAGTTTTGGGCCCCTCACTACAAGAAGGACGTTGAGGTGCTGGAGCGTGTCCAGAGAAGGGCAACGAGGCTGGTGAGGGGTCTGGAGAACAAGTCTTCTGAGGAGCGGCTGAGGGAACTGGGACTGTTCAGCCTGGAGAAAAGGAGGCTGAGGGGAGACCTCATCGCTCTCTACAACTACCTGAAAGGAGGTTGTAGCGAGGTGGGTGTTGGTCTTTTCTCCCAAGTAACAAGCGATAGGACGAGAGGAAATGGCCTCAAGTTGCGGCAGGGGAGGTTTAGATTGGACGTGAGGAAAAATTTCTTTACTGAAAGAGTGGTGAAACATTGGAACAGGCTGCCCAGGGAAGTGGTGGAGTCCCCATCCCTGGAGGTATTTAAAAGACGTGTAGATGAGGCGCTTAGGGACATGGTTTAGTGGGCCTGGTGGTGTTGGGTTGACGGTTGGACTCGATGATCTTAGAGGTCTTTTCCAACCTCAATGATTCTATGATTCTATGATTCTATGTCTCTCCCGAAGGAGGTATGCTGTCAAGAAGACTACTAGAAAAGGCATATTGAAAGACCACAACCCAGTGGCCAGGAAAACAAGGGCATGTTACTTATCTGCTACTAAGTTTAGGCAGTGTCTTGCTTTTTACTATGCTAGCATCCAAAAGGCAATGATTTTGATCCAGCAAAGCATATAACAATGCATTTAAGTCCTAAGATAAGCATGTGAGGAACTATAATTGATTTGAATATTAAGTCACTGCTGAATTCTGGACTGCTGTGTGGGAAGGAAAATTTTCTTTTCTATCTTCCTCTCTCCACTGAAGGAATGCAATTTTTTTGATTTCTTGTGCCTTCAGTGATTGCATATGGTAAACCAAAGATAGTTCTGGAGTTGTATCTTCATAGCTGTAGATTTCTAATCACAAAGTCTTCAATCTTGGGACCACAGCTGCTGCCATGTCAACTCCCATGCCATCACACTATTCTCTGAACATTCCTACTGTTCTTCAAGTTATCGTCAATGCATGAGGATTCACTCACTTATGAAGTACTTATTGAAGTGATTGAAGTGCTTATTCACCACTTTCCTCATGATATACATTTCGAGTTCTGTACTGCCTAGGAGTCCATGCTGTGGAATAAGGTTCCCATTGGAGTGGGGACCATACGAAATTTGAACAAAGACGACCTTCTTTGGCTAGGAAATCTCACAATCCAAATGCAAGTCTCATCAATACAGACAGAATGGAGGGCCTGAGAAAGCCAGGATTATTTCTTGGCATGCTGAGCAGTGATTTCAGCACAACAGCAACTTGTTATTTATTTATCCATTTTCTGTAAGAACAAAAGGAAATTTTAAGAAGGACATTAAGAAAAAAGTAATTAGTTTTACACTAACAAGTAAGTCTCCTTCCACCTCAGTGTACGAAGACATATTTGAAAGGTGGAGTTTGAGGCAATGTAATGGGAATCATCATAGATTTACATTTACCCAGCACATTATTATACCCATCCTTTTTTAAGGACAGACTGTCCTTTAGACTTTTTTTACATTAGTTGAGCTGCCACTTATAAACACTTATGCTGTCAGCAACTTCTAAATTGTTTAGTGCACTGTTGTGAGACAAGGCAATGGCTGTGTTGTTACTGTCTATACTTTTTCCCATGCATTTACATTGGAAGAGGTGGAGAAAATGGCTACAAGATTGATCAGAGGAAAAAAGTTCCATTTCCATTGACTACTGAACCTAGGATTTGTATTTGATTCCCAACAGTGGTTTGAGTCTTACCAGTTCTAGGCGCTGCACAAATATATAAGGATATAAGAGAAATAAATTACAATAGTCTGTATGACTTGGTAAATTATACTTAGTAACTTCCACAGAAGCTTTCTCCCACTCATTTTACTGTAGAAATATCTAAATTATTATGTCCATTTGAGTGGTTTGTTTAATCAAAAATCCTTTTCACTTATTCTATATTACTGTGTATCTACCTAAGATTTTCCTTGGCTTATGAAACTCATGGATGTTGCTTCTAAATCATGAATCACATAAAGTACTAAAAAAGGCTTTCTTATTTTAATATCCCCTTGAGTCCTAGAAGAAAGCTCTTATACCCACACTGACACAGTGATAGATCCTATTTCACTTGTGCATTTGATATAACGTGCCATCATCAGTTGTTATTTTATTTCTTTTTAGCTTGGGATGTGTGTGTGCTTGTGGAGGAAGACTAGCTTAAAAAGAAAGTAAAAAATAATGTTTTCATTATGTGTTTGGACAAGACGTACATTTTAAGTGCTCAGTTTCAGAATCAGACAAAACACTGCTGAAGCTTAAATGCCTTCTTAATAGTACTAGGCAATTTAGATGCACTTAGAAGTGACACAGCTTCCATTGCTGGCCAATTGTTGGAGTAAGTATCATCTGTCAAAATGGTCTCCAAAATGCTCAATTTTTTAAGTGTCTCACATACCTATATATCAAAGTCAATCTCAAACATATTCCTAAGTGTTTAAAAGTTATGTAAAAAATTTTGCTGTTGTATATTCTGTTTGTGCCTCAGAGATAATTTGCAAACCCATACTCACAAGTCACAGCCTCATAGTACACAGAGTTTTAATTCTGACCTTCCACTTTCAAGAGAACCAGCTATTAACTTCTGAATTGCAGCAGTTTTCAAAATCTGTTGAACTGCAGACTTTGTAAACAATCTAATTCATCAGTAGATATCAGCACTGTATGTGAAAAATGAAGAATAATTTGATGGCTATGGGTAGGAAAACAATGAACATGTTAAATTAATGGGAGATATTACTTGGGAAAATGTAAGCCTTTTCAGAAAAGTTCTTTAAAATTTAAATTCTTTTCTTCCTCACCTCTAAATCTCATGCTTTGACAGTGATTTTAACATTAATGTGGTTCCTGTTAGTTTTTCCTGTGCAAAAGACCTATACTCAGGTTATTGTCTTAATTTTACTCTTAGGTTGTACGTAAATGTGGGAGAAGAGTTTATTTTTATAGTTTTTGACCCTCTCTCCCAAAAAATATATTGAAATTCTGTATCCAGAAAGGAGGCAAGTGGAATCTTGAAATTATTTAACCCTCCTGTTTTCCACAGAACTGGAGGAGCAATAACAGATGGGTTTGAGTACAACCTAATTTGAGAGAATGATTTATTCAAGCATCAGTATAGTTCAAGCTTATTAGTTTCTTTGCCCACCTCCCCAAGTTATCTGTAGGAATGCCGGGAACATATCAACACAGAAATAGTAGTAATATTATTACTATTTTGGTAACATTTAGATCCACCATTGAAGGGAGCTGATTGTGTTGAGGTTACTCAAACATATGAGAAAAACTTGTACAATGTACAGACAGGCTTTGTTCAGCACAGAAAGGACTGTACATTCGTAACAGGGCCCAGCAGTTCGTTACCATCAAGCCACTAAACAGCATTCAAGTCTGGACTCCAGGCCTAATCCTAATGGATTAAGATTCCCCATGTGAATAGCTTCATTCAAATCAAGGATTTTATGGAAGCAACAATCCTCCAAAAAGGGATGTTGAAAATCAGCACAGTCAAGTTGTTAAGACCTTTGCCTGGGTGTGAAAAAAGTTCTTTCCTGAGCTTTGCCATTGACTTGTTCCGTGAACTTTGGCAAGTGACTTAGCATTTGTGTTTGCACATGCTTTGTCCAGCCTGTAATAACTTTGGAATCTGAAAACTCCCTTACTGTGAGTCAGTGGACTCCTGCCTACAGCATGCATCCCTATAATATAAATAGCTAGTCTGCAACCTAGAACTACAGAGCTGCACATGTTATTATCTCTGCCATCTAGCTAAAATTCCCCCCTCACCAATCTTCAAAGACTTCAAGAAAACAGGAATGAAGAAATGTGAGATTTTTTTCCATATATACTCATTATTACGGCAGAGACAAAAGGAAATGAATTCTGATTCAAGGTTTGCAAATTCTGCTGGGATTTACATTGCCAGTGCAATTTTGCTATTAATGCTCACCAAAATAAAGATGCTGCAAGTTAGAAACTTGAAGATCCTTAAATTTCCATATTCAGTAGCCTATTTCCTTTTTTGAAAGGCTTCTGTGTTCTATAATTCATTTGGGTTTTTTTCTTTTCCAGATAGGTCACGTATTCCCTCATATAAAATCTCACCCATAATGTTTTATATTTTCTTTATAATGTTACAAAACCCTAAAGCTTTCAAAGATAAATATATATCTTTGGATATGTGTATTTATTTATACGCATGTGCAATTAAGCTTATATAAAAAACTGTTGAGCAAGTGTAAAAGTTTAAAAAACTTATCACAGTATTGATCATTATATAGTGAAGGGAAACTCAGTCTGAGAGATACTGACTAGAATACATCCTATGAAAACTACTTTATAGTATAGAGAAAAACAGAGAACAGTTTATTTTGCTTAGATTAAGTAGATTCATGGGTTTAGCTTCCAGAAAAGATTTCTGTCAGGGAAACAGAACAGTTTCTTCCAAAGAAGTAACTTTTTGACCTTTTCCTATTTATCTAGGACTTTGGAAAGAGATTACCAGATCTTCTCAACTGGTATAAAATGGCATTACTTTGTTATTCTGCATAGCTGCAACACCCCCACAGAGGTGCCTGATGCTCTGGGATGGGGTCTGCCCCTGACTGCCCCCCCATCCCTTCCTCTAGTCTCCCGAGGATCCCCTGCAGATCCTGGGTTCCATGGAGTCACCAACCCTTGCAGCATCCTAGCGGTTCAGTGGATATTTCTAGAAGATTTTTGCAACATATCATGATTCACAAATGGACTTTACAGAGTCAATGGAAACATTGTTCCAGTGGTATCAGAGGCTTTAAGAACAACCTAGCCTAATAAATTAGCAAGCAAAGAACTGAGGAAAAGCTGGCCTTTTTATAAAGATGTGTCACTTGCCTTGCACCTAACATAATGACAACATGAAGTGGGCAGAGGCAGTTATGAAGACCACAGGTAGGAGTGAATATGACATGAGGCCTGTGACAGACATGCAATCCCCCCATCCCGACTGGATAAAATAAATTAATTCTGGAGAGTACATAAGAATTTAAACAGTGTGGTGACAGGGTTTGGAGATAGAGAGAAACAAACAATGGAAAGCAAGCCCCAAAACATCATTAAGGAGCAGCACTGGGACCCCAGAAAAAACACAGGAACCTAGTCTTCCCTACAGTGATCAAATCTCCTTTCAATCACAGTTCTGCTTACTTATTGTAAACATATTTTGATGTAGTATATAACGGTTGATAATAAAATTATTCCTTAGGGGCCGCAGTGTGTCATTCTATTTGTCCTTTGAAGTAATCCAGAGTACGTATTCATCCTCACAGCAGGGACTCCATTGCCGCCTCATTGAAAAACCAGTTTGTGAGTGGGCCTGTCAACCTCAGCTGGTTGACCTGACCTGTGAAAGGTAGCAACCCTCAGTTGATGTGCAATAATTCAAGTGAACAAGCCATATTTTGGTGGGTATTGTACAACCACAAACATGCAATACCACCTTAAGACCACCTTGGGACTTGAGCAAAGATCACCTGCAGTCTACTGCAGAGTATCATCTCAAGATTATCTTCCTCTCCTGAAATATATAACAGCCCAATAAGTTAAGAAAAATGTCATTCCTCACTGGAAAGACAAAAGGAGACAAAAAGATATCTGGGCTATTCAAAGCCCTTAGGGGTCTTGTTTAAACTCAGGACTAGAGCAGAGCAAATAATTAACTCTTGTTTTTATGTCAGCTCTGGAAAAAAATGTTTTGGACTGAACAAACTATGTTGCTTTTCTCAAAAGTACAGTTTTTTTTATCATTGAGTAAAAATGCATTTTATTTCAAGAGTTGTAAAAGAACAAAAGCAATTTTTTGTCTCAAATTACTTTCACAAATGCATTTGCAAAAATAACTTCAGACAAAAATGTTATTGTTGTTTTTAAAACCTTGAAATAAAAAGCATTATTTTATGCTACTATTAGATGGTTTATATGATTGACACATTTCTGTATTTTTCAGCGGAAATATTTAGGTCAGAAAACACTTCACCCATCTCTACTCAAGAGACTATAGATCATACAGCTGAACTCAGCTCAAAATAGTCAAATTATCTTTCAGATTTTATTTTTTTCTTTTGTATTTATAATAATTTGCTCTGTTTTGCTAGCACTTCTTAATTTTAACTAATTCCCTGCAGTTATTATACTTCTAGGATAACTAAGTGCATATGAGAACCAAATATGTTGCATGAATCAGTTTTACTGAAGGGAAGAAAAGAAAAAGAAATAGAGCAATGTCAAAAATGCAGAAGGAGAAGCACTTTTATTAGGGACATGACCTTCTATAAAGCAATCAAGAATTTAGCTAGAGTATTGTGTATAAGAACAGAACTGTCCATCCAAAACTGAGAAGTATTTTTTTTTTTTTTTTTCATGTTTGACATTGAGAATCACATAACATCAGTCTGTGACCCCAAAATAATGTATTGACATATCTTGGAGAAACTCGACATAGCACATCTGGATTTTTTTTTTTTTTTTTGGTAGGAGCTTTTCTTTCAAATACCTGCTGTATATTTAAATAGCAAGGAGCTGTTTCAAAAATAATTGTAGTGGGTAGAAGGAAAGCTAATAACAGTACATGCAGATTCTCTGCAAAACAGCAGATGCAGAGGTTCTCAGGCTACCTGAATTATTTATGGTTAATTTGGCACATCTCTAGTAGTGTCTTAGGCTTTTATAGGTCTCTGAAGCACATCTGAGAAAAATGCACCCATATTCATGCACCTGCATACTTTTAATTATAAACTCTATGGATTGTGTGACCGAGTCATTTAGAAATTTTGGCTGAATCATTCAGAGAGTAATTTGACATACTTTGTGCTGCGGTTTGCAAAAGCCTCACATTTTTTTGCAGGCATATTCATTTTAATTCAATGACTTTCAAACATGATGTGATTCAATAGCACAGAAACACAGGAATCACCACAACATCACGGATCAATGTTCCCTCTATTCTGACTTTGGCTCCAATTCTGCACCTGGATCCAGTAACACAAAATCCTACCAAATTCAATGACACTCTGCACTGACGTAGGATGCTCAATAACAGAGATGTATGTTGGGCATGGTCCTTCAATAATATTCAGAAAAAGGATTTCTCAAAAGAAAAGGGGGCACTTCAGTAACTTTCATGCACCATAGTAGCTAATGTTACTTAATTATTTTTTTCCTTTAAGAATGCTTTTTCCTCCTTGTGTATATGCATATGTATCACTGTGAATTTTGTAGGTGTGAATATTAGCTAAAATCTTAATCATGCATGTAAAGATATTCAAATATGTGCAATCAAAACCAAGTATTTTGTATGTCAAAAATAAATAACCAAAACCTTGCAATAAATGGATGTCAAACAAGCACCAAGATTATCAAACATTTTAAGCTAGAATGCAAAATATGTGTGAGAAGAAACAGATTTAAAATACAAGGTTTTAGATTTAGGAATCCACATGAAACCTTCAGGATGAAAAAAGAAAAATTATCAGATTAACCTTCTGCTTTCTCAGTGTTTAATTATCATTTATCTTTCACAGAAACATTTCCTGGACAGGATGGGCTAGGGATTTAGCCCATGAATTTCCTGCATTCATGTGCGTTTTTTCTTTAATAACAAATACTTCTGTCTTACTTCTACAGCTGTTACATTGTTCAGAAGGTCCTTTTATTACTACAGTTTTAGGGTCAAGAAAGCTGAGTCACTAAAAGTAGGACTTCATTATGTTTGGTCTGTACAAATGTAGAATAAACAGTTCCTTCTTCGAAGACCTAGAGTATGATTAGTATTTGTAGTGATGCAACTCAGGTACAGCATCAGACATCAGCTATCAAGTGCCTAAAGCCAAGGAGAGCTAGGACTCTCTTCTAATTCAGATAACATTCAAGAAAGAGCATGACTTTAACTTATCCAGATCATTTTTGCTCTCCAAAATGTCCCAATACATATTAAGCATAGGATACAAAAATCAGAGCAGCAGTCCAGAAAGATCAGTGCCCGAGATCTATTTATTTTAGTTGGGTTTTTTGTTTGGTTTTTTGATTGGTTGGTTTGTTTTTAACGTTCATCCTTTGTCTTCCTGTACTTTAGGTCTTTGTCCTTAAAATTTAATAGTACTTCCCTAGTTCACAGTGAAGTTGTAAAAATTAAGTCCATTAAATATTTTGAAGTGCTCACACAACCCAATTTATGCTATCTGTAAAGACATTTTAGTTAGACTTTTTTTTTTTTTTTACACACATATTTTCCTGCTTTACTCAGCAATTGGCTCAATGTTATAAGGATTATCATAGAATCATAGAATAGTTTGGGTTGGAAGGGACCTCTAAAGGTCATCTAGTCCAACACCCCTGCCGTGAGCAGGGACATCTTCAACTAGATCAGGCTGCTCAGAGCCCCGTCCAACCTCACCTGGAATGTTTCCAGGGATGGGGCATCCACCACCTCTCTGGGCAACCTCTGCCAGTGCTTCACCACGCTCAGCGTAAAAAATTTCTTCCTTATATCTAGTCTAAATCCACCCTCTTTTAGTTTAAAACCATTAGAAACAGCATAATCTGAGACTGAAGATCTGTAGCCCTAATTTTGTCAGTAATTGCAATGAAAGAAGGGATCCGGTATTTCACAGTGCTGTAAGTCTGCAAACCTCACTAAAAACTGATGGATATACCTTGGATATTGTACCTACAAAATACTCTGCTACTTTACTTGAAACACTCAAAATCAGTGTCCCTAGGCTGAACATAATACAGTTTGCATTCACCCGTAGTCTGGCCTTCCTGAGGCTCTGGTTAAACACTTCTCCCTCAACTATCAAGATGTAATATCAACACTGAAAATATTCCTAAAACAATGTCACGACAGATGATGTGAGGATTCCTTCTTGTTACAGGCACTTTAAAATAGCCAGTTTACCTCAAGCCCATGGAGTCAGCTATACTGTTACACTATCCTACAGTGTGCAATATAAAAGGGATCAGCAATTTTGACACCAGAATTTTGGGATGAGAAACCTCCAAATATCAGGAAACACCTTTGAAGATGAGGTACCTTCAAGTGTCTGTGTAATAGCGGTCTTTAATAATATCTCCTCTCTTTTGAAAACATAGGCTTAATGTGAGTGCAGAAAGAATGTCATGGCTGTTGCAAGTCTTTACAGATGAATGCCTTTGCTGCTGCTTTCTCTTTCTCCTGAACCCACTGCAGTCCACGGCTGCTACCATTGCTGCCTCCTCCTCATCCCATTCTGAAACTGCTGCTGTTGCTGCTTCCTTGTTTTTCCTAGACTGCAGCCATCCCTGCTAATCTCAGAGGTGTGATGGAGAAACACATGAGCTTTGTGGGACCAACATAAACCTGACACAGCTTATTACCTGAGGCTCTGTTCACTGTCACGGATTCCTCTACACATCTTGCTGTTAAGTGCTGGTATTCTTGGCTAGCGTGAGATGAATGCCAGTAAATGCACTGGCACTGCCACTACCGGTAAAAAAGACAGATGCACAATTATAGCCATGTTGTTCTAAGAAATCTGCCAATTTGCAAAAGTAACAATCCAAAAAGAAAAAAAAAAAAGAGAAAAAAATGTAATAACATAATCTCCCTTAGATCTGAACTGCCTTGCAGTACAAGCAATTTCTGATCTCCCTTAATAGGCAATTAGAAATTCTGAGTTGTTTCCAGTTATTGAAGAGTAACTATGAAGCTTTTAAAAACTCATGAAAAAATCCGTAAGGAGAAAAAAAAAAAATCTGGAGGGATTTAATGGATTTAAATAAAGCCAAGATGTGCACAGAACAGGTCACTGGCTATCTCTCAGGAGACATTCTTTTGAAAAGGACTGGAAACATATCTTTACCAAAATGTAGAAAGAACTGCATTCATGTATTCAAAACACAGTAACCCAGTGCACATTACAGTTGGTATTATGGTATTAATATAGATAAATTGGCATTTAGATGCCTAAAACTTAGGTCTACGTTGCCTAAATGGGGTCCCCTATGAGCTAGGTGCTTTTGGAGACTGACTCTGATCTCCAAAGAAGGAGATCAGTTCTTTTTATTTTCTGTACAGAAGACCCCAGCAGTATCAATTAAGTGGGGAGTGAGTTAAGAAACAGCCAGGAGGAAACCCCACAGGCCTGCACCCATCCAGGATTCAGCTCTCCAAAGCTTCTTCTGAGGGTAATTTAGTTATGCAGCAGAGTATACCCTTTCACAAGAGGTCTTCTGGGAGAGGGAGAAAAAGTAATGGAGGTGATGACTGGTTAAGACAGAAACACAGAGACATAGGGAACCAAAATGAGTCTGTAAGAAACTACAGGTTATTTCAGCTGTAATGCAGAGATAGAAAGGGACCAATTTAGTGACTGACGTCTGTGGTCATCTGAGACACCCCAAGGGTGTTTTCCAGAAGGGGTACATTTAAGGTTCTTTAAAAATTTTAAAAAAATCCCAATCAGCAAGAATCAAAATATTCCCTGTGGAAATTTCATTTTGCAGGTGATACTGTGGTACAATACAATATTTATTTGTATTGTATTGTATTGTACTGTACTGAGGGCATGCTGCTTGATCTCCAATTGCCAATCCAAAAAAGGTGCAGGCCTCTGTCAGTGCTTGTGTTATACCCAACCGCTCTGTGAATATTTTGGATACTCTTGACCTTTTTAATCAGCACTGGATGCTTTTTTTTCAGGCAAATGAACTGATCCCCAAGTTTTCATATGACAGACAGTTGTGGAGGCTATTTGTTGTTTTAATAGTTCTGGTATTTGAATGTTTTACTCCCGCTAACAAAATAAATCAAACTTTGGGTTTAAGAAGCTTGGCTGGTCACTATGGACTTCTCCACTGTTCAGCTGATTTACTTTTTTTTTGGCTCTAAGTTCTCTTGACAACCAGAACATGTCATAATTGAAAAATGTGAGGTGTTAATAAACAAAGTTTAGTAAGAATTAAAATATTCTCTGAAAATTACAATTTTGCAGGTGATTTTTATTTTATTTTATTTTATTTTATTATTTATTTTGCTTTGTTTACTCTATTTTCCACTGGGAAATTAATATATCTGTTTTTTCCTATGTGGTATGTCCAAAATGGAATATTTTATTTTATGGAATTGATTTTAGAACTTTTGTTCTAAAAGCTAAAAATAAAACTTTTTTTCTCTGCACATTTGCTGTTAGAGAAGTGAAGTATGTGTCAGAGTTGTCTCCTATAGTCTGAGCCATTGAAGACATGGTTTAGTTGGTATGTGTCTGATTTCTTTTCCATTTAGATACATAAAGTTTCTTGATTTTATGTTGTGAACAACCTCTAGATTCTTCTACAATTAGCTTTATTATCCAGCACTGCAGTGCTTTGCGCAAGAATGCTTTATGTTTCCTCTGGCTTGCATACTCACACAGTGGCTAGACAATACCTTGAATCTCTACAGTTTCATGCAGAAAATATCGTTTCTGTTCACCATGAGGAGAGAACATCAAGGTAAAAAAAAAAAGAACTGAAAGTAATGACCTGGAAATAAAAACTTGTATACATATATACACTTGCTTATGAATGTGCATAGTAGTGACTTTAAAGATATCATTAGCTCTTACAGACTACAGAATCAGAAAGCTCAGAAGGGATATATTGGATAGAAATTCCTTACAATCCTGTGTACATACAATTTCATTGCTTTTTGTGTAATACAGGAAATTTCTTATGTTTGTTTTAGATTTAAGCTGTAAAGCTGTTATAGTAGTTCAATGTTTTTCTAAACATCTCTTAGAATCATAGTATCATAGAATCATAGAATAGTTTGGGTTGGAGGGGACCTCTAAAGGCCATCTAGTCTAACCCCCCTGCCATGGGCAGGGACATCTTCAACTAGATCAGGTTGCTCAGAGCCCCGTCCAACCTCACCTGGAATGTTTCCAGGGATGGAGCATCCACCACCTCTCTGGGCAACCTCCGCCAGTGTTTCACAACCCTCAGCGGAAAAAATGTCTTCCTTATATCTAGTCTCAATCAACCCCCCTTTAGGTTAAAGCCATTTCCCCTTGTCTTGTCGCAATAGGCCCTGGTAAAAAGTTTGCTGCCATCTTTTTTAGAAGCCCCCTTGAAGTACTAACAGGCTGCAATAAGGTCTCCCCAAAGCCTTCTCTTCTGCAGGCTGAACAACCCCAACTCTCTCAGCCTTTCTTCACAGGAGAGGTGTTCCATCCCCCTGATCATTTTCGTGGCCCTCTTCTGGACCCGCTCCAACAGGTTGGAGGGCTCCAGAGCTGGACACAGTACTCCAGGTGGGGTCTCACCAGAGCAGAGTAGAGGGGCAGAATCCCCTCCCTCGACCTGCTGGCCATGCGTCTTCTGATGCAGCCCAGGACACGATTGGCCTTCTGGGCTGCGAGCGCACCTTGCTGGCTCATGTCCAGCTTTTCATCCACCAGTACCCCCAAGGCCTTCTTGGCAGGGCTGCTCTCAAGCCCTTCACCCCCCAGCCTGTAATGATATTGGGGGTTGCCCAGACCCAGGTGCAGGACCTTGCACTTGGCCTTGTTGAACCTCATGAGGTTCACATGGGCCCACTTCTCCAGCTTGTCCAGGTCCCTCTGGATGGCATCCCGTCCCTCTGGCATGTTGACCGCACCACTCAGCTTGGTGTCATCTGCAAACTTGCTGAGGGTGCACTCAATCCCACTGTCTATGGCATTGATGAAGATATTAAACAGTACCGCTCCCAATACGAACCCCTGTGGGATGCCACTCGTCACCAATCTCCATCTGGATATTGAGCCATTGACCACTACCCTCTGGATGCGACCACCTAACCAATTCCTCACCCACCTGACAGTCCACCTGTCAAATCCATCTCTCTCCAGTTGAGAGAGAAGGCTGTTGTGGGGGACGGTGTCAAAGGACTTACAGAGGTCCAGACAGACGACATCTGCAGCCCTTCCCATGTCCACTGACATAGTCACTCCATCATAGAAGGCCACTAGGTTAGTCAGGCAGGACTTGCCCTTGGTGAAGCCATGCTGTCTGTCTCGAATCACCTCCCTGTCCTCCATGTGCCTTAGCATAGCTTCCAGGAGGATCTGTTCCATGATCTTCCCAGGCACAGAGGTGAGACTGACAGGTTGGTAGTTCCCTGGGTCCTCCTTTCTTCCCTAAAAATAGGTGCAATGTTTCCCTTTTTCCAGTCACCAGGGACTTCAACTGACTGCCATGACTTTTCAAATATCATGAAGAGTGCCTTGGCAACTACATCAGCCAATTCCCTCAGGACTTTGGGATGCATCTCGTCAGGTCCAATGGACAGTCTATGGACTTATGTATATTCAGGTTCCTCAGGTGGTCACGAACCTGATCTCTTACAGTGGGAGGGACTTTGCTCCTCCAGTCCCTGACTTGCAGTCCATCCACTGGAGAGGTGTAGGAAGAGAGGTTGCCAGTGAAGACTGAGGCAAAAAAGTTGTTGAGTACCTCAGCCTTCTCCTCGTCTGTTGTTACCAGTTTGCCAGTCTTGCACATCGGGGGGGTATGCTTTCTTTGACTTTCCTTTTCTGGCTGACATACCTGTAGAAGCCCTTCTTACAATTCTTTGCATCCCTTGCCAAGTTCAGCTCCATCCACACCTTGGCCTTCCTGACCCCATCCCTACACAACTGGGAAGCGTCCCTATACTCTTCCCAGGATACCTGTCCCTGCTTCCACTGCCTGTGCATTTCCTTCTTGCCCTTTAGTTTGACCAACTCCTTGAACAGATGGAATTTTGCTTTCCTAAAACTCAGGGTCCTGACTTTACTCTTTGCTTGACCCATATCCCTCAGGACTGTGAACTCCACCAGTGCATGATCACTGCAGCCCACGCTGCCTCCAATCTTGCATCACCGATTAGCTCACTTGTATTGGTGACCACCAGGTCCAGTATTGCATTCCCTCTGGTAGGGCTGTCTATTACCTGGCTTAAGAAGTTATCCTCAATGCATTCCAGGAGTCTCCTGATTGCCTACAGCTCGCTGTGCTACTTTTCCAGCAGATGTCAGGGTGGTTGAAGTCCCCCAGCAGGACAACAGCCTGCGAGCGTGATGCCTCCTGTAGCTGGAGTGAGAAGGCTTCATCAATAGGCTCCCCTTGATTGGGCAGCCTGTAGTAGACACCAACCACAAGGTTCCCTTTGTTGCCTCGGTCTTTAATTCTTACCCATTAGCTTTCAACCCACTCATAGCTATTCTTCAGAGACAGCTGTTCACACTCTATCCATTTCTTGATGTAGAGGGCAACCCCTCCACCCCTCCTTCCTCACCTGTCCCTTCTGAACAGCTTGTATCCATCAACTGCAGCACTCCAGTTGTGTGATTCGTCCCACCAAGTTTCAGTAATGGAAACCAGGTCATAGCTTTCTAGCAGCACGGTGGCTTCCAACTCCTCCTGTTTGTTGCCCATGCTGCGTGCATTTTTGTAGAGGCTCTTCAGCTGGGCTGTCGGCCATGGGACCTTGTTAGAGGAACACCCCTTAATTCCTTTGAGGTATTTCACTAGTGTTTCCCTCTTGGGTCCTATTACCTCAGGAGCCCCTGGCTCATCTCTGTATGATTTCAAGTGTGCTCCAGTGTAGCCAGCATGTCTCAGAGCAACAGGCTGAGGGCCCTTGCTAACACCCTGTCCTTCTAACCCTGGTGCGTTATCCCATAGCTTGTCACAAGCAAACCTGGTATTATCCCCCTCCCCATTCAAGTCTAGTTTAAAGCTCTGTCAACGAGCCCTGCTAGCTCGTGAGCAAAGACCCTCTTCCCCCTTTGAGAAAGGTGAATCCCATCTGACGCCAGCAAGCTTGATGTTGTGTAGGCCATCCCATTATCAAAAACCCCAAAACTGTGGCAGTGACACCAGCCACGGAGCCATGTATTAATAGCCTGGGTGCATCTGTTTCTTCCAATGTCGCTGCTTGCAACTGGAAGGAGAGAGGAAAAAAATAACCTGTACTCCAGATTCCATTATCAACCATCCCAGCCCTGAAGTCTCTTTTGATTGCCCTTGGACTACATGTTGTGGTTTCATCTCCACCCACATGGAAAAGCAGTAATGGGTAATAGTCCAAGGGCCGTACTAGGCTAGGAAGTTTCCTAGTTATGTCCTTGACCCAGGCCCCAGGGAGGCAGCAGACATCCCTAAGAGGAGGGTCTGTCTGAAATATTGCACCCTCTGTTCCCCTCAGAAGGGAGTCGCCTACAACTATAACCCGTCTTTTCTTCCTTGTGGAGGTGGTCATGATATGGGGGGTAGGCCTTTCTGACCCTACATGTCTGTTGTAGATGGACAGTCATCCACATCATCCATTGACTGGCATTCCACATCCAGAGCCTCATACTTGTTGTACAGAGGCACCTGGGAAGCCGAGGTAGGCAAGGAGGGGGTTCACGTGCCACCCCGAGCATGGACTTGCTTCCATTCACTCCTTTCCTTTAAGGTACTGCCTTCAGCCTGGTGGGGGGAGGATACAGGATCCCCTTGATCTTGGTTTTTTTCTGTTGTCTGTTCCTGTTTCTGTCTCAGGGAGGGCAGAGCATGGTTATACCAGTGTATCTCTTTCTCAGACTCCCTGATGCTCCTTAACCTTCCTACTTCCTCTCGTAGCTCTGCCACCAAGCTGAGCAGATCGTCGACCTGGTCACACCTCACACAGCTGTTCTCACTACTGCCATCCGTTACCAGTGAAAGGCTCTGGCACACCCTGCAGTCTGAGACCTGGATGGCTGCATGTTTTCCTGGAAGCTCTGTTTGGGTTGTGACATCCATTCTGGCGACTGCGGAAGACATAGATTTCTGCTGGGTGGATACCATATCTAAGCTCCTTCTGAGAGGGTGATGACCACGAATTGAACTCACCTCTTGAGTTGGTAGGGTGACTACGCCCTTCTGTGTGAACTGCTGCGCAAACTGTCATGCCACACCCTGGCTGACGGGTCACGGTCTGTTTGCCCATTCTGTTCCACAGCGCTCCTGGTCGCTAGCGCTCCCCAGGCTGCTTTTTATAGGGGTGGGGGTGGCCACGGTTGCTCTGGCAATGCGCAGGCCTTGTCAGCATCTCCTGCAAGAGCTGCTGGCTCCCAGCAGGTCTCTCCACTCCCCTGGCATTTCCCTGTCTCAGGAAAACCCCCTGTGCACCAAGATCTGCTGCTCCGCTGCGGATCGGGCCGGCTGCGGAGCAGCTCCCCTCAGCAATTGACGTCTTCTCCTATGCTCCTGGATTTTGGAAATCCAAAACAAATATTTAAGGCTTTTTCCAGCTGGCATTTTACTTGGAAACTAAAGAAAATGTATTTTTCAGGCATTCAATCTTTTCAACACACAATGTATCTTCTTGCTGCACTGCATTCAAAACTAGAAAGAACTAGAGACACACTGAGTCAGAACAGCTTGGACAAAGGCTTGCTTAAGTCTTTGTCTAGTAAAATGAGATGATCTTAATTCCCAAAAATGAGCTATTGAATTTGACTTGATTAACTTTTATTTAGTATTATGAAATCTGTTGAGTCCTATTGATTTTCAAATCTATAACTCTATCCCTTTAATTCCTCCTATTATCAGCATTAGGTACTGGTTGCTATTGTTAAAAGGTTTCATAGCTGTAGAAACTGATTCTTATGATTAATTTGACATATTTGATGACAATCATAACATTTGATAATATCAGTATCCCATTAATTGATTGACTACGACACTGCACGCACTTGTGTTAAGATAAATAACCTGACAAATGCAATGTATCAAATGGGTTTTAACTTCCTTGTGTACTATTCAGTTATTAAAAAAGCAGATACTTGCAGTCAGCAGCTCAATCTCCGGATGGAGATCAGTGAGGAGCGGTGTCCCGCAAGGGTCTATATTGAGACCGGTACTGTTTATTATCTTCATCAATGACATAGACAGTGGGATCGAGTGCACCCCCAGCAACTCTGCTGACTTGATAACACCAAGCTGAGTGGTGCAGTTGATGTGCTTGGGAAGGGACGTCATCCAGAGGCACCTTGACAGGCTTGAGGAGTGGGCCCATGTGAATATCATGAAGTTCAAAAAGGCCAAGTGCAAAGTCCTGCACCTGCGCTGGTGTAATCACCAGTATCAGTTCAGGCTGGATGATGAACAGATTCAGAGCAGTTCTGCAGAGGACTCAGGGATATTGGTAGATAAAAAATTGCACATGAGCTGGCAATGTTTGCTTGCAGCCCAGAAAGCCATCTGTATCCTGGGCTGCATAAAAAGAAGCACGGCCAGCAGGTCGAGGGAGATGATGTGAGAGACTGAAAGAGTTAATGTCTCAAACATTGTGCTAAAACAAGTCACGGTCTGCATAGCAGTGATAAACCTTAAACAAGAGGTCAGACAACACAGAACGTGGAGGGCGTGCCGGAGGGTGCGCAGTTCCATGTTCTGATAGGCCCAGTATGACAACGCACCATATGTTGCCAGAGGTCATACGGAGTTTATCTGAGGAAGGGGTTCATGACTACCACCCCCAATGGCGCCTGCACAAAGGATCAGGAGCTACATAACTTCCCGAGAGGCAGGGACTAGACTATAAACGGCACAACTCCAAGGAGCCATGCGCGTGCCCATCACCGGAGGATTGCCACATCCGTCATCGTCATCATGGGAACCAAGGGTGATGATCTCTCTCTCTCTCTCTCTCTCTCTCCTTTTCCTCTCTTTCCTTTTCTTCTTATAAATGTCTCAATAGAATCCACGCCACCTATTATTACGCTTTCCAAGTTTAAGTTGCATGTTCCATAAATAAAGCATTTAATTGATCGCCTGGTGTCATTTCACCTTAATTTAGCCCAAGGAAATCACGAAACCGCTACGACCCCCTGAGTCACCCAGTCTGGGTCATAACAGGTGATTCTGTCCCTCTACTCCACTCTCATGAGAACCCTACCTTAATTACTGCATGCAGATCAAGAAAGATGTGGATCTGCTAGAGTGGGTCCAGAGGAGGGCCACAAAAATCATCAGGGGGGATGGAACACCTCTCCTATGAGGAAAGGCTGAGAGAGTTGGGTTTTTTTAGCCTAGAGAAGAGAAGGCTTTGGGGAGACCTTATTGCAGCCTTCCAGTACTTAAACGGGGCTTATAATAAAGACGGAGAGAGATTTCTTACCGGGGCCTGTAGTGACAGGACAAGGGGGAATGGTTTTAAACTGAAAGATTGTAGAATTAGATTGGACATAAGGAAGAAATTCTGTACAATGAGGGTGGTAAGACACTGGAACAGGTTGCCCAGAGAAGTTGTGGATGCCCCATCCCTGGAAACATTCCAGGTCAGGTTGGACGGGGCTCTGAGCAACCTGATCTAGTTGAAGATGTCCCTGCCCGTGGCAGGGGCATTGAACTAGATGGTCTTTAAAAGTCCCTTCCAACCCAAACCATTCTATGATTCTATGATTCTATGTCTGTTTCTCCAGTGACTAGCCAAGGAACTTCAGGTTATTAGACATGCATGACAGTTAAGTACCAAAATCAGCCACAGACGTGGTTATGACACACTAAATAACTCCAAAATTCTCATTTTTCCTTTTAGAAATCCAGCTAGCAGTCACTGACTCTTACTGGCATTTACCGTTTTTCATTTTAATCTGATCCATCTGATTCTAGTTATAAAATAGTTTCCTTCCCTTTTCACTCTTGGGAGTGCAATGTCGATCCAAGGACCAGAATGAGACCAGAATTTATTTATCATCTTTGTTTCCTGAAAATGAATATGAAAACTTTGAGATGCTGTAGTTCCATTCCTGAATCTGTACAGGAACTGACAAAGAACCATAGACGATGAGGCTTTTTTTTTAAACAGGAATTGTTTTAAATTGTTCATTTTGCATTTAATTAACAGCATTAGAAGTAAGATGCTCTTCTGGACTCAAGTTAACAATAAAGCTGTGATGTACCTATTGGAGGTATGCCTTTATCACTTCGGGGGAAAATCAATAGAAAGCAATTTTTCACTACATTTTCCTTGTCAGATAAAATGGTATTCTGTTGGTCCTACATTTTACATATAAAACACGAAAGTCATTATCATGAGTGAGTGCTTATTTGATACCGTTACTCTCAGACACTGTCCTTTCAACTGCCAAGAGGTAGAATACTGTCATTACTTTAGTAGACGTATTATTTCTGGTAATGAGGTGGGGATAATTAGATAGATCAAGCAATAACCAAAGTATGTCCAAGTTACTTAGGTCCTAATTCAGCTGAGCCCACAACTAATGAAGCATGATTAGAAATACCATGTGTCCCACTTTTAAGGATGACCCTTAACTCTTAGAATAGAATATTGAATGTTTGCTGTTAGGGTGGAAACAAGCACTTTCATTGTGACCATGCCTAATATTCAAACTTTACATGGTGCTTGAATAGTCTTGTTTTTTCCAGTGATTAAAATTTAGTTTAGGATATCATTCGGGTCTTGTTTTTCATGTATTTCGGGTTTTTTTTGTTTTTCTTGTGTGTTTTTTTTTCCCCAACTACAGTCCTTCAGAAAAAAAAGAGGCAAATGCACACTATTAATTACACACTTCCCCCCTCTACTTTGCTGTAGAAATCTCATGAGAATAACTACTTCCCCATGCACCCCCCCAGTGGATTTCTGACACTTCCGAATCAGAGATAAAAAGAATACAGGAAAATTCTTACACATTGGCAAAGCTTGTTTTATGTCCCAGTTCACTGGCTGGCTCACTAGAGACTAACAGCTCTTTACTTCTACCAGCTTATGAAATTATTCCCCTGGGTCTATGATCTAATGCTGCAAGTTATTGGTGGAGGTGCATAGGAGCTGATTTTCCCAGTGTATGACTGATTTTTTTCAGATTTTATGAAATGTCTGTTCCTCACTGGGATAAAATTAAGATTCTTAACATAGTATATGGAAGGGTAAAGATGGATTTTTCCTTCCAGGATGGTTTTAGAGCCTTACTTTTAGTATGAAGCACCCCTGTATTCCTGAGTCAGGAAAGGACTTGAATGTAAGTCTCTAACTTTATATTAATGCCCTTACATATTGGCTATTGATTAAAAAAAAGACAAATACACATACACTCTTTCCCCCACAAATGAACACATCACCTGATTACATCCTTGATGTATTTTACAGAAAAGTTTTGGTTCTATAGTGCTAGCATTTTATGTTTATTTTTGCTTGTGGTTAGAAGTTCTGAGAAAATCCCATTTTCTCAGTGTGTCACTCTACCATGCTCAAGAATATTTCTTTCTGATGAAGTAGCAACCATATTTATGTCAGTTTGTTGATCTGATTAAGAAGGCTCTAAATCTATGCTTAACCTGAATTCTACTATTTCTGTTTCAGACATGAAGAAGATCTGAACCCAAAAGTGTCTTCTTTTTTTTTCCCCTATGATCTATAGCAGTAAGTTAAAAAAAAAAAAAAGGGGTATTATGTTCCATATAAACCTTGCTTAATGGATTTTAGTCATGGATTGAAACCCTGTTGGTTACCCCTTGTTGGATTTGTTAGAAATAACCCTTCATTACTGATCTTGCATAATGTACACAGATAAGTATATAAGTATAGGTATGAAAAAAATAAGGCTTTTAAAATAAGGCTGCTTAAAATTATTTTTACAAGATCTTTTCCCATTTTTTGTAATTTTTTTTGTAAACAGTGTTTCCTGAAGGCTTCAGAATTCAGGTTTGTTTCAAATGAAAGCTAAAGAGGCTCTCTGACTGCAGTATCAATTATTTTTTTTATTAGTCAAACATGTTTGCCCATCCATGGTAAAAGATTTATTTTCTTGGGATAAAAACATACCCCATCTAAACTATTTAATATTATGCTATTTTTAATCATGAGATAAGGAGGATGGAAAAAAACAGCAATATCCTATCAGTCTCCTGTCAAACATGTCAAAGGGAATGTCAAAGTTGCTCTGAAATACATTACAGCTGTGAACGGAAGAAGGAAACCTAATAAGCTTTGGGAATGTTTTGAAGGTTTCTGTAACTAAAAAAGGATATATAACCTTCTGGAAACACTGATGAAAAACTGTGTCACAAAGAGCAGGGAAAATGAATCTCCAGTTTCTGTGCAGTCTTCATCTTATAAAGGGTAACCCTAAGATTTTAGATTTGCCACATAAATATTTCCATGCTAAACTGAAAATGTAACATGCAAAAGGAGAAAGTGTTTTGGATGTGCAGTGCTGTTTAGGCAATGTTGAATTAGAAAGTACTGCAGATGTGCAATACAGCTTTGATAATGTAGTGGTTGCTCATGACAGATAACCTAGATAGATCTCTTATAGTTTTAGTACAGGAGCCACTGTGGTTGTTCCAGGTTCAACCAAATAAAATTATGTGCACATACGGCCTTGCTCACATCATCTTTCTTTTTGTCCTTCCTCTTTCGTTTACCCCCTCATTTTTATTTTCAATGAATCTGAACTCTTCTTCAGAATGGGTGTTAAGGAAAAATCATGAAATCTTTCATTGGGACAGGAAAATGAACGATACTGAAGCAAAGACTCTAATTTTGTTTACAAAGGGAAAATATGCTTTTAAATGTGTGACTTACGAAAGAGATCCCCATTAAACTGGAATACTGAGAACGTCACCCTTCTTTTATTTATGAGGCTTCAACACTATCAAGTGTCAGAGAAGGCTGATGCAAGAGAGTGATTTTGACATTCCTATTTTCAGTCTGTTTCTTGTGCTTTGCTTAGAAATCTAGTGAGATTGTCTCCAGTGTCAAACTGTAAAAAACAACCTTTAAACTTCATACACACGTGGCTCATGGCTTCAGCTCCTACTTGGGTTCATCAGAAACTTTGCAGGGATCTGACGAAGAACCCTTAAAATATTCATCTGTGGAAGCAGATCTTAAAGTGAGTCTGTGTACATTAATCTCCTGTAAAAACAAGGTTAAATTAGTGCTAGGAAACACATTGCTTTTAAGGATATCAGCTAGGATTTACAGCTAGCTCAGCTAATCGCCTGGCTGGCCAGTTGATCTGAAAGTTAATAAAGCCAGCAATACTTAGAAGCCAAGGGGTGTCATCAGCAGTTTCCCAGCTAAGGGTTTCAATAGATTATGCTGCAGTTAAACAACTAATAATAAACGGCAGAAAATCCAGCAGAGGATTCCCAACAAAGACACAATACTGAAGAATGAAGAATAACCTTTAACTTCAGCTAAGCAGTGACCTGTGATCTTCCCTTGTGGGTTACACCCCAAAAAGCAATGTTAAATAATGAATGTTGAACAAATGCTGCAGAGGGATGACTTTTATTAACTTCAGTGGAGATTTCATAAGCTTCAAATTGGCCCCATGGTGTAAAATGAAACAGAAATTAATCTGGTTCAAATTTTGATGCCGCAGTGTTGGCTTATATTAGTGGAGAACCTGATGCTGGGTCTCCAAAAGGCTATTGACACCCCTTTTGTGAGGTCCTTGTAGCCACAGATTGCAGCATAACTTCCACACAGGGAATCTACAACCAAGGGACAATGTGAGATTTCCCTCTTTGCTACAGGTAGTTGTGCCATAACCTGCAGGATAACGCTTTTCAGCTATCAGTATTTACAGTTCAGCACTAGTATAGATAGAGTTAACAGTTTTGTGTTACATGTGAACATAAACCCCACTCTTTTGGTCAGATTATAGGTCCTTGTAGCCCAGTATCATTTCTCTGAAAGTGGCTAGCCGCAGATTCTAAGAGACAAGGAGAACAATTTTGCAAAGAGATGCTTGAACAGCAGAGGTTATGATTTCTATATGGTCATGACTGGCCTGGAGAAGATAAATAGGAAATGATAGTTCATTGCATCTTCTGTTGCAAATAGATAATCCATTAAAATTGACGCTGTAGAAGTTAAAATCTTGCATGTGCCCAAAAAATAAGTGAAAAAATTAAGGAAAGAAAAGCTTATCGAAGTTATTAAAAACAAAAACATCATCTCTGGCTCAGGAAGTCTCAGAGTCAAAATGTTCCCTCTTACCCCACAGTGTTGTGGTTTAACCCCAGCCAGCAACTAAGCCCCACACAGGCGCTCACTCACTCATCCCTGGTAGGATAGGGGAGAGAATCGGAAGGGTAAAAGTGAGAAAACTCGTGGGTTGAGATAAAGACAGTTTAATAGGTAAAGCAAAAGCCGCGCACGCAAGCAAAGCAAAACAAGGAATTCATTCACTCCTTCCCATCGGCAGGCAGGTGTTCAGCCATCTCCAGGAAAGCAGGGCTCCATCACATGTAACAGTTACTTGGGAAGACAAATGCCATCACTCCGAACGTCCCCCCCTTCCTTCTTCTTCCCCCAGCTTTACATACTGAGCATGACATCATATGGTGTAGAATATCCCTTTGGTCAGTTGGGGTCAGCTGTCCTGGCTGTGTCCCCTCCCACCTTCTTGTGCACCCCCAGCCTACTCGCTGGTGGGGTGGGGTGAGAAGCAGAACAGGCCTTGACTCTGTGTAAGCACTGCTCAGCAGTAACGAAAACATCCCTGTGTTATCAACACTGTTTTCAGCACAAATCCAAAACACAGCCCCATACTAGCTCCTATAAAGAAAACTAACTCTATCCCAGCCAAAACCAGCACACCCAGCAATTTAAATTCATCAAACGTATTTGTTAATGTATCTTGCCAAATACCTTTGGAAATCTCAGTACTCAGACAGTATTAACAAAAGACATTTAATAATGTCCCTCATGAGGAGTGTTTAAAGATTCTTTAGTAAACAATAAAAACTAGTATCTAAACAAACTAAGCACTTATTGGAAAAGGTATTGTTGTGAGGTTTGGGTTTTGTTTTTTTTTTCTTCTTTCTTTCCAAGGACAAACAGCAAACCTGTAAGAAGCTGCCAGGCCTAGCTACTATCCAAAAACCTCCATTCTCCTTAACACTAAGGAGCAGTGTTAGCAGGTTTCACTGTCAGCCATTTAATTCGAGCTCACAAGCTGAACCAGCTTCCTGTTTTCTCCCAGACTTCACGAAGTCAGTCTGGCTGCTACCAGCCAGGAGGCATTCATAAGCTCTCAGGCTTACAATTCAAGCAGAGATTGAAATGATTAAGGCATGGGGAGATGGCTGGAGTAGCACCTGAGGCTGATGAGTCTGTCTCCCAAAGCTGAGACTTAGAAAATGCTAGTAAAAAGTTATTGTTTTCATATTTTAGAGGTCATCTGATGTAGCTGCTTGTAACGAAGGTGGTTTAATTACAACAAAATCATATACAAAATAACACTGTTTACCTGCACTATTACAAATACCTCCCAGGTAAAAATAACTCTGTCTTTTCATTGTGGGAAAAACTTCCATAAATTTCTAATTGAGAAACATATCTTTATTCTCCTCTCAATACTTGTTTCTTTAATTTACATTATAAATAGATTAAAACATTATCACACCTTCATATAGACCTTTATGAAACTCTAGTCCTGCTGAAAACCCAGAAATTCACTCATAAATCATACCAAACTCATTTATCTCAGCATTTTTTTGTCCTTCTCAGTGAATTTGGATGCTAGTCTGTTACCTCTGAACACTCTCACCCAGAAGCTGTTAGTCCAAGAGCATCCATTTCATGCTTAGCCACTGTTCAGGTTAAAGTGTTGAAACACCCTTGAGGAGTTCCTTTTATCAAAGAATTTTAACATGAAAGCAAGAAAGAGTCTATCTTATTTTTTATAGAAGATTTCAACAGTTTCTCTCAGCTCTGTACAAAGCTGTGTGAGAGAAAGGACCCTGGATCAAGTCCTCAGTAAATGTAGTCATCTTCGATTTCATTTGAGCCATGACTCTACTGGAAGCAATCTAGTGGAGTTAGGTAGGATTACTGGTAAACTCTGCTGTTCTGTTTTATGCTGCTGCCCCCTCCAGTTTTCATCATCTGTGCTTGACTCAGGGCTCCTTCTTCTGCTTTTCTTGTGGGCTTATTCCTGGGTTTAGAAGGCTTCATGCCTCTCCCAAATCCCATCTCACTTTTTATGGGGAAAGGCCAGGAATAATCCCTGTCACCTTCTCACATAATGGCCTTGCTGCTTTTGTCTTGGTTCATTGCCCTTGGAGGTAGCTGATACTTTTTTTGACAGTAATGGAACAAATTTATAACAGCTGAGGATCCGCTGAGTCTTTACTGCTAAATAATTATCTCACCAGTGCAGTCCCACACCTGGGACCAGCTGATCCTCCAAATTGCATAAATATTAATTCACTTCTGAGTTGGGTTTTTTTTTTTTGAGTGAATCAGCTCAACAAAACAAAAACTAGTTGCAGTTTTGGGCACAGTTCATTGCATGAACCCTCCCAAGTGCCAGAATCAGTGAGTTTGTATCAGGTTTGTGTACCCTGGCCCTACACAACCCTTCAACACTCTCAAGCAGCCAGTATAATCTCAAGCTGTATTTTCTTCACTACACTGAGGATATCTTTGTCTAAAAGAACATATCATATGGGAAAGGGCTTGGTTTCTGGCTCTGAAGGCAAGTGACATAGCTCCATTCATATTCATACAGTTAATTCTCTCCCCCTTCAAAACAGTGTAGCCTCATCCATACAGCCTGTTGAGAAAAAACCCCAAACATACCTGAGCTTTGCCTGAGAGAATGCTACTTGGCCTGGGCAAAACCCATGGACTGTGCTAGTAATTAATCTGTAGTGACAATCTCAGGACAGTGTTCAGACTTGTGCCCTGTCTCTGATTTATCAGTTAAGACATAGCTGGAGAGTCTGCAGAGAATTTGAAGGAAAACTGGGTAGTATGTGCATTTAAACCCTTTACAGACCAAAATCACTTTTGCTAAATTCTATATAAATCTCTATATCCTTGCCTGGAACTATGTTTGCCCCCAGACATCAGCGCTTAGGAATGAGCCGATATATTTTCCAGCATAAGCAGGTGCAGTAGCTTGTGCCTTTGCTAACAGACATGTTTATTAAATTCATAGCCAGGGCACGGAGCAGCCGTTAGATGCCCAGGAGCAAGAATTGTACATTACAAGCATGGCACCTTTTCTGAAAAATACCAACTTAGTAAGTGTTGATTCCAGTTATTTTGGGAGAGGAGAGAAGATGGAAGGAGAGTGAGTACCACGGAGGTGATGGGTTTGGGGGAACAAGGACTATATGCTCTGTCACAACACAGCACAGTGGTTGTGTTCACTTTTGTAGAGAGATCTGCGTGCTTTTTAAGTCATTTGTGCCAGAATGCAGCTCATATATTGCAAGATGCTGTGGTGTATTGATCCTTCACATTTCAATAAATGACTAGCATGAGCTTTAAGGGCATAAGAATGGCCAAAGATACAGGCAGATATATTAGACAATTTTAAACTGTCTTTCTTGACTAACTTCTCCAGAAAGCCCATACATCCTTTAAATCTTAACCCTCTATCACAGCACGTCAGCTATTTTTGCTGCAAACAGAGCAACAGATAAAAGTGTTGCCTTCATCCTGAAAAGGCAAGCTTGGACTCTGCATTTCTCTCCACAGTGCAGTTGAATTTTAGCTCACCAGGCATCCCTTCGAACTTTGTTTCTTCACAAGAGTCAAGGAGTAATTCGCGGAGGGTCATAAACTTTATAACAGATATTGCAGCTTTTAAATGCCTCAGATTAGATTGTACATTGAATTACAGTTAGGAAGGTCATGCTATTACCATCTTGTAAAACATTTTGGATTTTTTTGGTTGTTGTACTTCCCCCATCAGGAACATAACAAAATCTTCCAAGCTTCTCATAGAAAGGGATAGGAAAAGACTAGAATAAGCACCCTTACAGTAATTGTAGAATTAGTGCTTCAAGCACGAACCCAAAGTGTGAGGAAATCCTGGGTTCAACAAGACATTTGCACCCCTGGTAAATAGTTTCACTGCCAAATTGATGACAGTACTGCAAGGGGATTCTTTTTTTCATGTTTACCACTAGCAATTCCAACCAGGTCACAAGGATTTCTGCTTGATGACGAAGTTGTCAAGAGGAGGAAATTCTGATTTCAGTGGTCCATGGTGTGATAAAATAGGTTTTGCTGGGCAGTTTTAACCAAAACACACTCAGCCCTCAAGCACTTCAGGAGAAACAGATAAAATTTGGGAAAAGTGTGTGTCCTGATCTCGTAGATCTTCTCTGACGTTTTACCAGCTGTTGGTTGTCTTAATCAATTCTTCTTTTCTTAATATATCTTTTCTTTTAAGCTCTTTGGAAGTGCTGCTTGTGCTGCTTTCTACATGACTAGGCTGAGCCTGAGACAGATGGAAACACTGTGGGTGCTGAACAAGCAGTCTCTATAGAGAAACCAGCAGTGTGTGGAAGTTGGAGAAGTAACTTCTGCTGCTGCTGTTTTTTAACAATTGAAATAATACATCTGAGGGACTTAGTGACTTAGTGGTACTTAACAGCATAAAGAAGGCAAAATGGGCTGGCAAGGCATTAAGTGAAAGAAAGCTTACTTGCTAGGTTTTTTGTAAGAATGTTGCAATTATATGTAACAGGAGAAAAGAAATAAGTTAGAGAAAGGGATCTGTTCATCTTCTCTGTGATATTAGAATGCTTCAATTGCAAATGCTTGTAGGAAAAGGCTCAATCTGGCAAAAGTAACAAGGGGACAAATGTTGAAATGGATGAAAATGACATTTTCTAAATGAACACTTGATCTTATTGGAGTTAAAGTTGTTTTTACTTTGAAATATATGTTGATCTATAGACAAAGAATTGCAGTCATTAAAAAGAATAAAACCCAAATAAAACATCATGAAGCAATTAAAATGCATTCCTTCAGCCCCTGAAAGTTTTACAGATTTCAGTGCATACATGTTTCAAGATTTTCATGATAACATCAATTTTGAAATGAATCTTTTTAAAAATCTCAGATATCCCTGAGTCATACAAAATGAAGCAAACAAAAACTATTTCTTACTAGTTTCCTTAGTGTTTCTTTTAATTATGTTTATTTTATATTTTCAATTCCATGCTAACATTTGACATATATCGTGTACGAAAGCCTGGTTCTCAGCTGGTGTAAGGCAGGGGTTTTTTTTCATTGGCTTCACTTAAACAAATGCCTATTTGCATCAGTTGAAGTTGTGGCTTAGGAATTACTATATAAATAAAGAAATACACCATTGAAAAATTCACTTGTGACTATATTAAACAGATGGGGGACAAAATAGAAGGACTCAGTAAATTAATCACTGTTCTCAGTGGTACGGTCCATGAAATGTACTGTAAAATATACTGTAAAAAATACATCAGAGTAGGTGCAATATTGCATTATAATAAAATATAAATTTGTGGCATTAAGTTTATTTGGCAGCCTTGGATAAAGGTCCCGCATTACTCTTATCAAAGCAGACATGAAACAGAGGAATATACACTTGAGAGAGGTTGTGGAGTTGTAGACCAAAGGAGAGAGGAGGCTGTTTCAGCAGTTTCAGCTTTGGCTTCTGATCCTGAGCTGATGACACACCAGTGACCTGAAGTTTCGGTGATGCTGGGAAGCAGCACTCTCAGCACACCGTCAGCTCTTGAATCATGACTTCGGTCTGGTGGATTGACACAGCTCAGCCAGTAGCGAGCAATTCAGACTGTGTTACAGCCTCTTACTCCTGCTAGGCACTACTCTGGGAAATGTGTATACAGGAATTGCCACAGAAGGATCTCCATTCTGAAGCAAATTACTTTCCTCTTACATCTGAGTTAGTAAATTTGCCTTGGTTGTTAGAAGGATAATAGAAAGAAACCAAAGGACCTGTGTGGACACAGCTGTATTAAGAGGCGATTGCTGCTGTGGTATTCCCAGGGTAACTGTGGGAATATGTAACTGTTATGCCAAATTCCTTTACCCTTCTTCACCAATTTAGATCTGGGTAAACTAAATGCATTAAGTGACGCGTTCCAGATTTCAATTGGTGAGCTATGCAGCATTTGGCTTCTTGTGTGAGAAATATACTCCCATCTGTAATTGTTACCATCTGTTTGGTATTCAGGATGTAAAAATGTAATGGAGATGAAGTCATATTTCATATTCTTTTCTCCATTTAGAGGTAAGAATGAAGCTATCACAGCCTGTAAATGCATCTGCTGGTGATAAGATAGTACAGCTGGAAATGGGATGCTAGATTCTGCACGGTTCAGAAAGCTTGTGTGTAGAAGCTGTTATACTGCAGTGTGTGCAGGTATTCTGTGATCCCATGAGATGGTTGATGTATCATATAAATAGGGTGACAGAAAAGTATTTTTGCTGGTGTGATGGGAATAAAAAGTGCAAAATGTCAAAAATGCCCTGAAAATAACCATTCAAATTTATGTAAATTGCTTAATTAATTGACCTCATTTGTGCTTGCAGATTTTCTTTGCATTTTCCTTTGTGAATTAGTTATTTTTCATTGTACACTGAGACTATATTCCAAGGCTAATTAAACCCTTTAAAGCTATAGGTTAATATCCAATTCTTATGTAAACACATTTATAAACATTAATCAGATCTAAATTACCCATTTTATAAATACTGTTTTATTCATTTGCAGCTAATAGATGTATTGTCTGTATTTATTCTGCTTTGGGCTCAAGGAGTTCACATTAGTCTGTAAAAGTTATTTCTTTAAATGGTATCATGCTGTTTATTTTTGCATGTATTTCCAAGTGTCTGCTGTGCTATGATCTCATGGAGATTACTGGATAAGAGTCTGTTTGGAGTACAAAGACTGAACTCAGAGACCCTCTGAGTCTTGAATCCTCTTGATGACTCTAGTTGATATAAAGATGGTCTAGGGAGGAAGACTATGCAAGAAGCAGGGTAAGCTGATCCTCTGGTAGAGAAGTAAGGCAAGATGAGCATGTTACCATACGGTAATATACATCTTGAAATTTCAGTGAATTACCTGGTCTCAGGAAACCGAGCTTTTACCCTCTGTGAAATGTAAACTAATTCAGCTTTCAGTGAAAGAGAATGGAACAATCATTGATGCATGAAGTTTAATATCCTCTCCACATTTTCTGTTAGCATTAGCATTCTAACACTGGATAATAATTTTTTTTTTTGCAAAAGTATCCCAATGCCCTTGGAATTTTATCTGTTTCTTGGCAAACACTTGCAAATACATGGGAAAGAGGGAAATGCATTTTTCTCTAGTAGGCAAAATCCATTTTCTGTTCCTTATTTGAATGAATCATGAAAAAATGCTGCTTCACAAATGATTAATACTACGTGGAGAAAGTGGAGGGAAACTGTGGATATTAATTCATGGAACATATGGTGGCATGTTCAGTCATACAATAATTCATCCTCTTGCTAGACCAGCTGTAAGTAAATTTTGACTGTTTGCATTGGTGCCATGCATTTGCGTGGACAAGAGTTGACAGAGGCTGTGACAGATCTTGTCCCGATGTGCTAGGTGCTGTACAAATGCTGAATGGGAATGTTTCCTGTTATGAAGAACTTAGAGCTTGCATTCATTAAACGGCCAACAGCTGGAGAAAAAGGAGAGACTCAAAAAAGTTAAGAGGCCTGGCCCACTCTTATACCTAAAATCTGCAGCAGAGCTAAGATTAATGCTCAGGTGTTATCATTCCCACTGTGATGCCATGTCTGCTCATGCCACAGCAGCATATTGCCTTGTATTTTTATACCATGGACATAGGTTAATTATTTGCTGTCAGCCTATATAGGTGCTGAGTATACCTTTCTGCTAGAATTTTTACTCCACAGGTGCTTGTAGCATCCCTTGCCACAAAAATCTTCTACATGCTGCTCACCTCCTTTCGTCAAATCACTGCTAAGGAGGCTGATGAGACTCAGCCTGCTGTTGATTCCTGTGCTGTTTTAGATGCATCCCACAAAATTTCTGCTCCACTATCATTACCTTCTGTGGCTTCATAGCCTGTTTCTGCTCTATCTGACAATTTTTATATTCAAAATTACTTTAATGACTGTGATGCCATAGCCAGTGTTTTAGTGTAATCCAGGTATGTTCTCTGTTCTGTTATTGTTTTTTAATTTCATTCACTGATTTCTTGAGAAAAGCAATCAAGTTTGACTGCTATGATTTGTTTTTCTATAAACTCACAGAGCTTATTACTCATAGATCTGATACCCTCTACATGGTTGGGGTTTTATTTTTGTTTGTCTGTTTTTTTTTTTTTTCCTTGAAACACATTCTGTTGTGTAGAAGGGTTGGAAATTAGACTTACAAAGCAGTAATTACCAGGGTCAAATGCTGGAAGATTGATACCATGTCTAAAACTCTGGAACTTCTCCATAACATTTTCAAATAACTGTTAGTAGCTCTGTGCAGTTATTAGCTAATTCAACTGAAATCTCCGAATGCATATCACCTGAACAGCTGATATAGCTTTATTCAAAAATTGGAATTTTTCCTTACGGTTGTTTTTGTTTGCTTTTATTCCAAGTCCATAGTTTATTTTATTGCCAAAGATAGACTTAAGTCTTCATTAATGGACATGTCTTTCCTCTCTTTTCCCTCCTTCTTTCTCTCCATATATATACACAAGGATATATATATTTAAACACGCACATGTACATATATATTTACATGCACACATATATATATCTGATACAGATTTTAAAGAAAGAAGGGATGAAATTGTATTACAGCCGCTGGGCTATCTGAGGCTTGTTTACAGTCTTGTTTCCTAGACAGCTGTGTACAGAGAGCTAAGTAAAGCACTTATGAAAATTGAAGGAGACATGTCAGGCAAAGGGACCACTCTGCTACACTTGGAGTTTTCTCCTCCATTTCATAGCTAACTGCACTTGTCTCAGGGTAGTCTTGAATTTGTGGGCTTAAACTTATTTACTGTGAAAAGGCAATCAAAAGCACAATGTTACCTGTAACAGTCCTTTGAAAAATATAGACCTAATTAAGTACGAGCAAAGAAAATCTAGCTGATGCAATGTGAAACAGAGGTTTTCTGTGCCAGAGGCTTTGAAGGTCACTTTATTATTATTTTTACTTTATATTCTGTAGGTTCATACTCAAGAGTCTTGGATCTTAGCTCCATTCTGAAAGGGCTCAAAAATATATCTCATCTGAAACTACTGAATTTCACCTTGCTAAGTATTTGTAACCACAAAATTAGCTGGCTGGTGTGATTTCCAGGTGACATTGAAAAATGTAATCCTGGACAAGCTTCAGTCAAGATCTGGCATAAGAGTGTGCCCAGAATATGGACTCAGGTTGACTGCAAAACAGGCAGAAGTTGGCCCAAGATTGCTGAAAGCTTTGCAAATTATTTCTGGTTTGTTATGGAAATGTTGCCCAGCTGTAATCATTACAGGTGCCTTGTAACAATTATTATACCAAGTGAAAGAGTGTCCTGGGGGTGTGGAAAGATGGAGGGTACATTTTCATCTTGTATACAACAGCAGGGTGGGAATCCAAATTCGATTTAGCAGAGTTCCTATTAAAGGGACTTACTATTTTCTCAGCCAGAACAGAGTGGCCCAAAGAAAGCCTTCTTACTGGTTCAACAGCTGGTTCCTTGAGACATTTTGTCCAGATCGGTTGCATTTGTATCCAATGCAACAATACCACTCATGTGGCAAGTATTCCTTAGAGGGTAAGGAGCCCAATGAAAAGATGGTTGTTTTTAAAGGAAATAATAATATTTTTGTTTGAGAATTGTAGCCTGAATCATTACATTTTGCTTTTTGCACTCTCCATTGTCTAATGTTGTTTATCAAATTTTCATCATACATCATTGCAAAACAGAATTAAGACATTTTGTCTGTGTGTGTCTATGGTTCAAAAGTTGATGGTTGTTGTTTTTTTTTTTTTTTTTCATCAGATATGAAAGAAATCCCCGTATAATTTATGATACCTTCCTTTTGTATGCTATTTTCTATGGTATGTTAAAGTGGAATCATAGCAATGTTGGTTGTAAGGAACCTTTGGACCCATCCAGTCCAGCTGTCTGCTTGGAGCAGGACTATTGTCAACATCAGGATCTGTGGATCAGACCAGATGGCCTTGACATGTCAAGGTGTGAAAACCTCCACGGATGGAGGGTCTACAGCTATGCTATCACCTGTTCTTGTGTTGAACTGCCCTCCTAGTGATGTGGTTTCTCTTAGTGTCCAGTCTGAATCTCCCTTGCTGGGCTGTTGCCTCTTGTTACATCTTATGCCACTGTGGAGGACAGGTTGGCTCCATCATCTCTGTAGTTTTTCTTCAGGTAGCTGAAAGCAGAGCTTAGATTGTCTCTTAACCACCTTTTCATGAGATTAAGTAGTCTGAGCTCTCTGAACCTCATTCTGTAGATACTGTGCCATAGGCTCCCAAGTATTCTGGTAATCCTCTGCTGGAGCCTCTCCAGTTTTTTAACATAATCCTACTGTATCCTATTCCTATTCTTAGCATTCTTATTCCATATTTTTGATAAAACTTTCCTACACTGCACTCTGCCTCTTTGTTTTTATTTATTGGTTTTTCTTTGGGTGAGTAAAGAAAAAATGGATAATGTGAGAAAAATGTTAAGAAACTGTGTGGAAATTTTCTTTAAAATCCAAGTTGGTCGAACTTTGAATACTCAAAAAAACTGTACCAAAACCCACCAAAAAACCAAAGAAAAAACCCCAAACTTTCCCTGTTACTTCCCATCTCTGTCTTGCAGCCAAGATTCCTAAAGTGATCTAATAGCGTGTCTTGAAATGAATATGCTTCTTGAGCAGAATTTTTGCTTGTCTGTTTAAAGAGCAATCCAAATAACTACAACATTAAATTCAGCATACTGAGACTGAGTGCAAGGAAGAGTGTCCCAGCAGTGAAAAATTATTCAGGGCTGCTCATTTTGTTTGGGTATTCTAACATTAGACTACACAAAGGTATGAATTAACTTTTCTGTTTCTGCACAGAGCAAAGCTGGATGGCTTAAAAGATTGCTTCCAGCATGGACTACTTCAGTGAATATATGATACATATCAACTGACACATACCAAGATGCTTTTTCTGCAATTGGTTATCATCTTACAAAGGTGATATATCTCTCACCCATACCGGCACTTGAAGAAATCTGTATTTTCATGTTAGCAGCCATGAAAAAGTGCTAACGTAGATATTCCTTCAGCTGATCATACTCTGAGAGGAGCTTGTGTCAAGGTACCCTTTGGTGACCCCATAACTAAAGGGCCATATGTTAACCACTTTTCCTGTTCACAGCCATAAGACTGTAAATTCCAATTTTGAATGGAGTTGACTCCATTCCAAGGAAGACAAAGCAAATATACACAATTTTGCTTGATATTTTTCTGTCAGAGAGGAATCAGGCAGCCAAAGGGGAGAGTGCAGAACCTCCTGGATTTTCAAGTGCTATTTGTTGATGAGGCCAACAGAGTTATGTACATGTGCCAGCTGCTTTTCTGTTTGTGTAGTCTCCCATGAAAGTTAGTGTGAAGTCCCTATCAGAATCGCTTTCTGTTTAGATGATGGGATAGTGGGTGCTGAGTCAAAACCAAGCAAAGTCAAGGAAAACAAAATAATCAAAAATTATTGCTGCAGGAGAAAGGAAGAAATGCCAGGACTGAGAGCAAGAGTGACAGTAGAGGTCCTGCCACAGTTAACAAGGTTAATTCCAAGAAGAAAAAGATAGTCCATTAGTTTGCTTTGAAGTTAACTTGGCACAAAAATTCTCCCTTGTATTTAAACAAAAGCCAATGTGAAAGGATCCAAAGAAAGAAAAGAAAATTCCAAGCTAAAAGTTCTGAATTTCTAGGAATTTTTGACATTTTATCCTTTGTTTTCATTCTAAGTTAGAGTGAAACCAAATATATTTTAAGTTTCATGGATAATACAGTGGGGAAAATATTTTTGAAATTCTAAATCATCTTGATGGATTGATTTTTTTTGTTTGGGTATTTCAATCACATTCACATCTTTTCATGGTATGTGATCTAATGCTGCTTTATATATTAATGTAGCTGACTTCTGGAAGTGACTACGTGGTTGTTGAAATAGTTATGTTAACATTTTCCAAATCATAAAGGGCAACTGCTATTAGTAAAGATTGAAATAGCTTATTTCTTTTCATGAATCAGTGTCCTCATCTGTGGGCTTTTGATACAAATTATTTAATTATACCACAAGTAGAAGACTCTTTAATCTAGATCTTCAAACATTTCACTACAGGAAACAGGAAAGAAGTTGATTATCAGATAAGCTGTTTCACTCACTGCTAACTAGCAGATGCCCTGAAATACTGTTACCAAGCTAAACCCAAATACTTCAAATATTTTATGTTGTATTGTAGTATGCCAGCAATGATAGATGACATTATTTTGTGATACCATGAAATAAGGTAAAAAATAAAAATAAAATCATTGAACACGTAGGTAAAAATCTGTTATCATTACTCAGGAAGTTGTGGTGTTTTCTTTCCCAAAACAACAACAAAAACCCCAAAAATAAATATGTGAATTATGCTTTCTGAACATTGCTCTTCCTCTGTATCTAGTGAGTACTTTCTTCCCAATTTTAATCGTTATGCATTTCTAAATGCTTTGATCTGGGGAAAGAAGATTGGACATTTATGATTTCTATATCCACATTTTTGCTCAGCTTGCCAAGAGCTTTGTGCTACTCAAATGCTAAAAAAAATTTCCTCCCCCTACGTGTTCTTTATGAAGAGATCATTTGCTTGTACATGAAGAAAGCACCTGCGGGTATAGTCTTTAGCTAAGCACTCTACTTATGGGGATTGTCCCATACTATATATTGATCTTACATTTTACCCCAAACTACACCAGAAGAACAGAACAAGAGTGCAAGTTGTCTTCAGACAACATGCAGGACTCCCTTTTCTTCAGAGCACAGGGGAGGACAAAAATCAGAAACGGCCAAACGGAAAGCAAAAATTCTCTCTGCTGCTCAGGAAATGCAGATGATGCCTCCAATTTTCAACTGGCAGATAGGTGGTGTGGGTCAATGGAAAAGCACCAAAGTGCTGCAAAGTCATGAAGTAAGCTTTCTGTATGTCGCTGTAGAACTATGTATCAGAAGACAATCTTCTCATGTTCAACCTGCAGGATTTGGGAGTTCAATAGTGGTGACAAGAAGGTTTGCATTGTGCCTTGTGTGTCGTTTTTTTTCCCCATTCTTTTCATTTGCTAAGAGAAATTCAATTCCCTTTGTTATTCTTCTGGTCTGCTGGTTGCAAGGAGAAAATAAAGCATGGCAGTAAAGTGCAGCAGTAAAGTCACAATTTGTTGAATAATGCAAGGAACGAGCAGCCAGTGATCAGTTTAGGAAGGTGTGTCTGAATCCATCAGTCAGAAGGAAGAGCTAAACCTCACAGAGAAAATGTATCCACATGTCAGCAGTTAATACGAGGTTATACTGAATCATGCATTTCTGTTATGTTCACTTCTTTCAGAAAGTAAATTGATAGGTTTTTGCGGTATATGGGAAAGTGATTGCATACCATCATGTTGTGATAGCTTTGAAGATCCAGGTTCCACTAATTCCTAAGCCTTTTTGGTAGACTGAGGAAAACCAAAAGGCAGGAACTGCACCTCCCTTACTATGTTGTATGATTTGCAATCTGTGACAACCTCATTATTCCAGGAGTGCATTGAACTAGTTATTGAACTACTACATAAAAACAGCATAGGTAATGCATGTCCAAGTAGATTCCTTATTTAAGTTGACCTCATCTCCTTCACTCCCCCTGCTTCTCCCCAGCCGCTGCCTCCCCACAGCACCCCAGCTCTCCTCCTGATCTCTGACTGCGACAGGGTCCCCATCAGATCACAGCAAAGCTCAGCAGCTCTGTACCGAACTGGAGACTTGGGTTTACATGGCTGCCTCTGGAAGGGGAATTGCTCAGGAGCACCCTTCATTTCCAACAGCATCACTGCTCCTTGGGCAGAAGACCAGCCTTGGAGGGCTCAAGACAAATGCTGCTGCACGTGGCGGGGAGATGATGACAGGCTTTGGCGGTAGTCCCAGGTGCACAGTACGAGGTTGCTTGAGGAAGTGGAGATGCATCCCTAAGTGAATGCCTCTGTTTTCCATTCCTCTCCAGTGTACATCACTCACTCCACAATTTCTGATTTCCTTGTCAAAGATTTAAAGCCATATCTGTATGATGTGGTGGAAAAGCCATGAAATAAGACATCTCTGCTGAATAATTTGGTACAGATTTTTGAGTACAAATGACACAAAGAGGAGAAAGATCTTCCATTAGATGTATTGGTAGTTTCCTCTGAAAGCACTAGCAGTTGTGTATGCATTTATGTGTTGTCTTAAAGGCAGGAAAGGCAAATTTAACTAATTCCATCAGAAATTTCTTAAAGTTCATTAAAAGGCAGAGCCCAGAGCCTATAGGTTTCTTAAAGTATCAGTGTCCTTCCGCAGAGTAAAATGCAATGATACATACAAACAAAGCTGACCCTGCTAAGATTGAAGTTGTTGCATGTGCAGTCTCAGACTTCTTTGCCTCTTTTTACTGCTATGTAACTTATGCCTAAGGGACATTTAAAGGGAATGTAAGATGCTGATTCCCACCAGAGAGAAGAAAAGATGTTCAAAGAAAAATTAAAGCGTAGAGCTTGCAGCCACAAAATGGCATTGTTAGGGAAATCATGGCAAATTTTAAACAGAAATTAATTCTTAGAGAGAGATTGAAAGTTGTGGTAATTTTGTTCCAATGGCATGTTATGAGCCCAACATAAAAACTTCTTGCGTATATGTAACAGTTTCAGTGCTTGTGGATAGATTAGTATGTTCTGGTGTTTTCAAAACAACCTGCCCACAAGTGTTATGACAAATATTATCATTACGGAGATTATAAAGAGGTCTTTCCCTATTCTGTTGTATTTCACCAGATGAAAGATTTTATTCCCAAAGAATGACAAGTGTAGAACAATTTCTGTTTAAAATTAATAAATTCTCTGTTGCTCATCAGAACGCCAGGTAGGCATTTTTTTACTTCATCCCCCCAGAGGATAAACGGTGGAGGATAAATGTAATTCATTTCAACTTTTCTTTTTTTCACTAGTTCTTTGTTCCTTTCTACTTGTCCATTCCTTCTTATATTTTACATTGGAGAAGAAAAAAAAACTTCTGAATGTTAAGGCAGAATATAATTATGTGAGAACAGTAATAAAAAAACTCTTTTTAAAAGAATATATTTATTTTTATATGTCCAGAAGTGATGGAAGATCTTGTCATAGACTTCAGAACTCTTCCCTTTACTAGTTTTTAGAAGATAATGCTAGACAACTGGCTTCAGGTGGTCCTCCTTGAGCAAGGAGCTTGAACCAGATGACCTCCAGAGGTCCCTTCCAACCTTAACAATCCTGATTCTATGAATAGATCTCCATGAAGTGTTTTATTATCTAGGAAAAAGTATTTCAGTGAAAAATTAAAAAAAAGTGTAATGTCCTAACCAGCCCAACTTTAGAGTGAGCTAGCACTAAAGATGTTTTAATGCAAAGTTGCCCTGTAAGTCTCATACTGATTTATTCCAGCTCTAACAAAAGCCTTTTGCAGCAAGTCAAGATTACTCAGTATTTTTAAAAGAAATTAGTAATCTCTGAAACATTCATTTTTTGGAAGTACCTTGTCATTCCACTCCCCCCATCCTTTTCCCTCCTTCTCCCCTAATCCTTTCTTCCCAGAAGAGAGCAACTACAATTAGTTAGAGTAATAATTTCTTATAGGCATCAATTAAAATCAGGATAACATGAATTGTGCTTTACATGCTTGCTATAGTAGTTGCTATAACTGACAATTAAGTTGCAGAAAATGGCAGTCCAGAGACTAAAACTAACGTAAGCATCACCTGTAAGCTCAGTTTGTTTAGTTTTCTTGGGGTTTTTGGTTTGAGGGATTTGTTTGGCCATTTAAAGAAAAATAAATGGTTCCTTTTAGCAACAGTCAATTCCCTTCTTTCTTGCTCCCTAGAATTAGCAAATCAGGGAGACAAATTCTCCCTCATCTTCCACTTCTGCTGGTCTCCAGCCTGGTTCCAGAACTAGTTTTGGGGAAAATCTAAAAAGAAATACTTAATTATTCTGTTGTAATAAAGACTGATTTAATTCTTCTGTGGTGAGCTGACAGGGACTTTATCCAAAGCATTTTAGGAGTCTTTGACAAGAGGACTCTTCTTCCGATTACCAGTAAAATTATGAAGAAATTTTTAAAAAGCTAGGATTTTAGCTAATCGTGTTTCAGGAGGTGAGGGAGTTGTTTGTTTTGTTTTGATTTCTTTTTCTGGTTAGGATAAGATAAGATACAAAGATTCAGAAAAGTCAAATTCTGTGATTAGTCACTTACCATGAGGTTTCACAAGCATCTGAATAGTTAAACCAATTTTAAAATGCACCAAATAATTGTTAGACACGTCCATGTTGGGGTGACCAGTTCCCAAGGTACGTGTGAGGTGGCCACTCAATGAAAACAAGAGTTCCAGTAAATGTGTTTTAAGAAAGAAAGATTGGAAAAAATAGAAACCAATCATTTTTCCTAAAAGTCCTGGATGAATTCAGAACACCTCTTGTTGAAAATGCTGATTAGTGGTTTTGTTCTTTTCAGAAACAACTTTCTAAGATGCACTTTCACTTCACTTGTAGCTGTCAGCTCAATTGTGCATCTGAAAAAGAAATTGTCATCCTGCTTTCCCCTGCACCCAGATAACTGTTGGGTGCAAGAATCAAATAATATAAGCACATAATTAAATTTATTTTGCTAACACCATGTATTTCACCTCTTAAGAAACTTGTGGCTCTCAGTAATAATCAAGTCATAAGTCTCAACACATCAATTGAATTGAATTAGATAACAAATATTGTAAAACATGTTAAAGAAAGAAATGTTGGAATCCAGGCTTTCGCATTTGTACAGAACTAGCTCCTTAACAAAGCCATAACTAGATAGAGGCAAACCAAACAATTTACAATAATTAAATTATAATAATTACTGTCCCCAAAAGTCATGAGATTACTGCTAAACTCTTCCAGAAATGGTGAGATGGAGAACATAAATTTAATCCTGATTCCTATCTTAGCTGTTAGTTTTAATGGACATTTAAGGTATTCTAATCCTTAGGAAAAAGATATCTTAATAAAATACAGGGAGGAGTTGAAAAGCAAGAATAGTATTCTGATAAATTGTAATTGACTGTGGATTTAATATGCTTTTTTCCTGGTGCTTCTACAATTTTCAAGCAATAATTGGAAAATAATGCTATCAAAAGATATAGGATTTAAAGTTTATTTTAAAAAGCTAGAAGCAAGCATCTTTCTCCCCTCCCTTGCAATATAAATAATTTGGTCCTGATTCTCTTTTACCTTACATAATCCCTTTTTCATATTCCTACTTTGCATTCTTGCAAAACAAGTGATGCTGGTGTACTAGTGTTTTATATTATTGATGCTAATTTCTTCCATCTATCGATAATGCTTGACAAAGTCAAATACCGATCAATTTTTTGTCAGAAATTCAGACCTGCACAACATAGCTGAAACAAAAAGTATTTCCATTTCTGAATATCACTACGGGACAGGATAGTAAGTGTATCATCACCTTAGTGATCTACTGTGACATGGCAGTCTTCTGCCTGATGCAGAATTTGTGCCCTTTTTCAGTTTCTGTCCATGGTGTGTGAAGAGAAATAGGATGGAGAGAAATAGGATGAATTGGAAATGGAAAATTATTGAACAGCATCCATGAAAAGCATTTTTGAGAGAAATATTTTGGTCTAGAATAGTTGATCAAAATCAATCTAATACACAATAGAAATTATAAAATATAATTTCAATAAGAAGAAAAAGACATAATTCTTCATGAAGTGGATTCAATGTAAAGTTGTCATCAAAGTTCATATGCTGTTCTGATGGGCACTGGTATATAAGGAATACTGGGTTTAGTGCATCCTTCTTGCACTGGAGTGCTGCTCTCCAACCCTTCCATGGACTCATGGTTATTCCAGTGTCTACTAGGCCACATCTGTATTAAGTTCACTTGCTGATCAGTTCACATCTTCAGCTCACCAGGCTTAGTAGCTGAAGCTAGTAGAGTCAACACCGGTGACACCTGTTCACACTGGCTTCTTGTTGTGAATACAATAGTTGTATTCACATTGCACTTTCACAGGGCTGAAATTCAACCCAACTGCTATCCTACACATCTTTACATTCATCTGTGACTGGCTTTTGTAAGCCTCAGACCTGACCTGAATCATCTGAACCACCTACTTCATGGCCTTTCAAAGTGCTGTATCCAAATCTGTCGTGCCTCAGATCAACAGCACTCACAGTCAGTGAGTGGCATTTTCATATATATTTGCTGAGATGATAGGGGTCAAGATTGTGGCTCTGGCCCATTCCATCCCACTCCAGGAGGAACAGAAGTCCTGGAGGAAACAGCCTTGCATTATCTGGACTGAAATATCTGTATAGTCCAGAAAACTAATAGGAAGTGCACAACTTCAGGAGTAGCAATTTAGCAAAATATGCCAGACACTGGCTTTCACAATAATGTTGACACAGTAATTTGGACTACCAAATGCCCAGACAGCACCTATTATTCTTCTGAATCTGTCTGCCAGTTGGTGAAGAATTGGTGTAGAGAGAAGTCTATGTCAAGCAACATCAAAACAGGGGTAAATGGTACCATTAGGCAGAGACTGTATCCATCGTGGTAACAATCAACAACATCACTAGATGAGTCTTTCCCAACTATCCAATGACCGAAATGGTGTTTATGTAATTATATATTGCCTGTGCAAAGGGATTTATGAATATTTGAATTTTAAATGTTGCCACTCAATCACAGCCCTTGATGGAATATAATGGATATTAATATAAGTTATGTTGAGTGTGTGGGTGCTGGACAAGTCACCAGACGTCCCCATCTGCCCTGAGCAATGTTGACACCCCCTTCCCTCTCTCAGACAGAAATGCTCACAGTGTCAGGAGACCAAAAGTTCATGGCTTTATCAGAAACCCCTTCTTGCTCCAAGTCATGTGTCCTACCCGGAAAACACTGGCTCACACTCTCCAGCTGGGCTTTTTATGAAAAAAAATTAAAATAATCACTTGCACAGCAGTGTCCCAAATGCCATATGCATTGTCACAGTCTGCTGCTTGCTACAGAACATTTGCTAGCCCAGCAGGAGCCATGCCATCAAAATTGGTGAACAGGGCACTTTGGGCCAACTTTGTCCAATCCAATGCTGTTCCAGCTCCCATGAGGGAAGTGCAGGCTGTGATATACTTATTCCTGCCTCATAAGGAGCCAATGTAAACTGTGAACATAAGTCAGAAGGACTGGGGTTACACCGTGTTTTCTCTCATGGTACACCCTAAAACAAACCTCTTTCCTCCCCACCTTCACAGTTCCTGGGCTAATTAGAAACTCAGTATGTGACCACAGAATTTTTTATATCAAGCTCACTCAGCAAGTTTTCCCTTCAAAGCTGAAATACATTCTTCTGAAGAACGAGGATTCTCTAGTGATGTTCCCCCCTTCCCCACACATGCTACCCACCAGGTTGTCTCTTTACTCCTTCTTTGTGTTACTCCCTTTACTCTTGCTTCTATTTACTGATATAATTACATTGTTGTTGACCTCTGTTTATCTTCATGGCAGCATCCCAGAAGAAATTTGCAAGTTTGCATTTGGTGAAATTTATCTTATTTGCGTTTGGAGATATCAGAGACATTCTATCTAGCTCTTGTTCTGTGCCAGCCTCCAAAGGAGCCTCATTCTCCTCCTCTCTTCTGCAGCAAGATTAGCCCTCCTGTCAGCACCAGAAGATGACTTCTATAAGTGCTAGCAAAACTCCTAGCACCAGCCAAGGTGTCGTGCCTAGGTATCCCCACCAAAGGGGATACCTAGGTCTTGAAATTTCTCGTTCTGCCCGGTCCAGAGGTGCTGGTAGCCCCTGGTGTTTTTCTGCTTCTTGAGTCATCTCATATTTTTGGTAGGCCAGGGCACTCCTTCTACTTAGAAAGTCTTTTGTGGTTTTTCATTGATCTCAGAAATACCGTCCACAAACCATCCAAACCAGAGGAGGAGGAATCTGGGTCTATCTGTTGGGACACATTGGTGCTTAATGGCTCACCCCCAGCATCTTGTGGGGAGGGGGAAAAGAGTCAGCACTGTGTCTGGACACAGTGCATGGCAGGATGCTGTGCTGGCTGCATCTGCCCAGTCGCTAGCTGTGCATCTCAAGCTATCACCAATACCCAGCCTATGTCCCTGTTTCCCTGTCAAGAAGACAAAGTTGACTTGATCCCAATTTAGCATAGAACATGAGCAAACATCAGCAGTGTGGGTGTCCACAGGGAGCCTGGGTTGGAGCACAGGCTCAGTCTTGAGCATCACGATGGTGAGCACAGCCTTTGGGATATACTTTAGACCTGTCATAAACCAGATGAGCCTTCAATGGGAATAGTGCCTGGGCCACCTGTGATGGATTAACTACCTTCCTGGCTAGCTCTTACAGGCCAGGTCTCTGCTGATGGATCAGAGCCAGCAGGGATGGTCCCAGTGCAACAGTGCTTATGATGGGGATTGGCTTGGATGAGTGGTGAGAAGGGCAAGGAAAGACATAAATCTGGACTGTGAGAGTGTGTTGTGGTTTGAATGAACAAAATGACACATTGGAGAAGGGGTCCGAGGACCGGTGGCTATAGCACAGAGCTGTTGGTGAGCTGGAGAAACAGGCCAGCGCACCTCCGGCTGTGGCGGGTGTTTGGGTGACTTGTGCTGGCCTGAAAACCTGCAACTGCCAGGTGCAGCTGTGTTCCTCCTGGTGTTGTGTTTCCTTCAGTCTGCCAGTTTGGGCTGCAGGGCTTCCATTTACGGGATTTTTTTTTCTTTCTCCTAGCCATGGGGGAGCTTATCAGATAAAAGAACTTGGTGGAATGACAAAGATTGATTAACAGTGAGGTGGAATGGGATTTTTATTTCTGCCTCCATAAACACCTGAGTGACAGTCAGCTGTGTGTGACTGTGGTCTTATCAATAACAGTTTATGTGAGATAGGCTTGAACTAAAACATTTTGTATTTAAACATCCAAATCTTTGGAGACTTGAATCTTAGCAATATTAGGTAAAGGAGTCAAACACTGTACTATTTCAGCATCAGGGAACAGCTGAAATAAAGAGGCAATGTTTCAGAGAGAGATGACAAATACTGTGCAACAAGATTTGGGGATATTCCGAGGAATAATTCCCCAGAAATTAAGGTCAATATGTGAGAGTTTGACTGAGAAATGTAAGAAGATGACAGAAGGCATATTTCAGATCTGATTGCTCTTTTTCTCATGCATCACTTTGTAATGGAGGATTAAGAGGTTTGTGATGAAATTACAACTGCTTTTAAAACCTGAACAAGAAAATGCCTCTCTGGGGTTTTGGGGAGATCTCTGCCTTTTAGCAACCAAGGCTCAAATTTTTGAATGCAACAGGTTCTCTATTATTATTATTGCAGAATAATAAACTGAGCCCTCACTGGGATCCAAATCCTGGTTTTCAGTCAAAGGCTTATGTAACAAGTAGGCTGCAGGTTTTGCAATTTGGGCTAAGTAGGACCTCTATGGGCAACAGTGTTTGTCACCTTTCATTACTATGGGCCATATGTAGGGATGAAGGGAGCCAAAAGAGACCATCTAGATGAGTGCCTCATGTTTAATCAGTTTTCTGGAGACCTTTCAGCCAACATGGCATATCAAGGATGAAATGGTCGATTGAGTGGTTAAACCTTGGAACAGGCTGCCCAGGGAAGTGGTTGAGTCACCATCCCTGGAAGTATTTAAAAGACGTGTAGATGAGTCGCTTAGGGACACGGTTTAGTGGGCATGGTGGTGTTGGGTCGACGGTTGGACTCGATGAACTTAGAGGTCTTTTCCAACCTTAATGATTTTATGATTCTAAATCCCTTGGTAGAATTTCTCCTTCCACTTTTGCCAGCAGAGCCTCTTGCTCATGATGGTCCACATTGCTCACAGACCTAATTGAGAAGCAAGGGCCTATTTACAGTGAAAAGGCCATCTCAGATCAGGCTGAAGGAAAATTTAAAAAGTCTATAACACCAGGTAGGAATTGGTCCACATCTTCTCTGTGCTGGATAACAAAGGAAGGACAAAATATATGTGTGTGTACCCATGCGGGTACTTGCACCAGAAGAAAACATCCCCTCTCCTGACAGTTTCCTATTTTGAAACCAGAAACTTATCTTGATCATTCTTTTTTATGCTATAAATAATCAGACCAGTTTTTCTTCTGAGCTCTGTATTAAGGGCCCTTCCACTCTGAACTTTTGCTGTGCAGTCTTCTGAATAAAACCCCCAGTATTTCTTATTTGCCTTTCTTTTTTCATCATGCCTTCCAGAGATAACCTGTGATTGCCACACAGAAAAAAAAAAAAAAAAAAAAATCAGTATTTTTTTTCCCCTTCACATTTCTCAATTGTTTTCCAATGGACAGTTAACCAGCTGCTTCAACAGGATTCATTTCTGACCACGTGGTTGCTCAGTGGGCCCTGACAGATATGACATTGCAATCCCCCTGTGTCAGTTTAGGATGCTGCAGCATCACAGCTGAGATGGCTCTTAACGGAAACTGTGTTAGTGCTATTAGAAGCTGGAATAAAAAGCACCAATGTGAGAGGCTAGAAGTGCTTAAAGGTGTGAAAGACAGGCAAGATCTGGCATGAATCTTAAGAAGGGTGTGAGAGCTGTAATGGAGAGGAAGGACTAGTATGTGAGGAAAACAAAAGATTGGGTAGAAAAAGGGAGAAAAAAGAAAACCAGGGAGGAATTCTCGCTCACAAGGTAGGGAGACTGAAATATACAGGGGGGAGAAAGATGAAGAAATTGCAACAATATTTGCTAGGCAGTCTTTTAACATTGTCATAAACAGATCATCTTCTGAAGATCCCATTCAGTAGTTTAGTCGATGCAACAACAGGGAAATGAGTCACCTGATTTTTTTCAAGAAAAAACATTCTGGTATTACGTAGACATTACTTTCTCTCTTGTAATTTTAATGCCGTTCAGCACAGAAGTACCTACTCTACAGAGGTTTTCTTTACTTGTTTTACCTCTTCTTACTAATTTTCTTGATTGTCTTTGATTCTTTCCATGGCTTTGCAGTTATAGTAGACCCTCAACATTTTTGTGGTGATGGCACACTGTCTGAAAAGTGATACAGTTTCATTTTGTGCTGGAGTGGGTGGCCATAGCAGTGGAGATGGTGGAGAATCTGGCTCTACTTCAGTGTCTAATACGTCAATAAAATAGATATGTATGGTTTGTTTTTATATATATATTTCACTAGTTTTTAACAAAATAATGCTCGATTCTTGGCTCTGCTGTAGTGTAACCTTGGGATAGTTCATGGGGTTTTTTCTTAATGAATTTGGAACAGTGCTTCCTTCCTCATGCTGGCTCTCTCATATGTATGTTTACAAAGGATGATATTAAAGCCTTTTAAATGTGTTACTATAACACTGAGCCCTGCGGAGTCCCCACTTTTAGCTGGGACCTGTTGGTGTCATCACAGAACAACTATTGCTAGTGTTGCACTGCAACAAGACTGTAGAGTGTTTAGGAATTAAGCTGAATTGGGGATCTAGACTCTATCTTTCTCACATACCTATTCTTATAAGGAAAGCGTAGTAACCTATTTTCAGGTTCCAATTTGTATTTTTTTTTAAATACTAGCTGTTCTTTGTCCGCATCTTAAGAACTGCTTCAGTCCTTCAGCTGTCCGAGTGGAGTAATCAGGATAACTTTCTTCATGTTGTTTCAGCAGCTGTGTTGAGACATTTTTGTTTCTAATACAGATACAAGCAGAATATAATTTATCTATTTATTTATTTTTACTTCAGACTATGTGGAATCAAAGACATTTTAGGGGGCAACTTCGGAGTCGCTTCAAGAAATATGCGGTTACTAGTCTAAAGTCTGTATGTATTTAGCCAGACTAACTTATAATAGTTTGAAAAATAATTGATAGATATTTTAGTACCCCTCTTGCTGACTGAAATTTAGTTGTATGCTAGTAAATTAAAAAATATCTGTCATAAAAGAGATGTAAAAAATATATTATTCTTAGTTGTGCTGCATGCATTGAAATAATTTTTACTGATTGGTAGACCCTTGGCAACCTCAGTGAGTTTGAAGATGACTTTTCCAATGGATTTGATGGAAATGCTTACACATGTTTGAATAAAACTGTGAATGAACCATCCTCTCGTAACTAAAAGTGATTACTTGGAAATGAGTTGAGACACACTAGGGAGAGGGATTCTTGTACGCATATTCATTCCATGAAAGTTCTATATGGAAACAAATTACCAGGAGCAGTTCCACTCAAGTTTTAATATATAGTAGTTTCTAAGTATCTTGGCTCCAAAAGCAAACTTAAATATTGCACTAGCAAAGATAGATAACAGAAAAAATGCTAGGAAGAATTGAATCTATGCAGAAAAAGAATAGTTTATTAGTGTTTACTGTACACACATGGAGGACAGAAGAGTTCGAATTACCCAGCCAGTAAAAGAGAAGATGAACACTAGACTGGAAGAAGGAAAATAAATCCTTCTGCAAGATAACTGCACAGAGGGTAGTGATTTCAAGGAAAATGAGTAATGTCTGGCCTTTAAGAGAGTGTAAAAATCTTGTGACCCTCGCTAAAGCTTGCTGAAATCAATGGATTTTCCTAGACAAAGGAAAGTAATGTAAATTTTTAACTTTCATAACAGATAATAAATAAAGCGTGTTCTGTTTGCATTGGCATGCTGGAGAAAAGTCTAAGGCACATTGGGGTGATTAATTAGTTTTTGTCCTTACTAATCCTATTCATATAGATGGAAAAATTAAGACAATTGTCTCGATTGCCTTAATTTTAAACTCAAAGTCCCACAAGAAAATCAGAGATGTTCAGAAATCTGTTCCTCATTCCCATTGGCTTCCAGCCCTGTGTTTGTAACCATAAGACCATCTAGAATAGTTATAATTCTGTAAAAGTGGACTTTCTACAATCAACATTTTATCCAGTTGAACAGTACATCACCGAGCATCTTGGGAAAAAAAAGAAAAAAATCAAGGAAAGGCTAAAATCTTTCCCTTTGTGGTTCTAATAATTCTTGCATGTTTTAAAATCACAATGTCCTCATTTCAGCTATTACTTTTTTGTTCTGCACAGGTAGAAATGGAAGATTTCCTATTTGCCTTAGTCATTCTGAGTGTCCAAAGAACTTGCTTGGACAAAAAGAGTTATGCTACCTGTAAGCAATTTATGGGGGGAAAAAAAAAAATTATGCGGGAAAATCTATAGCGACATACCATACTAAGTGCAATAGTCCTGCTGTATATCATTTAGCGGAAGCACTACACAGTTATGCTAAATAACAAAAATGTGCATATTCCTTATGCACTGATAAGGGGTGAAATGATTCACAGTAATTCATGAATCCACTATGAGCCTTTTCATTTTTAATGGACTCGGTATGCTTATTTCCCATGGCATAGTAAAGCTGCAGTAATGGGAGCAGCCTGCTGGCCTTTGCACACCTGATCGTAAAGACTGAACTTTGTTTGCTTTATGACTTCAGCTTCAGAAGTACCTTAGAGATTGTGATTGGAACTGATTGTAACCTCACATGAATAGGAGTATACCAGAGCAGCAGAAACCTGAAGAGTTCTGTTCTGTGACTCTTAAGTTCTTCTACTAACTGCAATTTCTGGATGTTCTGGTTTTGCTTTTCTGATTATACTGTTTTTAACATACTATTATGTGGTGGACATGTATGAAGAAATGTTACTTACTGAAATCTTAACTTTACACTCCTGCGTTCTGTAAAGGCTGGCTTCTCTCCCTCATGTTATCCTAGGTACATCTGTATCTGTTAGACGATCAACTGTAAAGTGATTTGAGGGAAACTGTGGAGAAAATGGATATGAAGTGATGAGTTTTCCCTGAGCCTAATCTTTTCCCAAGGGCATTTTAACGCTATTAATAGTGAGGCAGAAGATGCATTTAAATACAAAATATTTGGGCTTGGGACAGTCCAAACATTTGGGCGGTGCTGTAATAATTTCTTCTACAAGGAAGATTCTGCCTGTTGTCAGAATCACCTCCCGTGGCCAGCAGGTCGAGGGAGGGGATTCTGCCCCTCTGCTCTGCTCTGGTGAGACCCCACCTGGAGTACTGTGCCCAGCTCTGGAGCCCTCACCATAAGAAAGACACGGACCTGTTGGAGCGGGTCCAGAAGAGGGCCACGAAAATGATCAGGGGGATGGAACACCTCTCCTATGAGGACAGGCTGAGAGAGTTGGGGTTGTTCAGCCTAGAGAAGAGAAGGCTTTGGGGAGATCTTATTGCAGCCTGTCAGTACTTCAAGGGGGCTTCTAAAAAAGATGGCAGCAAACTTTTTAGCAGGGCCTGTTGTGACAGGACAAGGGGGAATGGCTTTAAACTAAAGGGGGGTAGATTTGGACTAGATATAAGGAAGACATTTTTTACGCTGAGGGTGGTGAAGCACTGGCGGAGGTTGCCCAGAGAGGTGGTGGATGCCCCATCCCTGGAAACATTCCAGGTCAGGTTGGACGGGGCTCTGAGCAACCTGATCTAGTTGAAGATGTTGCTGCCCACAGCAGGGGTGTTGGGCTGGATGACCTTTAGAGAGGTCCCTTCCAACCCGAACTTTTCTATGATTCTATGAATACTATTGACTTCTCAGATGCCAGTAAATATAAACAGTGAAGTTCTTGTTTAATCTTATGTGATGGATTCCAGCAGGCATACATGAAGCCTGGTAAAGCAATGAAACTGCCTATCAATACCCCTCAATTCAGAATGTTTGTTAGTACCACTTAGTGTTTATGTTATTATTGATTTCTTGGTAAAACAGCAGACTCAGAACAAAGGTACTATTTATATAAAACTCAGGTAGAAAATAGCTGTGTTTAGTTTAATATATCTTTTTGAAAACACCTGTTTAAAAAAAAGTAATGTTATTTTGAATATATTCTGAGAGCCAGAACTGAACAGACACTTTCAGTAAACTTCTTGGACATCAGAGTAATTTAAGGAATTGTTAAGCAGTTCAAGATGAATGAACTCACAAAAAGTGATGGAAAATGAAAAAAAATTATTTTCTGATGGAAAATTTTTGTTTGGAATGCAATTTGTTATTTTTTAAAAGCTACATGATTGTGTTTTTTAAAATAACATCTTAACATTCAAAGCGTGCTTAAAATGAAGGAATGATTAGTGCAATAAGCTAAAAAAAATGTTTCTCCTTTATAAAGAAAAATATTTTTGAACAGGGGAGGTCAGATTGAACTTACTTATTATTATGCAAAAACACATTGAAAACTCCCCTGTTTGTGGAGCTCTGGCCATTACCTAACAAAAGAACAGAGAAAAGAAGAGGGGTGGAACACAGAGAAAAAGGGTTGGGATTTAAGCACTTAATAGGAATTTAATTTTCTGGCCATCATGCAGAAGGTGGATGCCTAATGTTGAATTCTTTGGCTTTAAGTTATATGAACCAAATCTAAATCTATCTAATCTAAAAGAGCCCCTCCTCCATTCTTACTATTCTTTTTCTGCCATTATTTTCCATGAAATTTGCCTACCCAAAACTATACTGAAAGACAAGATTCAGATATTGTAGGTAAGGCTAGAGAAATTATTCCTGTCATTTAGCTAATCTGATTGATGATGAATTTTTCTATCCAATAACTTATTTGTGAATTGGTGCCTTCCTATTCACAGCTGAAATCCAGCTGTGTGCAAAAGACCTCACAGAAGCTTTATGTGTCACTTCCATCTCTGTTAAAATACATTTTGAGGACTCACGTGGGACTATCATGATGAATAGACCATGTTCTGGCCTGCTGCGCAGGGGTGAGTTTTATCCTTTCTGACTGGCTAAAACGATGCGAACCTTAAATAAAGCACATATTGACATTGTAAGACCCTATTAAGGTCTACAGTGTACCATGGTGATGAACCATGACCAAAGTACTCCCAGGGTTGTAATAATTCATTACTGAAATAGCTTCCTTCTAATGACTAAGGCTGACTGTGTCAAAGAGCTTGGACTCCTAACCCCAAGGCTTGTTATATAGCATTAAATAAATCTCACTTTCTGTTCATTTACCTGCTGTATCAAAGGTCATGAATCATAGCTGACATCAAGATTTCTATAGGTATCTTTTAAGGATCTCCCTCTGATTATGGGATGAATTTACTGTGAGGTAAGCCTGGGCTTGCACTCTCAAGGGGTGATAGGTACTCATGGATAGTACTGAGAAATACCTTCCCATTTCCGTGAACTATAAAGCCAGTTGTCCTATAACTGTTTTTTTGAATTTCTAATTCTTATTTTTATTTTTATTTTGGAGATAGATGAACTCTGTTGTTCTTTCAGGTGAACATCCCAACTACCAGGGAACAGAGTCATGCTTCCTCAGTGTATTTAAGGTCCATTGATCTTGAAGTTTTTCAAGCTCTGCCAGGAAGCAGCATGATGAGAAATTGAGGGTTCATCCTCCCTCAGGCACCACCACTGGATATTCCTTGGAGCTGAGGGAGGTGGGAGTTAGTCCCGTTTAATGAAGGAGAAAGTGGAAGGTCAATGTCTCCTACCCCGGGTCAGTGCTCTAACCACTGCATTGCAAGAGAAAAGCACTTCATAGAGCACTCAAACTGCTCTTCTAAATGGAAAGTGACAACCAGCACCTTATGAATATCTCAGGTTTTTCAGTGTATATTTGATAGACTCTGAAAATACCTTATTTTAGAAGCACTCTGAGCTTTCCCAGGACATCTGTCTTGAGAGAATCAAAGCCACCCTCACTAGCTTCTGTCCTGGTCCTGTAACAGCTCTTTCCTGCCTGCAAATAACCCTTCTGACCTCATTACAGTCATTGACAAAGTGAACTGCATGTAAACCATTGTGTATACAGCAAATGTAAACCTCCCTGACTAAACTACCACCATTTACCTTCGAAACAAACAAGCAAATAACTATCAAAGTTCTTAAACATTTACTTGTATTTCTCAGAATGGAATAATCTTCATGCAGAGAATCAGATGGCCCGTGGAAACCTATGCATGAAAATAAATAACCCTTTCTCCATCAGTATATTGCAATCATAAGGCCCAGTGACCACTGACTTTTGCCTATTTTCTTGAAATAAATCTTAAATTAGACTTGACCAAAGGTATTCAGTCTTTTATGAACTTCATTTCATGGGGCATAAGATTAATTTTTCTCAATTAATAAGTAATGAGAAATAATTAATTCAGATTTATAGAATACTTTTTACAAGATTTGTTACATGACATTTTAAAACAGATAAGAAGGTACAACACCAGGGTAAAGTAAAGAAATGGATAAAAGACTGGGGAAAATAGGATTAAACAGCAATTTTTCAACATGGCAAGGAGTTAACAATGAATGTCCCTGGCTTTTGCAGAGCTTAATCTATTTAGTAATTATCATCACAGGTGATGAGTGATGAGCTATAGAAAGGTGAAGGTGGTAGGAAGGTAGAAGAAGAAGAAAAAAATTATAGGGGAATACCTGACAAGAACAGTTATTTTACCATAAATATTTCTGATTTTTTTCAGAATTGCCTTGTCAAATGTAGACTAGATCAGTCTGGAAAAATGTCTGAAGAACTAGAGTGTCAAACAGTTGGCAACTGTTCTTTCCAATAAACCAGTAGTTAGAACATTCCATAAGGAGATGAAATACTCTAATTATTCTATTTACCTTACAGAAAGTGCAATAATGTGAATACTCTAACCGTCAGGCTTAAAGCGTATCTCAGCAAAAAGGTTAACTGTGGGAAGCTGAAGGGTAACACCTCCATTGACACCACCCCATCTTGTGTCAGGAAGCATGCTTTGATGTCTGCATTTCAGCTACCAGACTGCAACAGATTTAAATTCTCATCCTAGGAGCTTAAAAAGAAAAGTAGAACAGCATCCACAGGAGAATTCAAATCTGTGCACAAGGTTGTCTTGGTCTGCCTTATAACCAAATGGTTACAGCCATTTCAGTCTGTAGGCACAAAGGCCCCTTCTTCACATCTTCGTTGGGCACGCAATCTGCTGGGCTATTGGAGAGTGATGAGGCTGTTACCTCTCCCAGCAATTTTGAGTAGCTAATGCTTTATTGCTTTGACTCCTCAAACTATGTGAGCACCAGAGTATTTCACCTGAGGTTCAGTGAGAGTCTTGTCAAGTACAGTAACCTGCTCATCCTAGGTTTTCATTTTGGGAAGAAACAATGAAACATTTATATACTTGTTTAAATGCTAATCAGCTTTTGTTTGGCAGCCAGACCAAAATATTAATTATTCGTACAGCCTTAGTCAAGGACAAAGAGTTTGCTGATGAGCTTCAGAGGGACTTCATCTCACATAAATGGGTTATTTAATGGCAAATGAAATTCTGTGCTGAAAAAAAATCAAATAATAAAGCACAAGGAACTCTTAAATCACTTGTCAAACCTTGCAGCATTCAAGACTAACAGCAGTAGATGAAGAAAGGGACAAAAGTATCTCTGAAGACCTCTGCTTAAAGTTCAGCTGCAGTAAAAATGCAAGCATAATATTAGAATGCACAAAGAATGAGATTAAGATATTTCAGATCATATTATAGTGACTGTTGGTATTCTGCATAACGCCTAATCCTGTGTGATCTCATCTAATGTACTATGTGGCACTGGTGGAATATTCCTCCAGAAGGACAATTCAAAACAAGGAGAGATTAAAAAAATCAACAGGATTAATAAAGAACATAGAAAGCCTCCTCAGTGAAAAACAAGAAAAAACTTACGAGAGTGTCAAGAAAACAAATAAGAGTCAATTCATTAAAATGAACAAGTATAATGAATTTGGATTAGGAATATTTTTTTCTCTGACCCATGTTACAAAGAATAAAGAACATTACACGAGCCTACAAGGCACCTTTACACATTTTGTCAGAACTAGTAAAAAGAAATACATTTTTTCACCTAACAGTCAATTACATTTGGGATTTTTTTTCCATAGAAAGTTTGTTTAAGATACACAATTTCACAATATTCTCAAAGGAATGTGGACATTTAAATGGCTGCTCAGATTATCCAGATGCTGTCTGCAATAGCTTAGTTTTTAGAAGAGAGAGAATGAGTGATAAAGACTACTTGGAAGGACATATTTGTTCATAATTACCTACTGCAAGTTTTCAAGATTTTCTTATATGTAAGTCCTAAAGCTGGATGTAAGGCTGCAACAAAACACTCCTAGATCTCATTTTCCTGGTCTTGTTCAGACAGATTTTTCTCTCATATTCTAGTTTCTGAACTGTGGTGACTTTTACTTCTCTGAGAGTATAATCTAATTCCAACTCTTGCAGAATATCTCAATGATGTTTTGTGAAAGTAATTACCTACATTCTCAACTTTTCCATATTCAGTCTTTAAGAAAACCAGCTATGGCTCATTATATTCCTTTTCCTCCCTTATCTTCTCTGGAAATCTGAGGGAACTATTATTTTCACTGATACACATCTAACTGTTGGTCACATTGCAAATGAGCAGAAGATAACCACCGTCTATTAAGTGAATAGCTAATTTTCATGAAGACCTTGGTATACATAATATTCATTAGAGCATGCATAAATTGCACATTTACCTATCCAGAAGAGAAGAACTTCTTTAATAACAAAACAGTGAACAGACCTGAAATATAAATAATGATATAGAATGTGAACATCTGGAAGCATTTAATAGCCGGTGAGCTATCATTCCCTCCTATCATCAGAGATATAAGAATATTATAGCATCACCTTGCTCAGCTTCTACCATAAAATTAATTACCTTTGGATAGACCCCATTCAATTGCTCATAAAATTGATCTGACTTTCCAGCTTTTATAGTGACCTGTATGTCATCAACAAAAGTGCTTAGAATAAATAAGACTTTTTTCCATCTCTCTGATATAATCACAAAATTAAAACTAAACTGTTGTTCCAATGCATCTTGGCACAAGCAGTAGAATACATCAGAACAATATACATGCACAGGCTCTTTAACATTTCTCTGGTAGAAAGGACATATGAAGAGAAAGTTATTTAATATTCTGACAGTGTTGAGTCTCTAAGATACCACTCCATAAAGGCCAGCGTTCTGAAATAAATGATGTTGAGGAACTTGGTAAAGTTTTATGGATTAACTGTTATATTGAAATGGGCATTCTTAGCAATTTCACAGGATCATTCACATGGAAGAATGGAAGAATAGAATAGAATAGAATAGAATAGAATAGAATAGAATAGAATAGAATAGAATAGAATAGGACTAGACCATTTCAGTTGGAAGGGACCTACAACGATCATCCAGTCCAACTGCCTGACCACTTCAGGGCTGACCAAAAGTCAAAGCATGTTGTTAAGGGCATTGTCCAAATGCCTCTTAAACACTGACAGGCTTGGGGCATTGACCACCTCTCCAGGAAGCCTGTTCCAGTGCTTGACCACCCTCTTCGTAAAGAAATGCCTCCTAATGTCCAGTCTAAACCTCCCCGGCGTAGCTCTGAACCATTCCCACACGTCCTATCACTGGATCCCAGGGAGAAGAGCTCAGCACCTCCCTCCCCACTTCCCCTCCTCAGGAAGCTGTAGAGAGCAATGAGGTCGACCCTCAACCTCCTTTTCTTCAAACTAGACAAGCCCAAAGTCCTTATTCGCTCCTCATAGGACATGCCTTCCAGCCCTTTCACCAACTATATAGAATAATACATTCACCAGAATATATTGTCACACAAATAAATCTTCACTTTGAGCAGACTCCCAAAAAAGTGTGTATAGAATTGTTCTGGATAAGCAGTTTGTCCCCCAAAATTTTGAAAAATCAAAATATTCAAGAAATTTCCTCTGGGATGAGCTAAATTGTTTTGCTTAATCGCAGTGTAAAACATTAGATCTTATTTTAGCTTTCTAAAACATTTGGATATTTTAAAATGAAGTCAAAATCACTTCAAACTATTTTATTTAAAAGCAGATAAAAATGCCAAATAATTTTTTTCAGAATTTTTTGGAGGTTGTTTGATTTGTCTAAAAGAACTAATGGAAACTATTGTGAATCTTAAAACTGTCCATTGACTTTTCCTAATTATCTCATTATTTTCTTTCTCAAGATTATATAAGTAGGATTAGTCTTTGACTTATGTATTTAAATAGTCCATGTCTCTGATTTATTATCCTGGTTTTAAAGTACTTAAGCCCAAAATATTTTAATTTTGGTATATTTTAATCCAAACTACCTCCTTGTTAGGTGTCCTGGTTTCGGCAGGGATAGAGTTAATTTCCTTTCTAGTAGCTGGTACAGTGTTTTGGATTTAGGATGAGAACAAAGTTGATAACGCACCGATGTTTTAGTTGTTGCTAGGTAATGCTTACACTAGCCAAGGACTTTTCAGCTTCCCATGCTCTACCGACTGAGAAGGCTGGAGGTGCACAAGAAGCTGGGAGGGGGCACAGCCAGACTGGCCAAAGGGACATCCCATACCCTGTGACGTCATGCTCAGTACATAAACTGGGGAAAGCTGGCCGGGGGGGCCGCTGCTCGGGGACTGGCTGGGCATCGGTCGGCGGGTGGTGAGCAATTGTACTGTGCATCACTTGCTTTGTGTATTATTATTATTATTATCATATTATTATTATCATTTTATTTCCATTATTAAACTGTTTTTATCTCAACCCATGAGTTTTTCTCACTTGTGCTCTTCCAATTCTCTCCCCCATCCCACCGGGTGGGGGGGAGTGAGTGAGCAGCTGCGTGGTGCTTAGCTGCCGACTGAAATTAAACCACGACAGTCCTTTTTTGGCGCCCAACGTGGGGCTCGAAGGGTTTGAGATAATAACAGGTTAACCGGAGTGTATTAAAGAACTTATATCTGTTAGTAGTTGTGGGTCACAATGTTGGTTTCTCTGTTCTCGATATTGATTTGTATAATCTGCATCGCGCTCTTTTTCCTGCTGTACATGTTAAAGATTGGTGTTGGGTTTTGCAGTTTGCTGTGGTCTGCAGTGAATAGTAATGTCTCGCTTGTGAGGTTTGTTTTTAGAACATTGACCTTGACGTTTCTGTGGTATGTAAACTTCGCAATGAAGCCGTTACTGTACCACGGAGACCATTTCGTGGAGACAACTAGCAATTGCAGTAACTTTTCTGAGAGATTTTTACGGAGGAAATACAGAATGGCAGTGTCACTACCTTCTTCTATGATGTTTCCTCCTTCATTACAGTAACTTTTCAGTATTTTGAGCATCCTTGGGCAGTTAAGATACTTCTATTAATACTTCTTGGGAATACTGTTTCGGTTTTGTCTAAAGTTGGTAAGCAATTTAAGAATATCATCCAGAGATCTGCCCCAAGGCTGAATAATTATGAGTGGCAGGGTGTGTGGGACAAGATGGGCAAGTACCTAGGCCAATGGGCACCCCCAGTGTTTTGGAACTTCACCCCTGAGCAAGTGCAGAATCCTGAAAAGTTAGTAGAATATATGGACAAAGTATGCTGTCACCCTGGCAACTCCAGAGAGATGCAGATCAACGTGCTGGGGCCTGGCCCATGCCTACCGAGCCCTGTTCAACACCATTCAGTGCCCTCAAAGGGAAGGGAAGTTCTCTGGCTCTGACAGTAAAACGACACGCACTGCGGCCACTCAGACCCGGGCAACGCGCCCTGCGGCCACTCCAACCCCAGTGACATGCCGTGCAGCCACTCAGACCCCGGCAACAGGCCCTGAAGCCACTCCGACCCCAGCAACATGCACTGCAGCTACTCAGACGCCGGCAACAGGCCCTGCGGCCACTCAAACCCGGGCAACACGCACTACGGCCACTCCAACCCCGGCGACAGGCTCTGCAGCCACTCAGACCCCGGCAACATGCACTGCAGCCACTCCGACCACGGCGACAGGCCCTGCAGCCACTCTGACCCCGGCGACAGGCCCTGCGGCCACTCCAACCCGAGCGACATGCACTGCAGCCACTCCAACCCCGGCGACATGTATTGCAGCCACTCCAACCCCGGCAACAGGCCCTGCGGCCACTCAGACCCCGGTGACATGCACTTGCACTGCGGCCACTCCAACCCCAGCAACACGCCCTGTGGCTGAACCAAAGAACCAGCCTGTGCCGGTATCAGTCGCCCCTGTACACAAGAAGAAATTTTGGAAGCGGAAGCCAGCTCATTTAGTAAGGGAGGAAGAAGCTTCTTCTAAAAGGGAACCGGAGGAAGAAGTATACGAGACAGATGACCCTAGAGAAGGACCATCACGAGAACGGGAGGAGGAGAGCCGGCCGCTGATCGGGGAGGAGGAAGAGGAAGAACTCATAAACGAGACAGTGACCACCCGATCTCTATCCCTGAGTGAGCTGCGAGATATACGAAAAGATTTCAGCTGCCGTCCAGGTGAGCATATTGTCACCTGGCTGCTCCGATGCTGGGATAATGGGGCCAGTAGCCTGGAATTAGAGGGTAGGGAAGCCAAGCAGCTGGGATCCCTTTCTAGGGAAGGGGGCATTGACAAAGCGATTGGAAAAGGGACACGTATCCTCAGCCTTTAGAGGCGACTCTTGTCAAGCGTGAAGGAAAGGTATCCCTTTAAGGAAGATGTCATATGTCGCCCAAGCAAGTGGGCCACCATGGAGAAGGGTATCCAGTTTCTGAGAGAATTAGCTGTGCTGGAGGTGATTTATGATGACCTGAACAATGAACAACTATCCAAAGATCCAGACAAAGTCAAGTGCACACGACCCATGTGGCGGAAGTTTATAAGGAGCTCACCATCGTCATACGCCAATTCATTGGCAGTGATGACCTGGAAAGATGGAGAGGAACAAACAGTGGATGAATTGGCTAGTCAACTCCGGCAATACGAGGAAAGTCTTTCTTCCTCCATTGTCTCGGCTGTGGAGAAACTGTCCGAAAAACTGTCCCGGGAGATCCAGCAACTCAGAGAGGATAGGTCCTACTCCTCACCTGTACGGACCAGTATCTCAGCTATTAGAAGTAAGCGTTCTTTTGCTCAAGAGAGAGAATATAAAGGGTACACACCACGGGGCACCCTATGGTTTTATCTGCATGACCACAGAGAGGACATGAGGAAGTGGGATGGGAAACCTACTGCAGCCCTAGGGGCACGGGTACGCGAATTGCAAGGGAAAACAATCACAGAAAGAGGTTCTTCCAGGAAAATTGCTGCTCCAGTTTCCAGCGGGCAGTTCCCCAGAGAGAGTAGAAGGGCTGATCTTACTCTTGATCTTAATGAAGAAACTTCTGACTCGTACGTACAAGAAATGAGAAATGAGTACTGTGATGAGGATTAGAGGGGCCCTGCCTCCAGCCAGGGGGAGGAAAGGGACAACCAGGTTTACTGGACTGTGTGGATTCGCTGGCCTGGCACATCAGACCCACAGAAGTATAAGGCTCTGGTAGACACCGGTGCACAGTGTACCCTAATGCCATCAAGATATATAGGAACAGAACCCATCTATATTTCTGGGGTGATGGGGGGATCCCAACAGCTAACTGTATTGGAAGCCAAAGTGAGCCTAACTGGGAATGGGTGGCAGAAGCACCCCATTGTGACTGGCCCAGAGGCTCCGTGCATCCTTGGCATAGACTACCTCAGGAGAGGGTATTTCAAGGACCCAAAAGGGTACCGGTGGGCTTTTGGTATAGCTGCCTTGGAGATGGAGGAAATTAAACAGCTGTCCACCTTGCCTGGTCTCTCAGAGGACCCCTCTGTTGTGGGGTTGCTAAAGGTCGAAGACCAACAAGTGCCAATCGCTACTACCACAGTGCACCGGCGGCAATATCGCACCAACCGAGACTCCCTGATTCCCATTCATGAGCTGATTTGTCGACTGGAGAGCCAAGGAGTGATCAGCAAGACCCACTCACCCTTTAACAGTCCCATATGGCCAGTGCGGAAGTCTAATGGAGAGGGGAGACTAACAGTAGACTATCGTGGCCTAAATGAAGTCACGCCACCGCTGAGTGCTGCTGTGCCAGACATGCTAGAACTTCAATACGAATTGGAATCAAAGGCAGCCAAGTGGTATGCCACAGTTGATATTGCTAATGCGTTTTTCTCCATCCCTTTGGCAGCAGAGTGCAGGCCACAATTTGCTTTCACTTGGAGGGGCGTTCAGTACACCTGGAACCGACTGCCCCAGGGGTGGAAACACAGCCCCACCATTTGCCATGGACTGATCCAGACTGCACTGGAACAGGGTGGAGCTCCAGAACACCTGCAATACATTGATGATATCATCGTGTGGGGCAACACAGCAGGAGAAGTTTTTGAAAAAGGGAAGGCAATAGTCCAAATCCTGCTGAAGGCCGGTTTTGCCATAAAACAAAGTAAGGTCAAGGGACCTGCACAGGAGATCCAGTTTATAGGAATAAAATGGCAAGATGGACGTCGTCAGATCCCAATGGATGTGATCAACAAAATAACAGCCATGTCTCCACCAACTAGCAAAAAGGAAACACAAGCTTTCTTAGGCGTGGTGGGTTTTTGGAGAATGCACATTCCAAATTACAGTCTGATTGTAAACCCTCTCTATCAAGTGACCCGGAAGAAGAACGATTTCAAATGGGGCCCTGAGCAACGACAAGCTTTTGAACAAATTAAACGGGAGATAGTTCATGCAGTAGCCCTGGGGCCAGTCCGGGCAGGGCAAGATGTAAAAAATGTGCTCTACACCACAGCCGGGGAGAACGGCCCTACCTGGAGCCTCTGGCAGAAAGCACCAGGGGAGACTCGAGGTCGACCCCTAGGGTTTTGGAGTTGGGGATACAGAGGATCCGAGGCCCGCTATACTCCAACTGAAAAAGAGATATTGGCAGCATATGAAGGGGTTCGAGCTGCTTTCGGAAGTGATCGGCACTGAAGCACAGCTCCTCCTGGCACCCCGACTGCCGGTGCTAGGCTGGATGTTCAGAGGGAGGGTCCCCTGTACACATCATGCAACTGATGCTACGTGGAGTAAGTGGGTCGCACTGATCACACAACGGGCTCGAATAGGAAACCCCAGTCGCCCAGGAATCCTGGAAGTGATCATGGATTGTTCAGAGGGCAAAGATTTTGGAATATTGCCAGAGGAGGAGGTAACGCGTGCTGAAGAGGCCCCAATGTATAATGAACTACCAGAAAATGAGAAGCAATATGCCCTGTTCACTGATGGGTCCTGTCATCTTGTGGGAAAGCATCGGAGGTGGAAAGCTGCTGTATGGAGTCCTATGCGACAAGTTGTAGAAACGGCTGAAGGAGAAGGTGAATCGAGCCAATTTGCAGAAGTGAAGGCCATCCAGCTGGCTTTAGACATTGCTGACCGAGAAAAGTGGCCAGTGCTCTATCTCTGTACTGACTCATGGATGGTGGCAAATGCCCTGTGGGGGTGGTTGCAGCAATGGAAGCAGAGCAACTGGCAGCGCAGAGGCAAACCCATCTGGGCTGCCGCATTGTGGCAAGATATTGCTGCCCGGGTGGAGAACCTGGTTGTAAAAGTCCGTCACGTTAGATGCTCACGTACCCAAGAGTCGGGCCACTGAAGAACATCAAAACAACCAGCAGGTGGATCAGGCTGCTATGATTGAAGTGGCTCAGGTGGATCTGGACTGGCAACATAAGGGTGAGTTATTTCTAGCTCGGTGGGCCCATGACACCTCAGGTCACCAAGGAAGAGATGCAACATACAGATGGGCTCGTGATCGAGGGGTGGACTTGACCATGGACACTATAGCACAGGTTATCCATGAATGCGAAACATGCGCTGCAATCAAGCAAGCCAAGCGGTTAAAGCCTCTTTGGTATGGAGGACGATGGTTGAAATATAAATATGGGGAGGCCTGGCAGATTGATTATATCACACTCCCACAAACCCGCCAAGGCAAGTGCCACATGCTTACAATGGTGGAGGCAACCACCGGATGGCTGGAAACATATCCCGTGCCCCATGCCACCGCCCGGAACACTATCCTGGGCCTTGAAAAGCAAGTCCTATGGCGACATGGCACCCCAGAAAGAATTGAGTCAGACAACGGGACTCATTTCCGAAACAACTTCATAGACACCTGGGCCAAAGAGCACGGCATTGAGTGGGTGTATCACATCCCCTGTCATGCACCAGCTTCTGGGAAAATTGAACAATACAATGGACTGTTAAAGACTACGCTGAGAGCAATGGGTGGTGGGACGTTCAAACATTGGGATACGCATTTAGCAAAGGCCACCTGGTTAGTCAACACTCGGGGATCTGCCAATCGAGCAGGCCCTGCCCAGTCAAAACTTTTACGTACTGTAGATGGGAATAAAGTCCCTGTAGTGCACATAAAAATTATGCTGGGGAAGACAGTCTGGGTTATTCCTGCCTCAGGCAGAGGCAGACCCATCCGTGGGATTGCTTTTGCTCAAGGACCCGGGTGCACTTGGTGGATAATGCGGAAGGATGGGGAAGTCCGATGTGTACCTCAAGGGGATTTGATTTTGGGTGAGAATAGCCAATGATCTGAATTATGTGATGTTAAGTACTAATTATAGTTATAATAGTTATACTAATAATACACAGATATACTAATAATACTAATAATATTATATGCCATACTAATGTTATTACAATAAGAATCACCCAGACTAAAGAAGAATAACTTCAGTGAAACCAAGCAAAGCACAGTGATGATGGTACCAGAACTGACTTCGACATGAAACAATCCAACACCACATACCATCTCCATTTTTCCTGCCCTGAAAGATTATTATGACAGATGGAGCCCAAAGTCATGGACTAAATGAACTCACCGAACATTTTAGAGGGATGGCCCACAGATGAAGGGAATGATATCTGTGTTTGTGTGTGTGTATATATATAAATATATATATATATATATATAAAAGGGGGTGGTGATTAATGAAAATGTACTGGAAAATATGAGACTTGAGCATGACGCAGATGGTGTAGAATAAGGGGTGGATATTGTCCTGGTTTCGGCAGGGATAGAGTTAATTTCTTTTCTAGTAGCTGGTACAGTGTTTTGGATTTAGGATGAGAACAAAGTTGATAACGCACCGGTGTTTTAGTTGTTGCTAGGTAATGCTTACACTAGCCAAGGACTTTTCAGCTTCCCATGCTCTACCGACTGAGAAGGCTGGAGGTGCACAAGAAGCTGGGAGGGGGCACAGCCAAACTGGCCAAAGGGACATTCCATACCATGTGACGTCATGCTCAGTACATAAACTGGGGAAAGCTGGCCGGGGGGGGCCGCTGCTTGGGGACTGGCTGGGCATCGGTCGGCGGGTGGTGAGCAATTGCACTGTGCATCACTTGTTTTGTGTATTATTATTATTATTATCATATTATTATTATCATTTTATTTCAATTATTAAACTGTTTTTATCTCAACCCACGAGTTTTTTCTCACTTGTGCTCTTCCAATTCTCTCCCCCATCCCACCGGGGCCAGGGGGGAGTGAGCAAGCGGCTGCGTGGTGCTTAGTTGCCGACTGAAATTAAACCACGACTTTAGGAAATGCAGTACAGGTATTTTGGCTAAAATCACCTATGTTTAAATGCATCATTCTGATGCTTTTGATCTAGTTACCTTTGCACTCTGTAAATTGTCATATCAACATGGAGTTCTATGACTAGATGCTGCCAAATGCATTATTTAAGACAGTAACTGCAACGGCTTTACTTAAGGTAAAGAGCGGTTGGCAGATATCACTGGCATGTGTGTTTTGTAACAAGCGACAAACATTAACTGAAGAAAAAACAAGAGAATATTTTCCCTAAATGTTCCTACTCTGTAAAACTCATTAATCAAAATGGATAATAAAGAGAGACATTACAGTCAAACTTTACTGAATAAAAATTGTTTGTATTCATTACAAGGGGTCAATGGTGCCTGGTAACTGAAAACAAACAAACAAACAAAAAGTGGGGGGTTGTGACAAATTTTGGGTTTGAGGCTAGATTTATGCTGTTCTGTACAAGCACTATTTTCAGTAGTACCCTTTGGCTATCCACACTGTTGCAGCTTTTGGAGCATGGTCACAGAGAAATAAAAACATCCTAACTAGTATACCAAAGGGCATGTCAAGCCCAGCCCTGACAATGCTCTTCAGTTCATTCCTGAAGGAAGATGGAGAACTTCTCAGATAACCTAGAACCAACTGGTCAAGTTAGATACATGTCAGAATACAACCAGATTCTCCTACTTCATCCTGCTGCCTTGGTTTTTGAAAACTCAAGCACAGGCAGAGCATCCCATCTGGTCATTTACTGGGGTAGTTATGTTGCCTCAAATCTACAGCAATCCTAGGCACAACTCTAGTTTTTGTAAGATGTGTGACCACAGCCAACCTTGCTCACCTCCACAGACACAACAGAACACCTCTCATACCCACGTTTCTTCGGCTTTGAGAGACCAGGTTTCACTTTTAGGTGGCACCAGCTCTGACGTTGCCAGTCAATGAATTAGTCCTGAGTTGCTGAATGATCTAAGTGTGCCTGGAGACCAGCCAAGCTGTCTCATGAGGAATAGCAGTGAGATAATTCCCTGGAAATCAGTGTTGTGGTTGTGCACAGCCTGCAGCCTTTGTGAGCCCTGGAAGTTAGTGCACATGACCATTGCTGGTGCCAGCTGGGGTCCATGCTTCTCTCCTTCCAAAGAGTAGCAAGCCACTACACACAGATACAAGGAAAGCAGAGGCATTCTTTCTATTTTCATACAGGGTGTAAGGACCCTACTGATGTGTCCTGTCTGTCTCACCCCCAACCTGCTCCTTCCAATTCCCCAGCCTGATAGTGCCTATTGGCACTTTGCAGGCACAGGACCCCAAGGTAACCCACAGAGAACTTAGCACATGTCAAAGATGCACCCAGAGAAGGGTGGGTTGTCCTGGGATGTCTCAGTCTGACCCGTAAGGGACAGAGGCAACAGAGTTTCCGACTCCCTCCCATCTGCCTACCCAGACACAGGTGTACACATGCAAACTTGTTCCAGTCATGACCCATCCACTTCTCAGTGACAGGATATCACTGCCCAGACCTCGTCATATTTCTCTACAAACCAGACTGACTTTTGTCTGACTCAGTTTATTTGAAGTCTTCCCAAGCAACAAGATTGGCACTTGGTAAAGTGCTCGGGACATCTCTGGAAAAACATATCATTGTGCTAACATGGGTGTCAGGATGAATCATCTCCTACAGAAGGCTTTGTACAACCCACACCACTGCTTGGGTGATGAGCCACAATCCTTCTCTCTCACTCAGAGTTAGCACCTCAGCACACGCTTACAGTAATTGCAGGGGTGGAAAGCAGAGAAAACAGCTCTGAGAATATTGATTAGCTGCGACGCAGCTTTGTCTGTGTGGTGGGTTGACCTTGGCTGGATGCCAGGTGCCCACCAAAGCTGCTCTATCACTCCCCTCTTCAGCTGGACGGGGGAGAGAAAATATAGCAAAAGGCTCGTGGGTCGATATAAGGGCAGGGAGAGATCATTCACCAATTACTGTCATGGGCAAAACAGACTTGACTTGGGGAAATCAGTTTAACTTATTACCAGTCAAATCAGAGTAGGAGAATGAGAAACAAAACCAAATCTTAAAACACCTTCCCCCCACCCCTCCCTTCTTCCCAGGCTTAACTTCACTCCCGATTCTCTCTACCTCCTCCCCCGCAGAGGTGCAGGGTGATGGGGAATGGGGGCTGCAGTCAGTTCATCACATGTTGTTTCCGCCACTCCTTCCTCCTCAGGGGGAGGACTCCTCACACTCTTGCCCTGCTCCAGAGTGGGGTTCCTCCCATGGGAGACAGTCCTCCATGAACTTCTCCAGCATGGGTCCTTCCCATGGGCTGCAGTTCTTCATGAACTGCTCCAGTGTGGGTCCCTTCCATGGGGTGCAGTCCTTCAGGAACAGACTGCTCCAGCGTGGGTCCCCCACGGGGTCACAAGTCCTGCCAGAAAACCTGCTCCAGCATGGGCTCCTCTCTTTCCATGGGTCCACAGGTCCTGCCAGGAGCCTGCTCCAGCACAGGCTTCCCATGGGGTCACAGCCTCATTTGGGCACATCCACCTGCTCCGGCGTGGTGTCCTCCATGGACTGCAGGTGGATATCTGCTCCACTATGGACCTCCATGGGCTGCAGGGGGACAGCCTGCCTCACCATGGTCTTCAACGTGGGCTGCAGGAGAATCTCTGCTCCGGCACCAGGAGCATCTCCTCCCCCTCCTTCTTCACTGACCTTGGTGTCTGCAGGGCTGTTTCTCTCACATGTTCTCACTCCTCTCTCCAGCAGCAGTTGTGCAGTTTTTTTTTTTCCCCCTTCTTAAATACGTTATCACAGAGGCACTACCATCATCACTGATAGGTTCAGCCTTGGCCAGTGGTGGGTCCATCTTGGAGCCAGCTGGCATTGGCTGTATTGGACATGGGGGAAGCTTCTAGCAGCTTCTCACAGAAGCCACCCCTGTAGCGCCCCCACTACCAAAACCTTGCCACACAAACCCAATACAGTCTGGTCCTGACAACCACCCCACTGAGGTCCCACTTCATCTTTGCTTTTCATCTTAGGGAGGCAGCTAAACCATTCCTAGGATCAGTCCTTTGACTTGTCCTTAGACTCCTCACTCTTTGCACTGCTGTGCTGGTGAGGGAGAGAAGCTCCTGCCTGTGCCTCACTGATCCTGACTGCCAGATAAAAAGTTTTGACTGGGGAGCAGGGAGTAAGTCTTGAGAATCTGAAGTTAGGTCCCTTCTGTGCAGCATCAGAGTTTCTGAAGAGATCACTCGCAGGTCACTCGCAGAGGTGATCAGCTCTGGTACAGGCAGGTCCCACAGCGGAGTGGCGGATCGCGGCGTACAGGGGGGTTTCCTGAGCCGGGGAACCCACCGGGGAATGCAGAGACCTGCCAGGAGCCAGCAGCTCTCACGAGGGCAGCTGATGAGGCGTGGGTGGGGCCAGGAGTACGGCTGCCACCCCCCACTGCCAGTAAAGGCAGCCTGAGGGAGCGCTGCCACCAGGAGCGCTGCCAACAGGACGGGCAAACAGGGCGTGGCACGTCAGCCAGGGCGTGGCACGGCAGTTTGCATGGCAGTTTGCAAGGGAGGGTGCGCAGGGAGGGCACCTCTTCAAAGGAGAGGCATTCCACGGGCCGAGTGAGGGACTCGGCATACACATAACCCAGCAACTGGGCACAGGTCAAGGGCACCCATCCTACCTGACCCTCAAGGCAGAATGGTGGGCGATTGTCTGAGGGTAAAGGCCGCAGCTCCAGCTGGGGGGTCTGCACCACCTACCCCAGCGGCGGCCGATGCCTCCACACAGACGGAACTGCTGAAGGGAGAGGCTGCAGTGCAGACCTCGGGCTGCAGGGAGTGCCTAGACCTCTCTCCTGGGGTAGGGACAGGCAGCAGACCTGCCTGCGAAAGGTGTGCCCAGGTGGAGGACCTCCTGCAGCAGGTGGCTGAGCTGCAGGAGGTGGTGAGAAGGCTGTGTAACATCAGGGAGGTGGAGAAGGGGCTAGATAGCTGGTTCCAAGCGCAGTCTGCAATGGACCCGCAGCCCACAGCCAAACAGCCAAAAACTCCCCCACTGGCACACGCAGAAGGGAGCCGGGGGGCCAATAATGCAGAAGAATGGACGGTTGCAAAGGCAAGGACCAGCAGGAGGAAGAGACTTCCCCCGAAGCCTGAGGTGCCCTTGCAGAACCGCTTCACTGCTCTGCAGGCCGAAGAGGACAGTCCTGTCACACCAGGAGAAGCGCTGGAGCTGAGTAATGCAGCCCCATCTGCCCCCCGTACAACAACCAGCGCCACTAAGAAAAGGCGACGGGTGACAGTAGTAGGCGACTCTCTTCTGAGAGGTACAGAGGCACCCATTTGCCAACGGGACGCACTCTCTAGAGAGGTGTGCTGCTTACGGGAGGCTCACATCAGGGATGTCAACGAGAGGCTACCAAGCCTCGTACAGTCCACTGACTATTATCTGCTGCTGCTGTTTCATGTGGGCACCAGTGGCACAGCCAGGAGCAGTCTGAGGGCTATCAAGAAGGACTACAGAGCCCTGGGAGTGGTGGTAAGGGACTCGGGAGCACATGTAATTTTTTTTCATCAATCCTGCCGGTCAAAGGGAAGGGGTTTGAAAGGGCCAGTCGAATCTGGCAAGTCAACAAATGGTTACGGGATTGGTGCCACAGCCAGGGGTTCGGCTACTTAGACCATGGGACTCGCTTTGAGAAACCTGGTCTACTGGGGGCTGACGGGGTCCATCTGTCAGAGAAGGGGAAGAGCGTCTTCAGTCATAGTCTTGCCAAGCTGGTGAAGAGGGCTTTAAAGTAGAGATGCCAGGGAAGGGGAACCTCAATCCATCCCACTCCTACCAGTTTGATGCCAGGGCCAGCAATAGATGCCCAGAGCCTGGAGAAGGAACACAGGTCAGCAGGAGAGCGCCTGAAGAGCAGCACAAAGGAACTCCAGCCAGTAAGACAGCTTCATCGGGGGCCCAACTTAAATGCTTCTATGCAAATGCATGTAGCATGGGGAATAAACAAGAGGAGTTGGAGATGTGCACACGCCTGCAGAGCTACGACCTTATTGGCATCAGGGAGACATGGTGGGATGGCTCCGATGACTGGAGTGTTGGGATGGAGGGATACAGGCTCTTTAGGAAGGACAGGCAGGGGAGACAAGGAGGGGTGTCACCCTCTGTGTCAATGACCAGCTGGAGTGCATGGAGCTCTGCCTGGGGATGGATGAGGAGCAGACCGAGAGCTTGTGGGTCAGAATTAAAGGGAAGGCAGGGACAGGTGACATTACGGTGGGGGTCTGCTACAGGCCGCCTGACCAGGAAGACCGAGTGGATGAGGCCCTCTATAGACAGATAGGAGCAGCTTCATGCTCACATGCCCTGGTCCTCATGGGGGACTTCAACCACCCCGACATCTGTTGGAGGAACAACATAGCAGGGCATAAGCAATCTGGGAGGTTCCTGGAATGCATCAATGATAACTTCCTTCTCCAAGTGGTAGAGGAACCAAGGAGGAGAGGTGCTATGCTGGACCTTGTTCTCACCAACAAGGAGGGGCTGGTGGGGAATGTGAAGCTCAAGGGCAGCCTGGGCTGCAGTGACCATGAAATGGTGGAGTTCAAGATCCTTAGGGCACCGAGGAGGGTGCACAGCAAGCTCACTCCCCTGGCCTTCAGGAGAGCAGACTTTGGCCTCTTCAGGGATCTGCTTGGAGAGTGCCATGGGCCAAAGCCCTGGAGGGAAGAGGGTCCCAAGAAAGCTGGGTAATATTCAAGGATCACCTCCTTCAAGCTCAGGAGCGATGCGTCCCAACAAAGAGGAAGTCAGGCAAAAATGCCAGGAGGCCTGCCTGGATGAAAAAGGAGCTCCTGGACAAACTCAGACACAAGAAGGAAACCTACAGAGGGTGGAAGCAAGGACAGGTAGCCCGGGAGGAATACAGAGAAATTGTCCGAGCAGCCAGGGATCAGGTGAGGAAAGCTAAAGCCCTGGTAGAATTACATCTGGCCAGGGACATCAAGGGCAACAAGAAAAGATTCTGTAGGTACATTGGGGATAAAAGGAAGGCGAGGGAAAATGTGGGCCCTCTCCTGAAGGAAACGGGAGACCTGGTTACCCAGGACATGGAGAAGGCGGAGGTACTCAATGACTTTTTTGCCTCCTCGGTCTTCACTGACAAGTGCTCGAGCCTCACTGCCCAAGCTGCAAAAGGCAAAGGCGGGGACTGGGAGAATCAAGAGCCGTCCACTGTGGGAGAAGATCAGGTTCGAGACCATCTAAGGCACCTGAAGGTGCAGAAGTCCATGGGACCTGATGAGGTGCATCCGTGGGTCCTGAATGAACTGGCGGATGAAGTTGCTAAGCCACTCTCCATCATATTTGAGAAGTCATGGCAGTCCGGTGAAGTTCCCACTGACTGGAAAAGGGGAAACATAACCCCCATTTTTCGAAAGGGAAAAAAGGAAGACCCGGGGAACTACAGGCCAGTCAGTCTCACGTCTGTGCCTGGGAAGATCATGGAACAGATCCTCCTGGAAGCTCTGCTAAGGCACATGGAGGACAGGGAGGTGATTCAAGACAGCCAGCATGGCTTCACCAAAAGCAAGTCCTGCCTGACTAACCTAGTGGCCTTCTGTGATGGAGTAACTACATCAGTGGACACAGGAAGGGCTACAGATGTCATCTATCTGGACCTCTGCAAGGCCTTTGACACGGTCCCCCACAACAGCCTTCTCTCTAAACTGGAGAGAGATGGATTTGATGGGTGGACTGTCAGGTGGGTGAGGAATTGGTTGGGTGGTCGCATCCAGAGGGTAGTGGTCAACGGCTCAATGTCCAGATGGAGGTTGGTGACAAGTGGCGTTCCACAGGGGTCCGTACTGGGACCGGTACTGTTTAATATCTTCATCAATGACACAGACAGTGGGATCAAGTGCACCCTCAGCAAGTTTGCAGATGACACCAAGCTGAGTGGTGTGGTTGACATGCCAGAGGGACAGGATGCCATCCAGAGGGACCTGGACAAGCTGGAGAAGTGGGCCCGTGTGAACTTCATGAGGTTCAACAAGGCCAAGTGCAAGGTCCTGCACCTGGGTCGGGGCAACCCCCAGTATCACTACAGGCTGGGGGGTGAAGGGCTTGAGAGCAGCCCTGCCGAGAAGGCCTTGGGGGTACTGGTGGATGAAAAGCTGGACATGAGCCAGCAATGTGCGCTCGCAGCCCAGAAGGCCAATCGTGTCCTGGGTTGCATCAGAAGACGCATGGCCAGCAGGTCGAGGGAGGGGATTCTGCCCCTCTGCTCTGCTCTGGTGAGACCCCACCTGGAGTACTGTGTCCAGCTCTGGAGCCCTCACCATAAGAAAGACACGGACCTGTTGGAGCGGGTTCAGAAGAGGGCCACGAAAATGATGAGGGGGATGGAACACCTCTCCTGTGAAGAAAGGCTGAGAGAGTTGGGGTTGTTCAGCCTGCAGAAGAGAAGGCTTTGGGGAGATCTTATTGCAGCCTGTCAGTACTTCAAGGGGGCTTCTAAAAAAGATGGGTCAAACTTTTTGGCAGGGCCTGTTGTGACAGGACAAGGGGGAACGGCTTTAACCTAAAGGGGGGTAGATGGAGACTAGATATAAGGAAGAAATTTTTTACGCTGAGGGTTGTGAAACACTGGCAGAGGTTGCCCAGAGAGGTGGTGGATGCCCCATCCCTGGAAACATTCCAGGTGAGGTTGGAGGGGGCTCTGAGCAACCTGATCTATTTGAAGATGTCGCTGCCCACGGCAGGGAGGTTGGACTGGATGACCTTTAGAGGTCCCTTCCAACCCAAACTATTCTATGATATGATACGATTCTATCATTTTGTTCAGCAGAGGTCTTCATGACTTTCACTGACTGTTCATCACAAGGCAGAGATGGAATACTTAATATTAAGGAATACTCAATATTAAGGAACCCACATGAGTTTCATCAGTACTACTAAATCAATTTTGCCTGGCAAGATTCTACCTGTGATTTAGTTTCCCTAAGTAAAAAAAGTATAAGTTCTTCCCACTCCAATTACTTCCTTCTCTTTAATCACATGGGGAAAAAAAACAAGTTCCAAATATTTTCTTTTATTCAATTTATACCTATAATATTTTCTTCCAGTTTCTTCTTACATAGTAAAAGAAAAAACCTGAATTGATTTTTGGTTTGCTCTCCTGCAACTTTATGTGCCACCTTTTTATTCTCTTTGTTCTTCATAAATAATCTTGCTGTATTTCATTTCTCATTGATTTTTTTTTTTTTTTTTTTTTTAATACCTTTTGTTACACATCTTTGCACATCTTTTGTTTGGAGGATGAGATGGCTGCAGAGTATTCAAGGTGAGGATGTCTCATTGACTTCTGTGGTGGCCAGACAATGTTTATATCTATACCTTACTGTGATCTAACTCTAGGGGGGAAGGGGGAGGGGGGGATGGAGAGAGAAAAAAAAAAGAAAAGCGAGAGAAAGGAGGCTTGCTTTATTTTCAGAAAGTTAAATGTTAGCTGTTGCCATATGACTTCAGATGGACAAATGAGGAGTCATGGGGTGGATTTTGAGAAATCGCTGTTACACTACTGAGAATTTGGCTCCCTCTTTGTGACCTTTGATTATTTCACAGCACGTGTGAAACTTCACAACATGATTTAGAATTGGAATTTTACTTGGCGTGCTAGGACCACTACCACATTTTCCTTCCTTTTTCCCCCCAGTGTTTTTTCATCTCACAGACAGACAGAAAAGCCCGGGGGTGGGGGGGTGGGGAGAGAAAAAGGAAAAAGGACCTTTTTAATTTTGCTTATGTATGGGGCCACAGAAATCCCTCAAGCTAAGCACAACACAGACTGAAAGAGAAGTGGGAAGAGATTATCAGGAGCCTGGCAAGAGCAGAGTGCAGTTGGTGGTCAGGTGAAGGCTGCTTTGGAGGATAAGCAATTTATGTGTTATCAGTGCAGTAGCTCCCTACACTGAAAGGAGATTAAAAAGCAACAATAGCCTTTTCTGTACACCGCAGGCCAATCTGCTGACTGTATGAAAAGCTGAGAAGCTGCTTAGAGATGATGTTTGTTTAATTCTCACCTGCACCCACTTGAACTGTGTAAATGACATGGTGCTTTTCAGAACATATGCATGCGTTTCCATGTGGCATCATTTTGTGAAAGAGCTTGTGTCCAGTTAATCTGGCAGTGCTGTAAGATTTGCTGCGAGTATAAAAGACCACATCCCTCCCTGACTCTGAGTAGCCTTGTGGCTCCAGAAAAGAATGAGGAAAAAAGTTTTGGTGTTTTTTTTTTTTTTCTTTTTCCTTTTAGAATCAATTGTAATGGGGAACTGATAATAATCAGGGGTGTGTCATACAAAATAAAGGCCAAAGCAAAAGTGGCCTCCTTTGTTGGAATAGCATTTCGGTTAGGAATCTCAAGCATTGGCTCAGTTCAGACCCAGGATAATTAATACTCTTGATGAATCAGTATACCACATGTAGTATTTTGGAAGAAAGAGTGATGGAGGAGCAGTACAGTAAGGTTGTCAAGACATTCGAACAAGAGTTAGGAGACAGGATTTTTTTTTTTTTTTGCTTACTGATTTTCACTGTGTCCTTGAGTCAACTATTTATCCCTTTCTCTTTCCCCTTTGCCTCTGGGACATTAGACACATTTTATACACTATCAATTCCTTGCAGGCAGAGACAGGTTTCCGGCAACATCCCTGACTGTTCCACAAATAACATTAAAAGACAGTTTCTGAAAGTCTTTTTAAGTAAACTCTTACTTGGCACACTGAGTATTGGAAACTCAGACCCTGTAAGCAAGACTGTAGATGGGAGCTGAGCTTCTTGAGAATATGCTTTTATACAAGGATAGCATCTTTCTGTGTGCATCTGGTCCTCCCTTACAGCATCTTATCAAGACTGACTCAATTACCCCTAGGTACTTACAGCCACTACCATAATAATAATGAGATGGGTTATTTAGCAAACTTTGCTTCCCTGACACTATAAATCCTGACATTAGCTAGATGTGTAACCCATCCACAATAAATTCACTCCTTTGTCCATGTCTGATATTATTAGTTGATAGATAATCTGGATCAGTGTCTGTTTTACTAAGTCTCAAACCAGATCAGTTACTATGGTTGTAATACCACACTAATAAGATAATTTAGGGATACAGGGGCTTCCATACGATAACATCAAAACTTTATTATGGGGGCAGTATACTACATCCCTCCTGAAGTTTCTGAGCTCCATCATAAAGTGTATTTTGTTTTCACATATTGAAAGGCTGATCCAGACCTTTGCTATCCTGCTGGTTACAAAAAAACCTCAAAGCTTACTCTTATTCACAGCCTATCTATACGTATTTGTTCTTGTTACAGCTTTACCCTTTTGCTGAAACAGCCTTTCTCTTTCCTCATGTATATAGTCCCTTGGTGCATGTCCAGATGACTATCAGATCTTTTCAACCTTCACTCCAATGTGTCAGACAAGCCCAAACTTCATAATTATCTTTCTACCTTCTTTTTGCATGATGTTCCACTACCAGAGTAGAGGTTTCCAGACTGTATTTGTATAGTCAGAAGATCTGTACAAATATCTGCCTCACTGGTTTGAAAGAAAGATGAGATGGAGTCGCAATTCAAGACAGAGAGAGATGCAAGTGAAGCAGTTGCATTCACTTTCCATTTTGCATGGATGGAGGTCTGGGGAATTACACCTCGCGTTTTCTGCTGAATCCAGTCTTGGTAAATCCATTGGCCAGAAGGCAAGGATAGGACTTATGATCTTGGTGTCCTTTCTAGTATCTCCTCTGAAATTTTAGACATGGTTTTGACCCTTCTTTGGTCTGTTTGTTACCTTTTTTAAGGAAGAGATCATAATACTTAGAGCCTCACTGCATACATTTGTAAAAACCAGAAGTTACACCAAAAACTTTTCATATATGTGCTTTAAATTGCTAACTTCATCTGAAGTCTGGGTTGTTGGAAAAAATAGCATCTTTAAATCAGCTTCACCTTTCTTTCTTGGCTGAAGAGTTCCTGGTTTATAGTTACAGAAAAAGAGAAAAACATTCATTCTTGTGTTTGATCAAGATCTGTCAGTATGGAAATGCAAGGGCTGATGCTGCTCTTAGTTGTTTAGAGTTTAAACACGTTACTCTTGCTTTACTGTGGTGTAAGATCAGACTCATTTCTGACATGATTTTATATAAAGAACGTTAATTCCTCTGGATTGAAAGGTGCTAATTAAATGTTATTGGTATTGTGTAGAGATGGTGGAATTTTGTTATTCCAGTTGCAAGTCAGCTTTAAAAAAGTGGCTGGATAGGCATCTTAGCTGTGTAGGCAGAAAGCTCTGCACTCTCAGAGGGGTTTTTGTTTGCTAAAAAATGGCACAGGGAAAACCCAGGAAACCTTGCTGCTGCTTTGTTTGCAGAGTCATATTATTTCTTAAAGTTGAGGCTCGTAAGATGTAAGCTATCATATATTAATTACTCATAATTTAATTATTGCACATTATCTTTTCTAGCTGAATTATTGATTTCTCATTCCAGCTGTTCTGCCTGTAGTTTATAGTACGATTACTGTTCACAGGCTGCTCACTGTTTTTTTCCTAGGGGTATGGATATTGCATGATGGCTTGAGTTTTGTTTAGTTTTTTCTTTCTATTTTTGTGTGGTTTTGTTTTCACAAGCACTTTTGAATCAAACAAAATTTTAAGGACTGCATAGTGAAACAATTGCATGAATCAGTGTTTAACCACCGATAAACTTATCATCCATTAACACAGGACCTGGGATTCAGTCACCCCTGACGTTCACAAATTTCCCTTTCTGTCACTAAATCCTGGTGCAGCTCTGAAGAGGAAATATGTTCCCTGTCACACACATACATGCAAACATGCATTCTCCCTCCTTTTAAAACAGAAAGACATTTTTGTTTATAATCAGCTTAATATACAAGTTCTTTTCAAATGGAGTAACTGAACAAGTAATGTGAGAGATATTTTCAATATCTTGGTAAGAATGTCTTGGTAAGAAAAATATGTGGGTTTTTTTGTTTGGTTGGTTTTGTTTTTTTTTTTTTTAATTATTAAATCTAGTAATGCTTCCTCTGTGCTTTATGGAGTTTAAACATCTGATACCTTATATATCCTGTTCCTTTCTGTGGGCCAAGCTCCATAACAAATCATTTCGCCCATGATATTCTGATGCTTCCTTTCATCTAAGCTGTCATCATCTATTACATTATCATTTCTATATTATGGGTACTTTACTCAAATAGGAGATCCGTTCCATTGACATCAGGAGCTGGAGTCTGGTGGACTGATTGTCTCATGAGTTGCCTTACAGCATTTCTAAATGGAAAATTTCTGATTTTCTGGCAAAATATTTTCTCCTTCAATTTTCAGTTGCTCCAGTTTTTCAGGAAAAAAATTGAAGCTTTACTTATAAACATATATATTCTTTTGGTTTTTTACACACTCCAAAAACATTATCTACTAAAAAAAAAGGAGGGGAAAAAGCTAATTTAAACAATGCATTATTAAAATTATGGTTTAAGTCAATGGCAAATTTGCATTGATACTTAAGGTGCTAAGAAACTGCTCACTCAATTATATAGTTGTTACACTTTCTTATGAAGGAATAACAGAGAATGTGAACTTCATCCTACTGACTTACCACTACACCCATCTTCAGAAATACTTACATTCAAGCGTCTCTGCTGGAATTGCTCAGCTCTTGTCTTGTCTCTGAAAAGTCAGCAATGCTGCTCATAGAGAACTCATCAGAGATGTTTGAATTAAAACAGAAACACTCTGATGCCATCCCATTTTCTTTCAGAAAACACAGGTGCTCTGAGTGCTACGTGTGATTTTATATCAACCTATTACAAGCCACTGAAGTGTATCTCTTTTTAAAACTAAGAAATCTGGGAGGAAGCTCTTGCTATGGGGCTCTCCTGCTGAAACAGAGCAAACCAGGGTTAATAAAATAAAGGCACCAAACACAAAAGAAGGCTGTAAAACAAATACGTTTGTAATGGTTTACTTGCAATCTCTCTGCGGTGTTGAAGCTGAGTTAGGAGTGGCCACATTAGCCATTCCATCAAGGTCAAGAATCCCGAATGAGTTGCTATGGGAAACAAATTACTGAGGTGTCAGCTGGAGCTGAAGGTTCAGATATGAAGGAACTTTACCCATTATATGCTTGAAAGATTTCCGGAACAACAGAGGCTGGAAAAGAGCATACTGGTAATAACAAGACCAGGAAAGCAGATGTTTCATTGACCTTTGCTCTATGCATTCGGACTACCCATTTGCCAGCACGCCTGAGTGGACCAGAAAGGAATTGCAAATAAGGTGTGCTCTCCTGAGGCACAAATAAATAAATAAATAAAAATCAAATATTAAGTGTTTTTTTTAGGAAGATATGTAAAAGAAACTCAAAAGCATATGAAACCACCTGGGACTCGTGCCCTGTTATTAAAGATGAGGGGAAATGGTTCTGATTTTATTATGGCATTAATTTCAGTGGAAGGAATTGAAAGTTGACGAAGGGACAAACTAACCTGCCACTGAGGTAGAACACCCCCTAAAACTCAGTTTCATTCACTCCTTTCGCTTAGTAAATGGTCACTGTGAATGTGACCTTGGCTGGAATTGTTTGTGGAAAGAGAATTAGGAGGACTAGACCTTCTATCCAACACTGACATTCTTCTTCATCAAGGCAATCTGCTACTCTTGACCCCATGAAGCTTACCTCCAGATTTGTAGAAGCTGGAATGTTTTCAGTTTCCACCAAGCATTAACTTTGACAGAAGAAAGAATTTATGCTTAATTACACACAGGCTTGTTCAGAAAAGTTTAGGGTAAATACCTCTGTTCTAGTTTGATACTGCTGATCTAACTGCTCACTCGGTAGCTATGGGATGGCTTGCAGACAGTGGTGCTGTCACCAAAAGAAGAATGAAGCAGCTTGTCTTTATCACATCATTTGTCTAAATTTTCTCATCCATTAAACTTTTTTCCATTGCAGAAATTTACATTTTCTACCCAGGAACAGGAAAGGGACTTCATTTTCTCTACTGAGATAGATGGAAAAACAGTTGCTCTCGAGACTAACATTGGATGTTGACTACTGGGTGAAAGAAATAAGCATAATTAATTTCCATTAATGAAGACATTTTGCTACACAACAGATAAAATTCTGGCCTCGTATTTCGTTGACTTCAGGCTGTTTTTCCCAGGTGCTATCTTTTCTTCTCCCAGTCGTTCCTACTATGACTTTATGTTTGGGGGGTCCTCATTAAATATTTTAGAGCTGGGGCTAGGAGAAAGAATCAGGCATGAACATCTATTGGTTAACACCTTGCATTATTTCTACACCCTCTGCCCTATTAAAAATCTTGAAAAGAGACATTATTGGGTAATTTTCATAGAAATACAGTAAACAAAAACAAACAACCAAAGACCTATGCAGGAGGTCTAAGAATTACAGTAGGTTTTGAGCTACTACAGTACTCCATGGGACTTCACTGGCAACGCTTCAAGCTTTCCCATAATACCTGTGTCTGTATCTATATGTTATAGCCAGGACCTCAGTGTTCAGATGACTCTCCATATAAACATATAGTATCAGAATCGGGAGATATATTTCTCGAAAGGACAAAGGAACAGGCAGTGAAAATATCTCCACTTCTGTTATAAGGCATTATTCCTTTCCAAATATTTGTCTTTCTTGCTTTTTCCCCATGATACTTGTTGGATTGTAATGATCTAGAGTGCATAAAAGCTGGATATTACATTTTATCATGGCAGTAAAAAAGCTTTCAAGTCCTGGAAGTTTTTCTTCCTTTGGATTAGGCTTTATTGCACTTAAATATTGTGCAGGAATAACTGAAGGTAATGTCACTGACAGAACTGTGCCAGCAATAAGATCTGTAAATCAAACCAGAATTTACACACCGTCTGATAGCTCTCTTGAAAACATCTGCTGTAACCCCTAATTTCAAAGAAGGGGTAGTAGGGATTTTTTTGTGCAATTGCAGCTCAAATGTGAGTGGCTTCCACATTCTCAGGCAGCCTGAATTGAAGCTACACTAATGAGAACAAGATTCCTAAATGGAGAGACTCAGCCCTGCCTGCTGTGGAACTTGTTGCTGGTGGGTTTTCTTTTAAGCCTTATCTAGTTAGTGTCATGGAGCAAGTACAGGTATTTCTGGAAATGCTCTGTAGAAGAACTTGAAAATAATCTCTATCTATTTCAGCTACTGCCCTTAGAGCTAAAGAGCGAATGCTTCTGCATTAAGGATCTCTAGGCAGCTGGAGATTGCTTTGCCAGTCACTGACATGGAAACACCTGGAAGTGGAACAGGTGTTCAACTATGCACTGCAGCCAGAGCAAAAGTAGAAAAATACCTTAGTTGGAGGACTCAAATAACAGGAAAGCAGAGAGGCTAAGCAGAGCAAAGTTTCATTGTTGCTTAGGTGAAGGTGGATTAGAAATCACTGGTCAATTAAGATGAAAGAACACAGGTAAGATGCTTTTGAGAGTGGGATGTTAAGTGAAAATAACCTGAATGTAGGGAAGCTAACTAGCTTTAACATGAAATTATAAACTGGGCTGATGTCATTGCAAGAAATCTTGAAACTATTATCAAAATTACTTTTCTTGAATGATTAAATCTGTTGTAAGAAAAGCTAATGCTTTTCACAGCCTATCTCCTATTAAAGACAGGAAACTCCTTGATTTATTGTCATGTTCAATACTGATTTAGCACTGGATTTACCGAAACACATGCTCATCCTGTAGACTATACTTATGTTAGGTGGTCCAAGCTGAGGCAATGTGGGTTTTATAGTGATGGCTTTCAGCCATGAGTAACTAGGAAAAGTCTGCTCTTGTCTGTGCTGCCCTAGGAAGGGACTAAAGTGGTTGCTTGCAGTGTAAGAGACTAGGATCGATAACCTAGGTGTCCTCTCTAGTTTTTTTCTTTTTTTTTTTTTTTCAGATTTTTCTTAGAAAAGGGGGAAGACATTTATTTAGCAGGCCTTAAGGTGAAGTTAGGCAACAAATGATAAATGGGAAGAAACAGTGATGGGCTGAAAAAAGGTAGCAGAAGCAACACTGATGCAGTGAACAGGTGCAGTGGGTAGATGAGAAAAAGAAAGAAAGGAAACTCAGGGAGCCAGAGCAGATCCAATCTCACCATGTGGCTGGATTGGGACTAGATGAATATATGTGCTCTGGATAGTTTATACTTAGAATAACTGAAATACAAAGGCAGTAAGTCACTTGTCCAAAGCCAGATCAGCATCATCTTTCAGGAATATGGTCTCAACCTCAGGAACTTTGGGATCGTTCAAGTCAATGATGATAAATATTGATTGCTCTTAGTGTTCATGTTGTCTTTGCATCTATTCTCCTATAATAAGATGTATGCTACATTCTGCTTCCCCCTCCACCCCTCATCAAATGAACACTCCTTAGCCAGGACTGTGCTCACCCCTACATTGGGTCTTTCATCAGTTGTGTTACTGTATATATGAAGAACACAAATGATCATGTAAACATGAGATTTTCTGTGCTAGAGCAGCCTGGACAGGGTCCATTAAGATCATATCTAGCCTCTCTCACTGTCGGATACCAATATCTGTGTACACAAAGCACAAGAAACCTTGACAAGGATGAAGTAACTCAACCATAGAGGAACCTTTGCCTTAACTCCATTAGTCTGTGATTGCCTTTGCAGGCTGTGAGTAATGTTTATACATATCAAAAGGTTTTTTTATTTGGTTGTTTTGTGGGTTTGGGGTTTGGTTTTCTGGACCAATGTAAATGTAATTTGTGATGATCACCGTGTATATGAAAACTGTGAAGTGTGTTTTACTCTGAGAAATACTATCTTAGACATCTTGTGGCAAATGTGTTCCAAGACGAGATGCAAATTTTTAATAGGGAGAGCTTCTGTGTATAGCAACCTTTACATATACCTTTTTTTACGTTATATTTCTCATTTTTTGTTTATTTATCGTGAGAGATTAAATAATAATCCACTTTTTTTTTCTTTTAATAGCAGCCAGAACTTTGTTTCTGCCATCATATCTTATCATCTCCCTGCTTCCTTAAGATCTGTATAACTTTTCCATGTTACTAGTTGTTCTCTTTGACCATTTCTGGCTGCTGTGAATTCTCTTGAAATCTGTTTTAGAGCAACACACTGATATGGGTTAAGGGCATATTTTTCAAAGCTGTTTATGCTCCTGATTACACAGATAAATACCTGCCAGGCTTTTCTGAGACATCTTAAGTGCTGAGCAGATTTGGAGTTGATCTTAATAAGCCTTCAGGACCCACCTAATTTGTAAATTTAATTGGGTGCCAAATATCTTTGACAGGCTGACCCAAAGCAATCAGAGTCATGCTCAGAAGACCAGACGTGACATACCTTTTAGACTAGAATATTACAGGACTCAAAATATTATTTTCTATGTCTTTTCTTATTTATCCTTTGCTCTTCCTCATCCTCTTTGCAGTTCCATCATTTTATACAGCTTTCTGAGGGGTTACCTGCGGCAGATACAAGTGACATAGAAGTGCAGTTCAAACTGTCCTTTCTATTGTGCATACATTCTCCATGTGTTGAAGCTAAACTTCATAAGATCATGGAATGGTTTAGGTTGGAAGGGACCTTTAAAAATCACCTAGTCCAACTACTTTGCCATGGGCAGTGACACCCTTCACTAGATCAGGTTGTTCAAATCCCCATTCAACCTGACTTTGAACACTTCCAGTGATGGGGTATTCACAAGTTCTCTGGTTCCAGTGCGTCACCACCCTCATCATAAAAAAAAAAAAAAAAAAAAAAAAAAAAAAAAAAGTTCTACCTTATGTCCAATCCAAATCTACCCTCTTTCAGTTTAAAACACTGCCCCTTGTCCTGTCACTACAGGACCTCGTAAAAAGTCCCTCTCAGTCTTTCTTATAAGCCCCATTTAAGTATTGAAGGGCTGCAATAAGGTTTTCCTGGAGCCTTCTCTTCTCCAGGTTGAACAATCCCAACTCTCTCAGCCTTTCTTCACAGGAGAGGTGTTCCATCCCCCTGATCATTTTTGTGGCCTGCTCTGAACTGCTCTAACAGGACCATGTCTTTCTTGAGCTGGATGCAGTGCTCCAGGTGGGGTCTCATGAGAGCAGAGGGGGAGAATCACCTCCCTTGACCTGCTGGCCATGCTTCTTTTGATGCAGCCCAGGATATGATTGGCTTTCTGGGCTGCAAGCACACATTGCCAGCTCATGTCCAATTTTTTATCTACCAACATCCCAAGTCCTTCTCCACAGGGCTACTCTCAATCCATTCATCACCCAGCCTGAACTGATGCTGATGATTGCCCAGACCCAGGTGCGGGACCTTGCCTTTGGCTTTATTTTTTTAACTTTATGGAGCTCACGTGGGACCAGTCCTTAAGCCTGTTAAAGTGCCTCTGGATGGCATCCCTTCCCTCAAGCAAATCAATTGCACCACTCAGCTTTGTGTTGTCAGCAAAGTTGCTGAGGGTGCACTTGATCCCACTGTCTATGTCATTGATGAAGATATTAGATAGTATTGGTCCCAATACAGACCCTTGAGTGGTAACATCACTCGTTACTGGTTTCCACTTGGACATTGAGATGTTGATTGCAACTCTTTGGATGCATCCATCCAGCCAATTCCTTATCCACCTAACAGTCCATCCATCAATTCCATATCTCTCCAATTTAGCGGCAAGAATATTTTGGGGGACCATATCAAAGACCTTACAGAAGCCCAGGTAGATGACATCCATAAGTTTTCCCTTGTCCACTGATGCAGTCACATAGAAGGCCAACAGATTAGTCAGGCATGAGTTGCCCTTGGTGAAACCATGTTGGTTGTCTCTAATTACTTCCCTGACTTCCATATGTTTCGACATATCTTCCAGTAGGATCTGTTCCATGATCTTCTGTCTGCAGGGCTGACTCCTATACCTTCAGCTGAGCTTTTTTTCTTTGAATTTCCTGAGTAGACAAAAAACTAAATAAGACATTATAATTCAGACATAAAAAAAAAAAAAAGTAATGAAGCTTTTCAGAGTTCTCTTAGGTGGTGCAGTTACATCTGCTCCGTTGCTTTCTACATTTGCTGAGGAAACTATCCAGTATTGAATTTAATTAGCTGGGTTTTTTTATATTGCTTGCCAGAGATATGTGCAGTAGTTAGCATCATACATCAATGTAAAGCAGGCTAGTTTTCTTCCTCCGAACCCCTTAGGTACAGGGAATTTAGTGAAATGGTACCTTGCAAGATGAAAGAAGGATTTGCACCAGGGTCATCTTTATTTTTGGAAGTTTATTAGGAGATTTGGAAAGCACCAGCAAGTTAACTTCATCCTCACCAGAACTAGGAGAAACTGAAAGTAGGAGGTTTGGTGGGTTTTTTTTGCCCAATAGAAAGAATCATTTGATCATTGTGGAAATACTGTTTACACATGTATAGTTATGATGCTTTTTTTTTTCCCCTCTCCTACTAACAGAGAACCATGTATGCATCATCGTATATTTGTTGGAAGAATAGCAGGAAGCATTGCTCCTGATGCAGCAAACCAACCTGGAGTTATGAATGACATGGACCTACCTCACGTTTGGTACAGAAAACGTCAGCATGACCATTCCCAAGATTGCTACTGCCAAAAAGTATTGTGTTCAGCCCCTACTCAGAATTGTGGCTTACTGTGCTGTCTTCACTAAGATGACTCATAGCCAGTTGTACATTCTTTATTTGTGTTCAGACTGGATGCTGGGGAAGGAGGGAGGGGAGGACTGACATGCAGAAAGCAAAACTGTGGTGAGGTCAAGCATCCAGATTTGCAATTTTTAGCAGGAACCATTATCTGATCATTTAAGATGTTATATAAATTATTTGTGGAATTGATACTTCATTGATCTCCTGGAAGATTCAAATAACATTGCTGATTCAGTTTAAAATTACATTTAAGGTACTTTAATGCATTGTTGGCCAAACATTTTATTGTTTAGCAAGCTCAAAGACAATTTTGTTATACATAATGTACAGAAATATATAATATAAAGGAAAAGCCCATCATGAGTTGCCTCCAATCTCAATAAATGATAATGGATAGGAGACATGAGGAATATAGGAGTATATGCTAAAAGCTATGCCATTTCTCCTTTCCTGGTTGTGGGAACTGGCTTCAAAATGAGTTAAGATCTTCCAAGTCTGGGAGAGATTTCTTCCCTTTTCTCTGTGTTTTTGCAATGCTGCATTTTTAAAATTGGTCATAAAATATTTTGAATGGAGGGGAAAATGTGTAACATAGTTACTTTTCCAACTGAAAGCAGTAAATTGTATCCAGTGCCAGGTGTTATGATGCAACTGGTTTCACTCAAAAAACCAGGAAAGGCCGATAATGTCACAAGTCTTAAATTATTGGAGAAAAAAAAATAGAATAGAAAATAAGATCCTAAACAAAAGGGGGTTCCTATTGTCTTAATAAAGTAAAGCAAGTATATCAAGCAGAGAGGGTAGGTATAAGTGGGAAGATTAAATGTAACATTATTCAACTGTTAAGTTAAGGTAAAAGACCCTGGAAATTCAGAATGACTAAAGAGGTGGGGAGATGTTTCAGGAAAAGATTGTGGCAATTTTGGCTCTTACAAATATACCTTGCAAATAGGAGAATATTTATGGAAAGTTATCTCCCCTACTGGGAAGTGTGATCAAAAACTGCTGTAGTAAGGGCAAGTGGTTTCATCTCTCTGTCCTGTGGCTAATGACAGGAACATCTGATGAGTTCATGGAATTGCATAATACTGTCATTGAAGATAATTATTTAAACCCTATGATCACTTTTAAAGACAAGACTGCCATGGTGTCATTAATATTTTAGTTTTTCTTTATTGAGTATAGCAACTGGAAGAAGTGTCTCCATATCTATAAAGGTTGGAGAGTTTGGTCTTTGAATTAGTGGCAGGAGTTTTTATCTGTTTTGAAGTGTTTGATTTTTTTTGTACTCTGCAAAATTCCACTGGAATTGATGAAGGCCACCAAAGTGTTTAAAAAATCTTGAAACAGTAATGGCTCCATTGGAAACAGCCGTTGAGGATGATTCAGACAGTATGATTCTGATTTCATATGGGATCACCTGTCCTTTAATTACTGTAAGACTACTGTGGAAAGATTGGCGAGATCAGTGTAGAAATATATCACTTCTGAAAAACCCGTTGTTCAGCCACACAGGAAGTCTCCCATTTTCTGGGAAGGCTGATGTTAAAATTTTATTCTTTTTATACCACCAGATACTTTGGGTAAGTAAAACTTCAGGCTATTTAGCTGGAGGGAAAAAGAAAAATAAAGTGACTTCAATCTGATTATCAATTTACAGCTTAACCAATAAAGGATTTTTCCAGAAGAACACGGGCAAAACCATTTTTCCCCATATTTATAAATACAGCAAAAAAATTCCTTCCACAAAACTCAGGATGAAGATGATATTAGTATTTTTTCCCCCAAATTTTATGCAAGCTTATTTAAAAAAAAAAGCAAAACACAACCTTAATTAGTACTCTTATGCAGAGAATAAACCTGTCCTCTTTCAAGAGGTGATATAAATAACATTCTCTAATCTTTGCATCCTTCTCACAATATGATAAACAATGATTTTATTTTTTTTTACTAGAAAAAAGAAGAATAGATCCAACCAAGTAAACAGATTCATGTTAGGGCAAAAAGTAGCATAAAAAGTAATTTCTTCCTTGCATTCCTGCTAGTCAGTATTGAAATCATACTCCTAAAGCTTGCTTTTAATGCTATGACTAAATCCCTTGATTACAGCACCCTCTTCCATCAGGAAATTATTTCATTTTTCACATCTCCATTTCCTTGCAGTCAAGCAGGACTCCTTATATCTACCTCTCCAAATTAAGTGTCGTGAAGGTCCCAGGTTAAGGTCTTATTATATGAACCCCATTAGAGTTTCTGCACTGTGATGAGCTGATTCAAATCACTTCGATATTCTCCTTTCTGCATTCCACCTTTTCTAAAGTGTGCCTAAAAATACAAAAATGTTTGCAAGAACAGTTATGCCAATTGGTAGTCTGGAAAACAATACCCATAAATTCTGCGGAAAATTGAGGGATTTTTTTTCAGCTATGTATTCCTGTGAAGCTAGATGCAGAAATTCTTTTTTTTTTTAAAAAAACCCCTTTCTTTTTAACTGATAAACACAGCCATTTCAAGTGTAGGCAAACTAATTTAAAATCATGAGCTTCATTTCAATGTATGGAGAAGGGGTGAAATGGGATATGGTGTGGTTGACTTAAAAGCAATTCCAGTTTTAATTACTTTCCTTAAATACCCCTTGAAATTCAAACATATTTAAAAAGCAAAACTGCAATAAAAAGAAGAAATGTTAATCAGAAAACTGGTCACCTTTTATTAAAGGAAAGGGCATGTACTCACTAGTTATGGTTTGTAAATTGAATGATCATGAAACAGCTGAATACTATTTCCTAGTACTGCCTGGATTATTGAGGCTTTTTTCTTGAATGTCCCTGTCAGTAACTGAAGTAAAAATTTAGCCTGACTAGAAATATAATGCAATAAACATATTTTCTTGGAATGGAAGGACTGCTTTTAGTTTTTATTAAAGGATCTTTTATTTCATTTTACTGAAACAATGCAGTCAATTTGTGGAACAGTCATTGCAGACACAATAAGTGTTGGGCTTCTTTTGTACTGAATCACTGGAGTAAAGAGAGGACAAACACACTTTCTTCCCTTCAAGTAACAGTTTTTAAGTAGCAGAAAAAAGGGAGGACTGGCAGCAGCACTGCTTTATACACACACATGCAGTTCCCTGAGTATAGGTCTTAAGTTAAATTTACTTTGAAATCAGATTATAATTCATATTTGTGTCCTGTATTTGATGTCTTGAGCTGACATTATTTTTTGTTCTACAGACATGGAAACAAAATATTATTACCTTCTTTTTTTATTATCGTTTTTTTGTTGTTATTATTATTTGCATGGACTTTGGCAGGAGGGCAAACCTCCTTGTGTTCTTATTTCTGCAGAGAGGAAGCTGGGGAGAAGATAGGAGGATGCGATGACATGGTGCCAAAAATGGGTGGTTTAGTGGTTTGGATGGCTCTCATTGCTGACATGGGGGAATGCCTTGCCTTTGGCTGACAGTCTGTGCTTTGCACCATTCAGAGATGAAGAGATGTATAAAAATGACCTAAATGGATTAGATCAGTATTTGGGTTCTTACAGTGGTTAGTAAGAATGTTAAAGATACAGCTGTCGACAACTGGAGCAGTCATTTTCTATATTCTTTGATTTTCAGCATAAGTTCAAACCCCTACTTAGTGAATATAATCAACAGAAAAATTGTGTTTTTTTCACAAGAGCCTTTCATGGTTTCTTTAAAGGCTGTTTTATGGCCCTGAGGAGTTTTTACGTCCTTACCGAACTGGAAAATAACCAGCCCACAGGGGGAATAGTTCCACCACAGACATTATGGAAATCAAGGTTCCTCCTAGATTTTTACTTTTCTTTTTTTTTCCTTCTCCTTTCTCCAGCATACACTGGCAGTTCCGAGTACTCCCTCTCCCAAAGTTTAATGTCAGCTGTCTGCTCTCCTCTTTGGCTTGTGTGGTATGATTCCATCAATGTGGCATTGGTTCATCTTTGTTTTAGAGCTTTCCAGTTATTAAAAAAATAATAATAATAATAATAAAAAGATCAATCTTCATGTTACCACATTCTCATATGCTCATAAAAGAAGAGCAGGCTTTTAAGGGAAAGTTGCTTCCATGCCTTAACTTTTTTCCTTTAACATACCTTTCCCTTTTTCTTCCCTTTAGTCCTTTTCACATATGCATAAGATGAAAAAAACCTCTCCTCTACAATATTCAGCAGAAGTTTTCTAGATGTTTCATGAGATCTACCAACAAGCAATTCATGTGTCTGACCTCTGGATCACCATGTTTATAGCTGTCAGTATTTTCAGTTGCCCATTTCTCAATGACACTTAAAACATTTTGGTTTATTTGTTTATTTTTTTAAACAATCTATATGTCATCTCCTATGATGTTCACCCTTGTGTGTGAACGTACTCCCTCTTCCATGGGGAAAATCCACCTCTGGGTTGCTAAGCCCTTTGATCTCACCTTGATTATTTGTCAACAAATGGAGCTTTGAGGTAGCACTACTGAAGTGGGCCAGCTCTCCAGAGCCCCTAAATACCTTCACGTGCTACCATTAAATGTAACTCAACCTCCCTCTGACCCACAGTTCAGTTTTGCCTCCCTGCCTGGGAGCAGCGGGAACAGGCTGCTCCACAGGGAAGGTGATCTGGGAGCTGACTGTGGCATGGCAGGTACCGCTGTGGCGACATTAATCTTTTATCCTTATCAAGTTAGATTTCTTGTGGTCACGGGGAATTCTCATGCAAAAGAACAAAAGAAAGGCTGTATTTTTACATTCACTGCCAGAGCCTTTCTCAGCTCCTGTGCAACTTTGTGGGTGACCTCTGTGGGCTCAGGAACAGCTTCTGACCAGGTAGCTCGGGATTTGTTCAAAGCAGAGCACAGCTGATGTGCCCCTGTTTCCTTACAAGCTTAGTCAAAACCCAACATTTTTCCATCTATTTCTATCTATTTAAAATACCTAAGAAGATGGATGCTATTGAAAGTTTCCAGCTGCAAAATTTATACCAGACATCTTGTTTTGGGTTGACACTGATTTCCTGTGTACATACTGCTGCAAAGCTTCAGGGGAATACTTGTTCCAGTTCTGCATGCTCCTTTTTTCTCCAGTGGATCATGGTCCTGAACTAGACCATATGACTCATGAGGTACTGTTGTTAATCTGTGATACAGTACTGGAAGCTTCCATTATATGAAAAGTCAGGATTTTTTTTGTTAGTTTTATTTAAGTACTTTAAAGATTATTTATCCTTAGTCTGCTGCCAAAGTAAAAGTGCTTTGTTCAGATTAGAGGTCAACAAGAGTGTTTTAAAATAATGGGGATTAGAAAAAGCAAATGTTACTGATCTTTGAAGGAATCTTACTCTGTTGTTTTTGGGTTTTTTTTCTTATAGCCTTCATATAAAACTTTTCCTTAAGCCTCATATGAAAAAAATGGCTTGTCCTTAGGAATGAAAATAAGTTATATTAAAAGCAAACAGAATCCTTTGGTGAAATCTAATAGTTTTTTATTGGGCTAAAGAGAGGTATTTCATTAAACGGGGCTATCTGCAACCTTGATAACAAGTGAAATAGTATCGGTTTGGGATAGCCAGTTGGCTGTCTTTTTCCCCACCACACCTAGGCAGGTGGAGATGCCACAAGCTGTGAAGCAAAGTAGACGATTACTACCCCGAGCACGTGTTCATTCATTCTGGCCCGATACATAACAAAAGCTGCAGAGTAAGACTGAAATGTTGGTGAGGGCTGTAATTATCACATGTTTTATTATTTGGAAAATTTTTCTTCTTTCCCATGGAGTCATATGACTCAGGGCAGCCATTTTTATTTCTTTAGCATGAAAATATAATATCTCCTTCAATGCTATGTAGAACAAGATTCAAAGGCTGTAACAGCAAAAAAGGAATAATAAGAATGAAATACTGATGATTAGACTTCCCCTAGCCTGGGGAAAGGTTAATTTACAGTGACTGGAGTTAAATGATTTTGGCTTCATTCATGCTTCATGGATTTTTCTAGCTTTGGCCCTTTCCATCTGACTCTTTCAGTTTCATCCTGTATATCTAATACCAGGGAACACCTCATTCTGCGTGCCCCCCCATGGGGTTAGCATAAGGAAGTTACACTAAAATGCCATGGCTTCTTCCATCACTTGTGAGTTTTTCCCCTCCCTTCATCTCCTCCAACATTTATATCTATCATCTGCTTGTAGAAGTGAAAGCAACATTGGACTTTATTGTCATTAAATCACAGACAATGACTTTTTTCCATCACCACAAATGAAATATCCTTCCCTTCAGAAAGTCTTACACAGAATATTATTAAATGTGTTGCTATTGAACCTATTTATAGCTCTCAGTGTAGTGCATTCTTTTCAGTCTCTGGTGGCTTGTATACCAAGCGATTCTTTAGAAAACACCAGAATTTTCCAAATTATGGCAAAGCATTATTGGTTTGTTGGGTGTCTTTGTTACTTCCAATGTGCTTCATTCTTACAGTCACTGGCATTCGAAGCAATCTTGGTATATATAGGAACTCCTTTGTTATGTCTTTAACAATGTTTTATGCATACTATAATTGTGTCAGTCAGCCAGAAGCACACTACAAATGTTTGTGTTACACCTGAAGTGCTAGCGACAGCTACTGTGGAGTTAGGGTTTTGTTTAATGATTTTTAAGTTCATACTTTGTTTGCAGTAATTTGGCAAAAGTCTCCTAACTCATGTCAAAAGTTTCCAGATTAATCCGTTCACAGAAGGTACCATTTCTCAGCCACTTCTGGCCATGAGGAGCAAATAAATATGGGATTCTTTTATGCTTTTTGAATATTAAAATGCGTACTTTTTTTCTCCCCCCCCCCCCACCTAGAAATCAGGTGAGCTTAAATATAATAAAAAACAACTGAAATTATGTCCACAAATGTGTGTTTGCGGGATGGCATGCTCTTTCCAACCAGTGCTGGTGAGGTCATGCATGGAGTTTGAGTCTGCTTGAGGACACTGGCAAATTTGACATTGTTGTTCCTTTTCAGCTCAAGCTGTGGAGACCAATACTATGATATTTTATTATTCAAAAGCTGTCTCTCTGTAAGTGTATTCATAAAACCTTTCCTGTTTTCTCCTCCTGATCAAAAATGATTAAATTTAATATTACATTGTCTTTATCAATAGAAAAATTATTTTTGAAATTGCAAGGTTATAATGGGAGAAAGGCATGGCTCCTAAGGTGAGCTTCTACTATAGAGTGAAGCAATCACATTGATCAAGGGGCATTATAAAGTGAATCCTGCTCCTTTGGGATGTTTTGGGTCACATTTAGGTGACCTACTAGAGGTGATCGGTGTATCTGCCGGTCTTGCTCAGTTTAAGAAGGAAGTGGCTAAGACCACCTACCAATCAGTTAGACACTTTGTCCCTATTTACTCCAACAAGAAGAGCAATCTCAAAGACCAGTTTCTACTACAGTAGCAGACTGCATATGACCCAGTGAGGTTAAAGAAATGATCTGGTCAGTGTTTTCTGCCAGTGCAAAGCTGACTCACAGCAGGCTTTTTCAGATGATGCTAAGTTTAGTTAGCGATGAAGCTTCCATCTAAAAAGCTACCACATTGCTAGCATCCTTGTAAATCTAAAGATCTCTGAAATTTAAAGATGCCTGAGACTGAAGCTCTAGTCTTCATAACTCTAGTGGGATTTGGGTTCTTAAATGTTTTTGTTACTCAAGCTTGAGTTTTTCTGAATGTGTTTCTAAGAAAGGAGCAGAGGTTTGGTGACACAGTCCAACTCCTGCTGTAATCTCTAGAGTCTACAAAAGTCAGCAGATGTAACGCTAATAAGTTGGATCATCAGGTTTCCTTTCCATTATTTCTGTGCAGCCTGAGTGTGCTACAAAAGCAGCATTTCCAACAGTAATTTAGAGCTACTTCTTCAAATCTCAGCTGGCATCAGAAAGAGCAGAGAGAAGAGGACAGATTTTAAAAGACAAAGTTCTGTACCTAAAATCCTTTTGTTCCAGTTCTAAGTAAGTGGAAAGTGAAGACCTAGAACAGCTCATAATCTATTTATTTCCTTAGCTTTAAAGGTCACACTCTCTCTTGATAAACTGTTCTTATTTTTTCATACTTGAGAAAAATTGAAGCTACTTTGGTTTGTCGGGTGGGTTTTTTTTGTGAAACTGTTTAACTCCCATAGTTCAATGGGGACTCAAACAGAATGCTCTTTACGACCCAACACAACACCCAGGATAAAGAAAGATGTTGTCAGTGATGTTTTACCACTTGCTCATAAGTTTTCATGGTCTTTCACAGTATGTTCTCAAAGTTTCTAAAACAAGGACCTAAAACTGCTTCTAACATCTCCAGTCAATTCACTCTGATCTTGTAATCAAACAAGCCTGCAGAGAATCTGCCAGGCAATTTTTCTCTAAAGTGTTTGAACCTTGCAGGCATATTTCCAGTGCCAAAAATCATTACAGAATTGAAAAACTCAGGTACAATCAAGTGTGAGTCTTGGTCTCTGGGTATATAAATTTTTAACTTTAGGGCATGTTAATGTTAAGAACTTGACAGCTTGTCTGAAACAATTAATTTTTTAACCCAAAGGATCTCTCCTGTCATAACGTTTTACCACTATCATAGAAGTGTTTGAATCCAGTCTGGCAGCAAGCCATCCATTTCTGCTTTAAATTAAATGACATTATTATTATTATTATTATTATTATTATTATTATTATTATTAACCTTGTGAAACAGGCACCAAAAATTTGACTACCTTCTGTCTGGTTTACACTTCATTTTAGTAGTAATCTGTTTAAAAATAGTTCTGCTAGACTTCAGTTCTTTCCTGTTAGAAAAAGATCCTGCTCATACTTTATATGTTGTGCTGGTTTTGGCTGGGATAAAGTTGTTTTCTTCACAGTAGCTAGTATGGGGCTGTGTTTTGGGTTTGTGCTGAAAACAGTGATGATAACACAGGGATGTTTTCGTTACTGCTGAGCAGTGCTTACACAGAGTCAAGGCCTTTTCTGCTTCTCACCCCACCCCACGACAGCTGACCCCAACTGACCAAAGGGATATCCCATACCATGTGACATCATGCTCAGCATATAAATCTGGGGGAAGAAGGAAGGGGGGACGTTCGGAGTGCTGACGTCTGTCTTCCCAAGTCACCGTTAGGCGTGATGGAGCCCTGTTTCCTGGAGATGGCTGAACACCTGCCTGCCGATGGGAAGGAGTGAATGAATTCCTTGTTTTGCTTTTGCTTGTGTGCATGGCTTTTGCTTTACCTATTAAACTGTCTTTATCTCAACCCACGAGTTTTCTCACTTTTACCCTTCCGATTCTCTCCCCCATCCCTCTGGGGGGGAGTGAGCGAGCAGCTGTGTGTAACTGCCGGCTGGGGTTAAACCATGACGTAGGTGTACAATCAAAGTGCACCTTGCTAATGCCAAAATTTTAACAGATAATCAACACTTTTCTATCATGAAATTATGCCATCTTGCTAAGAACTTTTCCCATCACTCCCTGGTCAAACATCAGTGATAATAAATAAATCTGAGAGCTGTTGTCAGGTGGCCATTTGCAACCTTCTTTATTTTCTCAAAGAAATGAGAGTGACACTTTGAGGCCATATGAACAAGCTGAACAGCTGTTCGGATCTTAAAGGGAAATGATGGAAATAAATATATATAAAATCAATTTTCACGTATTAAGTTATGTGGGGTTTTGCTTTATTTTAGTCTTTTTTTTTTCTGTAAGGATATTTAAATAATATGATCTGAAATCAGCGGATTTCATTATACATATTAACCTCAGATCCATGCCAGGTAAGTTCACAGCAATTCAGGCTTTTACAGCATGAGATTTTTCTGAATTTATCCTGTACTTTGCAGGTTTTCCATGACACCATTGCATCCTTTAGCCTGGGATGTTGTCCTCTTTGAATTTTGACATGGTGCATCTTTTGCATGAATAATTTATTAAGAAATGAGGCTGGGCCCATCAAATCACTTCTGATAAAAACCTTGCTTCAGCTAAAAACAAGTTTAATTTCAACAAACAATTAATTATTCAGCTTCAGCTTTTTAAGAGGTTTTTATTTCCAAATGTTAAACTTAGCGAATTGTTTAAGAAAGATTAAATACCTGAAAGAAAACATTCTAGTTAAATTAACTAAACCTGGACAGTTTTTATTTCCTTCAGCTTTCCAAGAAAGCTGTTTCTAATCCTCTTTTACTGATGTCATCTGATTTGTAATGCAGATTTACCAAATAAGGAAATCGTAAGCCTAAATTCAGAGCTCATTGGACAATGTATAAGCCTACACACCACTAAAACTGGATAATAATGAGACTGACTTAATAGATCTAAAGTGGATGGAGAATAGAGATGTTGATGTTGTGCATTCCTGTACCACTGCCCCAACACATAGCTGTTTTCTGTGAACACCTTTGTACCCTTTACTGTAAAGTCCATTGAGTTCCTTTATCCCTGTGTCGATACACTCTGTGTTGCTCTCTCTTTTCTGACTGTTCCCATTCTCCAGTCTTCCTTTCATATGTGTACTGACAGTCTTTTGGGTCTTTCTTGACTTCAAAATCTGGTTCAAGAGGAGGGAGCAGCTTGAATTCCTGAAGTGCTCACATCAATATTTTTGACTGGATAGACTTTCAATCATATTAACTTATGCTGTGGTTTAACCCAGCAGGCAGCTAAACACCACACAGCCATTCGCTTACTTTGTCCCCCGCCCAGTGGGATGGGGGAGAGAACTGGGAGAAAAAAAAACCTCATAAAATTCATGGGTTGAGGTAAAGACAATTTAATAGGACAGAAAAGGAAGGGAAAATAATAATAATGATAAAAGAATATACAAAACAAGTGATGCACGATGCAATTGCTCACCTGCCAACCAATGCCCAGCCAGTTCCCAAGCAGTGGTCGCCCTCCCCAGCCAACTCCCCCCAGTTTATATACTGAGCATGACGTCACATGGTATGGAATATCCCTTTGGCCAGTTTGGGTCAGCTGTCCTGGCTGTGCCCCCTCCCAGCTTCTCACTGGCAGGGCATGAGAAGCTGAAAAGTCCTTGCCTAATGTAAGCACTACTCAGCAACAACTAAAACATCAGTGTGTTATCAATATTATTCTTATCCTAAATCCAAAACACAGCACTGTACCAGCTACTAGGAAGAAAATTAACTCTATCCCAGCCAAAAGCAGGACAACTTAATTGAGGTCTGTGAACTACCAGGGCATCTAACATACAAAACTCTTGTTAGGGTGCCCAATATGCAGAGTTAGGAACTCAGTTGTAGGCATTATGGTCAGAATTTTCTGTCATGACTGACTTAATTAAAAGTCACGGAGGGCTTTGGTGGCAAATGCAAGCTAAGAACTGCTCTCTTGGTGTTGTCTCCTCTATCACTCTGTCTCTCTCACTGATGGCTGTAACTATTGGTTCAGAATGATTTCAGTGGCCTTGAGATCAGCAATATTTATCTCTGACAGCACTGAGATGTGAATTATTATTGATGTTGAAGCAGACTGTGTGCATTTGAGGAGGGGGGGTGTTTCAGAGTTACACCACCGTTACAATTATAGGGTTGTCAGACAATGTGATTTCTGCTGCATCCTAAGTTCTCTAATTGTTTATCATATTAACCTTGAGTGATCTTGCAATCTCCTGTCTGCAACATTAATCAGCTGACATCATCCCGTGCTCTGAAAGGACATTATCAAATCCAAAGACCAGAATACATTTCCAATGAGAAGGGCAATGGGGCTTGGTGACCTGAGAAAGGGGACTGAAAAGACCTTTACTTTTTATCTTTGGCATATAACCTCAGATGAGTCACTTCCATCTTTGCATCTTCCTGTCCTTTGTCTGATCGAGACTTGTCTGAGCTAGACTGCAAGCTGCTTGCACACAAGCTGTGGCTGCTCCTATACTTAATACTGCTAAAACAAGGAGCTCACTCAGGTTTGGTCCATTCCAGGTCCAAGTTATCATCGGAAGGTACCCTGCTATTCTGCAGACGGGCTGAGCCTAGGCCAGCACTCAAATTACAGTATATACATAGACTATATCTATCTAAGGTATTTTAAGAATTATTATTAATCAGCAACTATTCCTAAATGATCTTCAGTGGGAAGCATTTGCAAAAAAAGGTTGCTCAAGGGTTTGGGGTTTTCTTTTTGATTGGTTTTGGGGTTGTTTTTATTCTTTTGGGTGGGTTTGGTTTTTGTTTTTCTCCCCCCCCCCCCCCCCCCCCCCGAGATCATACTTGATGGGAAGAAAGGTTGAAGCTCAGTGAAGTCTGGCTAATGAAATATTTTTGCCAGGAAACTAGACTGCAGCATAATAAATATATAAAAGTATCACTGCACTGGAAGGACAAAACCAATATACTTATGAAATGCAAATTATTTATTTAATATTTAAAGGAATATTTCAATAATCCTCACTTGGTTAATGAACTTGTTTTATTGTGGGATGAACTTCATGAAAAGTGAAGCAGATGTAACCTACACAGAGATCAATGATTTCATTTCAGCTGCAAATACAATATCTTTCATAAATGGTTTAAGTTCACTGGATCCCTGGGATTAACTGATGGATGTTTACTTTGTGTATCAGTAACACAATCCTTCCCAGACAATGATAGATAAGATTAAATGGCCTAGGGCTCTATTGGAACCAGACACAAAATAATCCTCCAAATTCTTATTATGGAATGTAGCAGTGTGGCTCAAAATATTTGCCATGGCCACTGACTGTTATTCTGTACGCTGCTCTGTCAGGTAAACATGAGTCTTTCTGCTCCCAAAGCAAAGCCTGACCCTTTAGGTACATCAGGAATGCTCAAACTTGTGCCAAAGATCGCTGCCATGAGCCACATTTGGGAGCTTTCTGGAGAGGGTCAGCCCAGGTAAACTGCACGACTGCACGGTGCTCAGGCTTTGTTTAGGGTATTTGGCTCAGTCTGACCTGAGTCGTGGGGTGTTTGGGACCATCTGCAGCAGGTCTGCAGGGTGTTTGGGACCACCTCAGAGCTAGGACCCCAGCTGTGCTTGAGCTACTCTACAGCTAGCAGCATGGATGGAAAGAAATGTTTCTTAGGACGTGAGATTTAAAAAAAAAAAAAGTCCTAAAAAAATCCTAAAATCATACCACACTTGCTGAGATCAAAGAGTAAATGTAAAAATCTCCTTATGTTGGTTTAGAAATTGGCAATTGATCTGATACGTGGTTTAATTGGGGTGCCTTGACTATGTGACAGATGCTAATTTATACTCTGGGCCTGAGATCAGCACTATGCACAGCAAGGAGGCTTACAGTTCAGTTTTTGTGCAGCAGTAAGCTACTCTGTGTGTGGAGTACAATGGGACTCGTGCTGTCAGCGCCTACTAAGCAGGCTGCTTTTCAAACTGAGCTGTTTGCTAGGAAGGACCTTCAGTCCTTCAAAAACACAAACACCTGCCCCCTGCCCAGAGGAAAAAAGAAGGGAAAAAAAGAAATAAAAAAGGAAGTCGGGAAGGTAGACAAAAGAATAAGCACATCTTGATGGGATTTTTTTACTTTTTTTTTTTTTTTCAATTAATAAATCCTTAACTACTGCTACTAGTCTGTAGCTCTATTCAGGCAGAGTGAGGCTGGCAAGATATTCATAAGATAACAGTTACTGAGAAAAAATCTATTAGAAAACTATTCAGCTATGTTGAAGTGTTGAATGGAACAGTTTCATTCCATTAGCATGCATTCAACAAAGAGAAGTTAATTAGTTTCAAGAACTTCTGATATTTCAGTAAAACTTTAGTCTAATTTTCAGTTGGATTTTTGCCTTCTGGGGATCCTGTTAGTATTTTCAATTAACAGATTTCCCTGCATAAGTTCTTCAAAGAAATGGTGTTAAAAATAGAGGACAAGAACTGCATTTTTCATTTAATGGGAAATACACAATTCCTTTCTTGTTGAAAAAAGGAGCAAAAAAGAAAACAGTCAAGTTTTATGTATAAATTAAATTTAATAATTCTGAATCAAGTTATACAAATAAATTCACTGTAATATTTTAATGTGTTGGAACTGAAATGAAAAATCACTGCAACTGCCCCATTCTACCCCATTAGTAAACCACATTCAAAGTCATATAGCTCACTTGTTCCTCTACCAAGCAAGAAGTTCCCTGTAACTCTTAAAATACTAGAAGAATTATCAGTGTTTCTGGAGAAATCCTGCATCCTTTATTGATTTTTAACTACTTGTAAAGGTGTATGCTACCTTCAGGCTTTGCTCTAGTATTAATGAAACAGATTTTTTTGAAAGCATGGAGGCTTTACAGTAGTATGTGTAAGCACTACCTATAGTCCACAGTGAAAAAAATGGAGTTTGTCTGTCTTCGCAGGAGAAATTTGCTACTCTTTTTAAAATGGTATGCAAGTAATAGATGCTTATGTTTTATTTCAGCACTATACATTTATTCACAGCAAACATGAACTTTGGTCTATTGTATTAAATGAAGACACACACATGCATCAAAGAAATGGATCTTTTGTCAGCCAAGTGCCCAGTGACAAGTAATGTGTAAGGAGCTGATGAATGATCTGGTACATAGGACTTCTTTGTGTAGACAAAAAATATGTGTTCAGATTGCATTTCTTCATGTTTACAGTTAGCTAACAGGACTCAAAGGCTGCAGCTGTATTGGTTCATCTGACCTGCAACATTGGATCGTCTCTTGAGAACAACCTGCTATTCTTCAGATTTGGCTTTCAATGGATTCTGATCATTCCACCATAAAAGTCTTGATTTGTTCAACAGAAACACATTCTTTATTCTTGTTTCCTCTTCCTCAATGACCATAAGCTTTCCTCAGCTCTAAAAACTGCCAATCACATCCTCTTTTTCTTCCCTTTTTGATTCTCTCTTCTCCAGACAATTATCTCAACTTACTTTCTTCTTGCCTTCATGGCTTAAATTCACTAAACACTTCCCTTTCAACTGAGTGTTTGTAGCAATGATCAAAACAATCATAACTCCCAGCTTTCTGTATTCTAAAATTAGAATGTTGGGGCTTATAGATTTTTACTGCCTTGGTGTTTCTAAACAGTCAAAAATACTCTGCTCATAATCCTGGCCAGTCCTTCTACATTTCCTCCTTCACAAACACTCTAAATTACAAATACATCACTGTTGCATGCTCATTTCTTCCCTGATTATGCTTTTGACTGAAAGACTCTAAAATGTGCATTTGTAAAGACTTTTACCTAAGATGTTGTCTTATTTCAGGTTATGCAAACTAAAGAACAGACAAGGAAGGGCTGCAGTTCGTATGCGAGATCTGAGCCTCCTGGCTTTCAATAAGACAACTAACTACTGGGCATCTGGAAGAGCGTTTGAGTGCTCTTGGACACTTTTCAACCGTCTGTTTCAGCCTCCTTCTTCTAGAGGTGAATAGGACTTGGTTCTTTAGCAAATCTGATGCAGCCAAGCACTAGCTTGAAAGAAAATATATGGTCTTTCTTCAGATGAAGGCACAAGCAGCTTTTAGCATGAATCCAAGATTTCGAAAAATTTAACTTTTTTACATCAGTATTATGTTTTTAGATCATTTTATAAACACCACATGCTAATATAATCTCAATCAGTAGAACTAATAGGGCTTATTTATTTCATGTGGACTAATGTATTTGAGTTGTAGTGGGGGTTTTGTGAGTTTTTTTCACAATTAATATCAAATTCTCATTTAAATGTTATGGTAAACAGCTGTAGATGAAGCCTATTTGTTTATATTTTATATTCTCTCTTATCATTTTGAAGAAAATTGCCACTCTTGACAGCAACAGCAATAAAAGAAGATAGGAATCATATTGTATATAACAGAATTTTTTTACTTTGATCTGTCAGTTTGTGCTGTGTGTGGTGGAAGACAGCAATGGGGGAAGAGAGTCAGGCTAAAAAGAAAAACATTTATAGGTGTGTTAGCAGAAAATAAATAAGTTCCAATATCAGATGAAGCAAAATAATGCAAAATCAGTTTGGGGGATTATCATGTGAAAAGTCAAATCTGAGTTTTCAAGAACAGAAATTCTTTGGTTAAAGCAGATCAAAAAAATCTCCAACAAAACTTGTCTAACAGGACTTCAAACAGACCTTTAATGAAAACTGCTTCATACAGAACATTTTAATTTTCTAGGACAAATCCCACATATAGAAGCTGGTGCCATAGAACTTACAGCAGTTTTACTTTAGTTATCTCATACTTACACTGGTCTAGCTCCCTACAAAGACACCTTTCCCATGATGCTCTCAGAGGGTGAAACACGCATGATACAATATCTCCCTTCACCCAGAGCAGAGACATTCATAGAATCATAGAATCATAGAATCATTGAGGTTGGAAAAGACCTCTAAGATCATCGAGTCCAACCGTCAACCCAACACCACCATGCCCACTAAACCATGTCCCTAAGCACCTCATCTACACGTCTTTTAAAAACCTCCAGGGATGGGGACTCCACCACTTCCCTGGGCAGCCTGTGCCAAGGTTTCACCACTCTTTCAGTAAAGAAATTTTTCCTTACATCCAATCTAAACCTCCCCTGCCGCAACTTGAGGCCATTTCCTCTCGTCCTATTGCTAGTTACTTGGGAGAAGAGACCAACACCCACCTCGCTACAACCTCCTCTCAGGTAGTTGTAGAGAGCGATGAGGTCTCCCCTCAGCCTCCTTTTCTCCAGGCTGAACAGTCCCAGTTCCCTCAGCCGCTCCTCAGAAGACTTGTTCTCCAGACCCCTCACCAGCCTCGTTGCCCTTCTCTGGACACGCTCCAGCACCTCAACGTCCTTCTGGTAGTGAGGGGCCCAAAACTGAACACAGTATTCGAGGTGCGGCCTCACCAGTGCCGAGTACAGGGGCACGATCACTTCCCTACTCCTACTGGCCACACTATTTCTGATACAGGCCAGGATGCCATTGGCCTTCTTGGCCGCCTGGGCACACTGCCGGCTCATGTTCAGCCGGCTGTCGACCAACACCCCCAGGTCCTTCTCTGCTGGGCAGCTTTCCAGCCACTCTTCCCCAAGCCTGTAGCGCTGCATGGGGTTGTTGTGGCCAAAGTGCAGGACCCGGCACTTGGCCTTGTTGAACCTCATACAGTTGGCCTGGGCCCATCGATCCAGCCTGTCCAGGTCCCTCTGCAGAGCCTTCCTACCCTCGAGCAGATCAACACTCCCACCCAACTTGGTGTCGTCTGCAAACTTCCTGAGGGTGCACTCAATCCCCTCATCCAGATCATCAATAAAGATATTAAACAAGACCGGCCCCAGTACTGAGCCCTGGGGAACACCGCTCGTGACCGGCCGCCAACTGGATGTAACTCCATTCACCACAACTCTCTGGGCCCGGCCGTCCAGCCAGTTTTTGACCCAGCGCAGAGTCCACCTGTCTAATCCGTGAGCCGCCAGCTTCTCGAGGAGAATGCTGTGGGAGACAGTGTCAAAGGCCTTGCTGAAGTCCAGGTAGACCACATCCACAGCCTTTCCCTCATCCACGAGGCGGGTCACCTGGTCATAGAAGGAGATCAGGTTGGTCAAGCAGGACCTGCCTCTCATGAACCCGTGCTGGCTAGGCCGGATCCCCTGGTTGTCCCGCTCATGCCTTGTGAGCGCCCTCAAGATGAGCCGCTCCATAATCTTCCCCAGCACCGAGGTCAGGCTGACAGGCCTGTAGTTCCCCGGATCCTCCTTCCGGCCCTTCTTGTGGATGGGCGTCACATTGGCAAGCCTCCAGTCATCCGGGACCTCCCCCGTTAACCAGGACTGCTGATATTAACCAGGACTGCTGATATATTGGTGCATTATATGAGACAAATTCATGCTGAAAAAAAATGGAAGTATAAGGCACCCACTACAGTAAACATGATGTACCTTTAATTCAATTTCAAATCAAATAGATTATAATTTTTTTAGAAGTTCCAAATTATCTCTATTTTCTCAAAAATATTTGCAATTAGAAGTATTTTTTCAAAAACTTTTACATCCTATACTAGATCTTGTTATTAAACAAACAAACAAACAAACAAACAAACAAATTCACAAGAGTTTTTACCCTAATTCTGAATGACTTTTAGCTGGTCCCATCAAGAACACAATCAGGTCCTGCACTTCGGCCACAACAACCCCATGCAGCGCTACAGGCTTGGGGAAGAGTGGCTGGAAAGCTGCCTGGCGGAAAAGGACCTGGGGGTGCTGGTCGACAGCCGGCTGAACATGAGCCGGCAGTGTGCCCAGGCAGCCAAGAAGGCCAATGGCATCCTGGCCTGTATCAGAAACAGTGGGGACAGCAGGAGTAGGGAAGTGATCGTGCCCCTGTACTCGGCACTGGTGAGGCCGCACCTCGAATACTGTGTTCAGTTTTGGGCCCCTCACTACCAGAAGGACGTTGAGGTGCTGGAGCGTGTCCAGAGAAGGGCAACGAGGCTGGTGAGGGGTCTGGAGAACAAGTCTTCTGAGGAGCGGCTGAGGGAACTGGGACTGTTTAGCCTGGAGAAGAGGAGGCTGAGGGGAGACCTCATCGCTCTCTACAACTCCCTGAAAGGAGGTTGTAGCGAGGTGGGGGTCGGTCTCTTCTCCCAAGTAACAAGCGATAGGACGAGAGGAAATGGCCTCAAGTTGTGCCAGGGGAGGTTTAGATCGGACATGAGGAAAAATGTCTTTACTGAAAGAGTGGTTAAACATTGGACCAGGCTGCCCAGGGAAGTGGTGGAGTCCCCATCCCTGGAGGTACTGAAAAGATGAGTAGATGAGGCGCTTAGGGACATGGTTTAGTGGGCATGGTGGTGTTGGGTTGACGGTTGGACTCAATGATCTTAGAGGTCTTTTCCAACCTTAATGATCCTATGATTCTATGATTTAGAAGAAGGGAGAGTCATTTCTATTTCTATGTCTATTATTTCCATTTCTATTTCTTTCTATTTCTATTTCTATTTCTCTTTCTGTGAGGTGATCGGTAAAAAATGGATTGTTTTTTAACAGAAAATATTGTTTAAATACTGGCTACTACCATAAATAAACTAAAGTAACTATCTAATTCAATTCCATTCTCAATACAGTGGTAGTATGTATTTCTATTGAGAAGATTATCTGTATATCTACCTACCTAGAAGATAGGTTTGGAATTGTGAGTCAATGTATCTGGCTTTTAGTCTAGTTTTTTCTTTGCATTTCTGCCCATCTTTAACAATGAGAAATATTTACTTGTCTGTAGGTGTATTTTATTAATGTTTTAAAGCTTACATTTCTAAAGTTAGAAACTTATATTAATATTCAGAAACTTAAGGTTTAGTCTTCAAAGTCTGAAACTTTTGGAATAATGAGGATTTCACAATCACAAATGAAGGTGGTGGCAGTTCAAAATACAGACCATCCCTGGGTTGTTGCAAGCTGAGCAGCTTGTTTCTCCCATACAGGTTTGCCACCTGGAATATAAGAAAAGAAAGCCAGGGGTTTTGATCTGGCTCATGTTGACCACTTGATATTGTTGCAAGCAATTATGTGGTATATAATGTGTATATATACATTTATCAAACAGCAACAGATATGCTGACGCCTGTCTACACTGAAGGTATGAGCATATTGGGACCATAATAAGAGACAGGTAAACCTCAAACTTTTCCTTGCTTTGCTTCAGGCTTTGTCCTAAACATGGTCTGATGTCATAACAGTTTAAGCATTACAAGCAAACAAGATGTCTGACTGCTACTGGATTTTATTTCCATAGGAATACCTTAATAGAATTAAAAAAAAAATATTGGCTGATTATTTCTTTACAGTGAAACAGAACACTTTGGATATAAAAGAAACAGAGTAGAGATTAAAATACACCCACTGTATAAATGGATAGGGCAGGGAACATGCAAAAAGAATTTTTTTTGGGGGGAAGGCAACTTCAGAGAGCTCAACCACCAAAGTTTGGGGGGTGGGGGGAAGTGTTACGTGGTTCAGTTTTGCTTTGTTTTCCCATGAGAAGTCTTTCAGTCACTATAGATGATCTTTGCATCCACCAGTACAGGGAAACTCAAGGTTGTTGTATGTGAACAAGTCCAGATCCAGAAGAAATATTACCATGATCATGTGATGTTATGCTCACACTACTGCCATAACAAGAGGGTCTGCATGCAAGCTGGTACTGACATAGTGCAGTGAGCTGTGCTCTGCTGTTATAGATGTAATAAGTTGATATCTATTACTACAGGCAACTCTGTGTCCCTTCTTACTGCATGTTGCCTTGGTCTTTTATCCTCTGCTAATTGGGAAGTGTGTGAAATCTTTCAGACCCACCTCTGCTTTCTGTGTGTGTGTGCGATGCAGAGAGAGAAAGTGAAATTGGATTACTCCCAAAATGTCAGGTATTTTTATGCAGGTTTCTCTCAGGCCATGCTGAGTCACATATCTCTACTAGTAATATTTCAGGAGTTTTTTATGGTGTGATTTTGTCCCAGTGCAGCTGCTCTGTCCCAAAGGGTTCCTGGATAAGATTTAGCAATTAGACCATTCCAGGGATCCCAGTAGGCAGTTTCCAAGCCGTTGAGCTCTTCTGGTGGGTGACAGTACATTGGCATAGATGCAGGTCTCCTTGCCAGCTTATCTCAGTGTCTGGGAATGCTTCAGGGTACACATAGTTTATTGGTGTAGATGTAGCTACAGTGTGCAGAGATTTCTCCCTGGATTTCAGATATCTTCCCATCAATAATTTTAGTGAAATATCTGTGTTTCTGTGGAAAACAGCAATAATGAATTAAAAAAAAAAAAAAAAAAAAGAAAAAAAGCCAGTGCTTTGATTATCAAATATTCTTCAACAGTGGTAAAATCATTAACTAGACCCATTCGGAACATTAAAAAAGAACCACCAATAAAATAGGTAAAAATACATTTTTGCATCTTGCAGACTTGTGATTAAGGTAAATATTAGAAGATTATGGTGCTCTCAGACACTGTGGGGACTGCAGCCAGTTAAATATTTTCGGTAAACTGGAAAAACAGTGAACTTTTGACTGTCTTTGTGAAATGAGATAATTCTCCTGTGTTACTCAAACTTCTTCAGGGTTTTCTTTTTACTCTAATACTTTGGGTGTATGAGGTAATGAGACCTTTTCTGTGTTGTAGTGGAGGAAAGACTACTTTTACATGACCTGACTGTAATACGGTGGCCCAGAAGTGTCAAATGTGGTTTTAGATTATGGGAATCACTGTATGCAAAAGAGTTTCCAGATTTTCAAAAGTTTTCTCTGCAATATTACCAACATGTCAAAATATTGCATATTGGTCAAGAACAGTAAGTGTCTGTTTTTTCTGACAACTTTCCAGCAAGTCTGAGACCTTCTTTCCAGCTCCCATTAAGAGGCTTCCATTTGGTAGCTATTACTTCCCTTATTCTAGGATGTTTTCTGTCCTTGCTACTCAAGCTTCTTGGCACCCCTCTGGGTTGACTAAATCACTAGCTTAGCGCTGATAAATAAAGATCTCAATGTATGGAAACAGAAGAAGTATAATTTATTTTACTTTTTGCTTCCCACCCTAGAATAAATAAGTGTGAAAAGTACATAGAGAACATAAGTTCATGTGTGGAAATAACCCTAATTAGCAGCCGTTGTTATTTTACTTCATCTTTGTTTATGCCTCTCTACTGAGGAATAGACTATATGACTGATGCTATGAGCAAAGTAGGTAATAATTCTAAAACAAAGCACAGAATAACTGTAATATCAGTTATTATTTCTCATGTGACAAAATTTAAGAATTCTGGGCATGGGTCCGTTGTTCATTATATTAGGTGCTGTACAAACAGAGACCTAAGTGCCTGTCCCTATTTGAAAAGGTTCCAGCTCTTACAAATGCATTCATCTTTATTTTCATCTGTGTAAATGGAAAGCTAACATGACAAGAGGCTTTGTCAATACAAAGGAAGCAAGTTAAATCAGGAACAGACAGCTCATTATGTTGAATTGGTGGAGACAGAAGTGACGTGATAAGTTTTTATGCTCCAAGTTTTCTCTCTTGCTCTCAGGACACTCATTACAATCAGTGGGTGGTAGGGCATCGTGCTTTAGGGACACACCAATCTGCCCAGAAGTAGTTGAGGGATCACTATATTACACTTTATTGTGTTCTGCAGATACCTTTATGCCACTGTAGACTTCACTAATGTCTTTAGCATTAGTGTAATAGGCCCCTACAGTCCTTAGTAAAGGCACTATATGGTCCTGTAGCATATTAAGAAATTTGTTAATTGGCACCTGTTCTGATAAAGCAAATAACATGCATAATATGTCCCAAAATATCACTGCTGAATGGAAGAAAGTCAATAATCTTAGGTGTCTTATACAGTGGCTCAGGAAACCTAGGGTGTTCATTTTGTGGTCTGTGAGGCAGTAGTTAATTTTCAGCAGTGTGTTGGTTGCTAGGTAGTTTTTATTGTCTCCTTAAACACTTCTTCCTCAGCCCCTGCTGTATCTATGTGCATTCAACACAGCAGATGCTTCATTACAGTCCCATGCCACCAAAGGGTCCTTCTGTGTTCAGAAGTTTTGTCCCATGTTTGCCAGGGATTCATTTTAATGGTGTGATGAACTGCATTAAGACAAAGCTGGATTTGTTACTGAATCTCCTCCATTTTGTTCTGTTGTCAAGGGCTTTGTCTATCTTTCTTCCCTCGCTTTCCTTCTCTGTGAGGCTGTGAATCTGCCACACTTAGAAACCTCACTCCACAGCACAACCCTCCCCAGGATAAGGAGACTGAAGTGAGAGTGGTGCCAGAAAACAAAGACTTACAGAAGCACATTCTTAAGCATGGATGTATTTGTGTGTTTGGAGCAAAATAACAGAGAATGGCTGAGGTTGGAAAGGACCTCTGGAGCTCACCTTGTCTAACCCCTCTGCTCAAACAGGTTCAGAATAACCATGTTCTTTACTTTATATAAACTTTTCCAAATAGTGTGTATTCAAATGCAAAACATACTGACATGTACATAACAGTTACAGAAGACCTGGCAGAAAACAATACAGTGCTGCACATAAGTAGGGTCAAGTCCTCAAGCGCTAAGGTAATGCTTCTGGGGAAATAAAGATTAAAATAGTTACTTACATTTCCAAGATAAGAAATCTTCCAGCTAGTATTACTGAAGATTTTTTCAAAAGCATATAAGCATTGCTCTCCTGATTTTTCAGGTAGGATTCTAAAATGATGAACATTTATGACAAACATATTCTGGGTGCCTTAAGTCATGGGTGCCTTAAGTCACAGGTGCCTAAAGACACAGTGCCTGGAGTCATGTCTGGGCTTAGAGTACAGAGAATGAAGGAAAATGAAATGAGAAAAATGTCATAGCTTAGCCATCAACCTTTTTTAATCTATCCCTCTTTAAAAGGTATGCATATGCCTTTTCCTCTAAAGCAAGAGGACCCACAGATTTCTGTATAGCTGAGCCTTACTTGAGCCTGCTGACAATGTTTCTCATTCAGTGGGTTTGCTTTCTCATTTTTTTTTCCTTTTGTCCTGGCTCTATACTGTGGCTGATGTTTCATTAACATTTTAATAACTGAGCCTAAATTAATAACATGAGCTTCTTGTCTCAGAGTGCTCTCAGTTCTTCCCAGTATAGCCCAACCAAATGGTTTGGGCTGGCTGCCCTTGAGTGCCAGCAGTTGAGAACAGGACCTCACTGAGAAGTTCACTCTTTTTCTAAGAGCATCAGTGTAAGTTCCATGTCATTAAACCTCAATTAGAATCTCAGTCTTATTAGTAACAAAGCTGAGCTGCTTATGATCCCAGTTTGTCTTTGGAGACAGAATATCACTGCATCGTTCTTCTGAGATCTGCAATGCCCATAACCATATTTTTTAAAAAAATAGATGTATTTTCTTGTAGTTTTATTGCTGCTCCTCTTGTTCAGAATGTGACTCACTTCACAGGGAAAAAGTCTGGTCCTTCAGAAAATCTTTTTCTTCAAATGCTGAATTTCTTGCTGTCACGGCCTGAGGAACAGTTCTCTTTTCAGTATTTACACGTAGTCGTCTTAAATGTCATTCTCAAGCAGAGGAAAAACAACAACAACAACAACAGTAAGAAAAGAACAGTTAACTATTCAGGTTAATGCTGTCCTGAGCACAGGAACATTGAACTGTTCTGCCAATTTGAGTTATAAAGATGGGGGCTTGCAGACCTCAGCTTAGATTTCCCGTGTGTCAGACACTGACCATTGCTTCTTACTTTTAAATGGCTTCTTATCACAGCTTTTTTGTTTACCTTTTGCATCTCTAGGCTATGTCAAGAATAGTAAGTTGAACAGTATCAAGAAATGTTCTGTTCAGTCACTGAATTGCTAGAATGGTCCTTGATATGGTTTTAGCTTTGGACAACTGGCACTTTCTGAATAAGCTTATGAGCACAGTTTAGTAGCTTTCATGGATCTGAAAACATTCCTAAACATGTTTGGATTTAGCTATGCAGGTTTAGAGCTTAATCGTGTGGACACATACGATTCTGTGACAGATGGTCTCAGTATCAGAGAATCATCCTGGAAATGTTTAATTTACTAATACCAGTATTGCTTTAGAGATTTATTGATGTGGTCTCATCCAATTCCCTCTCCACAGGTGAATAGTTGTGTTTTTGTTATAATTTGTATGTGTTTTAATATAATGTGCAAAATTCTACTAACTGATTATTGTATTAGGCTTTATAGAAAAATGAATCAAATGAAAAGTAAACAAGTATCCCAAAGAGCTTTCAGTCCTGACAATTAAGAACACAAGTGAATGAAAACAATAGCGGGAAGGGAGTAGGATGATTTGGGAGAATGAGGGGCAGGAATACGAAAATAGTACAATCTAATTTCTTAAGCCTCAGTCACACAGACATTTAAATGTGTACTTAATACAAGACATGAGTAGTTTCTTTAAAATCACAATGAAGTTTATATTGCACGAATGAGCCTTATTTGGCACTCTTAGGATTAATGAGTCCCAGAAAATCAATGGTGGAATAATCCCCTCTTTAATTCTAGAAGGGAGGTGCTAAAACCCTCACAGTACAGTATTTCTGGTTTTTTGTTTGTTTTTGCTTGTTTGTTTTTTTTCCCCAGAGGTGGAATATGGTGTAGGTGTTAAGATTATAAATTGGGGTTTGAGATACACAGATTCTATTTCTTGCTTCACTGTAGATTTTCTTTTTGACCATGAGCATTAGTTACTTGCCAGCACAGCAAGAAATGTAGGTAGGTACTTGGCCAAAACAGATAAAGCAGTCTAAAGGAGGCAATAAGGTGTATTAGTTTCTCCAAATAACCAATGAAAGAAGGATCCAGAAAGCCGTCTCTGACAGAGGATACAGCTAGACTAGTGCAGAAAAAAGATAAGAGAGAGGAGTATACTTACTATTGTGGAGTTTAGGTACCAAAATTGGGTTTGCATAATGGGGGTTACTGCTTACTTGGGATTCAGACAAATCATCTCCTGAAAATAGATGGCTGATTGGATAGAAGTTTTTCTGTTTAAAAGATGACCAGAGAAAATAGCAGTGGAAATATTTACTCAGCTTAATGCTGAATCTCAGGAGCAAGGATACTCCTGAGTTCCAAAGGAGAAAATGTTCCAAGGAGAAAAGTTGCTTCATCATCTGGCCAGAGAGTATGTTGAGGAACACACATAAGGCATCACCAGGCTGATCAGGGGAAGCACCTGGAGAACAGAGTGATACAGAAAACCATAATGTAGATCTGTATCTAAATTCTCCTGGAGTCCCAGTTTAGGTAGACTTCGAGATATCGGGAACTCTTGCCTTGAGTTCCCTGTGTAAAATGGGGATAACAGGCTTTCTTAGGCAGATTGTGTGATATCCCACCTCTCACAAGGTTTTCTGAAGAAATACAGGCCACATAAAAACCTGAGTTGGATATACTTCTAGGTGATCATGCTAAGAACAAGTTTGTCCTCTGTCAGCCTTACTATTTTTCATGTCTGACAATTATGTCCATCTTGTTTTCTGGATTCACTTTCACTACTCCATTTATTGTGTCGATCCCTGATGTGTTACATACACTTTCTCCAGTTTTACACCAAACTTATTGTTTGGCTTTCTGGTTGACTTAAACTATATTTCTTTCACAGTAATCCAACTTGCATATCATAGAGATGTAGTCTGCAGTCATTCAGGCAAAGAAGCAGCAATGAATGAGACATCGGGACCTGTCCTGAGCATTTGACTTCTTCAAGGGAGCATGTCTTCTGCTTTGGTCAGACTTCTCATTCTCTTTATGCTTGAACTCCTTTTTGGGATTTGGTCTTTGTGCCTTGATGCAGTACATATAGAAAGTAAAAAGGGATGACAATCTATTGCAGATCACTGCAGTGCCAGAAACCTTTTTGACTCCCACAGACATTGGTTTAAGCCCCTACTATGAATCAATCATGAAGTGATGAAAATCAGAAAGCTGCCTGTAAGAAGTGTTTGATAATCACCTCTTTAGAAACATTTCTTGGCCAATCAAATTGTGAGATGATTTCATTTTAAAGATGTTTGTTTTCCTTCAGGTAAATAGTTCACAATACTCCTGGATCACACTGTGTCAGAATTTGGCTGGAAATCCTGCTTTGTCAGACTGGAGACATTATCTGCTGAAATGCCATATTTTGCATGAAATGCAAAGCCAAACCAAGATCCAAGTCTGTAGTTGTCACTACAGAACTTTGCACTCCCAGCAAAAAATACAGCCAGGACTTCAGCATTACGGCCAGAATCCAAGTTTTCCTAATACATTGTGGCAATGCAAATTATTCTTCAGGTTCCATTGCCTACAGGATTTTTATGTAGCATTACTGAGAGTTATTAGGTGGAGGTGGGTGAAATGAATCTTATGTTTTGGTACCCTCAAATGGATTATAAGTATATAACATGCACAAAATGTGATTTTAATTATTATATGAACGTAACCTTGAAGATTTTGTATAGAATACAGATAAAAAAAGAAAACAATCAGAGAAGGAAAATAGAGCTTTTCTCGTTGTAACACAAAGATGTGTTACTTAAGATTTGCTGAAGACCAAAAGAACCCCTGTAAAGTAGCAAAGCTGTTGCAAAGAAACCCACTTTGATCAATGACTTCACAGCCTTTATTTGAAATTGGTGAGGATGGTATTGGTTAATTCTTTGGTAATTTGTACTCAGATTTGAATCTGGCTTGGCTGTGGAGACCAGGAGTACCACTGATGTCGAAAGAAGGTGATGGGGAAGAACAAGTACTGGAGGGTGTCCTGTTTCCACTGTGCTGTATTTTCTGTCAGAGACCATGAGGATGAGTGCTTCAGGTAGCAAATGAAGAGGCAGAAGAGTGGCCTCCTGGAAAAAAAAAAAAAAAAAGAAAGAAATAACTAAGGTTATGTGACTCTGATTCTGATGCAATACAAGAAATGGCATCAGGATGCAACTCCTGGTGCAATACAAGGAAGTGCCTCACACCTTCTCCATCTCTCTCCACTTTTTCCATCAGTGGTGGGATCAAAGGCACCAATCAAAGCCTTAAGATTTAATGTGGAGGAAGTTGAAAAATAGGTACTTTATGACCCTTATAGCTACCAGCTAAGATTTTGATTCCAGTGAGAGCAGAGAGAAATGGTTACACAGTCTTCTTATCACTGTCACGGTTGCCTCTATGGGAAAGCAGTTTGGTCTACTCTTCTTTATTTTTTCTATTTTGAATGTAAAATCTTTTTTTATGGTACAACCTGTTACTGATTCATCTCTATAAGAAACAAATATATTAGTTTTGTATCTAACAGGAAATTCCCTTAAAAAGTCATCAACTCCCTGGGTGTTTACTTGACATTTGGTCCTGAAGACCATTCAATCTGCATCTATTCTATCAGCTTGAATATCATTGAAAACTCAGGCTAAGCACAAAGGCAAATGCCTTTGTTAGAAAGCTGTATAAACCTTGGCATAAAAACAAGAAAATAAAACCAAAATATTTCATCCAACATTGCAATGCAGAGGGGAGGGAAAAAAAAAAAAAAAAAAAAAAAAGCAATTACCAGAAATGATTGTATGTTCAGGACCGCTTACTTCATTGGAAAGTAAAATGGGCCATATCCAGCTCACCAAGCGTGTGGAATATATATCAAACATTACAGCCTGACATCTTCTATTGTCCTGGCTGATGAGAGCATGTGTTTGAACAGAAAGGTCATGCCCAGTCATGTGTGCTAAGTGTTTAGCTGGTAATGCAAAGTCAACACTTTTTTTTCCTCTTCCTTCTCTCTTTGTTTAGGTAGTAGAACACTGATGCAATACTGAGGATCAGAATATTGCCTTGATTTAAAATCCTTAGCTGCAGTATCTTAAATTTTATTTAGTTTCTGCTTCATAGCAAAACTTTTCCTAGAAATGTGTAATCTTACAGTATTCCTTTACCAGGAGTGTCAATTTGTCAGTAATAGTTTTGCTGATATAAATCCAGACCCAATAAAAATCTATGATAAAGGGCAATAGGTATTTTTGTACTTCATATATATCTAAATGTCTGTTTTTGAAACATCCATATCTACATCCATTTGTGTTACTTATGCAAACAGAGAAGTTGAAAAGTGAGGATGGTGGAGGTGAATAATACTTCCTTCAAATGATGGTAGGTAGGAAGTCAAAGAAACAGTCATTTTTCCCCTCCACGCTAAATATTTCTGTTCCTTTTCAAACTATATGAAAACTGAGCACTATTAGTAACATAACCCTTGTGGCAGTACAGTTTTCTTTCCCACAAAGGGAAAGGGAAAATGGTGAGGTTTGACATTTGAGACACTATGATCAAATTGAGAGACCATTTGATTTCTGATGGAGCAGAAATTCCATTTTCTCCAATAACAAGTGCTAGATCCAATGAATTATTATGACCTTAAGCAATTCCAGTTCTGTCACTGATGCTTGAATAATTCTATGTCCTTATTTCCCCTCCTGTGCTTTGATCATCTCATCTACTTAAAAGGTGCATCTGGACTGCCCTGTATTATGTATTTGTACAATGCTTAGTATAATGCTTAGTATGTGACTCCTAGAATCACAATTCCACCTAAAATTTGAATGATAACAACTCTGACCATTTCTAGATGTTGGAGCTCATGATATAGTGATACAGAATGGAGGAGGAGCATTGGTCTTGGTGATTGTGATCACAGTTTAAATTAGAATTCAAATCTTCATAGAAAATGTTCATTTCATCCATTTATTAAGACGTCTTTCCATGGGAAAGTCATTAGGAAATTTATATCACTCTCAGACCTGTTTGGGTAATAAAGTCTTCTCTTTATTTCCTAGCAATTACCATCTGTCACCTGAATGTTTTCCCTAGAGAAACAGGAAAATGAAATTTATTATTTGCATTATCAGATGGCAGAGTACTGTGTTGTGTTCTGTGCATTCAGTTACTGCAGTTTTCCAAATACTTGAACGACTCAACTCTCATGGAAGAAATATAATCCCGTCCAAGGCTTCAGTAAAAAGAAAAAAAAAAAGTCCATAGTTTTGAACACTGCTGATTGACTGTTCTTTCTTCAAGTTTGTTTTTAGTTTTCAGAAAGAAGAGGTGTAATGCAGATGAGCTCTGTGGGAGGGGGGGAAAAAAAAAAAAAGGATAAAATGACTTAGGCATAAAACTGACAGCTAAAACATTGATTATTAGTCATTTCAAGTATAAAACACTTCAAAGAAAGGATTAGATATTTTGTTAAGGTATTTGAATGGCATACCTAGTTATCTGAGTTAAGATAAATATTGTAAGGCTTGACCATTCTTAGGTATTACAGAATAGTGAGTTGTGGTCAACAAGCCCTTTTTTCCCTTCCTTTTTCTGCAGGAAGCACTCTTGTAACCATGTATTGCTAATAGAAGCCAAGTGTTGGAGAACCAATGCTAATTAGGTAAAGCCTGGGGAGCTCAGATCTAATCCTTATTCAGCTATATGTGTTTCGTTTGCTTTTTGTGTAGACCACACCTCTTTCCACTAGGTGAAGGATTTATCGATATCATCTCAGTCTACTTCTGTAGAAGACTTGGCTTGCAGCTATCTCAGAGCCTTTGGCAGAAACTGTAGAGCTGGCCATTCTCCTTTCACCTGCCCATTTGTCCAGCATAATTTAGTAAAATTTTTTTCTACTGGGAACCAACAAGTGACTTCCCTTGTTTCTCACTTCTACACCACTCGTGGTCTTGTATGCTGTTTCTTTCTCAATGTGATGCTACTGGGCTGTGTGCAGAATGCTATAACAGAAAGAGTCATATTTGGAAGCCTCTGACCAGTGCTGAGCCACAGGTAGTCTCCTCATGAAGGCATAGAGTCCAAAGCTTTTCCTTAAAGAGGAAAAATTGAAAGATGTTCTTGGCACAGTTTATGTCAATGCAGGATCTCTCATAATCCCACGTAACTGTGTAATAAGTGTGCTCAGATCAAAATATCTGCATGTTAGCTTAAAGTCTGTATACCTAGTAAGTAGATAAGAAACAAGCTACTATAATAATAATAATAATAAACACATATATATTTACTCCAACATTCATTGTATTTTAAAATTCTGTTATTATAACTTCTTTTTGGAAGCAAAAAGGACCATCTGCTCAGGAGGAAATCAATACAGGATGGATTTACTAGATGTAAATTGATCCAAAATGGCTTCTCCAATTGAGACAAAAAAACCTTTCATAAAGTTTTCATCAATAAATGCCACTAAGCCCCCATCAGCTCTTGTGCAGGAGATTTATATCCAAAGGAAGTATTTAATCTCACGGATTTGTTTATAAGAGTAAAAAATAATAATAAAAAATTAACATGTTTTCATTATGGTAAAAGCAGAGAAAAAAAGGGTGAAGATGTCTGATGAAGCTAACTTACTGGCTCTGATATCTTTTCTGTGGTTCCTTTGGCATGTTCATACTCTTGTTGGCAAAGCTAAATATTAAAGCAGATCCAATTAGCAGCATAATATTCATGTATCAGGAAAGGCCATCTAACAAGCCCACACTTGTCAACAGAAAGGTGAATGTTTGTCCAATTCTGTAGAAAACAGATTTTTCAAAGAAAAATAATAACTCTTTAGTCTGCAGTTACTAGATTTATACTGTCTTTGATCAGGTCAAAGTCTAGGAAAGGGGACTCATCAATGACAGGATATGGTGGGTTTCCAAACTCATCACTGGAAACTATAGCCCTCATTAAAAGAAAAAAAAAAAATCTCTGCCTGGCAAATACAAGATTTTCTGAGTTTTTAATTAAGTTATACAAACACCTAATTTAAAATAAAGGAAGCAAAATGAAGAATTTAAATCCTTAGTTTCTATCTATGCCAATTATGGGCCACGTTCTGTTACTCATTTGACTTGTATCAATATTTTCTTATTCAGCTCAGTCATTAAATTCAGTGGGACTACATAGCAAGGCACTTCTCTGTCTGAGTAAGGGTGATGTATTTTGTCCAGTGGACTAATTTGCAGAATAGCATACTGATCTTCTAAAAGGGTAGCAGACTTTACCATACCGATTAATGAAGGACTGAGGTCAAAAACCTCAGTACAAGCAGAGCTATCATCTAAACCTTGATACTTTGACACACACACAACTCAGGAGGGGCTTTGGAAACAGTCAGTAGTATGCATAAAAGTATGCTTTATGTGTACCTGAGCCTACAGCCTAAGACAGTAACTAAATCAAATCACATACTAAAATAAATTTTCACTTGATTAATTGTTCTTATCTGGAGTCCTTAAAGAGTTTCTGGTGATGAACAAATCTCAGCATGCACATAGTCTGCGTGAGTGCAGAAAGTTTCTTATATTGAATTCTTGACATGAGCCTCAGAACCAAGATGATTCACAAATTTGAGACTAGCTCAAATAGAAATTTGAGCTTTGCAGGAACACTTCTCCATGTCAAACTGCTCTTCATATGAGTGCTTCTAGAGGCTATAGCTGTCATGCATAGTGAGGCATGCTTTCTCCATTAAGGTGAACTGTGGTCATTTTAGTATGTATTTCATATCTTTTGCTGCGGACATAACTAAATGTTTCAGATTGTTGATCTTATAATTACAGATTCATTTGCTTATTGATGTCAGGAGCTACTCTTTCAGCATAGTGGCCTGCCACATGTTCAGTGGAAATTCTTCCACTGTCTTTGGTCAATGCTGAGTAAATGCAGTGCCTAGAAATACTGGTGTTCTTAGATACAGAGGGTTCAAGCTGTCATTCTTCACATAATGACATAAGACCATGGAAGGCAGATCAGGGAAAAAAATAGTTCATGCTATGCTTTATGAATATTCAGATGACGTGAAGTTACAGATAAAAGAATGTCAGCTGATGTTGTAGTCAACAGACAGAAATACGTTCTTTTGGATGATGGAGTCATCTTATATAAGGTACATAAAAATTATTTTCTAAAAGTGTTTGTTTCTCTTTAATGGCTAAATAGAGAGACCAGAGGAGTAGCTTAACAGTTCAAGTCACTGAGGTGAATCCTACATTAGTGCTGAAGGTGCTGCCGACCATCCAGAGCTAGCTGGGCAGTGTCGCAGGCAGGAGATGTGCTAACTTATTCAAAGATATGAATTGCCTTTAACGTCCATGAAAATAACAAAACATTTAACAAAAATGTATACAGAACACATCTCAAAACTAGGAAGGTCAAAAAAGTGCTGCTTTTGATGACTGTGGTAACTGAAGCTTCCCAATAATTCCACATCTCTTGGAGTGATTGCAAAGTGAATGAACAAGGGTCAGACGGTTTGATTCCTCCAACTTTAGAAAAAAGAAATGGGAGGAGATCAGATTCATAGTTTTATTTGGTCGAGAAGTAAAATCTGATTTCGCTGAGAACTGGTAGGGCCATTATTGATTCATTTACTGGGTAATCTTATATAGGAATTTCACACGGCATAATGTGCTCTTTGGTGGCCTAAACCACTATTTTTGAATAAAAAAACCCACAAAACTGATAGTATAAATAGAGGAAGGGAACTACCATCTGTTTCCTTGCTTTAAATAGCCCCTCTTGTGGATGGCAGTGTTTCATAATAAAGTCAAAGGTTTCTGTGAGGAAAAAGAGGAAGGAGAAAAAAAAAAAAAGAGGAGAGAAAAGAAGCCTTCAAGCAAGCAACCCCCCTTGACAGAGAAAGAACAGTCTGACGCAGAGAAAGAAAGAAAAAAAAAAACAACCCACTTGACACTATCTTTTTCTTAGTCAGTCTCCTTACTTATATCTGGCTTTAAAAAAATTATTTTAATTACCTACCTCAGTTAATCTAAGATATATTAACACAGGAAGAGTTATTCATCCCATATATTATCTATTCATCTAGTCTGAATTTTCCCCTCCTTATAATATCTTCCAAAGGATGCAGAGTAAATGGGTTCTTGGTAATAGGAACTAATAAAATAATGTATACAAGAATATTGTGAACAGATTATTTTTCAATTAAATGATCTTTCCATTAGAAGTATATCTGTTGAATATTTTTCACCTTGGCTTTAATGTGCTCCATTTATTTATTTAATGAAGATATGGATGACAATGCATTCACTCTAAATTTTAGTTTTCATAATGGAGTGGCCTTTTCAGACCTCAGCAGAACCCATAATTTCCTGTGCTGAGGGCTGTACAAATGTACAAAAAGGAGATTGCTCTTGCTCTGATTAATTTATTACCTAACAGATAAGCCAGACATAGGATATACCTACATGGGCTCTTGCCCTCTGAGCAGACATGAGCTCATTCTATTTGCATCCAAAGCAGATGGAAATTTTCTCTGCCTGTGCTCCATATTAACTAGAAGCCTCTTGAATACAAATAACATGGTGTTTAGTCCCACCTACCGAGTGCTGATGAAAGATGTTATATCTTAACTTGTGCTTAGGGTTTCCTGCAGCATCTGCTCAGGAGTATAGATAAGGTGAGCTCTACTCCTTCTGAAAAATATTATATAGATATCTCTGAAGAATGGAAAATAGCAATATGGAAGAGAGCAATACGATTTTTGGAGATGTCTGGATGGGCAAGATAAAGGACAGGTGTACCAATTTCTTGGGGAAGAACTGAGCAACTGCAAACTCAAGTACAATGCCCAGTCTAAGGCAGAATCAGTGTGCCTGAGTCTACTAGAGTTAATCATGACTAAGAGTCATTTAACTATTGGAGTGAGCATTTAACTGTCTAGTAATTAGCTTTATTAACTCATCTGCTCATTTGTATTCCCTCTAGAGTGAATGGAGAAAAGCAGACACTCCCAGACAAGTTACCCATCCAATCGCCTCAGACACTTAAATTATGATGGACTGAATCATCTGCAGGCAATGCTTTTCTCTTCCCACTGACTACTGAAAAAAAGAGTGCACTTCTCATTTTTAGGTTACAGAACTGTTTCTCCTTGATTTTGAAATGTTTGATGTTTCCTTGAATTTGCCAAGTTTCTGTTCTGACCTGCAACTCATCACTCAGCTACTACAGGACATTATTTTTATTCTCCTTCAGTAACCTTATTTTCTGGACTTTTTTCCTATTTTCTGCTGCTCTGCTCTGTAGATGGCCAGTCACCAACCCCATCCCTAAGAAAAAAAAAAAAGAAAAAAAAAAGAAAAAAAATCAAATAAAAACGGTGAGAAAAATAAAGGTGATTAAAAATCCATTTTACACTCACCCTCACTCCAAGCTGAAATTATCCTGTTCACTGAGGCACAGGTGGTGATTTTCCTAACTTGATTTGGTCATTAAAAATCCTCTAGCTGCTTCAATACTTTCTCCCCGAGGCCCCTATCAGCGCTCTCTTCTCCAGTGATTAGAATAGAGCCGACTGGCCTTCTGAACTTATTACAACCCTTTTTCTAATGATCTCATAACGACTGCAAACCTGAGCCCAGCAACCTGACAGATAATGATGTCAATTATGCAAAACAGAAATGAAGGCTTTGAATATAATGCACTGTATTTGGAACAGGGGGGGGGGGGGGGGTGCGGGGGGGGTGGTGGCTTATTTATAGTTTCACTGACTAACTCTGTCATATTTCAAAATGTCAGTAAAAGTTAATAAAGGGGAGGTTGGGGAAAACATAAAAAGATGCTGGTTACAGGGCCCTTGATAAATTTTAAAAAAAGGGTTAATTCTTCTTCCTTCCCTTCTTCCCTAAAAACCTTCTAGTGGTTATTGACTCTTGTGCTACTCCAACTTAGATTTTACAACTTTAGTCCCTTCTTTTTGTTTTCCAATGGAATTCCTATGGGAAATCTTAAGGCTTGTAGGCACATCAACAGTCAGCGTCAGTGAATTTGCTTTTAATGACCACTTACTAGTAAAATCACTCTGTAATCATTTAACTATGAAGACTTTTTAAAATACTTTTTTTTTTTTTTTAATTATTGTTTTATTGTGGACTAATGACACAGGAAAATTCCAAATTCCTCTTGGTTGTGAACAGCAACCTCAGCTTTGTGACAAGTTGCTTTATCATATCACCAGTTATGGATTAAAATATGATCAAGCATCTAAGGCATAACTGAGAGAGATTTAGATTTCAGCCTTGAATAAACCAAAATTTGTTAAGTTTTCTTGGAAAGCTCCTGTAACTTCGCATGAGAGTGGTGCTTAAATCAGGTGTGCCATGACAAAGCTCAGCTTGAGTTAGGACATCACATCTCACAGCCAGAAACAAAAGTGGAATCCATGTCCCAGCCCAGTTTTCTCTTTACTAATCTGCATTGTCCTAGTCCCAGTTATTCCCACCTTCCCATGATCCCCAGGCAACAGTAACCTCCTAGCTCTTAATTCTCGTGGTATTTTGACAACCCCCAATGACCTGTTCTTTTTAGACCCCAAAGGTTATGTTCCACAGTTCTAAAATTAAAAAAAAAAAAAAAATCAGAATAGGAATCTGTCCCAGAGTAGCTAAAGGAGTTGTAGGTTCAGGACATTTTGTGTGGTTGCTTAGTGTGAGAAAATGAAGCCTGAGCCCTGCACAAAGGAAACTGCAGTCTTAGAGATGCAAAGAAGTCAATGATATGGAGAGGGACAATAGTGTGATGGGAATAATGGCATTACAGAAGGGGGAATGTGCTTTGGAGTAGTGTTTCAGTATAAGGTTGGACCTGGGAAATGTGGAAATTGCATCTCTTTATTCCTAACTGAGTATGACCAGAAGGCAACAATCTTTCAAACTGACATGCTACATTGCCCTTTCTAAAAAGCAGTGATAATGCTGCAGCCAGTTCCAGGAGTGAGAATAAAAAGTGCCTGTAACCAATGCAAATAGATGCATAATATTCTACAGGTCTGACCCAGTACATAATACAATTGACAGAAGAGGTCCTATTGATTTCCATAACGTTAAACCATACCTCGGGTGGCAGAGATGTATCCCAAAAGATGATTCAAGCTTTGCTATTTTTCTCACATTATGAAAAAAAAAAAAAAGCACAGATTTTTCAAAATCAGATACTTTTCACAGGGCTTTAGGATCCAATAATTTGTAATGAATCATAAGTACTCTTTATATAATTTATTAGAACACATGTTTGCAGATGAATATTTAAATGGTGTTATTTATAGTAGCATAGGAAATGTAACGATCTCAGAGAGATGGTGAGAAATCCTACGCAGGGGTAAACTCAGAAATCAGAATTGAAAAAAAGTTATTGAACCATCCAACTGTAATATCATCTCACCATAAATGTAAAATTTTTCTTTACAGTGGTGATACTGTGTCATCCAGGTTTTAGCATGAAGGGTGACAGTTTCTATCACTGATACACACCACTCTCACAAGATACTACCTGCCCTGGAAAGAAGTGTCTCTTTACTGTGGCTGATCACACTTCTCCTCCATGCCAGGTCCACCTCGTGATGCTGAGCAGAATGTCCAAGTCGAGTGACTTCTTAGGGAGATTAGCACAACATAAAAAAATCCAAAAGCCAGAGAAAAAAAAAAAAAGAGAGGGACGAGATTAAAGATGTGAACACTGAGCTTTTAAGTGGTATTTCCATGCTTGCTTTGCTGGGTGGCTGCAGCCAGACCAGCAGTCATGGCTATGTAAATCTTTAGATAATTTCACTGAACTCATGGATTTTTATGTATGTTGCCCACAAGTTGTCCATTAAAAAACCAACCAAACAAACAAGTGAAATGTAATTCATTCTTCTGCTACACAGGTTGTACATAAATTAAGGTAGTAACAAGGTATTTTTATCTATAAATATTTTCCTTACTATTAGATGTCTTTAGACTAAGAGTATTCTTATTCCTTACTATATCTCTGTATTTGCCCCATGCTCCTTACAGTGATGCCTTCACCAAGACCTGGATATTCGCAGAATGTCCTGGGATCAACAAACAGAATTTACGACTTATTGGTGGCAGAAGAGGGGAAGATGACAATTACTGAAGGACTTATTTTCAGGGAGGAGTAGTTCTAGAGGAATTAACTGAATGGGAGGTTGTAGATTTTGTGTATAGCTTCTTTTGTTAGTCACATTTTCCAAATACAAACCCATTTGATTTTTTGTGTGAATTTACTTTTTTTTTTTTGATACTTGGAATTGGAGGTAAGATTCTAGCCATATTCTGGGTCAGAAACAACCAACCTTTTGTTGGTTATATATGCAGGCTCATATTTTTGTGCCTGCAGCCCAGCAAAGTGCTACCAAATGCTTTGTGCTCTTGTAACACATGTTCATGTCTGATTTGCTCTTCACTACCACTTCTTACTGTTTCACTACAATAAGCACACTGACTCAGAAGGTGCTTGCTTGGGCTGCAGTGCTTTGGATTTTATAACACCTTTAATTTCTGTGAGACAGGCTACTATTTTGTGGAACCGTCCCACTTTAAAATGTTTTATTTCGAACACTCCAGTGCAATGACGAGGTTTGGGACATGCAATAAGTGTTGTAGCACTCAGAAAGCAAAGATATTTAATTGCCATCTTACCTTTAATTGATTGTTTAATATTAGCACTTGTTGCTGGGGGGTATGTTGAAAGTAGAATTGACATTGAAGGAAATAAGTGCAACCAAAGATACATCTGTAATACCAATGCTTTTATTTTCTCTACATGCAGTTACATCTTGTGTGATGGACAGGAGAATTACTCTTTCTGTCCAGAGAAAAAGCTATATAACAATAGTTATTAAAGAGCAACAGGGGAAATAGGTATCACATACTGAATGTGTCCGACACTCTCATATTGTTGGGAAAGAAAAGCAAAATCTTAGGTACCAGGTGTAACTAATGCTCCAGTTCAGTTGCTGTGCCCACTTCACTTAATATTTTATTTCCAGCTGTAATAGCTTTTTTCTTTTGAAAATTACAAAAAGTTATTAGTTTTCCTATAAGTCATAAATTCTATCAGGTTTAGGAACAGGCTTATACGTCTCTGAGAATAGGACTCACCCAGACATTGGCTTTCTCACTGCTTAAAAAAATAGCTGATTATTATTTATTATTCTCTATATGTCAAATAGTACAAGTCCAGGACTTTTAAAGTAAAAGCCTACTGTGTTTGACACTTCAGAAATACATGTCAAAAGAAATCCAACCCTGAAGAGTTTGTAATGCAAAGATAAAACATAACACAGTACACAAATATGACAGATGGTGGGAACACAAGGTACCAAGAGGACAATCATTACTGGTGTCATAAGCAGCAGTCATGACCCACCAGCTGCCTACTTGCTGTCAGGAGTTTCATAGATACCCTGACAGAGATCAGAAGATGAAAAGGAGTGAGGTGGCTGTTGGCTAGAAGTATGACAAAAAGACTTCAGTGGGAGTTTTGGGTTGTTATTGTATCTCATGGCTTGGCAAAGCCCTTGGGGATGGGGTTAAGTAGGATTGTGCATTGACCTTTCCTAAAACCATGTTTGGACTGACTGACTTTTCATGCTTTTGTGTTTTGTTTTTCTTGTCTCCCAATAACAAGGCAGCATTATTTATGAGGGACATGGGCATTACAAATCTACCTCACTGAAATTTCTTATTTGGCAGTCATAAAAAAGACTTCTGGGGCACGAGAAATTTGAGACCTGTAACCAGCAGTAGACACAAACATGAAACTTGAGGAGGCAAAGTATGCTACATTCACTGCTGTTCAGTCACCTCATGGTCTTTGTTATCTCCCCATCCATGACAAATCCAGATCTGCCCTGTGAAAAAAATCATGTGAGCATTCGTAGATGTCAATATACTTTAGGGCATGTGTGTCTGTACAGCTGCTTACGCAATGTCAGTGTAGCCCTGATCCTGGCTGGGCAATCTCAGTGACACTCCAGCACTCAGTTCATGCAGTCCTCCAGGCTGACCTTTGAGACTTGGAGAATGTGTGTGGGACTTAAAACAATTTGTGGCTGAGACTGTCTCCTTTCATTTGTCAGCGATGACGACAAATTTCCTCCCCACATGTTTGCCAGCAGCTAATTATTTCCTCCCTCCTCCTGTCCACAGTGAGCGAAGATATCTTAAGCCACAAATAACAGCAGTTTCTTAATACAAAAGGGAAGCTGGTGACCACAACCAGCTCTTGTGTGGCTTTGCCTAGTGGGTTGATAACTTTTTGCGACAAGCTGCCCTCTAAGGGCTGGTCTTCATGACAGTTAATTACTTATTGTTGCAATGGAAGTGAAAAACTGACTCAGAACATGCACATAAAAACTCCCAGTGTCTGGTCATGCAGCTCCCTCACACAGCCTGAGGTTATCAAGGAAACTGTTGCTTGCAAAACCCTCCTGTTGGGAAATGTGCTTGCAGTATAGAACAAATATTTGGGAAACATATTTTAAGAAGCATGAAAAAAAGTGAAAAAAGACCTGGAGAATCCTACCCTGCCACCACCCTTTTCTAAGTTCAAAGACCAGGTCATCTAGTAGTAGATTTACCATGGAAAGCATTTGGTTGTTTTCTGAAGGATAAGTGCCTTATTGTTATCTCTCATCTAAAACACTGGGGGGAAAAAGGGTCACTATTTAAAGGACACTAAATAAAAACTGTCTTTGGCTCAAGATGTCATTGATCCACAATAAATCAGTGAAGGGAAGGAGAAAATACTGGGGAAAGTATTGTTACAATGAATAAAAAAAATTGGTTGGGAGGGATCTCCGGAGGTCCTTTAATCCAACTTCCTACTTTGGGTGGCACTACTGTCCTCACTGTGCTGGCAAAGGCTTGCACAGCCAAATCTGGAAGACTTCCAAGGAAGGAGATTCCACAAGGATGGTTGTTTGATCTGAGCAGCCGATGGCTGTTATGTTCTTAATTTCATAAATGTAACCACCATTTAGAAACAAAATATGGAGCTATATGGACCTTCAGTATGACCTAATATGACTATTTGCCCATTCTTACATTGTGTTCTTATTTTATTTCATTTTTGTTTTCCATCGATAACAATGAATCCTTACATCACTGAAGATACTCACATCCTTTGTCTTCCTAATCAAAAGCTCTCTATTTTAGCTTTAAAATACTAAACTTCAGTTGTTCCTTTAATAGAATCTGAACTGGGTTTATGCAGCAGGGTTTTGGTAGTGGAAGGGCTGCAGGGCTGACTTCTGTGAAAAGATGCCAGAAGCTGCTCCCATGTCTGATAGAGCCAGCTCCAAGACGGACTCACTGCTCAAAGCAGAGTCAATCAGAGACATTGGTGGCAACTCTGTGATAACATATTTAAGAAAGGGTAAAAAATGCTGCGCAACAGCAGCTGGGAGAGAGAAGTGAGTAAATGTGAGAAAAAACAACTCTGCAGACACCAAGGTCAGTGAAGAAGGAGGGGGAAGAGGTGCTCCAGGTGCCAGAGCAGAGATTCCCCTGCAGCCTGTGGTGAAGACCATGGTGAGGCAGGCTGTCCCCCTGCAGCCCATGGAGGTCTATGGTGGAGCAGATATCCACCTGCAGCCCATGGAGGACCCCACACCAGAGCAGGTGGACATGCCTTGAAGGAAGCCACAGCCCATGGAAGCTCACGCCGGAACAGGCTCCTGGCAGGACCTGTGAACCTGTGGAGAGGAGCCCACGCTGGAGCAGGTTTGCTGGCAGGACTTGTAACCCCGTGGGGGACCCACACTGGAGAAGTCTGTTCCTGAAGGACTGCACCCTGTGGAAAGGACCCATGCTGTAGCAGTTCATGAAGAACTGTAGCCCATGGGAAAGACTCACATTGGAGAAGTTCATGGAGGACTGTCTCCCATGGGAGGGACCCCACGCTGGAGCAGAGCAAGAGTGTAAGGAGGAAGGAGAGGCAGAGATGAAGCATTATGAACCAACCACAACCCCATTCCCAATCCCCCTGCATCACTCAGGGGGAGGAGGTAGAAGAGTTGGGAGTAAAGTTGAGCCTGGGAAGAAGGGAGAGATGGAGGAAAGGCATTCTTAAATTTGTTCTTATTTCTTATTATCCTACTCTGATTTTGATTGGCAATAAATTAATCTTCCCCAATTTGAGTGTTTTGCCCATGATGGTAACTGGTCAGTAATCTCCCTGTCCTTATTTTGACCCATGAGCTTTTTTTCATATTTTCTGCCCCCGTCCTGTTGATGGAAGGGGAGTGATAGAGCAGCTTGGTGGATACCTGCTGGCCAACGAAGGTTAACGCATCACTGAACCTAAGTGCAGATCACTACTCCAAGTGCTGTTCAGAAATAGCCAGTAATCTGAACTCTTTAATTTTGGGGGTTTTCATCACTGTATCTTTCAGTTTTGCAAAAGACTAAATTCTTCAAAGGAAAATCTAAATTATTCCAATAATAACAGTTAAAAAAGAAAACAAACAAAGCCACCCCTAGCAATAATGTCAATATTTCCTATGCTGTGCATATTTGGCAGTGGTACTGGGAAAAATGGATTCTTCAGTGAAATGAAATAATACATGGTTTGCTGCATCTGTGAATTAGCTGCATAAAGATAACTGAGGCAGGTAAATGCTGAGTAAAACTGGATGATGTACATTAGAGAACCAATTCCATCTGTTAGCAAATAGTCTTTATATTAGGGTGCCCACTAAGCATTGATGCCAAGCTAGCACTTGAAAGGAATGGCTGCAGATCCTAATTTGATAACTGGTATAGATATGCTGGAAGCAATGGAAATGTGTTGATGTGGGCTACTTAGCAAAGAATAACCGATGCCTTAAAACAGAACATTATTCTGTAAATGCTGAACATCTGTGTTCTCCCTGTGACTGCCATAATTGAGATGAGATTTTCTTAATCTAGTTTGCAGGATGTATTTAAATTGGGAAATTAGACCTTTCATCTACTCCACATGTACCTAAATCTCAAACTTTGGAATCTACAGCTTTTTAGATAGTTAAGGCCATGATAGACTCTGTGTCAGGGTCTGAGCCAGGATCTCAGCACAAAGCTTTGTCCAAATTAAAGGAGCTTTGGGGGAATGCCTTTGCCATTTTAACTCAGCTATCGTAAGTGAAACTCATCTTAGGTGACATCATTTCCCTACACCCTCCAAAAAATTGAGTTTGCTATTAGTAGCATTTTTTCATTCATAGTTTCACTCTGAGTCACAACCCGGCCATTCCTGTCACAAACTTGCTGTCACAGATACCATCATTCTTTTTTTGTAAAGCACCAGTTTCCTACAGCAATTTTTGTGCCTAAATACAACTGACTTGAATCGCTAAGGTAGAACAGAAAGTCCCAGCGAATGAACAGCTGGAAATGATTAAATGTTGCTTTACATTAAAAGCTGATCAAACTCATTTTATGGTCACAGGAGAGAGGCCATGATACAAGCATATACATATTCCTGCCTTTAGATTAACTCCACTGCAAGGCTGTGAGAAGCCTGATTCCATTTTCTTGATGACCTCCTCATAGTTTCCTGGGAGGCTGCTGTTAGGTCCTCTGAAGCTGTCCTTTCTTCAGGCTAAACAAGCTCCAGTCCCTCAGCCTCTCCTCACTGGGCAAGTGCTCTAACCCTGACCAACTCAGTGCTCCCTACTGAACCTGTTCCAGTTTGTAGATGTCTTTCTTGTATCAGAGGAGACAAAACTGGACACAATATGCTAGATGCAGTCTAAAATGTTGACTGACTCCATGCATTTTATCCATCAAAGATATGATGTCAGCCTAAAACTCATCAATAGAGGATAAGTTTGGGCTGCCTCTCTAGCTCACTGGGAAAAGATGCAAACTGGCAAATAATAAATCACCTATATTGCATACCTCTGTTAAAGACTTCTCTTTCCACTGACTGTAGAGAGCAGTAGTGACTGTAAAGTCTGGTGGTTTAGTTTAGTATGGATGGTAATATATTCAATGGTTAAAGACAAGGTAGATGAATATCATACTTGTAGACTGTTCTGTAATGTCGTCAAAATTGATTCTTCAAGTACCAAGTTGAGGCAGCATCTGAAGGCTAACAATGACACACTTTGTGCTTGGTCTGCTGTGAGAATAACTAGACCCCATTAGTTTGCACGGCTGTCAAGCCATGAACCTTTCTCTCAGATGAAGCTGACTTGGAAACAAAAAGGGTATTTTCTCTTTTTTCTCCGACAAAGAGACTTTGACTTTCAATTCATGATTCACAAAGGACTTTGTATCTCTAATGATAGGGAGGGATGGAAGGAAAACCCAAATTAACAAAATATCATTTATCATTTATTAAATCTTTTTCATATCTGAGACTACAGATCTCCTTAATAAAACACAGAAATAAAATGAGAGAAAGAAAATGAAAGCTAGGATTTAATGAGGTAAGAGAGATCTTTGCAGAAAGTGGACATCATGTACAGCTGACCTGCAGATGTGGAGTATCCCAGTCTAAATTCCTTACACTATCTCTTGCCAAAACACTTTTTTTCTTCCATTCTGTGTTTCTTCACTTTCCTGCTCCTGTCCAAGAATGCATATTCATCCCCCTCCCCAATATGGTCACCACCAGCTCATAAAGTTCCGAGAATACTGTCAGCCCTCAAAACACAATACACTTTTCTGTAATTACAAAGTTCCATGAGCCACCTGGGGACCACTTACCATGGCTACTTGGTTTACAGTTTGGGAATCAGTAGTCTATGTCATTGCATCTTCAATTACATCTGGCCCTGATTCAGCAAATATTTCAAAATAAGTTTAATTTGTTAACAATTTGTTTGACTTCAGTGGGTTTTAAGATTGTTTTTACGGTGGAGTGATCTGCTTAATAATGGGCCTGTTTTTGTGTTGTGTTTTAGTTTTGTTAAGATTGACTCTGTATTTTTCATTTCACTTGAATTTTGTTGTTGTTGAAAATAATTTTTTCCAGCCTTCGTAAGTAGAAAATGTAAAGAATAAATTAGTACATAGAAAGTTAATAAAGACTTAATTTTGCAGTCCACAGGAGAAAAATTTTCAAACTTGTGATACATGTGATTGAACCTATACCTTATTAAAAGATATGAAGACCACAATTAAACACATGGAGACCTCTAAATATTCAGTGATTTTATGGGACAAATGACCTAAAAATCTTTCAAAATTCACTCCTGCCCACCCATTTCATGTTTAAAAACAGGACTCAGGCTCTTGTGTCAGGCTTTTGTGTCACGTGGACATGTTTTGGAAATACATATTCATCTGTTTGTCAAAAAAATATGATCTGTAAACTCTGTTCAGGAGACCTTCTCATCTACTCTCTCTACACAAAGTCTTTTCTATCCTTTGTTGTGGTTTAACCTCAGTCGGCAACTGAGTACTATACAGTACTATACAGCTGCTTGCTCACTCCCCGCCCCCCTCAGGATGGGGGAGAGAATCAGAAGGGTAAAAGTGAGAAAACTCATGGGTTGAGATAAAGACAGTTTAATAGGTAAAGCAAAAGCTGTGCATGCAAGCAAATCAAAACAAGGAATTCATTCACTCCTTCCCACCGGCAGGCAGGTGTTCAGCCATCTCCAGGAAAGCAGGGCTCCATCACACGTAACGGTTACTTGGGAAGACAAACGCCATCACTCCAAACGTCCCCCCCTTCCTCCTTCTTCCCCCAGCTTTATATACTGAGCATGATGTCACATGGTATGGAATATCCCTTTGGCCAGTTTGGGTCAGCTCTCCTGGCTGTGCCCCCTCCCAGCTTCTTGTGCACCTCCAGCCTTCTCAGTCGGTAGAGCATGGGAAGCTGAAAAGTCCTTGGCTAGTGTAAACACTACCTAGCAACAACTAAAACATCGGTGTGTCATCAACATTGTTCTCACCCTAAATCCAAAACACAGCACTGTACCAGCTACTAGGAAGGAAATGAACTCTATCCCTGATGAAACCAGGACATCCTTATATCTCACTCAACTGCTTTTTACTCAAACCTCCATTCTTCCCAGTCTTGTTTCATCTTTACTATTCTTTTCCCTCTAAACCAGAAAAAAACCCACCCAGCAATACTTGGAGTTATAGGTGAATGCTTCAACTCCTGAAGCCAGATTTGTTCACTCTCAAGACAATCAAACTCATTCATCTCTATAAATCATCAGTCTGATGTAGCAAGGATGTTCATTATTTTCAGTGTTTGTTGGAGGCTATTAAGAAATTAATAAATTAAAGTAGATCATGTTTCCTGGAAATGCTAAAGTGCTGATTAACTGCTTGTTAAAATAAGGAACATATATGAAACATTTCCCTATAATTAATCTTTTCTATTCCTCATTTCTTCCTTATTTATTGACTAAGATATGCTTTCTGAAAGCAGGATTTATGCCCAGGAACAGTAATGGTACAATATAACTGCAATAACTACAATAACTACAATAACTAAAATAACTAAAATATAACAATAAACGGTACAATTTGCCCAGCAGAGAAGGACCTGGGGGTGTTGGTCGACAGCCGGCTGAACATGAGCCGGCAGTGTGCCCAGGTGGCCAAGAAGACCAATGGCCTCCTGGCCTGTATCAGAACTAGTGTGGCCAGCAGGAGTAGGGAAGTGATCGTGCCCCTGTACTCGGCCCTGGTGAGGCCGCACCTCGAACACTGTGTTCAGTTTTGGGCCCCTCACTACAAGAAGGACGTTGAGGTGCTGGAGCGTGTCCAGAGAAGGGCAACGAGGCTGGTGAAGGGTCTGGAGAACAAGTCTTCTGAGGAGCGGCTGAGGGAACTGGGGTTGTTTAGCCTGGAGAAAAGGAGGCTGAGGGGAGACCTCATCGCTCTCTACAACTACCTGAAAGGAGGTTGTAGCGAGGTGGGTGTCGGTCTCTTCTCCCAAGTAACTAGCGATAGGATGAGAGGAAATGGCCTCTTGTTGCGGCAGGGGAGGTTTAGATTGGATGTAAGGAAAAATGTCTTTACTGAAAGAGTGGTGAAACATTGGCACAGGCTGCCCAGGGAAGTGGTTGAGTCCCCATCCCTGGAGGTATTTAAAAGACGAGTAGATGAGGCACTTAGGGACATGGTTTAGTGGGCATGGTGGTGTTGGGTCGATGGTTGGACTCGATGATCTTAGAGGTCTTTTCCAACCTCAATGATTCTATGATTCTATGATTCTATAATATTTAGAACTCTGCTAAGCACTTTGCCTATAGAAATGTTATATGTATATCTATTTAACACATTGTAGTGAGAGATTTGGGAAACACAAGATTAATCACATTTCATCCTTAAGAAGAGTTTGCAGGTTGGTGTAAGATATTCAGCCTAACAATACAGGAGCCAAACAGTTTTGGATAAAGTCAGATCTCCACCTACACAAACCACCTTCACTGGAACTGCACTGCATTTCAGCATCTAACCATATTTTGCCGGCAGTTCAGCCAAGCAAAAACCAGCACTAGTATCTCAGCTACACTCCTAACTCAGACAGAAGACCCTGTTCTCACAAAGACTTGATATTAACATTTAAGAATTCTAATTCCTCTTTGAAATAAACCAGAACTTTGGGATTTACATAACTGACTTAGTCTTTGGGAAAGGTTTGCTTCCAGCAAGGAAGTCATGGTTTGGCTTCCAGTCTTGCCACGTTCTTATTGAACTTGTTCAGAAAAAAGCAACATCAGAATACTTAGTGGAAAGCTTTGCTACCAGCTAATAGCAGCCTGGTTATGGCCTAGTGATTCACACTGATATATTGAGAGGTCTTAGATGCTCTGTCAAGCTTCATTTACAGTGAAAATGAGCCAATGACTCTTGTCTATTTTCCTTCCCAGGCTATCAGAGCAGCCATCTCCTGACCATGTTTCCTATCCCTAGGGAAGGGCACAATTATGCTGATAATCACTTTCTTGATTCAGTCTGACATGCAATTTCTCTTCTCCTCCAAATCCAACAAGTCCTTTTTTAAGCACACTTCTTCCAAAACATGCTTAAATATTAGATCTCCTGCACAGAGACAGGCATTACCTAACTGATCCTGGAGTTCATGAATACTTCATTGTCCTGGTTTTGGCTGGGATAGAGTTAATTTTCTTCCTAGTAGCTGGTACAGTGCTGTGTTTTGGATTTAGGATGAGAATAATGTTGATAACACACCAATGTTTTAGTTGTTGCTGAGTAGTGCTTAAGCTAGTCAAGGACTTTTCAGCTTCCCATGCTCTACCAACTAAGAAGGCTGGGGGTGCACAAGAAGCTGGGAGGGGGCACAGCCAGGAGAGCTGACCCAAACTGGCCAAAAGGCTATTCCATACCATGTGACGTCATGCTCAGTACATAAACTGGGGAAAAGCTGGCTGGGGGAGGGATGACCACTGCTCAGAAACTGGCTGGGCATCGGTTGGCAGGTGGTGAGTAATTGCATTGTGCATCACTTGTTTTGTATATTCTTTTATCATTATTATTACTATTATTTTCCTTTCTTTTTCTGTCCTATTAAACTGTCTTTATCTCAACCCACAATTTTTTTTTTTTTTTTCTCGATTCTCTCCCCCATCCCACTGCGGGGGGGAGGAGTGAGTGAACGGCTGTGTGGTGTTTAGCGGCCTGCCAGGTTAAACCACAACAGTCCTTTTGGCACCCAACGTGGGGCATGAAGGGTTGAGATAATGACAGATCTGACCAGAGTGTGTTAAGGCAAATTTGTTATAAGCATTCATCATATTGGTTTAACAGTCGCTGGTCACAATGTTGATTAATTTACTCTCAAAGTTGTCGTGCTTGCTCTCAGAGTTGTGTTATGTAAAACCTTACTTGCTGTATATGTTCCCTGTTGTGCTGTCTATCACCTCTGGGAGCTGGATCAAGGATGTTTTGCTGCGCTGTGTAACACTACTGGTTTATGGTGTGATAAAATTTTTGTTCATGAGACTAATTTTTGTATTTGTATTTCTGTAATTATACTCGTAGTGCCATCATCTCCATACCTCGGGAGTCACTTTTCGGAAACTATTAAAAATTACACCTTTTAGCTTTTCTCCTCGAGGAACCACTCTATAGGGGAGATGGCAGGGGACACTTTGCCCTGCTCCTTCACCTTCCTTTTCTCCTTCAGGTTAGTTACAACAGCTCTTGAGAATTTTGAATTTCCTTGGGATGTTCAAGCCAGCATGGTCCTATTGCTCTGTCTCCTGAATGTGGTTCAGGTCATGATCTTGTTTAAGTTTAAGCAATTATTTAAGAATGCCATCCAAAGATCAGTCCCGGTGACAGGCATTGCGGCTACTGCCAACCCCTACGACAGGCACTGTGGCTACTCAAACCCCAGCGACAGGCACTGCAACTACTCCAGCCCCCATGACAGGCATTGCAGCTACTCAAACCCCAGTGACAGGCACTGTGGCTACTCCAACTCCTGCGACAGGCACTGTGGCTACTCCAGCCCCGGCGACAGGCACTGTGGCTACTCCAACCCCGGCAACAGGCACTGTGGCTGAACCGGAGAACCAACCTGTGCCGGTATCAGTCGCCCCTATACACAAGAAGAAATACACAAGAAAATCAGCTTGTTTAGGAAGGGATGAAGATGAACCAGGGCCATCATGAGAACAAGAGCAGGAAGAAGCAGAACCCATAAGTGAGACGGTAACCACCTGATCCTTATCCCTGAGTGAGCTGCGAGATATGCGAAAAGATTTCAGTTGTCATCGAGGAGAGCATGTTGTCACCTGGCTGCTCCGATGCTGGGATAACGGGGCCAGTAGCTTGGAATTGGAGGGTAGGGAAGCCAAGCAGCTGGGATCCCTTTCTAGGGGAAGGGGCATTGACAAAATGATTGGAAAAGGGGCACAAACCCTCAGCCTCTGGAGGTGACTCCTGTCAGGGGTGAAGGAAAGGTATCCCTTCAAGGAAAAACAATCACAAAAGGGGGTTCTTCCAGGAAACTTGCTTCTTTAGTTTCCAGCGGGCAGTTCCCCATACAGAGTAGAAGGGCTGATTTTACTTCTGATCTTAATGAAGGGACTCCTGACTCATATCTACAAGAACTGAGTAATGAATACTATGACCAGGACTAAGCGGCCCTGCCTCCAGCCAGGGGGAGGAAAGGGACAACCAGGTTTACTGGACTGTGTGCGTCCAATGGCCTGGCACATCAGACCCACAGAAGTATAAGGCTCTAGTAGACACCGGTGCACAGTGTACCCTAATGCCATCAAGCTATAAAGGGGAAGAACCCATCTGTATTTTTGGAGTGACAGGGGGATCCCAAAAGTTAACTGTATTGCAAGCCGAAGTAAGTCTAACTGGGAATGGGTGGCAGAAGCACCCCATTGTGACTGGCCCAGAGGCTCCGTGCATCCTTGGCATAGACTACCTCAGGAGAGGGTATTTCAAGGATCCAAAAGGGTACTGGTGGGCTTTTCGTGTAGCTGCCTCAGAGATGGAGGAAATTAAACAGCTGTCCACATTACCTGGTCTCTCAGAAGACCCTTCTGTTGTGGGGTTGCTGAAGGTCGAAAAACAACGGGCGCCGATCGCTACCACCACAGTGCACAGGCGGCAATATCGCACTAACTGACTCCCTGATTCCCATCCATAAGCTGATTCGTCGACTGGAGAGCCAAGGAGTGATCAGCAAGACCCGCTCACCTTTTAACAGTCCCATATGGCCAGTGCGGAAGTCTAATGGAGAGTGGAGACTAACAGTAGACTATCGTGGCCTGAACAAAGTCACGCTGCCACTGAGTGCTGCCGTGCCGGACATGCTAGAACTTCAATACGAACTGGAGTCAAAGGCAGCCAAGTGGTATGCCACAAGTGACATCACTAATGCGTTTTTCTCAATCCCTTTGGCAGCAGAGTGCAGGCCACAATTTGCTTTCACTTGGAGGGGCGTTCAGTACACCTGGAACCAACTGCCCCAGGGGTGGAAACACAGCCCCACCATTTGCCATGGACTGATCCAGACTGCACTGGAACAGGGTGAGGCTCCAGAACACCTGCAATACATTGATGACATCATTGTGTGGGGCAACACAGCAGGAGAAGTTTTTGAAGAAGGGAAGGAAATAGTCCAAATCCTGCTGAAGGCCGGTTTTGCCATAAAACAAAGTAAGGTCAAGGGACCTGCACAGGAGATCCAGTTTTTAGGAATAAAATGGCAAGATGGACGTCGTCAAATCCCAATGGATGTGATCAACAAAATAACAGCCATGTCTCCACCAACTAGCAAAAAGGAAACACAAGCTTTCTTAGGCGTCGTGGGTTTTTGGAGAATGCATATTCCAAATTACAGTCTGATTGTAAACCCTCTCTATCAAGTGACCCGGAAGAAGAACGATTTCAAATGGGGCCCTGAGCAACGACAAGCTTTTGAACAAATTGAAGAGGAGATAGTTCATGCAGTAGCCCTGGGGCCAGTCCGGGCAGGACAAGATGTAAAAAATGTGCTCTACACCACAGCCGGGGAGAATGGCCCTACCTGGAGCCTCTAGCAGAAAGCACCAGGGGAGACTCGAGGTCGACCCCTAGGGTTTTGGAGTCGGGGATACAGAGGATCCGAGGCCCACTATACTCCAACTGAAAAAGAGATATTGGCAGCATATGAAGGGGTTCGAGCTGCTTTCGGAAGTGATCGGCACTGAAGCACAGCTCCTCCTGGCACCCCGACTGCCGGTGCTAGGCTGGATGTTCAGAGGGAGGGTCCCCTGTACACATCATGCAACTGATGCTACGTGGAGTTAGTGGGTCGCACTGATCACACAACGGGCTCAAATAGGAAACCCCAGTCGCCCAGGAATCCTGGAAGTGATCATGGATTGGCCAGAAGGCAAAGATTTTGGAATATTGCCAGAGGAGGAGGTAACGCGTGCTGAAGAGGCCCCAATGTATAATGAACTACCAGAAAATGAGAAGCAATATGCCCTGTTCACTGATGGGTCCTGTCGTCTTGTGGGAAAGCATCGGAGGTGGAAAGCTGCTGTATGGAGTCCTATGCGACAAGTTGTAGAAACGGCTGAAGGAGAAGGTGAATCGAGCCAATTTGCAGAAGTGAAGGCCATCCAGCTGGCTTTAGACATTGCTGACCGAGAAAAGTGGCCAGTGCTCTATCTCTGTACTGACTCATGGATGGTGGCAAATGCCCTGTGGGGGTGGTTGCAGCAATGGAAGCAGAGCAACTGGCAGCGCAGAGGCAAACCCATCTGGGCTGCCGCATTGTGGCAAGATATTGCTGCCCGGGTGGAGAACCTGGTTGTAAAAGTCCGTCACGTAGATGCTCACGTACCCAAGAGTCGGGCCACTGAAGAACATCAAAACAACCAGCAGGTGGATCAGGCTGCTAAGATTGAAGTGGCTCAGGTGGATCTGGACTGGCAACATCAGGGTGAATTATTTCTAGCTCGGTGGGCCCATGACACCTCAGGCCACCAAGGAAGAGATGCAACATATAGATGGGCTCGTGATCGAAGGGTGGACTTGACCATGGACACTATAGCCCAGGTTATCCATGAATGCGAAACATGCGCTGCAATCAAGCAAGCCAAGCGGTTAAAGCCTCTCTGGTATGGAGGATGATGGCTGAAATATAAATATGGGGAGGCCTGGTAGATCGATTATATCACACTCGCACAAACCCGCCAAGGCAAGCGCCACGTGCTTACAAAGGTGGAGGCAACCACCAGATGGCTGGAAACATATCCCGTGCCCCATGCCACCGCCTGGAACACTATCCTGGGCCTTGAAAAGCAAGTCCTATGGCGACATGGCACCCCAGAAAGAATTGAGTCAGACAATGGGACTCATTTCCGAAACAACCTCATAGACACCTGGGCCAAAGAGCACGGCATTGAGTGGGTGTATCACATCCCCTATGTCGTGGTTTAATTTCAGTCGGCAATTAAGTACCACCCAGCCGCTCGCTCACTCCCCCCCCACCCGGTGGGATGGGGGAGAGAATTGGAAGAGCACAAGTGAGAAAAAACTCGTGGGTTGAGATAAAAACAGTTTAATAATGGAAATAAAATGATAATAATAATATGATAAAAATAATAATACACAAAGCAAGTGATGCACAGTACAATTGCTCACCACCCGCCGACCGATGCCCAGCCAGTCCCCGAGCAGCGGCCCCCCCGGCCAGCTTTCCCCAGTTTATGTACTGAGCATGACGTCACATGGTATGGAATGTCCCTTTGGCCAGTCTGGCTGTGCCCCCTCCCAGCTTCTTGTGCACCTCCAGCCTTCTCAGTCGGTAGAGCATGGGAAGCTGAAAAGTCCTTGGCTAGTGTAAGCATTACCTAGCAACAACTAAAACATCGGTGCGTTATCAACTTTGTTCTCATCCTAAATCCAAAACACTGTACCAGCTACTAGGAAGGAAATTAACTCTATCCCTGCCAAAACCAGGACAATATCCACCACTTATTCTATACCATCTGCATCATGCTCAAGTCTCATATTTTCCAGTACATTTTCATTAATCACCACCCCTTTTTATATATATCTATATATATATACACACACACACACACACACACACACACACACAGATATCATTCCCTTTGTCTGTGGGCCATCCCTCTAAAATGTTCGGTGAGTTCATTTAGTCCATGACTTCGGGCTCCATCTGTCATCTGTCTTTCAGGGTAGGAAAAATGGAGATGGTATGTGGTGTTGGATTCTTTCATGTTGAAGTCAGTTCTGGTACCATTATCACGGTACTTTGCTTGGTTTCACTGAAGTTATTCATAGAATCATAGAATCATTGAGGTTGGAAAAGACTTCGAAGATCATCGAATCCAACTGTCAACCCAACACCACCATGTCCACTAAACCATGTCCCTAAGTGCCTCATCTACTCGTCTTTTAAATACCTCCAGGGATGGGGACTCCACCACTTCCCTGGGCAGCCTGTGCCAATGTTTCACCACTCTTTCAGTAAAGACATTTTTCCTTACATCCAATCTAAACCTCCCCTGGCGCAACAAGAGGCCATTTCCTCTCATCCTATCGCTTGTTACTTGGGAGAAGAGACTGACACCCACCTCGCTACAACCTCCTTTCAGGGAGTTGTAGAGAGCGATGAGGTCTCCCCTCAGCCTCCTTTTCTCCAGGCTAAACAGTCCCAGTTCCCTCAGCCGCTCCTCAGAAGACTTGTTCTCCAGACCCCTCACCAGCCTCGTTGCCCTTCTCTGGACACGCTCCAGCACCTCAATGTCCTTCTTGTAGTGAGGGGCCCAAAACTGAACACAGTAGTCGAGGTGCGGCCTCACCAGTGCCGAGTACAGGGGCACGATCCCTTCCCTACTCCTGCTGGCCACACGATTTCTGATACAGGCCAGGATGCCATTGGCCTTCTTGGCCGCCTGGGCACACTGCCGGCTCATGTTCAGCCGGCTGTCAACCAGCACCCCCAGGTCCTTTTCCCACAGGCAGCTTTCCAGCCACTCTTCCCCAAGCCTGTAGCGCTGCATGGGGTTGTTGTGGCCGAAGTGCAGGACCCGGCACTTGGCCTTGTTGAACCTCATACAGTTGGCCTGGGCCCATCGATCCAGCCTGTCCAGGTCCCTCTGCAGAGCCTTCCTACCCTCGAGCAGATCAACACTCCCACCCAACTTGGTGTCATCTGCAAACTTCCTGAGGGTGCAGTCGATCCCCTCGTCCAGAGCATCGATAAAGATATTAAACAAGACCGGCCCCAAAACTGAGCCCTGGGGAACACCGCTCGTGACCGGCCGCCAACTGGATTTGACTCCATTCACCACAACTCTCTGGGCTCGGCCGTCCAGCCACTTTTTGACCCAGCGCAGAGTACACCTGTCTAAGCCGTGAGCCGCCAGCTTCTCGAGGAGAATGCTGTGGGAGACGGTGTCAAAGGCCTTACTGAAGTCCAGGTAGACCACATCCACAGCCTTTCCCTCATCCACTAGGCGGGTCACCTGGTCATAGAAGGAGATCAGGTTGGTTAAGCAGGACCTGCCTTTCATGAATCCGTGCTGGCTGGGCCTGATCCCCTGGTTGTCCCGCTCATGCCTTGTGAGCGCCCTCAAGATGAACCACTCCATAATCTTCCCCAGCACCGAGGTCAGGCTGACAGGCCTGTAGTTCCCCGGATCCTCCTTCCAGCCCTTCTTGTAGATGGGCGTCACATTGGCAAGCCTCCAGTCGTCCAGGACCTCCCCCGTTTAACCAGGACTGCTGATAAATGATGGAGAGTGGCTTGGCGAGCACCTCTGCCAGCTCCCTCAGCACTCTCGGGTGGATCCCATCTGGCCCCATAGACTTGTGAGCATCCAGGTGGCATAGCAGGTCATTGACTGCTTCCTCTTGGATTACGGGGGGTTCATCCTGCTTGCCGTCCCTGTCTTCCAGCTCGGGGGGCCGAGTACCCTGAGGAGAACTGGTCTGCCTGTTAAAGACTGAGGCAAAGATGGCATTGAGTACCTCAGCCTTTTCCTCATCCTCAGTGACAATGTTCCCCCCCGCATCCAATAAAGGATGGAGATTCTCCTTGGCTCTCTTCTTGTCATTAATATATTTGTAAAAACTTTTTTTGTTGTCTCTAACGACAGCAGCCAGATTGCGTTCTAGCTGGGCTTTTGCCTTTCTCATTTCCTCTCTGCACGACCTAACGAGATCCCTGTACTCTTTTTGAGTCGCCTGCCCCTTCTTCCACAAGTCGTAAACTCTCCTCTTTTTCCTGAGTCCCAGCAAGAGCTCCCCGTTCAGCCAGGCCGGTCGTCTTCCCCGCCCGTTCTTCTTACGGCGTACAGGGACAGCCTGCTCCTGCGCCTTTAAGACTTCCTTCTTGAAGAACGTCCAGCCTTCCTGGACCCCTTTGCCCTTCAGGACTGTCTCCCAAGGGACTCTCTCAACCAACATCCTGAACAGGCCAAAGTCTGCCCTCCGCAAGTCCATGGTTGCGGTTTTGCTGCCCCCTCTCCTTACTTCACCAAGAAGCGAGAATTCTACCATTTCATGGTCGCTAAGCCCAAGACGGCCTCCGACCACCACATCTCCCACCAGTCCTTCTCTGTTTGTAAACAGCAGGTCGAGCGAGGCACCTCCCCTGGTAGGCTCACTTACCAGCTGCGTCAGGAAGTTGTCTGCCACACACTCCAGGAACCTCCTAGGCTGCTTCCTTTCTGCCGTGTTGTATTGCCAGGAGATGTCCGGGAAGTTGAAGTCCCCCACGAGAACAAGGGCTAGTGATTGAGAGACTTCTGCCAGCTGCTTGTAGAATGCTTCATCCGCCCCTTCATCCTGGTTGGGTGGTCTATAACAGACTCCCAGCAGGATATCTGCCTCGTTGGCCTTCCCCCTCATCCTTACCCATAAACACTCGACCGTATCATCATCACAATCGTTGAGCTCTAGACAATCGAAACACTCCCTAACATACAGGGCCACCCCACCGCCTCTCCTTCCTCGCCTGTCCCTTCTGAAGAGTCTATAGCCATCCATTGCAGCACTCCAGTCATGAGAGTCACCCCACCATGTTTCTGTGATGGCGACTAAGTCATATCTTGGGCCCACCGAGCTAGAAATAATTCACCCTGATGTTGCCAGTCCAGATCCACCTGAGCCACTTCAATCTTAGCAGCCTGATCCACCTGCTGGTTATTTTGATGTTCTTCAGTGGCCCGACTCTTGGGTACGTGAGCATCTACGTGACGGAATTTTACAACCAGGTTCTCCACCCGGGCAGCAATATCTTGCCACAATGCGGCAGCCCAGATGGGTTTGCCTCTGCGCTGCCAGTTGCTCTGCTTCCATTGCTGCAACCACCCCCACAGGGCATTTGCCACCATCCATGAGTCAGTACAGAGATAGAGCACTGGCCACTTTTCTCGGTCAGCAATGTCTAAAGCCAGCTGGATGGCCTTCACTTTTGCAAATTGGCTCGATTCACCTTCTCCTTCAGCCGTTTCTACAACTTGTCGCATAGGACTCCATACAGCAGCTTTCCACCTCCGATGCTTTCCCACAAGACGACAGGACCCATCAGTGAACAGGGCATATTGCTTCTCATTTTCTGGTAGTTCATTATACATTGGGGCCTCTTCAGCACGCGTTACCTCCTCCTCTGGCAATATTCCAAAATCTTTGCCTTCTGGCCAATCCATGATCACTTCCAGGATTCCTGGGCGACTGGGGTTTCCTATTTGAGCCCGTTGTGTGATCAGTGCGACCCACTAACTCCACGTAGCATCAGTTGCATGATGTGTACAGGGGACCCTCCCTCTGAACATCCAGCCTAGCACCGGCAGTCGGGGTGCCAGGAGGAGCTGTGCTTCAGTGCCGATCACTTCCGAAAGCAGCTCGAACCCCTTCATATGCTGCCAATATCTCTTTTTCAGTTGGAGTATAGTGGGCCTCGGATCCTCTGTATCCCCGACTCCAAAACCCTAGGGGTCGACCTCGAGTCTCCCCTGGTGCTTTCTGCCAGAGGCTCCAGGTAGGGCCATTCTCCCCGGCTGCGGTATAGAGTACATTTTTTACATCTTGCCCTGCCCGGACTGGCCCCAGGGCTACTGCATGAACTATCTCCTCTTCAATTTGTTCAAAAGCTTGTCGTTGCTCAGGGCCCCATTTGAAATCGTTCTTCTTCTGGGTCACTTGATAGAGAGGGTTTACAATCAGACTGTAATTTGGAATGTGCATTCTCCAAAAACCCACGACGCCTAAGAAAGCTTGTGTTTCCTTTTTGCTAGTTGGTGGAGACATGGCTGTTATTTTGTTGATCACATCCATTGGGATCTGACGACGTCCATCTTGCCATTTTATTCCTAAAAATTGGATCTCCTGTGCAGGTCCCTTGACCTTACTTTGTTTTATGGCAAAACCGGCCTTCAGCAGGATTTGGACTATTTCCTTCCCTTTTTCAAAAACTTCTTCTGCTGTGTTGCCCCACACGATGATATCATCAATGTATTGCAGGTGTTCTGGAGCCTCACCCTGTTCCAGTGCAGTCTGGATCAGTCCATGGCAAATGGTGGGGCTGTGTTTCCACCCCTGGGGCAGTCAGTTCCAGGTGTACTGAACGCCCCTCCAAGTGAAAGCAAATTGTGGCCTGCACTCTGCTGCCAAAGGGATTGAGAAAAACGCATTAGCAATATCTACTGTGGCATACCACTTGGCTGCCTTTGACTCCAGTTCGTATTGAAGTTCTAGCATGTCTGGCACAGCAGTACTCAGCGGTGGCGTGACTTCATTTAGGCCACGACAGTCTACTGTTAGTCTCCACTCTCCATTAGACTTCCACACTGGCCATATGGGACTGTTAAAGGGTGAGCGGGTCTTGCTGATCACTCCTTGGCTCTCCAGTCGACGAATCAGCTTATGGATGGGAATCAGGGAGTCTCGGTTGGTGCGATATTGCCACCGGTGCACTGTGGTGGTAGCGATTGGCACTTGTTGGTCTCGACCTTCAGCAACCCCACAACAGAGGGGTCCTCCGAAAGACCAGGCAAGGTGGACAGCTGTTTAATTTCCTCCATCTCTGAGGCAGCTATACCAAAAGCCCACCGGTACCCTTTTGGGTCCTTGAAATACCCTCTCCTGAGGTAGTCTATGCCAAGGATGCACGGAGCCTCTGGGCCAGTCACAATGGGGTGCTTCTGCCACCCATTCCCAGTTAGGCTCACTTCGGCTTCCAATAGAGTTAGCTGTTGGGATCCCCCCGTCACCCCAGAAATACAGATGGGTTCTTCCCCTTTATAGCTTGATGGCATTAGGGTACACTGTGCACCGGTGTCTACCAGAGCCTTATACTTCTGTGGGTCTGATGTGCCAGGCCATTGGATCCACACAGTCCAGTAAACCCGGTTGTCCCTTTCCTCCCCCTGGCTGGAGGCAGGGCCCCTCTAATCCTCATCACAGTACTCATTTCTCATTTCTTGTACGTACGAGTCAGAAGTTTCTTCATTAAGATCAAGAGTAAGATCAGCCCTTCTACTCTGTATGGGGAACTGCCCGCTGGAAACTGGAGCAGCAATTTTCCTGGAAGAACCTCTTTCTGTGATTGTTTTCCCTTGCAATTCGCGTACCCGTGCCCCTAGGGCTGCGGTAGGTTTCCCATCCCACTTCCTCATGTCCTCTCCGTGGTCACGCAGGTAAAACCATAGGGTGCCCCGTGGTGTGTACCCTTTATATTCTCTCTCTTGAGCAAAAGAACGCTTACTTCTAATAGCCGAGATACTGGTCCGTACAGGTGAGGAGTAGGACCTATCCTCTCTGAGTTGCTGGATCTCCTGGGACAGTTTTTCGGACAGTTTCTCCACAGCCGAGACGATGGAGGAAGAAAGACTTTCCTCGTATTGCCGGAGTTGACTAGCCAATTCATCCACTGTTTGTTCCTCTCCATCTTTCCAGGTCATCACTGCCAATGAATTGGCGTATGACGATGGTGAGCTCCTTATAAACTTCCGCCACATGGGTCATGTGCACTTGACTTCGTCTGGATCTTTGCATAGCTGTTCATTGCTTAGGTCACCATAAATCACTTCCAGCACAGCTAATTCTCTCAGAAACTGGATACCCTTCTCCATGGTGGCCCACTTGCTTGGGCGACATATGACATCTTCCTTAAAGGGATACCTTTCCTTCACGCTTGACAAGAGTCGCCTCCAAAGGCTGAGGATACGTGTCCCTTTTCCAATCGCTTTGTCAATGCCCCCTTCCCTAGAAAGGGATCCCAGCTGCTTGGCTTCCCTACCCTCTAATTCCAGGCTACTGGCCCCATTATCCCAGCATCGGAGCAGACAGGTGACAATATGTTCACCTGGACGACGGCTGAAATATTTTCGTATATCTCGCAGCTCACTCAGGGATAGAGATCGGGTGGTCACTGCCTCGTTTATGAGTTCTTCCTCTTCCTCCTCCCCAGTCAGCGGCCGGCTCTCCTCCTCCTGTTCTCATGATGGCCCTTCTCCAGGGTAGTCGTACAGTTCTTCCTCCAGTTCCCTTCTAGAAGAAGCTTCTTCCTCCCTTACTAAATGAGCCGACTTCCGCTTCCAAAATTTCTTCTTGTGTACAGGGGCGACTGATACCGGCACAGGCTGGTTCTTTGGTTCAGCCACAGGGCGTGTTGCTGGGGTTGGAGTGGCCGCAGTGCAAGTGCATGTCACCGGAGTCTGAGTGGCCACAGGGCCTGTTGCCGGGGTTGGAGTGGCCGCAGTGCATGTCGCTGGGGTTGGAGTGGCCGCAGTGCAAGTACATGGCACCGGAGTCTGAGTGGCCGCAGGGCCTGTTGCCGGGGTTGGAGTGGCCGCAATGCATGTCAGTGGGGTTGGAGTGGCCGCAGTGCAAGTGCATGTCACCGGAGTCTGAGTGGCCGCAGGGCCTGTTGCCGGGGTTGGAGTGGCCGCAGTGCAAGTGCATGTCACCGGAGTCTGAGTGGCCGCAGTACATGTCGCTGGGGTCTGAGTGGCCGCAGTGCATGTCGCCAGGGTCTGAGTGGCTGCAGTGCATGTCGCCGGGGTCCGAGTGGCCGCAGAGCCTGTCGCCGGGGTTGGAGTGGCCGCAGGGCGCGTTGCCCGGCTCTGAGTGGCCGCAGTGCGTGTCGTTTTACTGTCAGAGCCAGAGACCTTCTCTTCCCTTTGAGGGCACTGAATGGTGTTGAACAGGGCTCGGTAGGCATGGGCCAGGCCCCAGCACGTTGCAATGAGCTGCCTCTCTCTGGAGTTGCCAGGGTGACAGCATACTTTGTCCAAATATTCTACTAACTTTTCAGGATTCTGCACTTGCTCAGGGGTGAAGTTCCAAAACACTGGGGGTGCCCATTGGCCGAGGTACTTGCCCATCTTGTCCCACACACCCTGCCACTCATAATTATTCAGCCTTGGGGCAGATCTCTGGATGATATTCTTAAATTGGTTACCAACTTTAGACAAAACTGAAACAGTATTCCCAAGAAGTATTAATAGAAGTATCTTAACTGCCCAAGGATGCTCAAAATACTGAAAAGTTACTGTAATGAAGGAGGAAACATCATAGAAGAAGGTAGTGACCCTGCCATTCTGTATTTCCTCCGTAAAAAAACTCTCAGAAAAGTTACTGCAATTGCTAGTTGTCTCCACGATATGGTCTCCGTGGTACAGTAACGGCTTCATTGCGAAGTTTACATACCACAGTAACGTCAAGGTCAATGTTCTAAAAACAAACCTCACAAGCGAGACATTACTATTCACTGCAGACCACAGCAAACTGCAAAACCTAACACCAATCTTTAACATGTACAGCAGGAAAAAGAGCGCGATGCAGATTATACAAATCAATATCGAGAACAGAGAAACCAACATTGTGACCCACAACCACTAACAGATATAAGTTCTTTAATACACTCTGGTTAACCTGTTATTATCTCAAACCCTTTGTGCCCCACGTTGGGCGCCAAAAAGGACTGTCGTGGTTTAATTTCAGCCGGTAATTAAGCACCACGCAGCCGCTCGCTCACTCCCCCCCCACCCGGTGGGATGGGGGAGAGAATTGGAAGAGCACAAGTGAGAAAAAACTCGTGGGTTGAGATAAAAACAGTTTAATAATGGAAATAAAATGATAATAATAATATGATAATAATACACAAAGCAAGTGATGCACAGTACAATTGCTCACCACCCGCCGACCGATGCCCAGCCAGTCCCCGAGCAGCGGCCCCCCCCCGGCCAGCTTTCCCCAGTTTATGTACTGAGCATGATGTCACATGGTATGGAATGTCCCTTTGGCCAGTTTGGCTGTGCCCCCTCCCAGCTTCTTGTGCACCCCCAGCCTTCTCAGTCGGTAGAGCATGGGAAGCTGAGAAGTCCTTGGCTAGTGTAAGCATTACCTAGCAACAACTAAAACATCGGTGCGTTATCAACTTTGTTCTCATCCTAAATCCAAAACACTGTACCAGCTACTAGAAAGGAAATTAACTATCTCTGCCGAAACCAGGACACCCTATCATGCACCAGCCTCTGGGAAAATCGAACGATACAATGGACTGTTAAAGACTACGCTGAGAGCAATGGGTGGCGGGACGTTCAAACATTGGGATACGCGTTTAGCAAAGGCCACCTGGTTAGTCAACAGTCGGGGATCTGCCAATCGAAGGCGATAAAGTCCTGTAGTGCATGTAAAAAATACACTGGGGAAGACAGTTTGGGTTATTCCTGCCTCAGGCAAAGGCAAACCCATCCGTGGGATTGCTTTTGCTCAAGGATCTGGGTGCACTTGGTGGGTGATGTGGGAGGATGGGGAAGTCCAATATGTATCTCAAGGGGATTTGATTTTGGGTGAGAATAGCCAATGAATTAAGCTGTATGATGTTAATTACTATGTAATACTGTATATCATCACTTCTGTGGTGGCTATATGCCGTATCAATGGTATTACAGTAAGAATCATCCAGATTAATGAAGAATGAACTTTGATGAAACTAAGCAAAGTGCAGTGATGATGCAACCAGAACTGGCTTCAGCGTGAAAAAAAAAAAAATCCAACACCACACACCATCTCTCCTTCCCTGACAGACTGTTATGACAGATGGAGCCCAAAGTCATGGACTAAATGAACTCAACGAACATTTTAGAGGGATGTCCCATAGACTAAGGGTATGATACCTGTGTGTATATATATCAAAATACAGGAAAAGTGGTGGTGATTAATTGGAATGTATTGGAAAGCGTGGGGACCTTGGCATGACATAGATGGTATAGAATAAGGGGTGGATACTGTCCTGGTTTTGGCTGGGATGGAGTTCATTTTCTTCCTAGTAGCCAGTACAGTGCTGTGTTTTGGATTTAGGATGAGAATAAAGTTGATAACACACCAATGTTTTAGTCGTTGCTAAGCAGTGCTTACACTAGTCAAGGACTTTTCAGCTTCTCATGCCCTGCCAGTGAGAAGCTGGGAGGGGGCACAGCCAGGACAGCTGACCCAAACTGGCCAAAGGGATATTCCATACCATTTGATGTCATGCTCAGTATATAAACTGGGGGGAGCTGGCCGGGGGGCGGTGACCACTCTTCAGGGACTGGCTGGGCATTGGTCGGCAGGTGGTGAGCAATTGCATTGGGCACCACTTGTTTTGTATATTCTTTTATTATTATTATTATTATTATTATTATTATTATTATTATTATTTTCCTTTCCTTTTCTGTCCTATTCAACTGTCTTTATCTCAGCCTGTGAATTTTACTTTTTTTCTTCCGGTTCTCTCCCACATCCCACTGGGAGGGGGGAGAGTGAGCCAACAGTTTTATGGTGTTTAGCTGCCTGCCGGGTTAAGCCACAACATCCATTGAACCAATTAAAAAAAAAAAAAAAAAAAGATCCTCTGTTAGATAGTAGCATAACTTTATCATTTCATTGTGCTGTCCCCTCTTATTTCCATCTTCTTGCCTTTGTTTGGGAACTACCTATTTGAAATAGAAGCTCCTCATGGCAAGGATGACTCGTTTCCCACAAGACTGTAAAGCACCTAGACAGCTGGAGTGATAAAAATGATAGCTAAGTAATAACAACTAATGAGCACTGCTGGTGTGGGAGTTTTATTATTGTGCTAGCTTTAATAAATAGAAACAGTTGAAAATTGTTCTGCAGAAATGATTTTTGATAGAAAATTGCTTCTTTGACAGAGGGATGTTTTCATGGAATGGGACTGCTGTCTTTGGTCTTTGGGTTTCTTTGGGGGAGAAAAAAAACACAAGCAGAACCTGTTTTGTTCCTGAAGAACTGAAGCCCAAAAAGCTCTCTCTGAAATCACTATATTGTCAATCAAAAGAAAATTATACACACACAGAGATACATACATACCTGCACATGCACACACGTTATTTATTTATTTATTTATTTGTTTGTTTGTTCATTCACTCACTCACTCACTCATTCATTCTGTCTTTTTTTGGGGGTGGAGAGAGTGAATAAAGTTTGGGAGGCTGAGCCCTCTTTGGTTTTTCACTAAACGGTTTACTACAGAAATTTTTTATGTTCTATTCAGCTGAGATGATAAATGCTGTTGCATTGCTTTGTCTGCTCTAATCAATAATATATGCATATATACATATATCTATGTATATATATATTTATACATGCCTAAGATATAGTGCAGTTAAATTTGGTTGGTTTTCCTCTAATACAGTTTTTAAAGTCATACATGCACAGGTAAGATACCAACTCTTATGTCCCATATCCATTCTGCCATAATAATTTAAAATCTTTTTTGTACTGGACTGGGGAAGAGTGAGTTTTTGCACTTGAAACAGTTGGATATTGCCCCATAGCTTGTTCAAAAGTGATGATGCTAACCTGCACAGTCAGTTCTGAGCTGCATAAACCCTCACCCTGCAAGCACAACTTAAGTTAATTCTAAAGCCCAAAAGGAAGACTTGGCTGACACCAAAGAGATTTTGCTTAGTTTTTGAGCTGAAACCATTCAAAACCATCCATGAGTATGCATTCACCTTTGCATTCATTTAAAACTTGCACCATGTTCCATTATGATTCTGCAAAGATTTGTCCATATCCAAGGTGAACCTGCTTTTAATTTGCTTTTTTTCAATCAAAATAGAAAACCTGGAAAAATTTTGCTGGTAAATGGTTGGCTTAACTGTAAGAAGATGTACGTGGTCCCAAACCTATCCATTCCTCTTTTTCTTTTATTTGCAATTGCTGGAGCACATACACATGAACAATGCACATTGCTATTTTTTCCTCTTCCTACCTTTCTGCACTGAACAAGCAGCTCTGTCGAGGGGGTTTTCTGTCTGTCTAATCTGTTTATGAAGCACATATCAAAACTTAATTTCTGCCTCTGTACTTTGTAGAAAACCTATTTTATGGAGACGACAGTTTATTTCAGGACTTAAAGTAATATGGGGGATACACAGAGCTATGAAGTCCAGTCCCTGAAGGAGAGACTTACAAATGGTTTGTAACCAACTGTTGAGCTCACAGTTCAGACCATTTAACAGCTCAGGATGAGAAGGGCCATGTAGCAAGGCCAAGGATAATTTGTTGCAGAGGCCCAAGATTAAAATTTTGATTTATGAAATATGCCTTTTCTTCAGTTGCTCCTACAGGACTGCTAGCTATTGTAAATGTGCCTTTCTGGATTAAGCTGTAGTGATTAAAATGATGTCTCCTACTGAAAGTAAGTGTTTAAAACTGAATATGAAATGATGTACTTAAAATTTTCAGTATGAAAATTCAATGATAATCACACTTTACAGCATAAAACTACAGGGCCCGATTAGGTTTGACATTAGCAAGAACTCTAACAAGACATTACCAAGAAAAATAACACACTCAAATCAGATTCAGTTCTTACCACATTAAGGAAGTAATAAGCTTCTAATATCTCTACTGCAAGACATAGCAAAAATAGAAAAGCACCTTTCCTGTCAGATGTTTTAACAGAAAATCTAAACAGAGGGAAAAAAAAGAGGAAATGTAGCTTAAGCAGAAGGAAAGCAAGAGTAGCCAGAGGCTGACCTACATATGAAAAATGAAAGAACCCAACAGCAACGCTCACTACAGCTCCAAGAATGCAATTTCAAGTATTTTCTATGGCTTCCTATGAAATGGTGATGATCCAGTCTGATTCAGTGCAACAGCTGTTGCAATGATCTATAGGAATTATCAGTAAGAAGTCTCAGAGGAGGTTGAAAATGTGCACTGTGAGCAACTGAATCCTTCTCATCTCCTGCTGGACAGCAGTTCCTTGTTACTCTGATCCACTTGCGAGGAGTACCAGAGGGCAATGGAGTTGCCTCGTTATTTTCCTACTCTGTGAGCAGCATTATTTTATAATGAACCTCAATCAGACTTCATGATTTTTGCAAGCCTATTATTCAGAGAACCTGCTTCATCTTGCCCCCTTGTAATGGGATTTGCAAAGCAATTATACATCCCTGTCTCAGTTGATGTGCCTCGGACTAAAACCTTACACATGACTGCATTAGTTTATCACAGTAACACATACAGTCTATAACTTACCTCTGCTACCTGTCACAACAGTCAAAGAAATTAAAGAAACAAAGAAAACTGGGAAGTTTCTAACTGTTTTTGCTGTAGCTATTTTCCCAGTCAGTCTCAATTAATTTCCTTTAAGGTTGACAATACTCTGTGTTTTCATCCACAGGTCTCCAAGTGCATTTGAAAGGTCAGGAATGTGTTGATTTTTTTCCTTTACAGACTAACTGAGGAGAAATAAATTGTTTCCTACACAAACAAAGGAATTCTCTGTTCTTCTGGACAAGCATCTGGGACAACTCAGTGCACTGTAATGGACCACACTTGCAGTGCGGTGGAGATATGGGGCAAAGACCATCTGTATGATCAGGATTTCAGCGAGAGTATCTTTACACACTAAAAAAAGTCAAGAAAGACAGCTTTGTTGAACAGTTATTAGGTTGCGACTCTTGGCAGTTTAAAACAGAAGTGGAAGGGGCGCTGACTAAACTGACAATGGGTTCTATGAGTGTACGTGAAAATAGACACATGGGATGAAAGAGTAGTTTAAAGATTTCTCACTAATCCATTTTCCTTTCAGTCAGGAAAAAGAGTTGGTTTGTCAAAAAATGAAATTCATCTTACGCTTTTATCCAGTTCAGTGAAATGTCTGCAGAGCAGGTTGCTGAGGTCCAGAGTGATCAGAGGAGAAGAACATGGAAGGGAATATGTCCATGAAGGTTAGACAGAGCAGGGATGTTGAGTCCCAGCTAATAGCCTCTGAAGTAGGGAAGAGCCAAACCAGATAGCACCTTGATCCTGAGTTTGTTATACTCAGAGGCTCTAAATATCTAACTGGGAGTATAATACTTTTTTTAATTAGGTCTCTTTTTTTTGTCTTTTTTCTTATTTTTTCCTTTTTTTTTTTTTTCTTAGGAGGGTGAAGAAGATGGAAATAGCTGTGATTTTATGTTTAAAGGTCCAGATGTGGCAACTTCCCAGCCAAAGTATTTTTCCCAGTATTTTGCCCTGCTCTCTCTCTCTGTTGATCTCTTCTATATGCTACAGTACATCTGTTCTCCTTGGTTATTTTCACTGCAAGCTGGCAGGATTTGTTTCTCTTCCAACATACCAAGTTAAAAAATAAATAATCCTGCATTGTCTATAAAATGCATTCCCTTGACACCAACCTTCTCCTAATGAAGTCAGTTGTTTTATTTTTTTCATACACCAGATCATTTACTCTGAGATTATATTAATTTACAACTGGAATCACAATTGACACCTGGCAGTGCACTAAACAATATGGGGCTTCCAATCTACATCATTAGTTGCTCATGCTTTGCTGAATCTCTGCTCATTAAACTCCAAATCCTGTCTCCAGTGAAGTCTCAGCAGCTTGTTGGTCACTGGGGAGTTCCTTCTGAAATAAAGAGGTAGGGACACTCCACAAATGCCACAAAAATCGAGGGCTGGAGCAGCCGTCCAGATGTCTGTGCCTCTAGCTTCATCTATTCTGGCAGAAAAAACTGGATGATATGCATGATGGTGGATCCATCATTTATACTTTCCCCTTCCCTCATTTTCACCAAATCCCTGATGCACGTTGGCAGACTCAGGCTTTAAAGATGAGCTGGAGATACCCGTTACAAACATACACTCCTCCAATCAGCAGAGATATGTTAGCTATGGTGCAGGAAAAGCTATCACTTCCCACAGAGATAAGGACCAAAGGGAGATACTTCCAAAGCTATAAAACCCGAGTAATTTGATGGTGAGCCATAGAAATATAATTCTGGAGTCAAGCAGCTGCAGAATTCTGCTTTCCTGCTTTACTGTTTTACAGATTAGCTGTGGACATAGTATGTCTGCAACTGAGATCTCAACCATGGGACAAATTTGGGGGACATTCATAGAGGCTAGTACTGTTTCTATACATGTTTTGTGGCTGTGGAAAGAAACAGATGCTATTTAATTGGAAAGCGACTCCCCCTGCTAGATAGGCCTAGTTAGCTTTGTGGTCTAGTATTTGTCACCGGTGATTGTTTCTAAGAGCAGATCTTGCAGGAACACTGAATCATTTCTTCCCGCTGAGACAAGCTATTGGCTTAGTCAGGAGGTAACGTTGCCTTGACTCATCCAGCAGAGTTTTTGACTGTGCACACGGTTGTTAGATTAAGTCTTACGTGAGGCAATATAAAAGAACTACTTATATCAGGAACAAACTATAGGCTAAGAAGTTCCTTTCCAGCTCAAGCTCTCTCTGGTGTTTTGTACCAGTGGGCAGATACAACATAAGTGATAGAAGAACTAAAATTGGATGCGATTCATTTAATGTGCTGAAGTAATTCATGTTCACAGTAGAAAAGGTAATTATTAAAAAAAATAGAAAAACAACAAAAAATATTAAATATTGATTATCAAAGTGAAGTGGGATTTAGAATGCAGAGAGAGGAAGTTTTGAAAGTGCTTTCAGAAGCAATGGAGTTACTTGAGGACTGAAGAACAGCTGCAGATTTTACACTGGTCACCTTCAGCCTCGTAAAACTGACCTTTGCAGCAGGAAAGAAACAGGTGGTGTTAACCGGAGATGGTTCTTGGAAGTAGAGAGAATGGTACTTTGACCAGCTTTAGCAAAGGACCCATAAAGTGTAGAAAGTGAGTTATTTTATGTATGTGTTTGTGTGCTTGTGTATTGAAGAAATAACTATTACGGGCTGTGAGGAATTTGCTTACTCTTGTGCCATTCAACAATGATATTCAACATGAAAAACATCAACATTGCCTATACTTATATAGACTGGATGAACACTCATAGGACTTGTTTTCACTACTAGAAGGGTAGTGAAAGTACTAAATTAGTTTGTAGTGAAGAGAAAAAGCCACAAATAAGGACAGAAGAGTATCTGTAAAGCTAGTCATCCTTGAGATACTGAGTGGAACTGAGTGGTTTTCAATCAGTGCTTTGCAAGTTCCCAGACGATATATGAGATACTTCTATCAGCCCCATGAATGGTAAGAAAATTAAGCCTATTGTTAATAGGGTGAAATAGAATACAGGGAGATCTGCAATTTTCATGGACATTTTTTAGGAATCTGTGTAATGATAAAATGTGGAAGAAATTGGTAGGTTAGCTTAGACATATTGGTTGCAGAAAAAACCTCTTTTTTTCACACCTTATGCCTATTCTGTCTTTAATTCACCAAAAAGGTTAGAAAGAATGAGAAAGGAAGAATGTTCTTTGATTGTCATCTAAATAATACAAGTTTTGTTTTGTTTTATCTTAAGAATTCCAGAAGTTCTTGCTTACAGTGAATTTCATTCTTTGTTTATCTGAGATAACTGTATTATAACTCCTGACAGAAAAAGACTGATTTTCTTTACTATGTGAATGAAAATATGGCATTGGACAGGGGACATCAGAGGGGTGTCTATGGACATGTTTGTTCACATATGCTCAAGCTCTTTTGTTTTATCCTTGCTATGAGAACAAGTGAAAGGGTAAGAAAGATCTTTGTTTAATGAACTTTACATATAATAAGCTGAATGGGACTGTTTTACTTTGGGAGAGAATGAGGACAGCATGGAGTAAGAACTGCCTGAGAAAATCCAACAGGCAAGTTTTCATTGGTGAAGAGCTGTGAGTTATTGATAACTGGACAATAAATAAGCCAGCTAATGTAAGTAATTGTACTGGTTTTGGCTGGCATAGTGTTAATTTTCTTCATAGTAGCTCATATGGTGTTGTATTTTGGATTTGTGACCAAAACATTGGGGCTGAGCTGCCTACTGGGGTTAAACCACAACAGTAATCAAATAAGATACTAAAGAAAAGAGTGGAGTAGAACTGCTGCTAGGACTAAGCAGAGGCTTTTATTTATATGGTCTCCCTTTGGTCATCTTTTGTTCCCATCAGTTTTCCATTCAGCATTTTCCATTCAACTTTCTGGAGTACTCAGAGCTGTGACTGGCAATTGGTTCCAGCTCAGCTCTTGATAAGTAGTACAGCCATTTGAAACACTTGTTACACACAAAGTGACAAAGATTACAGTTTTAAAACATCCATGGTGGCAACTGATGCATTCTCTCTCAGCCATTTCTCTTGTTGCTGTTGCTATCAATAGAATGGACTCCTATTGTGACATTACTTTCCTTTTCCCATCAATCTTTGTCTTAAAAATGGGAGTTAAAGTTGTTACATGTCACAGTCTCTACTGTGCAGTTAAAATAACCTCCTATGGATGCTGAGATTTAACTGCCTACTGGGACTATGTCAGGCTTTCTAAGGCCTCTGAAAAGAACACAAGATAACAACACAGGTTTCTGGAGAGAGATTTTATTCAAACTCGAGTAAGGTTATGCAAGACTCCTATTTTATGCTTTAGATCTGATTTGAAAACAAATGCTAGCAAGGGAAATTGAAGGTGGCTAGCTATCATGAGGTCTTTATAATCATAACCAAAGTAGTACACAAGGGGTGAGCTTTGCTGTTGCTTTCTGTAGAATATGTCTTTTTTCAAATCCATACCTTGAGAAAGACTTTTTCATAAAATTGAAGCACTACTTCATAGTCATAGAATTGGTGTAAATTTTCAATAGACCTCACATTTGTACTCCGGTGATATGCAAATACAAGTAATCCAGTATGAATAGCAACCCCACGCTCCCCAGCCTAGCCATGTCTGAAATAAGTGGTTAAATAAAAAGCCCAGCCAGGACTCTGTAGAACTCTGCCTGGGTATTTTAGCCTGAATGATGGTATCATGCTGATACAATAGGAATTGCTATTTTGACTTTTTGTAAGCTTTCCAGGGCAGAGAATATCCCTTTGGTTCCATAAAGTACCATATGTGGTGGGACCTTAAATTGTGAATAATAGATCTAGTTACTATTTCAATATGCATAAATAAAGCTAATCATGTTTCAGTAAGAAATCTTAGATTTTTAGTAAAGTCTTCCTCTCATATGATTGATTTCTTTCTAGGTGTACTGGCATTTGATGTGTGATTCATCCTTTTTTGATCATCCAGTCATCTTCTAGTTTTAATGCTCTGGTCACGAGCTGTGCATCCCCATGTGCCATTGTAAGACTAGACTTGAATAGCATCCACACACATATTAAAGAGTTATATCTGTACCCACGTGAGGTACCCAGACCTTGTATCCAGGAACCAGTATAAGTGGACCCAGGAGGTAGGAATTAGGAAGAAATAACTTTCCCTTGAAGAAAAGGGAATTGGGGAAGGACTAATGCTTCAGAAGATGTTGGGGTTTTTTGTTTTGTTTTGTTAATGCTGTCTCTAACCCTTAGATCTCTTCCAACTTCTAGGGAAGTCAATGCATTTTTGCTTTTGCTTACCTTTTAGTTTTCCCTTTCCTGTGTTACTAAATGGTAACTTTAGGACCTATTTTGGAACTTCATGTTCCTGTCCATGATGATAGCATCTGAGTGTAAACCATTTAAAATTTATATCAAGAACAAAGTCCCTGGTGAATATAAGGGTATGGTCAGTATGAAACTGCTTTAGTAAAGGGAGTTGCACTGGGTGTTCTCATCTCCTAAAGGATAATGTTTTTCACAGGAGAACTTTATGCACATAAATTGTGTGTCAGAAACATATAGAAACAGTCAGTCCAAGTCAGTTAATGCAGACTATATTCCAGTGGAACTGGGCTCAGAGATATGATTATCTGATTGAGAATGTCGGGACATAATCACAGTTTTTGGGTGAAGGCAGAATAAGGGTCACAACATACAGCTTATCAACAGCAGCACTGTGGATAAAATATCTGGACTATAGAAACCAGAAGCAGGATGGTCCTGACATAATCAAAGCCACAAACCAAGCCTTCAGATTTTGTTAATTAGGATTTCTGTTGACATAATCATACAGGACAGGCAGTAGTATGCTCTACTCAGATTCCAGGGTGCATGTGTGTCAGGCCATTTTATTTCTGTGTGTCTTTTTTTTTTTCTGTAATCAGAATTTTTTCTGTTATGTCTGAGAAAGACCCTTCCTTTCTAATAACTTTTTTGAATCACAGAAAGGAAAAAAAGTCACACCAGGTATGTGAAGATCGTTAAAGAAAACATTCATGAGGAATGAGGAATGTAGTTCACTAAAGCATTTGGCTATTTCCTTTCTTTATCCAACTTTGAAAACTGTTGCAGATAACATTTTTGCATTTGAAAAGGACTGGCTTGTAAGGAAAATGCTTTAGTTGAGAGCAAAAAATCCATCAACCTTCTTCACTTATTCAATCCAATATGTAGTCACTCTTTGTTGTCATGCTGCATGAAACTTCCTCTGCCATTCAAACTCTAGAAAATGTTTTTAAATCTTTAACAACAGAAATGAAAACAATATGAAATTGAAAATAATTTTATGTTAAACCTACTCAACTTGCCTGACTATAATTCTGCCACTGATCCTGGTGTCTTGGGCTGTACGGCCCGCTCACTGCTAAAAGTATTTCTTGCGATTTTGTTATCTCTGCCTTGCCCTGTGCGCAGTTACACAAAAGTCCTTTTGAAGCTCTGCCATGGATCTGGGGCTCAATAACAAATGAGTGAGGTTTTGTCATTTGTGTGCCAATGTGACAGATACAATAGCATGCCTGCTTCTGTAGCCATTGGATCTGAAGACTTCCTCAGCCTGTGAGTTGCTATTTTCCCTCAGCACATATGCTTTATTCGTACACCTCTTACTGTACCCCTTACCTAGTTCTTCAGGAACCCTCTTAGCAATAAGCTCAGTCTCATCCCATACCTCCTCTTTGTCTGCACTAATACCCCTCAATATGCATTTTTGTTCATCTTATCTTACCTTCAAATGTAGTTTTAATGTAGTTTTCATATTTCATTGCTTCTTTATAATGGCAACTTAGCTAGTATAAGCTGGGGTGAAGTAATTGGACACCCTGCACAATTTTTGAGTTAGGTGACTCTCGAGGACCATTTCCTTTTTTATATGTGTTTCATCTGTCGACATTCATAACATCTCATCATTGGAACATAAGAACCCCCAATGGTGATAGCGAGAAGAAAGGAGAAAAAGAAGTGTTTGTTCTGTCTAGTTATCTTTCTGATGTTCTTTCATTAAAAGTACTTGAAGTCCCAAAATGAGTACAAAGGCTCTGTGTATTTTGCCTGGTACAACTATGCAGATCCTAAACTGCTTTTCTCTTGTATATGGTTGGTTGGTAGGGGGGTTGTTGGTTCGGGTTTGTTTTGTTTTGGGTTTTGTTAGGGTTAGGAACGTTGAAACAGCTGAGGAAATAAGTAAGGAAAGAGGAGTAAGTGACACAGAAAGCTTTGCATTTCAAGACAAATTTGGTCCTAAGGCTGCTGAAGCCCAAAGATCACTTTTATCTCTTTGCATAGGTCTAAGGGAGAGATGAATTTGTGGACCATGGAAATACAACAGCAGCTTTTTCCTTACTGTTCCCTTACATACTCTCTATCCATTGTGCAGTCAAAATAGTTTATTGCCTTCCACAAGTCTCAAAATCTTTTACCACTGTTTACCTAAGGTTATGCATCTGGAAGAAATCTTTGGCTGTATGGCAAAATGTGTCTCCTTCTTTAAAATTTTACTTAATTGGCCCACTCTAACCCTCATATCACAGCATTCTTATAGGTCAGGAACCAACAAATTACCTTAACCATGAAATTAAATTATCAGTATTTGACTCAGTCCCTACATAGTCAATGGGACATAAGTACACACTTAAAGTTACGGACATACTCAAAAGTTTTGCTAAATCAGGGACACAGTTAATGATGTTATTTTACTCTTACTGTTTAAAAACAACTCCTTTTCATAAATCGTGTGATTAGACAGTACCAGCAGACCTTTTTTAATGACTGGAAAACCAAAGTCAATTTAATCCCCCCCCCCCCGCTTTTTTTCCTGTACACTTCTTTTACATGTAGAGTATTCTCTTTGTAACTGAAGAGATGCATTGCTATAGAGACATTGATCCTACTTAATTTCCCTTCAGGTTCAACACAACACTTTGTTCTTTAAACAAGTATCTCTTCTGAGCTGAGAAATGGCATGTTTATTGACATTGTACTACCATTGCTCTTGCAGCCACTGCAGTGTTTTTCAGGTCCTCGGCCTTGAGACATCTCTATGCATAATAGAGATGGGGTTATCTTTCTAACATTTGAGCTACTTACCCCATAAGTGGCTATCTGCTGCGGCATCATGATCTAGGAGCAGGGAATTTTCCCAAGTAACTATCGATAGGATGAGAGGAAATGGCCTCAAGTTGTGCCAGGGGAGATTTAGATTGGATGTGAGGAAAACTTTCTTTACTGAAAGAGTGGTGAAACATTGGCACAGGCTGCCCAGGGAAGTGGTTGAGTCCCCATCCCTGGAGGTATTTAAAAGACGTGTAGATGAGGCGCTTAGGGACATGGTTTAGTGGGCATGGTGGTGTTGGGTCGATGGTTGGACTCGATGATCTTAGAGGTCTTTTCCAACCTTAATGATACTATGATTCTATGAATGTTCTCGCAGTTCATAGACAATTACATGTGTCTCATGCTAAACGTGTGCCCAAGCACTATCACCTTAGGGTAATTGGATACCTATTTTTTATTATTGTTTTTTTTTTTCTTTTTAGAAAGACAATCACCATACTTAAAATGCATAATTAAAAACTAATAATAATGCAACTTTTCTGCCAGAACTTGACTGGCAACAAGAACTGGGTTTTAATGTGAAGAAATCATTATTAATACACTCATTAGAGCCTCCACACAGAAACATGAGAAAACTAAAACAAGATTTCTGTTGCTCAGTGACCTAGTTTTCCCCAGTCTCAAAGATTAATTAGTTTAAGAAACAATATTTGTATTAAAAGGAGAAAACAAACCACCAACAAGACAGATAAGCAAGGCAACATGCAATACTTAATTCATAAAATCTAACTGCAATATTTTTCAGTCTTTCTCTCTGGGGAAGCAACTACTAGGCAATTCTGTAGCCTTCTATTTTTCCACTACGCAGGAAGTCTATAGGGATCTTCTTGGAAGAATCCCATGGGAGATGTAATGGATGAAAGAATGGTCCAGGAGAGTTGATTGATTTTTAAGGATCACTTCCTCTAAGCTCAAGAATAATACATCATGATTTACAGGAAGGCAAGCAAAGGCAGCAGGAGTCCTGTGTGGATGAAGAAGGAGGTCCTGACAAATGTCTAACATAAAAATGAACCATACAAAAGGTGGAAGTAGAGACAGGTCATCCAGGAGGAATGTAAGAAGCATCAACTGATCATGGGGCAGTCCTGCCCCCGGCCCCAGCTCCGCTTGCCTTTCTGTTGTCCGCTCTGTCAGTCTCCGTATCCTCTCTAAGGGATAAAACTTTTTGCAAATCATCTTTTTTTGCGGGGGGGGGTACATACTAAAATGGCAGTGTGTCCCATCCTCTAGCAGTGGAAGGTGCCTGCAGAGCCCACCTGATGGTGTCCATGGGGGACAGAGTCACCTTCTTCAGCACAGGTGACCAGGAGGAAGGAGGAGGTTGCTCTCATCTTGGTGGGGATGCCCAGATAACGTTGCTCAGTGGAGGGTTTGCAGGGGTTCCCCACACATGTGTGTCCCCCTGGCAGCCAAAGGGGTGCGTGCAGGGGGGTGCATCGCAAGGAGAATCCACTCTCCCCCTTAACTCGTTTCCCCCCCGCAACAGCATGACGGAGCTGAAAAAAAAAATTTTACAGAGACATTACTAGGAAGCTCCCTGGTCTGGTACGGTCTTCTGATTACTACCCACTGTTGGTTATACAGGCTGGCAGTGATGAGGTTGCAGAGAGAAGTCCTGCAGTGATCAAAAGGGACTTCAGGGCACTGGGGTGACTGGTTGAAGGATCGGGAGCACAGGTAGTGTTTTCCTCTATCCCTACAGGGGCAGGGAAGGATACTGAAAGGAGAAGGAAAACACTCCTGATCAACACGTGGCTCAGGGGCTGGTGCCATCGGAGGAATTTTGGCTTTTTTGATCACGGGGAGGTTTACACGGCACCGGGCCTGCTGGTGACAGACGGAGTCCAGCTGTCTCACAAGGGAAAAAGGATCATGGCTCATGAATTGGCAGGGCTCATTGAGAGGGCTTTAAACTAGGTTCAAAGGGGGAAGGGGATAAAACCAGGCTCACTAGAGATGAGCCTAGGGGTAGCATGCCAATGCTGGGGGCGAAATCGATAGCCCAGCTCAAGTGCATCTACACCAATGCACACAGCATGGGCGGCAAGCAGGAGGAGCTGGAAGCCATTGTGCAGCGGGAGAGATATGACTTAGTCGCCCTCACAGAAACATGGTGGGGTGACTCTCATGACTGGAGTGCTGCAATGGATGGCTATAGACTCTTCAGAAGGGACAGGCGAGGAAGGAGAGGTGGTGGGGTGGCCCTGTATGTTAGGGAGTGTTTCGAGTGTATAGAGCTCAACGATTGTGATGACGGTACGGTTGAGTGTTTATGGGTAAGGAGGAGGGGGAAGGCCAACGAGGCAGATATCCTGCTGGGAGTCTGTTATAGACCACCCAACCAGGATGAAGGGGCGGATGAAGCGTTCTACAAGCAGCTGGCAGAAGTCTCTCAATCGCTAGCCCTTGTTCTCGTGGGGGACTTCAACTTCCCGGATGTCTGCTGGAAATACAACACGGCAGAGAGGAAGCAGTCTAGGAGGTTCCTGGAGTGTGTGGCAGACAACTTCCTGACACAGCTGGTAAGTGAGCCTACCAGGGGAGGTGCCTCGCTCGACCTGCTGTTTACAAACAGAGCAGGACTGGTGGGAGATGTGGTGGTCGGAGGCCGTCTTGGGCTTAGCGACCATGAAATGATAGAATTCTCGCTTCTTGGTGAAGTAAGGAGAGGGGGCAGCAAAACCGCAACCATGGACTTCCGGAGGGCGGCCATTGGCCTGTTCAGGACACTGGTTGAGGGAGTCCTGTGGGAGACAGTCCTGAAGGGCAAAGGGGTGCAGGAAGGCTGGACGATCTTCAAGAAGGAAGTCTTAAAGGCGCAGGAGCAGGCTGTCCCTGTACGCCGTAAGAAGAATGGGCGGGGAAGACGACCGGCCTGGCTGAACGGGGAGCTCTTGCTGGGACTCAGGAAAAAGAGGAGAGTTTACCACTTGTGGAAGAAGGGGCAGGCGACTCAAGAAGAGTACAGGGATCTCGTTAGGTCATGCAGAGAAGAAATGAGAAAGGCAAAAGCCCAGCTAGAACGCAATCTGGCTGCTGTCGTTAGAGACAACAAAAAAAGTTTTTACAAATATATTAACGATAAGAAGAGAGCCAAGGAGAATCTCCATCCTTTATTGGATGTGGGGGGGAACATTGTCACCGAGGATGAGGAAAAGGCTGAGGTACTCAATGCCTTCTTTGCCTCAGTCTTTAACAGGCAGACCAGTTATCCTCAGGGTAGTCGGCCCCCCGAGCTGGAAGACAGGGACGGTGAGCAGAATGAACCCCCCATAATCCAAGAGGAAGCAGTCAACGACCTGCTACACCACCTGGATGCTCACAAGTCTATGGGGCCGGATGGGATCCACCCGAGAGTGCTGAGGGAGCTGGCGGGGGAGCTCGCCAAGCCACTCTCCATCATTTATCAGCAGTCCTGGTTAACGGGGGAGGTCCTGGACGACTGGAGGGTTGCCAATGTGACGCCCATCTACAAGAAGGGCTGGAAGGAGGATCCGGGGAACTACAGGCCTGTCAGCCTGACCTCGGTGCTGGGGAAGATTATGGAGTGGTTCATCTTGAGGGCGCTCACAAGGCATGTGTGGGACAACCAGGGGATCCGGCCTAGCCAGCACGGATTCATGAGAGCTAGGCCCTGCTTGACCAACCTGATCTCCTTCTATGACCAGGTGACCCGCCTAGTGGAGGAGGGAAAGGCTGTGGATGTGGTCTACCTGGACTTCAGCAAGGCCTTTGACACTGTCTCCTACAGCATTCTCCTAGAGAAGCTGGCGGCTCACGGCTTAGACAGGTGTACTCTGCGCTGGGTAAAAGACTGGCTGGACGGCCGGGCCCAGAGAGTTGTGGTGAATGGAGTTACATCCAGTTGGCGGCCGGTCACGAGCGGTGTTCCCCAGGGCTCAGTTTTGGGGCCGGTCTTTTTCAATATCTTTATCAATGATCTGGATGAGGGGATCGAGTGCACCCTCAGGAAGTTTGCAGACGACACCAAGTTGGGCGGGAGTGTTGATCTGCTCGAGGGTAGGAAGGCTCTGCAGAGGGACCTGCACAGGCTGGATCGATGGGCCCAGGCCAACTGTATGAGGTTCAACAAGGACAAGTGCCGGGTCCTGCACTTTGGCCACAACAACCCCATGCAGCGCTACAGGCTTGGGGAAGAGTGGCTGGAAAGCTGCCTGTCGGAAAAGGACCTGGGGGTGTTGGTCAACAGCCGGCTGAACATGAGCCGGCAGTGTGCCCAGGCGGCCAAGAAGGCCAATGGCACCCTGGCCTGTATCAGAAACAGTGTGGCCAGCAGGAGTAGGGAAGTGATCGTGCCCCTGTACTCGGCCCTGGTGAGGCCGCACAGGCTCGAATACTGTGTTCAGTTTTGGGCCCCTCACTACAAGAAGGACGTCGAGGTGCTGGAGCGTGTCCAGAGAAGGGCAACGAGGCTGGTGAGGGGTCTGGAGAACAAGTCTTCTGAGGAGCAGCTGAGGGAACTGGGGTTGTTTAGCCTGGAGAAAAGGAGGATGAGGGGAGACCTCATCACTCTCTACAACTCCCTGAAAGGAGGTTGTAGCGAGGTGGGTGTCGGTCTCTTCTCCCAAGTAACAAGCGATAGGATGAGAGGAAATGGCCTCAAGTTGCTCCAGGGGAGGTTTAGATTGGACGTGAGGAAAAATTTCTTTACTGAAAGAGTGGTGAAACATTGGCACAGGCTGCCCAGGGAAGTGGTGGAGTCCCCATCCCTGGAGGTATTTAAAAGACGAGTAGATGAGGCACTTGGGGACATGGTTTAGTTGGGATGGTGGTGTTGGGTCGATGGTTGGACTCGATGATCTTAGAGGTCTTTTCCAAACTCAGTGATTCTATGATTCTATGATTCTATGCAGGGGTGGGGTTAGTAAATCAAAAGCCCAGGTGGAGTTGAATCTGGTGAGAGATGTAGAGACTGACAAGAAAGATTTCTACAGGTATACCAGCAGCAAAAAGAAGACTAGGGAAAATGTGGACCTGATACTAATGGGGCAGGATACCTGATGACAAAGGACATAAAAAGGCCAAGGAATTCAGTGTCTTCTCTGCCCCATCCTTTACTGGTAAGGCAGATGTTCAGGGATTCCAGGCCACTGAGAGCAAAAGGAATGTCTGGACTAATGAAAACCTACCCTTAGTAGAGAAGGATCAGGTCAGGGAACATTTAAATGAACTAGACATACATTAGTCTGTGGTATGTAACAGGACACACCCATAGATGCCGAGGATCCAAGGAATTGCAGGCTGGTCAGCCTCACTTCAGTCCCTGGGAAGGTAATAGAGTGACTAATCCTGGAAACCATTTCCAAACATAAGAAGGACAAGAAGGTGATTGGGTGTAGTCAGCAAGGACATATGATAGGGAAATCATGCCAATACTGGGGACAATACCATTTAACCTCTTCATTAATGACTTAGATGATGGGGTAGGATGCACCTGCAGTGGATTTGCAGACAATACAAAGCTGGCAGGAGTACACGATGTACTAGGCATTTGTGCTGACATTCAGAGGGAGCTTGACAGGCCAGAGAAATGGGCTGATGGGAGCCTTATGAAGTTCAACAACAGGAAATGCAGGGTCCTGCACCTGGGAATACCTATGCAGTTTTCTTCATGCCACTAGTAGAATTGTAAGTGTTATAGGGAGTCTTCTGGGGAGCCTGTAGTTTTGTAAGGGACTTGGACTTCTTTAGCATTAAGAAAGGAAACTGAGACTTCAGTTGCTAGAGTTGGTTTCCCCAAACACCTGTGTCCCATTTGTGAAACTAGCAGCTTTTAGATAGGATTACAAATGAAGTAGAGAGAGAAGGATTTGCTGCTTCAGGGCTTTATGTAACAGAATTCTCCATATTGGTTGATTTGTACTAAATCTTGTAGCTTTATCATTGACTTTAAATTAGCCAGCTGTTGTTTCCCGTTGAGCACTACCAGAAAGTGGCTGATTGCTTAATAAATCCAGATTTTCTCTGAATAGGTTTAAAAAGATGGAGACATTCACTTGCAAAGTTGTTTGTATTTTTGACAAGTAGTTGGTAGAACTTATTAATTGAGCAATGTTATTTTTCCTATCACAGGAAGAAATAATCTTCTCTATGTCTGGTTGTGCTGCAACTTTCTTGCATGATTTCTTTGTTACCCTAAACAGGGAACGAATAAAGGAGGCACAGATTTTTGTTTGCTCTGGACAAAACCAGAAAGACAAAACACTGAAGCTTTCAGTGAGACATCAATGCCATTGAAACTGGTGGCAGAATTTCTATTGGTTTCTGTGTTGCCATAATGTCATTCATAGGCGGGAAAAAGAAAAGGTACAAATTTCGTTCTCATTTGCTCATAAGATCAATATGCAAACAGACATGTAAAGGCATGAAAGATTAATCAGCATTTCATGAATGAAGATGGATCCTTTCCCTCCCCAAACATATTGTATTGATTTGTCCTAGTCTTAATAAATCTTAAACTAGTACAGATTAGTGTATGAGAGTGTAATAAGCCTTGGGCTACATCCAGTAAAAGATGTAGGTATGATAAAAAGAACTTAGAATTTAGGCACCTACTTCCAAAGCTGTGAACCAAAGAGCCATAAGCACAGCTGGTCTTTTCTCCTCATCATCCACACTTCTCTTGTTCAGATCTTATTTTGGTTTTCACTACTTTAAACTATAAATTCCCAAACTGTTTTTTTGAGCTACAGTCTGGAGGTGACATGTGAAGTTAGTTGTTCAGCTAGCTGTCTTAGCTTCCTCCTGAAGGCACTTTGTTCCAAATTAAGACAGTTATCATAGAATTTATTGTTTTCTGGACTGCTTTTTGTTGTTGGTGTTGGTGTCGGTTTGTCTTTTATTGGCTTTTGAGACAGCTGAGTAGCTCAGACTTAAAAATAGAGGTGATGAAAGGCAATTTGGATGCCCAAGTCCATTTCTAAATCTAGTCCCTGTCAACAGTTCTCAGAGTGAATTTCTACTGATGTTCTGAAAATAAAATAAAATAAAAAAAAACAAACAAAAAACAACCCAAAATGTGTAAGCAATAATTCATGTTTAGAAGCATTTTTCTGTCCTGTCCATAGGGAAACTTCATCAATGAAAGTCACAGTTTCCCCATTCTAAACTGAAATTTGCTTTGTCTGGTTACAACGTAGTTATCTCTTGAGTGTCTCCCCACCATTACTTAACAGCAAGTTCATTGGAAGATATTCCTAATCCTCCTTTCTGATTCTTACTCAGTATCCATGATTCTGTTCCCTTTTTTTCTCTCCCTATAAATTTTTCTACATCTAACCATACCACAAACAATACCATACATACACTAGTAATTTACAGATTAACTTCCTTACCCAACAATTTCTTTGTTTCTGAAGTTTTCTGATGTCTGTTGTCCTTTGGCTGTCTGTTTCATGGCTATGTTATCCTGTGTCTAATAAAGTGTCTGTTCTAGCTGATGCTTTTCCTGTACCTGGTATGGATTGTCTGATGTGTTTTAATTTTTTTGTTGACCAAAAACTCTGGACACTTCCCCAGTGGAATCACTATTTTACATCACTCTCCTTTATTCATCTGCTGTTTTCATGAAACTTCTTTGTCCTTAATAGCTTTGAGACCTTTTCTTTCTCTCACAGATGGTTGAAATTGAAAATTAAGTTTTAAAGATATTTGGAGGGATGTCAAGGGAATGACAGGCAGATAACACACAGGCTGATCATATAGGTTTCATTTTCCTAGGAAACAGGTTTAAAAATATGACAGTTTTGAAAATGGAAAAAAAAAAAAAATCACAGCATCACAACATTTTCAATAAAACTGAAATAATATTTTCAATAGAGGTTAAAATGTGCATAAAACTGTAGCTGAGATTTCATTGGGAAACTCAAGAGAGAGATAAATTATAATATGAATATGATAATATTTTATATTATCTATCTATCTATCTAGATATTTCATTTTGAATTTCCTGTTTATTCCTCATTCAACTCATCGTAAGGTAGACATCTAAAATGTGTTGGAAATGTTGCATTCTAGAAGTGGGCATTTGACGTCAGACATAAGTGACTGGATTTGGTTGCTGAAACATACGTGTCTTGTGTCATTTGATACTCTCATGGATATCCAAAAAATTTGTGTGAGGATGACAGATATGCACAGAACTCATGACAGAGTCACTTGAGTCTTTCTGGTGCGGTGTATGGAATTCAGGAGTATCTAAGAGGACACTAGATGCCTATATTCAGTCATTGAAATCCTACTGCAGAAGTGGGATTCAGCTTGAGACTCAGGTATCTAAATGTAAGTGTCTTCAATTCAGGTGTCAACATGTGAGCCAAGTGCCTAAACTCCTGTTATACTCAACAGAGATGTAGCTAGTACAGTCAGTGAAGCCTTAGAGATATATTTACCTATACTCGAGATATAACACCTCAACTTAGACATCTTAATTTTTGTGTTTGAATTCTGTCCCAAACATCACTGTTTGCATGATAGATGTCTAAAGTTTGATCAGATGAATTTTCATTCATGTGTCACCACAACGATTGTATACTTTCCATGGTCTATGTGAGGTCAGTCTTCCTCTGTGTCTATGCAAAGGAACCCATTTCAAAGGCTGTTTTTCACACAGCACAGCCAGCCAGGACTCCTAACCTCTGAGAAACATTTCTGTCTTCAGACAGTACCTAACAGACCTTCCTAGCTTCCCCATTATGCTCTGGCATGAAGATCCCTACTATTTTTCTGCCATCCTTCTCCAAAATCAGGTGTCCTAACCACAGATCTTCTCTAAAGAATGTACAATACTCTCTGTACCACTTTCCTAGCTCATACATGTTACAATGTAACAATATACTGTTGTATATAACTGACTTTACTTTCAAACTTGTGGAGATTCCCTGTAAAAGCTTCCCAAGTCAATGTGTTTTGATTATTAAAATGTTTTTTGCTATGATGCCTACAACATAACTGTCAAGGGCTACAACTTTGTTTTGTCGAGACTAGGTAATGAGGCAATGAATGCTCTTGCATTGTTTTCTTTTGTTTTTCTCTCTGTTGGAAACTGTTTCTTACCTTGTGTCTTAGATATCAAACTTTTCAGGGCAGGGCTACCTTCTTGTCCAGCATTGGTAGGACACAGAATGACACCAGAGCTTGGGGGGGGTGTGGGTGGGTATACAAATAACATTGAATAAACTTGTTGAAAATATGGTTTAAATAAAACATGGTTTTGTTATCAGCAAGGTTCTTTAGAAAATATAGGAATAAAGTTGCTTAGCTGTGTGGTAGTAGTAGGGAATTATCACACCTTATAGATACAGAAGAGAAAGAAGAATACAGGAGAGGCAGCAGCACTGGCAAATCCAATCATGAAAGTATATTTAATGAGAATTATTGCATACTGTAAGTTGTGTTTTCCTGGAGGAATCTACAGAGATCTCATGGTACCTATAATTATAATCCATTATCTGTTGATCCTTCTATTTTTGACACTCTGTAGTCCCACCATTCCTTCTAAGGATGCCTCTTGCTGGCTGCTGGCTTTGATGTGTAACACATCTTTTAAGCAGCTTTGACATTTGCCTCCTCTATAATGTAATAGGTTACTTTGGTGTGGGATGTTTTTAGCTTTCCACCTTTACGAGTTCTGTGGCTTGGCTGACAGACTGCAATCAATGACTTCATTATGTGACTTTTCATCTGGTATGTGTCTTTTCGCCTGGGTACCCTGACATTCATCTGGGTACCCTGACATTCAGCTTATTTAGCCTCATTGCTCTACTTGGGATTCACTCCTCCCTCTTTCTCCCTTCTCACTTTAATTTAATAGTCATATTATTTTTATGTTTATGTGTCATGGAGGCTTTTGATGCACTTCAGGAGGAGGTGATGCTACTTTTGGCACAGTATTTATCTGGTAGCTTGTCTAGACACCAATGTCAGGTGAAGTTTTCCCCTTACTGAGGGTTGTTCTACATTTGCAAAGGCAGAGGCTGGCTTAAGTGGTTGAGAGGCCTTCTTTGTCATACTACTCTTCTCTGATCTGGATTTCTGTTTTTCTTGTGCTGATTGGATTTTTTGCAGTACATTTGTTTGTTCTGTGGCTTATAAAGAAGTCATGTTTTCTTAAGTATAGATGACAAGCTTTTGCTAAGGCCTGATTTTGCTCTTAAGTGAATCAAAACACCCTGTATCAAAGTTGCTTTGCAAATGATAATGCCGCTGGAAAAATGAGCAAAGCATATCTAAAAAATATCTTCAAGCTTAATGTCCATGTAGAACAGATACTCAAGGGTACGATTCCATGTATTTGGGACTGTATGAGATCAGCTGTAATGCGCAAACCTGCCACTTGGGGATTGTGAGAAATGATGTGCTAAATAGCTTATTGCCAGGAGCTGTGCATAAATATTGGATTCAGGTCAATAGTATCTGCAGCTGTTATTTTAGAGGGCATGGTGAATCTGTGAGGGTAGAGGATAAGAAGAAATTTAGAGCTGATTAAAGGAAATGTCTGACTAGCCTACAAAATTCATGGTCACAAGAGACCAGAGAAAGAGTTTGCAATTAAAATTAAGGACACTAATTTTCAGTCAGAAAAGAGACTGACCCAGAAGTTGGGATGTGTGTCCTTCTCCAAAATGTAGATAGAAAAGACTTCTTAACTATTTGGCCTGTTTCTTGTCCCAGCTTTCCAAGAGTAGGACACATTCCTGTCTGCTTTCCCAAATCCTTTTGGAACAGCTTCTAAGAATTTTTTCTAGGTTTGCATTTAAATTCAGGTTTCCAACCAATGGATCTTTCTCTCTCTTTCTTGTATCTTGTATTTTTTCACTAATAAAACAGATATATATACACATACGTTTCCATTAGTGAAAAAAATACATACAATATGTACAATGGGCTTTTATTGATTAGTCTGACATGTCAGTCCAAAAGGAAGAAAAAAAAATATATTTTTTCTTCTACTTGTCATGTTTCTGTTGACGTGGGTTGAAATATTTATTATTTCTGGTTTATGCAGTAAATAATTGATACCATTACACCATAAGCTTTAAATTTCTGTTCTTCTATTGATATTCACTTTTTTCAGCCCCAAGCTTATTTTCATAGTCTATTTTTCTCTATTTTTTAATTTAAAAAAATCTCTGTATGTGTTTCATTTCAAACTATAAAGAACTCTAAAAGAATGTGATTTGTTAAAGTAGTTGAGAATATTTGGAAGGAAAAAACAGTAGCTGATTTACTTTAAATATAAGTTATGTTATTTGTTCTATTTCTTGTGTCTGTATCTCTAAGGTAGCTCTCATAATATCTAGAGGAGAATTTGATCTAGAATTTATTTTATCTTTATCTTACCTTTTTCCTCCCCTCCCCTCCCCTCCCCTCCCCTCCCCTCCCCTTCCCTTCCCTTCCCTTCCCTTCCCTTCCCTTCCCTTCCCTTCCCTTCCCTTCCCTTCCCTTCCCTTCCCTTCCCTTCCCTTCCCTTCCCTTCCCTTCCCTTCCCTTCCCTTCCCTTCCCTTCCCTTCCCTTCCCTCCCCTTCCCTCCCCTCCCCTCCCCTCCCCTCCCCTCCCCTTTCCTCGCCTCTCCTTTCCTTTCCTTTCCTTTCCTTTCCTTTCCTTTCCTTTCCTTTCCTTTCCTTTCCTTTCCTTTCCTTTCCTTTCCTTTCCTTTCCTTTCCTTTCCTTTCCTTTCCTTTCCTTTCCTTTCCTTTCCTTTCCTTTCCTTTCCTTTCCTTTCCTTTCCTTTCCTTTCCTTTCCTTTCCTTTCCTTTCCTTTCCTTTCCTTTCCTTTCCCCTTTCCTTTCCCCTTTCCTTTCCCCTTTCCTTTCCCCTTTCCTTTCCTTTCCTTTCCTTTCCTTTCCTTTCCTTTCCTTTCCTTTCCTTTCCTTTCCTTTCCTTTCCTTTCCTTTCCTTTCCTTTCCTTTCCTTTCCTTTCCTTTCCTATTTTCTTCCTTAATGGCAAAGAAGGGGAGAGATGACACATACACTGAGTGTCATATACTGCTTTTTATTCTGTTATTTGATACGGACAGTAAATATCCGCTGCATAAACCCGATAGTTGCATTAAGGCAAATTAGACTAAGAGGAACAAACCATTTATCAGTGACTTCTATAATAATGGAAAATATCTGGTTGGGTCACAGCCCATATACTACTCTAACATACAGTGCATGTCAGGTCAATGAGGAAACCAAATACACCATGGCTGTATAAGCAGCCAATACAGCAGACAAGAAAGCACTTATTTAAGGAAAAGGTTCAGATGCTTGCACTTCAGGAAAGGTGGATCAGATGGTTTAAAATGTTGCAATCACTCTTTGGCTGGTTGCTAGTTTCTAGAGGGAGTCCACATGTGTCCCTGAAAAGATGGTGGCTGTACTGCAAACTCTGGAAAGAGAAACATTTAAAAACTGCCAGTGAAAATTGAAAAAGTAAGAGAAGTAGTTTGCAGTACAGAAATAATAATTTAAAAAAAAAAAAATCACATAAAGAAGGACAAGATCCCATATGCTCATGCCACTCCTGACCCATTTTTGTCCAGCCTACTCTTAAAAATCTCTAACAATGATGATTACACAAGAGTATTCCAGTGCTTCACCATCTCCACCCTTCACCAGTTTTCTAATGTCCATTGTTTGTCCTCCTAACCAGAGCAGTTATGGCTGAGAGTTATGTCCTTTATATTACCTCTTATATTCCAGGTGTGTTTATGTCTACTGTCAGTCTTCGTTCTTCTAAACTAAGCAGTCATGATTTCTTCACTCTTTCCTCACAGTTCATATTCTCAAGGCCTCTGATTATTCTTGTTGCTCTCCTCAGACCAACAGTCCCACGACCTTCCTGAATTGTTTTGCACAAAATAAGACATATAAATGAAGACTCATCATGTGAATTTTATTTTATAGATAGACAAGTGGTGTCATGGTTTAATCTCAGTCAGCAATTAAGCACCACGCAGCCGCTCGCTCACTCCCCCCCACCCGGTGGGATGGGGGAGAGAATTGGAAGAGCACAAGTTAGAAAGACTCGTGGGTTGAGATAAAAACAGTTTAATAATTGAAATAAAATGATAATAATAATATGATAATAATAATAATAATACACAAAACAAGTGATGCACAGCACAATTGCTCACCACCCGCTGACCGATGCCCAGCCAGTCCCCGAGCAGCGGCCCCCCCGGCCAGCTTTTCCCAGTTTATGTACTGAGCATGACGTCACATGGTATGGAATGTCCCTTTGGCCAGTTTGGCTGTGCCCCCTCCCAGCTTCTTGTGCACCTCCAGCCTCCTCAGTCAGTAGAGCATGGGAAGCTGAAAAGTCCTTGGCTAGTGTAAGCATTACCTAGCAACAACTAAAACACCGGTGTGTTATCAACTTTGTTCTCATCCTAAATCCAAAACACTGTACCAGCTACTAGGAAGGAAATTAACTCTATCCCTGCCGAAACCAGGACAATATCCACCCCTTATTCTATACCATTTGCATCATGCTCAAGTCTCACATTTTCCAGTACATTTTCATTAATCACCACCCCCTTTTATATATATATATACACACATACACAGATATCATTCCCTTCATCTGTGGGCCATCCCTCTAAAATGTTCGGTGAGTTCATTTAGTCCATGACTTCAGGCTCCATCTGTCATAATAATCTTTCAGGGCAGGAAAAATGGAGATGGTATGTGGTGTTGGATTGTTTCAGGTTGAAGTCAGTTCTGGTACCATCATCACTGTGCTTTGCTTGGTTTCACTGAAGTTATTCTTCATTAATCTGGGTGATTCTTATTATAATAACATTAGTATGGCATATAATATTATTAGTATTATTAGTATATCTGTGTATTATTAGTATAACTATTATAACTATAATTAGTACTTAACATCTCATAATTCAGATCATTGGCTATTCTCACCCAAAATCAAATCCCCTTGAGGCACACATCGGACTTCCCCATCCTTCCGCATTATCCACCAAGTGCACCCAGGTCCTTGAGCAAAAGCAATCCCACGGATGGGTCTGCCTCTGCCCGAGGCAGGAATAACCCAGACTGTCTTCCCCAGCATATTTTTTATGTGCACTACAGGGACTTTATTCCCATCTACAGTACGTAAAAGTTCTGACTGGGCAGGGCCTGCTCGATTGGCAGATCCCCGAGTGTTGACTAACCAGGTGGCCTTTGCTAAATGCGTATCCCAATGTTTGAATGTCCCACCACCCATTGCTCTCAGCGTAGTCTTTAACAGTCCATTGTATCGTTCAATTTTCCCAGAAGCTGGTGCATGATAGGGGATGTGATACACCCACTCAATGCCGTGCTCTTTGGCCCAGGTGTCTATGAGGTTGTTTTGGAAATGAGTCCCATTGTCTGACTCAATTCTTTCTGGGGTGTCATGTCGCCATAGGACTTGCTTTTCAAGGCCCAGGATAGTGTTCCGGGCAGTGGCATGGGGCACGGGATATGTTTCCAGCCATCCGGTGGTTGCCTCCACCATTGTAAGCACGTGGCGCTTGCCTTGGCGGGTTTGTGGGAGTGTGATATAATCGATCTGCCAGGCCTCCCCATATTTATATTTCAACCATCGTCCTCCATACCAAAAAGGCTTTAACCGCTTGGCTTGCTTGATTGCAGCGCATGTTTCGCATTCATGGATAACCTGGGCTATAGTGTCCATGGTCAAGTCCACCCCTCGATCACGAGCCCATCTGTATGTTGCATCTCTTCCTTGGTGACCTGAGGTGTCATGGGCCCACCGAGCTAGAAATAATTCACCTTTATGTTGCCAGTCCAGATCCACCTGAGCCACTTCAATCTTAGCAGCCTGATCCACCTGCTGGTTGTTTTGATGTTCTTCAGTGGCCCGACTCTTGGGTACGTGAGCATCTACGTGACGGACTTTTACAACCAGGTTCTCCACCCGGGCAGCAATATCTTGCCACAATGCGGCAGCCCAGATGGGTTTGCCTCTGCGCTGCCAGTTGCTCTGCTTCCATTGCTGCAACCACCCCCACAGGGCATTTGCCACCATCCATGAGTCAGTACAGAGATAGAGCACTGGCCACTTTTCTCGGTCAGCAATGTCTAAAGCCAGCTGGATGGCCTTCACTTCTGCAAATTGGCTCGATTCACCTTCTCCTTCAGCCGTTTCTACAACTTGTCGCATAGGACTCCATACAGCAGCTTTCCACCTCCGATGCTTTCCCACAAGACGACAGGACCCATCAGTGAACAGGGCATATTGCTTCTCATTTTCTGGTAGTTCATTATACATTGGGGCCTCTTCAGCACGCGTTACCTCCTCCTCTGGCAATATTCCAAAATCTTTGCCCTCTGGCCAATCCATGATCACTTCCAGGATTCCTGGGCGACTGGGGTTTCCTATTCGAGCCCGTTGTGTGATCAGTGCGACCCACTTACTCCACGTAGCATCAGTTGCATGATGTGTACAGGGGACCCTCCCTCTGAACATCCAGCCCAGCACCGGCAGTCGGGGTGCCAGGAGGAGCTGTGCTTCAGTGCCGATCACTTCCGAAAGCAGCTCGAACCCCTTCATATGCTGCTAATATCTCTTTTTCAGTTGGAGTATAGCGGGCCTCGGATCCTCTGTATCCCCGACTCCAAAACCCTAGGGGTCGACCTCGAGTCTCCCCTGGTGCTTTCTGCCAGAGGCTCCAGGTAGGGCCATTCTCCCCGGCTGCGGTATAGAGCACATTTTTTTATATTCTTGTCCTGCCCGGACTGGCCCCAGGGCTACTGCATGAACTATCTCCCGTTTAATTTGTTCAAAAGCTTGTCGTTGCTCTGGGCCCCATTTGAAATCGTTCTTCTTCCGGGTCACTTGATAGAGAGGGTTTACAATCAGACTGTAATTTGGAATGTGCATTCTCCAAAAACCCACCACGCCTAAGAAAGCTTGTGTTTCTTTTTTGCTAGTTGGTGGAGACATGGCTGTTATTTTGTTGATCACATCCATTGGGATCTGACGACGTCCATCTTGCCATTTTATTCCTAAAAACTGGATCTCCTGTGCAGGTCCCTTGACCTTACTTTGTTTTATGGCAAAACCGGCCTTCAGCAGGATTTGGACTATTTCCTTCCCTTTTTCAAAAACTTCTCCTGCTGTGTTGCCCCACACGATGATATCATCAATGTATTGCAGGTGTTCTGGAGCTCCACCCTGTTCTAATGCAGTCTGGACTAATGCAGTCTGGATCAGTCCATGGCAAATGGTAGGGCTGTGTTTCCACCCCTGGGGCAGTCGGTTCCAGGTGTACTGAACGCCCCTCCAAGTGAAAGCAAACTGTGGCCTGCACTCTGCTGCCAAAGGGATTGAGAAAAATGCATTAGCAATATCAATTGTGGCATACCACTTGGCTGCCTTTGATTCCAATTCATATTGAAGTTCTAGCATGTCTGGCACAGCAGCACTCAGCGGTGGCGTGACTTCATTTAGGCCACGATAGTCTACTGTTAGTCTCCACTCTCCATTAGACTTCCGCACTGGCCATATGGGACTGTTAAAGGGTGAGTGGGTCTTGCTGATCACTCCTTGGCTCTCCAGTCGACGAATCAGCTCATGAATGGGAATCAGGGAGTCTCGGTTGGTGCGATATTGCCGCCGGTGCACTGTGGTGGTAGCGATTGGCACTTGTTGGTCTTCGACCTTCAGCAACCCCACAACAGAGGGGTCCTCCGAGAGACCAGGCAAGGTGGACAGCTGTTTAATCTCCTCCGTCTCCAAGGCAGATATACCAAAAGCCCACCTGTACCCTTTTGGGTCCTTGAAATACCCTCTCCTGAGGTAGTCTATGCCAAGGATGCACGGAGCATCTGGGCCAGTCACAATGGGGTGCTTCTGCCACCCATTCCCAGTTAGACTCACTTCGGCTTCCAATACAGATAGCTGTTGGGATCCCCCCGTCACCCCAGAAATATAGATGGGTTCTGTTCCTATATATCTTGATGGCATTAGGGTACACTGTGCACCGGTGTCTACCAGAGCCTTATACTTCTGTGGGTCTGATGTGCCAGGCCATTGGATCCACACAGTCCAGTAAACCCGGTTGTCCCTTTCCTCCCCCTGGCTGGAGGCAGGGCCCCTCTAATCCTCATCACAGTACTCGTTTCTCATTTCTTGTACGTATGAGTCAGAAGTTTCTTTATTAAGATCAAGAGTAAGATCAGCCCTTCTACTCTCTCTAGGGAACTGCCCGCTGGAAACTGGAGCAGCAATTTTCCTGGAAGAACCTCTTTCTGTGATTGTTTTCCCTTGTAATTCACGTACCCGTGCCCCTAGGGCTGCAGTAGGTTTCCCATCCCACTTCCTCATGTCCTCTCCGTGGTCACGCAGGTAAAACCATAGGGTGCCCCGTGGTGTGTATCCTTTATATTCTCTCTCTTGAGCAAAAGAACGCTTACTTCTAATAGCTGAGATACTGGTCCGTATAGGTGAGGAGTAGGACCTATCCTCTCTGAGTTGCTGGATCTCCCGGGACAGTTTTTCGGACAGTTTCTCCACAGCCGAGACGAGGGAGGAAGAAAGACTTTCCTCGTATTGCCGGAGTTGACTAGCCAATTCATCCACTGTTTGTTCCTCTCCATCTTTCCAGGTTATCACTGCCAATGAATTGGCGTATGACGATGGTGCGCTCCTTATAAACTTCCGCCACATGGGTCGTGTGCACTTGACTTCGTCTGGATCTTTGGATAGTTGTTCATTGTTCAGGTCATCATAAATCACCTCCAGCACAGCTAATTCTCTCAGAAACTGGATACCCTTCTCCATGGTGGCCCATTTGCTTGGGCGACATATGACATCTTCCTTAAAGGGATACCTTTCCTTCACGCTTGACAGGAGTCGCCTCCAAAGGCTGAGGATACGTGTCCCTTTTCCAATCGCTTTGTCAATGCCCCCTTCCCTAGAAAGGGATCCCAGCTGCTTGGCTTCCCTACCCTCTAATTCCAGGCTACTGGCCCCATTATCCCAGCATCGGAGCAGCCAGGTGACAATATGCTCACCTGGACGGCGGCTGAAATCTTTTCGTATATCTCGCAGCTCACTCAGGGATAGAGATCGGGTGGTCACTGTCTCGTTTATGAGTTCTTCCTCTTCCTCCTCCCCGATCAGCGGCCGGCTTTCCTCCTCCCGTTCTCGTGATGGTCCTTCTCTAGGGTCATCTGTCTCGTATACTTCTTCCTCCGGTTCCCTTTTAGAAGAAGCTTCTTCCTCCCTTACTAAACGAGCTGACTTCCGCTTCCAAGATTTCTTCTTGTGTACAGGGGCGACTGATACTGGCACAGGCTGGTTCTTTGGTTCAGCCACAGGGCGTGTTGCTGGGGTTGGAGTGGCCGCAGTGCAAGTGCATGTCACCGGAGTCTGAGTGGCCGCAGGGCCTGTTGCCGGGGTTGGAGTGGCCGCAGTGCATGTCGCTGGGGTTGGAGTGGCCGCAGTGCATGTCGCCGGGGTTGGAGTGGCCGCAGTGCATGTCGCTGGGGTTGGAGTGGCCGCAGTGCATGTCGCCGGGGTTGGAGTGGCCGCAGTGCAAGTGCATGTCACCGGAGTCTGAGTGGCCGCAGGGCCTGTTGCCGGGGTTGGAGTGGCCGCAGTGCATGTCGCCAGGGTTGGAGTGGCCGCAGGGCCTGTCGCCGGGGTTGGAGTGGCCGCAGGGCCTGTCGCCGGGGTCTGAGTGGCCGCAGAGCCTGTCGCCGGGGTTGGAGTGGCCGTAGTGCGTGTTGCCCGGGTTTGAGTGGCTGCACGGCCTGTTGCCCGGGTCTGAGTGGCCGCAGTGCGTGTCGTTTTACTGTCAGAGCCAGAGACCTTCTCTTCCCTTTGAGGGTACTGAATGGTGTTGAACAGGGCTCGGTAGGCATGGGCCAGGCCCCAGCACGTTGCAATGAGTTGCATCTCTCTGGAGTTGCCAGGGTGACAGCATACTTTGTCCAAATATTCTACTAACTTTTCAGGATTCTGCACTTGCTCAGGGGTGAAGTTCCAAAACACTGGGGGTGCCCATTGGCCTAGGTACTTGCCCATCTTGTCCCACACACCCTGCCACTCATAATTATTCAGCCTTGGGGCAGATCTCTGGATGATATTCTTAAATTGCTTACCAACTTTAGACAAAACCGAAACAATATTCCCAAGAAGTATTAATAGAAGTATCTTAACTGCCCAAGGATGCTCAAAATACTGAAAAATTACTGTAATGAAGGAGGAAACATTATAGAAGAAGGTAGTGACACTGCCATTCTGTATTTCCTCCGTAAAAAAACTCTCAGAAAAGTTACTGCAATTGCTAGTTGTCTCCACGATATGGTATCCATGGTACAGTAACGGCTTCATTGCGAAGTTTACATACCACAGAAACGTCAAGGTCAATGTTCTAAAAACAAACCTCACAAGCGAGACATTACTATTCACTGCAGACCACAGCAAACTGCAAAACCCAACACCAATCTTTAACATGTACAGCAGGAAAAAGAGCGCGATGCAGATTATACAAATCAATATCGAGAACAGAGAAACCAACATTGTGACCCTCAACTATTAACAGATATAAGTTCCTTAATACACTCCAGTTAATCTGTTATTATCTCAAACCCTTCGTGCCCCACGTTGGGCGCCAAAAAGGACTGTCGTGGTTTAATCTCAGTCAGCAATTAAGCACCACGCAGCCGCTCGCTCACTCCCCCCCACCCGGTGGGATGGGGGAGAGAATTGGAAGAGCACAAGTTAGAAAGACTCGTGGGTTGAGATAAAAACAGTTTAATAATGGAAATAAAATGATAATAATAATATGATAATAATAATAATAATACACAAAACAAGTGATGCACAGCACAATTGCTCACCACCCGCTGACCGATGCCCAGCCAGTCCCCGAGCAGCGGCCCCCCCGGCCAGCTTTTCCCAGTTTATGTACTGAGCATGACGTCACATGGTATGGAATGTCCCTTTGGCCAGTTTGGCTGTGCCCCCTCCCAGCTTCTTGTGCACCTCCAGCCTCCTCAGTCAGTAGAGCATGGGAAGCTGAAAAGTCCTTGGCTAGTGTAAGCATTACCTAGCAACAACTAAAACACCGGTGTGTTATCAACTTTGTTCTCATCCTAAATCCAAAACACTGTACCAGCTACTAGAAAGGAAATTAACTCTATCCCTGCCGAAACCAGGACAAGTGGTTATCAAAGCTCCATACAAACCAGCAGTGCCAAGTTCAGTCACCCACACATAGGTGTATAGAACCAGGTTGGCCAATCTAACTTGGTTATGAAGAGATCAGATCATGTCAAATAGAAACTCCTAGCACTACCCTAAGAAAAAATCTTTGCCTAATGTAAATTAGCATAGTGCCATTAAAACAATTTATTCAGTGAAGCAGTTTTGATTTATAGCAATTGAGGACCTTGCTCACAACTTTTTTGGCATCATTAATCCTTACAACGGTTTGTGAAATGTAGATAGACCACCTGAACTAAATCACAGATGAAAGAAATTTGGAAGGAGTGTTCAAAACGACAGGGATCCTACCTTTATTATGGCAGTGTCCCTCAAAACATTCAAAGAAATGCTGTGTGTCAGAAATTCCATTATGAATGCCAATTTCTGGGTTTAATACCATGGCTGTTTCAAATTGCCTGGGTTTGAAACCTGAAATATATGTGTCAGTCCATATGAAACTTTCTTTAATTTAAAAAATGGTCTAAATCAGTCTTTGAAGAGTACAGGCACTCTTTTTGTTTGCTTGAAGTGGGTTTAAGACTTTCTTCTTGTCATATCCTAGATCAATAATAGTCTTCCGCTGTTAGGTAAACTATAGAGGAAGTGAGCCCTTAATCCCTTTCAAGTCTTTGCATTCTCTTCCAGTTAGTGACACTGCAAAAAAGGCAAAGGGCAATAACATGTTTGACAGTGTTCAGAGGGTTAATAACTGCTGCGCTTTTGTGCATCATTACTGTAACGTCTGAGCAGCACAGCCTTTAACATCTTCAGATGCAGAACCCTTGGTGCTTGGAGATCTTCAAGAATGTACAGAGAGTTGTCCAGTGAGTTCCTCATCACGTATCAGCAATTTGGAGGTGTTTTTGACACACGGGTACATCCAACCTAAGGCATCCAAGGATATATTTCTATAGTATTGGAATCAGGGAGTAAAGCATGGTTATTGGACCAAGTAATGTAGACTGACATATGTCTATACGTGTCTTGAATATCCCTACCAAGAAAACAAATTAGTTCACTCTACTTGAACTATTGTATACACGGTGTAGTTGATAAGTAGAGCAGGTTCACTGGGTGAAACGGGTGCCTTTTGGGATAAAGTTCTGACTTTCTGTTGTGCAAAGTGATGTCACCCTACTATAGTTGGCAGAAGCTATGTGGTTTTACACAAGATAAATACCTGTCCCCAAACATTGGCATTTACTAGTATTTATTATTTATGACTATTTGTATTTATTATTTATCTCTGTAGCCAAGTGTTTCCTGTGCATTTTCCCAGAGAAGGCCACAGTGCTTGATGCCTGCCCCAAGGAACTTAAAAACTGATCTGTAATTACTAAGAAATAGCTAAGTCTGGCAATTACTAATTTTGTGCAAGAGACACTGTATAGTTCCTAAAAAGCTTCACGAAGGGAGGCAACAGAGATTGGAAAATGACTAATTCTGAACCATCAAGTATTTAATTCCTTAAGTGAAGTTGTGTGTGTGCATGTGTGTTGCAAAAAGATAAAATGATTTCTCTATACATTTGGCAATTAACTCTTTTATGGACTTTTTTTTTTTTTTCCAGCTAGAGCATATCTTACCCGTCATTTGGAAAAGCTAAGCACACTGTGATTGCTAGCATACCCATCAGCAATACACAATCTCCCTTATTTTAAGCTTCAGAAAACAAATTGAGAGAAGCAGAGAAGTGCTTGGCCCCAGACACCTCACTGTGATCCCCTAACTAAAGAATAATGGATCTGTGCTCTTACCCCACTGGCACCAGAGTAAAGTCCGTGACACAGTTAGGTTTGCAAAGATCACTTGAGATGTCCATGGCATTTCCCAAACTATTTTACAGGGGAAAAAAAAAGCAGGACTCAGCTTTTTAAAACCAGCCTAGCCTTTCAGAGGAGCTTCTGGCTAAAGGGATACATAATCTGTGGTCACGTCTCAATCTTTATTAAGTCACCTGCTTGTGATAGAAGTGAACATACATGGAGTTAAAAATATTTATTTTTGCAACAGAGGGAAAATTCACATTCTCAATCTATGGGTTAACCCTTCAAACCATGGGTGGAATACTGCAAACAAAGATGTGGGGCAGTGTAAAACAAAGGCATGAATGATAACTGTGACACAGAAAACAGACATCACAGATGGAGAATTTTTCAAGGAAAGAGTTAAAATCTGACAGAAGTCAATTTCACTTTGATTCTTCCATGACAAGGACATTTAAATATAGTCAACTAGGTGTTAGTAATATTGCAATTTGGGAAGTGAAAACACAGTATGAGGCTGAACACAAGCAAGGTGGGAACTGATGACTAGAGAAACATTAAGCAAATTACAGGAATCTCCCTTGTTTTATAACAGGAAGCTTGGCCAGCAAAGTCATGAGCAACTTACTCATCCCCTATGCAATGTATATTGATTTGTTACTTTGTTTTGTTTAATCTGACAATAAATGAGTGTATCTCAAAGAACTGGAACAGTCTAGGATCTCACTTATTGCTACTGCTTGTCCGTATAAAATTGCTAGCTTAACAAATGGATGAAGTTTTATCTCCATTCTATAAATAAGGAACTCAGGCACAGAAAGCTGAAATATAAGCTTATACTGCTGCCAAAGGCCCAACAGAGCCTTAAGTAGCTATATTTAACCTAATTTTGGTCTAGCAGAATACAAACTACTTTTGATATGTTTACATAACTTTTGACTGCAGCATAAACCAATCTTTTGTGATTTATGGCAGAAAATGCCCGTAAAACTTCAACCGTCTAAAAATCAGACATTTATTGTAAGCTTATTATCAATGAAGAGGGAGATTAGTATATCCCAAGTGCTAGTCAGTTCAATCTAAATCATCATAAGCTTGTACTTTAGCAATAGAGTCACCTAACATTTGCATGCCTTAAATTAGTTGTCTCCCCTGCCCTAGGAATTTAACTTACCTTTTCTAAGCACATTCCTTAGTAAACTGTCTTTGTTTCTGGTTGCAAGCTTTCCAACACACTGTCATTCTCCACATTACTTAGGTATGCTTCAGGGCTCAATGAAGCTTGGGGGAGGAGAGCCACAGTGCTGCTGTGGCTTCCCTGTTGCATTAACATGGCATGTATCAGGTGGCCCTGGCAAAGGGGCTTTTATGCCTTTGGTTCCTGTCCTTTCTCCGTTAAAATGGCCTCTGCAGCTTCCAGCAAGGTGAAGGGAAAACTGTTTCGCGTGGTGTAAAGTGTGAGTTAAATAATGCAATACACAAAAATGTCTGCCCCTTGACCTTGAAATGTCTTCAGTGCCTTGATGACATTGCATGAATTTTAAATGTATACCATTTCATGCCCAGTTCAATCACAGTCTTCTCAGATGCTAAGTACAAGCAAATATTCTAATCATTTATTTTAATTTGATACTACAATTGTGAAATATCATGAACTATACCATTGCTTTCCTCTGCAGTTCAGTTCCTGTTGCTTATTTACATGAGCATTCCTTCCTGGCCACTATCAAAGTGTTTCAGGAAAAGTCAGGCTCTCTGTTGACTATTATGGAAGTCTAGACAACCAGTTGGGATGTGGACACCCACATCCTTAATGTCAGGTTGAATAAGTCAGGTGAAATAAACTGCATTTTAGGGCTTGATTCAGTTGCCAAAAGGTACATGTCTAGTGCCCTGGAGTACTTCGAATACCAGTGACAGAGCTGGCAAATGTCACACCTGGTGTCACTTGGGGGTTCCCTAGGGTGCCTGAAATGTTTGTGTTGGCACATTTAGTACAGGACCTTCTGGAGTGGCAGCTGGAGACGAGGAGGGACATTTTGAACATCCATGTGTATATCTGGGCAATTCTAATCCTTGTACTCAGCAAGTTAGGGGTATGATTGCTCTGACCAAATATTAGTATTTACTTTAAGATAGGATGACTTATACCACAAACATTGTCTTTATTGACCAGCTCTCCTCTGAGTACAAAGGAAGTCAAGAGGGACTTGCAGACAACTACACTGTAGATGCCCACATTTAGTCACTCAAATGAATCCCATCTTAGCAATTTATACATCCGACTTCCAGAAATGAGAAAGAATACTCTTTGGTCAAAAGGCAGGAGCCCAAAACACAAACGCTGTAGTCAAAAAAAGGAGGAATATGTCCATGAGCGCGGTGTTCTGAGGGCATAGCTCATTATTTTTAATTCTCAGTCCCATTTCCTTCAAATGTCAGTTGAATTTCACTGACTCTCGAATGTGTCTAGGCATCTACTTTCTTCCTACACAGGCACATAATTCCCTGTTAGTGTTGTGAGTAAAGAAAACTGACTGTGCTTATGAGGTTTGGTGCCTAAATGCTGTTCTATCCAACAGTCTGTGATGACCTGTTCTTTACAGATGCTCTCTCTTTCTTTGAAAGTATTCATTCCCCTTTTTCTTCGCAGTTTCCTACTGAAAGACAAAACACATGGATCAAACACAAGATTAATGGATTCCTTTCAGTGGACTTCCACAATAACTTGATCAAGAATAGATAAAGGATAGATATAGGACGCTTCCTGAACAGAGTTTGAGTGGAGGCTTCAGCATGCACCTCTGTGAATTACTGCTTGATTAAAGATTGATCTCTTTCAGCAGATAAAAAGAAAAGCACCTATAGTACAGTGCATTTGTATTTACAGTGCCCTAAAGAAGGCAGAGAGGTTTCATATGTTTATGTTCTGTTTCTGCAGGAATTCACATACAGGCGGACAGAAGTCTTATTGTGCATGAATAACAAGCATCCAGCTTGTAAATCAGAGCGGTCAGGCAGGTCTTAACACGGGGTAGCCAGAGTCTCTGAGATGTGAGGATGAGAGTGGAGTGCTGCAGCTGTAAAAGCCCAAAAACAGGGGGTCGCCGAGTGTGGAAAGCGGACACAGCTCCTATATTTAAAAGTCAGAGTATTTATACTGTAACAAAGAAATTTAGTGTATTCATTAGTAAGTTTGTGATGTAGTTACCAGAGGGAGGCAGAGAGGCACTATATGAATATGAGTTATGTGCATATATATACACACATATATATAAAACGTGTCCACATATATATAGATACACTGTGCTCATTTTCTCGAATATCTGTTTTTCAGACAACACAATAAAGCTCCTGATTAGCACACCTGACAACAGTTCCTGTTCCATATACTTTCTAGAGGCTGTCTTTAACCAGGATTGCATTTTAAATGATAAACAGTAACTTTCCACTCTATTAACTAAAGCACATTAATTTTTACACAATCTATTTTAAGCAAGCAAACATATGTAATTCACACTTTTTTGAATAGCTTAGGATTTTCTCTAAGAAGTGTTATGCAAAGATTGCTCTGTGACAGATCATCTGTGTTTATGTTATAAATTAGTGTGAGTGTTATGTTAGCCATTGTAATTATACACCTTTGAAAGAGAAAATTGTGAAAGATAAAATTGGGCACATTATAAGAAATGGGTTTTAATATCTGATCCAGCTGCATATTGCTAGAAATACAAATTTTTACTTTTTTTTTAACAAAGAATTTTTTGGAATAGAGAGCAGGGATTTGGGGGGTTGGTAAAAGTTACTTCTGTTGTTAAAAATAGTTTAAGGTACTTATTTGTAATTGCACAGGCCTCATAAATTTTCTATCATGTGACAAATGACACTGTTGCTGAGAGAGGAATTTCGATTATGGTGATTAACTTTTCCAAGACACTATAGGCCATATGCCATTAAACTGAATTGTAATTTACTCTGAGAGTAAGTTTGTTGATTTTATTGTGACTGCTGAAAAACTAAAGTAATATATGCTCTGTGAGTTGCACTCCACCGTTAGTTGATTATTTAGCTGTTACTGTAGTCTAGGAGTATGACTTTTGCTCCATATATAACAAAAGTCTTTTTGGCAAGAATAACCAGACAACAAATTATGCTTTGGGTATCATCATGCTTTTGTTCTCACTGCTGATCAGGTCTGCAGCAGAAGCAACTTTGAGGCCACAATCAGTTCTGGAAACTCATGAGGGAAGCTGTCATTTTACTAATAGCTAGGTGTTTGGCTTAGCCCCAGTAGCACTTACAGGCTAATGCAAAGATGAGTGAGATAGATTTTGCACCAAGTTGCTGTTGACTGGCTGCCCCAGGTTCATTAAAGTCTTCAAGAGAAGAAAAATACATTTGAAACTCAGGTAGATTCTTGTCGTGGTTTAACCTCAGTCAGCAACTGAGCACCACGCAACCGCTCGCTCGCTCCCCCCACCTGGTGGGATGGGGGAGAGAACTGGAAGAGCACAAGTGAGAAAAACTCATGGGTTGAGATAAAAACATTTTAATAATTGAAATAAAATGATAATAATGTAATAATAATAATAATGATAATACACAAAGCAAGCAATGCACAATGCAATTGCTCACCACCCGCCGACCGATGCCCAGCCAGTCCCTGAGCAGCGGCCCCCCCGGCCAGCTTTCCCCAGTTTATGTACTGAGCATGACGTCCCATGGTATGGAATGTCCCTTTGGCCAGTTTGGGTCAGCTGTCCTGGCTGTGCCCCCTCCCAGCTTCTTGTGCACCTTCAGCCTTCTCAGTCGGTAGAGCATGGGAAGTTGAAAAGTCCTTGACTAGTGTAAGCATTACCTAGCAACAACTAAAACATCGGTGCGTTACCAACTTTGTTCTCATCCTAAATCCAAAACACAGCACTGTACCAGCTACTAGGAAGGAAATGAACTCTATCCCTGCCGAAACCAAGACAATTCTCCAAGTATTTTTGCTCTTTTTACACACTAAAACCTGTATTTCTTTAAAAAATGTCCTCCTTTCACTCTTCCCCACCCAAATCTGAAATAGTAATGATTATTTGCCCTATGGTATTTTCTGTTAGGAAAAAAAAAAAAAAAATTTAGTCATGTATATTGTTTTCTTTGTTTTTACCAAAGTCTTTAACAATTAGATTTCCTAGAGTTTAAAAAATTTACATTATCCTCTGCAAATATCTTTTTTACATCTATCAGACTGTACGTGTGCCATCTTTAAAGTGCCTGTTGGCAGAAAGGTGTAGACGTCTTGCTAAGATATTATTTTGTAAGAATAACAGTGAAGGTGCTAAATGTTATACTGAAAAAACAAGTAAAAGTAACATATCAAAGTGCCAGTGTGATTAACCATCACAGCACATTTTAATACTTTTGTAAGAAAATGCTAGTAAGCTATTTCCATTCTATATCAAGAACTAGCAATAAGCATATTTCATATTAACATAAGTTTCTGTGGCTGGAATTAGTATAAAACATATTCCATTAAATATATATACATGGATTTCAAATCATCGCAAGATCTTCTAAAAATCTGAATAAGATTAGGTCACCTCCACAAAATGTATATACATCACAAAGCTGTAAAGCTTGGCTACAAAGTGTCCTGTTTCCAAAAACTTTGATCATTGTAAATAATCAGTTCAACAATATGCTTTTCTTTAAACAGACTTTATTGAGGACTCAGCACGTTTGTCACAGATGGTTCTAATGGACCTGAAAAAAAGAAAATGCAGACCACAGCATTTCAGAACTGCTAACAGCTGAGGGAAACTTTAACTTAAATTCCAAACTTTAAATCCTGATTCCACTGGAGCTAATGGCAAAATTTCTATTGTCATTTGGAAAGCTGGAATTTTGACCTTAGTGTGAATTCTCCCTGGAATAAAAAGACATTTTGATACCTATTTCTTAGACTTCTATAAATTTGAGGTGTAATCATTCAGAAGTCTGGAAGATTGGGTTTGACTATTTGTTCTTTGTTTGCAGTAATGGGTCTCCAAAACATGGGTTATGTTCAAGAAATTTTATGAGAAATTTTGATGGGCTTGAGGGTATATTCTCTGGACACACACACTGGCTTCCCACAGGAGTCTATTTTAGACTAATTTTAGAGGGAACCATTTGTGTTGAGGGAGAAGGGAATCTCAAGGATACCCTAAAAGTCAGAGCACGCTCAAGTATATATTTCCCTAAGTAGGCCCTATAGTACTGTGGCTGACAAGTCTTATATGTCCCATTTGCTGTTGCACTGATACTACAGAGAAGTAAAGAAAAGGGGACAAATAACAAAACTCAAACACCATCCTGTGAATCTCTTCCATGATCTCAAGCAAACATTGAAGAATAGTGGGTTAATGTAAGCCAGCAAATCACACATACCTTCATGTTATGATAAGACTAAAAGACTTTACCATATCATATGGAAAATTCCAGCTCCTAACACAATTTAATAATGTTGTCTTAAATATCAGTTTTCATGGGAAAAAAAAAAAAAATTGTGTTCCTATTGTTGTGCTGAATATAACCAACGCAGCAACATCTGCTGAAGATGTGACAAATGAGAACTGTAGCTCACAGAGATGTAAAGTACCCTAATTACTCTTAATAAGTTAACATCTCTAATATATGCTGCCCAAGAGGTACTACCCACAGTATTTTCTCTGGGCATTAAGAAAATCGGGCTGCCATTGCTAAAAACCCATGATTTTTCTGAGATTGTCCTGAGGGTAGATCAAGGGTAAATTGTCTCTTCTCTCAGATATTTTCCAGCTGACTTAGAGATGGCACGGAAAAATTTGCAGAGAGGAAAGGCATAGAGATATGTTACATAGACATGGATGTTGTCATGGAAAAAGCCCATGGCTGAAACTGGTACACGCCCTGGTGTGAGCCTTTACTTAAAGTACTTAATCTTGTATCAATGAACTGCTAATGTCAATATTCCCTTAGGATTATTTTGCAAAGTAACATTAGAAATCCCTTATCAAATCCAAGGACACTAGATATTTTCACTGAAGGAAAAAGTGACCCTTTTGCAACACAGCTCAAAATTTTATACCTGTTTTGTGGGATATCATGTAAAAAAATGCAGATTTACAAAAGGCCTATAATGCTCCCAGGAAATTAATTTTTAGTAATCATAGAGTTCATTATTAATATTTGCCATTAATCAGCATATACCTTTTCATAACATGGATGATCAATAATCTATGTTCAAAATGCATGCTAACAGAGGTCAATAGCTGATCACTCTTAATTAGGTGTTGCTCATTAACTCACAGTCATGAACTGAAATGTTTAAACTAAATGTTTTCCCTGTTCTTGAATAATCGCTGCTTCTAATAAGTGACTGTGATGAACCGTACTGCTACTGAATACAACTTTGTCTGTCTGTGTTTTGGTAGCTGCAGCTAGGAATGATGTTGGAAAGGAAGGGAAGCAGATACAAACAATATAATACAGTGATGCAGGTTGGAGAAAATGGAGATGAGCAAGCTGGCAAGTAAGATCAGATTTGAGGATGAGGTGAAAAGACTGGGATGTGTACAGCTTGTGCCTGGGACTATCCAGATATTTTTATTTGCTACTGAGAAAAATTAAGCTGAGAAAAGCTGGTTCATATTGCAGAGCTGGCAATACTTACAGCCAACGGTGTGCTGCTGGGAGGCTTTACTTGACTTTTTTTTTTCCCCCTGAAGCTTTGTAAGATGACAGAAAACTTACTGAAGACTAACAGATAAGCTTTTCTTGCAAGTCACAGGATATCCTACACTCCCTCTATAAGATAGCATGTAAATAGGGATACTAAGATATCCGAGGCACTTTTTAAATCAGTAACTGTTCCACTCTTTCATTATGTCACTATAACAAAAAGCCATTTTCAAGTTGTTGTCTGTCTCCTGCAATGTATCATGACATATCCCTGAAAAAAAAACAAAACAAAACAAAACCCAACCAACCAACTAAAGAAATGTGAAAATTAAAATTAGAAATTAAATGTGAAAGGTCATACTGTTATCTGGTAATCTCAGGAAAGAGCAAAGAGGAAAGAAAAATGTCCTCTGTCTTGAAAAACCAGTTCACTCCACAAGGTCCCTGATTCACCTTGAATTAAAAAGCAGCTTCTGCCCACAGCTGACTGTTGCAAAAACATTGTCTGAGTTTGGACAACAATCTCCAAAGTGTTGGTGTGCTTCTGGTAGACATCTAAATCAGTACGTGAGAAAAAACTGTCCTCAGCTAGTCTGACTTCATGTCATCCAGTATGTTTTTGATAGTAATTGCAACCTTTTTTGGTGTGGGTACTTCTGTGAACAGTCATCTTGAGACTGTATGTGGGACTGGCATTCACATGATTGTCCAAAGCTCTAGTGCCATGAACTACAGACAAGTTCAATTTCTACTCTGTGTTTTCTTACCTTAAATCCTGAGTAAAATTCTTATAAATGTCTTCAAAGAGAGGATGTCACTTGCCTTGCTTTTTTCTTTAACATTATGAATAAATGAGCTTTTATTCCCCCCCTTCATCTCCTAGTCTTATTTTGGGATGTTTTATAACTTACAAGAAAATATTGAGTAATGTAATGGAAAGTCATACATAAAGATTGTAAAGATCAGATACCTCAGTCTGATAATCATAGAATCATAGGATCATTAAGGTTGGAGAAGACCTCTAAGATCATCGAGTCCAACCGTCAACCCAACACCACCACCCACTAAACCATGTCCCTAAGTGCCTCATCTACACGTCTTTTAAATACCTCCAGGGATGGGGACTCCACCACTTCCCTGGGCAGCCTGTGCCAATGTTTAACCACTCTTTCAGTAAAGACATTTTTCCTCATGTCCAATCTAAACCTCCCCTGGTTTAATAAGAAAAATTAAACACTTGATGGTTACCAGTCAAAAGTAATTTAGGACACTATGATCAAATATGTGTATTAAAAAAAAAAAAAAAGAGAAATTAAATATGTCAGAAGCAGCTTACAAAAAAAAAAATAGACCTTTGTATAAAAAAAATGTGTTTTATTTGAATTTGGCTAAAGATTTTTGAAGACTGAGTTTTTAATAAAAATAATTTGAAAATAAGAGCCAATATATTTGTTAAAAACATTATTATGAAAGAAAAAATGTTATAATTTTTATTTAGGAGGTAGGTTATGCACAGAGGTTCATTTAGGAAGCCCACACATCAAAGTCCATGACATCTGGGCTGTGATTCATGTGGACATGAAAGAAAAGGAGGAAAGGAGATGTTCAGGAAGACAGATGCAGAGTAGTAGTTGGGCTGCCATATTAGTATGTTGGGTAGCTATATACCACACCTTCAGGGCAGTTATTCTCTGAAAAATAGTAATTACAATAAACCCCCTTGAGAATTCAAGAGTATGGAAAGTTTATTCTATGGGTAGGAGTCAGAAGGGATGATAGCAGAAAAATCCAATCTGGCAAAATATCTTGGCTGTCAATGACAGACTATATATTTTTGAGGACAAGAGTAGTCTTGCGGTTACAGTCCAGGTCTAGGCAGCAGAAGATATGGGTATGGTGTTCAGGTCTGCAAAATGTCAGCAGTATTTTGTGTTGCTTTCCTTTGTGCTTCTAAGACACCCGTCGCTCTGGCACACCAGCTGTCACTTGCTGATAGTCTGATTTTTTTTGCATTATTAGGAGCTAAATGCTAAATGCCATGATTCCAGATTTGCTATTGTCTCTCTCTCACAGACCTAAACCCCACAAATAATGCGGTCCTCAAATGTGAGCTTTTAGAAACCGAGGTCATTTAAGAAAGCTACATTTTAAGGGGATTTTTTGTTGTTTTATTCCCAGTGAGAGGCTTTTGAAAGGAAGCATATTTGCTTCCAGAGAAATCCTTCCAAAGCAAAATTACAGTACTGCTCACTTTTAAATTTCACAGCAAAGTAGCACTTAAGGCTTATTGCAGTGCATTAGATTTAAAACCAATTAAGTACAATGCTAAATCAGTGTAAACCACATTTCTGAATTTATCTACAGCATAATGAATAACATCTGCATCTGCAAAGAAAAGATTTATACTGAGCAGCAAAACAAAATGTGTTGACAATTTGAGCAGTTTTCATTCCCTTATGTCATATGTCTTCATTATTTGGTAAAGCTTTACTATAATCCTTCATTGTTAGAGCAGTAAAAGGGGAAAAACACCCAAATTACAACACATTTAGGTAGATTCTTCCTCAGTTCATTTCCTCTTCTCAGCAAAAGTACATCTTATTTACCTCAGGAGCTTTTCCAATTTGAAATCTATTCAGGATTTGACAAGGATCACCTTTCTTCAGGCATGTTGGAGGATCAAGGATTATCTTCGGACCTCTGATAGACATTTCTAGTATACTGCCCTCTCCAGAAAACTGACTTGCAGTAAAGCCAACCTGCTCCATTTTTCGTCCTAGATGACAACAGGCAGAAAATATGACAAAGGGAATCAAAATGCTCCAATGCTCTTTAAGGGACCAAATACCACCTTCGACAGAGCTGAGCTTCTGTACTAAGTCTGTCTGAAGTTTCATGTGTGACCTTTAACAAATAACTTATATACTGATCCAGACACGGTTTGCACAAATCTCTTTTGCAGGGTTGACTCTTAAAACTTGCCTTCATATAATTCTCTGCTTTTCAAATAAAGTAGGAGTAATATTCTGTTTTACTTTCTTGGCTTGTAAAGCTGTTATGTCTATGGGGCTCCTTCTAATTTGGGACATGTAAAGCACTTGAATCAATGGAAAGGGAGCTTGGTCTGGGTGTCTGAGGCCTGTGATGCAGAAGTAATTATTTCATGTTTATGACTGTTTTATCAATGTCCTACTGAAAATGCTATAGACTGTCCTATTTATTGATAACATACATATAATACACAGCAAAACAGCAAAAGCTTTTACTGCTGCTGTCTTTCAGCTCTCGGGCAGCAACATATTTCTTTGGGTAAAAAAACAACCTTACTCCCATTTAGTTTTCAATGTCTTTTATGATGGAGAGCATAGGAGAGCTGTTCTTAATGGTGACAGTTTCTGTGAGACAGAATTACTGTCCACAGAAAGGTTACTAATAAGAAAATGAAAGGGCCAGTCGAACCTGGCGAGCCAACAAACGGTTACCGGACTGGTGCCACAGCCAGGGGTTCGGCTACTTAGACCATGGGACTCGCTTTGAGAAACCTGGTCTACTGGGGGCTGACAGAGTCCATCTGTCAGAGAAGGGGAAGAGCGTTTTCAGTCATAGGCTTGCCAAGCTGGTGAAGAGGGCTTTAAAGTAGAGATGCCGGGGGAGGGGAACTTCATCCCACTCCTACCAGTTTGATGCCAGGGCCAGCAACAGATGCCCAGAGCCTGGAGAAGGAGCACAGGTCAGCAGGAGAGCGCCTGAAGAGCAGCACAAAGGAACTCCAGCCAGTAAGACAGTTTCATCGGGGGCCCAACTTAAAAGCTTCTATGCAAATGCATGTAGCATGGGGAATAAACAAGAGGAGTTGGAGACATGCACATGCCTGCAGGGCTACGACCTTATTGGCATCAGGGAGACATGGTGGGATGGCTCAGATGATTGGAGTGTTGGGATGGAGGGATACAGGCTCTTTAGGAAGGACAGGCAGGGGAGACGAGGAGGGGGTGTCACCCTCTGTGTAAATGACCAGCTGGAGTGCATGGAGCTCTGCCTGGGGATGGATGAGGAGCCGACCGAGAGCTTGTGGGTCAGGATTAAAGGGAAGGCAGGGACAGGTGACATTACGGTGGGGGCCTGCTACAGGCCACCTGACCAGGAAGACTGAGTGGATGAGGCCCTCTATAGACAGATAGGAGCAACCTCACGCTCACAAGCCCTGGTCCTCATGGGGGACTTCAACCACCCTGACATCTGTTGGAGGGACAACATGGCAGGGCATAAGCAATCTGGGAGGTTCCTGGAATGCGTCGATGATAACTTCCTTCTCCAAGTGGTAGAGGAGCCAACGAGGAGAGGTGCTATGCTGGACCTTGTTCTCACCAGCAAGGAGGGGCTGGTGGGGAATGTGAAGCTCAAGGGCAGCCTGGGCTGCAGTGACCACGAAATGGTGGAGTTCAAGATCCTTAGGGCACCGAGGAGGGCGCACAGCAAGCTCACTCCCCTGGCCTTCAGGAGAGCGGACTTTGGCCTCTTCAGGGATCTGCTTGGTAGAGTGCCATGGGCCAAAGCCCTGGAGGGAAGAGGGGCCCAAGAAAGCTGGGTAACATTCAAGGATCACCTCCTTCAAGCTCAGGAGCCATGCATCCCAACAAAGAGGAAGTCAGGCAAAAACACTAGGAGGCCTGCATGGATGAACAAGGAGCTCCTGGACAAACTCAAACACAAAAAGGAAGTCTACAGGGGGTGGAAGCAAGGACAGGTAGCCTGGGAGGAATACAGAGAAATTGTCCGAGCAGCCAGGGACCAGGTTAGGAAAGCTAAAGCCCTGGTGGAATTAAATGTGGCCAGGGACATCAAGGGCAACAAGAAAAGCTTCTATAGGTATGTCAGGGATAAAGGGAAGGCAAGGGAAAATGTGGGCCCTCTCTGGAATGAAATGGGAGACCTGGTTACCCAGGACATGGAGAAGGTGGAAGTACTCAATGACTTTTTTGCCTCCTCGGTCTTCACTGGGAAGTGCTCGAGCCTCACTGCCCAAGCCGCAGAAGGCAAAGGCAGGGACTGGGAGAATGAAGAGCCGCCCAGTGTAGGAGAAGATCAGGTTCGAGACCATCTAAGGCACCTGAAGGTGCACAAGTCCATGGGACCTGATGAGATGCATCCGTGGGTCCTGAATGAACTGGCGGATGACGTTGCCAAGCCACTCTCCATCATGTTTGAGAAGTCGTGGCAGTCCGGTGAAGTTCCCACTGACTGGAAAAGGGGAAACATAACCCCCATTTTTAAAAAGGGAAAGAAGGAAGACCCGGGGAACTACAGGCCAGTCAGTCTCACGTCTGTGCCTGGGAAGATCATGGAACAGATCCTCCTGGAAGCTATGCTAAGGCACGTGGAGGACAGGGAGGTGATTCAAGACAGCCAGCATGGCTTCACCAAGGGCAAGTCCTGCCTGACTAACCTAGTGGCCTTCTATGATGGAGTGACTACGTCAGTGGACACGGGAAGGGCTACAGATGTCGTCTATCTGGACCTCTGTAAGGCCTTTGACACGATCCCCCATGACAGCCTTCTCTCTAAACTGGAGAGGTATGGATTTGATGGATGGACTGTCCGCTGGGTGAGGAATTGGTTAGATGGTTGCATCCAGAGGGTAGTGGTCAACAGCTCAATGTCCAGATGGAGACTGGTGATGAGTGGCATCCCGCAGGGGTCCGTATCGGGATCGGTACTGTTTAATATAGAATCACAGAATCATAGAATCATTGAGGTTGGAAAAGACCTCTAAGATCATCGAGTCCAACCATCGACCAAACACCACCATGCCCACTAAACCATGTCCCTAAGTGCCTCATCTACACGTCTTTTAAATACTTCCAGGGATGGGGACTCCACCACTTCCCTGGGCAGCCTGTTCCAATGTTTCACCACTCTTTCAGTAAAGACATTTTTCCTCACGTCCAATCCAAACCTCCCCTGGTGCAACTTGAGGCCATTTCCTCTCGTCCTATCGCTTGTTACTTAGGAGAAGAGACCAACACCCACCTCGCTACAACCTCCTTTCAGGGAGTTGTAGAGAGCGATGAGGTCTCCCCTCAGCCTCCTTTTCTCCAGGCTAAACAGTCCCAGTTCCCTCAGCCGCTCCTCAGAAGACTTGTTCTCCAGACCCCTCACCAGCCTCATTGCCCTTCTCTGGACACGCTCCAGCACCTCAACGTCCTTCTGGTAGTGAGGGGCCCAAAACTGAACACAGTATTCGAGGTGCGGCCTCACCAGTGCCGAGTACAGGGGCACGATCACTTCCCTCCTCCTGCTGGCCACATTAGTTCTGATACAGGCCAGGATGCCATTGGCCTTCTTGGCCGCCTGGGCACATTGCCGGCTCATGTTCAGCCGGCTGTCAACCAGCACCCCCAGGTCCTTTTCCCACAGGCAGCTTTCCAGCCACACTTCCCCAAGCCTGTAGCGCTGCATGGGGTTGTTGTGGCCAAAGTGCAGGACCCGGCACTTGGCCTTGTTGAACCTCATACTGTTGGCCTGGGCCCATCGATCCAGCCTGTCCAGGTCCCTCTGCAGAGCCTTCCTACCCTCGAGCAGATCAACACTCCCACCCAACTTGGTGTCGTCTGCAAACTTACTGAGGGTGCACTCCATCCCCTCGTCCAGATCATTGATAAAGATATTGAACAAGACCGGCCCCAGTACTGAGCCCTGGGGAACACCGCTCGTGACCAGCTGCCAACTGGATTGAACTCCATTCACCACAACTCCCTGGGCCCAGCCGTCCAGCCAGTCTTTTACCCAGCGCAGAGTACACCTGTCTAAGTCGTGAGCTGCCAGCTTCTCGAGGAGAATGCTGTGGGAGACGGTGTCAAAGGCCTTACTGAAGTCCAGGTAGACCACATCCACAGCCTTTCCCTCATCCACTAGGCGCGTCACCTGGTCATAGAAGGAGATCAGGTTGGTCAAGCAGGACCTGCCTCTCATGAATCCATGCTGGCTGGGCCTGATCCCCTGGTTGTCCCGCTCATGCCTTGTGAGCGCCCTCAAGATGAAATAATATCTTCATCAATGACAAAGACAGTGGGATCAAGTGCACCCTCAGCAAGTTTGCAGATGACACCAAGCTGAGTGGTGTGGTCGACATGCCAGAGGGACGGGATGCCATCCAGAGGGACCTGGACAAGCTGGAGAAATGGGCCCATGTGAACCTCATGAGGTTTCACAAGGCCAAGTGCAAGATCCTGCACCTGGGTCAGGGCAACCCCCAGTATCACTACAGGCTGGGGGATGAAGGGCTTGAGAGCAGCCCTGCCGAGAAGGACTTGGGGGTACTGGTGGATGAAAAGCTGGACATGAGCCAGCAATGTGCGCTCGCAGCCCAGAAGGCCAATTGTGTCCTGGGCTGCATCCAAAGAAGCGTGGCCAGCAGGTCGAGGGAGGGGATTCTGCCCCTCTCCTCTGCTCTGGTGAGACCCCACCTGGAGTACTGTGTCCAGCTCTGGAGCCCTCACCATAAGAAAGACACGGACCTGTTGGAGCGGGTCCAGAAGAGGGCCATGATAATGATCAGGGGGATGGAACACGTCTCCTGTGAAGAAAGGCTGAGAGAGTTGGGGTTGTTCAGCCTAGAGAAGAGAAGGCTTTGGGCAGACCTTATTGCAGCCTGTCAGTACTTCAAGGGGGCTTCTAAAAAAGATGGCGGCAAACTTTTTAGCAGGGCCTGTTGCAACAGGACAAGGGGGAATGGCTTTAAACTAAAGGGGGGTAGATTGAGACTAGGTATAAGGAAGAAATTTTTTACGCTGAGGGTGGTGAAACACTGGAACAGGTTGCCCAGAGAGATGGTGGATGCTCCATCCCTGGAAACATTCCAGGTCAGGTTGGAGGGGGCTCTGAGCAACCTGATCTAGTTGAAGATGTCCCTGCCCACGGCAGGGGTGTTGGACTGGATGACCTTTAGAGGTCCCTTCCAACCCGAACTGTTCTGTGATTCTATGATTCTATAAAATATTCATAAGGATACCTCTGTATTTTAAGGATTATCCTTTATTGTTCATACAGCAGAGTCATGAGTCCCAGTCTCAAAGAGGCTTTTGGTTAATTTTGTCCTTATTTCTTTTCCAAGTTGGGTCATGCTCCTGTTGTTATGACCCTGTAATCCTCTTCTAGGAGGATGAGGATGCTTCTAGAAAATACTCACTGATGATAATTAAGCTGCATGAAGATTGACCAAAATTGATGTGAAATTTTATTGTAAAGCTGATGTCCTTCATCCCTGGTACTCTTACATCTGGAGTTTCTATTCTTCAGGACTGGGATGTACCTCAAACTACACAGCAGGAGTTTGTGTTGTCTTGGCATGAAACAGAAGATCTAATGTCAACAGCAGGTTCATTTAGCAGTCTATTCCTCCTGGATGGCATTCTGTACCTAAAATGCATGACCAAAGAGAAAAGAGATTATGGCACATCTGAAACCCAGAGGGGTTTCTGAATATGCAGGGTAAAGCTGGGGGTGTGGGGGCGGGGAGGGAGGGAAGATCAACAAAACTACAAATCCAAACAATGGAAGCAGCAGAATGGAATTAAAAAAAATAGTGTGTTATCTACCACATGGTAATAATGCTAGTGCTGCAAAGGAATGCTCTGCTCTGCTTCCAAGTGATGGCATACAGGGCTTTCAGCATAAGTCTACAACACACAGCACAGCTCTGGGCAGAGACACCTATGTTTTCTGCAAAAATCCCTTCTGATAATGTTGGATGCTGCACAGAGGGAATAGCTCTGCAGCTTCCAGAGCTGAAGCTAGTCTGCCCCGTGTTACATTGTGCTACACAGATGTAACAGCTTGTTCAGAGTTATCCCAGCTGGCGTTGAATGGGGTAGTACAACCTTCCTATAACAAACCGTTATGCACCAGTCATGGACCAGTCCGAATGAAGAAAGCCGAACCTATACCAGTACCCCTGGTTCTCACATATCCCAGGAGCTCACTGATGTTAAGGAATTTATCCTGCAGAATATGGGGAAGTTTAACCCCATTTCACTAGTGAGTAAAATGAGGCAAGTAAAGTTTCAGAATAAATGCTAACACACTTATCTATCTGGTAAATAACATTCCTCCAGAAAGCCAATTTAATGTTTTCCTCTGCTGGATAATATTCTGTCATAATTTTTTCAACTGAAATTTCTTGAAATTTGAACATTAAGAACTTCAATCCCAGTTTGTAGTCTGACTTATGCTGGAGTATCCGAAACATCTGCCTGAGACCACTAGCTGTGATAACAGATCTCTAAGATACCTGTGTCTTTGTGGAGCTGCAGCCAGGGATCAGGTAGGACATTTCGTGGCATCTGAAATGGCATTGAATGCCCACATTTTGGCAAACAGATTTTGTCTGCGGTGCTTTGATTGTTCATCTTGACTGACAAACCCCCCAGAGGAAATGAAGAAAAAGAGGCAAATGAAACTCAGCAAGCTAAGCAGTAAAATTTATCAATGAAACTTTGGGATGGATTTCCTCACAGGACACTGCTGTGGGAAGAAAAGCAGCCCCCCTTTCGAAGAGACTGTTTTAAGTGTTAACCCTGCTGCGTTGGTTTGTGCTTTTTACTGTGAAATCTTGTTTGTGCAAAGCACCTGAGGGGTCTAATGGCTTTCATGAAAAGACTTACACTTCGTGCTTATTCTCTGCAAATGTGCAGTCAGGCCACTGGCCAAAAAAAGCTTTTTTCTTCTGCACCTGAAAGGGTCTCCTGTGGCCTGTGAACAGGTCTGGTGCTCTGCTAATCCATTCTAAGCCTTACTAAGGACATTGATTCTTTCTTAGGTTTGAATGGGGAGCAGAAATTTACTTTTGCTAGTGACTTTTTTTGAATTGCACTGTGTTTTCTACCACTGGAGCTTAAGAATACCTTCATTTACCAATATCAGGTAATTGCTACTGCACCAATTTGCTACCATAGAACTGAGCAGCTGCAAGGTATTGATGTCTTGATAAAAGTTTGTTATTTGTGTTAATTTTCCCTCCCTCATTTTCATTTTTGGCCAGCCAAACATGGTATCATGTGCCATTCTTAACGGGTATGTTACCTGAAGCTGTTACAAAAGAAATGCCAAGTTCATCCCAATGAATTGAGGAGTAATGTAGTTTTAATTTTAACTCCAATTATATCCAGGAAGATTAATTGTTGGGGGCAAATCCTTGCGTGGGGCCAAAAGGGAGTTATAAATCATTCAGTTAGATGATCAGATAATTTTCAAGCTCCTGTGGGTTTCAGAAAATGGACAAGAATAGCTTAAACCTGTCTCTTTCACAGAGAACCAGTAGCTTGTGATAAATTAGAATCTGTCTTTTTCCCCTCTCCAGTGATCTCTCTGGATGTGGGTGAAATGTCCACTACTGCTAATTTAATTGCAAGTGGAACACTCTACTGCCTGCAAGTAATTCACATTTTTCAATAGCAGGTAACGGCAATAGTGAAAGTGTCTCTTTGCTATTAGGTCATTTTATTTTTAAGTCAATGACAATGGAACTATTACATACCAGCTGATGAGAGTTTAATTTGTTTAAGTATAGAAGAGGATTTATTAGCAGTAATATGTTAGTATTACTATGGTCCTCTACTCATAGCTCTTACATATGCATTAGACAATTTCCCCTAATCTAAGCAAATCTAAACTAATCTAGGTAGATGCATAAGTATGGACTTCATTTTCCTTTCACTGAGACAAGTGTTAATTAGAAGACGCTTACTGGACCTAAAGCAGAGTAACTTAGCAGAGAATCAGGTCTCATCTCTTTTGTCTAGTCTGAATATTGCATGAATATGATCATGATTCTAGGCATAATTAGGGTCACAGAATATGACTAATTGCTTCCATGAAAGTGAACTGTCCCCCTTAGCAAGGGATGCATCCGTGTCAGCTGCTAAACAGCAGTACTGGAGAGGATCTATGAATAAGCCTCTCTATATTACTGCATGAACGACTCTCATTTCCCTTCACTTAAATATATATGAATTAGAAAGAACCCAGGAAAATCTAGAAAACTTGGGATCAGGGTTGCGGTCAGTCCATCACAGCCCCTCGCGGCCGCTCCTCCCTCCTCACACCTCTCCCTGCTCCAGCGCGGGCCCTTCCCCGGGCTGCAGCCCTTCAGGGACAACCTGCTCCCGCCTGGGCCCTCCACGGCCGCGGCTCCTGCAGGAAATATCCCCCTGCTGCGGCCTGGGGCCCTCCCCGGGCTGCAGGGTGGGTCTCTGCTCCAGCGGGGTCTCTCCAGGGCCGCAGGGGATCCCTGCTCCGGGCCTGCAGCACCTCCCGCCCTCCTCCTCCTCCTCCTCCGGCCTCGGGGTCCCTCTGCTGCTGCTCCCTCCTAGGCTTCCTCCTCCTCTGCCTGTGACGCCTTTTGCCCTTTCTGGCACCTCTTTTCCCCCAGGCGCCCCCAGCTTGGCCGAGGGGCTCAGCTGTGTTCTGCGGTGGGGTCCTTGGAGCTGCCTGGGACCAGCTGTGTCCGGCACAGGGAACAGGTTGAATATTCTTGCATAGCTGAAAAACCATTGCCTCTTCTTATTCATGCAATAAGTATTTTGAAGAGGTTTTGTTTTTTTTTTCCTGGTCTAAACTTTTATGACTGGGACTAGAGGTTCCTCTAACCTTCCCTGAGTTCTTTTAATTAAAAAGATGATGGATGAGTGGGAAAATGGAGATCTGGGAGCACAGAAATATCTTGAAAATGTTCCCACCCTCTAGATCACCAGAACTAGAGATTTGAAAGGAAGTACTGGAACAGGTAATCAGTTTCAAACAAGTCTTAGAGGTACTGAAAAAGGTACCAGCTTCTTCAGAGGGGAGTGGATCAATGCATTTTGACAGTTTATACTTCTGGATCTTGTTCAGTTCCACTTGTCTGAAATTTGATGGACTTTTCTAGACAGGAGCCAGATTTGACATGATATTGTGAATCTCATTGTCTATTTTGGTGTCAATCCTCTGGTAAGAAAGTCTGAGCAGTTATAATAATGATTAAAGGAGATATATATAAGCACATATACATTTATATATTCTTATTTAACTAGTCTTACCCAACTGTACATAAATATACACTTTTGTTTGTGAATATTTTATCATATGCTTTTCACCTCAGAATGAAAGTTTGTTTCAAGTATTAAAAAACAGCTTTTATTGGAACAGTTTTTCTTGAAAATGAGCTCAAGAGAGGCTACTAAGAAATCCATATGGCTGGATTGTATGTCAATGATAGATGACTTATGCAGAATTGGGGGCCACATTCTGATATAATTTACTCTCCGCTGAAGCTGCTGGATTTACACCTAGTTACTCTGGCAAAAATAAGACCAGAATCTACATCCAAATCCTCTTGGCAATGAATATTTTAGCCTTTTCAAAGACGCTTTTGAAGTTACACTGTTGTGTCTATTCAGTAAATAAAAGAGAAGTTCTTTATTCTGTGTTGTCATTCCTGTCTTTCACATGATAGTCATTTAGAAAAGAGAAATGAGGAGAAGTAGCACCATCTTGCCAAGCTGCATTCCTGATATTTTCTTTTTTGGTTATACAATGGATTTTAAAGAACAACATATTTATTCTCATGTAAAAAGAACCAAAATTACTCAGTGATCTTTCTAGGTATTCAAACTTTTGAAATTTGGAACATTAACAAGATACATAAAAATCAGGCAGTGATTTCTACAGAAGTTATCAATTTGAAAAGTAAATTGTCTCATGCAGTGTAGCAAGGTTCTAGTTTTCGGTCTTATTTAAAAGGTTCAGGTGAGAAAACAATACAGTTTAATACAAAATGGCTCTAATGATTTATTTTCAGAGGATAACTTGTTTGCCAATTAAGCAATAGAGCCCCCTGCTCCAAATCATCTTGATACACTTAAATATCTTCCCAGTTATAGACAGATATGCATGAATAACAGCATGGGGACCCCAACATGATACTTTTTAATTAAAGGCCAATATTCCATACTGATTTGATAGCCAGTTTTTCTTTTTCTTTTTGCCTTTACCAATGATTTCCTTGTTTAATCACCTAATCTTTGAAGTATCCAATTTCAAGTGGAGAGAGTAAAATTTGCACCTTTTAGAGATAAAGTTAACACCAAAATCTCTATTCAAGCAGTCAAATAGACTTTTTTTGTAAGCTGGGCTTAATATTCACACCTAAGGCCCTCTACTGAGAAGGTGTCCTTTTCCCTTATATACTAATACTTATTTCAGTCCTTAAATACTAAGCATTTTGGGAATGAATATGCGACTTCTACTTCACCCCAGTCACCAAGAACAGATCTCCCTTCTTTTTAAAAGGAACCAAATGGAAATAATTTTTAAAAGCTAATTGATCTCTTGTCTATAATGAGAAGTTACTGACCAGAGCAAAGCAAGTGCGTAGGCAGCAAAGACAAGTAGTTTAGAGGATTTCAGAACTTTTCTTTGTCAAGGAACACAATAGAACAAGAATGCTTTGCATACTGATCCCTCTCCTAAAGCAGACTGGCCAGAGGAAAGTAATAGTTTTGATACACCAGAGAATGATACTGTTCCCTAAGTGATGGTGATAGTTGGTAGCTCTTGGGAAAGTGTGAGTGCATGATCCCTGAGTCTAAGTTCAACTTCCTTTTCTTTTATTATGTTAATACTCCAAGCTAGATAATAATTTCTCAAACTTCTTTTTTTTCTTTTCTTTTCCTCCCAACCCAAAAAAGCACCTAACCACCTAAAAATATATTTATCTTTAAATTATCAGTTATAGAACTAAAAGTCTGTGGACCATTTTGTGCACTGTGTTCATTCACAGGGATGTTATCCAAAACATTTTTTTAGCCATCAAAAAATAAAAATGGGTCTGAGCTGCTGTTGCTTGATTTTATTTTTTTTTTCTTTCCATGTGTACATTTTCATATTTATATGTGGACCACCCTCTGCTGTCAGTGCGCCATGAGTAACACAACAACAAAAATGGAGATGGTAACTCTTGAGACCTCCTCTTATGAATATTGCTCTGAATTACTGCAATGAAATATGCTACATTTAGCTGCACATTTGTTTTTGTGATGGGTTGACCCTGGCTGGATGCCAGGTGCCCACCAAAGCCGCTCTATTACTTCCCTATCCTCAGCTGGACAGGGGAGAGAAAATTTAACAAAAGGTTCGTGGGTTGAGATAGGGACACGGAGATCACTCACCAATTACCGTTATGGGCAAAACAGACTTGACTTGGGGAAAATTAATTTAACTTATTACCAATCAAATCAGAGTAGGGTAATGAGATATAAAAAGCAAATCTTAAAAACACCTTCTCTCCGCCCCTCCCTTCTTTCCAGGCTCAACTTTACTCCTGAATTCTCTACCTCCTCCCCCACTGAGTAGCTCAGGGGGGACGGGGAACGGGGGTTGCGGTCAGTTCATCACACATTGTCTCTGCCACTCCTTCCTCCTCAGGGGGAGGACTCCTCACATTCTTCCCCTGCTCCAGCATGGGGTCCATCCCATGGGAGAAAGTCCTCCATGAACTTCTCCATCTTGAGTCCTTCCCATGGGCTACAGTTCTTCATGAACTGCTCCAGCGTGGGTCCCTTCCACGGGGTGCAGTCCTTCAGGAACAGACTGCTCCAGCGTGGGTCCCCCACGGGGTCACAAGTCCTGCCAGAAAACCTGCTCCAGCATGGGCTCCTCTCCTTATGGGTCCACAGGTCCTGCCAGGAGCCTGCTCCAGCGTGGGCTTCCCATGGGGTCACAGCCTCCTTTGGGCACATCCACCTGCTCCGGCGTGGTGTCCTCCACAGGCTGCAGGTGGATATCTGCTCCACTGTGGACCTCCATGGGCTGCAGGGGGACAGCCTGCCTCACCATGGTCTTCACCACAGGCTGCAGGGGAATCTCTGCTCCAGCGCCTGGAGCACCTCCTCCCCCTCCTTCTTCACTGACCTTGGTGTCTGCAGGGCTGTTTCTCTCACATATTCTCACTCCCCTCTCCGGCTGCAATTGCTGTTGTGCAAGGTTGTTTTTTTTCCCCTTCTTACATATGTTATCACAGAGGTGCTACCACCGTCGCTGATGGGCTCAGCCTTGGCCAGTGGTGGGTCCGTCTTGGAGCCAGCTGGCATTGGCTGTATCGGACATGGGGGAAGCTTCTGGCATCTTCTCACAGAAGCCACCCCTGTAGCGCCCCCACTACCAAAACCTTGCCACGCAAACCCAATACAGTTTTCAAATGTTTATTGTGTTCTAAAGAACACTGAAACAGGTAATAATAAACAAGGTTAAGGGTTTCTTTCAGATCCTTTTAATGTCTCAACTTACATGATAGATGTGTCACAGCTGACACAAAGGCTTGGTCTGAATTCTTATTTTGTGTGTGCTGCATGGTGTCAGTTGGACAGTATTAGCTTAGTCTTAACTCCACCACTATTTTTTTTTTTTTTTCCCTCCTGGCTATTTCAGTATCAGTCTTGGGTTAAGGTTGGTTATTCTTCCAAGAATGAGTTGCAAATAAGAGCAACCAGGAGAAATCATATTACTTCCTCCTAGTGAACTGCAGTCCAGGAATCCCAGTGTGACAAAGTGCATAGAGGTAGAATGAAGAATTCAGAGGTCCCTGTTTGGGATAGCATTCTTTGGATTGATTTATATATTTATAATCCTCTTTGGAGCTGGATGAAGTGTGGCATATGTCTAATAGATGAAGATAGAATGTGAAAACTTTTTAAAGGGATTAAAATGATACACTAAAATGCTAGGAATTGCCACAAGCCTAACTCATATTTGCAAGCATTATAATTTCACACACAAGTCCATACTTCCATGTGAGTGGCGTCAGCCCTGATCCTGCTCAGAAAGCTCTGATACATGTTTAAGACATCATCCTTCTGAGTCATGACAGGCCAGAAATGGTTCATAAGCAATATTATGTGATCCAACTAGAAAGTCCAGATTTTCAAAAGCAGAGCACCACTGTATAAACATTCTTGACCAATAAAAAAAGCATGTTCCTTTGAGTCCTTCTGCTTCATTACTTTTAATATGTGTTCTCTCAAACTTGTATTAATGTTTGTAATCATTTGACCCTGGCAAGATGTACATCAAGATGAGCATTAAATACAGGAAGGATACTTCATTTTCTTTTGAAAATATACTGCTTAGATCTTTCTTCCTGGGCAGCTTTAAATGCTTCAGTAATGATGTTTACATAATTTTCTTTGGAAAATGAACGAATGAACAGAACAGACTTTTTTTTAATCTTCCCCCCCCCCGCTCTTCATCCTGAATTAAATAATTCTGCTTTCTCATTAGTAAGATGATATTTTTAGGCTATCCTCTTACCAATGCTTCTTAGTCTTCATTTATCCTCTTTCTGAACATTTAATCCTACATTTAAAAAAAAAAAAAAATCCCATGAAGTTAATGGACACCATGGGAAACCTGTGCTTTTTAAAAATCCATCTCTTTCACATGATAGAGTGTGTCATAGGTCCTCTGATTTTAAGCAGGCAGATTCAGATTATTATGGCCCTGGCTTCAATTTCATTTTTCTTTTTAGTTCCATTCCACAAATCTCCATATATGATACTGATTTAATTACTTGTTTTCTTCCCAAACTCCTTCCAGTTTGTCCATTATCTTTTTTCTCTCTCAGAAGGGAAAAGTCCAAGTACAGAGGCAAGAGGGTACATGAACCACTGCTAAGGTTCCCCTTCATTATGATGTAGATCTTCAGATAGCTCATAGTTGCCTGCAAGAGGCTGCAGTAAAATGTGTTAGTGACCATTCTGTGTGTAGACTGAGAAGTTTAAACAGATTTAAAAGTACCTAATAGAGCCTAGACCTAAACAGGTAGGTGGGAGGAGTTCATTATCACATATGTCAACAGCAGAATTGGGCCGGTTGTTTTGTGGGCAATTTCTCTATGGAAGGTCTGTATCTTCTGTTGCCTGCCTTTCTCACCAAGGAGGAACAACTTGTATTCTTTCTGGTCTGTGCTGATCTAATCTCACATTCATCTAAAATCAGTGGTGGAATTTGAAGCCCATCCTGTTCCTAATGATTAATGGCAAAAAGGAACAATTTCGGCCTTGAGATATGAGGATCTGTCCATGTCTTCAAATTAAGACACTGCCAAGCTGTGACTTAAAAATTAGCTGTACAATACCAGCCTGTGAGCTGTGGTTAGTTCGCTTTATTAATTCCACTATGTGTTCAGTGATGCAAAAAAAAGACGAGGCTAACCAAACTTGTGTGACTGCTTTGTGTTGTGGATGTATGTAGCACAGAAAGAATTGAAAAGAAATATAGTTGCCTAAAGGAGGAGTGAGAAATTCAGGTGCAATTCACATTTTAAGAACCCTAGAGTATATTTATGGTCTTCACCTCTGACACCAGAAGGGTATGATCTTCCATGAGCCTTTGCCAGCATCCTGCACAAGGCTTAGGTACCCCAGCTGTCTTAAAAATGTACTAGATTAGCCTAGTGGATCATTCTTAAGAGTGGGCACAGTCCATTTTTAAATTGTAGCTTAAGATGGAAGCCAAATCAATAAATTTCATCCTGAGTTCTCTACCATATTCACATTTAGATGTACTGATGAACTGAAATCATAACATGGCCAATATATGTTTATTCCTTCTACTTCAGAAGGTCACTTTGAACTGTATATTTTTATAAGAGCTTTTACAATGTGCACAACACACCAGAATATTTGAATGTCCTTTGTAGGAGAATAATAACTATTAGATGTGGGCAATACTTTTGTGAGGAAATACTTCTTAGATAAAACTTTTTGGGAAAAGTTTTTAGGATCTTTTTTTTTTTTTTTTTTCAATTTCTCAACAAAAATACACAGACACACAAAAAGAAAATTAACCAAGCTATAATAAATACCCATATGTTGATTCAAGACAAGAGAATACGGGAAAAGGGATTAAGGGGAAGGGAAAGAGAGAATCGTTGTGGTTTTTCCCCCCCAAACAAACAAACAATAAATAATATGCTTTAAACAACATTATTATTGGTGTTTGTTTTGAAAACCAAAACATTCAGATTTAAGGATAACATATTCATTTGTAACAGGAAATTCACAGCAAGCAAATGACCTTTTCTACTGTGTTTGATGTTTTTATCATCTTTAAACATAGTCTATAGAGCAACGTAACTGGAAATTTCTAGGAAAACTCTGAAAAGTTTTGTCAATGAACTTAAATAATAACTGCATTCATTTGAATTTTAGCTTATGAAATTTACACTTAAATAATCTTATTCTAGGAAGTATTTTGTTTGCCTATTTTAGTCATAAAAATAAGGTTAGGAAAAGAACTCGGTAGTTTGTCAAGTTTCTCCTTGTTCCCTAGAGCAGGATGAACTGTTGAAGTGCTATTCCTGACAGATGTTGTCTAACTTGTTCTTCAAGATGTCTGAGGAGAACTCCACAACATCCCCAGGGAATTTATTTCAGGATTTTACACTTCACTTAAAAGCTTTCCTGATGCTTATTCCTGAATCATTCCTTCTTCAATTTAACCTCACTGCTTCCTTTTCTTATTCACCATAAGTACAGAAATCAGGATTTTTCTTTCTTTTGTAGCAACCTTTTATAGCAACAGACATTTCGAGTCCATTTACAGAGTCTCCATCCAGTCTTCTCTCCCTTAATTTGAGCAGATCCAGTAATTTCAGCCTTTTCTGGTTGGGAATGATTAATAGTTCCCTGGAAACTCTTGTCCTCCCCCAAACTGATTGACGCCTAACTTGAAGAGTGAGGCCTAAACTGGAAAACCTACTTCAGCTGAGAGCTAAGAACATGCCAGTAGTGGGAACTGTCACTCTCTTGCAGGCTATATTCTCATTTGTGTCATCTAGTATTCACTTCATGGACTGTTCATAGGTTAGAACCAGAGTTATGGGTGTTTATCAGCTTGTAAAATCATTTAACTGTGTTTTCTTTTTTACTTAAATAATAGTTATGAAGAATTCAAGGCAAGAGAACTGTTTTTATTGGAACCAAAGAGAGTTTTGTGACTAACTTCATTAATATCCAAGTTTTTGAGAGATCCTTTATTTCAGAGATTCTGAATACAGAGATCCAAAATATAAGATCATAACGTTTCTGAATATGAGTCTCCACCCTTTGCAAGGTTACATTTTTTAGTTCATTATGTCATTCATGGTGACTTCTATGAAATGTTTGGCTTGCTGTGGTTTTGCATTCACTCTGTGGAGCTATAGCTATAAACCCATGTGCCTAGGAAGCACACCTTGCCTTGCAATAACCTGCAATAAAGAGTAAGGAGTTACATACATTTTATCTTTACATTCTTATTATTTGGATCATATGCACTCACCTCACATAGTTCTGGGGAAATCCTTTCAATTTTAAAATACTAGCTCCCCCTTTGTAAAGTTAGTGAAACAGAGCTCCAAATATAATCCTGTCATATTCACAACTGTGGAAAAGTTTCCATTCTTCTTTTGCTGTCCTACACATGCAGAAAAAGTTGTACAGCATCCATCTTATCTTTTTTAATAATTGTATTTTAAATTATGGTTATTTGTCAAATACTCTTAAACCTGTAGCTGCAGATCTATAAGTACCATGACCTGTCTCCACTGGAAAGGGCTGATGCAATTAGAAAAAGGCCTATATCAATCACTGAGATAATGGGTGTTCTCTCTCTCTCCCCCCCCTTTCATCATCAATTACCCTGACTATTTTAGAAAAAATATCAGACAAACCTACCTTCTTTTAGCTACAGTGCTGCCATTGCTATTAATGGAATTTAAAATCTTCTGTTAGATGAAAGGTTCCTGGGGAGACTATTTTGCAACGGCCAATTAAGGAAAGTCTAATTTATGTAATCTCACAGAATTAGCAATGGATTTAATAAATGTGGTAAAAGTTGACACACCCGGAACAGAGTGATTCTTCTGGAATTAACTATATGAATTAGGAGTGTTTTCCTTTTAGTCTCACTGTGACTTGTATTAAACATCATGCATCAAAATGTAAATATAAGGTTAAAATAGCCATTATTATTAATTACTATTACTTCTAAAAATGCTTCTAAAGATGTTGAAAACACCAGGCCTAGAAAGGTGTTGAATATCTCCTACCATCAACAGGAGATATCCTACTATCAGTAGTTACCAGAAATGACTCTTCAACTAACATCTCATAAATTGGTCCTTAGAAGCCGATTCAACAAAACACAGCAGTATAATAAAAACACCTGCTAGAACTTAATCTTTTGCATGACAAATTTAAATAGAATTTTAAGCATGTTCTTAAGCATGCTTAAATTTAGGCATGTTTGTCCACACTTGTGGACAAACTTGTGGACAAACTGTGTCCACACTTGTGGACAAACTGGTCTGACTTTTCAGACTGAAGCTGGTGTAGCCCTGTTAGCATTAGTGAGAGAAAACAGGACTATGCTGAGCAGTTTTGATGGGGCACATCCTTGAGTTCTTTGAGAACTGGGCCTTGCTGTAAGATAAAAAGGGAAAACCTACTGCAGGAAATTATCAGCTCTCCTGAGTATCAAAGGCCAAAGAATTTCACTCTGGCTTTCCCGCATCAAGCTTAATCACTTACAGATAGATGTCGTCCCTTTTTTAAAGGAACATAAAACAAATGCCACACAATTTCTGTAATGACTGTAGCACAGTGCAAATATGCTGTGCCCCAAAGTTAACATGACTACAGTCTGGTGAAATAAAAATTCTTTTCAGATCTTGCTTTAAAATGTGAGTAGATTTGAATATATGAGTACCAGAGATCTCACCAGAGTAGGTTTAAGCTCTAGTATATTCTGTGGGGCAAGCCCGTGTAGACTAGCCATAGCAGCAGAGGTAGCTTACCTGGAGGTAGCCCAGAAAATTAAGAAAGAGTTGCCCACGGTGGTTCTTCAGACAGAAATGGGGTCTCCCAGGTGAATGAGGAGAAGAGGCTGCAATTTATCCATTTCTCTCTGAACTCAAAACATTGTCAGTGGTCAGGCATTTGCAGGCCAAGAAAACAAAATAGTTGATGATTTCTCACTCTCCTCACCCGTACTTATTTATTTCACAGGAATGTCCTTAGGATTTGTATTGATTCTGCGAAGATTTTCATACAGTGACATTAATAGATAAACAAAGTCATAAGGAAACACTTTTTTCAGATATTGCAGAGACCAGGCGAATAAATAAAAGTTTCCCTACATTTCTCTGGCTTGAGTTATCAGCTCTTCAACAACAGCCATACCTTTAGCTTGTTGGACTACGTCTACTCCAATGGTGAGCCAAAACTCTCCTATAACAATGATATAGGTTGATTCTTCAAACTCTAAGGAGTGCAAGTGTCCTACAGCTGCATCATTTTTCAAGAGTGATTTACTTATTGGTGAAGCAGTGCTTGACTTTGCTATTGTTCTTATCTTTCGAAAATGTTATGCATTGGTAGTAGTCTTTCCAGGTATGCAGAGAAATGCAAAAGATAAAAAAATGCTTGCAGCAGAAGGCTTCTGAAACTCAACATTTCAACCTTTACCAGGCAAATGCTGCTTATCTCTTCCTGATAATGAGCACATTTGTTATCAAACTGCACAAAGGCCATCTTATAAAACATACTGAAGATGTGTCAGAAATTTGCAATTTGTGGCTTGGCGTATTGACCTTATCTCACTTTGATGTTTTAAACATTTTCTCCAAGTTTAGTGCTACTGCTGGTGAATGGATTAATACAACACTATTCCTTATTTTGTTACTGCTAAATGTTAACATTATTCATATGGCATATAATTACCTTCAAATAGAATTCAAAGCTGATAAAAAATTAAAAGTCTCCTTTTGTCTCTCTGTCTTAAAACTCTGTGTATATATGTGTCTCTATATGTCTGCATGTGTTTCTGCAGTATCTGCTGCCATTTAGTAAGTTATAAAAACTCCAGCTTGTTGTAATGAACAGAAATAAGCCAAGGGAAGCATTTGGTCATCTCAATCTAGTTCATACTGATTTTTTTCATTGAAAAAGATATTAATGGCTTCTCAGAATCACAGTGCATCTGGAGTTTGGATTCATTTAGCAATGAATCTGAATTTCCCAGCTAGTCTTCATCTTACAAACAAGGACAGTGTAAAACTTTGATTTGAACATCCCCTGGCAGGTTTTGAGAGAGTTGAGAACAGAGTTGGCTGTAACCTTAAGTCTTGAAGGTAGAAGATATCTGCCTGGTGAAGTCATTCACTGCTTACTGGAAAAGGGCATTTCTGATAAATTCCAGCTTGGCTTTTTGTTCACTCTCAGCACAGAAAGTGTTCTCGCCTACATTTTTGTAATGGTTTATTAATGCACTCTGACTCTGGATGTTGGAGTGTTTTAATGTTGCTTGATCTGAGTGTTGCTTTTGACACTTTTGATTATAATAGTATCCCACTTGATCATGTCTAATGTTCTCTGGGCTTAGCTGGCTCTACATTTTGAGTTCATTTCAATCCTATTTGTCCAACACATCAGGGTTTTTTTTTTTTTGTTGGGTTGTTTTGGGTTTTTTTTCCCCATTAGGAGAGTTCCCTTGGCCTCCTTTGCTCAGAAGTTATTTATGGGAAGGTTCTTTCACCAATTCAGTTCTGAACACTTTGTTTCTGCACAAGAGCTGTCACAGAAAACAAAGTTGAAGGGGAAGGCTGGACATTTCCAAAGAACCAAGAGGAATGTATGTGTCTTTTTACAGAATTCCCTCTAGACATCTCACTTTAAGTCCACTGACTTTAACAACCACATGGCTTTACTTTGCATAGTAATATGATGCATTAGCATAATTCATATTCTACTTTCTGTGTCGTGACTACTTGACTATATTTTTGTGAAATGCAATAGTGTGAAGAACCACAGCACATTAAGGGTATAAAAAATTTCCCAGTCATTTCTAAGGGAAAAATCTACACTCACAAAAACTCCTAACCCCTAGGAAATAAAAGAGAACTGAAAAAAATGGAATCTTGGCAAGACTGAGGATTATTTTGAGTGAGACAGCAGGAAACAAAGGTTTCATAAAGCAAGAAGGGCAGTATATCACACCTGATACACAGTTGACAAGAACATAGAGACAGAGGTTTTCCTAACAGGCCAATCACACCTATGTCTTCCTTGGACGTAGGCCCAGAAGACTAAGGGGGAAAAAACTGGACACTCTCCCCTGTCAGGCAAATAGATGGCTTATTGCAGTCCAGAACTCTGTAGGATGCATTACAGCCCTCTACCCCGACCATCTATATCATATGATTTTCTCCTAAAAAGATATGGGGAAGGCAAGGAGAAAGAAATTAATGGTTTCTAAAGGGGCAGGAGAGCAGGGTATACTTTTTGGGGGGTAAAAAACAAGAGGGAAAAAAAGGATTTTATTAGAAGGACTATGAAATTAATAAAATTCCATATAGTGGAAAATTAAACTTACGGCCTTTAAACATGTGAAAAATAATCTAGAAGTCTCAAGTCACATTAAAAGCTATCCCATGAAACAACTTTTGGTTCAGAGAAATGGATCAATAAACAGAAGAAAGGCAAGAAAATTCAAAACCAAGCTGTGAGACAGCCAGAGTGAACCTTGCCTTGTGAACTGTACTGCATCAGCAAGACAGGATCAGATGCTAGCAAGTTGCACTTCCAAAAGGCATTAAATCAGTGTGATATGATCAGTCCTTTGAACTTTTTGAGGTCCTCCTGCCTTCTTTTAAAACATCACCCACATCACAGGAATGATGGATCCATTTGTTTTGATGAATTTGACATTGTTGTGTTCCAGCTTTAATCCTCCTTACCATGCTAAAGAGTAGGCTGGGGCAAAACTTTTGTTCCCTTGAACAGAAAAGGGAAGGGCCACACTGCAGCTCCAAGCAAGTCCATGTAAAGTTGTGAGGAGAGGTGACAGTGGAAAGCAGGAGGAGATAAAATCTAGTCACAACATGGGACAGACAGTTGATTGTACTTGGCAGCCCATATGGGATCATACACAAGCAGTGTACAATGGTAGTATTGTGGAGCTAAGGATCTGAGGGGCTTTGATGCATGTCTGTGAAGCAATGGGTTCTTCCCTCACACAAGTGAGTGCAGAGAGGTGAAAGAGTGTTTCTAAGGGTCTCTAATTTATTTGGAAACTAGTCTGTCTTTGTTTCCTCAGGCTGCCCAGTGAAACCTGCTTCATCAGAACAGTCACTCATGAGGCTTTCCACAGATTACTCTTGTGACTGTTTCTCACTTCAGGTCTTCCAGTTCAAAGATGAACTGAAATTATGACATCAACATAGAGTAAATTTTCGTTTTGGTTTGAAGACAGGATTAATAGTCTACAAAAGAATTAGACCTGTTCTTAAACACCTCTGATCTCCACTGTCCTCTTCAGTTTTTAGGTGGCCCAGAAAACAACATTCATGGTTTAAGCTGCCTCTTGCTGAGTGAGAAATGCTTTTGGCACCACAACAGCAGATTAATTTGCCATAGTATTTTCAGAAACACAATGCAGAGACACACAAGCTGGATGTCTACTTATAGGGTTCAAGTTTTGACCAAATAAGTAAAGATATTAGAAGTTGTAGTTTCATTGAGGTCTTGTCTTGGAAACATATTGGATTTTGAAAAATAAAACCACTTGTAGTGGTTTTGTAATCTGGACCAGCCATTTGTTAAGTAGAAGTACTAAGGGTCTTTCATGTCAGGTGAAATAGTCAAGTACCTGAATTACTACCGACCTAGAGGGATATACTTCTCCCCCTCCCCCTTCCCCTTCCCTTCCCTTCCCTTCCCTTCCCTTCCCTTCCCTTCCCTTCCCTTCCCTTCCCTTCCCTTCCCTTCCCTTCCCTTCCCTTCCCTTCCCTTCCCTTCCCTTCCCTTCCCTTCCCTTCCCAGAAAATAAGAATAGCTTGGCAGAATTTTTAAAGTATCTTGGTGTGGTGGATTGACCCTGGCTGGATGCCAGGTGCCCACCAAGCTACTCTATCACTCCCCCTCCTCAGCTGGTCAGGGGAGAGAAAACTTAATAAAAGGCCTATAGGTCGAGATAAGGACAGGGGGAGATTGCTCACCAACTACTGTCATGGGCAAAATAAACTCGACTTGGGGAAAATTAATTTGATTTATTACCAATCAAAATCAGAGTAGGGTAATGAGAAATAAAAAACAAATCTTAAAAACACCTTCCCCCCGCCCCTCCCTTCTTCCCAGGCTTAGCTTTACTCCTGATTTGCTCTACCTCCTCCCCTCCATGGGCAGAGGGGGACAGGGAATAGGGGTTGCAGTCAGTTCATCACACATTCTCTCTGCCGCTCCTTCCTCCTGAGGGGAGGACTCCTCACATTCTTCCCCTGCTCCAGCGTGGGGTCCATCCCATGGGAGACAGTCCTCCATGAACTTCTCCAACTTGAGTCCTTCCCATGGGCTACAGTTCTTCATGAACTGCTCCAGCGTGGGTCCCTTCCACGGGGTGCAGACCTTCAGGAACAGACTGCTCCAGCGTGGGTCCCCCACGGGGTCACAAGTCCTGCCAGAAAACCTGCTCCAGCATGGGCTCCTCTCTCCACGGGGCCACAGGTCCTGCCAGGAGCCTGCTCCAGCGTGGGCTTCCCATGGGGTCACAGCCTCCTTTGGGCATCCACCTGCTCCGGCGTGTTGTCCTCCACAGGCTGCAGGTGGATATCTGCTCCACTGTGGACCTCCATGGGCTGCAGGGGGACAGCCTGCCTCACCATGGTCTTCACCACAGGCTGCAGGGGAATCTCTGCTCCAGTGCCTGGATCACGTCCTCCCCCTCCTTCTTCACTGACCTTGGTGTCCACAGAGTTGTTTCTCTCACATATTCACACTCCCCTCTCCGGCTGCAATTACTGTTGTGCAGGGTTTTTTTTTCCCCTTCTTACATATGTTATCACAGAGGCGCTACCACCGTCACTGATGGGCTCAGCCTTGGCCAGTGGTGGGTCCGTCTTGGAGCCAGCTGGCATTGGCTGTATCGGGCATGGGGGAAGCTTCTGGCATCTTCTCACAGAAGCCACCTCTGTAGCACCCCCACTGCCAAAACCTTGCCACGCAAACCCAATACACTTGGAAGGTAATAAATATGAAGAACCCAAATTACTTAATATAATTAAACAAGTAAAAACAGCAGAGAAAAGAGTACAGCAGATGAGCATTCTCCTTGTCCCTATTATTTCAATATTTCCAAAGGCACTTAACTCACTTCTTTTTAAAAAATATAGTACTGAGAATTCTATTATTAAAAATGTAGATAAACCAAAAAACCTTGAATTTTTTATTAGTTCTTAAAATGTTACATGGAAAAGTACATAATTCAGATGTTACACAATTAAGAGACACCATATGGACCTTGAAAACCTTGTGTTGAGAGAACACTTTTCTTATTACCCAAATTTCTCAGTAATGTACCATCAAGAGCTAGGGTAAGTTCCTCTCTCCTCCCTGTGTAATGACTATGGAACTCAGACATCATCTCCAATATTTCCCTTTAAGTCCCACGTCCAATGTGGGCAGGGCACAGGACATAATGAAATTGTGGTCCAAACCCAGCAGATCTGTCTCACAAGTATAGATCACATGGGCAAGATTGCTTGCTTAAATTATACCTAAAATCCTCAAGCAAAAACAGGTTAAAGCAAGGTATAGCACCAAGGAACTGAAAATCAGAAGAGAGAGAACATCATCCCCATTTTAGAGTCTGAAGACAGAGCGATTAAATTGTTTGCAGTCAAATGAGGGCAGAGAGGACACCTTTGGCAGCGGTAGAAATATAATCACAGATCACTTTCTTTACCATTAGATTAGCCTTTCCTCCTGGCTTTTGCGTAAACCTATTTGACAGCAACTGACTCAATTATTCTTTGTGATTAACTTCCTGGATACGTAGCCTTTTTTTTCATTTATTTTCTTGTTTGTGTACTGTTTTCAGACCAATCCTAGTGCCTATAAATGCATTTTTTATTAGTATTACATGAATAGTTTTGTTGAAAATTTTGAGGGAGTAGACGATAATTTAGTATGAGCTAATTAACAAAAGGTATGAGCTATCAACCCAGCACAAGATACAGTGTTGCCTTCTTACTGGGGAGGTTCATTTTGAAATGTTAAAACTAAATGAAAGGCAAAGAATAAATACTTCCATTTTGTATGGATCCCTTTCTTTACATATGTCTTTAGATATGCATGTATGTATGTAAACATCACTGTCTATTCATCAAATGTATGAGAACCCATTCCTTTATTGTTCCAGCTGCTCAAAACATGTGGCTAGCATTTAAACAAGGTTATATTGCAGAGCTGTACAACATATCAGCTGATAGGTGTGCAAAAACATGGTGGTGGAATGACTGGTTTGCAGTAACACTTATATAAACTTGCACTTGATAAGTTCAAGTTCCCCATGATAACCTGCAGTAATACTTTGTTCTCTTTGAGGATCTTGGAAAAATACAAAAGGGCACCTAACTTGGATGAATGTCTTGCACATCTCTTAAGGTTCCTGCCAGCTAAGGATGTATCCATGGAATATTTGATCATCAAATACATAGCTGAATGTAAAAAAAAAAAAAAAAAAATATTCTTTATCCTCCTATAAAAGAAAAAAGATTACAGGGCAAGAATTAATCTAATTGAGATTATCCTAAATTAGGCTTCTAATTAATTTCTTTACACAGAGGGCTGACGGCAGTGATTTGTTGTAGTCACCTGTGAGGTTGTAGGGGGTGTGTGCACACCTTGGCAAGGTGTCACCTTGCTGTTGTAAAGGCCTTTTTATAATTTCCAGTGCAAAGCTCTTCCTTCCTGCCTTCTTCCCTTCCTGAATGCCTTCCAGCCTTTCAGCCTTTCCTTTCTGCCTTAACACCTTCTTTCTTTCTTTCTTTCTTTTCCTTTTATTTCCTTCCTTCTTTCCTTCCTTCCTTCCTTCCTTCCTTCCTTCCTTCCTTCCTTCCTTCCTTCCTTCCTTCCTTCCTTCCTTCCTTCCTTCCTTCCTTCCTTCCTTCCTTCCTTCCTTCCTTCCTTCCTTCCTTCCTCCCTTCCTTCTTCAGCAGCAGGGAATATCATAATCTGCGGGAGCTGCTGGTGCCAGCTCTATCTAAATGTGGATGGTGTTTGCACCAACTGAATGTGCCTGTCATGCCAGCTAGCAGGCGGAGCACATCCAGCCCACTCAGTTCAGTTCTAAAGGGAAAGGAGGTCTCCACGGTGTGGGCAAATAGTTACTCTGGCTGACTCCACCCAGAGCCTCAATTAACTAGCAGCAGCTTCAGGACATTAAATTTACTTACCACCTACAACGAAAAAGCAGAGCTGCAGTGAGCAAGACTGAACAGTTCTTGCACATCACTGTCAGAGAGTCTGGATGCTGGTGCTATTTAGTGGGTAAGTGGGTACAGATTCCACTATTGTGCTATTCCTTGACATTTTTAGAACAGGACCTTCCCCTCTCTTCATAGATTCCTGGAAGTTGTGCAGAACCAATCTCTTCCATCTTGTCAGAGGAGTTGTGTAGTCTACTGTGGACAATGGATCCTGCTCCACCTTTCTTCCTACATGCTGCAGTTTTCAAACTGCTCAGTCTAGTTTATGATATCTTAAAAGCAAGTAATGCATTGCTTGTTACAAGGACTTTCTTTTTCCTCAGTTTCTTGCCTCGCAGCTGTCCAGGCAGGTTTTTTGGGGTCAACAGCACTATCTAGTAACAGTGCCTCTCACCGGTTTTGTAAAGCACTGTACTGCAATGTAAAACAATTTACTTCACACCGTTCTGCAAAAGACGTGGGGGAATTTCCATCTATGATGGGGAAAAAAAAAAGAAAATCTGGGGCAGACAAAGAAGCCACCATGAGACTTTGCTCATCAACAGGTCAATATGAAATACCTAAACCACAAAACTCATTGTTCAAGCTAGCAGAGAACAGACACCTTCCAGGCAGGAAGACATACTGAAACACAGATCAAAATATGTCCATAAACCAATGAGGTTCTTTAGATGTGAGGGTGACCCTAAGGTATAGCCATTGAATCCACTGTGATCCAAGGAGTAAGATCTGAAATACCACAATGGATAAGTTAAGATGGCTTTTTGAATAAATCAGGAAGAATTTTGAAGAACATTTTTAAAATCAAGAAGTTTCCAAAAAAGTTGCAAGGATGTAGTTTTAAGAAATAACAAAGGTTTTTATTTTTCTTTTAATAGTCAGAATTTTTACTTGGGGCAACATGTGGACATAAAACAGATAAATCTATTAAAAAAAAAAAAAAGGCTTTTGGGAGTGTATGATCACTGCCAAATATCTTGGTGTTTGTACTATTTTTGGCTATATGATGGAAGATTCATTTCAGTTATATATATCATTGTCAATCAGTTTGATTTTAGCCCCCCAAAATATGACGTGGGTTTCGGCACCAGCAGCTGAGAAAAAAACTACTTCCTTCACAATAGAAGGAAATAGAAAAAAAAAGGTCCTTAGGCATTATTTTTTTTCTTTTATTAAATTTCTCTAGTACCTCTTCAGGGGAAAAAAATAATCTTCATTACATAACATAAACTACTGGTGAAGTTACTGAGGACAAAGATAGTCATTTCATTGCCGATAGTAGCCAGAATACATAAATGATGCTGTATTTAATTTTAAAAGTAATTATATATGTGTACAGACCTAGTTCTACCTATGCACAGGAAAATATTTAAGGGGGAAATCAGTGCTGTGTCCCCATTTGATGCCTTTCCCAGAACAGCTAACAGCTCCAGAAACAAAATTCCATTTGCTAAATAATTACTAACTTTAGGGATGGTTACATTAAATAACCAAAAAGCAATTCAGACCTTTCTAATTCAGGAAACTGAAGCTGTCTTTAAAGAATAGCTGTTTCCTATGGGGAAAAGGTAGTAATGAAATTATATCATTAGCACAAAGATTAATATGATTTCAAGAAGATATTCTTGGTCATCAACTTAATATAAAGACATAGAACTGGAAAGTAATCATCTGACTCCAGAAGGAACTACTGGCTTTGTCAGAGACTATAAGTTGTCAGCCATGGAATTGAATGACAAAGTCTTGGAGAAAGCTAAATGCAGAAACAAAAAAGCTACGTATTTTGTAGTGGTTGATGATTGCTCTCCATGGCCAGAAGTGATACACATGACAACAGTCTGATGTAGAAAAGGCAATTTGAAAGGATTTGTTAAACACCTTTCCTTCAGGTTACCTGGTGAGTTTGTTTCAGCTAAATGCTTGCAGTTTATTTCTGAGGAGTTCTCAACATTACTACAGTAATATTTAGTGAAACATTGGGGCAGCTACCTACCACGCACCAGCAAACGCACGGGCAGAACAATCTGTGCTGACAGTGAGGTGAGCGATAGCAAAAAAAGGAGAAAACCTTGCTGTTTGTACATAGGCCAGCTCCTCACATTATTATTGCAAAGACTGGAGAGTGTATGTCCCTAAATGTTGTTTTTCTGTATAGGTTAAACACTGCTTGTTCATAATTATAAGAAAAGGAAATAGGAAGAGGAGAGGGGAAAGGAGGAATTTAAATCTTTAACACATTTCAGAGAAGTCAAAGGGGAAGTGATTAAGAGACCCAATAATCACCTGATTTTCAGTAAAATCTAAATATGGGTGCTGCTTCCACCTTTGAAGTTAAAATAAATGGCTATGGTTTTCAAAGACAAAAGTTCTTTCCCGGGGAAATGCTGTCCAACTGGTAGTAGTAAGGGTTGAAAGAAAAAATGACAGTTGTTCTTCCTGAAAGAGCAGCACTAATGAAAACAGGTTCATGGAACGTGCATGATCACCAATCTTGTGATTACTGGGATTTTAGTGGTTATGTATGAGGAATGTTTTAATGGTTATATTTAAGGAGCATTTGGGAAATGGTATGCTACATGAGAAAGCTTAGTTATTGCTTTCTTACATAGCTACCAATGTCGTACTTGTAGACAAGTGAGCTCTACAAAACTGTATGATCAGGAGAATTTATTTGCTTTCTGATATCTTTGAACATCTTTGAAACATTTTAAAATTTGTTTGGGTTTTTTTTCCTAAATTTTATTTTGTATAAATAGTAATATGGAAGTCACTGCTCTGCATTCAAGCAAGTAAAATGTTATTTTGTTATTTTATTATGTCACTGCTTCTCTGCATATTGCAAAACCGTAACACTATGTAGAGTAACTTACCTTTATTTATGACATCATGGGCTTGCTGTTAATTCAGTCAGCAAAGAAGTTGGTAAGTAAGGTACTTAGCTGTCTGCCCTCCTTATGGATTTATCAGCCTTATTTAAGGCAACTGAGCTGCAAAACTGGGGGTTGTTTCTACAGACACCTGCTCTGTTCAAAATGAGACATGCAAGCTAAAATTCTCAAAGCAGCCAACATGGGGGTTTGAAATGCATGGCACTCATGAACTTTATGGGAAAATGCACAGCTATACTATAAATTTTTTGAAAGGTGAAAGCAGAAACTCATGCATATGATAAGATAGTGTTAGAAGAGCCCTCACATTAGATTTTTGTCTGGGCCTTGGAAATCAAATGCAGTCTGATCTTTACCTCTAAGTCAGATTTATATTTACCTCTTACATGCTCATTTTTTCTCTGCTGTTTTTCAAATATCATCACTTGCCTTTATGCCATCCAAGAGGTGTGCGTGTGTATAAGTGAGACAAGCTATTAGTCTGATCTACAAAGACTGTTACATCTGGAGAAAGAAAAGAAAAAAGAAAAAAAAAAGCATTTTCATTCGGTCTGGGTGATTTTCTGTTAGTTTCCTTAAATGCATTAACACTGGTTCTCTTGGAATAGGCTCAGGCATTCCCTTTAACTGTGTTGTTACCAAAGAAGTTGTTTTCAAGAAGTTTAAAAGAGTCCCACTGAGAAGAAGAGGAGCACACAAAAATAAAAAAAAATACAAAACTGTTCTTAATTTACAGTATTTTCATCTTGAGAAGGCTGTCAGATATTTCACCTAATCATCTAACAAAGTGCCTTCATAATTGTTCTGTGTAACAGGCTTGAGCTGATGGTGCTGTGAGGGTCTTAAATCAGGTTTTCATTGCTTTAGTAGGTCTGAATTGGTGCCTAGATGTTATTAGAGTCTAGTTCCTTGTGTGTTATAAACAAAGATTAGAGCTGTGCAAAGCTCAGCCTTCACAGCATTTATACAAAGGTTTTCTTTGCTTTCCTTATTTGTGGATTCTCTGCTTTCCCAGATTTGCTTTCTGTCTGACATTTCAATTAGGCTACCAGTGGTAGGATAATCACTAGAGCAGCTGGGAAAAAGGACCCTTTCACCCCCTTAGGGGTCAACAGTGTATTCAAGACTATAAATACAGAAACTATAGGCATCAGAGAGGACTGAGCCAAGTCTCATGCACTTCAGCTAAGGAAATGAGATGGCCACTGAGAACTTGTAGATGACTGTATCAATTGTTAGGGGCATCTAAGAGACACAGATATGATCACGTTTCCCAGGCCTATTAGATCTATTTGGAAATTTTCAGTAGAGATCGAGTGGGGTTTTTCTTTCTCAAGAAAATTGTGTTTTTCAGAAATTGTGGGTTTTTTGGTCAGAAGTGTGACTTTCCTTCAAAAATTCCAACTTTTAATCAAAGCACACCCAGATCATCTAACCTGATACAATTTTGGGGAAAGAAAAAATTGTTCTGGGAGGAGGAGAGGCTGGCAGATAATGAAATATTTTCCTCAGAAAATTAAGATTAAGGGAAAAAAAAAATCTTCCCTTTCTCACTCACCTCTTGCTCACACATTGGAGTATAACTCCCCGCTCATTCTCTCTCCATATGCCTGGATCTCACTTATTTGCAGCGGTGCCCTGCGGATGGCCTCCAGCTCTGGGACTCCTCCATCTAATGCAAAGCCTGGTGGATTGGCCTGATTTGTGTCTGCTCAGACTCACCTGGTTCTGAGAGAAGTAAACCCACCGCAGGAGAAAGAGTCTGTGGTTTTATATCACAGACAAAATTTCAGATACTTGCAAGCCCCATCTTCAAAGAATCATGCTAGAAAGTGCACTCTCCAGGTCCTGCCTGGAAAGGTGTCTTTCACAAAGCCCTTCCCATCACCTGGTGGATGGTATCTCATCCAATGGGGAAGAATAAAATTGGGACATCTGGGGAGACTGGCTATATTAGTGCTATATGACACCTTTATTCTTATCTAGATCTGAAGAAAAGAGAGACCGCGATATCCTTTGAAATAATACTGTCAAGATTTAGGAAAAGATATTTATAAAAGAGTTAAGTTTGTTGGAACAGGGGCCATCTGTTTGATGTATGTTTACAAAGCACTTACTATGATGAGTTGCCTGTCTGCCGCTTAATATCTTGCATTCTTGTGATTTTAATAGCAGTTAATTGTAATAATTTGTACCTTAACTGAAAAGTGAGATGCCTGGGGAATTTAGTTAGGGGAAAAAGCTAAAGCAAATTAATTCAACAACAACAGCAACACAGAAAGAATTATAGGAGGAAAAATTGAGAAACTCAGTTCATCAGAAACTCTTCCCTGAGCAGCACAGTTGTGTTTTTTTTAATGAAAAGACAGACACAAACCCACAATGGAAATGGAACGGACTTAGAAAATAAGTGATATCTGGATGAAACTATCTTTCCAGTTACATTACGGTAAAGCAAAGACAATCAGCTGACCTTTATTGACAAGAATAATACTTCATATCTCGTTTTTGCAAATAACACACATTGCCAGCACAAATTTCCAGAGTTTACATATGTTTACATACATATGTTTATACTACCTAGATAGATAGGTAGGTAGGTAGGTAGGTAGGTAGATAGATAGATAGATGGATGGATACATACATATTGTACTAATTGGTTAAGTTAAGAAAATGCATTGTATTGGGAAACAAAGCTTTTCACCTCTTAAATTCCTTTATTTTTACTGTGGTCACATCTCCGCAGCCTTCAGTAATGTTTGAAAGTGCAAGGTCATATTCACTGCTCTCTGAAATCAATGAGAGCCATCTTCAATTACAGTAAAAAGTACCTTCACAGGCCACTTGCCATTTAAAACTTAGAGGTTTTATAATAACAAAGCTGAAGCAAAATCTTTCTCTCACATAAAACTGTTTCAGAGAAAGAAAAGAAGGGGGGGGGGGGGGGGGGAGGTATTTCTGGGTTGCATTTTAGATTTTCTTCCCAAACCCTAATCCAAAAAAACTAGTGAAAAGAAAACCACAAAATAGTTAAAAGTTCCAGTGGACACACAAGCCATGTTATTTTATTATCTCTAGTGCCATAGATTTAAATGTCTATCCGTGTATCATTACATATTTTGAAGTAAATGCATAGAAAGTGTGAAGCATCCAACTGAGACTACAAATGCTGGGCCAAATTCTGTTTAGTCACACCAACCAGTTTATCTCAGAACAAGTTTCAGATCTTTCTGAGAGACAAAAAATGGCAGGTTTACATGCATTTACAGTGCATGTAAAACAAGTTTTTACTTTGCAGATTTTTTGTATTGCCTTAAGTAGGTTACTTATTATTTTTGTCATTTCTGATTAAAACAGTAATTCCAGCATTTTCCAATTCTAAAAGTGTTGGGACCAAGTAGTTGAACTAGTAAGGTTTCCAATTCAGTAGAAGTTCTGCTTCTGATTCAACTGTAATTAGAATAATACTAATTCAATTCCCATTTGAGTCCAGCTAAACTTTACAATAATAGTTTGGGTTTAGTTCCAATATAAGAAAAAAATATTGTTTATTGGTCTGAACTCTTTCTGACCACCTAGCTGTGAGGAACAGTGTATCAAAGACTTTGAAACACTGAGGGACTGGCCAGAGCGAGACCTCATGAGTTCTGAAAATAACCAAATAGTTGTTTTCCCTGAGCAGTGTCAATGCAGGAGAACATATGAATTCAAGGATAGATCCTTAAAGCAGGAATATAGGCAGCACATAAGACTAGAACTAGGCTTATAAATTGGTGCATTGTATCAGGAAGGCAACAGAAAAACTTTGTTTGGACTCTTTAAATTCAAGTAGAGCTGAAACTGCAATCGGCCAGCTCCCAAAAGTGCTTGATAAACAAAATGGGGAAAAAACCAACAACAAAACCCACCCACCTTTCTTGGCCGTCAGAAGCACATCAGAAACAAAAGAACAGTCATGATTCAGATATAAAATATTCACAAGTACATTTAGGCATTCTGAGGAATACTGTTGAATTTAAACTGATTTGGGCAGCTGGAATTAAAAAGTTGCTAAAATGCTATCATTTCTTTGGTTAATAGATTCTTTAAAAGGCTCCTGTTGCCCATGGAAAAGAGGTAAATTTAGAAATTGAAGCAAATAAACAAAAGAGTGAAATCATAGTTGGCTTAATGAACATTTCAGAGATACTTTTTTACAATGGATCTAGTTCTCATGATTTTCTCTCTAGGTGATGTTATTCTTGAATAAGCAAACTTTAATTTCCTTCCCAGGCTTTTAAAGGACGATGCCCTCTCCCTCCATTTGTTTAAAGGATTGTAATTCCATTATAGCCTAATGCATTTAGTGAGTACAGTCACTTAAAAACTCCTACATAAAACACTCACTGTACACGTGGTGACTTGAATGATGGTCATTTAAATCCAGAACATATCTTTTTTAGTCCTTTGAATACCTGAGACACAATCCAAGTGCAACAGACACATAGAGCACCCAAAGTTAAACTAATATCTTATATTGTCGTTATTTATGGTGACTTATTTCAGCAGATGACTTTTTTTTTTTTTTTTTTACAGTGGTTCCCAGCCTACCAGGCATTTCTGAATGACATCAGAAACTCAGACCTAAACTTTGTAACTGTGGTCGCAGATTTTGATGAGAGTGATTTGGAACAGATTTTTCAACCCTGTCTTTCAAAAAAGCTGCTTAGTTGCATTCTAAGTATCTGCCAAATAGGTGGCTGAGGGTCTAACGCCAGGTTCTGCTCTTGTGCAGACTTCCAGTACAATGCTGGGGCAAGCCATTGTGCTTTGTTCCCAATCTCCAGTTAATGGCTCTGTTCTGTTTCATTCCTGTTTTGGAGACAGAAACCGTTAACTTTATTAGGTGCTCAAATATTCTGCTAACAAAGACCAATAAACACTTCAGTTTTAGCACTGTGTGAGACTAGTAGGTCAAATCATGACAAGGGATGGTAACCCTTTTTTATGTCTATACATGTCTAGAGGAGTGAAAGAAATGCTTTCCGGAGACATCCCTCATGCTATGTAATTCTGGTTAGCAGGTGAAGCATGTCCCTGAAGATGCCGCAACGACATAGCCAACATGACATCACATAAAAGCCAATCCTCCTTTCTCTCTCTGTCCTGTTTCAAAAGAGATGGGCTTATGTATAAGGAACATTTCTCTGTGTGAAAGAAAGACACTCTCTTGGCCTGCAATTTACGAGGTCTCATAAGCTTTTCTTATCCCCCCCCCCCCCCTTAAAAATTAAAGTATATTCTTGTAAAGTTATCAAAATGCAGAGAGTTCATACAATTTGCAAAGCACAAGCAATGTTCTGGTCTCGTTCAATCACTTTTATCTTACAAGCTCTCCCTGAGGTGTGAGTGACGAATAGTTCAGTTCTGAGATCATCTTGGAAAGGAGGGGGAACAAGACTCGCAAAGGGATGTGGTTGCTCTAGGGCCTGAACTGCAGCTTTCAGAAGCTGCAACTCATTCTGTGAGGCATCAAAGCCTGTTGTCACATACTTTTTAAGCACTAAATTTTCCTCTGTCTGAGGTATTATTCAAAATGTCCTTTTCGGGGCTCAAGTTAAAGAACATCACAATGTCTAGACAGTGGGTATGTGGCCCAGCAAAATGCTTCTGGCAGACTATGTATTTACTCTTGCTTTTGACTGTATAAAGAGCTTGGTTATTTCTGGAGAAAAACCCATTGGTTTTACATGCTGATGAAGAAGCTGTTTAAAGAGGTTTTTTTAATTGTTTCTGATATGTAGCATGTTATACCTTTTATAAATGGAAATGTCAGTGCCTGTAAGGAGAACACAAGTCTGATAGGTCACTTTTCTCTGCAACCTCTTACAGGCTATAAGGCTCTCAGACATAGAATTCCACAAATCAAATTTTGAAAACCACTGTGCTAGGTCCAGCTAATAAAAAGAAGCAAACAAACCCCTGGCTGCATGTGTTTAGAGCACAGTGATTGAACCACTTATTTACAAAGTAGGAGAATCGAGTTATAAGCCACTCATAGGGTCCCACTCTGACCACCAGGCTAAGAAATGGCACAGTCCTGAAAGAACCTTCTTTCAGTGCAGGAAACAGTGTAAGACTGATAGGGAGAAAAAGAAAAAAAGAAGCTTCAAGCTGAGGCTCACAAAGGAAGACTTTTGTGATTTGGACATTAGCAGGAGACTAGTTTGCTGTTTTGATGAATAACAAAACTGTTCTTCAGAAGAATCATACTCAAAGAAATGGGATCTTCCTGAAGCAGAGGAACAAGTCAGCTGCCTTGCAAAAACAAAAGCTACATAAACAACTGTCCTTCAAGACCAATTGTCCTTCGAGAGAGGAAAAATGAGCACAGGAGGAACATGCAAGAATAAAACTATGCTGTTCTCTTTGCATTGCTGAGACAGAAGCTAAGTTGCTGGCTGCTGTGTTCTAGGAGCCATAGAAACTGTTAGCGATCTTGCGTGGGGGAATATAATATATCTATGTGGTTTCCTCCTTCAAAAATATTCAAGATGAGGGTAGATATTTTGTATACAGACTAGGTATGTGACAACATGGTGCCTGTGTGGGTGATTGCAAACAGTCACTGAAGCAACAAGAACAAACTTCACAAGAAAGCCTAGAAGTAGGGGTTGCAGCCTTTCTTACTGAAGAGGGTCAGCCCAGAATAAATGTCATTGATAAGAGTTGTGGATAAATAAAATAGCTCCTGTGTTGCACAGCTAGCTTGAGTGTAACTTTGCAGCTCTGCATTGTGCCATATATCTGCCAATACCAACACAGGTTAAAAGAAAATAGGTTGTGTTCTGCCAAGCACCCCCAGAATAGGTTAATTTGATGTTACGTGTTCTTTACTTGCAAATATTTTGAAGAGCTCCAGAAAAAGACATTGCTGCATTTGTTCCATACTCCTACCACTGTTGTGCTTGACTGCAGTGCATTCAAGCATATCATAGTTTTCTAAAAGCCAGAGCATAAGCTATAGCTCGAACATATACAAGGCAACCAGGGAACTACTCAGACAAACAAGTTCAGATAGCTATTCCAAATTCAGAGGTGCACACCTATTGCTAAGGGAAGTGAAATTTGGTGGACATTAAGACCCATGGGGTTCTGGTTGAACCCTCTCAATGCTTTGAGTGGTTCCCTCAATAGTCCCTGTGGTGGGTTAACCCTGACTGGCTGCCAGGTGTCCACCAAGCTGCTCTCTCACTCCCCCTCCACAGCAGGACAGGGGGAGAAAACAAGATCAAAAAACTTGTGGGTCAAGATAAGGACAGGGAAATCGCTCATCAATTACTGTCATGGCCAAAACAGACTGGACTTAGGGAAGATTAATTTATTGCCAATTAATAACAGAGTAGGATAATGAGAAAAAACAAACAAACAAACAAACAAACACATCACCATGTTGTCATTCCTGCCCCCTTTTTCCTAGGCTCAGCTTCACTCGAGACTCTTCTACCTCTTTCCCCCCAAAGCAGTGCAGGCAGATGGGGAACAGGGGTTGTGGTCAGTTCATAACACTTCGTCTCTGCCACTCCTTCCTCCTTACACCCTTCCCCTGCTCCAGCATGGGATTCTTCCTATGGGATATAGTCTTTCACAAACTTCTCCAGTGTGGGTCCTTCCCACATGCTGCAGTTCAAGAACTGCTCCAGTGTGGATCCCTTCCACAGCGTAGTCCTTCAGGAACAGACTTCTCCAGTGTCAGTCCCCCATGGACTGCAGTTTCTGCCAGAAAACCTGTTCCTGCGTGGGCTCTTCTCCACAGGCTGCAGCTTCCTTCAGGGCAGATCCACCTGCTCTGGCATGGGGTCCTCCATGGGCTGCAGTGTGGATATCTGCTCCACCATGGTCCTCCATGGGCTGCAGGGGGTCAGCCTGCCTCACCATGGTCTCTTCCATGGGCTGCAGGGGAATCTCTGCTCTGGCACCTGGAGCACCTCCTCCTCTCCTCCTCCACTGACCTTGGTGACTGCAGGGCTGTTTCTCTCACATTTTCTCACTCTTAATTCACATCTGCTGCACAGCGTTTTTCACCCTTTCTTAAATATGTTATCACAGAGGCGCCACCAGCATTGCTGATGGGTCTGCAGCAGGTCTGTCTTAAAGCTGGCTGGAACTGGGTCTGTCTGATACGGGGGCAGCTCCTGGTGTCTTCTCACAGAAGCCACCCCTGTAGCCTCACCCTACCAAAACCTTGCCACATAAACCCAATACAGCCTCTCAACCTGTGATCTGAGACCATGGGACACTGTTGTCTCCTGAGTGGGTCAGTTAGTGTATGTAGGTGTGGTTTATTATTTTTCCTGTCTCTTGTCTTTGCTTTTATGCTGAATAAACATTAACCAGATATCTTCACAAACCAAACACCCTTTCATTCAAAGAATTACGAAATTATTAAAGTGATAAGGGACCTCTGGAGATTGTCCAGTCCAACCCCCTGTTCAAAGCAGGGTCAACTAGAACAGGTTGCTTGTGGCCACATACAGTCCAGTTTTGAATATCTCCAAGGATGAAGACTCCACAACCTCTCTGGGTTGGTCGGTTCTAGTGTTCAACCATCCTCACAGTAAAAATATGTTTTCTTAAATAGAATTTACTGTATTTCAATTTGTGCCCGTTGCCTGTTATCCTTTCACTGAGAGGAGTGTGGCTCCAAACCACTTTTTTCAGGAGATCATACTAATCCATGTTTTGGTGGAGGTTCCTCAGTGTTCCTGCACTGCAGGGCTATTTCTCTTCCCTTTCTGTTTTTCTGCCTTCCCTTGCTTTAATCAAGAGGTGAGATAAGTTCTCCCTCACTCCAATTCTTTCAAGACTGATTATATCTCTAGAAGATAGTTCAGCTATCTTTGGTAGTTCAACTGCAAGCTCTTGAGTTTGATTCAGGAACTACTGGGTAAAATTTTATCACCTGTGTTACATGAGTCAGACTGGATGATCACAATAGGGTATTTTAGCCTCTGAATCTATGATTCTCTTTTTCTCTCTTTGTCTTATATCCTTTTCTCTCCCAGTCTCGCATACCTTTGTCTCCTATCGACCCTGACACAGCACAGATTTATTTGGCTGTAATCCTCGTCTCTAGCATTTCTCTGTGTTTTAAATTAGTACAGTGGGATCAGCTTTTCCCATTCATCTCACTAGGAGACTGGAGAGGCACAATACAACTACACTATGAGAGGAGGATGCAGGGAGGGGAAGTATGGCAAAACTCATAGAATCTGTTATTTTAGTTTGACTACTAATTAGCAAAGCAATTTGCAAAAGCAGAACTGCGATATATGTCACACTCTGGCTCTGTCTGCCTCCTGTTACTGATGAGGTGCTTGATTCATTGTGCTTTTTTTCTCTCCCTTTCTTTCACCTCCTGTTGTGTGAGCACCAGCTCATCAGAGCCAGTGGCCATTAAGTTGTTTCCTTGGCAAGAGCGGAGATGAGATGCCAGAATCTGGAATTTAACCATCTACATACACTACTCTTCAGGGTTTTTTATGTTTATCATCACGCTTATGGTGTCAGAAGACTGTTTAGCACTTTAGGATTATTTGATTCAACAGTATCTGGTTTGCTGGCCTTCATGGGAACCGTTAAGATTTCTTTTTGATTGACTGGAGGGTGCAGGCCAAGGAATCCTTTCTTCTGCAGTCTGGATGTATGGAAAAGGCTCCTTGCCTACTGGCAACCTTAGGCAGATGTTTATGTTTACAGCACAGATGATATTGGGACCTTGTCAGAGGTCACTGATGTCAATGAAAAGATCATTGTTTCTTCTGCTTGCTGAGGCAGATTAATGAATGCCTAGGTAATAAATGCTAAAGCCACTGGGACAGGCACTGTTATCCATGCTGCAGTCAAATAGCACACAAGGACAGCCTCTGTTGTTAAAACACCTTGTGGGCCTGGTTGATAATTTGAAATATTCATCAATGGAAAACTCACTTTTCAAAGATGAAATGCTAATTTTGCTGGGATTTTTTTCCCCATTAAGAAACCATTCAATATACCAGCATCTGCTTGATCCTTTCCTAGATTTAGGTTACGTTCCCCATCCAAGGGAATGGGGGAACATCATAAATACGGAACAATTTCCATCACCAAACTGTTCCGGTGTTTCAAAAATATGCAGTGATGGGAAACATCAGTTTGAGAAAACAAACTCAGTGCTGGGGGGTTTCCTCATGGGTCCAATTAAGACAAGGAAAAACCCTGTTCTGAGTTCTTTTCTTTTCAGAATTCTAATCTGCAATTTAAGCAGTGCTAAACTCTATGAATTATCAGATTACCCATAGTATATCTGTAATGAAGCCACCAAATCCTCTTTTTTCTCTGTGATCAAATTATTTACCTCAAGCATATCTGTAACTTCGCCTCTTTTAAAGCTTTGATTTCTCATAGAAGTACCTTTTTAACAAGTTTAGTAGACCATCACTTAAATTTTGTCATTTTCAACACTACTTTAATTTGAGATTGCTTTCTCACACATTTTTTCTATGAAGGACGGTCTTGCCTTGGCTCTAATAGGATGGCTCGTAAGATGAGGCCAGAGTCAACCCCCTTTAAATCTGCTTACCACATCACTATGTGCAGCTCAGCATATCACTAGAGATTAGGGGCTCTAGAAGGTAAACATTACCATGCTTAAACATGTTTGGTGGTCTAGATCTAACTTCCTTAAGCATTCCCATAAAAAACCTACTAACTATTATTATTGGTGAAAAAAAGAAAAAGAAAGAAAAAGAGAAGAGGATAGCTGTCACTCACCAATCAGACCTGCCAATTGGATGGCTATTTTCAGTCCCCTCTCCAGCTGTTTTAACAAAGAAGGTGAGCAAAGTGAATTTATTAATATGTATTCTGACTTATTGCAAACACCTTCAAAGCACAGAGTGACATATTAGGCATCTAAGGCTTGATTTCATGATGAACAGGCATAAAATATGTTAAAGTAACCCTGTGTCTACTACAAATAAGCAAAACTATGGTTCAAGTTCATCTTCCATATTGTTGTGGAGGAGTCCAGGTTTTGGTGATGTCTATTGGGTCTTGTGTCTGCTCCTTGGCCATGTTAGGTCAGTACCTTCTTTTCCACTTCTGTTTCCTTCCTACTTGTTGCGAGTCTTTACAACTGTCTCAGTCTGGCTTGCATTATCAATAAATTAGGTTCAAGGCAAGTGAAACATATTTGTTGCTAGGCCAGCTTTTCCTCAGGTCCTTTCTTGCTAACTTATTTTGCTAGGTGGGTCCTGAGAACTTCAGCACTTACCACTGAGCTTGTAAAACACATTTGTGAATTATGGGCTGTGGGGTGGGGTGTGTGTCTTTCACCTCCATTGACAACTCCCTCAATCAAAGCAAATTATGCCAGTATCCTTATCTCACTGTTCTCTTAAAAGTGGTGTATGGGTAAAGACCACAGCAGTGCTGTTCCTGGCACCATGATAGGCCATATCAGGCCCTTCCCCAGGATTGCCTTACTGCCAAGCATTCTCGATATAAACCACTTTTTAACTCCACAACAATGCATCTGCTTTATGAGGTGTGCATGCAACCTCCACTTAAAGCATAAACACTGTGCTGAGAAGAAAATTAATCCCCCAGCTAGTTCCTCAGTCAGATGTTATTAATACCCCTGCTAGTTCCTCAGCCACTTCCTATCCATGAGACTAAGTATTTGTCCTGTGTGTGACCTTGGATATTTATCAACAACCAATTTCTGATGACTATTCCTCTTTAAATTTGCTAAGTTTCTTGGACCAGTCCTTAAGACACAGAGCTTCCTAAGTCAGGTCCACCAGATTTGTAGTCCCTGATGTCAGCAGAGTAAAATACAATCATAAGTGGTATTTTTATATGATTACCCAAAATAGCAAGCAATTGTCAAGAATAAAGAAAACTTAAATCTAAACAATGCTAGAACTTCATAATAGAGTCACATTATCAAACATATGCACATAAGCACACTAATTTGCATATATATGCACAGAAAACCTCATATGCAAATAAAGGGTCCAAAGCATCTGTCCACCTTTATGTTTCCAAGAAACAGATTTCATACAAGCCAAACTTGCATTCAACGTTGGAGGCCTTGGGACAAAGACCACTAAAAAAGGTAATAGGAAGTCAGATGCCAAGATTATCACTTGCCAAACTTCCTAGTCTCAGAGAGAGCAATGTGTGTTAGCAGAGACAAAGAGAAGAGATAATTCATGAATTAAAAGTGTAAGTTCATTTATAATGAACATGTAGCATTCATTTCTATCAATAAAGAAGTGTACACAGTAAAAAAATAATCTTTGAAATTTCAAATAGATTCTTTTTTATGATGAAGTTGTTTTTATAAACAATATTAACCATGTTCATTTTTTTTTTTCATCTGCAAGGGAGACATTTAATTCCAGAGTCTTGAGTCTCCTATCCTTATTCTCATTAAATATCAGTGATTATCTTCAAAAGGTCCTCTTGCCTTCATTGGACCAATCCTGGAACCTCCACGCGGAATACTGGCAAACACTTACTCATGAGAATAGGCTCACTCTTTCCAGTAGGTATGCTCAGCTAGGCTAGCTTCTAGTCCAACTAAAGGGCCATATTCATAACAGCACTACAGTCTGAGTAAAATTCCAAGCAATATGAGTAGTGGAGGCAGGAAACAGTTTCTGCACTGTGAAGAAGTAAATGCAAGATAAAAATGAGAGGTTGCTCCATGGAAACAAGTATCTAAATTTGCACACTCTTTGAGGCTAGATAGAGTAGCTATAAACAATAGTGCAATTCAACCGAAAAACTTTGATGGAAATAATGCCCTGAGTATTGCTTCCAGCAATATGTTAGAAGCTGTCTGCCTCGTAAAACACTTATGAAAGGTAATTAGTGTTTCAATTAATGGTTTATCATTGATCTATAACACACACACACAAATGATTATTCTTTTCTCTCTTTCATAACTGCTCAATTATCGTTCTTTAGAAGCTGCGATATTTGAAATGGAGTAGAATCTGTGTAAAATATGCTTGGTAACCACCTCGTTTTTACTTCCCAATTGCTATTTTGGTGCTTTACATTCAGTTTTATTTTATAAATTCAGCTGCTGCTTCAACTTCATGGACATAAACCGTCTGGAGAACTGGCCTAAGAATCAGACATATCTTCAACAGTGCTAACTTCATATTGCAGGTTCACTTGAAGTACGTTGGGAGTCAATGCTGTGTGTCATTGGTAGCCATCCTGCCAGAATCAGAGTCACGTACCAAGAACTTTATAAGATCCATGATACACTTCACTCCACTAAAGGGAGGGTGACATTGACCTAGAGGAAGTAGATAGTCTTGTTGTTCTCTTGTGAAGCTGAATATGCCATCAGTTGCCAGGGTTGTCAACAACTTTTGCTTTCAACAGCCTTTATCTAGCTGACCTCCTCCTTTTTACCCAGAAGGCCTCATGCTATTACTGCCAAGATCTTGTCCTGGTCAGGAACTACACATAAAATGCTGATGAGCCACAATTCAGTCACCTATGCAATACCCCATCTCTTTTTCTTTACTGTTTATTCCACTGCAAGTGTTTTATTAGTCTGAAAGAGACTTGTACAGATTCAGGATGTGCTACCTTTATTTACACTGAATAATAAACTAAGTCTACCCTATTTTTCTCAGTGGTTCAAGTATTGTCCCAGCAGTACTGCAAAGTGCATATTTTCTCCTGCAAACGTACATATCAAAAGAACAACTGTGGAGCAGAATCTTGATGTCCTTTTCAACCAGTGTCTCTGTGTCTTTGTCAGAAATGCCATTTTCTATGTGAATCAAAGAAGACGGGGGAAATAAAGTTTTTCAAGGATTGAATAGCCACTGTAGACAAAAATTAAAGTACCTGTTCTTTCAAAGATATTTTAATTCATTACACTAGTGCAGATGTCTCTGATCCTGCTCTGTACTGTTGGATAAGCTTGTTTTTGCAGGGGTGACATCACATCAGGTGTTACAGTAACTGTGGCAGGAGGCTTTGCTTTTTCAGTGTGGACTTGTTATCTCAGCGAGTTCAGGCAAAGGTGCCACTCACTTGGCTGCTGAGGATTTCGTAATGTTGCCAACAGGAACATCTGTTTCTAAGCTGTACTTTGGAAGTGGCCTAGAGAGCAGCACACACACAGATTGCCCTCTCACATTCAGGGACTGCCAGCAGCCACAGCGTGTGGGGTTACTTTGGGACTCAGAGGTTTTCTTAGGTAGCACTTCCATGATGGGGTTACGGACTTAGAGCCTGAGAAACCACCATGGAAATCAACAACTAATTGTAAACCATGTTTCGTTGATGTGTTGCAGGCATCCTGTCAGGTTTAAATGGATTTCTGCAATAGATGCAAAAACTCCTGGATTAGGAGTTTTTGGCAGAGAAAATTCCCTGTGGTTTTGGATTTACATTGAGGCATATATTGTCCGTCAGGATATGAAAAGGCTGTTTGCTGTGGCAAGCAAGAATTCCCCCCATTCCCCTCAGCGCACAAGCATTTAGAAGGGTAGGACAAGGCATAAGGACTATTCATAAAACACAACTTTCCATGTTATCAAGATCATAAAAGAAATTCATTATTTCTCCTCTGTGACCTTCCTAAGAGCTTTCCAAAATATTACAGATATCATTGTTTGCTGTAGAAGGTACTGAGTAGTAAGTAATGTTAGGATAATGTGACTGCTTAAACATGGCTGTGGAGGGACATCACTAACTGAACTATAGCTGAAATAGGTCAGCCAGCTACTTTGCCTCATGCTCTTCTGAAACTTCCATTCTCGATACATTGGTTCCTCAGTGCAGATGAAGGGTGAGATTTTACTCAATTAATCACAACTGCTTAAAATTTAGGCTTTCAGTGTAAGCAAATTCCATGGGTTCCTTCTATAGTTAATGAAGCTACAGAAATATTTTTAAAATAATAATCTCATCCTGTAACAGGTGCCTAAAGTAGGCAGGGTGCCTTTGGAGCTACCTATTTCCATCTCTTAAGTACAAAGTTAGCAGCATTAGTTTAGATCAACTTTTAGGTGAGAGAAATTCCACATTTTCTGACAAAGCAGCATGTGTTGTTCAAGCACGGCTTGTGTTAACTCCCTTTTGTGATGCCTCCTGGCCTTGTGCTCCTGACCAGTGACTGGACAGATCTTGCTCTTTTTCTTGTGGTCTCATTTTCTCATCCAACTGTGTGGTATAATTCTATAATTTAGAAGGCCAATGGCATCCTGGCCTGTATCAGAAACAGTGTGGCCAGCAGGAGTAGGGAAGTGATCGTGCCCCTATACTCGGCACTGGTGAGGCCGCACCTCCAATACTGTGTCCAGTTTTGGGCCCCTCACTACCAGAAGGACGTTGAGGTGCTGGAGCGTGTCCAGAGAAGGGCAACAAGGCTGGTGAGGGGTCTGGAGAACAAGTCTTCTGAGGAGCGGCTGACGGAACTGGGGTTGTTTAGCCTGGAGAAGAGGAGGCTGAGGGGAGACCTTATCACGCTCTACAACTCCCTGAAAGGAGGTTGTAGCGAGGTGGGTGTCAGTCTCTTCTCCCAAGTAACAAGCGATAGGACGAGAGGAAATGGCCTCAAGTTGCTCCAGGGGAGGTTTAGATTGGACGTGAGGAAAAATTTCTTTACTGAAAGAGTGGTGAAACATTGGAAGAGGCTGCCCAGGGAAGTGGTTGAGTCCCCATCCCTGGAGGTATTTAAAAGATGAGTAGATGAGGCACTTAGGGACATGGTTTAGTGGGCATGGTGGTGTTGGGTCGATGGTTGGACTCGATGATCTTAGAGGTCTTTTCCAACCTCAATGATTCTATGATTCTATGATTCTATGATTCCTTCAGTGATATAGCCCCTCCATGTTGTAGGGAAATTTTGCTTTCACTGAGCAAAATAATTCACAAACCTGGTGAACAGAAAAAATAAAAGGGGGCAAAAAAGCCACCCAAAATGAAGAAAAAGGACCTCCCTTCAAACAATGTTTTGAAGTTCATCATTTAGTTCCTTCTCTGTATTTTTAACTTCAGATAAAGATTTTTTCCTGTAGTCTTTGAATTAATTTCTCACTCCTTGTACTGTGGTTTACATTATGCATTTTAGCAGTTAGTCTCTGCTAAAAGTAAGTGTTATAATTGTGAATATAATCAGATTTGTTCCACACAATTGCATATAAATGAAATTCCAAGGTGGTTTTAGAACTCCTCTGTTCCTTATTGACGGATTAGTACCAGGATCTGTTTAGAAATGGCGCTTTTCTCTGAGGTAATGCTATTCATGAATCCCAGTCCTACTTCCCCTTATTTTTACTACAGTTTCTGCCCAGCATTTTGCTAGAACTGGGAGCATTGGCAAGTGGCTGCCTTGGCAACTGATAGCAAATTAACTTTTGGTTAGCCTACAAGGCGTATTTATTCTGGGGCTTTCAACTTTAAATGAAAGCATGGATCATCTGAAGTGTGTTTCTTGGAAATGGAAGAATGAACAGCTGTTTCATGCTCCTTCTTTTAAATCTCTGAGAGTTGGAGCTCTGGTCGTAGGCAGCTTTAAATAACATTTAAGGATGGAGCAAATAGCAGCCTGCTAGTCTACTGTGATTTGCTTGCAGAACTGATCTAAGATGTTGGAGGTTTAAATGAGCTGGCAGCCTTTTAACTCAGTGGCATGAATTTTGAAATTTTTTTTCTTTATACAAATGATATACAAAAGCTTATCCTTGATTCTTTTTTCCCCCTCCCCTCTTTTTCATAGTATCACGTGGTTCATTATAAACCAGATTTTCTTTTTTTCTTTTGGAAAGGATGACAACTACTGTTTTTTTATAGCAAACAAGATCCTAACTTCTGGAAATGAAAGATACATCTCTGGAAAAGCAAACCTTGTGTGGGTAGAGAATGAGTTGTGGACTAAATGACTGATGGTATGATGAATGTTAATTCAAGGAGCCTGCAAAATTAAATACTCTGGCAGCTCTGGATTTATATCCAATCCCTAAAAGTGGTCCTGCCTATCCAGCAAAACTTTACAGTTCCATAGTCTTATCTTTGCCCTGCCACAGAAGAACATTCAAGGGACAGCATAGAAAAGCAGTCCAGACAGGACAATGAAAGCAAAAGATTTCAGACCCCTTGGGCTTGTTACGGCTTCTCTTTGTGGGACCCTTACTGAAGATTGTGCCTCATGAGTTGAAATAAGTACCAAGACATCTGCCCTGTCCCATGATCTCCAGATTCTTGGATACCCGAACTCCTTCAGTGATTTTCAGAGTGCTATTTTAAGACAAACTGAGACCAGTATCCCCTCCAAGCCTCTTGTTCAAGCTGGACCATAGCAAAGCCACATTCATGCAAAGTTTCATGGACTTAGAGGTAGAACTCTAAAGCCTGGTTTGTATAAAACTCATCTAAGAGTGGAGAAGACTGATCTTCATTCTTGTTCACTCAATGTTTAATACATTGATAAACTAATTATAAAACATAAACATAATCAGCAATCTGTGTGACATTTCATATGTGACATTGATTCATATACTATTTGGACATCCTAACTTGAAGAAGTTCTTGCTTACCTACTCATCATCCATATCCTTAACATTTTTTTATTTCTAGCTGTTCAGTAGCCCAGCTCTGGTAAGCCTGGGAAGCATTTTAATTGGTAAAGCGTTTTGTTCAGGCTTTTCTGATGAGTTGAGGTGTGAAAATCAGTGTGACACTGCTCTGGAACCTAAATCTCTCACCCTCTGGAAATTAAAAAGGTCTAGTTGATTATTTAATTGCATTTTAACTGAATTCATCTACACAAGTGATGCACATAGCAAAGAAATTGGACTTTTCAAGACTCCTTGTTTCAGGGCTGCCTGTTTTGGAGATTCTGAAATCTATAGAAGAAGTGCCTCTGTGTTAGCTCAGCAAAGATGGAGAGCAAAGAGCATTAGTGTTGGATCCTAAAGAAGATGCTACCTGAATTCTTAAGAGCATGTCTCAGATAAAAGTTAGGATGATTTTTTTTTTTACTCCTCTTTTTTACAGAGAAAAATTCCCCCTGAATGGTATTTTGGCCTCTTAGCATTTATTTGCTCTAGCCCTTAGTTCTTTGAAAGGCTGGAAACACAGACAGATTACAGTGTTACATGCAGGAGTTTTTGAAAGAAGAATTTTAAGGCAGACACAAAGAATAGCCGATTTAACTGTGTCTTCTTCACGAGTCAGACAATTCTAATGCATGCCATGCAGTATAACAATGTGGAATAAATGCCTGTGTGCAGCTTCATGAGGGAGTACAATTATCCTCTATTTGACATTCATACCACATTCATTCATGCAGTCTGTGACTACTGCACAAGAACATAAAATTGCTTGTCTTCTGTTTTCACTTCCTTATCTTAACTGTATTTTTCAGTCAATGGGGCAAAATTATCTGACCACTATGAAGAAATACAATAACAGTGTTGGTCACCAGTAATTAAATGTCTACACAATTGTTACTGAATACAAATGCACCTTTTCTTTTCAAAAGGAAATTAATTATTTTTTTCTGAAAAGTTCATATTTAATAAAATCCAAACCATTTATATAAGCATATCTCTTCCTTCAATAACATTGAATGAAAGAAACAAAAATGTTTCATGTTGAATTCCTCTTATATCACCACCCACAATATAGAACATACTTGCATTATTATCAAAATGTTTTCTTTATTTGTGAGTTTATATTACAATATAAAATAGCATGTTCAAAACAAAATTCTTCAGCCATGTAAAAATGCAATGACAAGATCAGAACTGAAATTCTGAATTTTTGTCTCATTTTGGGATCAAACACAATTATAACAATTATAACAACTAGCAATTTTCCAAATAATGAATTTTTTTTAAAGTAAGATTTGTAAGTAAGTTAACAAAAAGTTCTAAATTATTTCATATCTCGTGCCAGTATGATATGTAGTATAATCTAGTATGTTGTTCACCTGCTTTTGCATTGCATTCCATCAATTTAATCTTCCAGATGACTGGAAGAAACCTCATGTGTGCAAGCCTTGGTCCTCATGGGGGACTCTAACCACCCCAATATCTGTTTGTAGATGAATACAGCAGAGCACAACAAATCCAGGAAGTTTCCTGGAGTGTATTGATGAAAACTACTTGACACAGATGATCGAGGAGCTGATGAGGGGACACACACTGCTGGACCTCAAACTTGCAAACAGTGACCATGAGATGGTTAAGTTCAGGATCTGGAGAGGAGGAAGCTGGTCAAAAAAACAGGATCATGACCCTGGCCTTCAGGAAAACAGACTTTGGCTGCTGTAGAGATCTGCTTGGAGGAATCCTATCAGAAACAGCCCTGATTTTCAAGGATCACCTCCTCCAAGCTCAAGATTGGACCGTCCTGGCAAGCAGAAAGTCAAGCAAAGGTGGCAGGAAGCCTGCATGGATGAACAAGTTGCTCCCCAGCAAAGCTCGAACACAAAATGGAAGCATACAAGAGGTGGAAACAGGTTATTACCCAAGAGCAAAATAGAGAGACTATCCAAGCATGTAGGGATGGATTAGGAAAGCCAAAGCTCACCTGGAGTTGAATCTGGTAAGGGGACTGAAGGGAAACAGGAAGGGCCATATTCTTCTCAATGGTGCCCAGTGACAGGACAAGAGGCAACAGACACAAATTGAAATGCAGGAAATTCCATTTAAATGTAAGAAAAAGTTTTTACTGTGAGGGTGGTCAAACAGTAGCACAGGTTGCCCAAAGAGGCTGTGGAGTCTTTATCCTTGGAGATATTAAAAACCCAAGTAGATGTGGCTCTGAGCAACCTGTACTAGCAGATCCTGCTTTGGGCATAGGAGTTAGACTAGATGATCTCCAGAGGTGCCTTCCAACATCAGCCATTCTGCAATTCTGTGAAATAAGGAAAAAGGTAAGACATTTTTTCACAGTGATTCCAGTTCCAAGTCCAGAGCTGTTTTATTTCATGTTCCTCTTTAAACTTGTTAATTGTCTGGATCTTCTAGCATAGAACTTAACTCTAGTTGTGAAATTCTCTCTACCAAGAAATCCTTTCACCTCCCTGGGGAGCTTGAACCTAATCCACAACACCCATTCACAGGCACATCAAATTCTAGAGTTAACTTGATATGAAGAATTATTCATTAGCTTTCAACCTGTATTCCAGCTCTGGATATATTTCTGATTTTTCTATTTAACCTTAAGGGAATTATTTCATCCATCCTACTAATTTTATCTTTCTTCTTGTTCTATCTTTTGCATTTCTTGTGAGAAAGAAGGAAAATAATGTGACAAATCAGTCAGCTGATATTAAAGGAATGTTGAAATGTCACAAGTTTCACAATATGGACCAATTCCAGGTCAAATAGCATCTCTTGGAATTGGTTTTCACCAGATTGAGAAGAATGGCATTTTCCTCTTTGTATCAATATGTAGTAATCAGATTCTAACACTAAAAGTCGTAAAGGTGCAGATTTACCAATATTCATCACTGCATCATTGCAGAAATACAGGCAAATGTGTTAAGCAACATGCTAAAGAGTAGTATTATTCATGTTGCATACTCTGCAAGTACCTCAGAAAAGTTCTAAAAAAAAAAGAAAAACATCTTTGGGAATTGAAAGTGTTTTAGAACAACTTTAATATCATAGTTTTAAAGCTGTCACAAAACCGTCCTCCTGGAATGTCATGTACCAACTCGCTTATCCAAGATTTACTGTCATCTGAGGTATGTAATTTTTGAGTAAATCCTTTCATCTGAGGCTTTCTTCACTGAGATCCAGTACCTCATGCATTTCTTGCCAGTGGGATGTTTATCTGAGTATCAAATAGCATTATTGGTTTTGTTTCTGTGATTCATAGAAAAAGGGAAAAGGGAAAGGGAAAAGGAAAGGGAAAGGGAAAGGGAAAGGGAAAGGGAAAGGAGGTAAGGTAAAGAGAAGGTAAAGGAAGGGAAGGGAAGGGAAAAGAAGGGAAGGGAAGGGGAAGGGGAAGGGGAAGGGGAAGGGGAAGGGGAAGGGAAAAGGGAAGGGGAAGGGAAAAGGGAAAAGGGAAGGCAAGACAAGGCAAGATAAGGCAAGGCAAGGCCCTAAAAGAAACATCTGAAATAAAACTTTGTCTTGATGCTCTTGCTTGCTATTTCTCATCCCAGAACTCCTTGTTATCTGGATTCACAGGAAATTGAAAAGTGTCTGTTTACTTTTGTATGATTTCAGTAAATCTTTGTGCTGATTCTTTTTCTTAATCTGCATCTCCTCTTTTATCATCCATTGTCATAAACATGTAGTAACTAATGAACACTTTCTAATTTCAATAACTGTATTATATCTTGGTTTATTTCTCCTGACAGCTCTAAGAATGATCTCCAAACACAAAATCTACATAATTCTCCTTCAATGTTTTATCAGGAATGTATTTTATTTTATAGAGACCAAATAAGCAAATAACTAGTCTGTAAGTACATTATAATTACAGATTACAGACTAATTAGAGAGTTATTTATGCCTGAAGATTACGTACTAATTATACATGAAGTTATTATGGAAAAACTGGCAAGTGCTATAGAAGCAATTACTATAAAATTATAAGTAGATGCCATTTGATTTTATGATTATTTGCACCATATGAGATAACAAGTTGCCAAAAATCAGACCAGGCTGGTTTGTTGCATCTGATAGCTTTGACTTTTTAATAACATTAAGTCTCCAAGCACTCCAAGAAACATTTTACAAATGCTCTGCAAAGGCACAGTCATCTGAGCACCTTCTCATAGTACATTAACTGCCACAACAAACATCTGCTACGTGGAGTTCGTTCCACTCTAATCTTATCCTGGGGGAAAAAATGTTTGTGTAGACTCTTCTTTCAGTCAGGTTTCTTTTACTTTTTTTTCTTTTTTTTTCTTTTTTTTTCTTTTTTTTTTTTTTCCCCTAGTTGTTGTTTTAAGGTGCCCTCTGGTCTATGTGCTTGTCAGAGATGGCAAGTTGTGCTCTTTCAGCTAGGAATAGAAGTAGTGATGCTTGTGACAGGCCCAGGATCCTGCTGGAGTTCATTTCACAGCCTGAGGACCAGCCAGGTAAAGGACTGTTTCCTGCACAAATGACTGAAAGTGTCCTTTTGCCTGAGGAGAGTTAGAGCCAGCTATGCTTTTCAATCTCAAGTTTTAAATGTCTCTCGAAGGAGCCAGACATTCATCTGTTGAGAACATCTTGAATAATCAGAGGTCAAAAAAAGGCCTAATACATTAAATTATATTAAATAAACCTTTTTGTTTTAATTAACTATGTCTCCTTAACTTGAAAAGGCTAATTTCAGTGGGATAGTGAATAAATTACTCTATCATCTCAGTGCTGAGCCAAAAACAAATAGACAAAAACTTCATGCCGTCCAAAAGTAAAGTGCATGTGTGCATGCATGAATATGTGTTTTCCTGCCAAATCTGTAATATTTGAATGAGGGAAAATATTTTGTACAGCTCAAAATGAAGTAGTTCATAGATGAACATTTGTAGTAAAAATCAGAAGAAAAAGTTAACTCTGTAATGTGCTAGTGCTGGTCCATGATGTTCTTCTTAAGACACTTTTTTAAGAAAGTGAGAAATCCAGTTCTCCACTTATTTGTTCTGGGAGGGAAGTCAACCTCATGATCTCAAGTGACGATGAAGCTGTTCCATAAGTTTCTGACTCAATTAGGATTTAAATATTTCATAGCAAATGAGACAGAGTCATTAGGAGAGATTGAGGGACACTCAGGCACTTCAGAAAGTTTTATGAGGACACAGGAACGCTTGTTTCAACACTTCTGTAGGTTCAGACAGGGGACTTGGGTAGTGCTGTCCCCAGTAGACCCCAAACCCATAAACTGGAGATGTTTAAGGAAGGTGTCTCTCAGTCTTTCCTGTCAGAGCTGTTCTGCTTTGTATGTCTATTTTACCGTTCATTCTGCAGTGTATGTTGGTGGTCAAGACACCATCCTGAGGGACAAACTGCCGTGATCCCAGTCCCTTTTTCAGTTAGTATTTCATGAAAAGGAGCACAGCTTCAAGAAGAAGCATTGGAAACATAAACAAAAGCAGAGTGGTTGCAGCACTGTCCTAAGGGTTAATGGGAGACGAGCTCCAAACCATTTACAGAGAACTAGGATTGGTCCCTCACAGGCTGGTCAGTGCTCATTCGGTCACCTGAAAAAGAGAAACAATCTCTGCTCCAGTCCTTTTGTGAATTCAGCTGGGAACTGTGTTTTTGTTCTCTCCCTACCCCTGGTTGAAATTATTCAGTTAATTAAGGTCAAATTATTAAAGCAGCTTTAAGATGTCTATAATATCATTGTTGGTGAAAAATGTATGCTCTGAAAAAAGAGGTGTTCAGGTCTATATTTAAGACAACTTAGATTGCAACTGCTTTAAAAGCAGCTTCTTTCCCTAATTCAAAGGAGACAGGGAGAATAGTGCTACCTCACTGTAAAGGACAGCTTTCTCTTGATTATTCTTTTGTCACATTTAAGATGGTTAAAACATTTTAATGTTATTCATCCTACACGCAAACTGATCACTGTCTTTTGTATTACACAGTAATCATCTCTGGAGGTTGTCACTGAATCAAATGGGTCAAGTTTTCAAAAAGTATTCACTAATTTTCATTGTTGCTGCACTTTGGTATTCAATATGAAGCTATTTAAAAAGCTTTATTGTTTGGAGCAGCAACCAACTACAGCTCCTGCTAGAGTTAATGAGAATAGTGGTGAGTTAACCCACATTATTGGGTGGTCTTAAAAATATTAACCATATGGGCCAGATAATTAGCCAGTGTAAATAATTTCAAAGGAGCTGTTTCAATTTAGACCAGCTGAAGGTCTAAATGCATGGAGTATTTTCACCTAAGTGAAGTCCTTGAGCAACTTTTGCCCTTTTGAATAAGTTCCTTCTCCTTATGCCTTCAGGGCTATCATGTTTAAAAAAAAAAAGATAACACATTAATAGCAGCAAAGCTATTTTATGAAATCACAGTGTTTTTTCTTGACATTGTTATTACAGGAAAATTGCTTATAACATAAGGCCATGTTTATAGAGGTGGAGGTGCTTAATATTATTTCCACAAGCAATTCATAAGGTTCAGAGAGAGCCTCATGGGAACTAGTTATTTTTATTGTGTTAGGTGCATGTAGTACTGTTTCCTTTTCTAGTATTTTAGACTTCTCACTGTGACCCAGAAGTGGAGTTCAGCATTATTAAAAAAAAAAAAAAAAAGCAGCAGAGACTGTATTTACCTTGTTTGAGCTCTGTATGCAAGTCCCCCTGCGTGTTAGTACAGAGGAAACCATGTGGACTGGAGTCCTGATACTTTGACAGAGGGGAATTATGATGCCCATTTTCTCCATCTCTAGTGGTCATTAATGTTTTATGAAGGGAAAAGGAACATTTTGACATTGCGTAAGGACAGCTTCTAATTAAGTTTTGGATTCAACACGGCACTTAAGTTCTAATGGGACTTAGACACATGCCTGACTGGAAACCTGCCCTGCCCTGTCCCAAATTTTCCATCTAACCACTAAACATTAGAATCAAATTCTTTCTTACTCACTCTTCTCGTGACCCCACAAGCTTTTCCCACAACAGCCTATCTTGCGAGGCAGGCTCAGAGGCTATTGCTCTTCAGTGTATGTTGCCAGGCTATGCTACACACAATCTACGCTACGGGCACCCAGCACAGTTAGAAATAGCATAGAAAATAAGAGGTATTGGACTAAGTGGTAAGACCAAATTGCTCACTGAAGCCAGGTCTTCTACTAATTGGGGAAATATATCAGCATCTAGGTTGTAGGCTCAGCCTTGCAGACAGTGTAAATACACATATGGGCCTTTTGCTGACAATGCTTACATTAGAGAAGGTGTTTTGAGTTACATAACATATTGAACTAGAAATTGAAATTAAACATTTAAAATTATAGCACTGATTAGATTATTCCAGCACAGTTAGAATAAATAAGATGTGGGAACTTATTTAAAAAAAAAAAAAAAAAAAGGTTGTCTGTAAATAAGCTGTCCTGTCTAGCTGTGCAGCTTTCCCTGGTGAGAATAATGCTGAGCAGACATTTCTAGTGCTCAGCCTGGAAGATGAATAATGTTTTAGGATGTCTTTAGGTAACCTAAGTTGCAAGTGTGAAATATGGCATATTGCAATTGTATAGAATGAGAATCAAATTTCATTGTCTTTGGATGCCGGAAGATTGCACTGCCCTGTTTACTTTTCAGGTTGCTTATGTTAACATTTTTCCATGTGCTATCCTGCAAGTAAAAAAAAAAAAAATATATTGAAGTGAGTCCTGTTAACTTGGTAAGGCTTACTTACCTAGGTCCAGGGAAATAGGGAAGACAGAGCTTGAGAGGAAAAATCAAGATAGACTATGACATAAAGTTGAACAATGGTACTGCTGTTTGCCAATGTGTTTTAGGGAGAAGAGTGAAACTTTCTCAGTCCTTCGGAGGAGTTGTTGCTGATATATACCTAGGGGGTTGGTGCTGCAGATATTAGAGTAGGGTTTTGTTGCAGGTGTGAAAGTTTCAGAAAGTTTATGCTTTCAGACCCAGTCATTTGGCTGTGTTTCCCATCGGCTGGTTTGTGGTATCTCCTTTCTCAGAATGAAGATATTTCTGAATAGACACTCAGAGGTACTTTGCTTTTCCCTACACAGACATCAGAGGTTCTTCAGAGAGCTCTGAATTACTGTCTAGGAGCCTGCTGTCTAAAACCTAGCCATTGTGATGTTCAATTGTATTTTTATTTTTTTTTAAATATCTTTGAGCTGTTGCATACTGGTTAATTAAAACATTTTTCCTTCATTCCCAGTCTTATGCCAGTTATATTTAATGTTGTTTTATTCTTTTGCCATTTCAGAAATATTAATGGGACATAGAGCTATCTACAGTTTGGTCATTTGCATGGACAAATGAGATCTCTTTCTTATAGTAGTTTTAAATATAGTACAATGAAATGGCCTCCATTGTAAAGTTTTGATTTGTGCTGGTGAAAAAGAGACTATGAAGAGGACATTTCCCGAAGAATATTTTGCAACTCTGGAACATTATAGTGATCTCAGATTACATTGTTTTCAGGCCATGTGAATGGCAAAAAATTATTTATAATTTAATGCTCATCAGTGACAAAGTCCTCTTATTTATTCTGTGAAAAGAGACATTCTACAGCCTTCTGTTTACAGGATGAAAAGAAATGTGAGGGAGGTTACTGATTCATTTTTATGTAATGGAAGCTCACAGAAGAAAAAAAAAAAGTCATCTGAAGTTCATTAAATCAAAATTAAAGGCCAAACCTAATGTAAGCAGTCTATCTACTGTTAAGACATTGCACTGTCCCAAATTCCTCTGAGCATCTAATGTTAGAAATGTATCATGTTTCCCAAAATGTGAGGATCTATACTTCAAAGGCATCTAGTAATTTAAACAAGAAGGGGAAGAAGTCAAAAAAGAATCATAGAATCATAGAATCATAGAATAGTTTGGGTTGGAAGGGACCTCTAAAGGTCATCTAGTCCAACACCCCTGCCGTGGGCAGGGACATCTTCAACTACATCAGGTTGCTCAGAGCCTCGTCCAACCTGACCTTGAATGTTTCCAGGGATGGGGCATCCACTACCTCTCTGGGCAACCTGTGCCAGTGTTTCACCACCCTCAGCATAAAAAATTTCTTCATTATATCTAGCTGTTGACCACTACCCTCTGGATGCGACCATCTGGGCCGAGGTCAACTCGGGGCCTGTGTGAGATTCAACAAGGCCAAGTTCCGGGTCCTGCACTTCGGCCACAACAACCCCATGCAGCGCTACAGGCTTGGGGAAGAGTGGCTGGAAAGCTGCCCAGCAGAGAAGGACCTGGGGGTGCTGGTTGACAGCCGGCTGAACGTGAGCCGGCAGTGTGCCCAGGTGGCCAAGAAGGCCAATGGCATCCTGGCCTGTATCAGAAATCGTGTGGCCAGCAGGAGGAGGGAAGTGATCGCGCCCCTGTACTCAGCACTGGTGAGGCCACACCTCCAATACTGTGTTCAGTTTTGGGCCCCTCACTACAAGAAGGACATTGAGGTGCTGGAGGGTGTCCAGAGAAGGGCAACGAGGCTGGTGAGGGGTCTGGAGAACAAGTCTTCTGAGGAGCGGCTGAGGGAACTGGGACTGTTTAGCCTGGAGAAAAGGAGGCTGAGGGGAGACCTTATCGCTCTCTACAACTCCCTGAAAGGAGGTTGTAGCGAGGTGGGTGTTGGTCTCTTCTCCCAAGTAACAAGCGATAGGACGAGAGGAAACAGCCTCAAGTTGCGCCAGGGGAGGTTTAGATTGGACGTGAGGAAAAACGTCTTTACTGAAAGAGTGGTGAAACATTGGCACAGGCTGCCCAGGGAAGTGGTTGAGTCCCCATCCCTAGACGTATTTAAAAGACGTGTTGACGTGGTGCTTAGGGACATGGTTTAGTGGGCATGGTGGTGTTGGGTTGACGGTTGGACTCAATGATCTTAGAGGTCTTTTCCAACCTTAATTATTCTATGATTCTATGATCTAACCAATTCCTCACCCAGCGGACAGTCCACCCATCAAATCCATATCTCTCCAGTTTAGAGAGAAGGCTGTTGTGGGGGACCGTGTCAAAGGCCTTACAGAGGTCCAGACAGACGACATCTGTAGCCCTTCCCATGTCCACTGATGTAGTCACTCCATCATAGAAGGCCACTAGGTTAGTTAGGCAGGACTTGCCCTTGGTGAAGCCATGCTGGCTGTCTCAAATCACCTCCCTGTCCTCCATGGGCCTTAGCAGAGCTTCCAGGAGGATCTGTTCCATGATCTTCCCAGGCACAGACATGAGACTGACTGGCCTGTAGTTCCCCGGGTCTTCCTTTTTTCCCTTTTTACAAATGGGGGTTATGTTTCCCCTTTTCCAGTTCCAGTCAGTGGGAACTTCACCGGACTGCCACGACTTCTCAAATATGATGGAGAGTGGCTTAGCAACGTCATCCTCCAGTTCCTTCAGGACCCACGGATGGATCTCATCGGGTCCCATGGGCTTGTGCACCTTCAGGTGCCTTAGATGGTCTTGAACCTGATCTTCTCCTACACTGGGCGGCTCTTCATTCTCCCAGTCCCCACCTTTGCCTTCTGTGGCTTGGGCAGTGAGGCTCGAGCACTTCCCAGTGAAGACCGAGGAGTCAAAAAAGTCATTGAGTACCTCTGCCTTCTCCGTATCCTGGGTAACCCGGTCCCCCGTTTCATTCCAGAGAGGGCCCACATTTTCCCTTGTCTTCCCTTTATCCCTGACATACCTATAGAAGCTTTTCTTGTTGCCCTTGACATCCCTGGCCACATTTAATTCTACCAGGGCTTTAGCTTTCCTCACCTGCTCCCTGGCTGCTCGGAGAATTTCTCTGTATTCCTCCCAGGCTACCTGTCCTTGCTTCCACCCTCTGTAGGCTTCCTTTTTGTGTTGGAGTTTGTCCAGGAGCTCCTTGTTCATCCAGGCAGGCCTCCTGGCGTTTTTGCCTGACTTCCTCTTTGTTGGGATGCATGGCTCCTGAGCTTGAAGGAGGTGATCCTTGAATATTACCCAGCTTTCTTGGGCCCCTCTTCCCCCCAGGGCTTTGGCCCATGGCACTCTACCAAGCAGATCCCTGAAGAGGCCAAAGTCTGCTCTCCTGAAGGCCAGGGTAGTGAGCTTGCTGTGCACCCTCCTCGGTGCCCTAAGGATCTTGAACTCCACCATTTCGTGGTCACTGCAGCCCAGGCTGCCCTTGAGCTTCACATTCCCCACCAGCCCCTCCTTGTTGGTGAGAAGAAGAACCTACAGAATGTGCCATATGTTCAGGAATTACCAAGCACAAGTTTTTTAAAAATCCTTCCCCTTAAAGAATCACCTGCTGGATCCTCAAAACAGAGACGCAATGAAGAGTCCCTGAAAACATTTGCCCTCTATTGTTTCAGCTGAATTGTGGCCTTTAACACCCTTTCAGCTTCTTAAGAATATGATTCTCATTAAAGAGTGAGATCTAATATTTGAAACACTTCATGGAATGGTTTGGGTTGGAAGGAACCTTAAAGATCATCCAGTTCCAACCCCCCTTCTACGGGCAGGGAAACCTTCCACTAGATCAGGTTGCTCAAAGCCCCATCCAACCTGGCCTTGAACACTTCCAGGGAAGAATTTATGCTGCAATATTTTATTTTTATTTTATAATTCCAACTGCTTCATCTCAAAGACTACACAAAGTTGCCCTTTGGTAAGTTTCAAATTCTAGACGTCAAAGTCGTAGTTTTAACTTTTCATGTTATATATAATATTTCATGTAATATATCATAGCATATTGCCTTTATTCTTTTAACTTCTAGCAATACTTTTCAATAATTTACCATGGTTTAAATTATTACATCTTAACAGTATGATTCAAATCTTCTGGTAGAAAACAATGCCATCAGAAATTTTTTCACTAGTTCTGGTCACTAGCTTTTTTTTGTTGTAAAGGTCATTGCCTTCAGATGGGTCCATGCCTTACAGAGTAAGCCACCCAATGACCACTGTTAGCAAAATCATAGCTTTCTTATCAGGTGAACTAATAGAGTCCTAAAAATTTGGGTTCTGCTGTCTGCTGCCCCTGTAGGAATAATCTTATTGCTTGTATTACATTAATTCAATATTTTGTTATACTCTGAGGACTGTTATGTACTTTGCATGCATACCACAATGGCAAGATGTAGCCCTACCTTTTTTAAATCTAAAAGCGGTAAATAAAACTGAAATTATTTTTCTTTCATGCAACATGAAATGTGAAGTATCTGGGTATCTCTGCCAGGAAAAAAAAGAAAAAAAAGTTTGTATTTCATACATGCAACCTTAATGTTATAAATTACTCCGTTTGGCTTGAAGATGTTTATGCCTGCCTGCAGCTTTTCAGCTATAATTAAAAGAGTTTCAGGTCACTCAGTCTGCATTTTTAACCCTTACAGCTCCAGGGTGCTCATCATAGGGAAAGATTTTGTTATGAAGAATAGGATTCAGCACTTAATGTATTTTGCTTTTTATTGTTAGCACCTAAACAAAAAAAGTTTTTTTGTTCACTTGTTTGGTTAGTTTTTGTGCTGAGGAGAGTGAGTAATGGTTTTAACAACAGTAAAGTGATTTACACAATGAGCATATACCTGTATATTACCTGATTTTTTTAAGGAAAAAAAAGAAAAATAAAAAGACAGAGACCTGTAAAAAGTAGGTACAGGAAAGTATCCTCAGATGAATTAAGCCCCTTCTTTCCACCCCTACAGCTAATAAGAGCTTGAAGGGAACATTCCGCAGTCTGAGGTCTTTCACACCATAAGACACAGCAGCAGCCTCAAGCAGGTGGGGAACTCCTGCTTTGCTAAATCATCTGTGAAGGATCAAGGAAGTACATATTGCAAGGTAGTGCAGAATGGTCCTGTTCTATGTCTTAGTTTTAATCATCAGCTGAGCAGGAAAGCAGGATAAGGCAGAAAATGCAGGAATGTCAAAAGAAACAAAACAAAGACCATAAGAAGTGGTAAGAATTTTCATTGAAAACCCCTTTTCCTTCATTTCCTTGCCCAACAACTCCCTGAGATTTTCTTTTCCCTGAACAATGCCTATCAACAGTCGCACTTCACATGTTTGGGAAGCTCTCACCAGTTGTAGCCTGAGTCTAGGTGGGAGTCATATGATTAAATTTGAAAGTTCACACTGTAGGTACTTCCATGAGAAAAATATTACAGTAATTCCCTTTAGAGTGAATAGCGCCCTGGCCAGCAGAGACATGCTGAAACTGAGGATCCTCCTGAAATATGTCTTTTTCATCCAGGGGATCTCATCCTAAGTTGCAATTAGTGTATTGACTAAACTTCTAGATCTCCCTCAAATATAATGGGAGTCAGGATGGTAAACCTACATAAAGACACATGCAAGGGAAGGTGAGGGGGAGAAATTTATGTCCCCACAGTGGCATCTAGTGCAACTTTTGTGTTTTAGAGATATCTCATGTGACCACCAGCTGCTGCTCCAGAATAATGTGGATCTGCTCTAACTCCAGTGTAACATTGGCCAGGAGCATGCAGAGGTCTTGGATTTCCTAAGTTAACTCAAAAGGCACTATATTTCAATGCTTAGGTAAATTCCCTTAATTTAGGGAAGATGAGTTTGACATCTTATGCTAAGAAACATGTCCACACCTCCACAAGCTCTTTATATCATGTAGGCATGTAAAATAATGTTTCTGGAAGACAGGGGAACACTTCTTTCAGGAATTTCCACATTACACTAACCCCTTTTTCCCAATCTACTGTGGCCATTTTATTTTATTTCATTAAAAAAAAAAAAAAAACAAAACCAAAACAACAAAAAAACCCCATGGTAAGATAAGGGCAAAATACCTTTACTATGAGCACAGATATTCTAACATGACTTTGTGGCATTAAAAAAGAATCTTATCTGCCCTAAAGGAACAGATTTCAAGAAGAAAAAATGAGACAAAAATAACCTCTTGTTTATAACCATTCAAAAATTAAATGTACCATTTCTTTCTGCTTGATAAGACACATCAGAAAAGCCAAACATTAAGAGCTGATCTAACTGTGGTAGTTGCTGGAGCTGCAAAACTCAATTTCTTGACTGATGGAAGCCTGTAGTTAAACCCAGGGCAGGAAAACTGATCTTGAAGAAGAATTCGATGCAGTGTAGAAGAGGAGGGTGAAGAGATGGAGGCGGACAGGCTGTATATAAAGTGAGTTCTAAACAGTACAGAGGGAAAAAAAGAAAACAACAACCCCCCCAATACCCAAACAAACAAAGAGGATAAAGAAAAAGGGAAGAAATAGCCAGATGGCTACAAATCTCCAAGTCTGTCAGCTGCAAGTTGAATCATCATAGTCACTTAAGAGCACTGAGGGTGAAAGTATCAATGTAATTCACCAGTTGAGAACATTGTTTGAAGGACAGTCCTTGAAGGATCCAGAAAAAGGCTTTTCTCAAAGTTATTTCCCTGTCTGAATGTCCATTCACAGTGAAAAATGTGACAGCAAAATAAAATAGCATTGTTGTTTATAAATATGACATTAATTTCAAAGTCCCTAGTTACAATAGTTAGGGACTGCAGTATGTGGCTATATGTGTATGTCTTTATGACTTTGAAAACACAGAAATATTAACCAATACTCCAAACAGCACTGAGCTGTAAGCAATTACTAACATCCCTCCTTTACCACGGGAAATGAGGAGTAGAGAAGAGAGAGACTTTTCCTGAAGTTACACAGGGAACTCCGGAGACAAGGGAGGGAAGAGTGAGCAGGTTAGGACATGGAGCCAGGACTAATGCAGGTCCTTGGAGGGATTTAAATGGTCTTGACTTATCATTTTAGAGCAACTTGCTGAATGCAAGGTCAGGCTGGAGTGACTCACACAGCCCAGACAGCCAGATTTCTGATACATAAAATAATTCTAAGAATTCCAGCTCTGGCTGTCTAACCAGTCTGCATCGTGAAGCTTGCCAAATCAGGAATTTCCTTAGCAAGACTAGAGATGTCAAGCTGCCTGATTGAGTAAATAATTGCTTATGGAAGAGAGAAATAAACATCTTTCCACCACAAGGACCTTTTCTTGAAATTCTACAATCTTTATCACTGATCAGTCTTGACAAGTTGTCATCATGACATCTCTTGCTCACTATGGACAAGGTGTGCACATAGAGGATTTGGCCTCTTTGGTACATCACAGTGCCTGGAGTTCAGGTAGAGGACTTGTTTCTTTCTATGTCTCTGCTTTGAAGCTGGCCAATGGTATAGTTTTTTGAGGAGAGGGGGGCACGTGGGTTGCAATTTCTATGGCCTAAAAATAACAGCTTTTAAATTGACGCTGAGGAGGTGGAAAGATATGACAACAGAACAAAAGTGAATACTCTGTAAGAAACTGGAAACAGAAATGGAGAGATATGACCTGACATACAGAATCAGCACAACTGGCACATGATTTATTGATTATGGCCTGTCATATGAGAGGGCCTCAGCTAGCTAAAAAGCACAAAGCAAAGTAGTATTTTTCTCTATAAAATTTGGCATTTGGAAATTGCATACACTTTACCTTTACAGTGATTACTCTCTCCACACAAAGGAATATGTGGCTTTGCTTTTGAAGGCAGGCATGGTGCAAACAGTGATTTTTTAGCTGTCAGCGCAAAAAGCTGTGGATTATACTATTGATTCACACAGATAACTTGGAGGGCCAGAAAAATACTGATGGGGAGCAGATGAGTGCAAAACCTGCATGCATTTGTGAATACGGAACAAGATATTGCAAGAATACAAAAAACACCACCACGAACAAAAACATCCTTTTATCTCTTTTGAATGCACTAGTTTTGTCAGCATGAACTTCTGAGCCACTCTTTTGTGATCCTACCTTCTTTCATGATTTGGACAGTAACATGTACAATCTGTACTCCTAACCCTGAAAAATGACTTCAGGGTAATATATCTGTAGCAAAATAGCCCAAAAGAAAATATTCACACAGTGAGTGATCCAACTGCAGCCCTTTTGAAGTCAATGGAAATTTGACTTCCAGAATCTTTGATCTAACATCAATAAACTGCAGGAAGCTCAGCAGAGGCCACCAAGATGTTTGGGTCTGGGACACTTAGCTTGTGAGCAGAGGCTGAGGACCAAGTGCTTGTTCAGGCTAAAGAAGAGGTGGCAATGGGGGGACCTAGCAGCAGCCCCCCATACACTATGGGGAGATCACCAAGAAGATGGATCCAGGCTCTTCACAGCGCTGTGTGGTGGAAGGGTGAGAGACAGGGAGCATAAGTTGAAAAAAAAAAAAAGATTCAGATTGGATATAAGGAGAACATTTTTCCCCTTGAGGACAGTCAGACAGTAGAGCAGGTGGTCTAGGGAGGTTGTGTTATCTCCATCCTTGAAGGTTTTCAAGACCCGATGGGAAAGAGCCCTGAGCAACCTGGTCTGACCCTGTAACTGACCCTCTTTGAGAAGGAGTTTCAGCTAGGGACCTCCTGAGGTTCCTTCACACCTGAGTTATCCTATGATCTTCATACCTAAGTGCTTCAAGAACTCATGTCAGCTCAAGGATGCATTAGTGGTATGCATACTTACCAGAAGATAACATATAGAAATAACATTAAAAAAATATACTTTTTGTTTTGTTTTGTTTTGTTTTTCTTAAGGTGACTGTATCAAATTTCAGTATGGGAATGTTTTATTAAAATATACTTGATTTCTAGGAGGAAGGTGATTATCCTAACGGATAATCCAGTTTTTCACAGAACAAGTCAAAATGGTAGATGCTGGTGCTTGGACATTTGTATGTACGTGGGCTTTAAAGACAACTGCTCTCTCTCATTTATGGTAATGAAGCTTTCACATATATAACTGGTATCCTAGAAACTATTGCAAACTGACATTTATGCATCAGGAAACTAAAACCTTCTTTACAGTTACCTTTTTTTTTACTTGAGAAGAAAAATAATGATTTCAAATTTTTGAATAGGATTTTTTAAATCATTCCAATCTAAGCATTTCTTGGAGTGTAATGGAATGTGCACACTACAAATCCAGGAACAGTGCAAAATCAGAATAACTTATAATGTTTTAATAAGTATCTCTGAATGAACTCGCAGGATATTATGGATCTCCTTGTAAGCTGTTAAGGGTCCAGACTACTGACATCCAACTTGTTTGCTTAGAACAAGAAAGGGTATCTCACTATTTCACAGTGGAATGCACTGCAAATTTAGCCAAAGACATCTGTCAGGATCCTGAGTATATCTCTACAGGGTTCAGGGCATTCTCTTTTGCCTCCACAATGCTGCTAACTAAACAAAAACTAGCCTGAGTATCAAATATTCAAAGTAATGTTTCATTTACTTTCTTAGGGGCTCAAATGCCATTTTAATGGGGTCTAATTAAGACCACAAATAAAATCAGCAGGGAAGTATTTCACAGAACGCCTATCCTATAAAATATTTGTATTATTTTCTTTTTAATTTCACCATCATTTCTACTTACATGTCCTTAGAGGATTTTGTTCCTTTATATCCATTTGAATGATGTAGACCCGGTTTCAGTATCTACTGTTAGTCTGAAGGCCCTCTGTTTATATGAGTGATTTAGTGGCCAGATGATCTAGAGCTGAACCCTATCTCATATAGCTGACAAATATTAAATTCCAGTTTTTGAAATTTAGTGCCTACTTTTCTAGCCAGACCTGCAGACGTCTACTGAAATGATTTCTTAGGAATAGTTCTAAAGGATAACCCTTAGCTCCAGAAAGCTATTTCAAGATGATGTAATTGTACATCACTAAGTCTTGATACAGAAAAGAGAAGTTAATGAAAAGCGGTGAGAAAGTGATAACATTTCCTTGGCATTTTCTCAGGAAAGCAAAATGGAGAATAACAAGAGTCATAGACTCAGCACTGATTGATCATTTTTGCTGTATAATTAATCAAAGGATCAGACAGACCCATTAATTACTGTGTCCTTAGCATTTTGAATCATTAACTGACAGGTCTTCTAGACAAGCAGGAAGAAACTATACATGGGCTAAGAAATTATACAGCACAGCAGAATTCATCCTTGGTATGAAGAAGCAGCCAGTGTTATTATCATCCATCTCCACCTCTTCCTTTATTTTTTCCCATTTGTTAACCTGTGTATGTAATTTAGAGGACATTCTCCTCCTTTCCCATCATCTCTCAGTTTAAGGGTTAGAACAGGGTCAAATGGAGTCCTGTAAATCACGCAGTTTTTATAACTTGGGTTTATAGTTTTCCATTCCATATTTGTTTTGCATTCAATTTCAGGACTAGCCAAGGATTACTTAGTTTCTAGGGTGTGATGCATTTGGCACAGCATGGCTTAGACTGGCTAGCTATTGCCTCTGCCTATTTCAGCTGAAATTTTTTGCAATGAGCTACTGAGCTCTTACTAGGGTCCTTAAACTAGTAGAAATGACCTGCAGCGAGAATAATAAAAGCATTGATGCAGATTCTGAGCTAACTGAGAATCATAGGGTACAATCTGAATGTAGTATTAAAAATGATAAATTACCATGATCCCTCAGCTAACAGACGGCCAACAGTCCCTTCTATAAACCAACAAAAGCAGAGGGATGGCCTACTTACAGACACAGCATGAAGGCAGCAGACAAATTCTAAAACTTTCTTATACTTTGTTTCCTTGCAGGGCTTTAAGAATATAAATATTTGTTTTAAGAAATTGCAAAAGAGAAAAGTAATTGGAATTTTGCTAGTTTGGGCACTCATATGCTCATATGTAGCTGTGGACCAAAATAGATGCATGGCATCAGAACCTCAATTTGAAAGCAAAATACCAAAATATCTTCAGAATCTCCACCCTAATCTAAAACCACTGAACAATAAGAGAAAATTCACAATAAAAAAATATGGGGCTCTGGTCTAGGTAAAACTGTGCAAGGTTCACTCATTGAACTGTCAGAACTAGTGGGTCAGTGGCTGCATTGTTATCAGTATGGTGCTCTGAGAATAATATATATGATCTCCTTGTGCATCTCTGTGACCCTCATCTCCCCTCAAAATATTCTTGGAATCCACAATCCAAATTAAATCAGATTTGTCCAAGTGCAAGGTCCTGCACATGGGTCGGGGCAATCCCAAGCACAAATACAGGCTGGGTGGAAAATGGATTGAGAGCAGCCCTGAGGAGAAGGACTTGGGGGTGTTGGTTGATGAGAAGCTCAACATGACCTGGCAATGTGAGCTTGCAGCCAAGAAAGCCAATCATATCCTGGGCTGCATCAAAAGAAGCATGGCGAGCAGGTCGAGGGAGGTGATCCTCCCCCCCTCTACTCTGCTGTGGGGAGACCCCACCTGGAGTACTGCATTCAGCTCTGGGGCCCCCAACATAAGAAGGACATGGACCTGTTGGAGAAAGCCCAGGGGAGGGCCACGAAGATGATCAGAGGGCTGGAGTGCCTCTTTTGTGAAGACAAGCTGAGACAGTTGGGGTTGTTCAGCCTGGAGAAAGAAGGCTCTGGGGAGACCTTATTGTGGCCTTCCAGTACCTGAAGGGGGCCTACAAGAAGCTGTTGAGGGACTTTTTACAAGGGCATGTAGTGATAGGACAAGGGGTAATGGCTTTAAACTGAAAGAGGGTAGATTTAGATTAGATATAAGGAATAAATTCTTCATTGTGGAGGCGGTAAGGCGAACAGGTTGCCCAGACAAGCTGTGGATACCCCATCCCTGGAAGTGTTCAAGGCCAGGCTGGATGGGGCTTTGAGCAACCTGGTCTAGTGAAAGGTGTCCCTGTCCATGGCAGGGGGGTTGGAACTAGATGATCTTTAAGGTCCCTTCCAACCCAAACCATTCTATGATTCTGTGATTCTGTGAGACAGACTGCAAAGATATTAGCTCCTGGAAATGTTATGGAAAAGGTGTTTGGAATATGCCATTGGGAAGAGCCTGGGAGCTCCACCTTTATTTGGCAGCAATAAGACAGTTTGAATGGCCCAAAGAATCAGTCAGACATCTTTATAAATGCCAGTGAGTGCAACCAGAGTACACAAAGTCATGGGAAACCAGAGTTCCATTTGTTCCAGTGTTCGTGTGAAGGTTTGGGTGCCATAAAGAAGAGACAAATAGGCTGAAGCAAATATGTTTATTCCTCCCGGACAGTCCTCTTTGGAAGAAGGAGGAAATGAGGTCTGTATGCCATACATATGAAAGGACACAATTATGCATTTTAATAATACTTTTATTACAGAAACTTTAGAGGAGCTCAGAGGCCATTCCATTAGGCACTGTACAAATATATAGTTCAAGATATTCTCTGCTTGAAAGTGCTTGAAAAACAAATAAAAAAGAGAGAAAGGGCAATGTTAAATAGAGGGGAGGGGGGGACAGGGGGAGAGATGGAGAGGGGTAAGGTTACATTTAGTGCACTACTAAATGATGTTTGTTTTGTAGTGAAAAAAGAGTAACTTAAAATATAACCATTATAACTAATTAACAAGAGAGGAACTGAATCACATAGAGACAGTCAAAAATTGAAGAAGTCTGTACAGAACTAGGAACTCGCCCCCATATACCTAACTCTGGTTTTAAAAATAGATTTGCTACCAAATGTGTATGTTTCAGTTAGGGATGTATGGTTTCTCTTAGTGTTCAGAGTCTGGATGAGTATACAAGTTCATTAAACCTGCATGTTTATTCAGATTTAGCTTTCAGAATTCATTACATTCCTGCCTCAATCACGAAATTCACTATAAAATCTTATTAAAATGGTTTAGAAAGATAAGCCTACCTAATTGCAGAAGGCTGAAGAGTAAGGAAGACATTCTTGTCTACACGACCTCACAACTGTATCATTCCACACACACACCCAGTGTTATCTTAAATATTACTATTCCATGCTCTAACTTTAAAAAGAGAACATATATTAAAGTGCGGCTTTTATTTTATGTCCTTCCACTCCAAAGCAATGCATAACCCACTAAAAAAAAAAGGTATAAATTACCCTTTCAGACAAAACTTCTACAAGGAAAAAATAAAGCCATAACACAGAGAGTTTTATTTTATTAGTCTGAAACCATAAGCACCAGCCAGTATATGGTATACTAGCTGAACCAAAGATTTCAATTGCTTCTGCAGTTCAGTGATACACTCAAAGCTTTTCTCTCAGCAGCACAACTATGCTTCCCTGCAACGTCATCTTGACCATTTTCCTTTATTTTTTTTCTAGTTTTTAATCATGGTTGGTCTGACTAACCTAAGAAAATAGCTTTAAAGATCAGCCTAAAAACATTTCCGTATTCTGTTTTGGTTTTCACTCTGTAATTTGCCAGAAGCCTGACCCTGCTTAAACGCTGGTAATGTAACTCCTCCTGAAAAGAATGATACTCCCATACATACAGCTGAGCTCTCTCCTTACTTGTTAACTGCAAAATATCTGGGTGGGTGAAGCAGAAGAGCTATAGTGACAAATGGGTTTTGATTCCTTAAGTGTGGACAAAACAGTTCTCTTAAAAAGGCTGAGTTTTCAGGAAGATCCAAGCCCTCACCCTAATCTTTTTGGTGTCCTAGGTTGCACAGCCAGAGAAGCATCCAATCATTTCTAGAAATGTAAAGACACTTTGAGTTTTTCCCTCCCTGTGAGTTGCCTCCTTCTGTTTCAGTAGATGCTGAAGTTACACTATAAGGCACAGTAGCACAGTGTTTTTCTTAACACAAGCAAATTTTACCTGTATAATTCTGGATCAGTTAATTTGTTTGAATTTAAATTGCACCAAGGCTAATTCACAGATTCATTTTACTTCACAGATCTCTCCTGAGACTCTAATCATAGCTGCATATGATTTAGGGTCAGTCTTTTGCAGAAGTCTTAGTCTCATGTGATTTTAAAAGGCAATGAGCAGATCTTAAAAAGCTGTCCAGTAAACATTTAGTAATTTCTTCCAAATTCTCAGCTGGTGTAAATTGAGATGGTTCCATTGATATGAGGGACTAAATTTATATCCACTGAGAGTATGGCCCTTGTAATTTGCTCTTTGTTCCCTACTGTATGAAAGTTTTCCCAGGTCCACAATTCAGTTTTATCTCTAGTTATAGAATGACCAACTAAAGGTCAGAAAATGCCATCTCTGCAGCACCGCTCTGAAACATTAACCACTTCCTGTTCATGCAGTCAACAGCTTATATAGAGATATAAAAATATATGCATATATTTAATGAAAACTTATAGAAGGATATTCTAAAAATATACCCTTTAACAGGTGAAGAATGTCTTTATGAAATTAATTTCCTAAAAATACTATGGAGAGTGATTAAATTGTAACAAATGCACTTTACACCTGGAAAAGTATGAATGATTTAAATGAGATAAGAATTGAATCTGTGAGAAGCTGGACCCATCATCAGTTAATAGACTTTATTTCACTGAATTGAACTGAGCTTGAGTTAATTTGCAGTCCATTCACCAGAAACTATCATAGCTTGGCTGTGATGGAAGCGCTTTTATCACAAGACAATGCAGTGAAATTGTAGGATTAAGAGAAATAAGGTGAAGGAGAAAATTTGACACACACGCTGGCATATATTCCACGGAAAAAAGGTTTCAACAGCAGCTTTACTGAATTGATACTAATAACTTGTCATAAAACACAGGGTCTCCATTTGGAATTCAGGTTTTGCTGTGCTAGACACTATGCACAAATATTTCCAAAAGATGGTCAGTACCCTAGAAAGTTTACAAGTCTAATTTATGATAAAAACAACAGTTAGATAAAACAAACAAATCTAATGAGTACAATCTGTTTCATTTATTAAAAAAAAAAAAAAAGATAACTGAGAAGCAACTTGATTATGGTTCATAAATACCTCCAGAGGGAGGAAATAGAAGGTTCTTAAGTAGTCATAGAATCATAGAATCATAAAATCATTGAGGTTGGAAAAGACCTCTAAGATCCTCCATGTAGCAAAGAATGGCATAACAAGGAACAGTTGCTGGAAATGAAATCCAAACAAATGCAAATGAGAAATCAGTCAGAAAATCATAGTAAAGATGATTAGCCCAAGAAACAAAGTATCGAGAGGAATGACAGGTTCTCCATCTTTTCAAGCTTTCCAGCTAAATGTGAAAGGCAATAACAAGGCAAGGTTTGGTCATACAGAACTTAAGTCATTGCAACACAGATTTTTCAAGGCAGATGTGAGTTTGTGGTATGCTCCAGGGCAGTTGGAAGCAGTGCATCTGTATTGAAAGCCATTTGCCCAATTTAACATAGCACACCTCTCAAACTGTGACTGCAATGAGCTTGCATCTGTTTGCAAAAGACCATGTGGAGTCACTGGTACGAGTGTGATGAGATGGGATTTTACTACGGGCATTAAACAGGAGGCCAGACCATGTGGTAGTTGAAACAAAAAATCTACGAGGTAGCAGTCAGATTAGCGGCAGTAACGAGTAATCAGCTACCCATTTGCAACCAATGTGAAACAAAGTTGAAAAGACATTTTAGCTATTTCAGTCCTTGTGAGCAGCTATATTTTTGTGCTTTGAAGATAAACCTTCTGAAGGAAAGCTATGGGTTGCAAACTGGCTAACATCTCAGTCTTTGATAAGTTTTAGTTTGCTCCCAAAGTCACAAGACTGAGAGTCTTGTATGATTTCAAGAACAAACCTTAACACAGCCATATCCTTTTTCCCCTATTTTGACAGTGGTTTAGTATAATTGGCCTTAGTCTTGGTATATAGCAAGAGATGTCCAAGATGTCCATCAAAATACCAGTGGTACCTTCTCAGTTCCATGAATTTTCTTCTCCCATTGTTAGAAACACTTGTCCAGTTGTGCTGCTCAGAGATACAGTACATGACAACATCACAGCACAACAGTTTCTGGAAAAATGAGGACATTTCTGCCATAAGGCTGTCCTTCTTTGACAACCTGGAAAATTCCCACAGACAATTTAATTTTCTTTTGTTTTCAGCACAGACTCTTCCTTTAGCGTTTCCTTTTGTCCATTGTTTTCTTTGTGTTTCTAGACTATCTTTGAGGTGGTTTACAGTGTCTCTTTCCGACTGATTTTAAAACGCTTGCACAAGGGTTTAGAAGAGACTTTTGGAATTTACAGAGTGCATTTTCACAAAAAAATGCCAAAAACAAAACAAAAAAAACAAACCCAAACCAAACCCAAACCAAAAAGACACCCCCCCCCTGTAATTTAACAGGCTGAAGTTCTACACCTGATGTTACTGATGCCATATAGACAGGTAAAATACTTTCTCTATACCTTACTTTATATTTCCTTCCCCCTCTTTGGTCCTACCATTCACACATCTTCCTTTCATATGCCATTCCACATATTTGGGATTAACACTTGAAAACTTATTCCTAAACGGTAATTGAAGACTATAACTTTTTTAACAGATTCTTTTCTCCACTGTTTACTTAAAATGTCACAGGTTTTAGAACTTGAACTTTATTGGAAAGACAAGGGAAATCCACATAGAACATGATTCCAAATCAGGCCAGATGTACCTCCCAAAATTTTTAATTTGGAAATTACATAAAAAATAGTTATCTCTATTTCAAAATGTTCATATTAAAAACAAACAAACAAAAAAACCCACTACCATTTCTTGCTCTGTATCAAGAAAGTGTGGTTATTAACAAAAAAACGAAAACTAAAGCTGAAAAACTTTTTTCCCCTTTTTGTAAAAAAAAACAGCTGAAAAACTTTGACTAAATGAGATTTGGATTGTTTTCCACACAGAATTACCTGATGCAGCCTTTGGGGTATCAGCTGTGTCCAAAGATGTGTGGCTTACTGCTGCATCATCCTCAAGGTGCAATATTTGGCACCTTGAAAAAGGCAGAAATAAGGATAACTTGTGGGATACAAATTTCAGGGCTATCTCTAAATCCCACTGCCTAGATTCACTTCTCTTAGTAGCGTAGTTTCATGGGAAGCTTTGCTGCTAGAGGCAAAAACTTCATCTCACACCCTTGAGAGTAAAGATGTAGAAGGGAATTACAGCTTTTAGTGCTGTCAGCAATTTTAACCTATGCCTATACTAGGAAATTAAATAGTATGAGTTTCCATTCCCAATAGGCAGCTTGCCAAAGGCCGACCTGTTTTACTCACATGGGCACAGGCCATGCATGTGCAGGTCCTCTGCATGTCTGAGTTACAGGTATAAACAGCACCTCTAAACTTAATTCCCTAAGGGGAAGGAAGTCTACAAGCCTGTAATGGAGAGAGGAGCAGGAAGGATGCTTTTTAATTTAAATTGTTTCCTTTTCCCACTCTTTCCTCCTACCCCCTACCATTTGTCCTCCAACAAAGAGTTGCAACAACTATGTAGTTAGATCCAGGAAAAAAATACAATAGGATGGAACTAACACATTAGAGCAGTAGATATAAGACACTATTTCTAACACATTGTTTTCTGTGCAGAAAACAGTTTCATAAATTCCTTAACATGTATCTCAGATGGCTCTGATGGCTAATGTGTAATTTGCATCCATGATTTAATCTTAATCAATCAAAGAGAATAGTACTGAACGTAGACTTAGTGCAAGGATTGAAAGGCACTTGTAGTAAAACGTAGTGATAAACATCCCAGCCTGATCCTCCTCTCATTTGCCCAGGTGGAAGTCAGGCGCAACTCCACTCTAATGAACGTAGTCATACTGGAGTAAAACTGGTGTAAACAAAAGTAGACTCCTGCTGTATAAGCTGAAGCAATTTCAGACTTGGCACTAAATTCTGATAAACATGCTACAGTGCAGCTGTATATTAAATAACCGATTTAGAACAAAAACAAGCCGCTAATGCCTACATTTTTCTTCAGACTAATAGGTGGCTGAAATACAGTGTTTCTGAATAAATGACAGGGAGTGTTAGCTTTTGAAACTTGTTTTCTTCAGTTGCCTGTAATAACAGTAGAAAATGAAGGAAAAATTGCCTTAGATTCACAGAAAAGAATATGATTGTATGCAAAAGATACATCAGACCCTGATATATATAGGGAATTTAAGACTTCTGTGCTGAGATCCATAAAGGTACTTAGATACCTAACTCCTGTCATAGAACACCTAAAGCCCAGACTGGGGAAGAGGGGAAGAAGGCTACAGAAGTGTTTGAGTAGGATACCCATGCCCTGAGCTGTAGCTCTGTTTCACATGAGGACACAAAATAGAAGCCAAGGAGCAGGGGAAAAGATGTTTAGTCTGTGCCTTTGGGGCAAAACCCCACAATAGCCAAAACACTGTGTGGAGAGGCCTTGATTGTCTTTCTAAGAAGAGCATACCAAGATCACAAACCAAGCTTTCAGTCTCTGAAGTTCTGATCTATCTGAAAACAAAGGAAAACAAGATACATAAAAACTAAAGAAATTCAAAATTTCCCTTGTCAGACATGAAAAAAGGAAAGAATCACACACAAATAATCTCCTTCCTGCCACATGTCCTTGGGAGATTGTTTCTGTTTTACGTCTTGGTCTCAAGCTAAGAATTCCAAGGACCTACTGAACTGAACAAAGTCCACATAGTCTTCTATGAAAACTTCCTTCTGTTACCTCTGAGTTGCATCCATGATTATGCACTGGGAAGGCACAACATTCCTCCATGTGAGCATGTCCCACTTAACCTCAAATGCAGCAGCCAGAACAAGACAAATGCAAACCCTCCTTCTCTGCTGCTCTGCCATGGCCCGTCAATCTTGTCTCTGTCCCTGCCTCCTGCACGGACATTAGACCTATGCAGTAGGCAGCTTGCCTCCTGGGTAGGCCACCTATGTGTGCCTTGTAACTCATCTCCAGTCCTGCCTTTGTCCCTGTATCCTGGATGAATCCTTTGGACCTATGTTGTAGCCTTGTCTCCATTCCTGTCTCTGGATCCATCTCCTTTAGCTCTTGACTGGGCTCCCTGGACGTATCCCAGACCTGGTCCATCACTTGCTGTGTCTGCCACTGCTGCTGGACCCTCTAACCAGCACCTGGCAGGATGTACCCCATGAGTGAGGGCATTGCATGTGCTGAGGTCACCTTTGGCTCCCAACTCCGTGTCCCTAAGGGAGCAGCTGAACCTTGCTGCTCCCTGACATGTGGATCTTGATCAAAGTTGCATGCATTGCTGTATCTTGTGCTGAGTGGGGCAGGAATGCGCGAGCTGGGATCTGAACAAACCTAGCAAAATGGGCCCTTTGATGATTTAGGCATTTGAATTTCCAGATGGCCTTAGGTAGGTGCCTAGATGCTCAGCTCCACCCAAAAGGTGGTGACTTAGTGTCAGATAGCAGCAGGGTATTAGGCATCTAAAGAAAATAGCCCCTAAAAATAGAGGAGCTGGAGCAATCCAGTCTCAGCAATCTTTAGAACACTCTCTGACACACACATTTTGTCTCTGTTGTATTTAGAGCACCTTTATTTTATTTTGCATTGTGTTTTAGATATTTATCTACCTCCTGGATCATAGCATGACTTTCCACTCTTTTTTCTGACAATCTCATGTCAATTAGATTTTAAACTCTTTTATGGAGGACCTTGTGTTATAGGTGTGTCCAGCATTTACCATAATAAAAACTCGCTTTCAGCTGGAGTTCTCTAAGCACTACTTTAAGAGGATATAATCATGCCAGCAGCAGTGGTGATGTCTGTGTAAGTGCTGGTTTCAGCCTGACTAATGATTTTTGCAAGGACCTTTTCAGTTTTCTGTGCCTCATACTTCTACGCTAGAAAGATGGAAATCATATTTACGAGTGTCACAGGATAACACAAGATAATAAAGCTTTCTGAGCATCATCTATCACATAAGCAATGTCTTTTAGAAAGAAAATCTTCCTAGAAATGTGATCCCTCAACTTACTTGTGGGTTTAGCATTTTGATGGAGAAAGGGGGAGTTGCATTAGGTGCATTTATACAGATATTCATATTCACATATGAATCCACACCTATTTATGACTGGAATTTTCAGTTTGAAGGGCAAGAGAAATCTGCTACAAGTGACAGAATCTGATCTTATCTCTTTTTCTCACAGCTGCTGGAGGAATTTGTAATGAAAAAGCCACAGGGTGAAGCAGGTTGGTATATTTGGGATTCAGCATTTCATTTAAAGCCTGCTCCCAGAACTGCTGTAATGATATGGGTGAATGTTGATTTCTATTAAATACATTGCAAATATGTACAGCTTGTTCTGTCACTGGGAAGATGCCACTATGAAGAGATATCGCAGCTGAATTGCCAGAGAATTCAAGTGTGATGGGGAGGGGGAGGAGGAAGGAAGGAAGGCAGGAAGGCACAAAGAACAAAATGTCCCCACAGCCACCCACGAGAACACACTCCTAGTGAGATATGAATCAGCAACAGCCAAGGAAGCCCTGACGCCTAAACAGGATTATGTAAGAATCTGAGATAAGTGGTGTCACTAGCACCTTTAGGTGTTTCTCAGGCATTTAACCATGTCATCTAACCTGAGAATAGATAGCTGAGCTCTCCTCTAGTCTATGAAGAAAGCCAAGCAGCTGCTAAGGGTGATAACTTTAATAAGAAGCTTAGAGCAGACAGGCTTGTAAATTAGGCATCTCAGGTAAATGCTCTTTGGGTGTGCTGAATGCAAGCCTTAAGCTTAAATCTGCTGGTTTAATGCTTTGTGGACAGCTCTTTACTATCCAGTCTCATAGATCGTGGTCTCCTTGGGAAGGTACAATATCTTCTCCCTTCCAGTATTCTGTTGCAAAGGATAAATGTCAAAAGAATACTGATAAGGCATCATTACCATAATGACAAGACATTATAAGAATAATCATAAAACAACAAACTGTAAACTCTTCACTGAAAAGGTATGCCTCTGCGCTTTTACTGACCTTGACAAAATAGGGACTTCTGTAGAGCCTTGAGACACAAGAATCAGCATTTTCATTGCTGTCAACTACTCGGTGAAGTCAGTAGGGATCAAATTGTGTTCTCACGCATTGATATGTCTTAAGTCAGATATTCAGCTAGGTCTCTTTGGCTTATGAGTATGACCCTTTGTAGATCCTTTCTTCCTGCACTGGGGAGGTCTAGAGTGATTTAACTATCCAGATTAAGTGCATGCAAAACTGATCACAACTAATAAATCACAATTGTTAGCACATATTTCTGAGAAGGTAATCATAATTTTGATATTCAGCTGCTAATTTTGAAGCCACATTAGGACTAAAGAAATACTAGGTTGTATATGATTTGGGTGTCAGTACCATAGGAGCACAGGGAGAACAATTTTCAGTAGTACTTCAGTTGCAAAGTCACTTAGTTTTTGTGATACATAACATTCCCTTTGAGGGACATCAGACAACAGCCCCTAGGCTCTACAGGTGTCTATACTGTGATTCCAGTTTGCTTCTAGGGACAGCTATTCTATACTCTTCTGAACTTTTCTCTGACTATGGGCAGTATAGACAGGAATAGGAAGGCAGAGGAACAGAAATTCAAAGAAAGAAGTGTCAGATTAGTATTACTGAAAGATCTGCGCTCAAAATGTGGCACAGCTATGTGACTTCACTATGTGATTTCAAGCTATGTGGAGCTCAGCAACAAGTACAGCTTCAGTAATTTTGTAGAAAAGAGTCAGTTACAGGGTTTACCACCTCAGTGGTCGGTAGGTATGGGATCAAGGTCATAACTGTTGTGCACTGAGGATTGCTGCCACTCACCATTTAAGGCAGCCAATTTCTGCAATGTTTTTGGTCCATCAGCGGGATCTTTAAGGAGATGAGCAAGATGATCCTTACAGAGGTGGTGAAAAAAGGAAAAGCCTTTATGCTTTTGGGAGAATTCACTTATTTTTCAAAAAGACAAACATGTGAGTACGGTTGGTGAAACACAGAGAAATTTCTTTGGAGAGAGGGAACAGGGAGACAATACACACATGTAAATGTCAAAGAAAGAAGTCTAAGTCACTTCATAAAGGCAATTCTATCTCATGTTACACAAGGTGTGATGTGAGTTTTTGCACAGTGATCATTCATAAGCAATGTATGTTGAAACATTATATCAGCTCAATAACCTGAAAATGGCAGGGATTTCTCATTTATGATTGTCTATACTCATGGTCTTGTCAAGGTGCAGAAAAGCTATATACCGATGAAAAGTGAGATAAAATCTTTAAACACGATAGGGAAGACAGAATTTATATTGTTTGATGCTTTACTCTCAGACAATTTTTTATTATTATTTATTTTGATTCCAACACTTCAAAACTTGAAATGTATAATGAACTTCAGTGCTTTGTTTAGTTGCGTCTAAAGACTCACAAAGGTGAGATGAAATGAGATTTTTTTTTTTTTTAATAAGCCTTCACTTTATCAGTGTACATATTAACATTTTAGTAGTTGTTTTACTGTGGATTTAACAAGATATTTGGTAAAAGCCAAAAAGTTAAGTTTCCAGTTTTAATTTTATTCAATGTCTAATCTGAAAATAGCGTTAAGGCAATTAAAACCATCTGCAATGAGAAAAGAACTGTTGAAGTCATTAGGCTGAAAGTACTGAGATTTGTACAGACCCCTGGAAGCACTCATTTTCTGATCAGTACTCTAATTCCTTGCATATGACAGGTCAGACTGTACCCTTTTTCAGATTCCTGAAATCAGAGTGCTATTTATTTACAGAGAGCAGGTTTTTCTTCCATTTTCCATCATCAACAGAAATCCAGAGTAAATATGCCCCCTACACCATCCACCCTCCATTTCTTGCAGTTTGCTATAATCTGGTGTGTAAAGTTTCCAAAAGTTGTGGAACAGCCTATTTTGAGAGAACTTGTAAGCAGGAACACATTAATGGGTATCAGGTGCAGCTATGAATTTAATGAATGATTTGTTGGAAATCACATTAAATAGCAACATCCGTCTGCAGATGAGCTCCGCAATGTCCTTATTTCAAGCCCAGGCAGATGGAGGATTTGCAACGCGCTTACTGTTTTCTAGTTCACGCAGCATCGCTTGCTTGTAAATACATTCACAATCATGCTTGAAAAGATTTGGAGCTTGACTGTCCAGCCTTTTATTTTTACAGCTTCCTCTTCAAAGTAATGAGCGTAGGAAGAATGTAACAAGGTTCATCATGAGAATTAAAGAAGTTTAGGATTTTGTCCTGCTCAAAAAAACCCCACAACTTTTTTTTCTTTTTTGTCTCTCTCAAACAGCTTTAGCCTGAAGAATGGGGGTGAAAGGGAAAATGTCAGGTTCTTTTTAAAATTGTCATTACTTTCTGATGTTAAAGTAAATTTAGAAGTTTCATATTTAGGAACCAAAAAGGGGAAATGCCACATCAGGTATCGAGACCAGTGACTTGCTAACATATAGCAAGTCATATTATACAGCTCTTTCAGAGCATTGTTGTAAATTAATTTTTAATGTTGATATTCAAAAATATCCCAATTTATTTTCATTTTCAGCCATTTGCAATCCAAATACCTCCTACAATATTTATATATGGTTGTTTACTAGGGAAAGAAGAGGTGAAAACCCTTTCCCAGGAAATTATTTGTATGGTACATGAGTGAGTAGACTGGACTAGCAGATACTACTTTCTTCCCTTAGCCCTTCCCAAGGATATGAAAGGAGTTAATCCCTCATATACTGTGTGAGCTGTAGGCTTTTTTTCCTATGATTCAAATAAAAAGGATAACAGAGGGAAAGAAAGAGAATATTGCATAGTGATTTTTGTCTCAAACATAAGGAAGTCCGTTTTGGGAATGGGTCCAAAAAAGGACTGTTTATTAATGATATCCTGATTCTAAATGGCTTCTGAAAGTTGCTGATCAGTAACTGGACAAAGTTTAACCTCCTGCATATAACTGTCCTCTCTTGCTCTAGATAGCAGGTAATTTAGACCAAGTTTTTGAAGGACCATGTTGCTGAGTTGGTAAGATGAGATTTCAGAGAGACATACAAAATCAGTAGAAAGGTGTGAAAATGTTAATTGATAAGATTATACTGGTCAAAATACAGAATGTAAAATATCTTTTTATAAAATTCAGTTCCAGGTAGAAGAAATAGTCTTATTCCCAGTCTCACTCCTACCCTGTTAACATAGCTTCATTGACTTCAGAACTACACCCAGTAGACAAATAACATAAATATACAACACTATTGAAGTCAATGGGTCTCTGATGACTCACATCAGTTGGAGTTGCAGTACAGCTTGTTGTTTGCAGAAATTTCCAAACTTGGAAACTCTTTCTCACATTTCTAGGAAAGTCAAAATAGGTCTTTGTGAAATAACTGCAGCAAACAGTAAATGATGTATGAAATGAAATATCTCAACCATCCCATACATGAAGAATGTGCAGAGGAAGCTTTGCTGCTTTCACCACGCAGTTTCAAATGAGTCCCTGATGCAGAACCATCATTTGCATGGAGCAATGGGAGGAAGGGGATGATGCTGTCATTCTTATCTGCCCTCAGATATGACACTTCCATATAGAGAGATTCAGATTTTATCCCTTCTTCATTTTATGTAATAAATACTGTCCTATATTCTCTCAAGCAACTTCCACTGAGTTCAATGGGAGCTGAGCCTGCAGTGCTGGGGATTTATTCATGTCTATATAAATATTTTACATTAAGTTAAATTTTTATATATAACAGATCTGATCTCTTAGCACATGTCTACACTACATAGTGAAGTGATGTGTTAAAGACCCCATCGTGGTTTAACCCCAGCCAGCAACTAAGCACCACACAGCTGCTTGCTCACTCCCCTCTGGTGGAATGGCGGAGAGAACCAAAAGAGTAAAAGTGAGAAAACTCATGGGTTGGGATAAAGACAGTTTAATAGGTAAAGCAAAAGCCAAGCACACAAGCAAAGCAAAACAAGGAATTCATTCACTCCTTCCCATCGGCAGGCAGGTGTTCAGCCATCTCCAGGAAAGCAGGGCTCCATCATGCATAACGGTGACTTGGGAAGACAAATGCCATCACTGCAAACGTCCCCCCTTCCTTCTTCTTACACCAAATTTATATGCTGAGCATGATGTCATATGGTGTGGAATATCCCTTTGGTCAGTTGGGGTCAGTTGTCCCGGCTGTGTCCCCTCCTAACTTCTTGTGCACCCCCAGCCTACTCGCTGGTGGGGTGGGGTGAGAAGCAGAACAGGCCTTGACTCTGTGTCAGCATTGCTCAGCAGTAACTAAAACACCCCTGTGTTATCAACACTGTTTCCAGCACAAATTCAAAACACAGCCCCATGCTAGCTACTATGAAGAAAATTAACTCTATCCCAGCCAAAACCAGCAGATTCTTCACCCCTTATTCCATACCATTCACGTCATGCTCAGGTCCCACACTGTCCAATACATCCTCATTAACCACCAACCCCCTTCCCATCCTTTGATACAATACACGGATACCATTCCCTTAGTCTATGGACCACCCCTGTGAAATGTCTGTAAAATATCTATAAATATCCACAAAATGCCCACTGAGTTCATTTAGTCCATGACTTTGGGCTCCATCTCTTATGGTGGTCACTCAGGCCAGGAGAGGTGGTGTGTTCCATAGAGTTACTGGGCACCAAAGCCAGCTCAGGTCAGGTCACTGCGGCACTTGCACTGCTTCTTGTAAGGCTTGTCCTCCATTGGTTCAGGTGGTTCCTGCTATAGTAATTCCTATAACATGCAACTCAAATCATGGATTACAACAATTTAAAGGTATTTCCATTACAATATCCACCCCTGGTCCCTTTGGGCCAGGTTATAGGGTTTAACATTGCAATAATCTCTTCCCCTTGCTCCTAGCCTGGCTAGCAACACAGGGTTCCTGCTATGTCATGGGATTATCCATGGCCACATGCTTTGAGGTGCTCCAGCATGACCTCATGCACAGCCACTGATGCTTCAAGGTGTACCTGCTGCAGCATGGACTTATCCACAGCCACAGATGCTTCGAGGTGTGCTTTCTCCAGCATTGACTTATCCTTGGGCCACAGTCCCTTCAGAGGTAAACCTGCTCCAACATGGTCTTACCCATGGCTGCAGTCCCTCAAGGGGCGTACCTGCTCTGTTGTGGGCTTACCCATGGCCACAGACACTTCGGGGTGTCCTGCTCCCACGTGGACTCATCCACAGGTCACAGTCCCTTTGACTCCAGTTCACACTGGAGTTCCAGCCTGGCCAGTACAGCAGCACAGAACCAGGAGCGATGCCCTGGCCATCTGCCAGCCCAGGCGCATCGCCATTGCTGTTATCAAAATGTTCCCAGGCAGAGCACAGTAAGATGATCAGCAGTACAGCAGTACAGCAAGCAGCAACAGCAAAAAGCAGCCACTAACGAGCACTAGACTCTAATATACAGTGAGGCAAGCGAGCCCCATGGTAAGCACAGGAGCCTGCCAATTAATAGCTAAACAGCAATAACAGCTATAAATTCATTCTAGCACATTCCAATCAAACCTGTTGTTATCTCGAACCCTTTGAGCCCCACGTTGGATGCCAAAAAGGACTGTCATGGTTTAAGCCTAGCCAGCAACTAAGCACCACACAGCTGCTTGTTCACTCCCCACCCTGGTGGGACGGGGGAGAGAATCGGAAAGGTAAAAGTGAGAAAACTCGAGGGTTGAGATAAAGACAGTTTAATAGGTAAAGCAAAAGCTGTACATGCAAGCCAAGCAAAACAAGGAATTCATTCACTTCCTCCCATTGGCAGCCAAGTGTTCAGCCATCTCCAGGAAAGCAGGGCTCCATCACACATAATGCTTACTTGGGAAGACAAACGCCTGTTGTGGTTTGAACACAGTCAGCAACCAAGCACCACACAGGCGCTCACTCACCCTTCCCGCGCCCTGGTGGGATGGGGGAGAGAATCGGAAGAGCAAAGGTAAGAAAACTCATGGGTTGAGATAAGAACAGTTTAACACTTGAGAAAAAAAAAGAATATATAAAAACAAACAACAATAATAAATAGTAATGGCACGTAAAACAATGAGAGAGAGAGAGGAACAAAACCCAGGAAGGAAAAAAAAACCAAGAGGTAATGCAACCGCTCACCGCCCTCCGACCGATGCCCAGTCAGTCCTCGAGCAGTGATTGCTGCCCCCCAGCCAACTCCCCCCAGGTTATATACTGAGCATGACGTCACATGGTATGGAATATCCCTTTGGCCAGTTTGGGTCAGCTGTCCTGGCTGTGCCCCCTCCCAGTTGCTGGTGCACCTCCTTGCTGGCAGAGCATGGGAAGTTGAAAAGTCCTTGACTTAGTATAAACACTGCTTAGCAACAACTAAAACATCGGTGTGTTATCACATTATTCTCATACTAAATCCAAAACACAGCACTGTACCAGCTACTAGGAAGAAAATGAACTCTATCCCAGCCAAAACTAGGACAACGCCATAACTCCGAATGTCCCCCCTTCCTTCTTGTTACACCAAATTTATATGCTGAGCATGACGTCATACAGTGTGGAATATCCCTTTGGTCAGTTGGGGTCAGCTGTCCCAGCTGTGTCCCCTCCCAACTTCTTCTGCACCCCCAGCCTACTCGCTGGTGGGGTGGGGTGAGAAGCAGAAAAGGCCTTGACTCTGTGTCAGCACTGCTCAGCAGTAACGAAAACATCCCTGTTATCCACACTTTTTTCAGCACAAATTCAAAACACAGCCCCATACTAGCTACTGTGAAGAAAATGAACTCTGTCCCAGCCAAAACCAGCACAGACCCCCAAGCTTCCCATCAATAAACCGGCATATCTAGTGTGTTGACATACAAATGTATTGTCTCAGGTCACAAAACCAGTACTGATTTACCAGCCTGATGATGAGTCTGAGCTAATAGTGCTTGCCAGATATTGCTCATGCAGCACCAGCTCTGCATCATGTAACTTTCAGCATTCACATCCTTCAGAAATTCTACATTTCACCTGAATTCCTCCATTTTGAAGTTAGATAACTGGTTCATGCAACTTACCTAGTTTTTTTCACTAGGCAGGTCCAAATCGTAGTTCATCTTACTGAATATAAACATCTCTCTGAATAGCTTTCATATGCTTAATCAGAGTAGAAGAAGCCTAGGGGACTGGTTTAAATCATCTCAGTCCAGTGAAGTTAGATGTGGTGAATCCCACCTCTATGCAACAAATAATTCAACAGTCATTCTAAGATTTCTGCTTTGTACAACCACAAATACTACAAAAGTGAAAAATGTTCTTTTTGATTCTGTACCAGGAGAAAAATGAGTTCTAATAAGTTCTGAAACTTAAAAAAAAAGCCACAGCAAGGCTGGGGAAGCTTCTGAAAAGAACCATTTGTTTCCAAAACTTTGCTCATTTTTAGTGGCATGAAGTCTTCATGTCCTAATGTGATAGGCAAATGAGCTTTGCAGTATGCTTATGATTTTGAAAATGTGAATCTGCAGATGTTTGACTTTTTTGTTGGCATCTCTGCTATGACAACCATGTCTCACCCACACAGGATAGAAGTTTAACCAGGATCATGCAACCGTTCTCTGCCTATCTCAGTAAGCTTTTCTCACCGTAATATTATGGATGGGTATGGATTAGACTCTCTGTGGTGACTATGTGGGGACTGGTTTCCAGTAGTACTCAAGCAGTCAGCAAAGAAGCTCATATTCAGAGTATGGCTGTTTAAGCATCTCTAAAATTCATGCTGTTTTGATACATCACATCTCTGAATTCTTAGCCTCCTCTATTATTTGTTTGACTGCAAAGGTCTGCTTGGCAGAGATGTGGTAGGAAATTTAGCCATCAGGCTTGGTGTACTTCTGAGTTCCAATGCGCTCTTCCTGAAGCTTTGTCGGAAACAGTTTTCTTGTCTCTGAAAGCAGGGTGATTTGATCAATCTTGGCAGTAACAGTTTCCCCCATGTATTTTGTTTTGTTCCAAGAATGCCAAGAAAATGTTCTTTCCTTTAGAAAATAGTCTTCTCCCTGCTGAATTCACATTAAGATATCCTCAGAGGGCTTTGCTGTCACCTTCTGTAGGTTAAAACAACAGGATGTCTCCCCTTCCTCCCCCTAACTTTGAAGAACCTCAAACTGGGTTGCCTTTTAAAGCTTTTGAGCTACAGTCTGTTATCAGCAGTCAGCATCATGCCAAAAAGCAGCGTCTAAGAACCTGAAAACCACATTTGCTTTTTAGTAGAAGGGAATCAACATACAGAGTTATTAGATATCCTCATTCTCTACCACTCTGTAGGATATGTGAGTGTGGCAGCTGCTGCTGTGATTTCTGTGCAGTGTAGACACATCCAAGTTAACAAGAAACTAGCTTTCTAAGGCAGAATCGACCATTTAGCCTGTCCATTCCCAAATGTCACATGATCTTCTGTGCTGTTTCGTCCAGTCTGCTTGGGTCACAAGCCAGCTAATTCCAAAGCAGTTCATATGTATTTTTACTAGATGATAGGTATAGTGGTGCAGCTAAGATTCATGACACTTGGTAAGAAACAGAAGATTTCCATACCTTATGTTACTTATCTACCTCAAGAATACATATCTATCTACTTCCAAAAGGGATGGAGGGGTTGACAAGCTGATGTTGACATGAGTGTCATGTCAGCTGGCCACAGCCAGAGCTCCACAGAGGAGGTAGCATGAAGTTGAAATGTTTAGATGAGCATGAGGGAAAAGCACAGTGACACAGCATGAGCAAGGGAAGCATGTAGTTCTCCATCCCCAGAGCAGGCCATTGCGAAAGGGAAACTTTTTCCCTCTCCCTACATTTGGGAGTTTGCAGGGGCTTGGACACACAACAAAGTTATCATGTGTTGATCATTTACCAGCTGAACCTTAGTAACTGCTTGTGGTGAACAAGATGTGCTTTGACTTCACTTAAGCCTCTTTTACTCTGTGCTAAAAGACATGAAATTACCTTTGCCGCCTTTGTTTTGGAGCGAAGGTCCATCTTACAGTATTTGGAAAGAAGTTTCACTTAGGAATCTCTCATCTACTTTAGTAACGAAAAACAGACCATGAAATACAGTCACTATGAGCAGAGAACAGATAACCCCTGTCCTCCCATTCCTTTGTGATAATCGTATCCTGACCCCGCAGCCAGAGCATCACTTTCCCAAACTTGTGTGCGCTGGAAGACATACACATGGACACTGCTGCCAGCTCAATGATGTCCTTGGAGCTCTTACTCTTGGTCAACATTTAATACCACCTTAAATACCTACCCAAGAAGATAGGAAAATAAGGGCAAGATTACTTCTAACACCAAATACACTACAATAATGCATTACATTATCCACGTCATCCAAGACACAGAAAGAGGAGAAAGAGCACCTCTAAGACATGTACTTTCTTACAACTCATGATAAATGAGGGGAGGGGGGGAGTGAAGAAAGACTGAGGAAGATTTTGTTTTGAATTGCCATTTTCAGAGAAATTGCCCCTAGAGTCAAAGCATTGATCCAATTTGCCAATGTTTAGATGCTACGGAGGAAGTCAGAGCAATCAAAAGTTTAAAAAAAAAAAGGGGGGGAAGAGGAAAAAAAAGTTAGACTGAGTATTAAGAAAAACAGATGTCCTGGTTTCGGCAGGGATAGAGTTAATTTCCTTCCTAGTAGCTGGTACAGTGCTGTGTTTTGGATTTAGGGTGAGAACAATGTTGATAACACACCGATGTTTTAGTTGTTGCTAGGTAGTGCTTACACTAGTCAAGGACTTTTCAGTTTCCCATGCTCTACTGACTGAGAAGGCTGGAGGTGCACAAGAAGAACAAAAGAAAACACTTTAAAAAAGACAGCTACAGTGAATTCCTAAGAGAAATTGTGGAAACCCCAAAGCATTCATTGTGCATTTTTTTTTTCTGACCAAAGCAGAAAATATACTTTGGAGAACAATTCTTCATTGTCAGGGGAATTAAGTATATTTCCTACTATATCTTTCCTATCTCAGGTTTCTATGAATATGTGAGATAAGCCAATGGGGGAAAGCCGTTAGCTTCCGCGCTCTGCTGCAGAAGAGTAATGTTAATGCAATTCTCTTACTAAAGACCTAAAGACTGAAGTTTTACTTTTTTTTTTTTTCTCCATCCAAGCAATGAAAGAATTCTAGGTGACAACAGCCTTTGTGAAAATACTGAGGAATGTGTAGAGAAATATAGCTATACTACTTTTGTTAACTCGTCTTCCCGATCCCAGCTTGAAACATCAGGTTTCTGTGACTATAGCTAGGGTAATATCTGTGCAGTTACTTCAGGAAATTTGCCTACTTTTGCTAAGCAGCAGAGCAGGTTCATGTTTCTTTGCAACTTCACTGTGAACTTTAATCTTCATGTTCATGTATGCCTGGCTAAATACCTTCAAGGCTTTCCCTTTGAAATATCTTGAACCTTTGATATTTGCATCCAAGTGTGTTCAAGGGACATCACTGTTACAGAAATATCCTATATAACAAACACCCTATAAGAAAGAAATAAAGGTTCAGATCAGAGTCTTTTATTCTCTGAATAGGTGTTTTGCTTTTAATACTATATTTTTCTTGTTTAGTTAGAAGTTTTGCAATCATACCTCATTTCAGCAGAAATAATAATTCAGAGGAACTGGTCACTCTTGACAGTAAAAGGATATTTTATGTGGTCCTCCATAGATTTCTTTTATCTCTACTCTGTCCCAAAGAGAAATAAACAAAATCATACAGGTCCAGCCACATGAATTTCAGTTCATTAGAAATGTTGGAAGGAAAGTAATAGCTTATCAATTGGAAACGGTATAAAAAAGTCAGAAAAAAATACAATGTATCATCCAGACAGCCTCACTGAGAGCATAAATGAAAGATTAATAGTTCATATGTTTTTCACTGTGGTACATTGACACCTTTGACCAAAGGGAGGTAAAATATCCTTCTGCTAGAATTAAATAGTGATTTCTCAGTCAGACAGCTGCACTAGATTCTTAAGGGGGTTAGCAATCAGAGGGAGATCAAGACCTACATTTTCCTAGAGTCTGCTATGCAATCACTTCCATGCTGTAAAATAAGTCTAAAGAAGCAATTATATGTCTAAATTGTTTTATGCACATGATCATAGGCTTTCTTTTTTAAAACAGTAGTTCTGTGGAGTTATTGGTGTGGTTTTACTAGGAGAGATACTGTTGCATTTTAGATTTTGCACCAGATAGTCATAGAATTCATTTTGTGTTGTCTGTTTATAAGCTTTATTTTACTTTAATACATCCGATTATGGATGTGGAGTATGCAGTTGAGTAGCTTACCTTTTAAATGGCTTAGGATCAGATTCATTCAGGCCACTTCAGATGTTTTTTTTTTGTTTGTTTTAGTTTTACAAGGGAAGGTATTGATATTGTAAAAGCAGAGTGTAAACAGGCTATATTGCACTTGTCTAAAGAGCAGGGTGTGCTCCCATGCATATAGGAATAATTGTGCCCTCTCCCCTTTGCTAGCAGTGATGTATCAAACCTCTCCTGTGCACCCCGAGGGCCGCAGCACAGATGAACATTGCTGTAGACATGGGGGTGCCCTGGGGACACACTCTTTTTGGTCAAAGCTGATGGTACACTTCGCAACTGAGGTGGGTCTAGAGACAATTTGGGTATAACAGAGCCTTTGTAATCATGAGGTACCAGGCACAAGCCTGTTTTGGAGAACACCTGGATTCCTGTCCCTGATGCTACACTGCAAAAGGGTCACTGTGTGTTTACAATTATCAATTCTTCTCTCTGTATCACCCAGTAAATGCAACACCAGGTTCTCCACTGAAGGTGGGAAGGAAGAATGGACCAGAATTGTAGAACAGCCACTTTGTGATGCCAGATTCAGTCTGCAAGTCTCTGCTTGAAAAGTCCTGCTGGTTCTCACAGGCTAAATCTAGGCAAGGATCTGGGGGCCCCTCCAACCTCTGGGGCCTCTACCTCTGCCCCAGTGGTGTTATGACCCCGTGACAGACTGGAGCAATCACCCACACACCTTGTTTTAAAATAATAGGTGCCAAGTTTGGATACCTGGGAGACAAGGACCCTGGACCATCCATGTTCTGCCACATTCCAGAAACAAGGTGTAACACAGGCAAAGTCTTCCTTTAAAAAAATCATCTAAGCCCAATAGAGTATCAAAATATTTGCACCTAAGCATAAAATATCATATAGTTTTCAAGTATACAGTTGTAATTATCTGCCAGTCACATCTATCCATAACTAATACTGATTTTAGGTACAGAACAAAACTCTCTACAGCAATGTATAAAGTCACTATATAAAAGAAACATCTCTGTGACCCTAACTTCTCTGGCTGTATCTGCAGATCTGAAATTTTTGCATTTCTCTACATAGTGATTCATTCCTCTGTAATTATATTCCTTTTGTGGAGTGTCAATATATAATTAGAGGTGTGTCTTGTATGTCACTGTGTTAGTCTTACTACAAAACATGAAGGTTCAGAACCACTCCTGTAAATCAGTAAAGCTTCATTAAAATCAATAGAGCTGCAGTGATCTGATCTTCTTGTGCATCTTAATTTCATGATTTTCTTCCTTTCATGTAAACCAAATTACTATTTTCTGAATTTCGATAACTTGTTTTTCTTAAATTTAGCCACGACAATGCTAGATTTTTATAGAAATAAATGATTACAGAGAATAGCTATAGTTAACAATAGGGAGATTAAATATAGAATTTTATGCCATAGTGCAAAAAAAGCAACAGATATGACATCCTGCTCTAATTAAAGTATGTTAATTATGGGAACAGATTTATTCAAATTATACTTTCTATGTGTAGGTACAATATATAACAGATTTTTAAATATTTCTGCAAGCATGGAAGTAAGATAATTGAAATCCCTCACCTTATGTTTCAGTTAGAGTTAGCCAATTCCCATTTTCTAATGCCATATATGAAACACTATGTTACAAATAAAAAGCTAAGTGAAAAAGCTAAGTTACTGATTTTAATCTAGAAGGATGATTTTAACACTATGAAACCAACAGGAGCAATGGGGGCTTGGTATCACTGGCTGTTTTCTGATTGGGAGATTTCCAGAGAAACTCTGAACTGAAAGAAAGCTTTAGTCATTTGTAGTCCCTTGGGCGTTGTCTCCGTTTAAAGGCACTCTGCTATGTGTGTGTGCTGGATGACGTGGTCGGGAAGTTGGGTAGTGATAGTATCAAGACAGATAATTTTAGAGCCATATCCCATTGCCACAGAGTTTGCCTGAAGTAGTCCTTCCACGGATGTCAGTGGACTTAGAGGCCTTAGGGTCTCAATTCAGTTGCTTAAACACAGCCAGCTAGTGTCATTTGAAATGTGCTTGGGTACCTGAGACATCCAAATAGTACTAGTCAATATGAACCCATGACTTTCAGGAGTGACAGCTGAATCTAGACTTGTAGGATCCCTTCAGGCACAGCAAATAGCACTAAGTGCCTCTGTGTGGGCAACTGAATCGAGCCCCCAGGGCTGAATTAATTTTCCCTAACTAGACTTACACAACGTGTGTTTCTACATCTGAGTTAGTCTCCCTGTCAGACCCTTACAGACAGGAATAGGTACAGTGCATTTGACTTATTTCAGATGTTTACACTAGGATGAGATATCTTGCCCCCAGTTCTGTTCACTGGCTCTAAAATGATTTCAGAAAACTCAGTTATTGGCATCTTCACTGTAGATACCTTGGCTTGATGCAGTGCTCTAAATACAAACATTAAGGGTCATCTGCTATCCTGCCTGTATCTGAGTTGCCTAGTAGCTCACATTAGTGCCTATTTCATCACACTTCATCTGTTTACCCTGCAGAATGCCTTTGTGTGCTGTGGATCTACCTGCTTGCATGATTAGTGTCCCGTAAGCCTTTCAAATCTAATTAAACGAAAAAGAAAGTTTATGGCAAATTCAGACCTTTGACTCCATCATTTTGACCGCTACCTAGCCTGCCTACGCACTTTGATAATTAGTCACAGTACACCACAGGAGGAAGGTCCTTGTGGTTCCATTATTTCACAGCTTCCTGCCTCTGGCTGAGAAGAAGAAAGGGGTATTGGTACCTTAAGACATTAATTTAAGGCAGCAAGATGGTAACTGGAAGCTTTCCACTAACTTTAATGAACTTTGGAGTGGAACCATAAAGACGAAGTCTCAACAAACACCTTCACTGAGAAAGTGACTTACTGAAATAAGTCATACAAGGCTGATCAATGGTTTCACACTGTTCACATGACCCTGTATGCCTTCATGTTTCTCAGTATGATGCAATCTCTTCACACTATCCCATGGCTATGGGGAATTTGACTGTGTTTTGATTTCCATTTGAATTGTGAATCTACACTTCTTTGAAGCATAGGTCTGCTGTGGGTTGGCCTTGACCAGCAGCCAAGCACCCACACAGCCGCTTGCTCACTCCCCTCTCCCTCCCGCCTCCCCACAGGATGGGGGAGAGATTAAGAACAAAAGTGAGAAAACTTGTGGGTCGAGATAATGACAGTTTAATAAGTGAAGGAAATATTTTTAAAAAAAGAAAGAGAGAAAAAGTAAAGGGGGAAAAAAAAAAGATGCAAAAGCAATCACTCACCACCTCCCACCATCAGACCCATGCCCATCCACTCTCTGAGCAGCAGCCACCTTGGAAATCAAGTGCCCACTTCCCACCCCCTTCTTCCTCTACCCCAGTTTTTATTGCTGAGCATGACGTTATAAGGTATGGAATAGACTTTTGGCCAGTTCAGGTCAGCTGTCCAAGCTATGTCCCCTTCCCAATCTCTTGCCCACCCCCAGCCTACTCACTGGGGGGGGCAGGGTGGGAAAAAGAGAAAGCTTTGCCATTGTGCAAGCACTGTTCAGCAATAACCAAAACACTGGTGTGTCATCAACACTGTTTTAGCCACAAATCCAAAACACAGCACCACACGGGCTGCTATAACAAAAATTAACTCCAGCTCAGCCAGACCCAGTACAAGGCCTAATGTCATTGCCTTCTTGGGGGCAAGGCAAAATCAGGAGTACTGGAGAACAGCATGGATCTTCTCAGAAGAACACAAGTCTTATGAGGAGCGGCTGAGGGAACTGGGGTTTTTTAGCCTGGAGAAAAGGAGGCTCAGGGGAGACCTCATCGCTCTCTACAACTACCTGAAAGGAGGTTGTAGCGAGGGGGGTGTCGGTCTCTTCTCCCAAGTAACTAGCAATAGGACGAGAGGAAATGGCCTCAAGTTGCACCAGGGGAGGTTTAGATTGGTTATTAGGAAAAACTTCTTCAGTGAAAGGATTATCAAGCGTTGGAACAGGCTGCCCAGGGAAATGGTTGAGTCCCCATCCCTGGAGGTATTTAAAAGACGTGTAGACGTGGTGCTTAGGGACATGGTTTAGTGGTGGCCTTGGCAGTGCTAGGTTAACGGTTGGACTTGATGATCTTAAAGGTCTTTTCCAACATAAACAATTCTATGATTCTATGGTTTATCTACGTGCTACCACCTATTGAGGGTTGGGCACAGTAAAGGGCTGAAGGGATGAGAGGAGTGGAACAGTTCCAGAATCAGAATGAACAGCTCATCTGTCTGTAGCTCCCAAAGCAACTCAACTGTTGTTATTAAGGGCTAATTGTTGATTTGTTGCATGGATGGTCTAAAATGGAAAAGCAGTCAGATATTATTCTTTGTCACTTCACGTCAGATTCCCAAGGGCAGAATGAAGGCTACCTTGGATTATTTTCATATTGTCTATTTTTTTGGCCCTACCTAAGCAACAGCATGAGTTTCACTTTAAAGGGAATACAGAAATAAATATATAGGTTTATATATTAAAATATGCAACAGCATGAGTTTCACTTTAAAGGGAATACAGAAATAAATATATAGGTTTACATATTAAAATGCACAAACCTTTCACTGTGCAGTCTAAGCCTTTTACCAGGCAACCAGAATTTTTCTGCTTGTTTTGTATCTGTTAGATCCCTCCCCACTTTGATTGCACATCCTTTCTCTCCTGCTCTAAATAGACAGAGATCATCAGTGTATTTTATTAAACATTTGCCAAGAGAAGGTGCTGGGTTTTATGGGAGGTGTTGGAAACATCTCAAAATATAGGTTGTACAGAAGAACACTCAGCTTTTAAATTGGTTTAGGATTTTTTTTCCCCTGAAAAGTGTCATATTGGCACACAAAATATCTTTCTGCGTCTGTTTGTGTGGAACAGACACCCAATTAGTAACAAGCTGGTACTCAGTCCATCAGTAGTTGAAGTATTTTGTTTAGAATCTCCGGCCTTACTTTTTGGGGTTTTTTTTGGTTGAAGAAGCTATTGTTATCACACCATGCAAGCAACAGCAGTGCCAACTGTCCTAAATATTGTTTTTCTTGCAGCCTCACTGGCACTTATTTAATTATTGTCTCATTTCATTTAAACTACACACTGCAAGAACATTTTAGTACTTTAAGCCAAAGAGAACACTTGAGAACATTTTTATTACTTATAAATAGGGACTCAGAAAAGGATAGGGGCACCTGGATGCATTTCTCATTTAATATATAGTTAAGTTAATTATATTACTTAATAAGAAAGATTGTGCATTAAAACATTGGATGGAGCCAGGAGGTTTTTATAGAATAACCAGTTTTTCAAAATACATTGGTTGCATACTGATACTCCGGCTTTTTCTTTTGGGCTGAGGAAATAACTGGAACTGTACATTGCTTTTTACAAGATTTAACTTCATCTTTGCTTGCATGATGACAGTAAGTCAGAGGCTGTAACTGGAGTCTGGTGTGAATGAGTTTGGCCAGTGTTTCTCATTATTATACAGACTGAGCCAAAATGCTGGATTCAGACATTTTTGTATTTTGGTGCATTTGAAATCCCCATCGCTGTCCATGTTTCAACATGTCCTCATCTTTAGGGACTTTTGCAAGCTCAGTGGAGAAAAAAAATTAAAACAATTGTGTTTGTGGACAAGTAACTGTTCATCTCAACTGATTAAAAACAATTCTCTAACATCAGATGTTTGGTGACAACTTTAAGACAACCACAGTTCCTCCTGCCTGTCCCCAGACAGTATATATCATGAGGGAAAAACTCCATACAGACTTTGAGTGGGTCACCATGCCCACGTAGCACTGTGCAATACTGGGAGGAGGTGTTAACTTGTTCCCTTAAAATGCTATGGGTACATAAACAGGACATGGTGACTGAACCAATAATTCTTTCCTCTCAGGGCATTGTCAATGTGAGTACTGTACTAACACGACAAAGTTTCACTGCATTTTGCTGAAACAAGTCCCTATCAGGCTTCACTACGTCCTTAGAACATGTCCCTTTTTCAAGCACCTCTCTATGCTCGGGAAAAAGTTTCTATTTTGTCCTTCTGTTTCTCCAAGTCGCCCATGCATTTGTCACAAGACACACAGGCTGAAGCACAATTACAGAGCAGAATGCCAACACATTGGCCTGAAATATGGAAAGTGCTCTTTCCCTCCCTGATGAAGAAATTGCAGATGAGAAATAAACATATAAATGGAAAAAAAAAAAAAAAAATCTACTCAACTTAGTAATAAGAAAATAAAGGATTCATAGATAACAATTTAGTCCTTAGAAAATGTTGAGGTTTCACTTGGCCCAGGAAGAGTAACAAATTGTAATCCTCAATGTGAAAGAATTGTTATTACCTTCATCCGAGGTAGTGATGAAGTATGACTGAGAAAATAAGAACCAAAAGCAAAATATAAATAAATATTTTCATCTTAAGAAATAAGACTACATTTGGTGAGACCATTTATTACATTGTATTCCTGTTATCCTTCAGTTTTTGTATGTATTTGTCTGCTTCTCTTCTACATCTTTTGCTGTCTGCATTAAGGACACAAATGAAGGAATGCTTACCTGTGTAAGGTTTTCTTTTATGCTTCCTAAGGTGAATTCAGACTAGTGTTTTTCTGTAGTGTGCTTCATTTTTCATTCTGCTTTATTTTATGTGTGGGACATGTCTGAGTAAACAGAGCTCAGTGGTCACTTGAATTTTCATACTTCGATTTATTAGAATGTGATCAAAAAGTTTGACATCATTTGGGCAAGAAAGGTCATTCCCATGCCTTGTATCTATTAATGAAGTACTGCAGAGCTCAAGAGAGAGATAATTAAGCTGTTCTGCCAGAGGTTTATGAAATTTCATTAGTGAAGTTTTTTACCAGTTTTCAAGGCACTCAAAAATAAGAAAAAAATAAAAGTCATCTGATAACTTGTTTAAGATTTAAAAAAAAAAAAAAAGTATACAGGCTTTTTAGAAGGAAAGACAACTACAAGTTATAAAGCACATCAGCAACTCTAGAAAGAATTTACCAGGAGCCTGGAAAAAGAGTGAAATGAAATGTGCAAATGTTTTTAGAGGGCAGAAGATGTGTCATGCAAAATAGAATTAAACTGACCTCACAGTTTAAGCCATTTGAACATGTGAATGGCAAAGGTTTTGTCATATGTCTTTGCACTAGCCATCACTATAACTAATGTGTGCCTCCACATCATGCTGTGCTGCCTCTCCCCACAGGACTGTGCTCCTGAATGGTGTTTAAAATAAAGCTAATGGTACGCTATGTTGATCCTGAGAGGAGCTTGAATTCAGGGGTGAGATTACCCCTTCTTGGCTGACAGAGATAAAATGCATGCAAGAAAGGATTCCTGAGATGTTTCTAAGTGAGTGACAGAGTCAAAAAGAATTGTGTCCAGCTTTTTCCCAGAAGAATTGTCTTCTCCTATAATGTGACATTTAATCTTTATGTGAACTTTTTCTAATATGCCTGATTGCAGAAGATTGTTTGAATATTTTGTCCCCAAGGCAGAAATCACACCCAATACTTCCCTAATGTAATGTAATTAATTAATGTATTGCTCTTCATCAGAAGAATCTCTCTAGCTGTTTTGCATAATTATAGCTGGGTTCATATTTATCAGAAGCCTCTCTAGAACAGCCACAAACAAGATCTGCTTTCCTAAGCCCACTGTGTCTCATTATGACAGTGGAGGGATCATGCCCTGTTGGAATTCATGATCTCGAGGGATATAGGCCAGGCAAAAAGTACAGACATGACTCTGAACCTTAAGAAAGTGAACTTTTAGTTGCTTAAGGAACTAGTGGATGGGACCCTGTGGAGGTGTGGTCCCCCCCCAAACCTGACCTTTATCTACCACAACCCAGTTCAAGCGACAACCACCAGTGGTGGTCGTAATGGATGTGTCTGGTCATGATGGCTGCATCCGGCTCAAAGTGGATTTGGAGAGGCAGATAACAACACAATACCCAAGGACTAATTTGAACAATGCGCCCACCTAACCACAGTGCTGGTCAATGTCTGACTCAAGCCAAATTTGGAAGAAACTAACATCTGTAGTTGGTATGCAAATATGACTATGAGTCAATCATCTTACCCCCATAAGTAGTGAGCAGCCCAAGAGCCCTTTGAGCTCTCCTGCACGGCAGCGGGCTGTATGACAGGTTCTTCCCTTGAGTAGGCATGCCTCTCAAGGTTATGCCTGTTGCAGAAATCCCTTACTCCTCGATATTGAGAGATTCCTTGCCGCAACAGATCCTCGGTAAGTGACTAATAGCTTGCTAAACTTTGTAAGCTTCACTAAGATTATATCTTAGACTGATTGTGCACATATAATCCTTTAGACATAAACTGTTGATCAGATCTGGGACTAAGTTTGGATCCAGCCGCACCTAGACTCTTCTAAGAGAAGGAGTTTAGAACACAGGGGGGTCCTCTCTGGACCTCATGGCTCAACGGGAGGGTGTCCCTGACAGTTTTGTCTGACCCTGTCCTCTATGCAGTAAATAATCAAGTGTACCTTGCCATCGAATCTTGTTAAACCACTGTCACATTTACTATCAAACTTTGTTAAATCACTGTTTTATATCAATAAACATATTGCTGCTTCTCTTTTATGAGTGAAGTGCATCAATCCATCCGTGACAGACCCCTTGGGAAACCGCCCTCATGGATAAAGGAGGAGAGAGCTGGCAGCTATTTAAAGACATTTTCCTTAAAGCACAAGAACTCTCGATTCCTATGTTCAAGAAATAGGGCAAGGAAGGCAGGAGACCAGCGTGGCCAAGTAAGGACATCCTGGTCAAACTGAAACACAAGAGGGAAATGCATAGGCAGTGGAAGCACGGACATGCATTCTGGGAATAATATAGGGATACTGCCTAGGAGTGTAAGGATGGGATCAGGATATATAAGGCACAGCTGGAGCTAAATTTGGTAAGGAATGTGAAGAATAATAAGAAAGGCTTCTACAGGTATGTTAGTCAGAAAAGGAAGACAAAAGAAAATGTACCCTTGGGATAAATGAGATGGGGGAACTAGTGACAACTGACATGGAGAAGGCTGAGGTACTCAACAAATTTTTTGTCTCATTTTTCACTGGGAATTGCTCTTCCCACACCTTTCAAGTGGATGGACCGCAAGGCAGGAACTGGGGGAATGAAGTCCCACCCATCACAGGAGAAGGTCAGCTTCAAGACCACCTGAGAAACCTGAATATACACAAATCCATGAGACCCAATGAGATGCATCCCAGGGTCCTGAGGGAACTGGCAGATGTAGTTGCCAAGCCATTCTCCATCATATTTCAAAAGTCATGGCAGTCAGGCAAAGTCCCTGGTGGCTGGAAAAAGGGAAACATTGCTTCCATTTTTAAAAAGGTTTGAAAGGAGGACTCTGGGAACTACTGACCAGTCAGCCTTACCTCTGTGGCTGGTAAGATCATGGAACAGATCCTTCTGGAAGCTATGTCAAGGCATATGGATGACAGAGAGGTATTTAGAGACAGCCAACATGGCTTCAGCAAGGGCAAGTCTTGCCTGACCAACCTAGTGGCCTTCTATGATGGAGGGACTACATCAGTGGACAAAGGAAGAGCTATGGATGTCATCTATCTGGGCTTCTGTAAGGCCTTTGACACAGTCCCCTACAACATCCTTCTCTCTAAATTGGAGAGATACAGATTTGATGGATGAACTGTTAGGTGGATAATGAATTGGCTGGGTGGTCACATCCAAAGAGCTGCAGTCAGCAGCTCAACGTCTGGATGGAGATCAGTGACGAGTGGTGTTCCTCAGGGGTCTGTATTGGGACCGGTACTGTTTATTATCTTCATCAGTGACATAGACAGCAGGACTGAGTGCACTCTCAGCAGCTTTGCTGATAACACCAAGCTGAGTGGTGCAGTTGATCTGCTTGGGAAGGGATGTCATCCAGAGGCACCTTGACAGGCTTGAGGAGTGGGCCCATGTGAATATCATGAAGTTCAACAAGGCCAAGTGCAAGGCCCTGCACCTGCGTTGGTATAACCACCAGTATCAGTTCAGGCTGGGTGATGAATGGATTGAGAGCAGTCCTGCGGAGAAGGACTTAGGGATATTGGTAGATAAAAAGTTGATATGAGCTGGCACTGAGCCCAGAAAGCCAATCTTATGCTGGGCTGCATAAAAAGAAGTGTGGCCAGCAGGTTTAGGGAGGTTATTCCCTCCCTCTACTCCACTCTGGTGAGACCACACCTGGAGTACTACATCCAGCCCTGGGATCCTTAGTACAAGAAAGGCATGGGCCTGTTAGACCAGGTCCAGAGGAGGCCACAAAAATGATCAGAGGTCTGGAACACCTCCGCTGTGAAGAAAGGCTGAGAGAATTGGGGTTGTTCAGCCTGGAGAAGAGAAGGCTACATGGAAAACTTATTGTGGCCTTTCAATACTTAAATGGGGCTTATAAGAAAGATGGAGAGATACTTTTTCCAAGGTTTGTAGTGATAAGACAAGGAGCAACAGTTTTAAATTGAAAGATGGTAGACTTAGATCAAATATAAGGAAGAAAGTTTTTTTATGATGAGGGTGGTGAGACACTGGAACAGGTTGCCCAGAGAAGTTGTGGATGCCCCATCACTGAAAGTGTTCAAGGTCAGGTTGGATGGGTCTTTGAGCAACTTCATCTAATGAAAGAAGTCCCTGTCCATGACAGGGGGTTGGACTAGATGATCTTTAAAGGTCCCTTCCAACCCAAACCATTCTATGATTCTATGACCATGCAGTTAACTACTCTTTGTGCCTGCCTGCCTTTGAGCGCTCATTCACAGATTTAGGGTTATATATAAAACCTCCCTTAGGGCACAATCTCTGTGTTTGAATACTAACACTGAGCACTGTGTCAGGAGGGCTGTCTCTGAAGGGGGTTGGCAAGTGACTCATTAACCTCTCTGGAGGACGTTGCATATGGCCAATTTGGCTTTGAATCACTGAGCTTACAAAGAAGAGTACAATATCACAGCACTGAGTTAAGTCATCTTCAGGGCATCTCTTCAATAGAAACAGATCCTCAGCTGACACAACTGTTCCCACTTTCTGACTGTTCTTACTAGGAAGGTTGGTCCTATTTATGAAGCAGTAACTAGGCATTTATGAGTCCTAGATTAAATTTCTTGTACCTCTGCAGACTTTTTTTGTGACCTTGAACAAACCTTTAAGGAAAAGATGTTGAAAGGTATTGAACACCTACAGCTGTAAAGATGTGCCTAGTGATTTAAATGGGACATAGACATCTTTGAAAACGTCACAGAATACCAAATATCTTATTTTCAAATCTTTCTTTTAGTCTTTTCATTCCTCAGTTGCTCATCAGTAGATAGGAGATAAGAGCACTCTACTGTCTCATGGGATAAAAATCCATCAGGATTGTGATATTTTTTCTATATCCATATAAGAAATATGAGATTGGAAAGTTTTAATGCAGGTCTTAGATGGACAGAGGTACACGTCATTCTCGGTATAATCTGAAAAATCACAGATTACGGTAGTACTGATTTTATCATAGTAAGACAACTTTGAAATCTCCAAGCTGTGTATTTATCAGATAATATAATTGCATAAAAAGAACCCTCCTGCTACTCTAAAACCACTATTTATGGCAAGAGTTGTCAAAAGCAGATGTATTCATATAGGTATACATATATACTAAATGGCACACTATAAAATCATGGGTATATAACAGGAAATTACAGCTAAAATTACATCAGGAAGTGGTAGTGGCATCTAGTAGCACAGGTCTAAGAACAAAACAACCAAATACAGGTACAATAATCTGTTTGTACAAAAAGGTTATTTGCCTGATCAGATGTTTCTATCTGTAGCTCTTTCCCTTGGCTTGCAGCACACTGAAGCGACAGATCAATATTTTCTCCTACCAAAGAATACAAATCCTTGTGACACTTAAATCCTTATTCAAGAGATGATCACAAATATGTTTTTGCCTAATTGGTTCTTATGCTGCTTGTGCAACTGCAGTGTGCCTTTGTAATAATTTTCTTTTCATGAGCAGAACTGAGCAACAAGTGGAAAGTTTAGTGAAAAAGGCTGTTTTGTACGATAATATCATATCAGAGCATCTGAACTTGAAAGCAATGCCCTTGATGCAGAAAGAGTCATCTGTCTAAGTCTGTCATAATCATAACTACCTCCATCCTTTTCATTTGTGCTAAGTGCCCAGCAGAAAGCATCTCGTCCGCACATTGCAGTTCTTTATGCAATTGTTGTTTTTGCTCTGTGATCAGTTGTTTTGCTACTTAACTGGCAGCTTAATACATTGTCATGGTTTAACCTCAGTCGGCAACTAAGCACCACACAGCTGCTCGCTCACTCCCCCCCCGGTGGGATGGGGGAGAGAATCGGAAGGGTAAAAGTGAGAAAACTCATGGGTTGAGATAAAGACAGTTTAATAGGTAAAGCAAAAGCCACGCACGCAAGCAAAGCAAAACAAGGAATTCATTCACTACTTCCCATCGGCAGGCAGGTGTTCAGCCATCTCCAGGAAAGCAGGGCTCCATCAAACGTAACGGTTACTTGGGAAGACAAACACCATCACTCCCAACGTCCCCCCTTCCTTCTTCTTCCCCCAGCTTTATATACTGAGCATGACGTCACATGGTATTTCTTGACTAACCTTTGTGTATGTTTGTGCCTATGTAGTGTGTCATTTAGTGGAAGTAAAGTGAACCTCTCCTGCAGACTGATGGGTCATCCTGCAAGGCAGGGGGAATTCATGACAGCCTCTCTTCCTACCTCCATACAGTTCCTCACCAAAACAAGACCTGATGTTGGTCATTGATGGAGAATACAAGAATAAGCAGGCAGGAAACTGAGAGGACAGTTATTAGCTTCTGCCTATCTCAGAATATCGAATGAGTTGGCCCAATTTGCTGATCTGATTGAAAGCTAACCCAGAGAAAGACCCAACAAAAAAGTAGTTTTCTTTTGGACCAGTTAGTCAGTTAGTGATCTCACAGGAGTATTATCACTGGAGCTACATAAAAGGCAGGGCTGGCATGATTGTGTAAGGAAGAGAGAACGCACGAAAAGCCCTTTTGGAGTTAGTTCCTATTATAGATTGTGGCTGTAAAACCACAGAATTAGAGCAGACTTCATTTAATAAGCACAATTCTGTGCTCTCTTTACAGTAAGCAGCAAAAGGACTAGGATATTTTTTTATTAAAATGTACTTAAACATACATTTCTTACATACAAGCATTTTAATCAGATTTCTTTTTAGAACTTGTTAGTATTCCATTTATTATTATAATGCTTCATAAGCTATTCCCCATGGTTGCATTCTTGAATGGGGCCCACTGGAGATTAAAGGAAAAGGGTCCCAAAAGTGAAGACATCCTACATGATGGGTAGACTGGCCTGATATTAGAACACGTGGTTTGACCTGGACAGACACTGCTGCATTGTGATTTTACAAATTGCTTTCCCTTTCTTATATCTTAGCTTTGACAGCTGTAAAGCAGAAATAATTATATAGGTCTCCTCTGACAGAGCATTCAGATTCGGGAGAACAAGGTGTGCTCTTGGAGAAATGTGTATTACAAAGAGTAATTAAGCCTTGCTGGGGTTAATGGAGGCAAGAAGACCTAGGAATAAGCTGGAGCTGAATCTCTTTTCTTCTGTACACCACTCCATGGTGCTTATCATTGATGAAATCTGGAAGAAAAGCATCATTTAGATAACTAAAGTGCTTAATCCCATGCCCAACTTTAGAGATAGAAGAGGTTCTACTGTCATTACTGACATTGCCTGCATGGTAAGGCTTGTCACATGTGTCAGCAAGGACTGATGATGAGTTCATAATAAAAACCTGTCTTTGAAATGGGTGGGAAATTTGTTTTGGATGGTTAGAATGTGGTCAACAAGTCTGCCCTGTATTGTGTTCCTCAAAAGAAATGTCAGCCTTAAAATTCCTTCTTGTAACTTCCCAGCTCTATCACTGTCCACCACTGAACAAGTTGCAGATCCAACTGAACACACGGGAAAGTTGAATAACAAACAGTAAAGCTAACAGTACGTAAAGCAATTTGAGGCAGTAATAAAGCTCCCACGATTTGATGGAAATGGCACCAAGTTTGTAGCAAATGTTATGAAAGTTTGCTTACATCAGATGTGTTGGGGATCCATTAAATGCACAAGACCCTTTTCAGACAGCTCTGTCAATTCATGTCAGAACAAAAGAACAATAGAGCAGCAGATTCTGCAAAATTTGAAGATTATGAAATAAAATACAGTGGATTTGATCTGTTGAGTGTTGTATTGTGTATTTTTAAGATTAAATGCAGACTTTCTGATGAATCCTGACATGTTTATTTCTTCCTTCCCCAACACAACTAAAATAACCACTAAACACAAAAAACTCTCCTGCAAAGATTGTGTTATTATTTTTCTTCCAGGTTTTGAGCACCAGCTTTTTGATGCACAATTCATTATTTATTTTATGGGTGGTAGTAAAAATAACTAACTAGCTAACTAACTAACTAGATATATGTCCCCTCACCCCCAACATCAACCGAGCTGTAAGCACTGTTTTATTTGAAAAAATGTTTACAGCTTTTATAGGACACTTTTGGGTAAACTTTACAATGGTCATTAAGAGGATCCTGAAAAAATGTTACATTGCTACAACTTTATTTTGATGTTTCTACATCGCAATGACTGGAATTTCAGGTGAATACTTATTTGGCTTTGTCAACAGAGCGTTTTATCTAGAATACCGTCATTCTGGGGAATTAAAAACATATGTATATAATGGCTAATTAACTTTGCCCACTACAATGACTGTATTTATGTGATGACAACATATGCAAGCTCTAAGGAGAACAGCCCTGTAAGAAAAAATCAAACATTTTGCCTCCACTTTACACACAAAATACCACATTTGCTGGAGTACTTCAAGAGCTCCTGTATTATGTTTGTAGTATGCTTCATAAACTGCATTAAGTAAAGCAGTAAAAACTAATGGTAAGCAGACTAGATTGCTATGGAGAGCAGAATGAGTTGATCCAAAAATATTTTATGTAATGGGATAGGGGAGATGATGACCCACAAAGAAATGAGGTAGGGGTGGACTGGGTTGGCAAGCAGAGTGTGCAGTGTGAAGTGGAATAGAGAGACCTTGAAAACAATAACAGGGCTGAAGGGGCCCCACCCCAAGAATATACACACCAATAATGAAGTGCCTACAGGACATCAGTGTGGGGGAAGCTCTCATACCTTTTCAGGGAAATCTCCATGACTGGGGACCCATCTGAAGAGCCTGTACACTAATTCACAGAGGAAGGGAGATGGTCGGTGTCATGGCATGGCCACTCTTGATTATCTTTAAAGGTCATGATCAGGGAAGGTTCCTGAGGATTGGAAGAAGCCAAATATCACTCCTGTCTTGAAGAATAGCAAGAGGGAGGATCTGGAGAAATATGGAGTGGTCAGCCTTATCTCAATCGCTGGCAAGACGATGGAGCAAATCCTGCTGGAAACCATTTCCAAATATATGAAGGGGAAAAAGGTGATTGGGAGTAGTCAACATGGATTTATGAAGGTAAAATCACGACTGACCAACCTGGTAGATTTCTACAAGATATCTGTCTCAGTAGGCAAGGGGAGAGTAGTAGATATTGTTTATCTTGAATTCAGCAAGGCTTTTGACACAGTCACTCATAGCATGCTTAGATAAACTATGAAATAAGGACAAGATAAATGGTCAGTGAGGTGGACTGAAAGATGGATGAACTGCCAGGCACAAAGGGTTGTGATCAGCTGCACAAAGTTGAACTGGAGGCCAGTTATTAGTGAGGTACTCCAGGGATCTGTACTGGAGCCAATACTGTTTAAGATCTTCATTAGAGTGAACCCTCACTAAGTCTGCAGATAATATAAAGCTGGAAGGAGTGGCTGATGCACTGGAGGGTTGTGCTGCCATCCAGAGGAACCTGAACAGACTGGAGAAATGGGCTGACAGGAACCTTATGAAGCTCAACAAAGGTAAGTGCAAAGTCATGCTCCTAGGGAGGAATAACCCCGTGCACCAGTACAAGTCGAGGACTAACCAGCTTGAAAGTAGCTTTGCAGAAAAGGACCTGGGGGTCCTGGTACACACCAAGTTGGATGTAACTCAGCAGTGTGCCCTTGCAACAATGAAGGTCAGCTACCTTCTGGGCTGCATTAGGAAGAGCATTGCCAGTAAGTCAAAGAATCATAGAATGGTTTGATTCTCTAGTTTTGATCATCTAGTCCAACCCCCTGTCATGGACAGGGACTTCTTTCATTAGATGAAGTTGCTCAAAGACCCATCCAACCTGACCTTGAACACTTTCAGTGATGGGGCATCCACAACTTCTCTGGGCAACCTGTTCCAGTGTCTCACCACCCTCATCATAAAAAAATTTCTTCCTTATACCTAATCTAAATCTACCCTTTTTTGGTTTACAGCTGCACTCAATCCCACTGTCTATGTAGTGGATGAAGATATTAAATAGTTTTCATCCCAGTATGGACCCTTGAGGGACACAACTTGTTACTGGTTTCCACTTGGACATTGAGCAATTGATTGTAACTCTTTGGATGCAGGCATCCAGCCAATTCATTATCCATCTAAGAGTCCATCCATCAAACCCTTATCTCTCCAATTTAGTAGCAAGAATGTTGTGTGGGACCATACCAAAAGCCTTACAGGAGTCCAGGTGGATGACATCGGTACCTCTTCCCTTGTCCACTAATGCAGTCACTTCATCGTAGAAGGCCACTAGATTAGTCAGGCACAGTTTGCCCTTGCTGAAGGTTGAGGCAGATGATATTATACCCCTGCTTTAGTGAGACAGATCTAGCATGCTGTGTCCAGTGCTGGTGGCTGGACCACATGATCTTCAGCTATTCTGTAAATCCATGATTCTTTAATGGGACCTTTTATTGAAAATCAGCTTATATAAACATAATTTTGTGTGGAAAAATATCCATAGGAGCCATGAAAACTGCATAATGATCAATTTCAACATAACAAGAACACGATTAGAAGACTGCTGATATGCTAGAGTTCTTTTGTAGAAATTCTAGTGATTATGCAAAGATGATGTTACAGGAACTTATGAAAAATGCAACACAAAGAGATCTTGGCAACATCAGTAAGGCAAAAAAAAAAAACAACAAAACAACACCTCACCAAGAAGAAGCAAGAAAGCAAAGGAAATAACATTGCATTTACCTTGGGAAAATGTAAGTTAATAAACTTAAGGAAAATAGTATTTAAAAAAGGAGAGAAAATACAATCAAATAATATTGTTTAAAAATTTGAAGTTGATAATAGTTAAAAAATTAAATAATTATCATTGGTGTGGGAAGTAATGTTGCAACTAAATACCAGAGAATAATGTGATTTTCTGCTCCTTATTCTGAGACCTTGCATCACAAAAGAAAGACACCTGGTGAGATAACATGTGGTATGCTCATAGTTACATGGATTCTGAGGTCATTTCTATCATTTAGTCTGATCTCACCCAGCAAGAAACTTTTGAGTTCTGACATCCAATATCTTGTGTTTCAGGTTTCCTCTTGAAAACTTCTTGGAAGTTCAAGTTTCAATATTGTCCTAAACTTGGGACATGAGAAAGAACCACCAGTTAGGAGGCTGATCACATGTTGTGTTTCTGTTCTTAGACTCTTCAGACTCAGAAAACAAGGGGCTTAGCATCTGAAGAGGTGGTGCTAAAAAGATGTGTTCCTGAAAAGAAGGGGGCTAAAGAAAGACAGGGTCCAAAAAGAAGAAGGTGAAGGTCCTGGTTGGAGGAAACATCCTGGAAGTGGGAGGAGGCCTGAGAGATGGAGGAGATGCATGGAGATAAGTCCCTGAGAACACCCAGGGACCTCTGCCAGTAGTGTCTGTGACTGGTGACTGTGAGCAGAGGCACAGCTTGGACCAACACGACTTTCTGCCTGAGCATCATGGACCAGCAGTGACCTCCTTGCAGGGGAGGGGAGTTAAGAACTGGTGAGCATAGCACTGCAAGGGAGAGTGAGTGAGTGAGACAATCAAGTAGGGAAAGACTCCTACATCCTTGCTTCTTAAATAAACCCCAGTATCCAGATACACTACAGGTTGTCATTTACTCTTTCTTGCCCATGACGTGATACAGACAGAGAAAAGGAGAAACTGGGCCCTCATATACGCTGAAGGGTTTGCAGGACAGATATAAAAAAAACATGTAGCTCTTTGCTTAAGGCAAGAAAATCTCAGAGTCCCTGTTAGTTAGTTTAACATGTGGAAAATACCTCCCTAGTTTCAAATATTTCTATTATTATTATTATTATTATTATTATTATTATTATTATTATTATTATATTTATCTACAGATAAACGAACAAGTCAAGCATTTGAAGGAAATTTTCTGACTTATTATACGATACATGGCCACTCTGATGTTAGGGAAAAACAAAAACAACCAACCCCTCCCCCCCCCAAACCATCAACTAATTTCATATAATTTTGCATAAAATAGATTTCTCCTTGACTTCCGTCAGTTACCAGTGGAAACGCAAAACATCTTTATGGCCATTGTTTTAAACCAAAATTGTAAGAGACAAGCATATTAACAAAATTTAAAACCTCTGTAAGGATCAATAAAGGAAGGAGAAGATGCAGACTCCCACTATCTGCCAGGGCCATTGACTTTGATTCCCAAGTACAAAAGTAATAGGTATTTTGTCTTTCAGAAGTGAGATTACATCATCACATGTATAGGAAGATATCTAACCTTCTTCAAAAGGCTATAAAGTTCAAATATTAAGACATAGTCTCAAGCTTTTACTGACTGACAACATATACTGTGATGCCCCACTTACCTCCCAACAGCAATTCATCATAATTTTGGAAGCTACTTTTAACTGCTGGATGTGAGTTTGACCTCACATATTCTAAATACCTGCAGAACTCTCGGAATTTATTTTTGCATGCCTTAAATCAACTAAGTTCTCCAATTGCAATCCCACAAGAGTTGTGTTTTTGTCCTCTGTACACAGATGTAGACCTAAAAAGAAAGATTATTTCCCTGGACTAGGATTCATATTAATCATCTTAAGACATAGACAGTGCAGATACCTACATTTGAGTTAATTGTCTGGGCTCCCAGAGAAGAAAACCAGAAACTGTAGGCTTGCAGTTAATTTGATTTATGCTAGAGGTTTCCTTTAGTAATGAATCACAAACTATTTACTTATAGCCAGTAAAATAAAGAGAACCTAGAAAAGCAGGTTTATATGAAATATTTGCCTTGGGAACATATCAATATTAGCTTTATATTGTAGTGGGATAAGATTCATAAGTAAATGATACAATATGGATCATTTTGGTGCAGAGTACAAGGAGTGACTTCAGTGCGCATCAGGGACTCACAGAGCTCCAGTTAACTGAGGACAACCTGGAGGTAAAACCTTGTTCCAATATACATGACTGTGCAATATACATCAGTGCACTCAAATCTCTCCTCCAGCTTCACTGTCTTTCTTTGTAAACTATTACAGTGATTGATTACTTTAATTGCTTGGAAACTGAGCTTTATAATTGCTGTTTTTTCAACTCAGGGATGTACAAACCTAAACTGGTCTCACTGTTCACTGAATCCTGTTATGAATTTTTCTCTGCACTCACCTCATTATCAGATGCAGTGCCAAACCCAGTTTCTTTAATAAGCTGAATAGACTGAGCTCCTAAAGCTTTTCAACATAAAATATGATCCATAGAGCATTTTTGCCGTCTTCCTGCCATCTTCCTTCTTGCACAAGTATTTTTCTGCATCCTTTACAAGTAAGAAGCACAGAACTGTTGGGGATCTTGACAGCGCTGTGTACAGAGACAAGGCAATTTCCTTATTTTTGTTTGACAGTCCTGCTTTTTACATTTCTGAAGATTATTTTTGCCCTTTCTGTTACAGCACTTCACTCCTAGCATATTGAGATGATATTTTATTGTTGAACAAAAGTAGGGGTTTTGTCTGACTTACTACTTTCCACTGTAAGGTCCCTTATCAAGTAAGTTCAGCATGAATTTCCTGCTCTTGCACATGTTACTGAGCAGTTGATTATAGGGAAAAAAATTTAAGATACTTCAGAATATCCTGTTGAAGAAGCATGTCTTCTTTGTTATTTATCTCACTTTTTTTTTCTTATCTTCAAGATTTATCTGCAAATATTTGATATAATTATTGAGATCTTTACTATAAGCATTGTAAATTGGTGACTTCATGGATGACTCCCTTTTAACAGCTGCTACAGTAAGTGACTTTAATCCATTTGATGTTTTATTTGTTCCATAGAATGTAAAATATGGTGTAGTACTTTCTCAAATGCCCTGTAGGAATTCGTGTGCTATATCAATATGTTTATCTTGATCAGATAGATGAATAATCGCAGCATAGAATGGGAAGAGACATTCCATGTCATTGAATACAGTTTTATTTTATCACAATGATGTTATGTAATATATTTTATAGACTGCTCTATAGAAAAACAAGTATGTTTTCCTGACTACTACAATTAGCCTGGTGTATCACAACTTCATTACTGTTATGATTAAAAGCCTTCTTCTAAATTCTAGCCTGAGTTTATTAATTATAATAATGCTTTCTTGTCCCACAACTGCCCTTTATCTTAAATAGCTCTTCTGCCATCTTGATACTCAGACTCAGATATATTGATATTCAGTTCCAGACATATTTCTAAACAGAATACTCTTCTTTTTCTTTTACCAGGTTAAACAAACCCAATTCTCTTACTCTTGGCTAGTAAACCAGTCTCATTGTTCTCGAATTTTCATAGAAATTATTTTCAGCAGTCATACTGTCATCAGGACAATGACAGGTTTATTTGATGAGCCACATGGACAGCTATTAATTATGGGTTTTGCTCCTTTGTGTATTGGATAACCATTCTATCATTACACTGTTTTCTCTGGGATTGAAGTCAGGCTAAGCAGTCTTCAGTTTTTGCAAGATCTGTTTGCCCTACTTAAAAATATAAACTAGACTGGTGGTCTTTTCAGTCAAGAAGTCACATGACTCCAACTTTATTTATTTATTTCTTTATTTATTTATTTATTTATTAAATACTGCTTCTTGTTAGGGAAGCTCCTCAAAATAGATCTTGTAAGAAATAAGTTTCTTGATTTGAAAATTTTGAATTTTAGCGAACCCTACTTATAACCACCTTTATTAGAAATGCTGTGCTTTCTGTTTTATTCACAGCATCATGCAAAGCAAAAATATATACTGAACATTTTTCCTTGTTGTGCATCCTTATCTCTTACATTTCGATTCAAATGTAACAGTGGATGCACGCATTACTTAGGAGCTCACCTTCATTGTAATATGCCTACTTAATGGACCATGACCTGTGATTTTTACTGGGCCATTTAAACTTCAGTGATTGTTTTGCTTTCTTTATCAGCTGTCTGCATTAAATTTTCTATTTGAATTCATTATGTTCAAGTGGTTCTTTTTCCATGTCATATTACATATTAAACTAGAATAGTCATTTTCACCTCTTCTTTTAATCAAGACTTTTTTTGTGTAATGAAAGGTTGTCTGTGTTTATGAAATCATGGTTTCTTGTGAATCCAATAAAATGTCCTTGAAGAATTTACAATGTCCATTAACACTTCCTTCTTTAAATTTATCACTTCATATAAAACATCATTAAGTATTGGGATTAAATTTATCACTTAATACAAAACATCATTAGTATTAGGATGTTAATATTAATACAATCTCTTGAATTCAGAGAAAGACTTGCCAGTGCCTTTTATAAGTGAATATAATTGATGAGCAAATCCTAAGAGTTCGTAAGCTTAATGATGTCCAAAAGCCCAGACAATTTTGTAGATGCAGACACTTTCCTTCTTCCCCAATGTAGCCATAGCTGATATAAGTGGCTAATCTCACTAGTCTCCCCGAGCAACTGGAACCTGTCTGGTTACTCTTGTTATTTCAGAATCAGCTATCTAATTTGTCTGTGTTCCCAGCGGTTATCATTGCTTCTTAAAAATGGCCTCAGGGATTTGCTGCTAACTATTTACTTTAAACCTGCTGCTTTCTTGAATGTGCAATTTTATCTGTATTGCAAAACCCTTTGTGACAAGATACTCCCTTTTGAAAAGGGTCATATCTCTGCAAGAGAAGAAGACCTTTCTAATGGTAAGGCAGGGTGTTGCTGCAGAATGTAGTAAGTGCACAATCAGGTTCAGCGAAGTCTAAGAGATTTTCAACACAGTAAGAGGGAACAGAAAGGAAACAGCCTTTCCTGCAGGAACAGCCAGGTTCGTACCTTTCAGAAAAAAAAAAATGGGGTGCTAATACTTTACTATGTGAATCGAAATATGAGCTGAATGTACATAAAGATGCCCAGAAGGTATACTGTTTCCCTACCAACCTGTTACAAAAAAAATACTTTCTTGTTATATGAAAATACTTAAGATAATGAATGGGGGAAAAAAAAAAAATCCCTGTTCTTTACAGTGTTGAAATTACCTAATATCACTAGTGTTGGAAGGGACCTCTGCAGGTCAAACAGGGCTACCTACAGCCAGTTGCCCAGGGCTGTGTCCAGACAGTTTTTTAATATCTCCAAAGATGGAGATGCCACAACCTCCCTGGACAACCTGTGCCAGTACTTGGTCACCCTCAGAGTAAAAAAGTGCTTCCTGATGTTCAGAGGGAACCTCCTGTGTTTCAGTTTGTGCCCTTTGCTTCTGGTCCTGTCACTGGGCACCACTAAAAAGAGCCTGGCTCTGTCCTCTTTGCACTCTCCCTTCAAATATTTATACACATTAATAAGATCTCCCCTGAGCCTTCTCTTCTCCAGGCTGAACAATCCCAGCTCTCTCAGCCTTTCCTCATAGGAGAGATCTCCAGTCTCTTCATCACCTTCATGCCTTCATTGGATTCTCTCCAGTATGTCCATGTCTGTCTTGTACTGTGGAGTCCCCAACTGGACTCAGCGTTCCTGATGGGTCTTACCAGTTCCTTGACTTGCTGGCAACACTCTTGCTAATGCAGCCCAGGAGACTGTTGGGTACTTTTATTGCAAGGGCACATTGCTGGATCATGTGAAACTTGTTGTCCAGCAGGACCTCCAGGACCTTTTCTGAGAAGCTGCTTTCCAGCTGGTGAGCCCTCAGCAGGTATTGCTGCACAGGGTTATTCCTCCCCAGGAGCAGGACTTGGCCTTTCTCTTTTTTGAGCTTTATGATGTTCCCATCAGCCCAGTTCTCCATCCTGTTGAGGTACCTCCGAGTGGCAGCACAGCCATTGTGTGTGAATTCATTGGTCTGAATTAGGAAGGGAGGGATTTCGGTCCATAGCCAGTAAGACCATGTGACTCCCAACCATATTTCACCTCTGGCATTTTCCTTCACTCCATAATTTCATATTCAGACACTGAAACTAAAATGTTCTCATGAAAGGCTTCCATTTGACAAGCTGTGTTTTCTGATATTTAACAGCTCATTTTATGGCTTCCAGGCATTTTGCATTCTTTTCTTTTGAGGTAATGGGTACATCCCTACTTACTGACTAGGTGCAGAATGAAAGACATCTGTGCTCCTAGTTATAATAAGCCAACTAATGGCAAGAATATACGTCACTGCTTTGGTCTCTAGAGAAATGGCTAGATTCAAGGTCATAAGTCAAGAAAAGCATTAGCTCCTCAAAGCAGGCATTGAGGCATTGTGGGGAGAACTTGAAGGAATATCATCGTAATTCCTCCATCTGGCAACAAACACTCTGTCATTTGCTGTCCTAACAAGGAACATGGTGATTAAATATGGCTAAGCACTCAGGTTAGTTGTGATTCTTTAATTAAAAGAAAAGCAAACTGTTTTGATTTTTTATCACAGGAAAAAGATGTATTGTCAATCCTTGTGCACAGATGCAATTCATTTCAAATTCTGACTAAGCCTCTTAAGCAGAGAAGAAAACCCAAGCCTTGTTTAGGCTTTTCTTCAGAAATATAGAAACACCTGCAATCAACTGCATTTGCTAATGGATGGTATTTTATGCAGCAATACTTTGGGCCTATTTTTGCTGGTTTTGAAAGCACCCATACACTGTCATATTGGTAAGTCCCTTAGATATAGTACAGTTTGTATAGTACAGACCTGACTGAGTCAAGTCCTGGGAAGAAGGAAAAATGTCAGCTGTTGAGGAGTATTTGAGGGCTCTGTTAGTCTGCATATTTGCAAAATGTCTCTTTCACTGCAAGAACTAACTCCTTATTTTCTCTTTTTCTTATTTTCTATTTTTCTTCCTTAAAAAGCTGCTACAGGCCTTTTTCAGAGAGAAGGATACTATGCTAGAATGGACTTCGAGGGTGAGCCCCACACCCCTCCTTACAGACATGTTTGAAGCAAAAAAAGTAACAGCTGTGCACAAAGTCAGACAATCGAGCAGACAGCTGAATGGTAGTATTTGTTGACAACTATGTCAGACCATCATGCCTGATAAGAATGGTCTGTTTTGGTGCCAAATCCCATTAAAATCATAGAGCATCCTCTGTTGATTTCAACCAGATACTTTGTTTGAAGTAAAAATGCATCCTCTGAAATGTAATATGTATTTATTACCTTACATAATACTTTGTTACTAACAAACAACATGAGTACAAATTACTGATTTTAACTCCAGTAATTCCGTTTTCTGCAACGATTATGTGCCAAACCTACCACAGGTGGGTGGTACTCAGAAGTTCTCATCATCTCAAGAGTGTCTGATGGTCTACATGAAATAAGTTTGTGGATCAGCTCCACTACCTATATTTCATTCATAGTCATGCTGTTTTTCCAAGCATAAAGCCTGTGCATAGTGTAGTTAGGACTCAATCTTCCCTTATGTATACCAGAATCTTTCATCATACTGTCATGGAAACATGTAAGCAACAACATACTCTGTGCCTAGCCTGAGACAGTTCTTAAGAAGCACTATATTAATTAATTTAACAGCAAAAACAATATACATATTTAAAGAGAGAGAGGGGAGGAGGGAGAAGGTTGTCAATACTAAAATATGCCCATTCATGCTGTGGCAGTACTCTGAGATGTTTTTTGAATTGGTTGCTGTACCCAGTTAATCCTGTTAACTGTAAATGATGAGTCAAGTTGACAGCTTGGTCCCTATTTATGCCTGTATTTTCTTTATGCTCAAAGTTTAAATAAATGTAATTTGATGGGGATGGATAAACCCCTCAGGCTTTTTACTGAAACAGCTCAGGAAGAGGCTATTTTAAATGGAAACAAAAGAATGCAAAATCGGAATTCCCTGAGAGCAAAATAGCAGAGCAGTTCTAAAATCCTGCGTACCCTACCAACTAAGTAAAGAATGAAAATGGAAAAGAACCTTTATAATTAATGAATCCACTGTCTAATAACTACAGCTTGGTCAGCATCGCAAACTACATAGGCAGGAAAATACGAATATTTCTTTAATAGGGTATAATGTTTGTTGAAGAAGATGAAGCAACAATGGAAAATATCCTTAACAGACAGCCTGAACATGAGATATCAGCAAATTTACCTTCCACTACTGGATGATCTAAACAGCTACTCTGATCATTAGTGTAATATGTCTTGTCAGTTTATGCTCAAGATATGATTAAAACATTGTTGAAAGCTTTCTTCCTCTCCTCTCCTCTCCTCTCCTCTCCTCTCCTCTCCTCTCCTCTCCTCTCCTCTCCTCTCCTCTCCTCTCCTCTCCTCTCCTCTCCTCTCCTCTCCTCTCCTCTCCTCTCCTCTCCTCTCCTCTCCTCTCCTCTCCTCTCCTCTCCTCTCCTCTCCTCTCCTCTCCTCTCCTCTCCTCTCCTCTCCTCTCCTCCTCTCCTCTCCTCTCCTCTCCTCTCCTCTCCTCTCCTCTCCTCTCCTCTCCTCTCCTCTCCTCTCAACAGGACAATAGGCAATGGGTACAAACTGAAACAAAAATTTCCATTTAAACAGAAGAAAAAACACTTTCTTCCCCCCACCTCCCCTTGCCACCCCCATCATGAGGGTGACTGAGAAACCAGAAAAGATTACCCTGAGAAGTTCTTGAGTCTCCATCCTTGGAGGTATTAAAAACCCAACTGGATATGGTCCTGAACAACCTGCTCTAACTGACAATGCTTTGAACATGGGGTTGGACTAAGTGATCTCCAGAGGTGCCTTCCCACCTCAGACAGTCTGTGATTGTGTGAAGAAGCTTCAGTAACTTCTTTATAAGATGGAGTGAGCACACACACAAATATAAATATGTGTTTCCACTGACAGCCCAGCTTTGTCAAATTCTTTGAATAATCAGTCAAGAGACAATACAGAAACCCAGCAAGTCTTTAGAAAACTAACTTATATAATTATACTGAAGTAAATCTTAGGAATTAAAGCTGGAATCAGGAAACCCACAGGAGAGGTGCTGTGCAAATCATATTTTATTCAGAAAGCTGGTGAGACAAGGCATATAGCCAGATAAAGTCATAGCAAGAAACAATGAAATGATATGATAACTGGTATTCTCAGCACACCAGTGATCCAGCTCTTCTTGTGCGTTTTGTAACTTTTAGAGAAAAAGGAAGAAACGGATTAGCTTTGTACACAACTCCTCCCAGCCATGAAAGGCCACTCAGGTGAAAGCACAGACATCATAGGTCATCCAGCAGTTGGTAGGAGGTTGGTGTCACAGGGTATGGCAACCAGAATATGAACTGTGAATGCAGACCTAAGTATAGAGTTCAGCTCCTCTAAGTCTTGTTTGCTATTTACATTATTGCCTGAAGCGCCAACTGAGTTGCAGGTCCCAAGTGACCTGTGTTTGGATGATTTCAAAAGTTGCATTTGGGACAAGACAAGACAAGACAAGACAAGACCCAAGTCTCTGCCCCGCCTATGCCTGCACCTCCCAGAAGTCAATGAGAGGAGTCTGGGCTGCACTGAGCCACTGCCACTGGGCTGGGCTTTGAGCTTCCTCCCTGGCACTGACCTGAAACAGGATCTGTGAGCATGTCTGTGTATGGGCAATGTGGCTGGAGGAAAGTCAGGGCAGGCCCTTGCCTTAACTGACAGCATAGACACAACTGTCTTGGGCTGACTTCTTGAAAGTGGGATTTGGGAATGCATTGGGGAAGAGAAAGAGAAGAGGGCTGAGGAGCATTGAAAATCAAGGAGATAATCTTTCATGCTGTCAGAAAGGTTACAGAGGTCTCCATGACTCCAGGAGGATTCAGTTCTTTCCAGATGTATAGTATCTGATATATTGCTCAAGACTGTGGAGACACCAGTGTAGACCAGGGAGGTTTCTGTTAGCACAGAGTGATACAATTCTTGCCAGACTGACATTCATTCTCACTTGCTTCCTCCTTCTCTCAGCTGAGAACCAGATTTCAGCAGCAAGCAGAAAACTTAGAGGAAAAAAAGAAAAAAGGAAAGAAATATAAAGCTTTCACAGAATCATTCTGTGCAGATGCTAGCATCTTAGGGGTATTCACAGAGGTTCACATACTCACAAAACTTCCAGCTGAAATATAGATGACACCTAGTCTAATAAGCACTGGTCTCTAAACAGGCATTCATTGATTTTAATCTTGTTAAATCATATTCTAGTTACTCAAAGACGGAAAGAAGGAAAGAAATCCAAAACACAACTCAGCAATAACCAAATTCCCCAGGAGATGAAATCAACAATTTTACTCACTTCTCAGGCTAGAGAACAGGAGTTTAAAAGAATTTAAAGGATAAGTAATGAAAGTTGTTGTGTTTTACAACGTGGTAACATAACAGAAATAAGTAGTTGCAGAGAAAGTAGATATTTAAAGGCAAAATGTGGAGAAGACCTTGAAACAGGAGTAAGAAAAGATATTCCAGTGAGATCCAAGCTCTCATGAAATGCATTTGCTCATAAAAAATATGATGCTGTATTTATTTTTGGAGCATGCTTGTGAGTCACTTTGTAAGTCTGAAATTGCCATCTATACTCTAACCACTAAGTCTCCAGTCAAAAGGTGGTTTTGCCACTTTTTGGAGAGAACACTGTGGACCAGGAAAACTGTGCAGTCCAAAAGCAGAAATCAGTCTTAGCTCTGAGTCCCAGCTCCTGAAATGTGCCAAACAGCAGATCTAAACCAGGTGTCTAAAAATATTGATGGGTTGGGTTTTTTTCCCTTTCTTTTACTAAATGACAAAAGTGTTCTCAGATTGCACAGAAAGCGTACTTGCTCTGTGGCAAACGGTCACTTACAGAAAGAGGGAGAGCCTGGGCTGGAGTTCAGAGCTTGGCAGAGCATGTCAGGTTGCATCCTGCTCCCAGTCTTGCCAGTGACTTAAGGAGTAGTTCAGGGCAAACATATCTTTCTGTTTCCCCCATTTGTAGAAACACAGCATCATAAATGTGCTTAGGGCTTTAAGCCATCTAAGGTGACCTTGTCTTGTTAGGGTAAGCAGAGAAAAGTCCTTCTGTTTGGCTCTCTCACATGAGAGTCAACTGCTTTTGTACCTTCAGAGATCTACTATGTCTCATTTAAGAAGTGCAGCAAGTTGTTTCGATAGTTTGCAGCTCCCATATTATTCCCAGTTCCTTGTTCCCTGCATTTCTTTTTGTTTGTGCTTGCTCAGAGAATAGGGATTGTCTGAGAGTACACACCTCAGTGACCTAAATAGAAATCATCTGTCAGTGAAGGGTGATAATCATCCACCAATAAAATAAACATCCAATCCTTTTCTTCCCCCTCCTTCCTTCCATTTTTCCTCTCAAGTGAGCAGCTCAGTCACTCCCAGAGCACTGTAATAGAAGGAATGAAAGACACAGGAATTACATCTGTATTTATGGGGGGCGGATTTTCACTTGGCTAAGATGTGGCATGAGCACTTAGAACTTGTGCAATAGGCATTCAATTTGATTTGTAAATGCACAAATAGCTGCCATTTTACTGCAGAATTGTCAGGGAAAAGACCTACCCCAATCCTGGCTGTTTCTCTTGTCATTGCTGAAAGTGAAATTACTGCTTTCCTTCACCTCAAGAGTTGTCAGGAGGCAGGTAGAATTGTCTAACATCTTCAGACAGGGAAAGTAATGTTATCTGCTGCACACATCCACTGCCTTTATATATGTAAATTATATGTTAAAATTGTTCTGTCAAATGTTGTCACTTGGTCAAATGGTCATTTCACTAATGCAGATTTTTATTAAACAAAGGTAGTCAGAGTGCATTTTAGAATAGAATAGAATAGAATGGAATGGAATGGAATGGAATGGAATGGAATAGAATAGAATAGAATAGAATAGAATAGAATAGAATAGAATAGAATAGAATAGTTCAGTTAGAAGGGACCTACATTTTCAGTGGCCAGGGTCTGCCATTCTCCTTTCTAAGCTTCACCACGTCTCTTTTCATGACCACTGTCAGGCACTGGCAGTGGCCTACCTTTTTCTTCAGGATTAGGTTTTGACTTTGTGATATTTCATTCCCTCCTGTGAATATGCGTGGAGGAATGGCAAAGCAACAGGTGTCACCACAAGTCACAAGTTCAGTTTCAGAAAAACTATTACAAGATCACTGCTTGATATTTTAACACTGTTTAATCTGAATCCTACTGGCATGTTTATGCTTGCCACGTAGCAATAAGAAAATGAGGAAAAGTAGACAGACATGGCAGGATCCCAAATAATTGTGTGTTCTTACTATATATAAGCACTTTCATGAGCCTGTTCTGCAAATACATTGCTGTAATTTGCAGTAGGAGGTAGTGACACATATTAGATGGTTTCCAGCCTTTAATGGACAAGTCCTTTATCCTTAGTGTCAGAGAGCAGTGAAAGTGGGCTGCTCTGCAGGGGGAGGGGAGCCGTGAGCCAGAGGTGACAGCCAGGTAGGCAGGGCAGTGTTCTTGCAGACAAGGGGTACAGTCCCACAGTACCCAAAACAGAAGAGCAGAGCAGTTCTGGTGACAGTAACCAGGGGCAGCACAGAGCAATGATCACCACATTAGTCCTAATGATGAGTCAGGTCTGAGTTCAAGCCAGCAAGACAGGATTTGCAAGGTGCAAGTCCAGGCATGGACATACCTGCAACGTAGCTCAGGCAAAGACCAAGGGCAAGGGCTGGAGCTCAAATGCAGCTGCTGAACAGGGCAGAGGGTGCAAGCATGGGTGAAGGCCCTAGATAAGGCTTCCCATAGGGCCTTCTCACAGCTTAGCTGTTTTCACCAAAATTTGCTCTAGGGCTACACAGTTGCATCATAAGAAGGCTGACCCTGAACACATGCAGCTAAGTCCCTAGGCTGGAAGGGAGGAGAAAGAGTTTGTGGAGGAGGATTATAGAAGATGTTTTCAGGCTGGCCAGAGCAATCAGAGCCTGATGGTTCACTCAGGGCCCTGACTCTCAGTGTTTCATCTCTGACCTCTGAAAACAAATGTTAACACTATCCTCAATTTATTAGACCATGAGTCTTCCCTACAGCATTAAAAAGCAGGCTATGAGGCAAGTAACATTAAGCTATATCTTAACATAGCCGTTAGGGGTTGAGACAGCTGCTGCACTGAATACCTGAGACATCTGCAGGAACTGGCAGATGTGACAGAGGGTTTGCAGAAAACCTGCAGCAGGAGGCCAAGCATGGTGCAATAAGACATTTAAAATTATGCTAGAGACTTAAGTTTAGGCAACTGAATCAAGTAGTTTATCAGGATCAGGACTATTTTATCTTTGTTTAATTAGATGATAACTTTTGCTTGCACAGGAAGTGTCGCTGATTGGCATGCATAAGGATCCCTGTGAAGTAGAAAGGCATGTCTTTTGAAAATGTGCTGTGTTAAGCAAGCTGTTAGGGATAATTGTAAATGGTAATGACCCATTAGCTTGTCTGGCAGAATAAAACCCTAATGTCAAATTGTGCATGTTCTATTAAGAAATCATTTTTTCCATGGTCCCTGGACTCAATGCCCCATAGTGAAAAGAGAGTAATAAATTGGTATGCTACAACTGGGGATGTGCATAGGGGTTGTGAGTTTTGAGATAAAGAACTATCTATGCATCAGTGGTATTATTTCCCTTAATTATTACTACAGCCCTGCTGATTTTGATACCTAGAACCCCAGTCATAAAATCTGTTACCTTATTTAATAACTGAGACTGACAGATGATCAGAAGAAACAAATAGTAATGAAGAGCTCTAAAGGAAATTCATCTGGCTGAGCATGAAACTAGTTTCCAATGAATGCTAGAATGATGAATGTAAAGTTGTTTTGTTTGAAGGAGAGTCTGAGATGCCAATTTGCAGAGGAAAAAACATGTCCTATTCCTCAACACTGCAACAGATCTGGATCAAATAACTCTGTAAACATCCTCCTCCACCTTCTTTTTCCTGCACACATTTATACATGAGCAAGGAAGTCTGAACATTTTCATGCAAGAAATTTAAACACAACTTGCACATCGATCTTTGGCAGGTGTATGTCTCATTAAGTCTCTCTGAAACCAGCATCAGTGCATCAGGGAACCACTCTTCCTTCTCATTATATACTTACAGCAAGCTTATAGTCTATGCCTCTACTGGTAGGGATTTGTGTGTTTGTCACATCTTGTAAACACTAATGTAAATAGCTATAAAGTTTTTGCTTACACTTGAAGCACTGTATAGACAGAAATTAAGGGGATATTTGAATCAGTAAGGGACAACATATTTTATCTTAGTGGACCAGCTTGTGAAGCTGACTATAGGCATAAGAAAAAGAAATTGAAAAATGTTTAAAAGATTGGGTAAAAATTTGTTGCTTCTTCCTCCCTTTCCTGTCACTGTCCCTGCTTTCCCTCTAGCACATACAATCATTATCACAGTCCATAAAACAAGATGGATTTTTGGGGAAATGAGAGCATGTAAAACAGACAAAGACTGAATTAATGCCTCAGAAATCAAAATATTTTACAACGGCAGAAATTTGGAATACCTAAATATGTCAAACAAATAATACAATGCCTCCCTGCTATGCATTGTTACAGGGATAGCAGAGCTGGCACATTATGACAGGAACTTTGTATTGGGTTTGCGTGGCAAGGTTTTGGTAGTGGGGGGGCTACAGGGGTGGCTTCTGTGAGAATATGCTAGAAGCTTCCCCCATGTCCAATAGAGCCAATGCTGGTCGGCTCCAAGACAGACCCGCCGCTGGCCGAGGTTGAGCCCATCAGTGATGGTGGTAGCGCCTCTGTGATAATGTATTTAAGAAGGGGGCGGGGGGGGGGGAACTGCACAACTGCAGCCTGAGAAGAAAGGAGTGAGAATATGTGAGAGAAACAACTCTGCAGACACCAAGGTCAGTAAAGAAGGAGGTGGAGGAGGTGCTCCAGGTGCTGGAGCAGAGATTCCCCTGCAGCCCATGGCAAAGACCATGGTGAGGCAGTCTGTCCCCCTACAGCCGATGGAGGTTCATGGTGGAGCAGATATCCACCTGCAGCCTGTGGAGGACCTCATGCCAGAGCAGGTGGATGCCCAAAGGAGGCTGTGACCTCCTGGGAAACCCAGGCTGGACCAGGCTCCTGGCAGAACCTGTCACTCTGGGGGGGACCCACGCTGGAGTAGTCTGTTCCTGAAGGACTGCACCCCATGGGAGGGACCCCACGCTAGAGCAAGGGAAGAGTGTGAGGAGTCCTCCCCCTGAGGAGGAAGGAGCGGCAGAGACAATGTGTGATGAACTGACATCAACCGCCATTCCCCTTCCCCCTGTGCTACTCGGGGGGGAGGAGGTAGAGGAAATCGGTAGTGACGTTAAGCCCAGGAAGAAGGGAGGGGTGGGGGGAAGATCTTTTTAAGATTTGGTTTTATTTCTCATTACCCTACTCTGATTTGATTGCTAATAAATTAAACTAATTTCCCCAAGTCAAGTCTGTTTTTCCCATGATGGTAATCGGTGAGCGATCTCTCCCTGTCCTTATCTCGACCCACGAGCCTTTTGTTAAATTTTCTCTCCCCTGTCCAGTTGAGGAGGGGGAGTGATAAAAAGGCTTTGGTGGGCACCCGGGGTCCATCTAGGGTCAACCCACCACAGACTTCTACCTTACCTACTTCATTTCATGGAATGGTTTCTATATTCTAAGTAAAACTATCCTGAGCATCTCTGAAAACCTGGTTACTAAATTCCATTCCTCCATTTGACCACCAAATTCCTGCCTTCACAGCTGGAGAAAAAAGATCACTGTATATCTATTGGACACCCAAAACTTTAAAATTATATAATGTTATTTTGTGTTCTTTCTGGCAAAGTTCAAAATAGCTGCTCTTGTTTAAAAAACCTCTGCCTCCCTCCTGCTCTTACATGAATGTTCCTGTAGTGTTATGTACTCTTTAAATACAAAAAGTAACATTTGTTTGGGACAGAAGAAGCCCTCTGATCCCTGCACTCTTGGAGGTGTATGTGCTGTTTATTAGACCTCCAGGGAAGGCAGTACAAGAGACACTGTCTCCCAAATTATCTGCTCAGGAAAGAGAAAGACAGAGAGGAGTAAATGAGGCCCTTGCACAAACTCTCACAGGAAGCTTGTGTTGCAGCCCAAGCATCTTTAGCCTCATCTCCGAGGATACCAGCCAATGATGCTTCAAACTGCTTGCAGCCCACAAGTCTGTCACCTTTTTCATTAAGATGAGGACAATGATGGGATAACGCGGGTGCCAGCGCTGGGCCAGAAACTGCTGAGAAGGGATCTGGCTGCTGCTTTTTTATCTTATCCAGATCTCTTAATCCTCTTTGGCATTCTCACTTGCCAGAGGTGTAATGGTGGCCAGCAGGCTATAATTCTTGATTTTCTCTGAATAACCTTTCCACGGGTCAGCCTTAGCAGAGATAAGACTGTCTCTCTAGAGAGACACAACCACTGATATATTTGGATATTTAGCAAATGTGCTGTCTGAAGCACCTGTCACTGATAGCAGTGGAACAACACTGGTGCAGAGCTGCTCAAATTATCTCGGGTTCAGAATGATTTTTCAGCGCTATCCACTTTGCTGTTTTTTTCTCAAGAGGCTTTTCAAATGTCATATCATCCCTACTCTTTAGCACGATAGTCTTTATGTTAAAACTAGCTATAAAAATCAGCAAGCTCTACTGGGGAATGCAGGCTGTGCATCTCTCACAAGGGGGCAATACAAAAGAGAAGCAGTCAATTACACTCTTGTTGCAGTAGTGAGAGACTATTATTTACTTTTAAGAATGGAGGCAAACTAAATGACAAAAATGTCTTCAAGGAAAAAAAAAAAAGGTTTGCATCTCTGCTGGCTATTTAAGTGAAGACAATATGTGGTATAAAATTCTACTTCCACTCCTTATCCATACAGAGGTTTGTACTACATCAGACATCTCAGATTGACTAGATCAGCACATCCTAATGAACTCAATATTAAGTCTAGCTGCAATACTGAAATAAAGATCACAGAAGATAGGACCTGCATAACCCAGGTAGCTCTCGGCCTCTGGACCTGCCTGGAGAGCATTGCGACAGTCAGCCTGGGTCTTTCTGTGGGGAGATTTGGGGGCCTCAAAATAACAACCCAAACAGTCAGGCCCTGAGGACAGAGCAGCTTGGAGCAAGACAATGGGAAACACTGATGCCAGAGATTATTTTAAACTGATATGTCTCTCCCAAAGGCATATAACTCATCCAGTCCAAAACTGGTATCTCAAACTGAAGCAAAGCCAGCACAGGATTGTCCTCCTGGGGGGCCAATGTCTCCTTCTGCTTTTCCAGAATAAAAACCAGACTTCATCTTCCTGCAGAAGAGCTTCATGGTTTGAACAGTCATTTGGGATGTGTGGAGGATGAAATTCAATGCCATTTTTAGGTTGAAAGGGTCTCAAACCCCACACTCACATGTCCCCAGAGAATGCCTTAACCATTGAGCAATTTGTACCTGTCACTGCTGTTGAACTGAGGGCACTTGGGAGTGCCACATTATTTGAACCAACAAGAAATAACATGGGGCATAAGATGGTCATTGGCCATTTCAGCGAAGCCACCGAGGCGAAGGGCTCCGGAGCGGAGGATCGCAACGGGGGACCCTTCCTGAAGCGGCAAAAACCGCAGCCAAACCCGCGAAAAGCAAAAGCGCAGGGAGCGAGAGGGAGCCCCAGCCCCCCATTCCCCGAGCCGGAGGAGGGCGTTCCTGACGAGCGGCAGCTCTGACTCAGCGTGGGCGGGGACAAGAGGGACGGCAGCCAAAACCCCTCACATACAAGAGCAGCCCCCAGGGAGCGTGAGCGACCCGGAGCGCGGCGAACAGGGCGGGCAAACAGGACGTGGCGCGTCAGAAGGACGTGGCGCGGCAGTTTGCGCGGCAGTTCACGCAGGCAGGGCGTGCAGGGAAGGCGAGCGGGCAGGGCGCAGCCCCGCTCCCGGCTCCAGAGGCCAACTCAACTGGTAATCGTCGGCTTCCGAGAAGAGGACCGGCTATGGTTTCCACTCGGCCGAAAGCCGTCGCCAGAAGGAATGTGGCGACCCAGACGGAGCTCACACGCAAGCATACAGCTGTCCAAGTCTCTGGCTGCAGGGAGTGCCTGAGCCTGTCAGCTGTACCGGAGGGCGGCAGAGACACCACCTGTGTGCGGTGTGACCAGGTGGATGATCTGCTCGGCCTGGTGGCAGAGCTGAAGGAGGAGGTGGAAAGGTTGAGGAGTATCCGGGAGTGTGAGAGGGAGATAGATTGGTGGAGCTGCACCCTACCGTCCCTGAGGCAGAGGCAGCAGAAGGAGGCTCCGCGAGAAGCAGAGGATCCCCTGCCTTCTTGCCACCAGGTAGAAAGAGGGCACCTAAGCAACGGGGGGGATGGAAACGGGTCCCTGCTCGGCGTGCCAGGCGAACCCCCACCCGGCCTCCCTCACCTTCCCGGTTGCCCTTACACAACAGATATGGGGCCCTGGAACTTGAGGGTGAGGCAAGCGAGGATGTAGACGAAGGTCCATCCGGGGGGTCACCTAGGGTGAGGCAGTCAGCCCCACGCATTATGACTGCCTCTGCTAAGATAAAAAGGAGGGTAATTGTCGTAGGCGATTCCCTTCTGAGGGGAACAGAGGGCCCTATATGCCGACTGGACCCATCTCACAGGGAAGTCTGCTGCCTCCCTGGGGCCCGGGTCAGAGACATCACTAGGAAGCTCCCTGGTTTGGTACGGCCTTCTGATTACTACCCGCTGCTGGTTATACAGGCTGGCAGTGATGAGGTTGCAGAGAGAAGTCCTGCAGCGATCAAAAGGGACTTCAGGGCACTGGGGCGACTGGTTGAAGGATCGGGAGCACAGGTAGTGTTTTCCTCAATCCCTACAGGGGCAGGGAAGGATACCGAAAGGAGCAGGAAAACACACCTGATCAACGCATGGCTCAGGGGCTGGTGCCATTGGAGGAATTTTGGTTTTTTTGATCATGGGGAGGTTTACACGGCACCGGGCCTGCTGGTGACAGACGGAGTCCAGCTGTCTCACAAGGGAAAAAGGATCATGGCTCATGAATTGGCAGGGCTCATTGAGAGGGCTTTAAAGTAGGTTTGAAGGGGGAAGGGGATAAAACCAGGCTCGCTAGAGATGAGCTGAGGGGTGGCGTGCCGATGCCGGGGGTGAAATCGATAGCCCAGCTCAAGTACATATACACCAATGCATGCAGCATGGGCGGCAAGCAGGAGGAGCTGGAAGCCATTGTGCAGCGGGAGAGATATGACTTAGTCGCCATCACAGAAACATGGTGGGGTGACTCTCATGACTGGAGTGCTGCAATGGATGGCTATAGACTCTTCAGAAGGGACAGGCAAGGAAGGAGAGGCGGTGGGGGGGCCCTGTATGTTAGGGAGTGTTTTGATTGTATAGAGCTCAACGATTGTGATGATGGTACGGTTGAGTGTTTATGGGTAAGGAAGAGGGGGAAGGCCAACGAGGCAGATATCCTGCTGGGAGGCTGTTATAGACCACCCAACCAGGATGAAGGGGCGGATGAAGCGTTCTACAAGCGGCTGGCAGAAGTCTCTCAATCGCTAGCCCTTGTTCTCGTGGGGGACTTCCCGGACGTCTGCTGGCAATACAACACGGCAGAGAGGAAGCAGTCTAGGAGGTTCCTGGAGTGTGTGGCAGACAACTTCCTGACACAGCTGGTAAGTGAGCCTACCAGGGGAGGTGCCTCGCTCAACCTGCTGTTTACAAACAGAGAAGGACTGGTGGGAGATGTGGTGGTTGGAGGCCGTCTTGGGCTTAGCGACCATGAAATGGTAGAATTCTCGCTTCTTGGTGAAGTAAGGAGGGAGGGCAGCAAAACCACAACCATGGACTTCCGGAGGGCAGACTTTGGCCTGTTCAGGACACTGGTTGAGAGAGTCCCTTGGGAGACGGTCCTGAAGGGCAAAGGGGTCCAGGAAGGCTGGACGTCCTTCAAGAAGGAAGTCTTAAAGGCGCAGGAGCAGGCTGTCCCTGTACGCCGTAAGAAGAACGGGCGGGGAAGACGACCGGCCTGGCTGAACGGGGAGCTCTTGCTGGGACTCAGGAAAAAAAGGAGAGTTTACCGCTTGTGGAAGAAGGGGCAGGCGACTCAAGAAGAGTACAGGGATCTCGTTAGGTCGTGCAGAGAAGAAATGAGAAAGGCAAAAGCCCAGCTAGAACGCAATCTGGCCGCTGTCATTAAAGACAACAAAAAAAGTTTTTACAAATATATTAATGACAAGAAGAGAGCCAAGGAGAATCTCCATCCTTTATTGGATGCGGGGGGGAACATTGTCACTGAGGATGAGGAAAAGGCTGAGGTACTCAATGCCTTCTTTGCCTCAGTCTTTAACAGGCAGACCAGTTATCCTCAGGGTACTCGGCCCCCCGAGCTGGAAGGCAGGGACGGCAAGGAGGATAAACCCCCCATAATCCAAAAGGAAGCAGTTAATGACCTGCTACGCCACCTGGACGCTCACAAGTCTATGGGGCCGGATGGGATCCACCCGAGAGTGCTGAGGGAGCTGGCGGAGGTGCTCGCCAAGCCGCTCTCCATCATTTATCAGCAGTCCTGGTTAACGGGGGAGGTCCCGGACGACTGGAGGCTTGCCAATGTGACGCCCATCTACAAGAAGGGCCGGAAGGAGGATGCGGGGAACTACAGGCCTGTCAGCCTGACCTCGGTGCCAGGGAAGATTATGGAGCGGTTCATCTTGAGGGTGCTCACAAGGCATGAGCGGGACAACCAGGGGATCCGGCCTAGCCAGCACGGGTTCATGAGAGGCAGGTCCTGCTTGACCAACCTGATCTCCTTCTATGACCAGGTGACCCGCCTAGTGGATGAGGGAAAGGCTGTGGATGTGGTCTACCTGGACTTCAGCAAGGCCTTTGACACTGTCTCCCACAGCATTCTCCTAGAGAAGCTGGCGGCTCACGGCTTAGACAGGTGTACTCTGCACTGGGTCAAAAACTGGCTGGACGGCCGGGCCCAGAGAGTTGTGGTGAATGGAGCCAAATCCAGTTGGCGGCCGGTCACGAGCGGTGTTCCCCAGGGCTCAGTACTGGGGCTGGTCTTGTTCCATATCTTTATCGATGATCTGGATGAGGGGATCGAGTGCACCCTCAGGAAGTTTGCAGACGACACCAAGTTGGGTGGGAGTGTTGATCTGCTCGAGGGTAGGAAGGCTCTGCAGAGGGACCTGGACAGGCTGGATCGATGGGCCCAGGCCAACTGTATGAGGTTCAACAAGGCCAAGTGCCGGGTCCTGCACTTGGGCCACAACAACCCCATGCAGTGCTACAGGCTTGGGGAAGAGTGGCTGGAAAGCTGCCTGTGGGAAAAGGACCTGGGGGTGCTGGTCGACAGCCGGCTGAACATGAGCCGGCAGTGTGCCCAGGCGGCCAAGAAGGCCAATGGCATCCTGGCCTGTATCAGAAATAGTGTGGCCAGCAGGAGGAGGGAAGTGATCGTGCCCCTGTACTCGGCCCTGGTGAGGCCGCACCTCGAGTACTGTGTTCGGTTTTGGGCCCCTCACTACAAGAAGGACGTTGAGGTGCTGGAGCGTGTCCAGAGAAGGGCAACGAGGCTGGTGAGGGGTCTGGAGAACAAGTCTTATGAGGAGCGGCTGAGGGAACTGGGGTTGTTTAGCCTGGAGAAAAGGAGGCTGAGGGGAGACCTCATCGCTCTCTACAACTCCCTGAAAGGAGGTTGTAGCGAGGTGGGTGTCGGTCTCTTCTCCCAAGTAACAAGCGATAGGACGAGAGGAAATGGCCTCAAGTTGCGCCAGGGGAGGTTTAGATTGGATGTAAGGAAAAACGTCTTTACTGAAAAGTGGTGAAACATTGGCACAGGCTGCCCAGGGAAGTGGTGGAGTCCCCATCCCTGGAGGTATTTAAAAGACGTGTAGATGAGGCGCTTAGGGACATGGTTTAGTGGGCATGGTGGTGTTGGGTTGACGGTTGGACTCGATGATCTTAGAGGTCTTTTCCAACCTCAATGATTCTATGATTCTATGGTCAACCCTTGTATTAGGGCCCTCTGGAACCAAGGTACTAATTAATAAGTAAAGTTTAAAGAAAAAAATCATGTGCAAGTTCCAGCCTGTTCGCATCAGCATTTACTGCCCTGTGAAGTTGCCGTGTAAGTCACACAGTTGCTGCCTTTTGTTGATCATCCTGAGGTACCTCACTGCTACATCCCAATGAAAAGCCTCCTCAGGAAGACAGGACCAATCTTCACAGGCAGAACCAAAACAACTCCGTGACCTGATGTTTGTGCTATTGGGCATAAATAGGTCAGCCTCTGTAAGGCCACTGATCCTGTGGAAAGCTAGAGGACCCATTCCTGTAGTGTTCTCTGCTGAACATCTTTTAAAACCATAGGAGAATGAGATATTTATTTTTGCCTGTGGACTGTAACATAATTTTGTATACCAAAGCAGTGGGTAGTTCATAATGTGAGTGTTCTCTGGAGAAAGAAAACGAAGAACTACCCTCTGAGTCCTTTCTTTGAATGTGAAACTGTGGCATTTTTTATTTTTATGCCCAAGTTCCAATCACTGTTAGTGAGGGCAGCGCTTCATCCATGGGGAATTATGCCACTGATTTACATGAGAGGTTTCCTAAGCTTTATGCCGAGCTGTATATTTTTTACTCCATAAATACATTTATATCTTTTTCTTCAAAGCTGGAATATAATCCAAAGGGAAAACAAAACCTTTTGCCATGATAATGTCTTTTAAGAAAAGTTGTCTTCCTGGGCCTATTCAAATGATCACAGAATAAGAGATTGTCTGCCAGAATATAAAATTACATAAATTGTTATGCCTGGGTAGGGACTCTTCTATTTACTACAGGATGAAAAAGTAAGAACCAAGGCCTCAGCATGAACTGAGGAAAATTAACTTTTCTTCCTGTCAGTATGAACATCCTCAGTTGTTTCTTTCTCTTCATTGATGAGCATATGTCCCAAGAATATCATGGGAAGATTTGGTAGGATATGCTTGCACATCTGGGTTATAAAATATATCCATGAAAAGATAGGTCTGTCTGTATTAGTAAGCATGATTCCACCTGGCTGAATCTTTTGTATGATGTTGTTGTGGTTTCACCTCAGCCGGCAACTGAGCACCACACAGCCGCTGGCTCAGTCCCCCCGCCCCGGTGGGATGGGGGAGACAATCGGAAGGGTAAAAGTGAGAAAACTCTTGGGTCGAGATAAAGACGGTTTAATAATTGAAATAAAATAATAATAGCAATAGCAATAACAATAGCAATAGCAATAATAATAACAATACAATAATAATAATAGTAATAATAATAAAAGAATATACAAAGCAAGTGATGCACAATGCAATTGCTCACCACCCACTGACCAATGCCCATCCAGTCGCCGAGCAGCGGCGCCCCTGGCCAGCTTTCCCCCAGTTTATATACTGAGCATGACGTCACATGGTATGGAATGTCCCTTTGGCCAGTTTGGCTGTGCCCCCTCCCAGCTTCTTGTGCACCTCCAGCCTTCTCAGTCGGCAGAGCGTGGGAAGCTGAAAAGTCCTTGACTAGTGTAAGCACTGCTCAGCAACAACTAAAACATCGGTGTGTTATCAACATTATTCTCACCCTAAATCCAAAACACAGCACTGTACCAGCTACTAGGAAGGAAATTAACTCTATCCCTGCCAAAAGCAGGACAGATGTGTAAATCTATTGTAAATCGATATAACATTGACATTCCTAGAGGGGTTCCAGTTCTTCTAAGTTAGGCAAATGCACCTTCCTTTCTGCATTTCTTTACATTCATGAAGATACCTCAGTGAAGTGTTTTAATACTGAATATTGAAATTCTGCAATTCCTCACAGCTAACAAGGCAGACTGCAAGGATATATGTGAATCAGCCTGTGGTAAAATAATCCCTCTCCTGTTCATTTAAAAAATATATTTTCCCCTA